>NC_077227.1:232278693-233530193 GCF_027887165.1 Monodelphis domestica | reverse complement strand
AAAGGTTAAAGATGAAGGATATTCTGGGTATGCCTTAAAGTGGTAGGAAAGGAATTAGATAGGAAGAGATTAAAGATTACAAAGAGGTGATGATTGAGTCTGCAATCTACTGTCAGAGACTAGAAGAAAGAAGGTTGGGGACAATATCCAAGAAAGTTAGGAGACAAAAAGGAGAGAAGAGAGAGCTCACATCAAATAGCCTCAGTTTTCTCAGGAAAATAAGATGAAAAGTTCTCAGCTGAGCAAGATGGAGTTGTGGAAGCAAAAGTGTGGGAGACTTGAAGATAGAACAGAAAGTTTAGAATACCTTCTTTAGACAATGAGATAGGAAATCAATTGATATTTGGTTGTTTTTTAGTCATGTCCAACTTCTTAGTGACCTCATTTGGGGTCTTCTGGTTTGTGATATTTTATCCTCTAGCTCATTTTATAGATGAGAAATTGAGACAAACATGGTTAAGTGACTGGCCCAGGGTTATACAACTAATAAATGTCTGAGGCCAGATTTGAACTCAGGTAAAAGAATCTTTCTGATTTCAAGTCTGGCACTTTATCTACTGTACCATCTAGTCCTAGAAAATCAGTCAGGAATACTTATATTTCAATGATCTGTAATGTTTCACACCTTAAATGCCATTCCTTTTTTTGTTTACCTATTCAGATTCATCCTTTGAGATTCAAAACATGAATTTATGAAGTTTTTTCAAAGCATTCCAACCCTCTTCTAAAATCCTATACCACTCAGCCAATGTATATTTACTATGTTGAACTTTATTGTAAATTGTATTTACTTTTACACATTTTTATATTCTGCCTTTCCAATCAAACTCTAAGTTCCTTGAGGGCAGGCACATTTTAATATGAACCTAGCACGATCCTTTGGACAGAGAGGAAATAACTTCCAATTACTGATCGCAGTTTAAAGAACTAAATTATTATGAAACTGATACTCTATAAAAAGGCCCACAAGGATATGATTTGAAAATAGTTCTAAAATAGGACAAGTTCAGATGAAAGCAAAAGACTGAATATACAGTCATTTTTTAAAAAGCTATTTCCCTAGCCTTTTCTACTTGTAAGTGTTCATTTGATAACTATGGTTGCATTCTATGTTGATTTTTTTCTATGGTTCCATGATGTTCCAGTTTTCAAGATTCCCTTTACGGGGTCCATACATGTTGACCCAATTTCTTCATTAGAAAGGAACAGAACATATTAATCAATGTAAAATCCTGGTATAATTCTACACAAGCTATATTATCGTATGGGACATATTTTGCAAAACACAATAAGACCAGAAACATTAGAACAAAAATAATGATCTTAAATGAAAATAAATCAATTAAATTTGCAAGCTAAAGTGAAAGAAAAATTTCAGTTTATGCTAAATTAGACAATTTTGTAGTTAATGAACAGTTTATCCTATTATAATCCAATCAAATTCACAATTTTTTTTACCTTTGTATCCCTGGTCTGTTTCCCTGAGATCAATTACAGTAATTGGTTTAAAAGTTAAATCCCAGAGGCGAATACAGCCATCTCTGCCACCAGTAGCAAAGCCTTCCTCACATGCATTCATACTGAAAATTCCTGCCTAGGGGAAAGAAAGAAAACATTCTTTATCAATATGTGATTTTTATAGTTTCAATTGTGACAGTAAGAAATATAATTAAAATTATGGAAAATAATTTCTTTTTATGATATAAGAAGAAATTTTATAGCAAACTAAAAAACTAGATGATGGCCATATTTTAATAACTAGAATCATATATCACTTCTCTATTAACTGCATTATAAAGAAGTGATAATCAGCAAATCATAAGAAGGCCTCAGTTCAAGTCCCATGGACATTTACTAGCTGTATGATCCTCTCATGTAGTGTCTCAGTGCACTGGGGCAACTAAGGCTATAAATTTCAAAGAATGTGCCAAAATCTATAAAGTTTCCTTCCCAAGAGCTCCCTATACCCAGATGTAGAGTCCCTATTTCTGGCCCTAGGAAAAGAAAGTAGTGATTCATCTAATTTTGTAAGCAGATAATTCAGCATTCCATTCCATTACTATAGAGAAGCTAGCCTGAATATTGTGATAATGTGATGAAACTGACAACAATTTCAGAAATTCATATAAGTCCTCCAAAAACAATAGGCAACTTCATTGTTGCACAGAAGTACACAGACAGTTCTTTTATGGTTAACTGGGAAATGAATCGCAATTACATTAGGAAAAAGTTAATAGTAATATAATATAGTAATAAGCTATTTAGAGGTTCAGAGACTTCTAAAATTAACATGAGTTATGTTAAAAGCAAAACAGTACTTATAAATAAGATTGCTATGAAATTATATGAAATCAATAATTCAGAAAATTCTGTTTCCTTTTTCTTTTCACCAAAATATCAGAATTACCAATTATTTCTGTTTAAAATATTTATTCTACTTGATGGTAAGAAAGCCTTTAAAATACTGGTTTATGGATCTTTTAAATGTGAGAATTATTTAAAAACAAATGATGGGATGAGTATTAAAATTTCCAATTTCCTGCAATGAATCAGTTATGAAAAACCTAAGAAGCATTGGACTAGCAAGTATGAAAAAACTGATATTGTGGGAATTAAGTTGTTTTAACATTCAGACCTAAGAAAACTCCAATAGACCTAGATTTAGAACATCTTTCCTGAAACCCTGCTGCCATTTGAGAGACAGCATAACTAGTCTATTAGTTCCTCGATCTTATTTTCAATCCTTTACTTGACATCTCCAATAAATACTAACATTCCTTTCATGTATATTAAATATTTTCCTTGATGATTTCTCTCTCCTAGTCAGCTTTAATAATTTACTTTCACTCTTGATAAATGATATCTCATTTCTCTCTGCAAAAAAAATTCAAACTCCTAACAAATAAATCCAAGGCTATGTACAAGGTCAATTCTGTTTCTTACTATTCCAGTTCCATGTTTTCCATGTTTTCTACTCCTTTCTTTGGCAACATGACTTTGTATTTACCCAAAGAAATCACTAAACCAGGACTGAGTAACCATTTAATCCCTATGGCCAGGTTAAGGAGAAGAGAAACTTGGGAAGATGATGAGAAGGAGGAAAAACATACAATGAAAGACAGAAAGATGTAGACAAAGAAAGTGAGAAAGATGGGAAAATAAAGGCAGTAGCAACAGCAGCAGAAGTATAGGTTGGCAAAGAAACTTAAGCAGATCCTTTCAGGGAGTAACATCTTCATCTTAAAATCTTTTCTAGGCTTTACTTAAAATAACTGTTAAATATTGTTACAGCTATGTTTCATTTCCCCAAATACAGATATAAATGGTATAACCTTTAGGATACTTTAGGTAGGCCAAATATTACATTAATTCCTTAAAGAGGAGTTCATCTTTGCTGTTAATTAAAGCATAGAGCCTTCCATACAGACACTTAATACTAACTATAGTGAATTATACATACTCTCATTTCTCTCTCACAATTTAGGATCCACCTCTTTAAAGCCATTACTTTCCAGAAAAGGTATATTTTTCCCAGTTCCAATTCAACTATTGAGCTATCCCCCTACACAGTGTCTCACTACACTGATGAGACTTTTCATTTAAAATTTTAAGGTTTAATTTCTTAAATAGGTTTGAAAAGATATGTTTATATAAAACTTTTTAAAAGTATTTTTGATTTCTTTAAAGGAAGTATAATTTCATCAACATATGGAGTTATCTATGAGTTCTTATGAATACAAACAACACTGTGCCTACAATGCATTTTCCTAGGCCACTTGACAGTTTAAGTAACTTGTCTTGAATCACATATCTAGTATGTGTCAGAGGTGAGACTTCAACTCCAGTGCTTTCTGTCTCTATGGCCACTTTTCTATCTACTATGTCAGGCTGCCTCTCCCAAACTATCTTTTATTCAGGTTAATATGTTACTGTTTATGAATGTAGATAGAATGATTAAACAGTAAGTACTTGAACTTCTCAGAGAAAATTCCATATAACACTCCCATAAAAGCAACCAACATTTTGTCTTATCTGAACCAATTCTGTTTTATGTGTTGTACAGAGGGAGAAAGATTAAAGCTTAAATCAAATATTTATTTATATTTCATACCAGTAATATATAGTTTAATTACAACTTAAAAGTACTCTTTGATACTGAAGTGGTGTACTTCATGAAGTGAGTCTGGACACCCAGAAGTTCAAATTAATGGAACCAATACTTATTTCTTACTGGCCAGGGCAAACTTTCATAATAAAAACTGCACCAGACTGAAGTTACAATGCAGTTTTTATAGGGTGCAAGGTACAAAGCAAACAATTAATGAGACAAAACCTTGATAGAGCAAGCAACCCTTATCATCTAGAAGCTATATTAGTCAGTGGAATGGGGTACAGGACATTCCATTGTATATCTTTTTCTAAGGAGTTAACTTTCTCATGGATCCTAACTGTATGTTGTTTTGTTTCTGAGCTGACTGACCTTCAGAGGAAAGCTCATTTCTGATTTCTGATCTCCCCAAGGAAAAATAGGTTTTACAGTCAATGACTTAGTTTACCTCACTTAAATACTAGATAACAATTACTTGGGAAATTTCATCTATATCTTTCATCAGTGAAAGTATTCTGAAATAAGAACTTTTAGTCATGTAACTGTAATCACAGAATTACAGAATTTGCTTTTATTCCTAATCCATTAATAAAAATAATGGCATATATTCTTGCTGACAAAAAGTGTTGGATTGACACATCAATTTAACATAGTTTAAAACATCAATTTAAATAATAATTTAAATTAATTTATTGTTTTCCACTAAAACTTATTTAATGCTTGATAAAGCAATTCATTTAGTTAATTATTTAAATGGTGGTCCTGTTACTTAAATTCTAGCTTTAGTTTGATATGTATATACATATGTATACATATAGATAGATAGATAGATAGATAGATAGATAGATAGATAGATAGATAGATAGGCTTAAATATCCTGAGAACATATATTAGCACATTCTATATTTAATCATTCAAGGATTTTGTAAAAGACTACTTAACTTTTTTGTCTGAAAATCCCAGAGAATTCATATGGAAATTCCCAAATTTTGGCAACTTGAAGTCCAAATCCAGCAAGCAAAAAATTCATCTGAAACAATCCAGTGACTTCTATCTGTATATGCTATTTGACAAAATGTCACCAAATATAAAAATAACCTATTCATGATATGGGATTATACCCAGAATCAACAAAGAATAAACAAAAACTAAAGTTAAAAGTTATTTAATTTAAAGAGGAATATGGAATTATCACTAATATGGTTTTACATTTTTTTCAGGCTGTTGTACATTTTGATCAGATGCATCAATGAGTAAAACATTAGTAAGAGAAAAGAATGAAAAGAGAAAATTATGATGGCAGATATTAAAAAATTGGCAAAATTATAAGTTTTTTTTTATTTTTCAGTCTTCAAGGATTAATACTAACATGAGATCTTATCACGCTTGAAACAAATAAAGTCTCTGAAAACATAAAAGGCTCTAAAAACAGTACTACTATTCTCTCCCTTTCTTCTAGCCAAAGGGAAAGTATAGTAAGGGAGAGTTTAGAACACTTTTAGTACCAAGTTTATATTTAAATGCTATCAATGTAAGATTCAAATTTACAAAATCAAGGTAGAAAAGGTCCAACAGTAGCTCCAATATTCAATAATATGTAAAGACTGCTAAAAAGAAATGTCCTTTCAAACATTCCATTACTGAAATAAACTAGAAAAAGTTTATTTGATAAAGTTTAGATTGAAGGGTAGCAAGAAAGGGGTGTCCAAGCTGTGATTTAATCAATATAAGGAATTTCCAGTGTAGAAAATCTCTCCATCAACGTGGATCAATAATTTTTCTGTGACTCGGATCTTTAAAGTTTTGAAGGGAGGACTGATGGGGAAATTAAATTGCCCATAGTTATACACCTTGTATGTGTCAGAGGCAAGGCATGAATTTAAGTCTTCCTGAATCCAAAGCTTCCCACTATATTAACTATATGAGTCTGTCTCCCAATTTCTAAGTTATAGTAAAAATATACCTACCGTATGTGCTCCCTGTATCGTACGTATAAGATTGACTCCTTTCCATACATAGACATCCCCACTGAGTGCACCAGAATATGTTAATTCATCTCTTGCACAGGCAAGGCACAATATTGTCTGAAGATCACCAGCCTTACCAAAGACACCTCGCTTTGGAGTCAAAGAATTTCCACACAAACTCCAGAACTACAGAGAAATAATAAATGCAAATGAGAAAATAATTTTTTAAATATTTTTATGCAAGTCTAAATATAATTTATGAAGCATGCATTCAATGGGACATTTGTTTAGAGGATCAGAAGAGACTAGACTAAGAGTAATGCTTACTGGATATTGCTATTGCATTACTGGATAGTCAGCTAAAGTCATCCTATCTTCAACTTCTCATTAACCATGGGCAAATCATGAAAATCATGTTTGGGTCTCAGTTTCCCTTATTAGTAAAATTAAAGTTCCTTCCAGTTCTTACTTCTTATAGGAAGAAGTGTGAGACCTATGATTTTACTGGCATAGGGAATACCCAGGTAAGGAATTCCTGCAAATGGATCCTATGTCTTCAATTTAGTCTTAAAGAGTTGCCTAAAGCACAGAGGAATTGAGACTTGTCCTGTAAAGGGAAAAGGATCTACTTGTACAAAAATATGTATAGTTGCTCTTTTTGTTTTGGCAAAGAATTGGAAGTTGAAGGGATGTCCAATTGGGGAATCGCTGAACAAATTGTGGTATATGATGGTGATGGAATACTACTGTGTGGTAGGAAATGATCAACAGGATGATTTCAGAAAGAGTTGGAAAAACCTACATGAACTGAGTGAAATAAGAACATCAGAATATTGTACACAGTTATAGAAATATTGTCGAATGATAAAATGTGATAGACTTAGCTACTCTCAGCAATATTGGATCCAGGACAATTCTAAGGAACTTATGATAAAGAATGATATCCACCTCTAGAGAAAGAACTACTGGAGTAGGAATGAAGATCAAAATATGCTATTTTTCACTTAAGTTTATTTGAGGGTTTTTTGGGGGGGGGAATGGT
Source organism: Monodelphis domestica (assembly GCF_027887165.1). Lineage (NCBI taxonomy): Eukaryota > Metazoa > Chordata > Mammalia > Didelphimorphia > Didelphidae > Monodelphis > Monodelphis domestica. The sequence continues at coordinate 233,523,076 of NC_077227.1, read as the reverse complement.
TTGATGTGGTTATTCTTTTATTAAAATGAACAATATAGAAATATGTTTTGCATGATAATATATGCATAACCCAGAACAAATTGCTTGCCAGTTCCAGGAGTGGGAGACAAGGTATAGAAAGACACAATTTGGAAAATATAACCTTGGAAAATGTATGTGGAAATTTGTTATTACATGTAATTGGTAAAAATAAACTGTCTTTGTAAAAAAAAAAAAGGTGAAACTTGAATCCAGGCCTTCCTGGATTAAAGGCCAAATCTTAATCTGTTATCCCTGTTTTTTTTTATATGAATCAATGATATTCATAAAGCTCACAAATTATAACTCTCTTATTTTGTATATATTATATTTATATTATATACTTAGTATATAATCTATATTAATTTTCCATTGACAAGAATTACCAAACAAAAGTATAGGTTAGCTACCTACATTAGGAACAATAAAAAAGAAATACTGGATAGGGCACAATAATTGGTTGATCTAATCTAGAATTCTGTTTTAGTGGCAAGAAGGTTCTGTCATAGAACCAATTTTTCTGGTTGAACACAGCCATTATTCACAATTACAGTCTTTGCCTAAATTTTAAAATTCCTTTTCCTTGATGTCTTCAAAAACTTGTTTTAAATAATCTGTGTAGTCTCTTTTGAAGCCAAGGAAACTATAAAAAAAATACAAATTCAATACATTTAAAAACTGTACATAGAAAAAATAGGAAAAAAGAATGTAAAAGTTTTGAAATGATAGATATAATTTTAAAACATTAATTTTTATTGAAAATGTTAACAGAAAATAACTATGCTTGTATAACATTACAGTAGGACCAGAAATTTAAATAAGCTTTATCAATACTTAAAATTAATATTTATTCTCCTTCAAATTATATCTTCCATTATTCTTATCTATTCAAATAACAAGTAATCACTTCATTGAATAAAGATTTTATTTTGTCCCTACTCTATCGAAATTTGCCTTAGTTACCTTCTTCTAAGTCTCCTTTATAGAACTGAATTTCTCTGATGTGCTGGTCACTAAGGAAAACTACTATGTTTCATTGTCTTTATCTGGGAAAGGGTGATTTGAGTCTACTACTAGTACAAATAATAAATTTAGAAACTAGGAATCAAGCTTTTGGCCATCTGTGAAAGATAAAGAATATTAATCTCATGAATGATATTTGTGAATATACCCTGAAGCTCAGAGAAGATGAATGGGTGATCCAAGATTAAATAGTGGCATAGATGGGACTTGAGGCTAGGATTTCACTCAAGATCTAGGGTTATTTTTATTATAACTAATGCAGCAGAGAGATCAATGTTCTTGAATTTGGATATAAAGGAATTTGATGCAAGAAAGATAAGTTTGCATACTGGAGTAGAACACTGTAAGTAGTCCTCTGAGACTCATTGGAAATTAAATTACATGACAGTTTTATCATTTAGCTAGAAGAAAATTTACCTTTAATTTTGATAAGTTTCTCAAGAACACTGGTGCAACTGTTGATAAGGGCTTTAAAATATGAAATGCAAAAGTAAAAATCTAAAAATGAAAACAAAGACTTTACTATTTCAAATGATATCAAAATTTAAGCAGCAGAATGAAATCAGATTTTGAGGGAAAAAACAAAGTAACAATAATATAACTGACTGGAGAAAAAAAGATACGTTGAGTACCTTAATATGTTTTACACCACAACTGACAAGTTTATTTGGTTGATACAAGTCCCAAGAAATATCAAATATCTGTAAATAAACAAGAATTAATAGGTCATTAATATTTCATTGTATTAGAATCATATTAAACATGATAAAAAGCCACTATATCCATATTTCTTAATATTATGCTACCCATTAAAAACAAATAATTACACCTTCAAATTTGAAGCTAGTAGGATAGGTACAGAGGACTTATTACAATAAACATGTGATTCTATTGCCATAATAATGTAAATTCTTATTACTAATAGAGGTTGGCATCTTATATGTAACCTGTAGTCTAAGAAAGTTGTCCAGGGAACTCAGAGTGGACTGTTAACTAGTGTCCCACAGTCAACATTTATTACAAGAAGGCCTTGAACCCATGTCTTCCTGACTTTGAAGCCAGTTCTTTTTTTTACTATACTTCTCTGTATTTCCTCTTTCTATACATTATTATAAACTTTGTGAAAAGCTAAAATTGAAACTTTTTATAACATATATGTATCCTCTCTTCCTAAAAACCTATAAATCTTTTTTAAATAATGTGTCCATTAAAAAGTATTGTTTTAAATAAAATAATCACCACATAGAAAATACATTGTGCTAGAGATAAGACAACTTTCTTGGAAAACAAATTTTATAAGTATTTCCTTTCTTTTGCTCTAAAAAGTATTTTATCATGCTTATTTAGTATATAATATCTTTATATATAATCTAACAATGTTACTAGCCAATATTAAAAAGTCCAGAATATTATATTCTTAAATAACAAAGAATTAAAAACTCATTTTGGAAGCAATTTAAAAATCATGGCCTACACTATAAAAATCAAGAATTAATCAAACTATCTGAATTATCAAATAATAGATAAAGCTTAATATAATCCCTATAAAACATGAGAGAAGGTGATATTAGGTGTTTCTGGTTTTTTTACATTCTTACATGGAAAAGTTAAGTATAGAGGAGAAAGAGGAATGCTTTCAGAAATGATGTGTTATTTAAAAAAAAAGATATATAAAAAACTTATTGTTTTAAATAAATGAAGAGATATAAAACTGTGGCAAATTTTAGTTAATTTCATCCGAAGTTCTATGGTCTCATCTCAAATATTTCTAACCAAGATCAGACTTTTTTATCTAGACATAATTTTATTAGTATAGGGAGCTACAGTTGAGGAAATTTTCTATCTTCTTTCCAACTGTATAGTCCACAAGAGGAACGTGAGGGCACTTAAAGATTAAATGACTTCCCTAGGACAGAGTGTCAATTATATGTCATGTATAGACCTTGAATTTTTAGTATTTGAGATTCTGAGGCCAGCTCTCTATTATACTACACTGTTTCAAAGTGATTATATAATATTCATTCAAATGTATATCACAGAGCATTTTTTAAAATACTAATAAAATCTCTATATAATGTTTTGAAGACTCAATGGATGATTCAGTGAAACCATCAATAATATAAAAATAGCACAAAATTCTTGTGTATACTAAGTACACTAAGAAAATTAAACATAATAGCAGGTTTATTAATAGTTTTCAACCCATATTTACCCATGAAGAAAAAGTTGTATAGTATTTAACATAGGAGAGAACCATTTAAAATAGTTTAAGTGGTTAGTTCCACACCACTTAAAACCCTATGGATAATATATATTATTTGCCAAAGCTTCAGAGTAAAAAATTTGAGGTGACTCAAATAATTCTAATATATATTAAAATTTTTCATAAGAAATATGCTTTTCACTAAAATTCCACTAAAATACAGCCATTGTGAGGTGCACTAAATTCACCATTAATCTCTTTGGTGTCAATGATCATAAACACATTCTTAGTCTACTGAAACCAATCAAGATAGATTTTTTTTCCCTAAAAGATCTTACACCTAATCCCAATCTGAGAAATAAATCTCTTTTCCAAAATTATTTTTTTCTTTTTGCTCTAAAATTGTAGTTTTAGTCAAAGAGTTCCTATTTATGACAATAATGCCACAATGAGGAAAATTCAAATTCCTCCCCATTCCAAACTAGTAATTCTAATGGAAAATACTTACTCTGTCTGTATGTCCAGGAGCCATAGATAGCATTTTTCCTTTTCTCCAATCCCAAACACATATTGCATTTTTTGAATCCAGTCCTACAGATACCAAGCGCTGACCATTTTCAGTGAGTTAAAGAGAAAAATGAATAAATCAAGTAATAGCAATATATCGATGGTAAATATTTTACCTATGATATTTTTGGTCCAAAGAAATCTACTTTGGACTTGAATTAATTAGATGGCTACATATATAACAACAATAATAACTAATACTTATATATCACTATCACTTATTTGCCAGGCACTGTACTTTACAAATATTACCTCACTTGATCTTCATAATAACCCTTGGAAGTAGGTATTATTATTATTATTATTATTGTTATTATTATCATCTCCATTCTACAGATGAGGAAACAGGCAAACAGAGGTGAGTGACTTGCAGCCACAAAGCTAGTAAGTTAACTAAGACTGCATTTGAACTCAGGTCTTCTTGACTCAAGACCCAGGTGCTCTATCCATTGTGTGCAACCTAGCATACTTAAACTACATTTTTCAAACAAATGTTCAAACAAAAACAAAAAAAGCGTTCAATGAGCATTTTAGAAAATAGTCTTTATTACATATAGTTATTCATTTGGAGAAAATGAATAAATATAATATTTTTCAAAATTACTAATAATAACAATACTAACACATAATGATATATGTATCTAGGGAAAGCTTGAATATTGCCAACCCTCAATCATCTATGTATATATGAAACTAAAAATAATTCTAAATGGATTTAAAAATTTTTCTTTAGTCATGTTTCAAACTTCTTTCCTACTAAAACTAAGAGAGAGAGGTTTACAAATAACAAGTCATTTCATTTGAAATCTAAAACCATCTCATGTTCTTGAACTCTAGTCAATAAACGAAATGAACAAAATGCTGTTTCTTTTTCACTTACAATCTCTGTGAATTTCCAGTGCAGATCTCCCCCACAAAAATTCTTGCCCCAATGTAGTTTCCCAATTAGAACGAGTTCATTGAAAGCTGATATTTTTGTATGTCCAACATCCCTTACATCATAATCTATTTCAATCATTCATCCTCCATAGAAGAAATACCAGCAAAAGATAATTCAAACCTCACAAGTTAATATTATAAAATCTTTCATTTAACTTAAATTTTTGTTACATTTCATATAATTCACATTTTTACTTCATCCGTAAAGTCTGTAGTCTAGAACAACTGTTGAAATACTTCCCTAAACAACCCAATTTATACATGATTTCACTCATTCATTATCCAGTTATTGAAATTATGTAATTATTTTTTTAAAGTAGATATTAAATCCCAGTATCAAAACTCAAAATAGATTTCTTTGATCAAAATATTCAGTTTAGGGGTCTACTAGGAAATATAAATTAAATATTACAAACTCTTCAATTTTTCATATGGAAAACAAATTTTTGGACATCTAATTAATTTTATGTTTTTGTAAGTATGCATTAGCTTCATCTAAATTCAGTTTTATTGGCAATATAAGTGGACACAATAATTTCTGTTTCATTTCTTCATTTTTTGAAACTCCTCCTCTTTTCATTTTGATATGAACAATTTCAATTTCGTTTTCCTTCCTTAATTTCCTTCTTTCCTTTCTTTTTTACTAGGCAGTTACTTGTTTATGTAACACAAAACCCCTTCTAGTTTTTATTATATTTTTTGCTATTAATTCTGTTAATTTCTTCTTTAATTTTCAATATTTCTATTTTGATATTAAACTGAAGTATTCTGAATTCTTCAGCTTGTCCAACTTTTTTTAAAAATTGTATGTTCAATTCATTCTTTTTTTTTTAAGTAAAAGGGAAGTGTTTATTACAATATAAAGAAGAGTACAGTATATACAATGGGGCAGTCTGAAACTCTTCTATTCATGTACTGCATTGGTAACAAAAGCTTGACTGTTAACTCAGTTCATTATTTTCTTATTTCTCTTTGGTGGGTAAAAATTTAAATATAAAATCTTCTCTAAGAACTGTTTTACTTGCATCCCATAAGTTTCAGTATGCATTTTTATCGTTTTCTGTGATAAATTTTTTCATGGTTTCTATGATTTGCTCTTTGATTCACTAACTGTTTCAGAATTAAGCTTTAATTTTTTACAAGACTTTACTTGTAAAATAATATATAAAAATATATTTTAAAATATATAAAAATATAATTTTATTGCCCTGTGTTCAGGATATATTTTGTATATCTCCTTTCCTTTTTTCATTTATAAAGCTTTTATGCCCAAAAACATGGTCAATTTTTATAAAAGTATCAAGTGCATCTGAGATATATACAAATTCCTTAATGTTTCCATTCAGTGATTGCCAAAGAGCTATCATCTTTAATTTTTCTAAAGTTCTTTTCAAATCCTTAACTTTTATTTTTATTAATTTTATCTAAATATGAAAGCAGCAGAGCAAGGCTGTCCACTATTATAAATTTTACTACCTATTTCTCCTTGAAATTAGATTAATTTTTCCTTCAAGTAGCTACAATGTTCTTCAGTGTAAATGTATTAAGTATTGATGCTAAGAGTTACTACTGGTACCTTCAAACATAAAAGAATCACCCTGTTTGTATCCTTTAATCATGTCTTCTTAAAAATATAACCTTCCTGAGATCAATATTACCACTCCTGCTTCTCCAATTCATTTTAAGTGAAAATAGATTCTGTTCCAGACTCTTTTAAAATATATATGAATCTTTATATTTCAAATGTTTCTCATTTCAAACAAACATACTGTTAAAATTTGCTTTCTAATCCACTTTGACTATGCTCTTCAATTTTAGGAAGGAGTTAATCCCAATTACATTCACAGTTATAATAATTATGTATATCCCCCTATAGTTTTCTTTAGTATCGTTCTTGTCTTTAGCCTCCTTCCTTCTTTACAATGAAGACCAGGTGATGAGAAAAGTTTGTCTAGCACTTATGATTAAGCAGTGACATGATCTGTTTCAGCCCAGTGATCTTTTTCTCCCGTTATTCTGTCCAACCATCAGTTTTTAGTTTTTTTTTATATTTACTTTTAATCGCTTTAATTTCCTTTCCCTTGCTCATCCTACAAGGCGATTTTCCCAATGACTTACCTCACCTGTCTTGCTTTCACTTAAACACTGCCCACCCCACTTTCCTGCTTTGTCTTTTTACCTCTACTAAATTTCATGGTTTTTTACATCACGTACTGTGCTTATGTCTGTGTAGAAGTGTGTGAATATGCTTTATCTTCCTTTATCCAATTTCAGTCAAAGTTGATGAGACACTAGTTTTCCTTACCCTCTCCTCCATGTTTATTTACACATCCCAGACATAGCCTATTCTTCCTATACTCTTCAGTATAGTTCCCCATCTCTCTGTTCCCTTCTCCCAAGATGATAAAAATAGAATAAACCCTTAAAACCTCTAGTCTGTCCTATTTAACTTTTTCTATGACTACTGAGGACATTATAAGGTTATGAAGGGAATTTTCTTTTATCCTCCCTATTAGCATATAAACAATTCATCCACACATGGTCTTTTCCAATTAATCAAATGTGTGTGCCTTTCCAAGTTTCTTCTAAATTTGCAGAAAAATTTTTCTACTTGACTCAAGTCTTTTTACCATGAAGTCACAGAAGTCATCTATTTTATTTTTTAATTTTATTTAGTGAATTTAGAATATTTTTCCTTGGTTACAAGAGTCATGTTCTTTCCCTCCCCTTCCCCCAACCCCTCCTGTACCCAACTCGCAATTACACTAGGCTTTATATGTGTATTTGATCAAAATCTATTTCCATATTGTTGTGTTTGCACTCAGGTGATCATTTAGAGTCTATATACTCAATCATATCCCCATCAACCCATGTGATCAAGCAGTTGTTTTTCTTCTGTTTCTAACCCACAGTTTTTCCTCTGAATTCAGATAGCTTTGTTTCTCATAAATCCCTCCAAACTGCATTGCAACCACTAGAGAAGTGCATTACATCCCATTGTACAAGTGTATCAGTCACTGTAAAATATTATCCTGGTTCTTCTCCTTTCACTCTGCATCAGTTCCTGGAAGTCATTCCAGGTCACAAGGAATTCCTCCAGATCCTTATTTCTTTGAACACAATAGTATTCCATCTCCAACATATACCACAATTTGTTCAGCCATTCCCCAATTGAAGGGCATCCCCTCATTTTCCAATTTTTTGCCACCACAAAGAGCTCAGCCAAGAACATTCTGGCACATGGATTTTTCCTTATTATCTCTTTGAGATACAAACCCAGCACTACTATGGCTGGATCAAAGGGCAGCCAGCCTTTTAGCGCCCTTTGGACATAGTTCCAAATTGCCCTCCAGAATGGCTGGATCAATTCACAACTCCACCAGCAATGCATTAATGTCCCAATTTTGCCACATCCCCTCCAGCATTCATTACCTTTGCTGTCATGTTAGCCAATCTGCTGTGATACCTGAGAGTTGTTTTGATTTGCATCTATCTGATTATAAAAGATTTAGAACACTTTTTCATGTGCTTATTAATAGTTTTGATTTATCTGAAAATTATCTATTCATGTTCCTTGCCCATTTATCAATTGGGGAATGGCTTGATTTTTTTTGTACAATTGAATTAGCTCTTTACAAATCTGAGTAATTAGCCCTTTGTCAGAGGTTTTTGCTAAGATGATTTTCCAATTTGTTACTTCCCTTCTAATTTTGATTGTACTGGTTTTGTTTGTACAAAACCTTTTTAATCTAATGTACTCAAAATTATTTATTTTACATTTTGTGATTTTTTTCTAACTCTTGCTAGGTCTTAAAAACTTTCCTTTCCCAAAGATCTGACAAGTATACTATTCTGTGTTCACCTAATTTGTTTATACTTTCCTTCTTTATATTAAAGTCATTCACCTATTCTGAGTTTATGTTGGTGAAAGGTGTGAGATGTTTATCCAGACCCAATCTCTCTCCATACTGCCTTCTAATTTTCCCACAAGTTTCTATCAAATAGTGGATTTTGGTTCCCAAAAGCTAGGATCTTTCGGCTCATCATAGACTGTCTTACTGAGGTCACTTACTCCAAGTTTATTCCACTGATCCTCTTTTCCATCTCTTAGCCAGTACCATGTTGTTTTAATGACCACTGCTTCATAGTATATGAAGTACTATATAGTTTGAGATCTGGTACTGCTATGCCATCTTCCTTCAAAATTTTCCCCATCATTTTCTTGATCTTTTGTTCTTCCAAATGAACTTAGTTTTTTTTCTAATTCAGTAAAAAAGTTCTTGGTAGTTTGATGGGTATAGTACTAAATTAGTAAATAAGTTTGGGTAGGACTGCCATTTTTATTATGTTAGCTCAACCTGCCCACGAGCAGTAAGTTTTTTCCAATTATTGAGATCAAGTTTTATTGTGAGGAAAGTGTTTTGTAGTTGTGGTCATGGGGCTCCTGTGTTTGTCTTGGCAGATAAATTCCTAAGTGTTTTGTACTGTCTAGGGTGATTTTAAAGGGAATTTCTCTTTCTAATTCTTGCTGCTGAGATGTGTCGGAGATATATAGAAATGCTTATGACCAATGTGGGTTTATTTTGTATCCTGCAATTTTGTTCAAATTGTTGATTATTTCCACTAGCTCTTTAATTGATTCTCTAGGATTCTTAAAGAAGACCATCATATCATCCACAAAGAATGACACCTTAGTCTCCTCATTACCTATTTTAATACCTTTTTCTTCTCTAATTGCTACTGCTAGTGTTTCTAGTACAATGTTAAATAATAGAAGTGATACTGGGCATTCTTGTTCCACTCCTCATTTTATTGGGAATGCATCTAGTTTATCCCCATTGCAGATGATGTTTGCTGATGGTTTTAGATATATACTGTTTATTATTTTTAGGAAAAGCCCTTCTATTCCTTTACTTTCTAGTGTTTTCAATGACAATGAGTGTTGTATTTCATCAAAGTCTTTTTCTGCATTCTGTTGAGATAATCATGTGATTTTTCTTGGTTTACTTGTTGATATGGTCAATTATTTGGATGGTTTTCCTAATACTGAATCATTCTTGCATTCCTGGTATAAATCCCACCTGATCATAATGAATAACCCTCATGACCACTCCCTGAACTTTTTGCTAGTATTCTATTTAAGATTTTTGCATCTATATTCATTAAGGAGATTGGGCTGTAGTTTCTGTCTTTGACCTGCTTGGCTTTGTTTCACGAAAGGAATGCGGTAGAACTCCTTCTTTGCTTATTTTGTGAAATACTTTGTGGAGTATTGGGATTAGTTGTTCTTTGAAGGATTGATAGAATTCACTTGTGAATCCATCAGGCCCTGGGAATTTTTTTCCTACTGAGTTCTTTGATGGCTTGTTCAATTTCTTTTTAAAATATGATTATTTAAGAATTCTACTTTTTCCTCTGTTAATCTGAGCAATTTATATTTTTGTAAGTATTCATCCATATCACCTATATTACCATATTTGTTGACATATAATTGGGCAAAATAGTTTTTGATTGCCTTAATTTCCTCTTCTTTGGAGGTGAGTTCTTCCTTTCCATCCCTGATACTGTTAATTTGGTTTTCTTCTTTCCTTCTTTTTTTATTAGACTGACCAGTACTTTTCCTATTTTGCTTGTTTTCAAAATACCAGCTTCTAGTCTTCTTTAACTCAATAGTTCTTTCACTTTCAGTTTAATTAATTTCTCCCTTAATTTCTAGAATCTCTAATTTAGTTTTCATCTGGGGATTTTTAATTTGATGGCTTTCAAGTTTTTTGAATTGTATCTCCAATTCACTGACCTCTGCCCTCCCTAATTTGTTACTATATGAACTCAAGGATGTAAATTCTTCACACCCTACGCCCATAGTACTTTGATTGCATCCATGAAAAGATATCTTATCATTGTCATTTTCTTCAATGAAATTATTAATTTTTCTATTATTTCTACTTTAACTGATTTTGGAGACTCATATTATTTAGTTTCCAATTAATTTTTGATTTGCCTCTTCATGTACCCTTACTATTATTTTCATCATATTGTGGTCTAAGATGGTTGCTTTTATTATTTCTGCTCTTTTGCACTTGTTTGAAATGTTTTTATGCCCTAGTACATGATTAGTCTTTGTGATTGTACCATGTGCTTCTGAAAAGATGTAATCCTTTTTGTTCCTATTTTTCTCCATGTATCTATTAAGTCTAATTTTTCTAACATTTCATCCACATTTCATATCTTTCTTATTTATTTTTTGGCTTATCTAGATTTGATTGTGGAAAGTTCAGTTCTCCCACTAGTATAGTTTTACTATCTATTTCCCCCTTCAACTCCACTAGTTTCTCCTTTAGTAAATTGGATGGTATACCATTCGCTGCATACATATTGATTACTAATATTTCCTCATTGTCTATACTGCATTTTATCAAGATGTACTGACATTCCCTGTCTCTTTTACTCAGATCCATTTTTACTTTGGCTTTGTCAGATATCATGATTGTAACTACTGCCTTCTTTCTCTCATTTGAGACCCAATAGATTTTGCTCCAACCTTTAATTCTAACCTCCTATCTACCCACCTCACCTGTGTTTCTTATAGACAACATATGACAGTATTTCAGTTTCTAATGCACTCTATTTTCATTTAATGGGTAAGTTCATCCCATTCACATTCAAAGTTATGATTGTCACTTGTATATTCCCGAATATTTTTATATCCTCTCCTAGTTTTGTCCTTTCTTCTTATATTCTTTTAAACCAATCTGCCTAATTCTCATCCTTAATATGCTTCTCTTTCTGTGCCCTCCATTTTTGTTATCTTATTATTTTTGGGGTCCATTAAGTTCCCTCCCACACCATCCCTCCTTTTTTGTAATCCCGGCCCCACCCCCCTTAGTTTTCCCTTCTCACTTACCCTGTAAGGTAATATAGAAGTTGACACCCAAGTGGATATAGATGCTCTTTCATCTTGGAACTGCTTTCCTTTGATTTCATTTTTTTGGTTACAATACTCACTTTATTTCCCTCTCTCCCCTGCACCCACCCTTCCCGCAGCTGATGCACAATTCCATTGGGTATTACTTGTGTCCTTGATCAGAACCTATTTCCAAGTTGTATGCACTAGGATGTTCATTTAAAGTCTATATCCCCAACCATATCCCTTCGACCCATGTATCCAAGCAGTTGTTTTTCTTCGGTGTTTTTACTCCCACAATGTTTCCTCTGAATGCGGATAGTGGTCTTTCTCGTAGATTCCTCCAAGTTGTTCAGGATCACTGCATTACCTCTAATAGAGAAGTCCATTACATATGATTGTACCACAGTGTATCAGTCTCTGTGTACAATGTTTTCCTGGTTCTGCTCCTCTCACTCTTCATCAATTTGTTCCAAGCCACATGGAATTCCTCCACTTTATTATTTCTTTGAGCACAATAGTATTCCATCTCCAACATATACCACAATTTGTTCAGCCATTCCCCAATTGTAGGGTGTGAGATGTTGATCCAAACCTAACTTCTCCCATATGGTCTTCCAATTTTCCCAGCAATTTTTATGAAATAGTGGATTTTTGGTTCCAAAAACTGGGATGTTTGGGTTTATCATAAACTGTCTTGCTGAGGTGATTTACCCCAAGTCTATTCCACTGATCCTCTTTTCTGTCTCTTAGGCAGTACCAAGTTGTTTTAATGACTACTGATTTATTGTATAGTTTGAGATCTGGAACTGCAAGTCCTCCTTCCTTTGCATTTTTTTCTTCATAAGTTCCCTGGATATCCTTGCTCTTTTGTTCTTCCCAATGAACTTTAAGTTTTTTTCTAATTCAGTAAAAAATTTTTTGGAAGTTCAATGGGTATGGCACTAAATAAGTAAATTAATTTGGGCAGTAGAGTCATTTTTATTATATTAGCTCATACTAACCATGAGCAATTAATGTTTCTCCAATTGTTTAGATCTAGTTTTAATTGTGTGGAGAGCTTTTTGTAGTTGTGTTCATATAGTTCCTGTGTTTGTCTCAACAGATAGATTCCCAAGTATTTTATATTGTGTAGGGTGATTTGAAATGGAATTTCAATTTCTAATTCTTGCTGCTGAAATTGGTTGGAGATATATAGAAATGCTGATGACTTATGCCAGTTTATTTTGTATCCTGTGACTGCTAAAGTTGTTGATTATTTTGATTAGCTTTTTGGTTGTTATTCTAGGATTCTTTTAGTAAACCATCATATCATCCTCAAAGAGTGACAGCTTGGTCTTCTCATTGCCAATTTTAATACCTTCAATTTCTTTGTCTTCTCTAATTGCTACTGCTAGTGTTTCTAGTACAATGGTAAATAATAGAGGTGATAATGGGCATTCTCATTTCACTCCTAATCTTATTGGAAAGGCTCCTAGATTATCCCCATTGTGTATAATATTTGTTGATGATTTTAGATATATACTGTTTATTATTCTTAGGAAAGACCCTATACTTTCTAGTGTTTTCAATGAGAATGGGTGTTGTATTTTATCATCTTTTTCTGTATCTATTGAAATAATCATGTGATTTTTGTCAGTTTGCTTGTTAATATGGTCAATTACATGGATAGTTTTCCTAATATTGAACCATCCTTGCATTCCTTGTATGAATACTATGTGTTCATAGTGAATAAGCCTTGTGATGACTTGTTGGAGTCTTTTTGCTAGTATCCTATTTAAGATTTTTTCATCTATATTCATTAGGAAGATTGGTCTATAGTTTTCTTTCTCTGTTTTTGATCTGCCTGGTTTGGGGATTAGAACCATGTTTGTGTTGTAAAAAGAATTTGGTAGAACCCCTTCTTGGCTTATTCTGTCAAATAGTTTGTATAATATTGGGGTTAGCTGTTCTTTGAATGTTTGATAGAATTCATTTGTGAATCCATCTCTACCTGGGGATTTTTCCTTAGGGAGTTCTTTGATGGCTTGTTCAATTTCTTTTTCTGATATGGGGTTGTTCAGGTAACCTATTTCTTCCTCTCTTAGTAAAGGCAATTTATTTTTGTAAGTAATCATTCATATCACCTAGAATGCCATATTTTTGCCATATAATTGGGCATACTAGTTTTAATGATTGCCTTAATTTCCTCTTCATTAGATGTAAGGTTTCCCTTTTCATCTTGTATACTGTCAATTTTGTTTTCTTCTTTCCTTTTTTTAATTAGACTGTCCAGTACTTTGTCTAATTTATTTGTTTTTTTAAAGTACCAGCTTCTGGTTTTATTAAATCAATAGTTCTTTGACTTTCAATTTTATTAATTTCTCCTTTGATTTTTAAGATCTTTAGTCTTCAACTGAGGATTTTTAATTTGTTCACATTCCAGTTTTTAATTTGCATGCTCAATTCATTGACCTCTGCTCTCCCTAATGAACTGAAGGATATAAACTTCCCCCGAGTACTGTTTTGGCTGAATTCAATGGGTTTTGAAAGCATGTCTCATCATTTTCTTCAATGAACTTATTTTTTCTATGATTTGTTCTTTGATTTTGGAGAATTGTATTAATTTCCAATTAATTTTTGATTTACCACTCAATGTACCCTTACTAATTATTTTCATTGAATTGTGATCTGAGAAGGTTGCATTTATTATTTCTGTTCTTTTGCACTTGTTTGCAATGATTTTATGCCCAAATACATGTTCAATCTTTGTGAATGTACCATGTGCTGTTGAAAAAAAAAGGTGTATTCCTTTTTGTCCTAATTTTTCTAAGATTTCATTCACTTCTCTTACCTCTTTCTTATTTATTTTTTGGTTTCATATATCTAGTTCGGATAGAGGAAGGCTCAGGTCTCCCCCTAGTATAGTTTTACTATCTATTTCATGCTTGAGCTCCACTAGTTTCTCCTTTAGAAATTTGGATGCTATGCCATTTGGTGCATACATGTTGAGTAGTGATATTTCCTCATTGTCTATACTGCCTTTTATCAGGATGTAATTACCTTCCCTATTTCTTTTAACTAGATTTATTTTCACTTTGGCTTGGTCAGATATCATTATTGCGACTCCTGCCTTCTTTTTATCAGTTGATGCCCAATACATTTGGCTCCATCCTCTTAGTTTCACCCTATTCGTATCTATCTTCCTCATGTGTTTCTTGTAAACAACATATGGTAGGGTTTTGGATTCTAATCCACTCTGCTATTCGCTTGCATTTTATGGGTGAGTTCATTCCATTCACATTCAGAGTTATAATTACCAGCTGTGTATTTCCCACCATTTTGATTTCTACTCCTAGTCCTTCCTTTTCTTCTTTCACTATTTCCTTCTACACCAATGTTTTAAATCAGTCCCCCTAGTTCCCTCCCTTATTTTACTTCCCTTTCTACCGTCCTCCCTTCTTATTCCCACCCTTATTTTCTTAGCAGTCTTCTTAAAACTACTCCCCCACCCTCACCCTCCCTTATACTGCTTCCCTGTTTGGGTCAATTTCAATGCAAGAGTTGAGTATTTCCTGTCTCCAACCTCTTTACCCTTCCAGTGTATTGATGTTCTCCCCCCTCCTGCCATGAGGTTCTTTGTGACATAAATTTACCCCCATTTGTTTATTTTCCCATTTTAGTATTAACCTCTTTTTTAGCTCTAGTTGTATATGTGTATGCATATGTATTTATGAATACATATTTATATGCCTATTTATATCTTGTTATTTCATCCTATACAGTATGTCACTGTTCCCTCTAAGTGTAATTCTTCTAGCTGCCTAGGTGATAACAGTTTTTAAGAGTTACCAACGACCTCTTTTCTTATAGGGATACATATCATTTTAACTGATTGGGTCACTTAAAAAAAGTTTTGGTTTTTGGTTTTCCTTCCCTCCCCCATTCTTAATTACCTTTTGATAATTCTCTTGAGTTCGGTGCTTGGGCATCAAATTTTCTGTTCAGGTCTGGTCTTTTCTTTACAAATGCTTAGAATTCTTCTATTTTCTTAAATGACTCTACTTTCCCCAGTAAAAATATAGTCAGTTTTGCTATGTAGTTGATTCTTGGTTGTAGACCTAGTTCCCTTGCTTTCCAGAATATCATATTCCATACCTTTCAGTCCTTGAGTGTAGATGCAGCCAGATCCTCTGTTATCCTCACTGTAATTCCATGGTATCTGAATGACTACTTCTTAGCAGCTTGTAATATTTTTCCCTTGACATTACAGTTCTTGAATTTGGCTATAACATTCCTGGGTGTTGTCAGTTGCGGATTAATTACAGGTGATCTGTGGATTCTTTCAATCTCCCCTTTTCCCTCTTGTTCTAGAATATCAGGGCAGTTTTTTAAAATGATTTACTGTAGTATCCTATCCAAACTTTTTCTTTTGTCATGGTCTTCTGGTAGACCAATAATTCTTAAATTGTTTCTCCTTGATTTTCTAAATCTTCTGTTTTGTGAATATGTTTCATATTTTCCTCAATTTTTTCATTCTTTTGGTTTTGTTTTATAGTGTCCTGCTGCCTTGTGAGGTCACTTAATTCTAGTTGTATTCAGGTTCTTAAAGACTGGATTTCATCCCTGGATTTTTGGTCATCCTTCTCCTTTTAGTCAGATTTTCTTTGGCGGTCATCTTTCATCCTAATTGCCTCATTTTCAAGCTGGTTGATTTTGGCTTTCGAGACACTATTTTCTGTTTCCAGATGATTTATCTTAGTTTTTAAGTTCTTTTCCCAATTGTCTTAAGCTTCTCGTATTTTGAACTGCATTTTGAGCTCTTCTAAAGCCTGTATCCAATTCGTTGGGATATGTTATTTTTCCTTTCCTGATCCCTCCCACTCTATTTTGTTCACTCTTTTCTCATTACCTGTACAGAAGCTGTCTATTGTAACATCTTTCTTCTTTTTCTGTTGTTTCCTCATATTTACCACGTCTTTGCTACCCGTCTTTGCATGTGCTCTTGCTCATTTTTTTGGTTTTAGAGGTTTCTGTCAGTCTCCCCTCTTGGAGCTTTGACAGAAGGTCTCTCCCTGCAATGTCTGAGGGAGGGGTATTATAGTTTGAGCTTCCCTGTCCTCTGGAGGCTTTTGATTGGATTAATGTCCAGAAATCAGTGAGGGAGGGTTGAGTTTGAGCTTTCCTGACCTCTGAAGACTTTTGATGGGATTAAGTTCAGCTGGGTTGGGCTGGATGTGCCGAGGCCAAAACCTCATGGAAGGCTAGAGCAATATGGAGGGTCTTCATAGCTCCGTCCAGGCTGGCAGCTCTGCGCCAACTCTCCAGCTCCCTCCCCACCACCTGTGTTAGACGATCTGAACCTAGTACAACCCTGCCTGCAAGGTCCACCCTCCAGACGATTGCCTTTGCCTGCCCAGAGGTTCACGCTGCCACTAGAGGCTTAGTGCTCTACATGGGGGTGGGGAGGCTGGGACTTTCCTTCTACCTTCCCCTTAAACCCAAGTGTTCTCAGATTCCGGCTTTTGGGGGGGGGCGTACCTTTTGTTGAGTCCAGCAGGAGGGTTCCTTAGCTGTTTTGTTTTTAGGTTTGATTTTAAGTCTCCTAGGAGCTGTCAGTTTCTGATCGGTAAGGGTTTTCAGAGGTCTGAACTTCTGCTGCTTCTAAGCCACCATCTTGACTCCACCCCCCTCATAACTGCTTTCACTGAGAGTAAGGTCCAAGTATTACATATTAGCACTCTCTTCCTCTCCTTCTTATATTAGTATTCTTCCCCTCCCCTTCCCATGTACTTCTTTGTGTGATATAGATTATTCTATTTATCTTTGTTCAAATTTCTCTTGGTGTCATCTTCTATTCCCCCCTCCCTTTTTCTTTTTCTTTTTTACATATCATCTTATACCACGTATTATCCCAATAAATTCCTGTGAAAGATTCTTCTAATTTCTATAATAGTGAATATAATTTTTGAGAGTTACAAATAAAATTTCCCCATATATTAACATAAATAAATTGATCTTATTGAGGCCCTTAAAGAAGAAAATTTAAATTTAAAAAGAAAAACACTTTTCCCTTTCCCCTTTCTTTCTCCAGTTTTGACCTGCCTTGCTTTGGAATCAGTACCATATTTGTTTTGTAAAAGCAATTTGGTAGAATCTCTTTATTATATCAAATACTTTGTATAGTATTGGGATTAGCTGTTCTTTGAATGTTTGATAGAATTCACTTGTGAATCCACCTGGCCCTGGGGATTTTTTCTTAGGGAGTTCTTTGATGCCCTGTTCAATTTACTTTTCTGATATAGGATTATTTAAGAATTCTATTTCTTCTTCTGTTAATCTAGGAAATTTATATTTTTTGTAGATATTCATCCACATAACCTAAATTACCATATTTATTGCCATATAACTGGGCAAAATAGTTTTTAATTTGCCTTCATTTCCTCTGCAATGCAGCTGAATGGTCCCTTTTCCATCCCTGATACTGTTAATTTGGTTTTCTTCTTTCCTCTTTTTTATTAGATTGACCAGTACTTTGTATATTTTGTTTTTTTTTTCAAAATACCAGTTTCTAGTCTTATTAGTTCAATAGTTCTATCACTTCCAATTTTATTTCTCCCTTAATTTTTAGGATCTCTAATTTGGTTTTCTTCTGGGGGGTTTTGATTTGTTCACTTTCAAGTTTTTTGATTTCCATATCCAATTCATGGATCTCTTCCCTCCCTAATTTGTTAATATATGAACTCAAAGATATAAATTTTCCCCTGAGCACTGCTTCAGCTTTATCCCATAGAGTTTGAAAGGATGTCTCATCATTGTCAGTTTCTTCAATGAAATTATTGTGTCTGATTTGTTCTCCTACTAACTGATTTTGGATAATCATATTTTAATTTCCAAAATTTTTTAATTTGTCTTTCCATGTATCCTTACTGATCATTACTTTTATTGCCTTATGATCTGAAAAGGTTGCATTTATTATTTCTGCTTTTCTGCATTTGTATACCATGTTTTATGGCAAATTTTTATGGCCAAAAATATGTTTTTATGGTCAATCTTTGTGAATGTGCCATGTGCTGCTGAAAAGGTGTATTCCTTTTTGTCCCTATTTATTTTTCTCCATATATCTATTAACTCTAATTTGTCTAAGATTTCATTCACTTCTTTTACCTCTTATTTATTTTTTTATTTCATTTATCTAAATTTGATAATGATAGGTTCAGGTCTCCCACTAGTATAGCTTTATTATCTATTTCCTCCTTCAATTCTCCTAGTTTCTCCATTAGAAATTTGAGTGCTAAGCCATTTGGTGGATACATGTTGATCAGTGATAGTTCCTCATTATCTATACTCCCTTTTGTCAGGATGTATTTATCTTCCCTATCCCTTTTAATCAGGTGTATTTTTACTTTGGCTTTGTCTGATATCATGATTGCAACTACTGCCTTCTGTCAGTTGAGGCCCAATAGGTCTTACTCCAACCTTTAATTCTGACCTTGTGAGTATCTATCTGCCTCAGGTGTGTTCCTTGTAGACAACATATGGTAGGATTCTGGATTCTAATCCCTCTCCTATTTGTCTAAGTTTTATGAGTGAGTTCATCCCATTCACGTTCAAAGTTATGATTGTCACTCATGAATTCCCTAGCATTTTGATATCCTCTCCTAGATGTGTCCTTTCTTCTTTTGCTATATCCTTTTAAAACAGTGGTTTACTTTTAATCAATCCCCCTAATCCCCGCCCTTGCTATGCTTACCTTTCTGGTCCCTCCATTTTTTGTTCCCTTCTTGTTTTTTTAGGGTCTGTTAAGTTCCCTCCCCCCTCTCCTTCCCTCCCTTTTTGTACTCCCTCCCCCTTACCCTCCTTAGTTTTTCCTTCTTCCTTACCCTGTAGGATAAGTTAGACTTCAAGATCCCAATGGATCTAGATGCTCTTCCCTCTCAGAAGTGATTTTACTGAGAGTAATTCTCAAGTATTACCTATTAGCACTCTCTTCCTCTCCCTCTTCTAAGAGTATTCTTCCCCTCCCCTTCCCATGTGTATCTTTGTGTGACAAAGATTATTCTATTAATTTCATTTCTTCAAGTATCTCTTGGTACCATCATCTATTCCCCCCACCATTTTTATTTGTTTGCATATCATTTTATAGCCATTAATGCCCCAATCCTTTCCTATGAGTGATTCTTCTAATTACTATAATAAATATAATTTTTGAGTTACAAATTACTATAATAATGAATATAATTTTGAGAGTTACAAATAACATTTTCCTCATATATTAATATATATAATTTGATCTAATTGTAGCCCTTAAATAAGAGAGTTGGAATAAAAAACATTTTTCTCGTTTTCCATCCCTTTCATATTTAGCTTTTCATGTTTCTCTTGATCTTTGTGTTTGAATATCAAACTTTCCATTTAGTTCTGGTCTTTTCTTTACAAATACTCGGAAATCTTCTATTTTGTTGAATGCCCATACTTTCCACTGGAAGTATATAGTCAATTTTGATGGGTAGGTGATCCTTGGTTACAGACCCAATTCTCCTGATTTTTTGAATATCATATTCCAAGCCTTGCGGTCCTTTGGTGTGGAAGCTGCCAGATCTTGTGTATCCTGATTGGCGCTCCTTGATATCTGAATTGTCTATTTTTTGGCTTCTTGTAAAATTTTCTCCTTAGCTTGGAAGCTCTTGAATTCAGCAATTACATTCCTGGGGGTTGACTTTTGAGGATTTAGTGTAGAGGGTGTTCTATGAACTCTTTCAATGTCTATTTTCCACCCTTGTTCAAGATCAGGGAAGTTTTCTTGGATGATTTCTTGTAATATGACTTCAAGATTTCTATTTATTTCTGGGTCTTCAGGTAGACCAATGATTCTCAAATTATCTCTTTGTGATCTGTTTTCCTGATCTGCCATCTTGTCAGTGAGATATTTTATGTTTTCTTCTATTTCGTCAGTCTTTTGACTTCGCTGTATTAATTCTTGCTTTTTTGCAAGATCATTGGCTTCCAATTGCCTAATTCTGTTCTTTAAAGACTGGTTTTCCACCACGATCTTTTGATTTTCCTTTTTTTTTTTATCTATCCTGCTTTTCGTGGCTTCCAGCTGTTTCTCCAATTGGGCTTTCTTGTCCAGTTATTTTCTTTTTGAACTATTTCCCACTTTTCTTGCCAGATGTCTTCGATCTTTTTGATAAGCTCCAATTTAGATACTTCAAGAGCTTGTGGCCAATTTCCATTTTGGGCAGAAGGTTTCGGTATATGTATTTGTATTTCTTCTTCTGCTATTTCCTCTGTAGTCTGGATTTTTCCTCCATAAAAATTATCCAATACCTTCTTGTTTTTCTTGGTGTTGGGAAGTTATTGTTCCTGGGCACTGTTTGCCATCACTATGGATGTTTTTCCTTCCCTTTCCAGTCAGAAATCTGATCGGGGATAGCAGGATTTCTATGTATGGAGTTAAGAAGCAAGGATTTTGCCTGAGGCAAAAACTCTCGAGTCTCTGCAGCTTCTACTCTTTGCTACCCTTTTGTGCTATCTCCCTGTAGGTGCCTAAGGCCTGCACTCTTCAGCCTGCTGGGTTTTCAGGTCTAATTACTCTCAGGGATAGGTCTTTGGTGGTCTTAGTCAGCTGCCAAGGACCTACAGGCACCCCTTGTTATGTATTTACTTTCTTCTAGGTTTTCTTCTTAGGTTCTTCTCAGTCTGAGGTATTTCTTCAGGAACAGGAACAATGTTATTCAAAAGCAAATTTAAAAGTTTTAAATGATTTAAAAAGTAAAGCTTATTATTTGCATACACTTTGGTAACATTTATCTTTTAAAATTTGACAAACTAAAATAATTTGCTTCAATAAACATTTATGAAGTGACTACTATGTGCCATACATGGTGCTAAAACTCTGCCAAAATTTTTTTGTTCTTCCTGGGTTCTTTGATGATGGGAGGTAACACCATAGGGGAATACTTTTAATCAGAGATGATTTTTTTTTCTTGTTGAGTAAGTTTGTGTATTAAATAAACAGTTTTCCCACTCTGGAGCATCTATCTACATAGAAATAACCCCAAAAAGGTGTTCTTAGAGCATCCACCTACACATTTCACAAAAGAAAAAATAATCTAAACTACATTGTCTTTTGAAATACCAAAAGACTACAATCAGTATAGTTCAACTTAAAAGGTAAATTTTAAGACTTTCTTCTACTTACTGTTTTTTGTTCGTTTTTTTTTTTGCAATAGTCATGTGTCAATTTTGTATTGTTAATGACTAGTCAACACTACACTAATCCACAATCAGTATGACTTTGAAGGTAAATTGTTTAACTGACAAGAACAGGTCGGTTTTGTTCAAGTAAACAAAAAGTTCTTATTGATTTAATTACTTGAGGTATTCAACTATAACATCCTAATAAACAAAATTTTTTTTTCAATTACTTCCCAACTAAATATTTCTTACATCAAAACAACTAACAATATGGAAGAACTCTTTATAGTATGTAGTTTAAAAGCATAATTTAGAAAAAAAGAACACATACTTGCCCATCCAAGTCGAATGATAAACAAGCTATACCATGTGTATGAATATCCTTAAGCACTGATATAGTCTGTACTGTGTACGAGTCCCAGACACAGATATATGGCTCTTTCCCAACTTGGCCAGTTGCTACCAACACTCGTTCAGGATGCAATGCAAGGCTGCCAAAAAAAAAATTTTTTTAACTATTGTCAAGATATTTTATAGTATTTAGTTTGTATAAAATTTTAAATTATCTTACTTTAAAAGAACTTTTATAGAAACATGTTACTTCTGGTTACAGAAACACTACTTCTGGTTAAGTATTCATAAGACACAAATATCTTTACCAAGTAATCCCCAATAATCCTCCACTAATATCTTATTCTGAAGTTTAATTAAGGTATGGAAATAAACTGATTCTCTTAAAAGTTATACCAATAAGAGCACAAACTCTAGCAGGGCCCCATCAAATATGGGATTTCAAATATGAGATTAGTGATAGAGACTATATTTGTCTCTTATCCAATAACTAACCTAGGTATATCTGAAATCTTTCACCCAGGTTGGATGCAGAGAAATGTTTTTGAAATATTCATTCTAATAACTAAATTATAGAAAGATTGCAAGCTATATTTATGGAAGCAATACTAATATCAATAAAATTACAAATCTTTGAAAGTACTGAAGCCTTTTCATCATCATCATCATAATAAATTCAGTGAAATGACAACCATAAGTACTCATTTGGCATTCTGATATCATACTATGCATATTTCCTCCAAAGGTACATACACAGATTGCAAATCATTCATTCTTGCCCATCTCATGCAACTCTATTCCCTGTCCTCCTACATTTATTGTGAGGAGTCTACCCAGTGTATAATATAGATGGTCTTCATTTTCTCTTGACATCTCAAGAATTGTAGACCATAAGGGCTGTCTGTCAGTTACCCCCTCAAGTACTTCTTTTGTGACATCCTTTATTTCAGTTCTCTTTCAGTAATCACTTGTATAAAATTTGTTGCTACCTACCCACACTCTCCACCTGTGTCTCCATTGCCCTGCAGGTGATAATAGTTTATAGATCACAGTGTCTCTGAACTTGTAGCCATACAACACTGAGGGACTACTAATATTAAAAATGCCCCCCAATACTGTCATTACAGAATGATATAATATTCTGATCTAGTTCATTCTCTCCTTCCTAAAAAGTAACTAAATGGTGCAAGGAATAGATCAGGAAGTTGTCGTTTAATTATTTCAAGTCATGCTTTAACTCTTCCTGACACCAAATGGAGCTTTTTGGGCAGATCCTGAAGAGGTTTGTCATTTCCCTCTCTAGCTCATTTTACAGATGAGGAAACTGAGATAAATGGGGGTAAGTGACTTGCTCAGGGTCATACAGATAGCCCTGAGGCTTAATTTGAGCTCAGGTCTTTCTGACTCTAGACCTGCCACTCTATCAACTGTCCCTAGAAGTTAGGAACACCTGAGTTCAAATCCTCAAAAAAGTATCTTCATGACTTTGGGGAACTCACTTAACTTCTATCCACCTTAGTTTTCTCAACTGTAAAATAGGCATAATAGCACCTATCTTGAAAGATTATTGTGAAGATAAAATGAGATAATATTTATAAAATGACTAAGAAATACTTGTTTCCTTCTTTCTACTTAGTTCTGGGCCCAACTCATTCGTCATGCCTATCCAAGATAAAGATATGCTGTTGGATAAGCAACCCATGAAATTATCATCATGTTCTTAAAATGCAAACTCTGGAGAAGGCGTAACTCAGATGCTAGAAGGAATTAGCAAAGCAACCATCCTTCAATATACAACTATTTTCTCTTCTTTCTCATTTCATTTCCTCTTAGAGCATCAAATTCCAGCATCTCAAAATAGAGCACTTGATAGCATAATAAGCTGTCATCCATACAGACTACTATAGTATACTAAGCTATTTCTTCAAAACAACCTTATTAGGTGAGTAGAGCAGATGTTATTATACCCATTTTAGGATGCTAACAAAGTGAGAGTTGAAGCAATTTATTCAAGTACCACCTATGTACAAACTCAATTCAATAAAGATTTACCAAGTGCTCACTACTTGTACAGGCAGCTAGGTGGCACAGCCTTGCCTGGATTGAGAAGACTCATCTTCCTGAGTTCAGATCTGGTCTCAGACATTTCCCAGCTCTGTGACTCTGAGCAAGTCATTCAACTCTATTTGTCTCAGTTCCCTCATCTGTAAAATGAGTTGAAAAGAAAATGGCAAACCACTCTAGTGTCTTTGCCAAGAACACTCCAAATGGGGTCATGGTGAATTGGACATGAACTGATACAACTGAACAACAAATGCAAGTCTTTGCAAGGCCATCCTCATTAGTATGAGCAGCAGCCTAAGTCGAACCTTCACTAGATGCTAGACACTACTCTCTTCCTAAAGTAAATGTTTACCTAGCATTTCTGACCTGCGAATGCAAACAATAAGAGGAACCAATATTTTTATTTGTAAGGATATATCCAAATCTCTGCTAAAAACAGTGGTAAACACCATTGATGGGCATATTTTAATCATCTAAATCTAACAATTGGAAGACTAAACAAAATAACTTACACTATTCTATTTCTCAAGTAATCTTGCACAGTTCTAACATATTCATAGGTGACACCTTATTAAAGACCATTAAGATTTTTTGTTCAAAGGAGTAAGTTTTTTAAGTAGTTCAATGGAATTTTGCATTTACCAAATCTTTTAGTCAATTATGTGACTCTAAATATATAGCCTTAAAATTACATTATTTGCAGAAGCTTTTTTTTCTCATACCTTCATCAAGGATGATCTTGATGTTCAAGATATCAAAATTTTTCTATAATTAGATAAGTAGGCATATGGGGTTGGCATTTATGTTTTCTTGGTATCCTTTTATGGTAATAACGTTCAAAACATATCCTTCTTGGTCAGGCATATGGACAACTAACCTGGAAGAACCTTCAAAACAAAGTCCCCTCCAGCACAGACCTCCTCTGTCTATATACTTGGTTTGGAGAAGGATCCACATTGAAGTTAGTGGAGTCCTCCAAGACACTCTTTTTGTGGATGACATTGTGCTGTTCATAGTACTGCTAAGTCTCCTAAATGAGAGATACAATCATTCAAAGTTTGGACTAAGTATTCACATTGCACAGTTTGGTCTGCTGTCCTATCAACTGCTAAGCCTTATTCATTTTCCAAGTATAGTAGATTCCCAAGTGCTTTTTATGGACTTCAAGCTTCTCTATGAAAGACATTTTTTCTTTTAAAAACACCAGTAGTCTTTCTAAACACATTACTGCCTAGTGATTCTCTTCTATACCACTATTTCAGCAAAGTCCTTCACATTTCTCTTCCCTCTCTACTCTTCAGTCCTCTCCTTCTTGATAGCTGCTTACTTCTGCACAGACAGGCAGGTCCCCTCCACTCAATTCTGGAATTCTAAATACCATAATCAAATCAATTCTGCCATTGCTTCTAGATGGAATGTGTCATTCTACCCCTCAATGACTCACTCAGCTAACCCTATAATTTTTAGGATCAAAATGCTTCTCCCTGGCTACCATTCCCTGATTCCTCAATTAAAATATAAGCTCCTTAAGACAAAGACTATTCCTGTTTTTGTCTTTGTATCCCCAGAATTTAGCACAGTGCTTTGCACACAGTGTTTAATAGGCAATTTTTTGGGTTCCCTCACTCAATGATATTTAATGGAAGTAAGTCATGAAATAGAGTCTCTGAAGCACTAAAGTTGTGAGGATCACCCAGAGGACAATGGAGAACGGTGGGCAAGAGTAACCTACAACAGAGCACAAAAGATTCAGTGCTAGAAGGGACCACATAGGCTATCTGGTTCAACTTCCTTATTTATGTAAAATAAATAGTGAAACTGAAGAGATATTAAATGACTTGTCCAAAGACACCCAAATTGTAGATGGCTGAGTTAGGGTTTGCACTGGGATTCTCTAATAACCAAATCCGTTGTTCTTTCTCCCTGCACTACCCTCACTTGTGAACAAAAAGCAATAAAAGATGCCTGTAGAGAAGTGTATGAAGATGGATGGGTCAAATAGCAAGAATTTATATTCAATGTAACCAGCACAATGTGATTTACCAATAGAATCATCTCAGGATGTTTATCATCTACAGGAAACCCTACTTTCATCTAGATTCTGAGCTGGAAATCCCCCATAAGACTAGCCAATACCTTTGGTGAGTACATCTCCCTGTCTTATGCCATGCTGAATACTGATAGTCAGAGAGTTGAATAAAGCTGTCACTTCTTTTCAAAGAATTTTACATGACACTGACATATGCATAGGAAACATCTTGTTGAAGGAGTGGCTTCAAGGTAGCATTTTGCTCTGTCAAATCAAATTTATTTTTAAGTTAATAAGCACAGAGAGAATCTTTATTCAGGCACTTGGATGACCACAAAAACTAGGTCTGCTGTAGAATATCACTTGTAAGAACCTGCTGTTTCTTTCTTATACTTTCATTAAGCACGCCCTTAACAAAGATATGCATACACTTTTGTGAATGAATGTGTTTAAGTATGTTATCACCTTTGACAGAATATAATGCTTCTTGAGGGTAGAGACTGTTTCCTTTATGTTACATATCTTCAGAACCCCAGCATAGTACCTGACACTTTTTTAAAATGCCTATAGATTGACAGCATATATAATATAATGTAATAAAGAGGCTAGTCTTATAAAAGCTTTCTAAAGCTAAGAAAATAAACAAATAAGCCTATAAATAGTGAAATCTTGGTCACTTTTTTTTTTTGGTAATAATGAAGTTCAAAATTTTCCTCAACCTCTGAAATCCTTTCCTCTTTCAGACTCCTTGAAAATCAGTATTTCAATGCCCTCAAAATTTTATCACCTCCAATAGGGACTATTCTTAAAGTATGTTAGGTTTTGTGAAACTATTTCCTGGAAAATCTGTTGTCTTTAGGGCTGTGGAACTGATATGCCAGGGTCATATGTGTTGACTTCCTTGTTACTGATGAAAAGAGTTTATTAGAAAACTTTGGTGAGCTTTTTATATTTGTCATCTGTTATCCTTTCAGTTTCTTCTTTAAATGGTCTTAGTATAATCTGCTTCACTGAGTTTTTAATGAAACTTTTTAAAAATTTATTTTTCCCTCTATTGGTTCATACTATTTTGATATGCAATACTGTTCATAATTTTCCATTATCTTCCTCCTTTAGATTTTGCAAAAACAGATTTTGCTAACCTATGTTGTCCTTGGCTGGCAATGAGATAAAATTTTAAGTTAACTAAGGCAGTTTATCCACTCTTTTAGTTCCATTCATTATGGCAATTGATTTACATCAGTTAAATTTTCTTAGAAAATGGTATTAGTCTGGATTAATTTCTTTTCTTTTATCTATTTTAATTTCAACACAAATGGTCATGATTTCCAATTTTTGTTCTTTCTTCTGTGTATTGATTATTTCTTTCTCTAATAGGTCAGACAGCTAATTTAGAAATAATTCATACATCAATCACAATTTTCTCTAATGATACTTTGTACTTGCCATGCGTAGTCTCTTATAATATTATACTCATATTCTAAATCACAGTACCTACTAGACTATTACTCCAGAAAGCATCCAATATTTTCTCAAAGAAAGTGTTCATGACATTAAGGGTTTGGTATTAAAAGTCTATAAGATTTTGATCTCTCTCATTTCTTACTCTGAAACCATGATTTTCAACATATTTTCTGCTATCTTATCCTTTGCCCACTTTCACAATGAAATAAATTAACATTAAAGTATATGTTGGTTTAATTTGGAGGGTCATCATGGACAATAGAGCCACCACACATCAGAGTCCTGGATATGCTTTATAGAGGAAGTAGAAATGGCACTAAAGAGAACAAAAACAGTGGAATTAGACCAAGTATACATTAAAAAAGATCTATGGTGTAGGTGGCATAATTGTGAGTATTTAACTGATGTAAATTCAAAAGGTATCAGAAGGGAAAAATTAACAATTAACATTTCAAAGATTATTATTTTTTTAAACCCTTACCTCCTGTTTTAGAATAATGTATACTGGTTCCAAAGCAGAAGAGTGGTATGGTAAGGGGTAAGCAATGGAGTTGAAATGACTTGCCCAGGTTCACAGCTATTAAGGGTCTGAGGCCACATTTGAACCAAGAGACCACCCATCTCTAGGTCAGGCTCGCTCTCAATCTACTAAGCCACCAAGCTGGCTCTTCAAAGATTATTAATACTGGGAAAGGTGACCATGAAAACATCAGTAATTTCCAAACTCTTCCTACTTTCCTTTCTACATATAGTTCTAATGAGAAATACTTAATAGACAAATCAGGAACATCCTCAACAAAAGTATCACTAGTAGAAAAATAGGCTTTTACAAGTGATATTCCACAGTAGACCACATATTTACTAATGCACAGATGATAAAAAGATGTAAAGAATGCTTTATTCCACTGTATTAATGAAAATAAAAAGACTAACTAGAACTGGAAAGAACTTTTGGAATCCTCTAGTTCAACCCAATTTGTTAAATTTTTTTAATTGACTTGGTAGAGCAAAACATCAAATTAAAGGCCCTCTTTCAACAAGATTATTCTCATATATGTAGTAAAAAATTATTCAAGATTCTCTGAAATACATAACAGAGATAACCTTGTTAAACAACCCTCTGACCATAAATATCAGGGGAAGCATAAAATGGGGAGAAGTATGCTCACCAAAATTGTTCACCACTGTCATGCAGAAGATGCAGATCAGAACCAAAGCTGAAGAAGGATTTATGGATGGTAAGGCCTTCTAGATGCTTCTGTATGTGGATGACATCATGCTCGTTGTATCAAGCCCCAGAATACTGCAGAACCTCCTGGAAGAGATAGGTAACTACTCAAAAGATGTTTGTTTTAATCATCCATACAGGGGAAAAAACCAAATGGATAAAGTGTTTCTGTGTCCCACATTAAAACAAGAAAGTTATGAAAATTTACAGCAATTGTTCAACTGGAGCAGATGGTTCATCTGGACAATTTTTTGAGAAAGTGGAAATTTTCCTGATACCAAAACTTCTTCCAGAAACACAGATCCAGGTTGTTAATACTAATATTCTACTACTACTGCAGTATAACTACAAGTCATGGAGCGCTAAATCCTCTAAGTAACTAAAAATGAATATCCAAAGAAAGGACAATGGTGAGAGTTGTATAAATGGAGATTTTGAATCCTAGACTGCATTCCCCAGAAGTCCTTGGTATTTCCCAGAATTCCCTATAATCTCTCCTGAGTCTCCATGTTGGTGGTTAAGGCATATTGTTTTTAGATCTGGCCAATGTGGAAATTTATTTTGCTTGACTATGTTTGTAAACACAGATTTTACTTTTCTTTCATTTGCAATTGGAGGGAGAGAAGATATATTATTTTTGCTAATTGAAAAAGGTAATAAAAGGTATATATTCCAACTTCTCACAGGCTTGCCTTCCACTCCATGTCTGCCTTAGCCTTTGAATACTTAATTTATCTTTTTTACTTTAGTTACCCTGCCCACTTTTGAACTTTTCTTTTCCCCACCTCATCAAGTATGTGGCACAAAATCGTTCCTCCCCTTCCCTAAATTCTTAGTTTAAATAATATTCTTTTGTGGCACTCTTTTATAAGCAATTTTAACTGTCCTTATTTCTCTCCCCTTTTAATCTATTTTCAATTCTCTAGTCATAAGTTGACTTGTTATCCTTTTTCTTTGTGTAGCCCTCATAAGGCTAACATGTTTGCAGTCCCAAATCTGAAATCCTTCTATCCTCTTTTCTATTTTATTGAATTAGTAGTTCTTATCCTCCCCATCCCCCCATCTCCTATACTTCTACTCTTCCTCACTATTAGAAATACCAAATACCAAAGAAAACACCACCAAATGGAAGCAGTGTCACATGGTATAAATCACATCATGTGCAAGTCATGAGGTATGAACCTATTCTCTGCCCTCATTACTATCATCTACCACTTTTATCAAAAGTCGTTCTATTTCTTCTTCTATGTCTTTTCCTTACCCCCTATCACTGTGTGCTAATAAATCTTTAGGGATACATTCTTTTACTCTCTTAAAGTAGGAATACAATCCTGAGAGATGCCTCAATTCTCAAAAGAGATCTCCTGACACACAGTTCCTTTAATTCAAAGACTGGTTAAAAGGTATGTCTCTATAAGTATCATATATATGTATATACTTATACACTTATAGTATGTTTAAGTATGTATGTATATACAAATTAAATGTGTATTGTAAATCTTGAAATCTTTCAGACTTGTGAATGTTAAAAATTTTCCCATCGGGGAATTCTTAATTGGAACAAATTCCCTACTGAGAAACATTCCCCATTTTGATGTGAGAACTTGCCAGGATCAGAAATGGGAGGACCTCTACTCCAACCGTACTTAAGATTGCTTTAGGGGAAAAAACTCCTTGCTATGGGAGGCCCCCCTACTCTACCCGTACTTAAGACTGCTTTAGGAGAGAAAACTCCTTGCTAAACAATGAAAGTATTTGGACCCATGCTTATAATAAGGCAAGGAGTTCTTTGAGCCAGGCCTGTTTTTAGAATTGATACAATGGAATGCTAGGTACCTAAAAGGGTCAGGCAAGTTTTCTCTTGATGAGATTAGTTGACTCAGCTGTGTTTTCTCTAGTTCAGACTTACTGAGGAGATTGGTGGACACAGCAGCATTTTTTCTGATTCAGATTTACTGAGGAGATTGGTGGACACAGCAGCATTTTTTCTGATTCAGACTTACTGAGGAGATTGGTCGACTTAGCAGGAATTTAGATGGGCAGTCCTTTGGAAAGGGTCTACAGTGATTGGTACATGTAGGGACTTAGGGGAGGTGACATGGGAGAAAAAAACCCTATATAAGAAAAAGCAGAATCTCTTGAGGAGTTATATCTTTTTGGAGAAATCCTTTTGGAGGATCTCTGATGAGGATCGCTTGGGAAGAATCTCTTGAGAGAGGCTCTGGAGAAGGGAAGCTCTTGGAGGACAATCTCTAAGGAGGTCTCACTGGAGCTCTCTCTGGTGAAGTCAGCTGAGATGGAGCTGGCCTGGTGTCACTAGAATCCTTGTTTAGGCAGACCTTGTGGTGAGTGTTAAAAGACTGACTGACTGATTCTCTCTCTTAAGACTCAAGTCTAGGCCATATCGCCTTGAGGCCCTTCATAATTATTCCTTTCCTACTCTTTCTCTAATTCCTCATTATATTATTAATTAAAAATCTCTATAAACCCAGTTGACTTGGGTAATTAAATAATTTGGAATATTTCCCTGGCGACCACTTTATATTTGATTTAAAACCAAGACACTGTAGTGAAACATATTTTCTGCAGTCAAATTTACTCACCCTCTCTTATATCTATCACAATTTTTATCTTCCACCATTTAACTCACTACAGTTTAAGACCTCAACCATTTTAAATCTTACAGTATGTATGTGCATATCCCTATGTACACACATAGAAATATGCTCCAAGAGAACACCTTTTCCTTTCCTCTGAAATGAGACACTCTCTACCCATTGCTTTAGTCCTTTTCTCCCATTGTCCATACTCTAAAGATTACAAAAATTAAATTCCTTTTCCATTTATCTACAGATTTAGAAAGGGACACATCTCCAGGTCCACCCCCTTTCTTATTCTCTGTTTCTTCATTTAGGCAACTTCCCATTGTATATATTTTTTTCCTAAAAACGATAATGATTCACTTATAAGAGGTCACAGGACTTAATCCACAGAATTTAAATTGTTTTTTTTCTTCTGATCTTCTCTATATCTATATTTCCCCTAAAATTTAAGGCCCTTAAATCTTTTTTGTTGTTTAATAATGCCCTCTCTGTTCTTTTATATCTTAGTTCAATTTATTTTCTTGTTTTAAACAAAAGTTTATAAACATACGTGGATTTATTTAATTATATAGCCTTTTCTCACCTTTGTGCTTTGGTTTGACATATGTACAAGTAGAATATTCTGCTCACCTGTTTGCATTTTTTCTATGTAATGTTTGCTTGGAACATGACCAAATCACCTTAGCTGGAAGGACAGTCATTCCTCCCTACCTCTCCCAATGAAACTCCAATTTCTCATTGATGATAAGACTCAGTTTAACAGGTTGTATTATATTAGGGGCAACTAGATAGTATAGCAAATAAAGTATGGACCTTGGGTCAGGAATACTTCAGTTCAAATTCAGCTTTAGACACCTATTATGCTAGCAGTATGACATTGGCTAAGTCACTTAACCCCATATGTGCCTCAGTTTCTTTATTTGTAAAAATGGAGATAGCATCTACCTTCCAGGCTTATTTTGAGGATCAAATGAGGTAATAATTGTAAAACACTTAGTACTGCAATTGGCACATAGTAAACAACATATAAATGTTAGCTATTCACATTATTATATTGTACTAAAGCTTGAGATTCTTTTATTTCTTAGAATATCCTATTTTCCATTCTCTTCTTTGATTTCTTGTGGCTTTATTATAATCATCAGTTAAAACAGCATTCCTTTACACCTAATGCTTTTACCTGGCCACTTACAAATTTTGTTGTGTTGTCCAAAATTAAAATTGTGAGTTAACTATTGCATGCATGGGGTTTTGATATACTAATTCATTTAGTATTTTGTACTTCTGCTTCGAAACTCTGGGTTTTGTATGATTTAAAATCTGTTACCCTAAAAAAAGAACTACATATCCCAAGAGCCTACTGACTTCCTGTCATTACATATTTCCTGTTTACAGAGGATAAAGGGCATGGGCTTTGAAGGCTCCTCCTCTCTGATGGAGAATCAGGAGTGATGGTGGTGAGTGGGGATGGCTAAAAATGGCTAACCAGCCATGGGCACGTGGTCTTTATTTTGTATTATTATTATTAAGATTTAATTTTAACTTTTACATTGATGGCAACCACTAGTCGGCAAAGAACCTCTCAAATGTTTAAGATAGCCTAGATAAAACTTTTTTAAGCCACATTTCTCCTGCCAAGACTTTTTGCCTACCCCACCCACCCTCTCAAACTCCAACTCTCTTTGGAGCTGCTCAGTTTTTCTTTTCCTACTTTTTGCCTGGTTGCTTGCTCTCCCTATTGCTGGGCTATTTTGGGAGGGGGGGGACCCTTGGCGAAGAAGAAATAAACTGCTTCTCTCCAACTGCTTGAGTCCTTCGATCCTCCTTCGTTGCTCCTTGCTGCCAACACTGGCATTGGTGATACTGCTTCCTTCTGATCTTTTAGACCCAGATTGTTCACCCAAGCCCCAACCCCTGGCCTCCAGAAATCCTTCTCCTGAGCTCCAGCTCCAATCCTAAATTGGCCTCCACCCTGAACCGCCCCTGATTACTGTTGCTTCCCCTGCTGGGCTGACTACTGTTAGCAAGAAGCTAGGAGTCCGGCTAAGAGACAGAAAGGAGGATCAGTGGAATAGACTTGGGGCAAGTGACCTCAGCAAGATAGTATATGATAAACCCAAAGATCCCAGCTTTTGGGACAAAAATCCAGTATTCGATAAAAACTGCTGGGAAAATTGGAAGACAGTGTGGGAGAGATTAGGTTTGGATCAACACCTCACACCCTACACCAAGATAACTTGAACATAAAGAAGGAAACTATAAGTAAATTAGGCAAACACAGAATAATATACATGTCAGACCTTTGGGAAGGGAAAGACTTTAAAACCAAGCAAGACATAGAAAGAGTCACAAAATGTAAAAAAAAAAATAATTTCGACTACATCAAATTAAAAAGCTTTTGTGCAAACAAAACCAATATAACTAAAATCAGAAGGGAAGCAACAAATTGGGAAACAATCTTCATAAAAACCTCTGATAAAGGTTTAATTACTCAAATTTACAAAGAGCTAAATCAATTGTACAAAAAATCAAGCCATTCTCCAATTGATAAATGGGCAAGGGACATGAACAGGCAGTTCTCAGCCAAAGAAATCAAAACCATTAATAAGCACATGAAAAAGTGTTCTAAATCTCTTATAATCAGAGAGATGCAAATCAAAACAACTCTGAGGTATCACCTCACACCTAGCAGATTGGCTAACATGACAGCAGAAGAAAGCAGTGAATGCTGGAGAGGATGTGGCAAAGTAGGGACATTAATTCATTGCAGGTGGAGTTGTGAATTGATCCAACCATTCTGGAGAGCAATTTTGAACTATGCCCAAAGGATGATAAAAGACTGTCTGCCCTTTGATCCAGCCATAGCACTGCTGGGTTTGTACCCCAAAGAGATAATAAGGAAAAAGACGTGTACAAGGATATTCATAGCTGCACTCTTTGTGGTGGCCAAAAATTGGAAAACGAGGGGATGCCCATCAATTGGAGAATGGCTGAACAAACTGTGGTATATGTTGGTGATGGAATACTATTGTGCTAAAAGGAATAATAAAGTGGAGGAATTTCATGGAGACTGGAACAACCCAGGAAGTGACGCAGAGTGACAGGAGCAGAACCAGGAAAACATTGTATACAGAGACTGATACACTGTGGTACAATCAAACATAATGGACTTCTCCTTTAGTGGCAATGCAATGTCCCTGAACAATCTGCAGGGATCTAGGAGAAAAACACTATCCACAAGAAGAGGACAAATTGTGGGAGTAAAAACACGGAGGAAAAGCAAGTGCTTGACTGCAGGGGTTGAGAGGGGACATATCTGAGGAGAGACTCTAAATGAACACTCTAATGCAAATACTAACAACATGGAAATGGGTTCGAATCAAGAACGCATGTGATACCCAGTGGAATCACTCACGTGTAGGCTATGGGAGAGGTGGGGGGGAGGAAAAGAAAATGATCTTTGTCTCCAATAATGCTTGGAAATGATCAAATAAAATATTGTTATAAAAAAAAAAAGAAGCAGCTAGGAGTCCTTGGAGTCACTCCTCAGGGCAGAGGGTTTAAAAAAAAAAAAGGAGTATCTTTTTCCTTAGGCAATGATTAGTCTCCTAACTCCCTCTGGGGAAACTAGCCTTTTACCTGAGGGGTGGAGGGGGAATGGGGAGAAAAAAGACTCTTCCAAACAAGAGGTTGATTACAATCATGGCATATTCTATGAAAGAGCACTGCATTACCTATTTCAAACAGCTTCCAGATTTAGGATGTTTTTTCTTTCTATCACTGATCCTTTCAATTATCATACCTGAGATTCTGGGGAGAAATTCATCCCCTACAACCCTTTGCTATTTGGGACTTCCTAGTCTCTTAAGATTCATCCAGTTTGAGATTCCTCAAACCCATGATTTCCCTCACTATGGGAGATACTGTACATAGTGATGACAATAGGAATGTGAATTTTTTAAAAAGGAACTTTAAAGGGTCTGGAGGTGAAATTTTAAGCCTTTTTAGATTCCATTTTTTTAAATGAAAGTCTCTGTATCTTATAGTATTTTGCTAATTGTTTTGTTTAAGATTTAATTTTGTTGATTTAAGTTCATATATTAATATATTCGATACTGTTCTGTTACACTGAATCATCTTAATCTATTGTGTTTTAACTATTAGATATATTGTTACCTTTGCCTTATGACTACTGAACAAAATATTGTAAAATATTGTAGAAGTCCATAAACAGCCTTTTTTTTTTTTACATTTTGCATTTGTTAATTGTTACATTGATAGATGATGGATAGACTCAATCTAGCTAACAACCTTTAGAGAATGTAATAAGCTAAGAATTTAATTGTAATGTTAAGGGGTCTTCAGAAATAATTTTAATTAACTAGTGATTTCTGAATGGATGAATTTTTTTATATTTATATTTTAAAGAATGTTGTATTAAAAACAAAGAAATGTTCCTACCAAGGTATTTCTATGAAGCAGGAAGCCAAAAAGAGCTCCTACAAAATTCTTCAGTTTTATTTACTTCCACCAGAACAATCTAGATTTTTTGGTGATGTTCAAGACCCGAATAAGTTTTACTTTGTTTAAAAATATAGTTGCCAAGGTTGAAAGATTTGCTGCATCTGTAAAAATTGTGGCAAATATCCAGCAGTTCATAGTTTTGTTGGTTTTTTGGTTTTTTTTGGTCATAGAGCAACTTTGTGAAATGTGATAGTGGATTTGTTTGCTATTGTAATTAAATGGGCTATTATAATTTTGGGGATTTTGATACTTTTTGAATGTGCATTACATGTACTATTATTGTTCTTTATAAAAAACTGTTACTTTGGGAAAATCATTTGCTTTTCACTCACAGTGGATCATAGCCAAGTATGAAAAGGAAAATGGATCTAATTTTTGGTGAGAAACCTTGTATTCTACATTTCCTTAGCTGACAGAGTGTGTTAATTTTAAGTTATATTTTATTTTTTTAACTCTTTTATCATTGTTTTTGCTTGCATATACAATATACTATTTGAGTTTTATTTTTTCTTTCCTTTTTGTATTTGAATGTCACCAGTATTGGGATTTTCTCTAATTTTTGATTTTGCAGTAATATAAGTTTAAAATATATTTGCTACAATGTCCATGCATGCCCCAAAAGCTTGAGACTATAAAAATGATGCCAGTGATTGTTTAAAAAAGAATTATGGGTTTAATGATTCTGTCTGATTCCAGGACAAGAGAGTACAAAAAGAGCCATTGTACAGTGCCACAGAAGCATAAAGCTAAACTGGATAGTGCCAATCAAGCCCAAGGTCAAAGAGACCAACCAATCCTGATAGGATTTATGAACATTTCAAGCCAAGAAAAGAGGACTTGAACTTGTTTGGGGTTCAAGGTTGTAGCTGTTTAACATGTGTTAAAGGCAGGTCTTCCTTGTCCCACATTCTACCAAGTATCTCAAATTTGGCTCCTATAATCTAGGCCCTTTTCTGTCTTTCATGGTGTGGCAAACTTTCTATAGTCCTGGCAATTGATTGGGTAAATGCATAATTGCTTAACTCATTTTAATTGGTCCCTGATTCAAGGACTTGTTATGGATTTATTTTTCCTTTACTTAGAATTTTTACACATAAGACTTTGATAGTTTATATTTCATCCAGAACTTATTTTTTATTTGGATTATTTTTATATTTTATATTTCTCTTGCCAATTGATTCATATACCTCATAACTCAGCCATACATCCCTAAGTGATCCCTGTGTTTTTCAACACCCTTTTCAGGGGGGAATGTATTATTATTATTATTATTATTATTTTAAATTGCAAATTTTAAATTCTTTTTGGGAGGAGTTTTAGGTTAAGAAACATGCTACCTCTCCAAATCCAGAAAATGAACTCTTCTTTGAAGGCACCATGAAGATGCCTCCACAGACCACAAGCTACATGAAGATCCAGAATGAACTTTGGGTGTGGTTGATTGAACTGAAGATTGAACATTTAATTTGAATGTCTATTCTTATGCCAAAAGGGGACTGCCCCCTAATTGGCTTTTTGTCAGTGTGCCTAGCAATTATTGGTTTTGTTCTCTTTTCCTCTTATCCTCAAATTATTGCAATTTCAAAGTTGGTATGTTTACAAGACCCACTGGAGAGACTAGTCTTCTGCGGGTCTCAGGGGGGCATGTATGATTGAAAAGTTGTTACCCTAAAAAAAGAACTACCTATCCCAAGAGCCCACTGACTTCCTGTCATTATGTACTTCCTGTAGACAGAGGATAAAGGGTGTGGGCTTTGGAAGTTCCTCCTCTCTGATGGAGAATCAGCAGTGATGGTGGCGAGTGGGGATGACTAAAAATGGCTAACCAGCCATGGGCATGTGGTCTTTATTTTGTATCTTCTTTATTGATTTCTAATGATCATCAATAAAACAATTTTTAACAAGGCCTTCATCAAGTTATCTCTGCACACCTGTTTTGAACCCAGATGGTTTCATTTATAAAGAATTCATATGTTCTTTCAAATATATTCTCCTCTGTTTCTCTTATGACAAATTTTTTCTATGTATTTTTATGTTCCAAATCTGTCTTCTTTTTAAGAGCTTCTAATTATTTGGAGAAATTCATCACATTTTTTATTTGTTATCCTATCTATCTCTAACCTCTGTTGAAATCTAATTTCTAGTCTAATTTCATGCCTAATGTAGAAACAGGTTTATAGATTCGAGCTGAAAAGACCTTAGAGGTCTCCAAGTCTAAGCCTCATATATCAGGTAGGAAACTGAAATTAAATTATTTTTTGGATTAGTTGCAAAAAATTATTTAATAGTCCTCAAGCATGTAATCAAGTAGGTGGAAATGTATTTTTATACTG
The DNA here is from genome assembly GCF_027887165.1 of Monodelphis domestica. Lineage (NCBI taxonomy): Eukaryota > Metazoa > Chordata > Mammalia > Didelphimorphia > Didelphidae > Monodelphis > Monodelphis domestica. Next base: position 233,484,647 of record NC_077227.1, on the reverse strand, counting down.
AAAAGTTAAAATAGACTAATCTCAAACATATTGATTGTTTTAAATAAAATTAATAAGTGACATTAATGTCATTTTGGCCCATTTTCCTCAACTTATTCATACCATTCCACAAAAAAGCATATATTAATTTCAAAACCCTTTTAATACCCCTATAGTTTTCACCCTGATATGCTACGAAGCAGTATGCCATTTCTGAGGATATATCAAATGAATCTTTAAAAGTTATTGGATTACCATTATACACTACAAACTTAAGTAAACTTAACTCCTAATTAGGGAGGGACTGTTTATTAAATCTGTGTAATCGGAAATCGCTATAATACTATTTCTGGATTTACACATGACTTTTGAAGGATTCCAGTATGGTACTAGAATTGGGAGTCATAGGATATGAAATCTAACAATATCCCAAATTAAATATATCTGGCAAAAATTACATATATGCATATCTTGGGATTGGGAGGAGGTACATAATGATGATAATTAGCCATGTGCTCATTTGGAACTTCAAGACAGAACTATATGTGAGGGAGCTGATCTCAAATCCCAAAAAGCTGTCCCCCATCTGAAGAGAAAAATAAGATTATAGAATTTGGAGCTACACAGGATATTAAAGGTCATCTTCCCAATTACAGATAAAACAACTGATGTCTAAAGCAGGGAAGTGCCTTGTAAAAAAAGTTCTATGTAGTCCCTGGATTTAAAAACCCAGGTCTTTCAATTCCAAATTCAGTGCATTTCCTCTATTAATTTGCCTACTGCATTTAAATTATGAATGAATTCATAATCATTCAATTTACCAGAAACTTTTAAGGAACACAGCAACTGTGAAGAAATATGCTTATTACATAGTCTAAGATAAACTACTAATTTGCAAAAGTCCTCAACAGCAGGAACTGTCTTCTACTTCTTTTTTACAAAGCATATCAATTTAATAGGAAGAACCAAATATAATTTGTTAAATTTTGAAATTAAATATTGTAGGATTTGAAGTTAGAAGGTCCACCAGAGGAGGTCATTTAAATCAATTCTCTCATTTATAGAAGAGATCACTGAAGCCCAGGGAGAATACTAGTCCAAAGTCACATAAGTTAAAAAAAAGAAAGGCAAGAATTTGGCTTGCATAGTGTTCTTCCACTACATCATGTTGCACACCTAGAAATTTTCTAATTGTAAAATATTCAAGGGTAAGATAAACTTATGAGATCAGGCATGACAAGACTAAAGGACAATTAATATACATTTTTAAAACTGATTATAACTTTCTTTAAAAAAGTATTTTGCCTCAGCATATAAATATGGCTGGTCCACCTTACCCAGTTCAAATGAAATAATGGTTCTGAAAAAACTGATAAGAAAATATCTGTGCCTTATTAAAATTATAATCAATCAAAAAACACAAAACAACAAATTGAAGCTTCCAATCAACCATAACATATACTCAAATTAATCTTTCATTGGTGGCTATCAGTTGTGCTGGGCCCCTTCAATAATATGTTTTTCGTTACGGCTTCTCAAAGGTAGGTAAGACAGGTATCAATATCTCACTTTGCAATAAAGATACCAAACACTATATAAAGTAGAATTTTTTAAAATTTCAATGTCAGTAGGTCATGGTTCATTCCATTCAGTCACTTAACATCATGTATCTTCACTTCATCATCACATAACATCACAATAAACTTCACATGGCCAAAAGTGTGCAGTGGAAAAACCTGTTACCAATTTCTTTTTCTTCTGTTTCCTAAAAAGCAAAGTGTATGAGCAATGTCCTGATGGATACAAATAAGAAAGAAAAATTTAAAAGCTAGCTTGTTTTTCAGGATTTAGCAGGAAGATTTGGTATCAACATACCTTCAAGCTCTCAACTAGACAAAGGTGTAATTATTTTTAATGAATAATTTGTAATATACTATATAACAGTGTGTTGGTCTTTTAAAAGGCTATTTAAACTTTACCACCATTTAAACAATACACTTTATGAGACTAATGCAACAACAATTAATACAAAGAAAGTTAGGGAGGAGGCTACTAGTGAAGATGGAGCACAGCCAGTATGAAAGCACTCCTTGGTACAACTTTGCTTTCCTAGGCTACATGAGATCCGAGGATCTGGTCCAAGTGGGAGGTGGAGGGAACCATAAATAGAACTTACAAGACAAGCTTAAGAACACATTGCAATATAACTTTAAGCAATGTAGCATTACTAGCTATTAAATAAGGGGGAAACTACATATAAATTAAATGTACAAATAACAAAAGATCATGCATCAGCCTTTATATCTTCTATAACAATGAGATCTTCAAATAAAAAGGAAGTGGTAGAGAATTTGATCATAGGATCATGAAAGCCTAGAAGGAGCTTCAAAAGCCATGCAGTCAAATCTCCTCATTTTATAGATGAGGAAACCAAGACCTCAAAGGGCTTGCCCAGGATTACTTAGGGAACAAGCAGGAATTAAACAGAGGTTCTCTGATTCCATGTCATGAAATCACTTTGGACTAAAGATCAACTTCTTTATATTAGATAAAAAAAGCAATGTAAGCTTCACAAAAATAAAAGGTATCATGTGAAAGAAGTGCTGAATTTAGGGTCAGAGGACCTGGGAAGCCCAGTTTTGACAACTCCAACCTTAGTGACCTTGGGCAAATAATTTTTCCATACCTCCATTTCTTCCTCTATAAAATGAAGTTGGATTAGATAAGTTCCAAGATTTCTTCCACAACTATGTCTACATATAGAGAAAAATTAAAATCAATTACTACCATACAGATCAAGGAGAGGTTTGCTTTTGGTCAAATTGTCACATTGCATTATTTTCTACTGTACCTTACAATTATAAAACCACAAGATAAAGCTGCTTATGTAGAATTATCAAACTATCAACTTCTTCATGTAGCTCATAAATTCAAATAGAAAAATAATATAATCAAAATGAGATTATGAATAATTGTCCTATTTACATGTCCTAATTGTTATTTGCTTTTCAATGATCTCTGCCACCTCTAGTTTACATAAAATTTCTAGAGCAGTGTGGCTAATTTCTATGTTGGGTTACACATTCATTTCATGATACTAGAAAATTAAAATTTCATTATAATCTCAAATTTTCACAATATCTACATTCTATTTTGCTTGGACATATTTTTCTTAAGTACAATGCATAGAATCAGAGTTAAATTTAATATGGTAAAAAGGAAAGCCTAGATTATGTCTTAAATTTTTTATTAATAGATATACTATATTTGCACGACCCTCCCCCTAAAGGAAGGTAAAATGTATTGTTGTCATAGTAGATTCAAATGATCCAATAATCACCACTTCCCTAAAAAAGGCAAATAAGCTACTACTCTCCAACAAGTTTCACCTCTACAAGGCCTTGAAACCATCTGCTTATAGTTAGCCACCACAAATATGGTTATACTACAAAAATATCCCCTACTTATCCCACCTACCTGAATTTCTGCTAAAAAATTAAACATCTGGCATGATGTCTTAGCTAAGGCTAAAATATAAATCAGAGTTAAGTAAGGAGAAGAAGAGAAGCAAGATTGAAAGATAACTACAAAAGCACCTTGGACAAACCTCTACTTTCTCTGAATTATTTAAATTAACATTGATTTTGAGTTTTATAGCAGTCACAGATCTGTAAACTGAATGCCACCCTAATAATCATATTACTTTCAGAAAAGATCTCATAACACTTAATTTAGACAATTACATTGCAAACTAAAAAAGGACCACAGAAGAGTTTTCTGGAGTAACTATCAAATGAAAGCTTTTCTCATAGCCTTTTCTTTCCTTCTTCCAACTCAAACATGTGCTGTATTTTCTCCTTAATTCCTTATCTCTTTTATATTATATAGAAAGGACTTTAATATCTGCAGCAGTGTTTTAAGAGAGCCTTTGCTCAAAGGATATATGAGTATATCTTTCCCTATCTCTTCTTAATTAAAATGAAGCAAAAAGGTAGAGCCAACCCAACAACACAATCTCCCACCACGGTCCAAAAGCAGCAAACTTGCTTTTTAAAAATAAAATTGTATATTCTCCTTTGTAAAGTCCTTAACTACTTTGTCAGTGGTCTATAATAATGGCCATTGCTGTTAAAACCTTAATTGTCACAAAAATTTATATACTCACACAAAGACAAAATTATTTTTTCAATTTTTAAGATATTCTATTATCCAAAGTAAGAAATAAACAGAAGAATTTCACAAAGGAGACATACTTCATTAGGCAAGGGAGAAGAAAAATACAAAAGGAGTTCCTAATGGTCAGGATTTTTTTTTTAACCTTGAGATTGACTTCATGAGGGCACAGCAAACAAAAAAAATTGTAAAAATGTATAAGAATTCTTTATTTTAAAAAGAATTTCCTACAGGTTAAAATCCACAGCCAAATAATCATTGCAAATTTCGAAGTCAAATGAACTAAGAGATTTCCGAGTTCTTTTTCATGTCTGTTAATAAAACTTCAACTAATAACTGTCCAAATGGTTAGTGACTTCCACTCTGCCACTATGATGGCACAACATTCCCCAATTCTAAAATATCCGGTACTTTCTTTTTAATTTGCCAGTAAGCGATGGACTTTTCTGATAACCTAAGGATTACCTTAAGATGTATCTCACTGGAAATAGCTTGATGCTTTCATGGAAAGGAATAAAATGTTATCAAATAAGGTTTGGTGTTTATTCCCTCTTCATTATTCTGACCACTGACAGGCAATCAAAGAAAAAGGACCAAATGACTTCCTAGACCAACTCGACTCAAAAGAGGAATCTGGAAAAGGGAGTGGGGAAAAAGGAAGTTGGAGGAGTTAAAAGAGCTTAAAACACCCAAACTAGCAGGGTTGTTCTTAGGGAAGGTTATTTTCCTATAGTCAAAGAAAGTCTGGGAATAGAATAGAGGAAAGCACACGTTCCAGGACCGGGACTCCTTAACCTGAATTGAAAGATAGGAGAAGGGGGATGAGGACTTAGATCTTTGTTTCAATATAATTGGTTTCCTTTGTATTTTAAGTATTTAAAAAAAAAATTTATCCTGGAGGGCTATATAGAATTCCCTAGGCTGCCAAAGGATTCCAAGATACAACTCCAGCTCCACTCAGGGTAAAGGGGTGGGGTGGGGGTGCTTCTTTCTCCGTAAGTGGTTTCTTTTGGGAAGTGGGATTGGAGGTGTTGCAGGTAACGCTGGGGAAAGGCAGTACCTGATGATGTCGTCGCTGTGGCCCCGGTAGAACTTCTGCCGGTGTTCGCGAGGGCTGTACACTACGCCGACCCCAGCCACGAAGTAGACGATCTCCTTGGCTGCGGTGTAGTAGAGGTTGTTGCGGCACTGATGGCCACGGTAGCCGTACACCCATTCCAGCCGCAGGTGGCAGTTTGGGGCGCTCCGGGCCGCCATCTCCAGGCCCACCCTGGGGCTCCTTCCTCTGGAGCCCGAGCCTACTAAGCCGCCTCTAGTTGGGGCATCTCGGGCGAGTCGCACCCAGCTCCTCCTCAGTGCTCGAAAGAAGGAAGGGAGATGCTCATGCCGGGAAGGTGGGGGCACCGGCCCGTCTTCTGCACGGCGTATGTTTGTTGTTGTTTATTATTTTATTTTTATTATTCCCCCTCCCCGCCCTCTGCACAGAGGATGCAGCTTGTTATCTCTCCCCTTCCTCCTCCTCTTGGTCACCTGCGGCGCGGCTCGTGCCCCGCGGCGGCCTCCGCCCCCTCAGCCTCGTCACCGCCCCGCGGGTCCGCGCCTCCCGCCGCCGGCTGGATGCCTCTAAGCCAGGAGAGGAGCAGCTCGAGAACGGTGCCACATCACCCCCTCGCCCCCCGCGCCGCCGCCGCCGCCCTCCCGCGCCCCCGCGCGCCAGCGCAGATCCACCTGCTCTCCCTCCTTCCCCCGCCCCCACTTTCCCCGTGGGACTGCCGGGTGCGCGAGAGCCAAACTCGACTCCTCCCCCCAACCCATCCTGGACCCAGCTCCAGCGCGTGCCAGACAAGCCGTAACCTTGTCCTTGCCCCTCCTCCTGGGAGCCGCTGGGCGTCCGCGCGCCAAACTCGACTCCTCCCTCTTCCACCGCCGCCCTCCTTTCCCAGGATGAATCTCCTGGGCTTGCCAGGCAAGTCTCAACCTGGACCGTACCCCACCCCCCCTTCCAAACAACTGGGACTGAGAACCCGGGAACGAGGTCTCTTCGTCGCACGCTGGTTCATTTTTCTCGATTCTCACCCAACCAAAGGGCCTCGGCCCCCACGTGCGCTCAGCCACCTGCTGCGAGGGAGGGCATCATGTGGCCCAAGGCATATGCTGAAGGGATGGGGGGGGGGGGGGGGGGGGGAAGGGAGGAAAGCATCTCACACCTGGCTGAAGAGGCCTTCTAGTTCGGTCTGGACTGGTCCAGGTGGATCTGTCTAAGGAGATGAACGGAAAGGATGCTATATCTCTGCCTTGCAGTTCTCCTTGAGCCAGAGCTAGGCTTGTGCATGTAGATAACTTGTTTTTTTCACTGTTTACCACATCCACTCCCTTGGGTTAGTAAAGGGTTTCCATTATTTTCAGGAGGAAGAATAGGGGTATCTACCTTTTTTTTTTTAGAGATTGACAATAAATTGATTATTTTGTGTTGTTTTTTTTTTTTAATTAAGGATTGGGGAAACATTTTCTGTCACTCTTACTAATGCCTGATGTCAGAGCTGAAACTAAAATTTGGGCCATAAAATTACGTGTTGTATCTGATTTCTAGGTAAATACTGTTGTCTAATCAAAACAAAAATTCTGTCTGAGATTTTTCAGAAATCTTCTGCAAGTGGTAGGAAGCATCTTCTAGGTTGTAAAATTATAGTAATCTTGAATGTTGTGCGCACAGAACCAAGTTCTCTTCGGAGTAAAAGTTTCGATTTTTCAATGTATATTTGAATAGTTCACTTTATCTCACAGAAATATAGATAGATAAAATTGACCGTGGAAAATTTGATAATGGAAAAATAAAAGACTTATTATTATTATTATTAATCTGAGTATTTAAGTTTATATCATGGGACCCAAAAGACACTGAAGCTTCATAAAGATTTTTTCCTATAATTTATAACATTGAAATAACATAATCAAATTAACATTTATTTTAAAGAATTCATTAATAATTTTAAAATAATTTAAGATCCCTCGGTGCAATGGATTTTTTATAAGAATATATGTATTTGGCAGTTTATCAATATAAATCTTTACAAGCTTTCAAAAACTGTTTAGGGATATGATTTCATGGCTAAAATTCTGACATTCTTAAATCTGACAATAACTAAAATAGCTTAGGAACCAAGAAATATGACATTAAAAATTCTGTTTGTCCATAAGATATGTTGCTCTGGGAATTAATGCTTAGGAGAGAAGCTCAATAGGAAAGACTCCTGAAGGTTTTTCAAATAAGGGTGTGTTTGTTTATACTTAATGAGTTTCTTGAAATTCCCAGCTGAGAACAGAGGAAGAGAAAGAAATTTCTCTTTGTTCATTATTTTAGTTTTAAAAAGTGAACTCAGAATAGATTAACACTTGAAATAAATGGCAACTGATTATATGTTACTTCAATGTGTTAGAAATTATAAATTTTTAAAATCTTATTATAAAGCTTTAGAATTCTCTGTGTAGTATCTTTTGTGTCCCATGATACATGTTTAAATGCTCAGATAATAACTGCATTGTCATTTATTTTTCCATTATTAAATTTTCCATGGTCAATTTTAAAGGGCCAAAGAGGGCCTGTGGAACAAAGCAATTCTTAATTAAACCATCTTCATTCTCAGAATTCTGAAGACCAATAGAGATAACTAAAGAGAGAGATGACTAGAAAATTAATCATCTGTGACTAGTTAACAAGGAACAACAAACAAAATAAGTCTTTACCCAGGCAACTTAGCACTATTAGTTTCAATTACTGACAGACATTGTAGGCAATATATTATTCCACCATCTGTATCCTTTGAGAATAATGCAAATAGAGATGCATGAAAAATCATTTCTCAAAGCAGAGCTCAAAGGGAAATACTTATGAGCCAAATTGTTAATTTAAATAAAATTTTCAACATGTTTTTAGATACTTTAGCTACTAGTGTGGTACCATCTATCCCAAATATGTGTGAGCTCATTAAAAAAATTCAATGAACAGCTATGTATTGAATATTTTTCACAGTATCTTCATGACCAGTACCATGGCAGGCATTGGAAGGAATATTAAAGAAGGAAGACCAAGTGCTAAGTGGGGCAGTGCTGAATCTCGAGTCAGGAAGAACCTGAATTTGAATCCTATCTCATATACTTACTAGCTATAAGACCCTGCTAAGTAATTTAACTTGTGTCTGCTTCAGTTTCTTCATCTGTAAAAATAGGAATAATAATAGCTCCTACCTCCCTGGGTTTTTGTGAGGACAAAATGAAATCTGGTTTGCATGTGGCAAAAATGTGTTGTATTAAGTAAATTTAAATGTATATTTGTGATTTTATTTCAACATGAATGTTAATACTGTACAAAATCTACTTTATATAGCTTCAACAGAATTACCATTCGATTCTGTTTTATTCAAAATGTGAATCTTAACACATACTCTACATACCCTTAACACTTGATCACATAGAGTGAAGGCTCCCCATCTATGACAGTTTTAAAAAATCTGATACTAGTATATGTAACTTGGGTTTATATATTTCTAATGGCCATAATAAGATAAAGAGAAAATTTGTTAAAACCTGAATTTCTTATTCTGTGCTCACTCACAGTCAGTTTATCAATTATGTGTATCTCAGTAGCTAGATACTGTGGAAGGGTTTCCAAGAAATAGAAGATCTAATAAGATAAAAACAAATATCTATATACACAGATAATGATTACTTTTTAAAAATTACAACTATGTAATGATAAGTACAATCTAATAAAGCATCATAAATTAAACATGTATAACCATGAGATTTGTTCATTCATTCAGATAATAAAAGGTGGAAGAGAAGTAATAAAAACTTTTAAAACTGACTTTATGTCTCCACAAATGGAGCAAATTTGGAAAAGCTTTATAAAGATGTAAACTTCAAACTTTATTAAACTATTAGTGGAATTGTAAACTGATGCAAACTTTTTGGAAAGTAGTCAATGATATATAATAAGGGTCATAAAGCTAACCTAAAAATCCTGTTGCTAGAATTAAAGATCCTAGGGAAAAAAAGACATTATCTATGCAAAAACATTCATGGTTGCTTTATTTTAAATGGAAAAGCACTGAAAAACAATCATTATGTCCAATAACTAGAGAATGGTGGAACAAATTATGGGACACTAAATGTAATTAAATATTATTCTAATAACTTCTCTAAGGCTGTCTTCCCAAATTCATGCTTATAGCATTTCAAGTTTGATCATTAAGGGGATAAATACTAACCCAAAGTTAAAACGATTTCTTTGAGTTTCCAACCTTTTAAAACTCATTAACTCTCACTGGTGAGCTTATCTATAATTATCTATAATATACAAGTAGACACAATTCAAAGCAAAGGCATTTACTAAAGATGGCATAGTACAAACAGTAGGTGCAAAATATTTACCCTCATAAATCTGGGACACCCCCACAAATATACAAAACACCTATGAAAAAAGAACACAAATTTTAGTATTCAGATAAAGAACATATGTCTAAGAGGGCACATATCTCTGCTATTGGAGGGCCTCATTTGGAATGGAAGCAAGGAGGAAAACAAGCATTTATTAAGTACCTACTATGTGCCAGGCATTGTGCAAAGTGCCTCCAAACATTATCTCCTATGATCCTCAGAAAAAAACTTAAAAGTGCTATTATCTCCATGTTTCAGTTAAGGAAACAGAAACAAGAGTTGTGATCTGCCCAAGGACACATAATTACTGTTTTAAGCTGTATTTGAACTCCAGTCTCCCTGACTCTAGCCATTACACCATCTAACCACTTTCCCTGTCTTTTATTTTCTCATTGGGTCTTTATGCTTCTCTTCTCTGTACAGTGTCTCTGCTGGACTCCCCAGACTTATTACCCTATATAGCCCAACTTGCAAGTGCCAGAATAGTTTTTATTGATTCCAATCAGCTTTCAAATATCCTACTAGAGTTTTCACTTCTTGAAGCTTCTCCCTGTCTTGAATACTGTCCTTCTGTGCATCTTGGAAAATATTTCTTCTCCTTACTATTAATTGCTTAACTTTCCAACCTGCTTTTTATCAAATGTGGTGTCTTCTATTGGGCAAGTAGCTCAGCAGCTAGAGGCCACAGCTAATGGGGGTGAAAAAGAAAGAGAAAATCTCTCCCTGCTGCCATTAGGGGCTCAGTGATTATACTTCATAAAGTAACTCCAAAGCTTGGAAAGTTTAGTTTTTATAAAAACCTCCTAGGGCATGGCCAATCTTCACCTAGCCAATGGCCAACTGCTCTTCCAATTTGGAGAGCTAGGCAGACTGAGATAACCAGGCATAAACACTCAGTTCTACTTTAATAGCATACTCATACCTGTGATTGCCTCTGTAATCTCTTCCTTACTTTCTTTTACCGAGGAGATTTGTATCAAGTGATTTTGGGGGTTGGGGGAATTGAAAGGCAAATCCCCACCATTACACTATGCTCTGTAAAATATGAATGTGAAAAATACAGAGGAATATGGAAAGATATAGATATAGATATATAAAATAAGGCAAGATCCACATAACCAGAACAGTATAAAGACTGATTACAACTATTCAAATATGTATATGTATATACATACATGTAAAATAAAACAATATTAAGGGTACTAGAACTTTAGACAGATTGAAGAGAAGACATGGAACAAACATTTTTTTTTTGTTTATTGTCCATTTAATTCAAGGATCAACAAATTAGGCCTGTGGGCCAAATTCAGCTATTGCACCCCCAAGACCTAAAAATGTATTTTACATTAAAAAAAACACAAAAACAGATATAAGCATATATATAGATATAGATATAGATATAGTTTGCTGGCCCCTAATTAAATGAATTTTATTATATTTTCTTAAAATATACAGTATAAAACAAAAACAAATGAGCCTTTAACAACCTTAAAAGTGAGCAGCATTGTTTCCTAGCAAAATATTTCAGGAAGAAATGAAAAATGTTGATCCTCAGGTGAAATAGGTTTTAATGACTATGCATACATATATATATATATATACAAAACCAAGAAAACAAAAGCAGTTCAACCCTCAAGAAACTTATTTGAGGAAGAGAAAAGATAAGGGTAATCTGGAAGGAAAGGTCCCATACGGGTACCAAGTAATCATTGTGGAGACAGAAAAGATTTGTATGGAGATGGAATGGCTAAAGTGAGCCAGCAGTGAAAAATGACCAGTGTGGCTGGATCTTCATATGATATGGAGGTCCCAGGCAGGGAGGAAAGGGCATAATGCACCATTATGTACTATTTAATTTTATGGAACCGATAGTTCAAACACCATTTGCTTAAGGATCTCCTCACTGGTGGAGATAAAATTTCATAGAGAAGAGAAATTCTGATCTTTTGGTTTCCAGCTTTCAGAAAAAAAGACATGCAGTTTCTTATTTTCTTCAGGGCCCTAAGGAGAAGGAAAGATTTTGGGAAAAAGCTGAAATATAGAGGAATCACCATCCTTGATCTTGTCCTTATCCCCAGTTTACTACACTAGAAACTTAGGAGAACTTTCTTTTGTGGGTGAGATCTAGGACTCTCTTGGTTAATATGAGTTTTCTTATTCTAATGGGGGAGCTCATTCACACTGTATATTGTCTGCAATAATATAGTATCATGTATATGCTTTTCCCATTTTCTGTTGGCTATCTGTTTGGATAAATGGATTTATTTTCTATATGTTATTATGGAACTAGCATCTGGTGGGAAGAGAATCAAATCTTGGATATATAGCTTAGGGCACTTATTCCCCTTTAAGGAATAGCAGTCAGGAGCACAGATTGAACCTAAAAAATATTTCCCCATGACTAACAAAAATTAAGAGAGAAGTTAGAAATAATTCTAGACTGGTACCCCCTCTTTCTGATGAGGGCAAAATAGCCAGCCTCTGTCCTCATCCTCCTCCATCCCCTCCTGGCAAAAATCAAAGTCTCCCTTAGAGAAGAAGGTGGGGAGGAAACTCTAGAAATATCTGTTCTTATTTCCCTGTAACTCAAATCTAGGAATATCTATGTGGGCACATACAACTTACATAGGTTAAGACACCCAAAGGAGCAACACACACTCTTGCATACAAATATGGAAGTAAGAACACCCACAAAGATGACATATTGTAATAGAGAGCATAGAAGTTGCACTGGTCTCAATCATCAAGATCTAGATTCAATTTCCATACAATCTTATCAATAAACATTTATTAAGTGCTAACCACTGGGGATACAAATAGGAAGAAAACAGTACCTACCCTCAATGAATGTATAATCTAATGGGAGAAGACAATACACTAAAGGAAGCTGTAAAGGGGTGAGAGTGAGGGAGTGGAGTACTAGAGTGGTATGATGGAGGCATCTTCTGATCCACCTCTGATGCTCATGATATATCTTTTTAGCCTTAATTCCTCTCTCTCTCTCTCTCTCTCTCTCTCTCTCTCTCTCTCTCTCTCGATATATATATATATATATATGTATATATATGTATATGTATACATATATATTTAATATGGAGATATATGTGGAGATAACAATAGTTTCTATCTCACATTGCTATAAGACTCAAATGAAATAATGTATATAAAGTGTTTTACAAATCTTAAAACAATATTCATATAAAACATGAGCTAGGATTTATATGGCATTTAGGATGTGCAAAGAGCTTTACATGTTATCTGATCCATATCTAGCACTCAATTGACCATATCATCTAGCTGCCACCATATAAATATCAGCTATTATAATTGTTATGGAAATGATTGTGGTTTCTTGAAGGCCACATCAGTGTCAGGGGAATATAAATTTTGGCAAGCCCTTACATCCCAAAAATCATCAAGTAAATGTCTGGTGACTGTGTTCCTCCAGTTAAAAGAAAAGGCTAGCTAAAAAAGGTGACTATTGGGTAATACGATTTGTGTTTTTTGTTGTTGTTGTTGTTTTTGCCACTGAAATTCAAGAAACAATTTAGGAAGGCTTTTCAGTCTCCATTAATAAAAAGAAATTCCAAATCTATGAAATCATGAATCCTAGAAATATTTTGATTAAATAAATATGCCTGAAACATATTTGATCTTGAGGGGATGGTGTTCTAGGGACAGAGAACTATCCAATTTAGTTATAGCACAGAATGCATAGAAGGAAGTAAGATGAGATTAGGCTGGAAAGGTACATATCTCTTTCTAGAGGACCTTGAATACTAGGAAAAGGCATTTGGAAATTTACCTAATACTCATTTAGGTATCAAATGTGTCAAATATGTCAAACCTTAAGCAAAGGGTTATGCAAAAACATAAGAAAATTTACTCAGACTGATATCAAAGATAGATTAGATTGTAAGAAGAGAACAGAAAGCTACTTCCTCCACCTTGGCAGATGGTATAGAAGGTCTGTGCTAAGATGTAAAAAATGAAGATAGAAAGTAGGAAACATTCAGGCATTGTGGCAATGGAATTGACAGGGTTTGGTGATGAATTTTTCCAGCCTGCATATCCTTCAAGAGTTGAACTCAAATGTCAGTGCCTCCAGGAAAGTGGTCCCTCCACTCAACAATAAGTTCAGACCTTATATTATGCTTTGTAACTCTGAAAGGTTCTTATCTTGTAATATGCAACATTATAGTTATCTATATTAGCACTGTTCCCCTAGAATGTTACATGCATTCTGATGGTTAATGAATGAATAAGGGCAGAAATATGGTTTATAAAAGATACAAAGCAAAAAGTCCCAAGCAGTGTCAAATGCACATACCAGCAAAAGAAAAATAAGAAAATGTAGAGCAAATATAAGGTCAGTAGTATATTGTATATAAATTGTAAAGGAATAGTTTTATATATGTAAGCATAAGTGGTTATATTATCTCAATTAATATAATTATAGAAGACCCAGAAATTTCAATTCTATCAATCAATGGATATAAAATTCTGGAGTTGAAGATTTTAGTTCCAGAGTTAGATTCGCTCTTGAAGGAGAGAAACTCTTTTCCCCCATTCTCTGTCCCCCCCCCTCACTACTCCTAAACCTGGATTCCTTTACCACTGAACTAACTGACTTTTTATACATAGTCTCTATGTGATATGACTGATTCCCTTATACAATCACACTGCTTTTTTTCCTGACCCAATAAAAGCAATTGCTATCCTGTAAAGAGAACACAGGGTATATACACTATCCTGTCTTCACATTTAAAACCTTATCCTGCTTAAGTCTTCTCTGAATACTTTGAAGCAAAGGTGGAATCCCCTCTTTTACTGCCTTGAACACACACACACACACATACACACACACACATTTTCTATGCTGATAAAACTGACAGAAAAGAAGGTAGATTATTGCTTTCAAATCTTTAGGAGACATGAGCATTGGCATTGAAAGTAAATGCCAATTGATGCAGAGTGGTAAGAATAAGGAAAGTAAAAATAAAAGAGCCATAATGAAAATGAAAATTGAATCAATTTCTGTAAACATATTAATATATTTTCAAGGAAATGGTGTTATAAAACCAAATTGTTGGGGGGAAAAAAGGAAGGAGGAATAAAACCAAAAAAATTAGAGAGGATGGAATACATTTTTATCATGCAGTTTCAAAACTGATAGTCATTATATATGTCTGTGTTGTCATGACTATCCAACAAAGGCTAATTCTACACTGAAGATTTTTTGTTGTCTTTTAGAAGAATGAAATACATTTTTATTTTTTTTAATTAATTAATTTAGAATATTTTCCATGGTTACAAGATTCATGTTCTTTCTCTTTTCTTCCCCAATCCCCCTCCTGTAACCAGTGCGCAATTCTACTGGGTTTTACATGTGTCATTGATCAAGACCTATTTCCATATTATTGATATTTGTACTAGGGTGATCATTTAGCATCTATGTCCCCAATTATATCCCCATCAACCCATGTGTTCAAGCAGTTGTTTTTTTTCAGTGTGAAACACATTTTTAACTCAACACTTAAAAAGGACTTAAGGGTGAGAAAGAAAATGAGAAAGAAGGAGTTGTCTCTGCATTTGAGAAATAAATATTTCCTAAAATTATAGAATTTCAAAATTGGAAGGAACCTTAAGAGGTCATCAGTTCAACATGTAATGTGAATCTCCAAGCTTTGTGTAATAATTAAAATTAAATAATATTTCTTCTAACAGAGCTATATATTTTAATAAGTTTATTAGGAAGGGTAGACAATCATTCCTAAGTAACCTGACCACATGATAGCTATCTAGCCTGTATCTTACTCATTCCCCCTCACTTCCTGGTCTCTCTCTTCTCCTTAAGTTTCTCTCTTTGTCTTCTCCTCGGTCTCCCCCAGATTCTGCCCCAAACCTTAACTTTTATTGACTTTCACAACATACACAGACGCAACCCTGGCGCAACTGTGGTATGTCAGGAATGTTTTATAGATAGGTAAAGTTAGTCAGGAAGGGGTGTGCTGCGGTCAGGGTCCAGCCTCACTCATGACTCCAGGGTTCCCGACAGGTGGTGAACAATCAGTCAAAATAAATAAAATGAAATAAATAACAAACGGAAGACAACTTAATCATAACAGCCATGGGATTGCTTTGCATTTCAGCTGCTCCCACATTCCCAGGCTTGGGACTTATTTTTATATCCATATTCTTGGCATGCAGATACATAAAATCAAAGAGAGATAATTGGAAAAGTGATACATTAACTTTTAACAAATCACTTGATTAACATTCTATATTTCTGTATTGTGTTTTGCTCTTGCATTATTTCTTTTGAGACTAGGGGGAATAATAATCATGTCAATTCATAGGTAAGGGACACTGATGAAAGAAGTCAAGCAAGGGGGATAGAGTGGTCAGCCACATCTTGCCAAGGACCACTCTGTGGTCTCCTGGCTACCACGTGTGACTCTGTCAAGGTGTCATGGACTGATGGCCCCCAGCAGAGGAGGGGATGAACTTCCTTGACACAACTGAAATGTTTAAAGGCAGAGATAATGGCTTTCATATGCCATAATTATCTTGGAAACACTCTACCTTGTCAATGCCCTTCCTATAATGCAGCTGAATTTATAGTTGAACACAACTGTATTCTACATGTAGTCTGAGAGGGTTGATTATAGTAGAACTATATCACTTTCCTCTTTCTGGACACTACTTCTATGAATGACGCCTAATGCTTCATTAACTTTTTTGGCTGCCATGTCACACTATTGATTCACATGAATTTACAATCCATTAAAGTGCTTGATTTTTCCACTTCAACTTTTGTTTAGCCATCCTGTATATGTGAAGTTGTTTGAGAATCAAATGAGACTTACCTATTACCTATAACACAATACAAATTCTTTATTGTTTAATTTTAAGTTTCTCCACAACCTAGCTTCAAACTCCCTTTCCAGATTTATTTCATATTACTTTTCTTCATTCATACATACAAATACATACAAATTGGATTATTAGCTATTTCCCATTGGAACTGTTAGACTTAACTGCTACGCGTCTTAAAGTTTGTAGCATAGGTTTCTCTCTCCGCCCCGCCCCCTTTCCCCCCAGTAGATCTCTGGGTTCTTTTGATTGTCACTTTTGTATGTGTGTTCTAAGCAGTTTTCTTCTATTTTTTTTTTATATTATGGCATTAAGCTTTTTGTCTTATCATGGTTTTGGGGAAGTTCAATGATACTTAAGTTGTCTATATGCAACCTATCTTTGGATCGACATGTTTTACGTGCATTTAATGTGCTTTTTAAAATGTTATTAGTTTTTGCTTCTCTTTTTTTTCTAGATTGTTCTTTACTTTTGTATATTTGCATTCCTAATCAGTTGTCCTTTCTTTTGTTTCTTTGGAGAAACTTACCAAAATGGATTCAAGGTGTGTCTTTTGTTTTGTTGTGATGCATGTTTTTCAATCTGACAATTATTACTTTTTTTCAAGCCATAAATTCGTGATTCTTATTTTCCTCAAACCAAGCAGAGCTATGATGTCATGCTCTTCTAGCAATCCATAGAGCTCTCTGCTTCACAAGACATTGAATCATTTCCCTTTCTCTTGTAACATTTATTCAGAAATTTTTGGATTAATTTAGATGTTCTGGAAGCTACCTTTTCTTATGTTATTAATATATTCATTATTTCAACTGCTTGTGCTCAAGTTTTTTATATGAGTTTTCTTCCTTTTGAGATCTTTGTTTAGTCTTCAATCTGTTTTTGTAGACAATATGATGGTATATGTGGATAATTTTGAATACATTAAGTTGAAAAGTTTTTGTAGGAATAAAACAAATATTGCCAAGATTATAAGAAAACAGAAAATTGGGGGAAAGTTTTCATAGACAGTCTCTTGGATAGAGGTCTTGTATCTAAAACATTTAGAAAACTTTGCCAACTAAGAGCTGTCTCCCAATTCATAAATGAGCAAAAGATGAATAGACAGTTTTCAGATGAAGAAATGAGAGCTATATATGTGAAAAAATGCTCTAAATCACTACTTGTAGGAGAAATCCAAACCAGAACAATTCTGTGGTGCTGCCTCACATCAACCACATTGACTAAAATGACAAAATGTGAAATGTAAGACGGGATGTGGAAAAGGGGACATTAATACACTCTTGGTGGAACTATGAACTGATCCAACCATTTTGCAGAGCAATAATTATGCCCAGAGAATTATAAAACTGTGTATACCCTTAGAGCTGGATCTATTTCCCAAGGAGACAAGAGAAAAAGGAAAAATGCAAGTAATCCCTGTAGTAGTTTCTAGAGTCATCCCAAAGTATAGTGAGCCCTGCCTGAGGATTTAGAATCTCTGGACCTCTCAAACTCATAATATCACTTCCAAATCTAAATACATCTATCTTGCGTGTCATATTTATATATAGAAATTTACATAGAATAAATGTAAATATATTCAATAGCTAAATATAAGATATCTTGGGAAGGGAGATACCAGCAGTTAAAGACATCTGTAAAATCTTTATAAGTAAAATAGTCTTTGACCTGCATTTCAAAGAAAGAATATTCTTTGAGACTGAGGTCAGGACACAGCATATTCTAGATATGGAGCATACCAGTGCCAGAATACTGAGGGGGGGGGGGGTCATGGAGTGCTGTGTATGAAGAAAAAGCCAATTTGGCTATATCACAGAGTTTGGGAGGAGGGGGAATAACCTATAATAAGGCTGGAAAGATTTTGGAGTTTTGGTACATAGAGATTTAAAAACTAAATAGAGGAGTTTATATTTTATTATTGGGCAATAGAAAGCCACTGGAATTAGCCAAATAGAGAAGTCATATAGTTAGATTGACACTTAAGGAAAATTACTTTGGCAACAGTATTCTGGAGTGAACTAAAGTAGGGAGAAACTTGAATCATAGAGATCAATTAGATAACAACTTAATCTAATTTGAGCAAGAGGTCATGAGGAACTGAATTAGATGTATGATTGAAGTGGGGAGATAGATTCAATAGATGTAGAAATGGCAAGATCTGGCAACATGTTGGAAATAGAAGAATGAGGAGTATATAATAATGTCTAAGTCAAGAGCTTGGGATAAATGAAGGATAGTATTGCCTTCAACAGAAATAGAAAAGTTTGGAAGGGGAAGAATTTGAGGGAAGGATAATGATTTCAGTTTTGGAAATGTTGAGATGCCTCGGCATATACAGTTTGAAATGTCCAATAGGGCCTTGATAATGAAGCTCAGGGAAGAAATTGGGGACATAAACACACACACATGCACATGCATACATATATGGGTGGGTATATATAGTGCATATATATATATATCTGAGTCATCTACATATATATGTGTATATCTATGGGTCAAATGAAAGTCAAACTCATGGAAACTCCTAAGGTCAGAATCTTGGGGAGTAGGTATGGCTAATGAGGCAATAAATGAGATGGGAGGGTAGGTAGGATGATAGGATGGTGACCAAAAAACAATGCCATTAAAAGCCAGAGAGGAAAGACTATATTGGAGGAAGGGGTGGTCAAGGCTATTGAATACAGCAGGGAGGTTGTGAAAGGAAATTCTTGGTTCTCTTTGTCTCTTCTGAGTTTGCACTTTTAAAAAGGGAATCCTTTGTTCTCTTTGCCTAGTTGGTGTTAACACTTTGGAATAACAATAACTTAAATATCCTTACTTAGTACCTCACTAGACTTAAAACAGGGTTAACTCTCTTTTGTCTACTTTTGAATTAATCAACAAAAGTGACTACACCCATACTTAACCCTAAAGTAAGGGAAGTCCACAAACTTTTACTCCTGGGAGAAGAGTTAACACACCTTTAGAGGTAAGAAGACAGCAAGATACTTGGAAGAGCTCCACCCTTTTTTCTAACTCAAGCAGGCAAAAACTTTTGAATTCTTTTAAGAGTTTACAGGCTCAGAAACATGTGGTCCCAAAGGTTCTAATCCTAGGAGGAGAGTTGATACGTTCAGAGGATGAAAGGTGTGACAATTTGGAAACTATGATTGGCCCTTGTGAAGATAGGGATATTTCAGGGATAAGAAACCAACAAAAAGGCCACAAAATCCTTGGGCTGTGTGACAAGGAAATCACTTTAAAAGACTGATATATATTAATTTAAGGTCTCCAAGGAATTCAGCTATGTAATTCCTAAATGAAAACTCAAGTCAGCCGTCAACCTTTTATAGAGTTTAATTACACACAGGAGGAAGAAAGGTATTAGAGATAGAGAGAGAGAGGGAGAGAGAAAGTAGAGAGAAGGGAATAGGGCTTAAATACCTCTTCTGTTTAGGCTGGGGCAAAAGGCCCAAGCCCTTAGATAGCTGAGGCAAAGAAAGGAGATCAGTCCCTAATACTCACGTGACCAAAATGGAGAAACTGTCTCAGCGGCCTCCACCTCCAGCTTCCTTCAGAGCAGCACAACCTCTCAGAGCCAAAAAACTCTCCAACCCACCCCCTCAGTCCTCAGACCCCTCTATCTTTAAGGAAACCATCCAAGTTCCCTCCCCTCAGTTCTCACATCTACCAATCACTGTCCATCATTTTCCCTGTGCCAATGGTGGCTCTAGCTTAACCCAGGACCACCCAGAGGTCTGTGGCTTTGCACATGTCTGTTGAAGGTCATATTCTCAAATAATTAAATCTTGATCTTTTGCTACAGCCCTTCCTAAATCCTGTTACCCTGAGTAGGGTAGAGATTGGAATAATTAAATTTTGATCTATGCTGCAGCCCTTCCTAAATCCTGTTAGGACTGAGTGGGGTGGAAATTGTATTTTCCAAGACCTGATTCTGTCATTCCAAGTATCTCTATTGTATCAATTCTAAAATCAATCATGACTCAAAGAAATTCCTGTTCTGTGCTTAAGCATAGGTCAAAGCCCTTTCCATTGTTTAGCAAAAGGTTTCTGTCCTAAAGTAATCTTAAGAAGGTAGGAGGAGGAACCTCCCATGCCAATGGGGTTCACATTCCAATAGCCAAGACCCACTATCAATAGGAAATTTTTCAAGTATGAAATTTCCCAATGGTGAAATTTCCAACATTTATAAGTCTAAGAAATTTTAAGGTTTACAGCTGGCAGTCTGGTGAAGTTAAGTCTCAGTGTCTCTTGGAGATAGTTTTTGAGGAAACCTCATTGGAGACTGCAGCGTGGATCCTGACTTCAATTTAGACTCTGACTCCTGGACTACTTGGTTGAGTGAGTGAAAAGGCTGACTCCCTTCCTAGTTTCCTAAGAGACTAGCTTCCATCTTGGAGGAGGTCACATGATTACTCACTACTGGCCCTCCTGGCTGAGGACTAGTATAGGTATTTTCTCTAACCTCTTTCACATTTTTCTACTTTATTGTTTCCCCTCCATTTTGGTAAATAAACTGCATCCAACCATTAAATTTAACCTTTACAAGGTTCACAAGGATGAAAACTGAGAAAAGGCCATTAGATTTCTGAGAGTAGGAACTACAACATTTTTTAACTTGTATCCCCAAAACTTACCATAATGCCTGACATATAGTAAGTGATTAAGCAATGTTTGTTGATTAAGTTGACATACAACTGGCATATATGAAACAAAACTAGAACATCAAATAATGGGCAAGTGTTGGGGAAAGGCAGGTCTTAAAGAGGAGCCCAAAAGTTGGTGATCAAGGCAGAGTTGATAATCTCAAACTAAGTATGCAGTAGAGAATAAAGGCATGTATCTGTACCAAAGGCAATAGTTCTTCATTGAGTATTCAACATAAACTTGATGGGTGGTCAGAGAAGGAAAAAAGGTACAGGTTACAAGATACAGCAGCAATGATGAAAGACCTAAACAAGGAAACTAGGTAATAGGGAAACAAAATTCCAAAATAATAATGAAAAATAGAAGATCCAGGAACATAGATAAGGAACCTGAGCAACAGGGTATCCAGGACCTTAGGGAAATCTAGGGAATATGTAATAGGCATATGAAGAGAAAGCAAGGACTTGTTATTAAATCAAAATGTTGCCCCAGCTCTCCTATTAAGAGCAAGAAACACAACCAGTGAAGAGTCTATAAAATGGAAGAAAATGGAAGTACATTAGATTTGTGGTAAAATGGAAGTACTTTTGATTTGGGAATGATCTCTTTGGATACTCCCTGATGGAAACTATACTTGACATTATTCTTAAACACCCAGCCTCAGCAGCCTTTTAAAGTATGTTGACTATATGCAAACAAAATGAAAATGCTTCTAAGCCATATTTATTCCCATATACTTTAGGTAGGGGCAGATAAGAATGTAAAGAAGTCCAATATATATTTATATTATCTTTTAAAATCAGTACACCATTTATTTCTCATTTTAAAATGTTTAAACTCCTTTGTGTAAAAAAATAGCATGCATAGGATATTCTTTTTAATCTCCTGGATAGCTCTTGTTTCTTCTGAAATGTCTCTTTATTTAATATTGTCTGTGTGCTGGAAAGAAGGTGAAAAATGTAGCAGTAGCCCCCTAATGCTGAAAGTGAATAAGGTACTGCCTCATTTCATTTTCAATCACATCAGAAGAAGATGTAGCCAAAGGTGGCTTTCATATAAATAGAATTTAGAATAGAGTTCTAAATTTGGTTCAGTTGACAGTTAAAAATCAGTTGATTTTCAATCTTCAGAATCTGATTTTGAGTGGAAGAATATTGATGGAAAAGGCAATTGAATTTAATCAGCCATTCCTTATGTGCCTCATTTAAAGTTGTTTAGTCTGTCATGTGTAATATGAATTGGAGGCACTTGACAAATATTTCCAAGATCACCTAGATGGATTACATTGGAACATATGTAATCATCAATAAAATTTAGATTGAAGTAAGCTGATTCAGAATCCAAAAGAATGTTTAACACAGTTGTATTCTCATAGAATTACTTTTAACATCTTCACTAAATTAATAGATGAGACCATCATTAAGTGGCTATCAAAATAAAATAGATATTGGTGGCAGGTGGTCAATGAATTGAAGCATACAAGGACATAAGATAGCAGACACATTTGAAGTTTCCTTTAAGTTCTAGGTTAATAGCTCATTCTTTCTTCTGTCAGTTTTAATATAGAAACAGCAGGAAAGCTTTAAGAGAAAATATTCAGTGGATTGAAAAAACATTTTTAAACTTTTTGGGATATAAATATTTTTAAATTGAGAGCAAAGAAGGGTAATTTTATTAAAATTGCTTCATAGCTCGAAATAGGTTTCCTAAGAATAAATTCCTACAAAGATTTACAGATTGAAATATATTTTTTAAGTTTTTTTGTCATGAATATCCCTGTTTAAACATTGTCTTTGGTATTAATTATAAGGATGACAGATAAATATGGATCGAATCCCACTATCCTTATTTAAACAAAATCAACAAGAAGACAATATAAGACAACAATAGGAGATTATTTTAGGTGTTTGGGGAAAAATTCATCTACTTCTTCATAATTAATTTAGAAAAATGATACCAATAATAATTTTCAAATGAATGTATCATCAACTTAAAATGGAATAAATTTTCAGGTTATATAATTCAGCATGAAAATAATCCTTAAAATATATTAAACATCTATTATAGTATTAATTAATTAATATGCTGTTAATGTCAATATAAATATTAAAATAAATATATTAAATTAAAATAACCCTTCAAAAATATCAAGGGCATTGAATAAACTAGATTATTTCATCCTAAGTATTTGTAAGGATAAACATGACTTGAATTGCTTGAAAACACACAAGCCTCTTCTTTAGGTCAAACTTAGCTTATGCACAGTCTGAGAGAAGAATCATTTTGTTGGAAAATAATCTTTTGAAACAGTGAGCAAATGGACAACCTTATGTAGTTTTCAAGGTGATACAAGGGCAACAAAAGAATACCATCTGCCTGTAATATTATTTGGCACTTATTTGTATCTTTTCAAGTATGAATGTTCTGCCTCCTCAACCAGATTATAGGGTCCTTGAACACAGGGAGAGTTTTCCTATTTCTTTGGTAACTGCCCAATGACCTGTAAAGAGCCATGTACACATAACTCCATGCAATAAATACTGTTTATTCACTGACAATGAAAAGAAAAACTGCACACACTTTCAATTTCTTGGCTCTGCTTTGATTAAGGTTAATGTCAATGCTTTGTGTGAGGGACCTTGGTTCTGAGTATTCAGACCAGAGAAAGAGACAATGTCTAGCTTTAACCTAGAAAACACCCACTTATTTAATTGGAAAATTGTGTTAAGGATGAGGATTTTATATGGCTATTTGAGCTGCTGATATATCTAATTTTGCTTTTTTTAAAAATGAAGAGTTCAAACTTGCAAAAAGAATTTTAAAAATATTTTAATACATATTTATAATTTTGTGTGATTTTTATATTTGTTCTTAGACTGCCAATGCTATTTTGTAAAAGGTGTTAGATTTTGAACTTATTTAAATAAAGAGTGATCTCATTTCTTGATCAGGAAATCCTATGTTCAAATGCTTCCCATGACACTTAATAATTGTACGACGCTGAACAAGTCATTTCCTTTTTCTCAGCTTCAGTTTCCTCATCGAGAAAACAAGGTTAGTAATAGCACCTACCTTGTAGGTCTATTGTGAATATCAAATAAGAATACATATTCATGAGTTTGCAAATCTTAGAACTCTACATAATGGATAGTTATTTCTAAATGTATACGATCTTTTAAAGGTGTAATCTTTGTGGTGTTTCTGCATGTGTGTAACCACACTGTGAGATATGTGTTTGTCTTTGTTTAATGTTACAAATTGAATGAAACAACTGTCTTTGTTCACTTTTTTTTCTTCCTAGAAGAAATGGAGACTACAAGATTTAGAACAAGAATGGCCCTGAGAGATTATCTAGCTTGAAACCTTCAGGGTAGAGATCATAGGAAGAAGATGAGAACTAGAAGGATTAATTTACTTTACTAAGGTCACACAGGGAGGATATAGTATAGTGGAGCTTTGAAACCTGGTTTTAGAAATCCAAATCTAGTTATTTTTCTACTGTACTACACTATGGTCTATTGTCTTTTTTTTTAACTTGTGGGAATTTTTTTCTAATTACATGTAGAAACAATTTTTTACATTTGTTTTCTGATATTTTGTGATTCAGACTCTCTGTCACCCTCTCCCATCCCTCCCTGAGGTGGTAAATAGTGATAGAGGTTATACCAGTAATTTCATACAATACATAATATATGTGTATTTCCATGTTTCCCATGCCATGACAGAAGACACATATTACACAAAAAAAAAACACTTATGAAGGAAATAAAGTCAAAGATGCTTTGATCTACAATCAGGATTCCAAAAGTTTCTTCTTTGGCAATGGATAGCATTTTTTATCCTAAGTCCCTTGGGGTTATCTTGGAAACTTGTTTTACTGATTTAGTCCAGGGGTTCCCAAACTTTTTACACAGGGGGCCAGTTCATTGTCCCTCAGACCAATGGAGGGCTGGACTATTTTTTAATAAATTTAAATTAAATTAAATTAAATAATAAAAAATAAAATTTAAAAATAACTAGTACTGTACGTGTGCAACGTCACCACATACAGTACTCCTCTCACTGAATACCAGTGAAAGAGGTGCCCCTTCCAGAAGTGCATTGGGGGCCAGATAAATGGCCTCAGGGGGCCGCATGTGGCTTGCAGGCCACTGTTTGGAGACCCCTGGTTTAGTCCTTCACAATTGATCATCATACAGTATTACTTATATTCTTAACATTAATTAAAGGAATTTTTTCCCTCTTTTGTCTGATTTCTTAGAAACCAACATTGATCTCAAAATATGTGAGAAATCATTTAGGGCTTAATAGATAACCACTTCGATTATAATCTTAAAGCAGGGATTCTTAACATTTTTTATGTCATGGACCTTATTGGGAGTCTGATGAAGCCCACAGACCTTTTCTCAGAAAATGTTTTTAAATTCATACAGTAAAATACATTGGACTACAAAATATAAAAAATAAAGTAATATAAAACAAATTCACAAATTCCCTAAAATCAGTCTACAAATGCCCAGGTTAAGAATCCGTAACCAAGAGCAAAGATAGCTATTATGAAAAACAGCCTGGCATCTTAGGGAATAATGTCTACTCCTTACAATCCTATGGCGAATAAGTAATGGATAACTACAGCAGTAAGCCAGGCCAACTTAAGTTCCCCAGCACATTTCTAGGGAACCCCCAAATGAAAAGTATTGAAGACAATATAACAGTCTGTGCTAAAACCTACTTAGCTGGAAAAGTTTAGTACTTATATGAAGAGCTAAATGTGGAGAAGTTTACTCCTAGAAAACTGCTTTCAGGTAAATGAGATTTTTTTTTTTTACATTTGGCAACTTTAAAAGATAATCTGCTCAAGAAGGCAGGGCTTGCTATCCACATTGTTGAAAGAAACCCTCTCACTAGTTAAATTGCATTTAAAAAAATACTGAAGTGTTCTCTTTCTCAGCAAACAAGTACAGAAAAGTGTTATTCTATGATGCCTTGTAAGTGGTGAGGGTGCTCTAGCATTTCCAAAGAATATGCCAAAGGAATACAGCATGTTCTATCATATTGGGAAGACTTCAAAGTACTATCTCAGTAACTTCTGCAGCTCAGCTAAGTTGGGAAAATTTCATTATTAGTTGATTGGCTAATATGTGATGAAAATTCACCACAGTATTACATGAAAAAAATACAAGGGTGGGTTTGGTTGAGTAAAACAATCAAATCATCCCACTTAAAGTGAATAAGATGCCCTGGTACCATAACAAGATGGGAAGAATTCTTAATCAATCAACCAGTCATTCTCAACCATGGGTTTTAGACTAAATGCAAAAAGTCCTCTTTGAAGATGTAAACAAAGAAATTAGGAGTTGGCCTTGTACTTCTCAAAGTATCAAACAATATCTTTTCATAGGATATTTGATAACCTCATGAAGATAATGAGTTCATTATATAGGAGACCTCATGAAGGTCATGAAGATCATTTAAAAAACAACCATGATGAAAAGGTAAAGAAAGTTTAGGGGAAACTCAATAAGTTCTCCTAAATTAAATCAACCTTTATTTTAATATTCTGTGATTTCATTGTAAAGGTAGGCATGAGGAAGATGGCAAATTCAAGTAGGAAAATACTTATTTAGGATTAAGATTTAGGATTATGAAATTAGAGATCAAGGGGATGTAGACTATACTGAAGCCTTAGTAATGCAGTACAGGGAAAAGGATTTGAAAAAAGAGAACTAGGTTCAAGGTCCAGTAACTCTATGATTTATTACCTATGTGATTTTCATCAAGTCATTTCACATCTTTGGGAGTAAGTTTCCTTACTTTCAAAATGATGGGGTTGGACTAGATGTCCCCTAAGGTCCCTTTTGGTTTTAAGTTTATGATTCCCAGAAAATATTTTTCCTTAGGGAATATATATATATATATATATATAGATATAGATATATATATATATTTCCTATGAGTATGTATGCATACTGTAACATTTAAAATTAGCTTCTCTGATAAAAGTATTATATTTTATGAGGTTTATTAAAGATTAAGAAATAAAGAAAATACAAAATAAGAAAGCACGTGCAACCTACATCTTGCCTGCTAGATAGAGAGCCATGTGTGCCTAGAAGCAGAAGCCAAGAGAGAGGGCCAAAGTAGGCGGAGATTCAGTTTAAATACCCATTTTGTTCTCGCCCCAGGTGAGGACCTCAGGTGAGATTTTAGGGAATTCTGGGAACTACCAAGGACTTCTGGGAATCAAAGTCCAGGGTTCAAATTTCCATTTTTACAACACACACATATAGAGAAGACTTTCTTCAGAGAAAGAGTTGGGAAGATGCTTGGCATAGCAAGAATGAAAGGTCAGAAAAATGAAATAAACTATATCTTAGTAGACATGAAATAATAGATTACCTATGTAAAAAAACAGGCCTGAATTATTTTTCTGTGCATAGTCTGACTATCAACATAGTAGAGAAATGATCAAAAGTAATACCTAATTAGAGGAATAACTCTGAAAAGACATGACACACAATTTAAATAATTATAATATAATTTCTTTATAAGCCAAATTGGAAAAATCGGAAATAGATACAAAAATTTACACTTGCAGAATTGTCAACATTTGATATAATTCAGTTACTATAATAAAGGTACTGAAAGAGTTTAGAAACTGCGTTGGTAATTATTTGATCTCTTTGACAATTGGAAATGCTTGGCAGGCAAAGGCAACATTGAATTTAATAATAAATTTGTCTGTAAGATCTTATGGAGGAGAATGGAGTAAATGACATTTATATAAAAAACTTTATGTAAAAGACAGATTGAACGAAGGGCACTCTCAGTTTTAGATGCAATGATGAACTCTGAACTCAACAAACAGAATCCCTACTTGTAATATTTGCTCAACCCAAGTAACCAGTGAAACTCTCTTACCCGCAAAAAAACAATTACAGACTTTCATGATTCTCTAAGGAGTATACTCATTGACCAACTGAATATAAGTAAAAGGTACTGCTTTACAGTCTTTATGTTGATAAAGCTAGGAAATAGATAGAGGAAAGAGATGTTTTGCAAGGTCTTTAGCAGAGCCTCTCCCATCTTGTAACCTGAACCTGACACATTCAATAACAGTTCTTTTTTTACTACCATACTCAGATTCATAATTTACTGATTCTTGTTGGGGTGCTCAAACTATTTGAACTCCAACCTTCTATAAGCAATAGATTATGGAAGATGATGGGCAATATTGCCTCATGGAACAATAAGAAGCAGAAGAAGGGAGTTTACAGAAAGTTTGGCAAAAAACCAAATGAACCAAATAATTGCAATAGAATTTATGAATAAATCTAGAAGAACAAGGAACAAATGGAAAATGAAAAAAAATTTGCATGGTTTTTATAACAATCTCTTTTTTCTGCTAATAACAATGGAATCAGCATGTTTGGACTCACTTCACAATAAGGGAAAAAAAGATTAAAAGAACTGAACTAGAACAAGTATACTAAGTAGAAGTCTCTGCCAGAGGTAGCAAAATTTTGAAGGAATTGAGGGATCAATTAAAAATATATTTGAAATGGAGAAAATACCAAACACACAAAAAATAGCAAACATCATTATTATGGAGAAAGAGTGTGGAGAAAATGTCAATAAAGTTCAATACTTTATACCTAATTTTCTATCTCTAGAAAATCTTTATGAAAGTAGTCTATAAACAAATTAAGGGCATCTGTGATGAAAAGCGTAATGATACAATCAGGATTTTACAAATGATATTTGACAGCAGACCACATCTTTATACTCATGAGATTGACTGAAATGTATGGAGAATTACAAGAATCCCTCTATGCTCCCTGCTTGTTGATTATAAGAAAGCACTTCATTTAATAAAACAGCATATTAAAAAAAACTTCTTTGGTGATTTTTTTTCACATGAACATGTCAGTCATACTAGAATCACTGAAAAATGAAATAATAGATTGATTTTTCAATCATTCTATTATTATTGTTTTTGTTTAGTCATTTTCAGTCATGTCTGACTCTTTGTGACCCCATTTGAGGTTTTCTTGGCAACAATACAAGAGTGGTTTGCCATTTCCTTCTCCAAATCATTTGACAGATAGGGAAATTGAGGCAAACAGAATTAAGTGACTTACCCAGGGCCACACAGCTAGTAAATGTCTGAAGTCACATCTGTAGTCAAGGAGATGAATCTTCCTGACTCCAGGTCTGACACTATTTTCTTTGCCACATAGCTGCCGTTATGATGATGATGTAAGACATAAAAAAGAGCTGTGTGCTCCCTAAAGCTTTTTGCTATATAATGGAGGATCATTAGCACAGTCTAAAAGGAAGAGGGGGTCCTTAAAAGTCACAATGGCTTCTATATGCTTCTGTTTGAATTATATTGTACTCATTTATCAGGCTCTGGAACACTGTAGAGCCTCATACATTAGATCCATAATCTTTCAAAAGAGTTGTCTAAGTAACTAAGCACGAAAAACAAAGTGGATAAAAAAATACCTATTTCTCATAGTATGGTAGTTGTGTAAAAAAACAACAACATAGACTTGGTTCATTTTGAAACAATACTGCCATTGGAGAATGAATTATACCCATAATTAAGTAGGAGAAAGAGAGTAGGCTGGATTGCATTTGGGAAATTATATGTTTTTAATTATCTACTGATACTCCCTGAAACAAAGGCTTATATTTTTATTTTCTTCCATGATTTTAGTTCATTTAAAATTTTAATCTGTATCTTTGGATTTTATATCACTTTACTTTCTGAAATTGCTTGTGTTCTTCGTCTCTTCCCCTATCCTTTTTTACAATTAAAAAAACCCAAAGAAAAGAAATTCAGAAAACTAACCAAGACATTAACATTCTAACAATATGGGTAATAGTCCAAACTCAAAGTCCCATGAGAGATAATATGACATAGTGGAAAGAGCATGTGGCTCCAGCTGGAGGCAGAGGTTTATCCCTGCCATTTACTACCTATGCAACTTTAAAACAAATCACTTATTTCTGGGTCTCAGTTTATTCATTTGTAAAATGAGGGAGTTTGGACTAGGTTGCCTCTAAGGTCACTTCTAGCTAGGATATTCCCCATTTGTAACATAGGAAGCGGGGGAAGAGATGTGTTGAAGTCACATCTAGCCAGTTCTTTTAAGCCAATTGTTAAATTTTCCAGTGTGAGCATTTACATGTCATGCCATTTTGGCTATATATTTATCAGCTTAGCCCTGGAGAGGTACATTTTCTTATCTCTTCTTTAGGATCAAAGTTAGTCATTAAAATTATATATCATTCAGTTTCTTTTTCAAGGGACAAGGGATCTTTCAAGTTACATTGTAATTTGGCATACTTTTCTCAGTTCTCTACGTTTAATTCTGCATCATTTTATCTCTTCTCGTGCTTCTTTGAATTCTTTGTATTAATTTCTTACAGCTCTGTAATATTTATGTGCCATGATTGTCTTAACCATTCCTCAATGAATGGAAACCTATCTTTATAGTACAGATATTTTTCTGGTGATTTGGAATCACAGAATACCAGGTTCTGAAGAATTAATTCTAGGTCACCCTAAAAGCAATGGGCTGAAGTATATTAGATAAAAATAGGCTGTGGCATATTGTTGACAAAGACTTGTACAGTAGATGTGGTATAAAAGATAAGGAGGTGGTCCCATTAGGAAGAATGAAGGATAATGATAAACAATTGTGCACTCCAGCAGAGAGAGTCTTCAGAGGTTTCCTCCAGAAGACATGAGGAAGGCCTTCAGTATGTTGGGTGGATATTTCCTAGTGTCAGATTTATAGAGGTTATGGAGAAGCCATGGATTGGTTGTGATTTGCTCCAATGAACTGAGTACCCACATAACAGAATGTTTTAAAGTAGTGTAGAATACATATCTCATCCTCTTTACTAGATTACATATACCTCGAGGCTGGGCACCATGTTCTGTTTATCTCTCCTAGCATCTAACACAATGCAATGGGCATCAAAGGTACTTAATAAATATCATATGAATGAATGAGCAGCATTGGTAGGAATAATACTTAGGGATAAGCATCTTCCTATTGAAAGAGAGATAAATATTCTAAAATTGTTTGGATTTGTTTCTTTCCTTTCTGACCAGATTCCCCTTAAGGTAGTATAGAAGAATACCATATAAGACAGGAAAAGTAGCATCTATTAGTTGTTCCTGCCCCTCCCCAACCATCTATTTTAATAGATTTTTATTGACATTTTCTTCTTATATCATAGTTTCCTTCTTTTAGCTTTCCCTTCCTCTCAAAGAGAGCCATCTCAAAAAAAAGGAAAAGGAAAAAAGAAAGAGGAAGATGTAAAACAAAACAGTAAAATTGATGAATACATTGAAAATACTTGACATTATTAGTTATGTTCCCAGCCAAGTCACCAAATATTTATTAAGTACCTATTATGTGCCAGGCACTGTGTTAAATACTAAGGATTCAAAGAAAGGTAAAAAGAAACAAAATGTACCTTTAAGAAACTTACATTCTAATGGGGAGACAACAAGCAAAGAACTATATACAAACAAAATATATCCTGGATAAATTGGAGATAATCTCAGAGGGAAGGCACTTGCATTAACTTCCTCTTTTCTCTATTATAAGAAGAAATCTAAGCTGTGTGACCTTGGGCAAGTCACTTAACCCCCATTACCTATCCCTTACTACTCTTCTGCCTTGGAACCAATACACAGTATTGATTCCAAAATGGAAGGTAAGGGTTTAAAAAAAATAAAAGAAGAAATCTGCTAAAGATAAAAATCCAGAATGAAAAACTAGCTTTAACTTACCCTAGCATGTCATCAAAACCTTTAGTTTGAAAACTTTAAGATGAACAAATTCCATTCATGTGTCATTTCCCATGACATACTTTTTGCATCCTTGCTTCTTTTTTTGATGTTCAGTTTCATCGTGTTATTTATATCAGGTTTCTAAAATTCATATACTTTCAATATAATCAAATACAGCCTAAATTTAGAGCTAGTCAATGAAATATGGAGAAAATTTGAGACCCTTTCTCTGCATGATATGCCTTACTTAATACAAATCAACCAAACATAACAGCCATACCCACATACCCTCCCCACTTTTGTAAAGGTGAGGGAAGAGGTGCTTTTCTATCTTTTCTTTGAGACTAACCTTTTTCTTTGTAATTTTGAAATATTAATTTTTATTGTTTATTTTATTGTTTTGAGGTTGTTATTTGTTTTCCTGGCTCTGGTCAATTTGCTTTGCATCAGTTCATACAAGTTTGCTATATATGCAAAGTTTGAATAAAGATTCATTTTGTTCATTGTTTTATTATAGCACATTAATATTCTATTTATGTGTTCCAATTTGTTTTACTGTTCTCCAATTGATAGGCATCTGCTTTGTTTCTAGTTCTTTGTTACCAAAAAAGTACTGTTATTTATATATTGGTATATGTAGAATTTTTCTTTTTGTCAATGTCCTTTTTTCTCCTCATTTTAATTTTTTTCCAGATTATGTCAAATCAATTTTTAATAATCACTTTGTGACATTTTGCAATCCATGTTTTCTCTCTGTCTCCTACCCCTCTCTAAGAAGGCAAGAAGATAATATGATATATTGTTGTACCTATGTTAGCATCTAATACATATTACCATGTCCATCATGTTGTGAAATAAGACATATTGCATACACTAGAAAAAAATTCATGGAAGAAATAAAGTGAAGAATGGTATATTTCGATCAACATTCAGACTCCATCAATGCCTTCTATGTCAGTGGATTCTCTTTTCCATCAACTGTACCATGAATATGTCCTGAATCTTTTTTGCTTTGTTGATAATAGTTAAGTCATTCATAGTCTCCTGATTCTCCTCACTTCACTTTGCATCATTTCGTATATATCTTTCTAGGGATTTTTGTGATCATCTTGTGTTTTTTCTTATGACATAATAGTATTACATTACAATCATATGCCACAACTTATTTAGTCCTTCTCCAATTCATGGACTTGCTCTAGTTTCCAGTTCTTTGCCACCACAAAAAGAGCTGCTAGAAATATGTTGGTATAAATAGGTCCATTCCCCCTATATTTAATCTCTTTGGGATACTGACATTGTAGTAGTATTGGTGGGTCAAAGAGTATGAACACTTTTATGGTTCTTTGGGCATGGTTCTAGATTGCTCTCCAGAGTGATTGTATCAATTCATAGCTTTACCAATAGTGTATTAATGTCCCAAATTTTCCATATCTCTTCCAATTTTATCATTTTCCTTTTTTGTCATGTTAGCCCATCTGATAAGTATAAGGTGGTACCTCAGAATCGTTTTGTTTTTTTTTATAAAAACCCTTACCTTCTGTCTTGGAGCCAATACTGTGTATTGGCTCCAAGGCAGAAGAGTGGTAAGGGCTAGGCAATGGGGGTCAAATGACTTGCCCAGGGTCACACAGCTAGGAAGTGTCTGAGGCCGAATTTGAACCCAGGACCTCCAGTCCCTAGGCCTGGTTCTCAATCCACTGAGCCACCCAGCTGCCCCCTCAGAATCGTTTTAATTTGAATTTCTCTAATTAATAGTGTTTTGGAGTATTTTATATGATTAAAGATAGTTTTAATTTCTTCATCTGAGAATTACCTGTTCATATCCTTTGACCCTTTGTCAATTGGAAAATCCCTTATATTCCTATAAACTTGACTCAGTTTCCTATATATTTGAGAAATGAGACCTTTGTCAGAAACATTTCCTATAATGATTTTTCCCAGGTGTTGTTTGCCTCTTAATCTTGGTTGCATTGATTTTGTTTGTGCAAAAAACGTTTAATTTAATGAAGTCAAATTTTTTGATTTTGCATTTCATAATGGTTTCTATGTCTTTTTGTGGCATAAATTCTTCCCTCATCCAAGGGCTGACAGGTAAACTGTTTTGTGCTACCCTAACTTATTTATGGTATCACCCTGACAATGTCCTTCTTGGAATATATATACACAATAGTGTAATCTAGGAGCCAAAGGATATGGAAAT
The DNA here is from genome assembly GCF_027887165.1 of Monodelphis domestica. Classification (NCBI taxonomy): domain Eukaryota; kingdom Metazoa; phylum Chordata; class Mammalia; order Didelphimorphia; family Didelphidae; genus Monodelphis; species Monodelphis domestica. The sequence continues at coordinate 233,450,520 of NC_077227.1, read as the reverse complement.
TTTGGCCACTTTATTTGTATAATTTCAAATTGGATTCTAGAAGGATTTCTCTAATTCACAGTTTCACTACAATGTATTTGTGTACCTGTCTTTCTAGTATAGCTCAAATGTTGTTTATTCCTTATCACCTCTGCCAGTTTTCTGAGTGTGAGGCAAGATTTTGATATGTATTTCTTGAATTATCAGTGATTTGGATCTTTCTTGCATATGATAAGATAGATAAAATGTAACATGCCTACTATATGCCAGCTATTATACTAGGCACTGGGAACAAAAACATAAGCATAAAGACAGTCCCAGTCCTCAAGGAGCTTACTTCTAATAAGAGAAGACAACACATAGAAAGGGATCTGAAAAGGGTGGAGAGAGGAGGTTCCACAACATAGGAATAAGGAAGAAAAGTTATCAAGTGTTGGGAGCTGATCTAAGTTAGAAGTGTGTATGGCTGTATTGGCAATTTCTCCAACTGAGATTGCAGGAAAGAACTTACTCAGTTGAAGGAAGAAACTGCAAAGGTAGAGGCACTTACTGTGTCCACTACAATGGAGGAAGGAAGTAGCGTAGGACATCAGAAGTTAAAAATTTACATTTCTTTTTGGAATTTTGTTCATATCCTTTATTTTATTTTATTTTATTTTATTTTGTAGATAATGATTCTGATATATTTTGATTGGTTTTCTACGTATCTTCTGTACCAAACCTTTTTTGAGATAATATTCAGGTATTTGTTGTGGAATATGTTGTAAGATGTTGGTCTAAGCTTGATTTCTACTAAATTGCTATCCCTGTTTTTTCTGTAGTTCTTATCAAATACAGAGTTCTTTCCTAAAGTAATTTATATTTTTCAGGTTTATCAAAACTGGATTATTGAATTATATTATTTCTGATTCTCTTATCTTATTTACTCCATTGATGCACTTTTCTATTAAAACAAAAGCAGCAATAATAAATACCAAATGGTTTCAGTGGTTGCCACATTATAATATGGTTTATGGTATGGAAGTATATTATTCTCCATTTATTCTAATCCTTTATTAAAATTGCTTTCCTTGATATTTTTGGCCTTTTGTTCCTCCAAATGAGTATTGTTATTTTATCTCATCTGTAAAGTATCCCTTTTAAAAAGAAATCTATAAATCAATTTTGATAGTATTGTCATTTTTATTATATTGATATAACTCAAAAAAGTCTCAAAATGACATCCCTTTTCAAAGATTCAGTTGAGTCCAACAATGTATGCTGTTCATATGACTCAATAATAATTTACAAGTAAATAGAGAATTAAGGTTTGCAAAATGATTTACATACTCAAAGAATAAAGAAATATATGCTTTACATATTTTCTTTTGATCCCCACAATCACATTGTGAAGTAGGTGCTATTATTGTTTCATTTTACAGGTGAGGAAATTGAAGCTGAAAGTCTCTTAGTGATTTGGCCAAGGTCCTGTAACTGAGATGAGATGTGAACTCTTGTCTTCCCGAATGCAAATACAGGGCACTGTCTACCATCCCACTTAAAACATAGTATTATTGGTTAAAAGTTGGAATAGATCTCATCCAACTTCCTCAACTTAGGATCTTTAAGAGTAAATTGAAATTATGTAGGGGGGACAATGAAAGTATACAGTTTATCTATTATTTTGTTTGAGCTTTCCTATTGCAAATTCTCTATGAGTACAATGGATTCTAAGACTTTCCTTATTTTATACCCATGGTGTACTTAAATTCTTTTTCCTTTAAGAAATCCCCTCATATTGAAGCCTCTCTGCTCATGAGATTTTTAGGCAACTCTTTTTTTTATCACTCTAAAAAAGCATTCCTTCTTGTCATGTACCTACTGGATATAACAGTTCTTTATGTATTCTTAGTCTCACAGAATTGCAAAGGCAGAATGAAATGATAGTCATTTATTAAATACCTACTAATTGCTAGGGATTGTGTTAGGCTCTAGGACTACAAACACAAAAGTGAGACAAAAATTCCCTCAAGTAGCTTATATTCTACTGGTTAGATATAGTATGTTCACAAATAAGTAAATATTGGTACATGTAAACTAAATACAAAGTGATTTGTAACAAGAGGGTTGATCAGGAAAGATTTCCTGAAGGAGGTGATATTGGAACTGAACCTTGAAAGGAGCTAGATGTTTCAAGAGACAAAGGTAAGGAAGGAAAGTAGACCAGGTGTAGAGACAAGAGTTGGCATTTTTTTGGGCAGAGATGAGCAAATAGGACAATTTGGCTATAGATTTTATAGAATACAAAGGATAAAATGTGTAATTAGCTACTTTGGGTAAAGATTGGATTCAGGCACAGGATCAGAAGGAAAAGAAACAATTTGACCATCTGATAATTAAAGGCAATTTCCTTGACAGTAGAATGGAACTTCAAGAAACAGCTAAAATTTTTACAAGAAGACTTTCCCTTTTCCCCAAATCCTATTACATTTTCTCTGTTGATCATCTCCAATTTATTCTAACTAGAGCTTATTTGTATGTAGTTGTTTGAAGGTTGCCCCTCTTACTAAGCTGTAAGGTACCATCTTTTTACCTTTTTTTCTGTATCCTCAGCACATAGTCCATTGGCTGGTATATGGTAAGTGATAATATTTACTGAACAACTGACTCAGCAAAGATACAGCAGTGTTTATGTAGCTACAGATACAATCATCTTTGTATGGAAATAGTTTGATCCAAAAAATGTATTGCATCAGAGGGGTGTGTTGGATTCACACAATGGAATATCCATCAAGTCTGAGAAAACCTGACTTCTTATGTGGTGGATATTTTTTTATGCCTTATATTATCAGAGAACCATGTCAATAGTTTGAGCCTTTGTCCCTTAAACCAGTTAGTTAAGTCTCAAGGATGTCTTTAAAGGGAGAGACTATACATGAAGTGTTGTAGATATTATTCCAATCACAGTATCCTGGAAAGATAGAAGATAGGCTGTACTTACCTTAACGGATTAAAAAGACAAATGGGGGGGGCATTTTATCCTTGGGAAAATGGGGAGCTTCTGAAGCCTTTTGAGAAGAGAAAGACTTAGATAGCCTTTTGCTTTACAAATATAAAATTAACAGCTATGTGGAGAATGGATTAGAGAGGGGAGAGACTTGAGACAGGGAGAACAATTAGGAAGTTATTCGGATAGTCCAAGGGAGCAGTAATGGAGGATTGAACTAGGGATTACTGCAGGGTGAATGGAGACAAGGGAATGGATGTGAAAAGTATTGTGAATTGTGGAGGAGAGAAATTACAAGGCATGTAGCTAGACAAGAAGCTGGAGATTGATCAGCTGTCAATCAAAGGAAAATTCCATATGGAATGTGACCAGGAAACAGTTGAAGGCAAGAGACAATGGTGACTGTTTTTCTGAACTTGGCTGAGGCTTTGGGCTGATGGTAGTGACTTTGAAGGAAGAAGCTGGGTTTATCTCTGGGATTTGGGATTATTAAGTTGGAGGTGACCTGGCTGATTTGAAGGCACAAGAAGGACAATAGTCCACATATCTCTCTCTGCCTGGCTCTGTTTCATGATTGTGACTAAATTGCCATTTCTCTCAATATCCTCTAACCTAAGGCTCCCTGTAGATAATAGGGAAACCTCCAATCCTCTTACCTTATCCTCTATCTTTCCTGTTTTCCTCAATAAACCCTTACTTGAGATAAAGAAGAGGAAAGATTATTTCCTCTGAAACATCATAGTTCACCCTGAGTGACTTAGAAGGAGGTTGAAGAAGAAGAGGGAAGGGGAAACTGAAGGGAAGAAGAGGGGAGGAAGGGATATTGGAAGAGGGAGGAAGGGAGGTAAAAAGGGGAGGAGGGTAGGCAAAAGAAGATAACTACCTGATCTACTAGTTACCTAGTATTCATCAAATATACCCTCCAATATCATCTATTACAGAATGTAAAATTAATAAGAATTGGCAGTTAATTAGATATGTAGAGTGAAGAAGAAGAATGAGAGGTTTAGGATGATTCCTAAGTTTTGAATACAGGTAATTGGAAAGATGATGATAACACTGATAACAATGACATTAGATGGGCTTAGATTTAAAGGAAAAAATAAGTTTTGTTTTGGACAGAGTAAATTTGAAGTGCTAGTGGGAAAATTAAGTGGAGATGTTCAGGCATTTGTAGATTTATGTCTAGTGCCCAAGAGAAAGTTGAACGCTGTATAACAATAACAATTGAATCCATGGAACCTGATATGATCACCAAGAAAGGATATAAAGAGAAAAGAGAAGGACAAGTAAAACTCTGGAAAACAACCACTCATTGATAGTGAAACATGGTTATGGTCCTGAAAAAGGTACCAAAGACTGATCAGATAGCTAGGAAGATGTGAGATTAAAAATTATGAGAGACTGTGTTCCAGGTAAGAAAAATAAATTTATTAATTGGTCTAGCAATAATCAGTTAATTAATTGGTCAGTAATCTTTCCATGATCAAAGACTAATTTATTCAACATTTTGAGTCATTAAGTACAATTTTGGAAACTTACTATTCAGCTATTCCCAAGATTGGTAGATATTTAATCAGGAGGGGGGGGGTTAATAATCTCCAGTCTCTCTGATCCTTCATGAAGATGGGGAAAATCACATAGCTGATCATAGGATTCCAATATCTTTGCTGATCTAAATGAAGAAATCAGTTCATGCCTGATCAAGATTGATTTTTTTTTCTGCCTATCCTAAAGGGGACTCAAAGATACTGCTATCTTGCCCCCTCCCTACCACATACTTGCTCTACATTAGTTCTTATTTTCTGGACAAGACGAGGCTTGATCACCCCAATTTTAGAAGCCATTCTGGGATAGAGAATCTGAGAGCATTTCTTGGATTGTCAAGGCAAAGGAATGAGTAGAGGCTTGAAAAATACCTTTCAGAGTCCTATTAGACTGTCAAAGCATTATTTAGAAATAAAGATGATACAGCATTAGGAATAAGTTTCTCAAAGAGAACCAGGAGAGTATAGTATCATGAAAACACTTGGAGGAGAAAATTTCCAGGTTCACATGCTGCAAAAAAGGTAAAGAAAGATGAGATTGGCAAGCGGCTTCTGGATTTAGCAATAAGAGAACTGACCTTACATGGGCCATTTTCAGTTCAGTGGCAGGCATAGAAACCAGATTCCAAGAAATTGAAACTCAGGAGGTAAGAAAGTGGAAGCAACTAATATGGGTAAAATTTGCCTGTAAAGGAGAGTGGACAGCCTCAAAGTCAGGAATACCTGGCTTTCAAGTCCTGCCTCTAACTTAACACTAGTTGTATTGTAACGCAGTGTGAACTCCACAATAATTTATCAGTATGTTTTCTATGGATTTATTGGTGAAAAGGTGCCAGATGGAACAAAGGGCTCAGAATAAGGAAAGAAGTTTAGTGCGTTAGAAGCAGCAACTAACGGGCTATTTAAAGAGAAGGAAGCGCATACCACGCATGCACTCGGAGATGGAACTCGACAAGTACAGATGGGTCCTTTTTCTCCCGCGAGAGCAGAGGTGCGTTCTTGAGGTTGCTAGGCAACTCCGCTACTGGCCTGGGGTGGGGTGGGGGAGAGAGAGGTGTCTAAGTTACTGCCGCCTTGATTTACTCCAGCTTTAGCTTCTCAACCATTTTAAAGCGTGATCTTATAAATGCCCATGTCCTCCGTTACTGCCCGAATTCACCTAACTTTAGGGCGAAATCGGGCAGGCGAGGCTTGTTTCATTTTCTTTTTATTCAGGCTCAGTTTGGATCGTCACTCATTCTGAGGTCCCCGCTGCTTGGAGTTGCTGGGCGGGAGTGGATGCTCTCCGGGCCGCTATGGGGAGTATAGAAATGGAACCCCTCCTCCTGGCCTGGAGCTACTTCAGGCGTAGAAAATTCCAACCCTGCGCTGATCTCTGCACGCAGGTGCTGGAGAAAGCCCCTTATGACCAGGTACCCACCTGCCCGACATGGATACTGGGCTTGGGGATGAGCGGGGTGGGAGAGAGGGGCTTGGGAGTGTCAGCCCCTGACTAACTTTACCCACCTGTGGCTGGGGTGGGGTCCAAGGAAGCCTCAGCTGCCTCCTCTGTATATGCCAGAGGCCGAGCGACTCCGGGCATTTTGTATCTTGAGAAACATTCGACTACACACACTTATACATGCGTACATACGTGAATATATATAGGGTTTCCCAAAAGTTTAGTGAAATTTTAAGCTTTTAGGAGTTTAAAGTAAAGTTTAAAACTTCACTAAGCCTTTGGGAAGCCCTGTGTATATATATACATATATATGAACACATATCTATTTATCTATCTATCTATCTATCTATCTATCTATTTATCTATCTATCTATGTGTGTGTGCACTTTCTGTATAGACATGCATATTTACACATGTATCTGCATATGTGTATAAAATGTCATATTTACCCATGAATGAATTATTCATAAAGGATTTTTATTTCTATCTAGACCCATGACTTCAATAGTATGGGGAACTACAGGGGTGGAAATTCCTTTGATTCTGTTAGAGTTGCCTGTGGCACAGTGAAAGGTATATGCAGGGGAGGGGAATGGGAGAGTAGCTAGGCAGTTTAATTGATTTAGAGCCAGGCCTGGAAACAGGAGGTCTTAGCTGTTTGACCTTGGGGTAGTCACAAGGGCCATTGCCTAACCCTTACTGATTTTCTTCATTGGCACCAATAGAGTGCTGATTCTAAGACAGAAGAAAGGGTTTAAAAAAGATGTGTGCAGTTGAATAAATGAATAACACATTCATTAAATGCTTACTATGTGTAAAGCATTGTGCTGAGCTGGAAGAGTGGTATTAGTAGAAAATACAGTCTCTGCTATAGAAGGTTTTGACTGCAAATCAGATGTAAAAAAAACCCTGGCCTTTAGGGTACAACAATAAAGCAGATGATTATGCCTCCTTCTTATGTCATTTCCATTAATAAAATTAAATCATATTCTGATGTCAAGCTATTTGACAGTGCCAGGGATTTTGGTGGCAAGAACTTTTCTTCCCATGGACTTTAATAGATAGGTCTGTAGCAATTACCAGGGTGCATCTCTCCAGGTGCATCTTCCCAGCATGATGACCATAGGCACTGTGCTGGAAATTTTGCTATTCCAAAGGCTTTTGGGTTCAGGTTTGTGGACTATCTCCATTTTGATCTGAGGAGAAATAATGGTCAAGAAAATGGTGATGATGGTGGTTTTACTTGCTTCAGAGTGCCTAGCTGCTTTGGTTATATTGGCTTGCCTAAGCTGTGGTAGCAGTTTAGCTGTTGACTGTTGGTGGGGGATGGTTGACCCCTTCCTTATAGAATTTGCATTTTCTGGATGATGGCTCTGAGGGCTAGACTAAAAAAAAGACAGGTAGTTTTAGGGGTGTTGTCACTCCCAGGGTAGTGAGAAAAGTGGACCCCTTCTCCTTAATGATTTCTTCCCTGAATGAAGGCTATAACAGTTAGGCTGGAAGCAGGGCTGATTGTTTGGAAACACTGCTATTCTCAAAGCTCTTGGGTTCAGGGTCCTGGGTTGTCTTCATTGGAGCCTGAGGGGAGATGGAAGTCAAGTTTTGACTTGCCTGGCAAATGTTAACGACTTTATTTCCTCTTCCAGCCTTCTCTATTTCTGTCAAAGGCACTATCAACCTTTCTAGTTCCTAATCTTGGTATTATCTTGGATTCTTCCCCCTCCTTCACTCTACATATATAATTGGATGGGGTGAATAGGATATTCTGGGAGGACTAGTACTTCTGATGTGATGGCTTGCCAAGCTCTTTTCAGGGCTCCTTATCCATCTTTAGTGTCCACATTTCTCCCAGTTCTCACCTGTGTCTCTAAGAAGATGTAGCATGGTCAGTGGCCACATACTAGTAAAACCTTCTGACAAGCTTCATAGCCATCAGTGAGTTAGGAAGCTGTCTACCTTAAGCATGTGAAGATTTTGCTTGGGGGAATGAACAGATGAGAACACTTCATTCCGACAATCATGAATGGGGTAGAAGCAGGTGCTGTGAAGTGCTTAGTGCTTGGTCAGGCATGGAAGACACCAAAGTCATCCACTGCATCTCAGAACATCACCAGTTATCCTGACTTTTGTCTTGCCATTGGACTTTGATGATCCAGGAAGAGAGAACTGTTCACTTTTTCTACCTCCATTGCATTTAAATAAATCCAATTCACAATCAGATCAAGATATCACCTGGTGATATCTCCTCTTCAAAAAACAAAGCACAAACAATGATATATCCAATCCCCCAAAATAGCCTCTCAGGCCAAGGAAAGATAACTATTTTGCTTATACTTGCTAGCCACAACAGAATGAACAAGAATGATTTTATATTTAAAGAAGACTGCTCCATCTTAGAGATTTTCTGCCAATACAGGGAAATAAGAAAAGACTAATCACAGGGGGAAAATAGTTTTCTATTTTTCTATTTTCTATTATTTTTATTTTTATATCATAAAATAAATATTTTATATTAAATATAATGTATTAACTCCTTTGAACCCAGAGTCTGTATACTCCCCCCCCCAATTTTTTCTGCTTTGAAATGCTGCATATTAGCTCTATGCTTAAAATTAGTCTAAAAATCTATAAAAAATCTAGTTGTTACGCTAAGACAACTGCTCCTAGCAAGTAATTTTCCATATTATATTAATAAATATTTTTTCACTTTGGCCACTCACTTTATTTGACTTCCAGTCATGCAAACTTGCTGTTGGGTGAGATTTTCCTTAATCTCTCAAGGAACCCAAGCTGAGAAACTCCCACTTTTACACCCTTTCATCTGACTCCTCTTTAATTCATCCAATTACCACTTTAGTTTAGGCTCTCATACCTCTCCCCTAAATAATTGCAGTAACTTCCTAATAGATCTTCCTGTCTCAAGTCTCTCATTAATTCAGTTCAGCCTACATATTGCTTATCCAAGTAATGATCTGACCATGTGACTCCCTCATTCAATCTCTTCAAGTTTCCTCTTGCCCCTAGGAGAAAATCTTCTCTTCAGGTCTTAAAGCCCTATATACTGTGGCCTCTGTCCAGCTTCACTCATTCAGATCATTGATCTATCTTTCTTACTCTGAGATCCAGCCAAACTGGCCTTTCCTCTGTTCTTCACCATCTCTAGTCTGACACTGGCAGCTTCACATGTTTGGAATAAATACCCTCCAGCTCCTCTCTTCTTTAAAGATGAAGTTCCAATATAATCTTTTCATGAAACCTTTCCTGATCCCAACCCTAACTGCTAGTACCTTCCTGCCTAACTACCTTGCATTTAGCTATTTTGCATATATTTTTATTTTTTAACTTTGTATTTATATAATATATATTTTTACATTTATACTTTTAATTGAATAGGGAGCTAAGACTACATTACTCTATCAGCTGCCCAACAGGAGGTGAAAGCAGGTACCGTCATCTTCATAAACAATCATCATCTTTGCAAATATTTATGTGGTACCTTTCTTCATTAGATCATAAAGGGTTTATATAATTTTAGGGTAGGTACAGTTCTGATCAGCAAGTGTTATAAAACCTAGTAGGTAGGTAAGATGAAAATAGATTTAAATACTATAATTAAATAAATCAAATATAATACATTCATAGAAAGATAAGTTGAATATGAAATATGGAAAGATTATTAAAGAAGAATTTTTAGATGAATTCCATAATAATGGGCAACTCTTAAGCGAGAAGAACTCTTTAATATTTTTAGAATATATAAAAGAATTAAGTATGTATGGATGAATGTGCATGTATATCTATGTGTCTATATTTATATGCAAATATACTGAGTCCATGAATCACATTATATGTGGATATATGCCTTTGAATTTTCAAGATTTTATTAGCATGGGCTTTTGAAAGCTATATATTAGAACACAAACTTACCAACTGTGAGTATAGGCCAAGTGATGGACTATATGGCTGTCATCCAAGAACCAGCCTAATTTAGATCAGAGACATTTCATTGTCAGACTAGCAAAGGGGTACTAAATTTTTCAATCACTGGAATTCATAAAGCCCATCCATTGATATACAGAGGGTTGAAAACTATTTTGGTGGAATCCATATTTGATAGTATTTTTTGCTGCATGATGTAGTGAAAAGAATTTTGGATTTGCTGTCAGAGAGCCTGAGTTTGAATCCACGCTATAGATTCTTCTCCCTCCAAATTCATCTTCTGCTCAGCTGCCAAATTCATTTTTCCAAAGCATAGACCCTAACTTGTCATCTCCCTTCTCAATAAGTTCCAGTGGCTTCCTTTGACTTCCAAGATCAGATATCATGTCATCTTTATGTCACGGTGTTCTTGCTTCTCTAGGCTTCTTATGCTTTACTCTCCTCTCTACGTCCTAAGGTTCAGCTTCACTGGCCTTTTTTGAAGTTTCTCTAGTTTAGTGTTCTATCTCCTGTCTTTGTACCTTTCTACTGGCTGTCTTTGAGGACCAGAATGCTTTTCACCATCACCTTCTCCTCTTGTTTCCCTGGCTTCCTTCATGACTCAACTCAAGGCCCACCACCATCTACCAGAAACCTTACTGGGTTCCTCCAGTTGTTAGTTCCTTCTCTTCTATTACTTTTTACCTGCTGTTTATATATGGTATAAATGGAGATTTTATACCTTTTTACTTCACCCCCCAGAAGTCCCTAGTATTTCATAAAATTTCCTTTTCCAGCATTCCTCACGTTTTTTGTGTGGTTGTATTTAAGTGGCTGTAACTCCTCCCTCTTCCTCTCTTTTTGACCTGTGACTGGGTTGAGTTCAGGTAGCTTTTTAAAATTTTAGTTATTACAAATGAAACTTTTAAAATACAATACTTAGTTATTGATTATTAATTTTTAAAACCCACATTTGACTGATCACGAAGAGAGAGAATTCTCAAATATTTTTTAAAAGAGATTTTCAATTGTTAGTAAGTTTTTCACCAGTCACTCAGCCATCCTGCTTTCATGCCATTGTGGCCACTATTGCTACTGTTGCTCTGCCCTCTGCACTGCTGCTTCACCCACTACTGTGGCTGTTGCTGCCTCTTCAGCCTGAGCTATACCAGCTTAGTCTCCAGCCCTGGAACAGCCGGAGACCAGATCTACCTGCCATTTCAAGCCACATATCCCTGCCCCCTGGAAGGGGTGACATATAAAAAAAAAATCTTTCCACCCCAATCCCACCCCCCTACTTCACTTGGGTTTTGACCCTGTCCTAGCCGTTTTTTTTTTCTGTTTGAAGAAAAGAAACCCCACCTCTTCTAGTTTTCAAGCAGATTTTTTTTCCAGTGAATTTAAACTCAGTTTTGGGAAATAAGCCTGTTTTTTTACTTTTTTCTTTTCCTTATCTCTCTTGACTCAAAACCCTAAACCAAAAATGCCATTCCTTCATATGCAAATATGCTATTGTTTCCTTCAAAGTTTTGCCTCCTAACTTGCTTACTCTGTAAATAGACCTTATTCAGTTCCTTTTTTTGGAGGAATAATGTTCTTAAAAAGCATAGCTCAGTTTCTTTCCCATCTCAAGCAACTTCCATTTCCACAGAGCCTTATAGAGCTCATGCAGCTTACAGCTTTAAGGTGTGTTTTCTTACTTCTGATCCTGGAAGGTTTTGTGCTGATTGGACACCTTGCAGTTGGAAGCATGACTCATCTTAAGATTCTAGGGGGAGATGCATCTCCCTATATCCCATTGTCATTTTGGCCTGCCCACTTTCTGCACCCCATCTCATATGGGATTTCTTTATATTCTGCCCAGTGCTTCTATCAGAAACTTCAGAGCTCAGACAAAAGAAATCTAAATGGATAATAAATACTGTGGGAGGGGAAGGAAACTTTAAAAGAGATCTGGAAGTTTATTGCTAACTATTTTAAGTTTATTCTCCTCCTATAATATAGAACAAATCTGTTGGATTGATGAAAAGGATTTTGACTGCACTGCCTGCCTGTACCTTCTCATTTGTTTATATTATTGTATTTATTGATTGCTTTAAGGTTTCAAATTTTTTTAAAGTTTGCATTAATCTAATCGATATCTTTTTGTAATACTGAATCATTTTAAGCTACTATGTTTTACCTATATTGATCTTTAAGTTGTACCTTTACCTTTGCTGGAGAACAAAATATCATTATATAAGCCTAGGAATATCTTGACCAAACTCTTATCACATAGATGATGATGGATGGACTTCAATAAAACTGGTTAAATTGTATGCAACCTTTGGAGAATTTAATGAGCTAAGAATTTAAATGTCAATTCTAAGGGGTCTTCAGAAATAATTTTAGTAACTAATGGTTTCTGAATGGATGATATTTTTTTATATTTATATCTATTATAAAGAATATTGTATATAAAACAGGAAGTCAAAAAGAGCTTCTGTGCATGCTTAATAATTTAACTCTTCAGTTTAATTTACTTCTGCCAGAACAATCTAGATTTCTTGGTGATGTGATGTCCTAGACCCAAATAAGTTTTACTTTGTTTAAAAATATATTTTCGAAGGTTAAAAGATTTGCTACATCTGTAAAAATTGTGACAAATATCCATCAATTGATAGGTTTTTTTAAAAGTCACATAGCAACTCATATAAAATATGATAGTGGGTTTGTTTGCTATTATCATTAACTGGGCTATTGTGAATTTAGGGGATTTTGATACTTCTTTGAATGTTCATTGTCTACTGTACTGTTTTATTCTGAAAAATCATTTGCACTCACATAGTGGTTCATGGCCAAGTTAAAAAGGAACTGGATCTCATTTTTGGGTGCGAAACCTTTGTATTCTACATCTCCTTGACTGGCACAGTGTGTCACTGATTGTAAGCTACATATTGTTGATTTTTAAAACTTTTTTTTATTATTGTTTCTTCTTGCATGTGCAATATGGTATCTTAGTTTTTCCTCTCCTTTTTGTTTTTGAAGTACATGTCAACAGTGTTGAATCTTTAACTTTTTTGATTCTGCAGTAATATAAGTTTAAAATACATTTGTTCTAATATTAATGCATACCCAAAAAGCTTTAGATTATAAAAATGATGCCATTGATTGTTTAAAAAATTATGGGGGGGGGGCAGCTGGGTAGCTCAGTGGATTGAGAACCAGGCCTAGAGACTGGAGGTCCTAGGTTCAAATCTGGCCCCAGACACTTCCCAGCTGTGTGACCCTGGGCAAGTCACTTGACCCCCATTGCCTAGCCCTTACCACTCTTCTGCCTTGGAGCTAATACACAGTATTGACTCCAAGACGGAAGGTAAGGGTTTAAAAAAAATTATGGGACTTTGCTTAATGATTCTGTCTGATTCCAGAAGAAGGTAATATACAAAAGAGCCACTGTACAGTGCTAAAGAAGCACAGAACATCTGCATAGTACCTATGGAGCACAAGGTAAAAGAGACCAGATCCCAGTGGGATTGATGTAATTTTGAGCCAGGACAAGAGGACTTGAACTTGTTTGGGGTTCAAGGTTGAGTTTGTTTTGACATATGTCAGAGGCTGGACTTCTTCTGAGCCACATCCTATCAAGCACCTCCTTTTCACTGCTACCCTGGCTCCCATTTGCTGCTGAAATCTAGTCCCTTTTCTGTCTTTCATAGTGTGGCAAACTTTCTGTAGTCCTGGCTACTGACTGGGTAAGTGCATAATTGCTTAAACCATTTTAACTGGTCCGTGATTCAAGGGCCTGTTATAGGTTTGTTTTTTCCTTTACTTAGATTTTTTAGACATAAGACTTTTACATTTTGTATTTCATCCACAAGTTATTTTTCTCTTTTATTTGGATTTTTTTGATGTTTTTGATTTTCTTTTGCAAATTGATTCATATACCTCATAACTCAGCCATGCATCCCTAAGTGATCCCTGTGTTTGCTATTATTCACCTCAGGGGGACCACATTATTGTTGTGAAATTTTATTTGTATTTGAGCAATTTTAGGATAAGAAACTTGCCACCTCCCAGAATCCAGAAGGAACCATGAAGATGCCTGCAGAGACCAAAGGCTGCACCAGAAGAACAAGAGTTAACTTTGGGATGTGAATTGAACTATGGGGGTTTGAAATGCCTTTGTTTTGGATGTATACTCTTATGCCAAAGGGGACTGCCCCCAAATTGGTTTTTTGTCATCCTAGTAATCATTGGTTTTGTTCAAAGCCCCCTGTGATCCATTGGGGAGACTGGGGGGAATATAATTAATTGGAATCTTGAACCCTCAAGACTACATTTCCCACAATCTCCTTTTCCCTTTCATGTAGTGTGTCATTACATTGATTGAAATTTTAGTTTTGGTTTTGGCCACGCTCTCTCTCTCTCTCTCTCTGTTTGGGTGTATCCATGTGGAGGAGGGAGGACCGGCTCTTGGTTTTTGCTATCCTTACTTCCTTATACTTCAAGATAATATTTAATAAATGTTATTAAATATTATCTTGAAGTATTGGATATTAATTTTAATATCTACAGTATCTTGTATGTACCTAGTTATTTTCATGTTGTTGCCCTCACTACAATGTGAGTTCCTTCAAGGGCAAAGACTATGTTTGCTTTTCTTTGCATCTATAGTACTTGCACATTTCCTGCATGTAGGCTGACTGTGTCACCTTGATCAAGTCATGTGAAGAGGTAAGCCTCTAAAATTTCTTCCCAACTTTAAATCTGTAACCTTATGAAATAGGCCTAGGAAGCTCAAGCTCAATTTTGAATCTAGAAAGCTTCAAATCTGTGCTCCTTATAACCATGAATTACCATATTTTCCAATTATTACCTTGGAAAACAGAGAGAGTCTGAACCAGAGGGATGAAGTATAGTGTAAGAGGAAGCAATGGACATGAAAAATACAAAGTCTTTGTTGTTATGTCCCACGCTGCTTGATCCCATTTGGGGTTTTCTTGGCAAAGACAGGGGAGTGGTTTGCCATTTCCTTCTCCTTTGACATATGAGGAAATTGAGGCAAATTAACTTGCCCAGAGTTTCACAGCTAGTAAGTATCTGAGGCTGGATTTGAACTTGGCTCTTCCTGACTCCAGGCATGATGCTCTATCCCGTGAACCACTTATCTGCCATAATGAAGTATACTGTATATGTATTTGGGTTGGGAGGTGGGGAGGCAGTAAGTGGAGTTGAAAGTGGGGAGGAAAACAGTCATTTGATAAATGAGGACCAAAACTAAGGAGAAGGGGACCTAAGTAGAATATCCTTGGGGTGTCAGTTTGAGTTGGGTGTTTGGGAACAGGGAGAGGAGAATGACAGCCTTAGGGCAAAACCTATCATGTATCAAGGCTAAAATTTTATTTTTCTTAATATCTAATAGGTTTATGTTAATTACTGAGTCAACACACATTATTCATTATTTTATTTTAGCTAGTAGAGTACACTTGGACACTCATAGGGGCTTTCAGTGAAATAGGAGCAAAGGCATGAAATGGGAACACACTATTTAAGGGTGGGTAAGTCAGTGTTCTGATCCTTCCTTTGAAATCCCAGCAAGAAGAGACCTAGTTGATTTAAAATACCTTTTCTTTCTGTTATGATAGAGTAAAAATATTCATGCTGCTAGACTAGCATTTTTGAAAATGTTCATTTCCCACGATTTTAATTGTAACCCAAAAAGTAGTTAAATGTAAATACCTAAAGGAAAGAAATCTTAAAGGACCTTACAGATAGTAAGATGACCTCGTAGGAACCCTCTCTGCTGAGGCTTATGTTGATCATCCTGATTAGTTGCCTAATCTGATTATTTTTCTTTGTGTTCCATATGTCAGATTGAAGGTTTTAAAACCAGTGCTGATTTTCTAGTTATATTGTAATTAAGTTATTCTAAGGTACAATTTATCTTAGTACACACATTTTGCTGCATTGGGTTTATTTATTTTTATTTATTTTTTAACTCTTACCTTCCTCATTAGAATCAATATCATGTATTGGTTCCAAGGCAGAAGATTGGTAAGGACTAGGCAATGGGGGTTAAATGACTTGCAGAGGGTCACACAGCTAGGGAGTGTCTGAGGCCAGATTTGAACCTAGGACCTCCTGACTCCAGGCCTAGCTCTCAATCCACTGACCTACCCAGCTGTTCCCTTGTGGGGCCATTGAGTTTTTATTAAAAATTAGAATGTTGTCAAGTTAGAAAACCTGAATTCCCTTCCCAAACTCTCACTTATACCTTAGGTAAATCAGTTTATATATCCCGAGCCTTGGTTTCCTCATATATGAAATGATGGATTCAGATATTTCTCCTTTCAGTTCTATCTATATCTATGGTCTTACAGATGCTCCTTTACTTCTCAGACTCTCTTAGCTCTTTGTTCTGAACTTAAAATATTCTATATTGTTTTATGGCTATCTTTTTCATTCACTCCCATGTCATAATTCAACTCAAAAGACATTTATTTAGCACCTATCATATGCAAGGCATAAAGCCAGCCTCTGAAGATCTATAGACAAAATTAAAGTATGCCAGAGCCAGAAGGGAGACTACAACATTTGCAGTTGGCAGGAGTGTCCTGGAGCCAGCTCATTCTCAAGCAGTTTACACCTCAGAAATGCTATAAATCAGGGACTAATTTATTGTTTTATTTACTGTCAAGGAAAATATGCTATATTTGCATTCCTATCCCCCTCCACACCCAACAGGTTATTTAATATTTACTAGCACACACCACTGGAAATAGCCTAATTGGAAAAATGAAGAGGAAGAGGGCACTAGCACCTGGGGTAGGAGTGGAAAGGATGCTGGCCCGATGTCTTCCTCAGTCATCTTTCTTCTGAAAGCACAGCATTTTATAGTAGGTCCTCAGTAAACATTTATATTTACCAAATTAATAATATTTTACTTTTTTAGATGAATTATATGAAAAATCTATCAAAAGCTATGTTTCTACAGTGGAAGGGAGAATTATCTTGGTCAAATCCATTGAGCCACCTAGAATTATGGTATAGTTGGTATATAGTATATGGTATGTATAAGTATATCATGCCAAGCTGACATGTTGCTAGGTCCCAAGGGCAACAAAGAAGAAAGCAAAACAGTTCTTGCATTCAGGGAGCTTACTTTCTGTTGGGGCAAAGGACATGTTCACTGCTAAATAAAAACAAAATATAAACAAAGCAGTTTGGAGATTGGGAGAGGCAAAAACCTTGTTCTTGTTGAATTATCAAAATTTATTCTTTGGGGTAATATCGACCTGGGGGCAACATAGAGCTCTATGAACCTGTGCAAATTTTGCTTATATAGCAAAAATAACCCTTTTTTTAAACTATTATTACAATTACAATACAATTTAAATATACTACAATTATCTCATGTTAGCATTGCCATTGGAAGTGTTTACACTGTACTTCAAAGCCAAACAGGAACTGGAATAAGGATAATAATAGCACCTACCTCATAGAGTTGTGAGAATCCAGTGAGACAGTGTATATAAAGTACTTTGTAAATCTTAAGTTGCTATGTAAATGCTAGCTGCTATTGCTGCTACTAGTACATCAATAGGGAATTATCCCAAAGCACTTAGGGCCAAATATATGATAGCATGAACTCTCAAATATTTGTTGAATTGGCATCTCTCTGTACTGAATTAAGATTTTCTTAACCTCTATCAATATTTTACCCATTTCTACATTCCTTTGTATTTTTTTCCTTTACTACTAAATTTGGAAATAACTGATCAGTGGCATAAGGAGATAGTTTGGTAAATTTATTGGAACAAAAGTAAGTACCCAGTTAAGAATTTCCAGGAGATAATTCTTAGTGGTAGTACTAACAACTTTAAGAGACAGGTGTATCCTGGGGAGAGAGGAAGCTATCTAGTCTGGATGGAAAATGATGTTGACCAATTACTTGCTCTGAGGAAATGATGCTATACTTCTTTCACTATTAGTTTACCTATTTTAAAGGAGGTTTGTGGGGGAATTTTAATTTTAAGTGACAAAAAATTAGGGCTAATTTAGTTCTTTGAAAAGGATGCAATATATTAAGGTGATATTACATATTAATATATATATATATATATATATATATATATATATTATTTTTAAAGAGGAAGCTAGGTGGCACAATGGATAGAGTGATGGCCTGGAGTCATGATTCATCCTCCTGAATTAAAAACTAACCTCAGATACTTACTAGCTGTGTGACCCTGAGCAAGTCACCCAACTGTTTGCTTTTGTTCTTCACCTGTAAAATGAGCTCAAGAAGGAAATAGCAAACATTCCTCTATTTTTACCAAGAAAACCCCAAATGGAGCCATTTAAAAATTGGACATGACTGAAAAATGAATAAATTACAAAATTTAAAGAATTCTTTGTAAAATGGAACTTTAACTTTGCACTGGATTTAATGCTTTTCAGAGTACTTTCACATGCATTATCTCATTTAATCCTTATAACAAACCTGGAAGATTAGAAATTATTATCCCCATTTTTCAAGGCTGGTGGGGGAGTAATAAAGTTATTTCCCCAAGGTCACACCATTAGTAAAACTAGGGCCAGGATTAGAACTGATTAGGTTTTCTGATCCCTGTTTCAATGTATTTTTTCAACTGTATCCATGTTACTTTCCTGTAAAACAACCTTATATTCCATGGAAATCTCTCAGTGGAGACTGGTTAACATTTTCTCAAAGAACAAAATTAGAAAAGAATAGAGATTTGACACATTGAAATATTAAATCCTCAGTGGTTTTTTTTTTCCTTGAAATATCTTCATACTAAAAATAGTGTGGCTGTTTTCCTTTAGACATTTACTTTAGGATTCCCATTTCAATCTAATTTTCTCTCTCCCTTTCCTTCCCCCCCCCCTTAAATTGCATTTGTTTCTGCCACTTGAATTTTTCAGTGTGTGCTAGTAAATAACCTGCAAAGCATTTATGATTGAAATGAATTATGAGCAGCTGGAGGCTTTTTGATTCCTTTATGTTTTCTCAATGGACTTTTGGCTGACCATCAGTAAAGAGAAAGAAGTCTTTTGTCAAGGGCCTGGATGCCTGAACTGCTCAGGGCTACTAGTGAACAAATAAAGTGGTGAACGAGTTTCCTAAAGTCTCACTCTATCACCCAGAAGTCATCTTCCTGCTCTATCAGAAAATTATGGGGATCCTGGGGCAGAAATGTTCCTATGAGGCCAACTTATCCAACTCCCATGAAGAAGAGGAACTTGAGGTTCAAGAGGTTGTCCAGGACATTGACCTAAGGTCATATAGATGTGACAGAGGCAAATTTGAACCCAGGTTCCCTGAATCCAAATCCACAAGCAGAGTAGCAGGGTTTGGTGGAAAGATCATAGACTGGCATGTGTGTAATCAGAGAATCTGAACAAATCCCACCTGGCACTTAATGGAATGACCTTGAGAGAATTTGCTTGGCCTCTCAGGGCCTGAGTTCCTTCTCTTTAAAATGAGGGTATTATACTAGATGGTTTCTAAGACTCTTGCATTCTTAGGGGGAAATTTGTGGTACAAATCATGCACTTGGTGACTGCTAGGGAACCACACCTTGGCCTTACCTTCTTGCTTCCACCTGCCCTCCACTACCCCCAGCTGATTGGTTCTGGATTTGCTCCTCACACAGTCCACCCTCAACACTCTAAGAATCTAATGACTTTTGTGTGTGTGTGCCTTCTGGAGTACTGTGCACTGACTGACTTCTACACTCCTGTCTGTCGCCACTAGAAAACTGGACAATGATGAGGAGTCGCCATGTCTCAGGAGAATTCTCTGGCTTGCCATCAAAGCCCTGAGAGTTCTTTTCTCACTTCAAGGAAAAGCTCTACTGAACTACAATACACCTTCAGAAAGCCCTCCCTTCCCCACCTGCCCAAACAGAATAAAGGCACCATTAAATGCACAAGCAGTCCTCAGTACCAGTAATAAACAGAAAAAAACAAACGGCAAACAAAGGGACAAAGGAAATTGACTCAGGAACTCTACAGCAAACAACTTCCAGACTCATGCTTGCTTCTGCCTCCTCTGTACTGCTGCCATTTTCCATTCTGCTTTCAATGTTTTCTGTATTTCACCTATCATATTTATTCTTTGTGTAAGTAGATGGTGTCTCCTTTGTTCACTTTTCTTCTCTCAATTTGTTTTCCTATATACTTTAGGTCTCCTTAATTCCTCTCATTTGGGAAGTTAGGTGTCTAGAGGACTGGGCTTGGAGTCAGGAAGACCTGAATTACAGCCTTATAAACTTCTTTGTGACCCTGGGCAAGTCACTTAACTTCTACCTCAG
Source organism: Monodelphis domestica (assembly GCF_027887165.1). Lineage (NCBI taxonomy): Eukaryota > Metazoa > Chordata > Mammalia > Didelphimorphia > Didelphidae > Monodelphis > Monodelphis domestica. The sequence continues at coordinate 233,430,330 of NC_077227.1, read as the reverse complement.
TGTTCCTGATCTGTAAAATATGGAGAATAATAGGACCTACCTTCCTGTGAGAATCAAATGAGATATTTGTAAAGCACTTAGCACAATGCTTGGCATATAGTGTATATACTATATAAATGTTATTATTATTATTGTTATTGGTTTGCTTACTTTGTTCCTGTTTCCTGCTCTACCTAATTTCTCATCTATTTCATCTGTTCTGTTCCCTAGAAAAGAGGTAGGGATATTGAAGAAAGGATCAGAGCCTGACTACTTGGTTACTATTAAGTCCATCCAATTTCATTCAGCTGATTGACATATATTCTGTCCTCTAACTCCCATCACACATTCTAGTCTTTAGGTTCTATCTTATTTTTTCCTTCCACAGTTCCATTTCCTTCAACTTATTTTTATTCAGTTAATGGCAGCTTTGGTAAAGAGACACAAAATGTTATTGCACATTTCCTTTATATATAATGTCAGCATATTGGAATTGGTATGCATATGACTGCTTGTTTTTAGCTTATAAGGCTATAAAGAGACAGAAATAATTTCTTCTACTTTTCTTGTAATTTCCCACAAGCATCTAACAAAATATGCTACCCTTTGTATTGAGTGTTCAGTAAGCATTACTGATGAGTTTAAACAGTTGAAGCACATAAAGATCTGAGAGTACCAACATTTAGAAGAGCTAGTGATGACATATGCTTTTTATATGTTTTATTGTATAGTGTTATAATTGCAGAATTTTGTGGACAAATTTGGTTTCCAAAACAATTACAAAACATTATACATTGCCTTTTAATGTAAAGATAGATTCACTTTCTATCAATGATTAATATAATTTGTAATAACATGATTGATCATTTTAGTTTGATTTTTTTAAAAATAGCTAGAGTTTAGACTATGTTTTAATGATATGTTTAGATATTTTTTAATCCTTATGAACAATATTTCTTAAGATAGATAATTGTCTCTTAAATATTTAAAATTATTTGCATGATGAACAAGATATTCTCAGAAAAATATGGAAAAACTTACATGAATTGATGCAAAATGAAATTACCAGAACCAGGAGAACATTGCATACCGTTAACAGTAATGCTACACAATGATCAATTGTAAATGGCTTATCCATTCACAGCAATGCAAAGATTCAAGACAATTCCAAAACACTTATATGCCATCTACCTCCAAAGAAATAATTGATCAAGTCTGAGTCAGATCAGAGCATAATTTTAAAAAAATGCTTTCTTATTTGTTTTTATTTGCATTTTCTTTTACAACATGACTAATAAGAAGATATATTTTGTATTACTTAATGTGTATAACCTATATCAAATTACTTGCTATCTCAGAAAGTTGGAAGGTAGGCAGGAAGAGAATTTGGAACTTAAAATTTTAAAATACAATTGTTCAAAATTGTTTTTAAACCTAACTGGAAAAAATAAAATATTAAAAAGATAATATAAGCAAAAATTTATTTGCAATTTTATTCTTTAATTGGAAAATGTCTTATTTAATTTAATTTAATGTCTTCTGCCAAATTTGTTAGTGCTATGAATATCCTAGACTCAGGAATGTGATAATTTTTGCTAATCTTGGGAAATTGAGCTTGAAGTTAATGGATATTACTTTTATTGGGATCTGCTAAATATAGAGAAAAGGTTAAAATCAATATTTGAATTTTTTCACTTGTCAGCTTAAATTGCTTTCACATTTGCTTGGTTTACCATTAATACTTTGGCATTTTTTTTCTTTTTTGAGGGGAAAAGGAAGTTTATTTCTTAAAACTATTTACCAACTTCTTAATGCTTTCCAGGAACCTGATTCTGATGAACCAATATCTCAGGTAAAGGTTTTTGATAGTTGCAAGCCTTCTTAGTTGGAGACCCTCTTATTGCTATTTTCTAGATGTAGTTATAGCTTTAGATCATGTGCTGCTTGTATACATGTAGTGTTTTGATATTAGCTAAAGTTATGAAACATTCTTGACACTTCTAAGTAAAGAACCAAGTTAAAAAACTTGGCATATAGGTACCATTGCATATTTGCTATAATCTAGGTTTTAAGAACTGAATCTTGAAGGGAGTGGGGAGTGTGTGTGTGTGTGTGTGTGTGTGTGTGTGTGTGTGTGTGTGTGTGTGTATAGAAATCACTTAAAAGCCATTCAAAAGAAGAAAAAGAGGCAAATGGAATATAGAGGCCTGAATTGGTACCACCTAGCAGGTAGGATTACAAAACTATCAAGGGATCCATTTTGGTTTGGGTGACAGGACCCGTAGCCTGAGTGGGTAGATGGGGACCTCTTCTGAATAACATGATCAGTCCTAGCTGAGAAAGAAGGAAGCACTGTGATTCATTTCACTACTTTACTACTGAGCAAAAGCAGGACTGGTCAATGAAGCTTAATTAGGTGATAACGAAGGTTGTTCTGAACCAGAGTGTAGATGTTAAGTGTTCCTTCTGAGAGTTTTTCCATAGTGATGAGGTGAGTAAACTTTTTGGACCCTTTTTACTATATGTATAAATCATCTTTAAGGTATCTATGAAAGAGGGTCTTATCCATAATGATCTTTCAGAGGGCTATGAAACAGAAAAATAAAGCATTTTATCTTAGATAATTGATGTACTTTCTGATTATGCATAACTCTGACTGGTATTTATCATCGAATGAGGCAAAAACAGTGTATGTTAGTATTCTGGGGCCCTAGATATACAAGTTATTTATGAGAAGGCTCTATATTATTAATGGCATAAGTAATACTTTTTTTGTCAGATTTAAGAAAAAGCCTGAGATTGAGTACAGTCTTTGCAAAAAAATTGATTATATCTAAGAAAAACTACCAACAAGTTGTAATTATGTTAAAAACAACTAATGAGTAGCATTTGAAGTTTAAAGCTCAAAAACTACCCAAAGACTCATCTGTGAAGACACTGTACATAATAATAATCTTTTTGTTCTGTTACTATAAAGCTAAACCTATTAATCACTGGGTAGTAATAGGAGAAAATAAGTGGAAAAAATTCAGTCTATTCTCTTCATTTTGCTAGTGAATTTGATCAATATTGAATTGCTATTAATACTTTTAGGGTTTCTTCTCTTTGAACTTTTAATTTTTAATTTTAATTTTTTTCAAACCCTTATTTTTTTGTTTTAGAATTGATACTAAATACCAGTTCCAAGGCAGAAAAGCAGTAAGGGGTAGGCAACTGAGCTTGAGAGGCTTGTTCAGGGTCACACAGGTAGAAAGAGTATGAAACTAGATTTGAACCCAGGACTTCCCATCCCCAGGTTTGGCTCTCTAACCACGGGGCCACCTGGTTATCCCGTTTTGCATTTAAAAAAAAAAGCTTCAAAGGAAATGATCTGCTATCCATTTTTTTTATCCTAAACATATCTTGAAGTATCTTTAGAACTGTTCAAAGAGTTTGAAGTTTAAATTTTGAGTCAGATTTAACTCTCTGCATCAGGACCCTATATTCTATCAAGCAGTTGGTCAAATGAAATTGTTTTACTTATTCATGGAATGCTCAGAGTAAGTGCCCTAGAAGGGAGTTCAAGAGAAACTTAAAAAAATGCTTTTTCTTTTTCAAATTCACTGTTATCCTTCCTAAACCTGTCAGTACTGAGGAAACATGAGTGTTTATGCAAAAGTTCTTCTGGTGTAACCTTCATATGAAAAAGAATCTGCCAGGGGAATTACAAAAATTTAGCCTAAAATTGCTATGCATTCTCATGCTCATATCCTATTTAAAATCTCTTTTCATTGGCTTATATGTTAGATGTTATATAAGAAAATATTCACCCTGTGTATGCCATGTAACAAATATGTGACCCCCTTTTCCAGGAGGTTTTTATTTCAGAGAGAGCAATTATGACTTTGATCCATTTTTATTTTAAACAGATGTTTTGTTTAAAAACTATATTTATTACAGTGAATCAGAATCTTATTACCACAGAAGGTAAAACAAATGAGTCGATATTTTTTCTGGCATTTCATTAGTAGATTTTTATTATAACATAGGCGAATGTGATGGGCTCATGTTTCACAGGTATGTAAGTAATTTGTCTGTTGATTATTCACATAAATGGGAAAATATTATATTTTTCCTTACCTCCTCAAAAAATTATTACTGTCATGGAAAATGTTGGAATGTACAACATAAATGATTTAACTATATAGCTGTGTAACTACAAATACAATATTTCACAGAACCAGTACTAATTACTGCATTTGACTATCATTTCAGGTGTTAGAGATAATGTTATCACTTGGTATTTTTATTAAATTCAAGAGCCTGTTTTCTATCACTTATATTCAAGCTTCTTTGCAATGGATACATCTGTTTTTGATCATGATCACAGTTGAGCCTCTATGTTTTTATAAAGACTGGAATACAAGGGTATTAGAAGCTATGAAATAATATTTGGCTTGTTTTCAACATGAAAACTGGCATACAAGGATATAAGCGATGAAACAATATTTGGTTTATTGCCAACATAAAATGCCATATTTTTTTAAAGCCAAGAATCAATCTTCTTCCATCTGCTATTTTGATTAAAATCCCAAGAATTGTTCTCATTGCCACAAGCAATTCTTTGAATGCAAGCTGATGTTTAATCAAGCAATGACATGTTATTTTCAAGGTCATTTTTGCTTGGGATAGAGCAAAGCAAGTATTTTCATTTTCCAAAATCAATAAAAATTTAAGGATTGAATATTGTTGTTTTAATAGATTTCATTACAATTCCATAAACTTTTGAAATGGAAAATACCATTTTTACTTTTCAGGAATAAGACTTTGCAGCAGGAAAATAATAATGAAATAAAAACTCATATAGATCTATGCACATTACAAAAAAGCCCATAGAGAATTCTTGATTATGCTATTGGAGAAAGTCGGTGGTGTGAATAATTAAAAAATAATTTCTGTTGTTCTGTGTATATATTATTCAAATTTGGGGGCAGGGGAAACTGGTTTGTAGATTTACCTGCTTAAATATATCTGGATTAGGACAAAAATGAAATGTTTTTCTCTTCTGAGCAAAATGCCAAAATCAATGGTGAGAGGTTACTTGAAAGCATGATCAGGGGCATTTGCCAAGAGTTGTTCTGTCTAAAACCTTCATTTACACCAGAGGGTAGGGACAGAGAAGGGAATGGGGCATCTGCTGTTTAATGGAAAGAGAATTAGATAGCTTTTGCCACTTATTAGCACTGTGACCTGGGAAGTCAATTGTCCAAGCTTCCATTTCCTCATCTATAAAATGAGGATACTATTATTTACACTAAGTACTTCGCAGGGTTGTTAAAAGGATCCCATGAGATAACTTAGTATGAGCAGAGGTATCACTACCTCTTTTGTAAATTGAATGCAGCCCTGCCTGTACAGACTTTAGAATGCTTTGGCACAAGCACTCCCTTAACCATCATAGATCATAACCTGTATCCTCTGATAACTCTTAGTTGGTCTAAAGTTTTTGTCATTTAAAAAAAAAAAACAAAACCAAACAGATGTAAAAACCATTACTTGTTGATCAATTCTTGATCATTTGGCTTCTCTGAATTTAGCAAAACTGGGCTTTGGTCATCAGGTCCCTATGAGAAGCTTTTCTACCTTGGGATTTTCCAGAGCCTGTCCTCTGTAATTGGAATCTTCAAGAACCAGAGTCATCTTTACCTTGTTATTAGGCATCACAAAACCCAGAGACACAAAGGCCCTGGGAAAAAAGCAGCTTTAGAGATTGTTCAACTGTAAAAAAGATTTAGCTGGTCCTTTAATGTAAAAAATGTCAAACCTTATAATCAGTAGGACCCAACACACAAAATAAAGTGGTAAAGATATTCTTCAGGTTATAATCTTTGTTGTTTTTCCCATTTAAAAATTCTACTGTCTGGATTCCAAAGCAATTAACATTGTTTTGATTGTGAGCTGAGTCAGTAAATGGGGAAAAACAGTGCCCTACAGAAAAGAAAGCTCATGATGCTGTCTTGAAGTTTGTACATAATCTATACTTAAATTAATTTGCTTTTGGATTTTCCTTCTTTAAATATTCCCTATTTAAACTACATAAGAAAATTTGCTCTGTGCCATCAACGTAGTTACTGATCTATTATTTGGTGGGACATTACCCAATTGATTGTGTATGTGACTAAGAAAGACCTTGATCTTTTTGTATGATATACTTATATTTTGTATTTTGATATATAATTGTAACCAGGACTTATACATATGTGTATAAATCTACCTAATAAGAAATCAAAACATAAGGTGTCATGAACGCTAGGTTTCATAAGTTCTTCTAGTTTGCTGGTGCTACTAATTTTGTTTTATCCATGATTTTTAGGCAGCTTGGATTTTAAAAACAAGAGCACTAACTGAAATGGTGTACGTAGATGAAATTGATGTAGATCAAGAGGGAATTGCAGAAATGATCCTGGATGAAAATGCAATTGCTCAAGTTGCTCGTAAGTACCCAGAAGGCTCTTTGGACTTAGTCTGACACCCTCATTTTAAAGATTATGAAGTCAAGGTTCAGAGAAAGAAATTAAGTTACCCAGTATCACAGGCCACAGTGAGGCAGAATCAGGTTCTGTACCTATATCCTTAGGTTTTCAGGCTTAAGTTCTGACTCTTTTGTCAAACTGGCTTCCTTGTATGCCTAATAGTTTATATTATGAAACACAATGGAATTATTAGTAAATATTTACTATGTTTGGGTCTAGACAAGTCTACTTTATATAATTCAAGAAGATAATCCTCTTTTAAATATGAAGTAGGTGATAGATAGCTCAGGCTTCCTGAGAATGAGGACTTTTTTTTTTTTAGTCTAGCAGATAGTAGGCACCTAATAAGTACTCATCAATTTATTTTATTCCAAACTAAACTGTAATTTAACAGTTAGTCACATTAAAAAATATTAAATTTAACATTACCTAATTGTACTTTTCAAGGAGGGGGACTTGAATTATTCAAACAAATTGAATTATGATATATAATAACCATCTTATAATTTCTCAGTTATCAAACACCAATATATTTTAGTCATGTCATAACCCTTCTGCCAGATGCTTTTATCTCAAAAATGAATGTAGTAGGAAATGTTAAAATTTCAGGTTCTAAAATTCTCTTAATGTTAGGGCCTGGGACATCTCTGAAGCTCACTGCAAGCAGTCAAATAGGAGGGCCTAGTCCAGCTGTCAGGTATTTGTTTTTCATCACCCTCAGACATCTTTCTCAAAAATTATGTTCTCTTATTTTCCTTACCTTAACAGTTTGCTATATTTACAGGCCACTAACTCAAGCTGGAAGACCCATTACTGGTTTTGTCCGGCCCAGCACACAAAGTGGAAGGCCTGGCACTATGGAACAAGCTATTAAAACACCCAGAACAGCATTTACTGCTCACCCAATTACCAGCTCTTCTGGAAGATATGTCCGGCTGGGAACGGTAAATAACTTTGCTTTTACCACAGTACCAAAAAACAAAATTATCTTTTTGTAATGTGATTGATTTTTATTGTTGTGAATCTATTGGATTTTTAAAGGTGATTCTTGCTTATTTAGTCTGCTTTTAAAATTTTTACTTAAAATTGTATTCAGTTATATTTTACAGAGTAAAGGTTTCAGATTACTTATCTCCTAACTGCTTTTCTCTATAGGCATCAATGCTTACAAATCCTGATGGGCCTTTTATAAATTTATCTAGACTGAATTTAACCAAATATGCCCAAAAACCAAAATTTGCAAAGGTACGTTTTTCTATTATCCTTTCTAAATCTCATTGTTATGATTTTAGTATAAAGGTAAAAGTCATTGCATTGTATTTTAAAGATAATTATTTTGATTACAGATGATCTGGAATGATTTCAATCTCCTGTAAACTGATATGTACTTATATATGTAAAGTTCTGGGTCTTATTAATTTATTCATTACTCAGTTCCTTTTAAGCAAAGAATCTCAGCTTCTGAAGAGAAAGCACAATTATTGTTCTTTCCCCTTCTTTTCTCAGAATTTCTTTATCTGATTCTCTAAAGAGACATGTACACAGTATATTCTGAAATGTAAACTTTGACTTTGGGATTGCTTCATAACTTTATAACCTAAACTCCCACAAGAGTTTATTGTTCTATTCTTTCTGAGGAGTACAACCCCGACTCAGATACATATCCTTATGTTTAAAAAACCCCCAAACTAACCCTAGCCTCTCAAAACACTTTAGACTTGAGGAATCTTTTTGATGTGTAAGACAAATTATTCTCAGTGTCATAAATTGATCTTATTAGTTAAGAACTAAAGAACCAATGGCATGAAGGTTTACCTTAGATATGAAGACTGGGCATGCATCATATCAGTATATATGTAAATGCATTTGGAATCAGAGTTTGCTAATTTATTTGGGATTGAATTAAGAAAACCCATGCAAATTGGTACATATATAATGATATTATTCTAAACTAAACACATTCAAAGTACCTAAAAAAGTAATTGCATTACATTTGTAGATGTTAAATCCTATTCTTCAAGTTCTCAGGGTTGGGAGAATTTTCCCAAATATTACATGAATTCAGAAACCTAGCCCTAAAGAATAATAATTGAAACCTCTGATTAGGGAACAAAAGGATAAAGAATCAACTTGCTCTGACTAGATATTTTCTTTAATTAGAATGTTCTAATACAAGATAATCAAGGTTTCTGGTTTTTTAGATAAGTCTAGACATATTAAATCAAGGTTGAGACTGGGGAAGAGGAATAAAGGAATCCAAAATGGTCCTGCCTATATTTGGAGATTACTGAAATAAATTCAGAAGGCATAGGAATTAAACAGTTCTTTTTCCTCATAGGAATTTACCTTCTGCTGTTGTTTACAAGAGGTGCTTATCTTCATAAATTAATAGCCCCTTTCTTTCAAGATAGTAATATTTGTGTTGTATACAGTTATGATGAGACTTGTCTTAAGTTAGAAAGTATTTTTCTTGAAGTCATAACTTTCATTTCTGTTAGCAGTCAGATGAATCTATAAGTTGGCAAACTTTTATGAAAGTACATGAGCAGTTATATTAGTTATTAGGATAAAAAACTTATTTATATATTAGCTATTTTCCTTATATACTGTGTAATGAGAGGCAGTGTGCCATAATAGATTTAGTGTTGAACTTTTCTTTTTAACACAGAAGATTTTATTGTATACTCAAAGATCACAAAATGCCTTATTTCATGAGATATTTATTCATTATATATTACACTAGTAATGATAAGTATTGATAAGAAGTCATTATGAAAATAATTATACCTCAGGTGACAACCTTAGTTACTGAGGATGAACTGGTAGAAAAATTCAACAAAGAAATTGATAAGACCCTCTAGATTGAATCATGTGACATTTGGCAATCTCAATGGAAAAGGTGAAAAAAGATGAAGCCTGGGAAAAATATGGGAAAGTTCAATTCAGCAGGGAAAAAAGATTGAGAAAGGCCAAAGTTTTGTAGATTATATGGAAACCTCATGTCTATATCGTGAATGCTTCTTTCAAAAATAAAACTGACAGGCATTGGACATGGAAAGCACCAAATACTCTAGCACTACCAACAATAAAATTAAAAAAAATTTTTTTTAACCTTTACCTTCCTTTTTAGAATACGGTGTATTGGTTCTAAGGCAGAAGAACAATAAGGGCTAGGTCAGTGGTGGCAAAAGTATGGCATGGGTGCCAAAGATGTTAAGCAGAGTGCTCTCTGTGGGCACATGGCTGCCTCCCCCTAAATTTGCTACTAGAAAGGCAGAGGGACTTTGGCGGATCTACTTTCCTCCCCCTCTCCACAAATGCTGAGGGCCTTTTTTCACATCACTCACCCTTCCCTCTCCTGTGTAGGGTAAGGGGTGGGGCAGGGTATACCTGGCACTGGGAGGGGAGGGCATGGCACTTGGTCTCTGGGGGCAGATGGGCATAGCACGGTCTGGGGAATGGGGTGGGGGCAGGGCCAGACACTCCATCTCTGAAAGGTTCCCTATCACTGGACTAGGCAATAGGAATTCAGTGACTTGCCCAGAGTCACACAGCTAGGAAGTGTCTGAGGCCAGATTTGAACCCAGGACCTCCTGTCTCTAGGCCTTGCTCTGTCCCTTGACAATAAAATTAATTGCATTTTATTTCATTTTAGTGTTGGATTTCTTGAGCAGGGAGTGATGTGGTCAGACCTGTGCTTTAGGACTATCACTTGGGAAGTTATATCATAGATAGCCTGGAGTTGGGAGAGACTCCAATGAGGGAGACCAAGTAGGAGGCTCTATTGCAGTAGGCTAGAAGTGATGAGGGTCAGCACTAAGGTGGTGGTTTGGGAATGTAGAGAATGGGATGGATATACATGGAGAAATCAACAAGTCTTGGCAATGAAACACTCAGGATAAGGGTAAGTAAGGAGTAAAAGGTTCAGTTTGTGAACCCGAGTGGTTGGATGGATGGTGCTGCCCTTAAGAGAAATAGTGAAGTTAGAAAGATTGCTTAAAATAATTTTTAAAGAAAAAATTACCCCCACATCTATAATCTTTTCTATAACAAAAAGCTTTAGAGCCGATCTAGAAACAACACAGGAGAGGGCAGCTGGTTGGCTCAGGCTCAGTGGATAGAGATCCAGGCTTGGAGACAGCAAGTTCTGGGTTCAAATTTTAACTCAGATACTTCTTAGCTGTGTGACCCTAGGCAAGTCACTTAATATCCATTCCCTGGTTCTTACCATTTTTTTGCTTTAGAACCAGTGTTGTATAGTATTGATTCCAAGACAGAAGGTAAGGTAGGTGTGTGTGTGTGTGTGTGTGTGTGTGTGTGTGTGTGTGTGTGTGTGTTTTAAAGAAGTAATGTAGGAGACTAGAGCATTTATATAATACAACCTTGTTCTACTTCTTAGGTGGCGTTACTTGGCTGAATTCTGTGGAAGTGAGCTCAGTTCTGATAGAATTTAGCCTGAGTGGAGTACAATAGCCAATGAGATTCTAGGTGGAGCAAAACCAAGTTTAAATTAGGAAGTGCAGTATCAGAGGCTAGCAGAAAGGAACTAAGTTCATTTCAGTTGCTTTAAACATTGAATTGGTGCGATTTTTCTTAAATTCTTCATTTAAATATATTAGCTTTGCCCAGGTGGCATCATTAAGACTTTGCTTGCTTTTGTATCTTTATGGAAGAAGATTACAGAAAACCATTTTATGAAGGAATGAATTGCTCATTTCTTGGACGCATTTAAAGAGCTGCTACTGTGTTTACTCAGTAGCTGCAATTTATTGAAGACAAGTTTTCAGTGAAACTATTTGCTTCAGGTCAGGTCCACGGTAACTCTTCTCTATGTCAATGAAGTGAGAGTGAGATTTTTGAACAATTCCACAGCTTAACTCTAAAATCTTCTTCTACCGTCCTATTTTCCATGGAGAATTACTTCTAACAACTTCTTAAGATATTGCATCTAGTTCATGGCAACTAATATTGATTCCCATTGCTGATATGTTAGCAAATCTTGACTAATTTAGATATATTCCTAATAAGTAAAAATCAGTACCAGGCTTTTTTTTTTAAGCTTTTTGGGTTATTAGTATAAGAATGTTTCAGAGACACTAAATTTATTCAAAATATTAAAAAGTAATACCATGGTCATAATGCTACCGATCATATTGGTCAGTCAAGCATTTTTCAGATGGAGGAATGATTAATTTTTCACTTCTCTCTCTTCATCAAATCCAGTCAGTTGTCCAATCTTGCCAATCTATTTCTTCAGTATCTCCAATCCATTCGCTACCCGCTGGCTGCTACATGTATACACTACCCTAGTTCAGATACTAATCTCTTGCTCGACCAGTTAATTGTTCCCTTTCTTCTCCAGTCCATGTTCCACAGAGCTCCCAAATTACTCCTCTATTCTATAATCTTTACTTGTTCCCGATTATCTCTAGGACAACGAGGAGCACATACCTTGGTTCTGTGAACTTTAAAAAAAAGAGGGTGGGTTTGGTTTTTTTTATGACTATTTCAGTATAAAAAGGTTTCCCCTGTAATAATATGTGTTTTATGCATTTAAAAACAGAATTCTGAGAGTTCATAGACTTTGAAGGAATACCAGAAAGGGTCCATGATATAAAAAAAGTGAAGGCCTGACTAGGATAAAATAAAATTCCTTAGTTTTGCCCTACACATTCTGGTTCTGACTTTTCTTCCCACACATTTCACATTACTCCTCTTCTGGCACAAACACTACTACATTCTAGCCATAGTAGCTTACTTTGTCAAACTCCCATTTCCTTTCTTGTCCTCATGACTTTGCACAAAACTGTTGAATATACTTGGCATGCATTCCCTTTTCACCTCTGCCTCTTAGAAACCTTAGCTTCCTCTAAGACTGCTTATGCCCTACGTCCTCTGCAAAGGTTTTCCCGACTTCTCTTGGTTTCACATAGAAGACATTAATTAAATGTTTGTGGAATCAAGTTAAATATTTCTTTGGAATGGATAGTTTATAGGAAGTTGGAGTTTGTTGATTAATCTGGGTAACAGTTATTATGAAATATCATACATATATGGAGTACCAAGTGTCAAAGAATAAAACAAAATGCATCAATCAACCAACAAGCATTCATTAAATGTTTACTTTGTGCCAGACAGCATGCAAAGTTCTCAGGATACAAATACAATATAAATTATACTCTGAACAAAGTAGCATCTTTCTTTGATTCAGAAGGAACTTAAGTACCTTGCAGTGACTCAAAGTCATCATGATTAACATGACTAGATATGTCAAACAGGTCACCTTGGCCTAACCAGATTAAAATGTAATTGAGCGGGTCAGCTAGAGGACTCAGTGGAGAGAGTGCCAGGCCTGGAGACTAGTGAGCTTGGGTTCAAATTTGACCTCAGATACTGCCTCTCTCTATGATCCTGGAAAAGTTACTTAACCTCCATTGCCTAGCTAGCCCTACCACTCTAATGCCTTGGAACTAATACTTAGTATCAGTTCTAAGACAGAAAGTGAAGGTTTAAAAAATGTAATCGGGAAGTATTTAACAAAATAAATAAAGTTCAATTGTAGTTTTCTGAGATATGTGGTGGTAGGGATCTTTATAAAAGCTCCATTTTATTTGAGTTTGACATTACTATAATGGGTGTCTCTTACTCATTTGTCTTTTGTTTATGAAAGTATAGAACATGGGGGAGAGGGCAGCTGGGTTGAGAGCCAGGCCCAAAGATCAGAGGTCCTGGGTTCAAATCTGGCATCAGACACTTCCTAGCTATGTGACCCTGGGCAAATCATTTAACTCTCATTGCCTATCCCTTACCACTCTTTTGCCTTGGCATCAATACGTGCTATTGATTCCAAGCTGGAAGATAAGGGTTTTTTAAAAAACCCAACATTGGGGGAAATTCAGTCAACTGGGCTTTATTTTTGGGATTTGGGGTAAATTAAAATTAACCATATAATATAAATACTTAGCCATGTGTAACTGTGAAAGAGGAGAAATTTCTATAAATACCAGACTGTTAGACTATGTTGTTATTTTGGTTCAGTCCATGTGTTGTGAGAGTAGTTTTTGAGTCTTTGTAGAGCAGCAAAGTGCTTTTATTATGAAATAAGATTCAACAGTGAATTTAATATTTTCTCTTTATAGGCTTTGTTTGAATACATCTTTCATCATGAAAATGATGTTAAGAATGTAAGTTTTTAAAAATTTCTTTTTTACTATACTCTTCAATTTTTAAGTTGTTTTTAAATTTCTAAAACACTACATTTCTCAGTTGATGGAAGTTGTTAAAAGTTCAACAGGTACAATTATTTTCAAAATCCATTGCCATCTTTAGATAAGAAATGTAGCACAAATATGAAAGTGTTAGTATTTTAATTTACTGGTATATAACATTTGCAGTTAAATAATATACATGTAAAATCCCTAAAACTTCATCAAAGGGCAAGATGTATTTATTTAAGAATAATACATAGATTGTGTGTTAATGCATTGGTTATTTAAAACACTCTCATTTTAACTAATAACAGATGGACTCTTTAACCCATGTGAGAGGAAAAGGCAAAAGATAAGGATTTTTTTAGTGAGGCAATGGGGAAATGTTATTTCATATTTTATTTGGTTTGTATTTTATAACCTTATGGATGTATATGTACATGTGTATAAAATATATATTCTTCATTTCTTAATATTTCCCTTGCAAGTTTTATAGTTGTATGGATATGACTCATTGAATCACTTATTCTATTTAAAATGCATTTTTAAATTTGCACAAAATAATATTTAAAGTTTAGAAGTAGAGAATAAGTTGTTAATAACTATTTTGCATAGTGACTCACAATGGTAGTTTTCATATGTTTGTATGTAATTTATGTGTATGGATATGGATATACATATATAAATGAATTTCTGAATCAATTAATACTTAGTAATTGAGCACCTACCATGGAGAATACAAATTTAGGTATAGAGTATAGTCTCTGTATATATAACCTTATAGGTTAGCTATGAAATCCGAACTGGCATACATAAAATGATTAGAAAACATTTAATTTCTAAACCATATGTATAGTAACCATAGGAGAACTTCAGAGGCCATTGCTATGAATTAAATCAGTCATCTGTGAGGTGGATAGTTGGAGAGAGGGCAGAGTTTAGTGGACAGTGAAGAGATTGACCTAAGCTAGGCAAAGATATTGTACTGGGGAATAATGGAAAATGAGGTTTGGATAAATAGAGTAGGCTCATATTGTGGAAGACTTTGAAAGTTAGGGAGAAGCATTTAGACTTGTTATAATGGGCTAGTAGAAAGCTATTGTAGATTTTTTTATCTGAAGAGAGAAAAAATGTTTTAGGAAATCTCATTTGGCACCTAGGATCATCCCTGGGGCTTATGAGAACTAGGGCAAATGATATACTCTGTATATGCCTTCCCCTGCCTCTGACACACATTTTTGTACCCGTAATCTAGTTAAAATGAACATCAAGGGCAGCCTTGATCAAGAGTAGTGAGAGTATAAATATTAGGAACATCCATACATAGAAGTGTTGTAGGGGAAACGAAGTAGACAGAGAAGCGATGACTTTAAAGGGCTGTTTGCTGCTAGAGATCTATATGCAATAGGGAATAGAGGAAGGACCTTGTTGCTAGGCAGCCAGCAACAGGGCCACTTTGTTTTTCTTAGTGGCAGTCTGTGTATGCACTGTTTTAAAAAACCTGAAAGAATCAGATCTTTTTTTTCTTTAATATCACACAAATAGAGAGTTTCATCTTCCTGTCCTCCTCTTACTGTTGATCAGCAGCATCACTGCACAGTTCTTATTTCGTTTGATTTGTTTTGATTGTTTAACCAAACTTCTTATTTCATTGACGTATCAAAACTCTGGAGGAGAAAACTTCCTTTTCTAATACAGATCAGCACCAACATGGCAACTTCTGCTCTTACAGAGCTTCCTGGAGTGCTGGAAGCTTAAACAATTTACCCAGGGTTACATGTGAGGATGTATGCATTATAGGAGGGACTTGATCATACCTGATAACCACAATGGCATCATGCCTAGTGGAGCTCTAGATGATTGTCCCAGTTTATCTAAGGACCACCCTTTTGTTAGATATATGCCATGTGGATTGGAAGGTGAAGAGAATGGAGGTAGGAAAACCATTAGGAAGGGTTTGCGTTAACCAGAATGAAGTAAGAAAGGCCAAGAATAAGGTCATGGTCAAGTAGATGAGAGAGAGAGATCTCCCACCCTCATCCCAAGACATTTGGAAAAAAGAAATAACAAACTTGGTAACAATTAGTGGAGATTCAAACAGAGAAAAGTAAAGATGAATCCCTTCTTTCAAGCCTGGGAGATACTCTCATTGATAGAAATAGGATTGTGTGGGGTGAAGAAAGGAGTATTAAACATGGAATCAGGAGAGACATCCCGAATCCCATTGACAATGAATTGTGTGAGTAAGTAAATCACTTATCTTCTTGACATCTCAGTTTCTTCTTTTGTAAAATAGAGATAATAATTCTTTTAATAACCCGGGTGAAATAATACCTGTAGGATACCTATTCCTCTATGAAGACCTTATAAGACTGTGAAGGCCAAATGAATTCATGCTTGTAAAATAGCTGTCAAAGCTTAAAGCCTCATAGAAATGCCAGCTATTATTATTATGAGGTGTGGCATGGTGTAATATATAAAGACCTGCCTTTGTCATATACTGTTCATATGACCATGGGCAATTAAGATACTTCACCATTCAGTGTTCTCAGGAAGTTTTCTAGGACTATAAATCTCAGTCAGAAGAGCTATGATCAACACTAGTGGTAGGAGTGAAATCACAGGTCTATGCTCTGCCCCTTTAACAAAGAGAATATATTTTTAATAGTTGGGAAGCAAGTAGTTTAAAAACCTGAGTTTGAATCCATTCTCGGCATATCCTAGCTATATGACTTTGCACAGGCCACTTAACCTTATTTAGTCTAGAATCCCCAAGTTCCTTCCAGTTCTAAGTCCTTTGTTTCTCTGGTCTTCCCTGAAACTCAGTTTTCTTATCTATAAAATGATGGTGATAATATGTACTACCTACCTCACAAAATTGTGTTTAAAAATGCTTTTTAAGTATTAGGCTGATAAATAAATGTGAAATAGTGTTTTTTAAATTGTAAAAATGTGGGCAATAAAATGCATTGCTTGAATATTCTGGAGATGATTAACATTGAGAGTAAATTTTAGATACTACATCTGAAAATACTACCTAATTATTTTTAAGCAATACACTTTGTTAAGAATATATCTTAGATTTCTAGTAAGACAGCAGAGTCAAAGGTCACAACTCTCTTAACCTTTATCCCAGTATCTAAAAATTGCATCCAACTAAATTATGATGCAGAAATCCAAAGAAGAAATTTAGTGTCTTCATCCATAGCAAATCCACACAAAGAGATGGGCAGAAACTTTTGTACCCACAAGCTAGAAGCCTTCCAGTGCATGATCAGAGATGCTTCAGCATCACCTGGCTGTGGAATGCAGGGAGAGGGGAAGACAGGAAGCTCTGACAGCTTTTGCAATGGACACAGGGATGGGATGAGAATATGCAGCATTTTGACCTAGATCCCCCAGCTGGTAAAGATTCTTGCAGCACTCTGACCTTAGATAATCCAGAGGGACCTGAAGCCTTACAGTATTCTCTATGGAGATAAGAAACCTAGTGTGCTTGTATGGGGAAGCCCTAGGACCTCAGAAATATGACAGCTTTGTGACCTCTTGTAGCAGTCCAGTCCATATGTATAGTTAAGAGGCAAGGATTGTGTGTGGGCACATGGCCATTCTGCGCATGGCAATGAACTCTGTTCCTAGCATGGCTAAGGTTAGGGCGCGAAACCTTGCTTCCCTTTGTCTTACTCACCTGGGATAAAAACCCTACCTTCACCTTGTCGTAATTTGCAATTATCCAATGGCAATACACTATGTAACTCATCAATATATATTGAGAACATTTGCATATAAAAAGGGAGCCCGCAGCCATCTCAATCCTTCTCTTGGACAAGATCTCAGGATTGCTGAGCACTGTCTTTCCACCTTTCTCTCTCCTCTCTATCTCTACCTGAAACCTGGCCTTCGGCCAGGTGTCTCTTTCTTTTCCAATGCTAATACCTAGTACTCTCTAATTCCTCCCATTATTCTCCGTTCATTCTCCTAGCTGAGCTATATCATCCTCTGACCAGTGAAGTGTTAAATTGGGATCTTTGGACGGGAAATAGCCTTCCAGAGACGTCCACTGATCGGGGCATGGCTGCGGCTCCAAGATATTAATAAGACCTGATCTCTGACTCATTTCTGACATCTCAAACTCGGCTCTAACACGCCCTTTATGGTATCCAAAACTTCTATCCTTTTTCTATCTTCCTACCTTGTGGCTTCTCGCAGGTTCGGGAAGCCATACCTCTCTGATTTGAGAGATTGCCCACAAAGAGGAGAGAGGGTAAGGAAAAGTGACTGCAGCAACCTGAGGTGTTTCAGAGGCTCTGAAGATCTTAGTGCCCTGAGCAGAAATCCAGGAGAACCAGAAACTTGTCAGCCATACTAGGGGAGGGGAAGGCAGTTCCAGGAGCTTAGGTAAACTGAGGTCAAGACCAAATATAGCGTGACCATCCCAGCCAAGAGTGTAAGAGACCTGGCTCTGGATTAAACTCACAAATCATGAACAGAGATCAGCAATATGAATAAAGAGAAGATGATGCTGAATACTATGAAAAATATTATGAATTGAGTGAGATACCTAAGAGGGTACACTCAACAATAGCTATAAGCAGAACCTCAGACAGAAAAATGACTTGGCCTGAAGGGTTATAAAACTATCTGGAAGAAATATAGCCAAAGGTTGCAAAATGAAATTATAAGTGATATAAAAGTTCTGGAGGAAAGAATTAGAAAGAGAATGAAATAGTTAAAATAATCTAAAGATAAAAATAGAACTAGGTGTAGTTTAGCAAAAATGCAGAATACACTATTATATACCATTTTGGGGATATATTAGAAAAGCAAATTAAGCAATCTGTGGTATCACTAATTGTATAAAACATGGATTTTAAGTATATGGACATATCTATATGAAATACACAATATGTATATATTATAATTTTGCTAAATCAAACAATGGTATTATTATGTTTAAATTATTTGAATGATCTAGAATTAAATACATATTAATATCAAGAGAGAATATTAAAATGTACTATAGCCCTAAATATATTTAAACATTAGACACTAACATGGAGATATTTATATATCATAGATTAATTCAAAATTATACTTCTCACTCAATAATATATAAGAAATGGTCTACATTTATAATGCTGCTGTTTTTTGCATTGCTTTTGTGTAAAATACATATAGTATATGAATGCAAGACTTATGTTAAGATTCATTTAACAACAGATATTTTCATAGTCTTGGTCAATAAAGTTGATTAAAAATAAATAAATGTTTTTATGCTGTTTTAGTGATCTTAGTGATGGAAATTTTCCCTTTCCTATTTTCATTGCCATTTTTATTTTTATTTAGGGGAGGTAGAAAAAACAAGAACCTAAAAAAATTAGGCTTTCTCTACATTTTCAGTTTTCAAGTTGAAATGTAGGTTTTTAAAGCCCTTTATAGTGAATCATCATTTATTAACATATTCAGAGATCTCACTCATTGGGGCAAGAGAAGATTGAGAACAGGAAGGCAAGTCATTTTGTAACCAAGATCTCCACTGTGGTGTATTATTGCCAGAAGACTCCAGAAGCAGCCCTGTCACTTCAGAAGAGAGCAAATTTAGAAAGTTGACTTTCTAACATGAGGAAATTAAGAACAACAAAGCCTGAAATTTTAATATGCTTTAGCCAACCTTTTTTTTTTAATCACTGTATAACAACTATCCTAAACCTGAAGCTAAGGAATAAAAAATGGTCTCTCTTTATATTATTAGTATTATGGCAAGGTTTGTTCATCTAACATATTTCAAATGATTTACTAAAAGACAGGAAAGTTAAAGATTTCATCTAACAAAAACGTTTTTAAAAAAATAAATTTGTGGAGGCAGCTGGGTAGCTCAGTAGATTGAGAGGAGGCCTAGAGATGGGAGGTTCTAGGTTCAAATCTGGCCTCTGACATTTCTTGGCAGTGTGGCCCTGGGCAAGTCATTTAACCCCCCATTGCCTACCCTTACCACTCTTCTGCCTTAGAACTAATACACAGTATGGATTCTAAGACAGAAGGTAAAGGTTTAAAAAAAATTTGTGTTGGATCCAAAAAAACTCCTACATACTTTACTTGTATAATATTTAGCATTGTTATCACTAATGTTTTTGAATAGCTATGTCCATTTTTTAAAAAAGCTCATTAAAATGTTTTTAAATAATTATTATAATTTTTAATAGTAAAATTTTTAAAAAATAAAACAAGAAAGAGAATATTGCAGGGTGATAGAGAACTGGTCTTATCAGGAAGAGCCAGGTTCAAGTTCTGCTTCAATCACATACCAGGTAATCCTGAATAAATCACTTGATTTCTCAATGCTCTAGGTGACTGAAACTCTGAATGGCTAATCTGTATCTGTGGAGGGAGTTTCCATTCTGGGAAGTTCCTCACACTGATGAAATTATAGGTTTGGATCTTCCCTCCCACAATTAAAATTAGATAAAATACTGATTTCAGAAAGGTATTTTGGGGGGTTTATGGGAGTTAATTTGTGACTAATCTATTCATAATTTGTAGATTTGTCAAAGGCTTTAACTGTCAAACCACACTTTTTATTCAATGCTAGAGGTAATGGGGAATTCCTGGAACTTCTTGAAGAGAGTCAAACCTAACCTATACTTTAGGATACTCTTTAATCTGCCTGAGACAGCTTGAGACTGATGATGCTCCCCCTGGGTGTCCCTATAGAAACAGGGAAATTCACAAAACGAGTGTGTTTAGTGGGGTAGGGAATAATGAATTGTTTTGGGCATGCTGAATTTGAAGTGTCTATAGAATATCCACAGAACCTAGAAAAGCTAATAATTTTTTAATATCCACAGAACCTAGAAAAGCTAATAATTTTGTAAATTTCACCTTTGATTCAGGAAAATTAATGTCTTTATCTGTATAGAATATAACAAAGGAATCTATTTATCAACTTTACTATATATTTTGTTATATCCTCATTCTTATATTTCCAGTATGCAAACCTATCATTGTTTTCCTGTAACTTTGAATCTTAATGCCATAAATTAGGATTTAGTATATAAACCAATACTTGTACCTTATCTCTTACTTCCACTTTATTCAATGTCACTTTTTTGTATTTTTTAATTTTTTTTCCCGCCATATGTATTGAAATTATGTTCAGATATAAAGCATGTCTGCTGTCATTGTGATCAACTGTTTCTCATCTGCTATGTATCCTATGGTCTGGAAATAATTCTTAAAGAAAACCGGCAGGGCTACCTAGAAGTAATGAGAAACTTAATTTCATGTTTGATTTTTAGACTAATGTTTTGGTTGATATCAATTGTAGTATTTTATTAATTTTTGTTCCTGAAGGCAAAAAATATATCAAACTAAAAGAATTGTTTTTAAAGGCTTTGGATTTGGCCGCCCTTTCTACAGAACACTCTCAGTATAAGGACTGGTGGTGGAAAGTACAGATTGGCAAATGTTATTACAGGTAAAATTCTTTATAATTATCTTTTAAGCTTAACTAGAACAGATTTTCTCACCGTCTCAGATTTGATAGATCTCTTTTAGTATAAAAGATGTGGGCACAAGGAAATGGGAAATGCACTTTTGGATGGTTTGAGAAAATATTTATTTAATTTATTTAACAAAAGAACTTAGTACTTTTTAAGCCATTAGTCACTTTTCTTTAGTACTTACAGATTTCTGGCATAAATTTCACTTAGTATTTATAGGAGTACAGTGCCCCAGTGCTTAGCACCATGCCTAGTGCATAGTAGGCACTTAATCAGTTCTTGATTTAATATTTAAACAAATTTAGCAAGTATTATCATAATTAATTTCTAAAAATACTAAATAAGCTTTTTAAAAAATGTGTTCTAATATTGGACTATAGCTAAAGAAGCAGCATAGTTTATGTGATGAGTATGACATGATTAGAGATCATTTGAATTAATGAGAGAAAAAATTAATACTTTCTGTTACTCACTTAGGAATGTGATGAATCCACTGGACTATGATTATTTCTCCCTAATTTATGTAAATCTTAGGTGTCAATGTAATTGTCCAAGGAGAATGGAAGAGGGAATTCAAAGAATCATAAAATAAGATAAAATAAGTGCTTAAAGGCCTGAAATCCTCGGGGGGGGGGGGGGGGGGAGGAAGAGAGAGGGAGAGACAGAGAGAGAGAGTGAGTGGGTAGTTTTGCAAAAACTTAGCTCTATTTACAAATCCCTATAGAATGTGAGAAAGCTTTGAGTAAATGAAAAGCATAGTGAGGTAGAAAGAATGCTGGATATGAAAACAGAGGGCCTGAGTTTCTTCTCAGAAATCTGTGACTTGGGAAAGTCATAGCCTCTCTAGACCTCATATCCTCAGTTGTAAAATGAAAAATTTGGCCTAGATGACCCCTAATGGCTCTTGTAGCTCTAAATCAATGATTCTTATTTTTGTAACTTTTTAGCCAGTCTCTGGAGCTGGCCCTTTAGCCTCTGAATCTCCTCAGAGTGTCCTTTAAAAGGAGCAGTCTCAATAAATAAGAGTTAGATCAGCTGAAGGCTTTATGTACTCCAAGTCAAGTAAGCTTTCCCAAAATCTTAAGGAAGAGGTAGGGTAGAATAATTCATTGTTTGATTTCATTTCATTGTGAATGGAGAAACATGATAGAAAGTATGAATTTAGAAAATAAAAGTATAATGTTTACATGATTAGATAGCCTTTTAAGTAATGAGGAAACAACAATAGCCAAACAAGTAGCCAAATAGGATAAAACCATGTCATAAGGGACAGGCTTAACAAAAGCAGTGTGGAGTTTAAGGCAGATCTAAAAACAGAACCAATATTGGTCAAGAAAGTCATGTTCACACATTGCAAGACAAAATACATTCTGTGTTTGTTCCTCAGCCACCAGAACTACTAGTGTTAGAAAACAATAAGAAATGTTCACCAAAAAAGTAGTACGTTTAAAATTAAAAACTTTTACCTGCTTTCGTAGAATTCATGCTCAGTATAAGTTCCAAAGCATAAGAGCAGTAAGGGCTAGGCAGTGGGAGTTAATTAACTGACTTGCCCAGGGTCACATAATGAGGAAGTGTCTGAGGTCAGATTTGAACCCAGGACCTCCTGTCCCTTGGCCTGGTTCTCTTTCCACTGAGCTACCTTGCTGTCCCAGAAGTGCATATTTTTTGTATGTAGACTTTCTTTCACCAAAATAATGTCGAGTGGCTCCCTTAAAAAATCCATCTTTTCACTTTCAGCTTTTCTCAAATACTTTCCACCATTCTTGTTTTGTGTAGACACTACTCTTAAGAATATCTCTAGCCTGGAATGTTTTCTCTGCTAAACTACTATCATAGTTTAATTCTATAAAACTAACTTATGTATATAAATTGCTTATTCTTCTTATTGCCTTAATAGAATTAAATGCAGTACTTTTTATGTTTGAATAAAATGTGTGACTTTCTTGTGTTTGCTGTTAGACTAGGAATGTACCGGGAAGCAGAAAAACAGTTTAAATCAGCCCTGAAGCAGCAAGAGATGGTGGATACATTCCTTTACTTGGCAAAGGTGAATAAATAGCTCTAATTTATTCAAATTAAATCTATTATTTGAGAGTAACTTTGAATTCTGCCTTCTTCAAAGATTTGCTAGCTTTTTAAGAAAGGCATTACAGGTTCAGAACTGACCTTTGTTCCCTCTTCCTATCAAGAAAGCATGACAAATATGTATTTAATGAGATTCAGTTCCAAAAATGAATATAATTACTCATTGTACATATTGGTTTGAAGGTGTAGCCTTAAGGGAATAAGAAAATGGCAGCCACCTCTATAAAGCTGTGCTCCCTAAGAGGCTCTCTTCCTAAGTCTAGCTATGACTATCTTTTAGCCAGTATCACTATGTGTCTTAACCAAAGAAGATGGGGCTTCTGGAGCATTCAGGGTTGAAGTAAGTTTCTTCTTGATTTTCTTGAGACTTAAAAACATTGGATAAAGTAAGGAATTCATCTCTTTATGCTAAACTTTGAAGAGCTTTTTTTTTCATGTGGAATATATCATAGAAAGTAGCTAGAAAAGACATGGTATAAAAGAATAGGCAGTTCTTTTAAATGGTACCATATAAGAAATAAATGAAATAAATTTTGTAGAGAGCAGCTAGCTGGATCAGTGGATCCAGGGCCAGAGATGGAAGGTCCTGGGTTTAAATCTGGCCTCAGACATTTCCTTAGCTGTGTGACCCTGGTCAAGTTACTTAACCCCCATTGCCTAGCTCTTACTGCTCTTCTGCCTTAGAATAAAAATTGATTCAAAGACAGAAGATAAGAATTTTAAAAAAGTGATAGAGATAGAGAGAGAAATATGGTATGTACCAGAAAAGATAGCCATGGCATAATCAATAGTGATGTATTAGAGTCAGGAAGACCTGGGTTCAGATCCTACCTTCCACACATGTGAACCTGGGGAAATAATTTTTTTCTCAGTGGTGACTGAGGTTCATATTCCATCTCTGCTATTGTGATTTTGGGCAAGTTCTTTCACTTTTTTCTGGGCCTCGGTTTCCTTATATGTAAAAAGAATGACTGTTAATGACTTCTGAAGTTTTATGACCTTCTGAAGCCCTCATAGTAATATATGAAAAAACCATGATATATGGCAGCAGGACACACAACAATGAAATCGGTTGTTTGAAAAATGAAGTTTTAAGCATAGAAATTTCAAAGTAAAAATTGTAATTCTAAATTGGTATGCTACAAATTATATTCTTTATTTTATAAGTTCTTTTATAAGTATGTAGAAATTCATTTATCCACTTTATGTGTTAATTGTTAAAGTGTTGAAGAATTAAAGAGATTTTGTACTCAGAATTTATGTGGAGGTCAAACTGCAGCTATAATAATGAAGTGTATCACTGTGCGTTATGGAGAATTTTTCACTCACATTTCATCCATGTTATTAGCAACAACATGTAGGAGAATAAATATGTTTTGTGATATATTGAAATGTTTCTTGATTTTTTTTAGGTTTATATCACCTTGGATCAGCCTGTCACAGCTTTAAATCTTTTTAAACAAGGCTTAGAAAAATTCCCAGGAGAGGTGACCCTTCTTTGTGGAATTGCTAGGATATATGAGGTACAGATTCTTCAAAAAGTTGTTTTATAATAGAAAGCACCTACACAAATATTGCCTACATAGCTTCTAATGTCTCCTGGGCATGAGTGGGGGCATGAAAATGGGGGTAGGGTTTGATGGAAAAGGGGAGGAGAGGAATATACTTTTTAATAGAGTTTTAAGAGACCTGGAATTTAAATCTGCCTTCTACTGAGGTAGGGGGATGCTTTTGGTTATTTATTTAGTCCAGCTAATTTTTCTCTCTCTGCTAAAGTTCTTCTCAATCAAATCAGTCAATCATCAGTCATTTATTATTGTGTTTATTATGTGACACATAGTAGGTTATGGGTACAAAGGAAGAAATAAAATGAAATAGGTTCTACTCTCAAGGAGTTTGAATTCCATTGGGTGAGACAACTTGTGTATATATATAATAATAAACCAAACACATACATGTAAGGAGGGAGGAGGGTAGGCCCTAGCAGTTTGGGGAACCAGCAAATGCTTCAGGTAGAAAGCCAAACTGGAGCTAAATTTTGAAGAAAACAAGGGATTTTGTGAGGCAGAGTTGGGGGAAGGAATAAATTTTAGGCATGGGAAACAGCCACTAAGCCTGGAGGTGGAAGCATTGTTTGAAGAAGAGCTTGCCTTTCTGTGGTGTGGAGATGGTGGCTTTGGGTTCTCTGAGGCTCTCACACCAGAGCAACAGTTTTGACAGATCTTAGAAAGTGGACTGTGGTATTTCTGCTTTTGTTACCCGCTGTCTTCCAGTGGCTTATGCTCAAAACCTTGAAGCCACCTTTGACTCTTATCCTTATTTTCAACCTCCATGCCCAGTGCCCAGTTCTTATTGATTCTACTTCCACAATACCTTTCACATCTCTTTACTTCTTTTCCATTTTCACTGTCACTATCCTAACTTAAAATCCTCACTGATTCTTTGTTAAAGACAAACAAACAAACCTTACCTTCTATCTTAGAATCAATAAAAAGTATAAGTTCCAAGGCAGAAGAGCAGTAAAGGATAGGCCATGAGGAGTAAGTAACTTGCCCAGGGTCACACAGCTGGGAAGTGTTGAGGATAGATTTGAGCCCAAGACCTCCTGTTTGTCTCAAAGCTTTGCTCTCTATCCTCTGAGTCACCTATCTGCACCTACTATCCTCATTGATTCTGACACAAAATGCTACAAAGCTTCCTAATGCGATTCCTCATATCTGTTCTTGAATTCATACCATTTTATAAAACATCCAGGTTAACCCTCCAAATTTTTAGCTCAGATCTTGCAACTCTGATGCTCCAAAATTTTTTCTTTTCTTTTTTGCTTCACATTTTTCAGTGGTTTTCTGCCACCTCCTAAATAAAGGCCAGTTCTTTAACCTGGTATTTAAGACCTTTTAAAATCTGACTCTAGCCTGCCTTTCTGGCATCATCTCATGCTCTTGCCTTTTATATACTTTATATTCTGACCAAACGGAATTACTCCTCCTTGAGTTCTTCCATCTCTGTATCTTTGCTTATTCTCTTCTGTGGAAATAGATTTCTCCAGTCATCTCTGCCTATTGAAATTCTGCCCATCCTTTACGGCTTAGTATAAGTCCCTTGGAATTCCCCTCAGTGGTTCATCAGAATTCTTATAACCCATTCTCAGATGCTTACCATGTTCTAATCTATTTTTAATTATTTGTGTACATGTCTTCTTTAAGCCCCTTAAGGTCAGGGACTGTCTTAATTATCTATGTATTTCTCTCAGTACCTAATGCATTACCTTTCATTTAGTAAGTACTTTATAAATGATTGTTGCCTTTGCTACAGATGCAGGAACAGCTGTTCCATTTTAAAAAGGTCTAAAAAGGAAATTCCAATTGTTATTTGAGGTAAAGAAACAGCATTTTTAGTTAACTTCAGTTAGTAGGTGTTGTTTTGTTTTCTTTTGTTTTTTACTAGTAATGACAGATTTTTCTCGGCTAGCCAAGTGGTGCAGTAGATTCAAGAGGACCAGAATCTAAATCCCACCTCAGACACTTAATAGCCATGCGATCTTAAGCAAGTCACTTAACCTCTGTCTGCTTCTATTTTCTTATCTATAAAATTGAATAATAGCATCTAGCTCTCAGGGTGAAGTCCTATGCAAACCTTAAAGCTCCATATAAATGCTAGCTATTGTCATTATCATTGTTGTTAGATGCTAACTATTTAGTGCCTAGCATAGTTCTTCACTTTCCAGAAAAGAGGCACTCTTCAACCTCCTGGCCAGATACAAGGCAAAGATAACTGTCCAGGTGGTTGAACAGTGCCTCTCTTTTGGAGGGTGCTTTGCCATCTTTTCATCCAGATGCTTAGTGACCTGAACTTGCATCTCAAACTAGTGCTGTGAGGCCATGTTCTAGATGCTTCAAGAGCTATTAAAAAGTATAAGACAAGAGTCCCATCATAAAGAAGTTTACGATCTAAGTAGAGAGACAGGGCATATGCTAAAAGATAACTTATGATATAAGGCAGCATTTATATAACAAAAGAGCAGTATGAACAGATCAGAATATGGAAAATCCATTGTGGATTTCTCTAGGTTAGGCTTCCTGGATAAGCTTGGACTTAAATGAGGATGTGACAGCTACTAAAGTCATTTCCCCAAAATGAGGGGTTCATTGAAAACACCCAACCTCAACTCAGTAAACTCCAGGAGTTCCCTTTTGCCTCCAGGAACAAATAAAAAGTGTTCTATTTGGCTTCATGACCAGCCCCCTCCTACCTTTCTCCATTTCTTATATCATATTTTCTGACATATACTCTTTGATTTAGTGATACAGGCCTCCTGGCTGTTCCAAAAACTAGATAACTCCATCTCTGCTCTGGGCCTTCTCTCTGGCTGTCTCCTGTGCCTGGAATGCTCCCCCTCCTCCACTCCAATTATTGACTTCCCTGAGTTCCTTCAAGTGCCAATTAACCTTCCCAACCTCTCTTAATTTCAGAACTTTCCATCTTTTAATTATTTCCCATTTATCCTGCCTTGTTTTGTATACCATTGTTTACATATTCTCTCCCCCATTAGACTGTAACTTCCTTGAAGACAGAGACTGTCTTTTCCTTTTTATCTTTAACACTTAGCACAGTGCTTGGCACATAGTAGAAACTTAAGAAATGTTTATCTATTGACTGAATGTATAATTAAATTCCAATAAGTGAAGAAAGTCAAGTATCTATCTTCCACAAGGTAGGTAACAGAACTTAGGAATAGAAGTATAATATTCCTGGTGCACTTAGAGACAAAAAAAATTGATTGAATGTGATATTTCTCCTAACTTTAAGTTATATATCACAAAATAAAGTTTTTTCCTCATTATGGAATAACAAATTTAGAGTTAATTAGTAAAGTTGGTTTCTTGGAAATTGCAACTTATTTTACCTTTGGGAACT
Source organism: Monodelphis domestica (assembly GCF_027887165.1). NCBI lineage: Eukaryota > Metazoa > Chordata > Mammalia > Didelphimorphia > Didelphidae > Monodelphis > Monodelphis domestica. The sequence continues at coordinate 233,402,127 of NC_077227.1, read as the reverse complement.
TTTGTTCTGCATCACAACATGGTTTTTTTTGGCATTAGCATTTATTCATCATAGTCTTGCATTCCTTTTTTTTTCTTTGAAAATTTTATTTAGTCAATTTCGAATATTATTCCTTGGTTACAAGAATAATATTCTTTCCCTCCCCACCCTTCACCCCTTCCCATAGTTGACGTGCAATTCCATTGGGTTTAACATGTGTCCTTGATCAAAACCTACTTCCATGTTGTTGATGTTTGCACTAGGATGATCATTTAGAGTCTACATCCCCAATCATATCCCCTCAACCCATGTAATCAAGCAGTTGTTTTTCTTCTGGGTTTCTACTCCAACAGTTCTTCCTCTGAATGTGGATTCTTTCTCATAAGTATTCTTTCTCATAAGTCCCTCTGAGTTGTTCAGGATCACTGCATTGCCACTAATGGAGGAGCCCATTACATTCTTTTTTTTTTAACATTATTTTATTTGGTCATTTCCAAACATTATTCATTGGAGACAAAGATCATTTTCTTTTCCTCCCCACCACCTCCCACCACCTCTCCCATAGCTGACGCACGATTCCACTGGGTAGCACATGTGTTCTTGATTTGAACCCATTTCCATGTTGTTGGTATTTGCATTAGAGTGTTCATTTAGAGTCTCTCCTCAGATATGTCCCCTCAACACATGTAGTCAAGCAGTTGCTTTTCCTCAGTGTTTTTACTCCCACAGTTTGTCCTCTGCTTGTGGATAGTGTTTTTTCTCCTAGATCCCTGCAGATTGTTCAGGGACATTGCATTGACACTAATGGAGAAGTCCATTGCATTCAATTGTACCACAGTGTGTCAGTCTCTGTATACAATGTTTTCCTGGTTCTGCTCCTGTCACTCTGCGTCACTTCCTGGGTTGTTCCAGTCTCCATGAAATTCCTCCACTTTATTATTCCTTTTAGCACAATAGTATTCCATCACCAACATATACTACAATTTGTTCAGCCATTCCCCAATTGAAGGGCATCCCCTCATTTTCCAATTTTTGGCCACCACAAAGAGCATAGCTATGAATATTCTTGTACAAGTCTTTTTCCTTATCTCTTTGGGTTACAAACCCAGCAGTGCTATGGCTGGATCAAAGGGCACACAGTCTTTTAGCACCCTTTGGGCATATTAGTTCCAAATTGCCCTCTAGAATGGTTGGATCAGTTCACAACCCCACCAGCAATGAATTAATGTCCCTACTTTGCCATATCCCCTCCAGCATTCATTACTTTCCTTTGCTGTCATGTTAGCTAATCTGCTAGGTGTGAGGTGATACCTCAGAGTTGTTTTGATTTGCATTTCTCTGATTATAAGAGATTTAGAACATTTTTTCATGTGCTCATTAATAGTTTTGATTTCTTTATCTGACAACTGCCTATTCATGTCCCTTGACCATTTATCAGTTAGAGAATGGCTTGACTTTTTGTACAATTGATTTAGCTCTTTGTAAATTTGAGTAATAAAACCTTTGTCAGGTTTTTATGAAGATTGTTTCCCAATTTGTTGCTTCCCTTCTGATTTTAGTTACATTGGTTTTGTTTGTACAAAAGCTTTTTAATTTGATGTAGTTAAAATTATTTATTTTACATTTTGTGACTTTTTCTAAGTCTTGCTTGGTTTTAAAGTCTTTCCCTTCCCAAAGGTCTGACATGTATACTATTGTGTGTTTGCCTAATTTACTTATAGTTTCCTTCTTTATGTTCAAGTCATTCACTCATTTTGAATTTATCTTGGTGTAGGGTGTGAGGTGTTGATCCAAACCTAATCTCTCCCACACTGTCTTCCAATTTTCCCAGCAGTTTTTATGAAATAGTGGGTTTTTATCCAAAAAGCTGGGATCTTTGGGTTTATCATATACTGTCTTGCTGAGGTCACTTGCCCCAGGTCTATTCCACTGATCCTCCTTTCTGTCTCTTAGCCAGTACCAAATTGTTTTGATGACTGGTGCTTTATAATATAGTTTGAGATCTGGGACTGCAAGGCCACCTTCCTTTGTTTTTTTTTTCATTATTTCCCTGGATATCCTTGATCCTTTGTTCTTCCAAATGAACTTTGTTATGTTTTTTTTCTAAATCAGTAAAGAAATTTTTTGGAAATTCAATGGGTATGGCACTAAATAGATAAATAAGTTTGGGTAGGATGTTCATTTTTATCATATTGGCTCATCCAACCCATGAGCAGTTAATGTTTTTCCAATTGCTCAAGTCTAGTTTTAGTTGTGTGGAGAGTGTTTTGTGGTTGTGTTCATATAGTTCCTGTGTTTGTCTCAGCAGATATTTTATTTTTTTTTGTCTAAGGTGATTTTGAATGGGATTTCTCTTTCTAGTTCTTGCTGATGAGGTGTGTTAGAAATATATAGAAACGCTGATAACTTATGCAGGTCTATTTTGTATCCTGCAACTTTGCTGAAGTTGTTGATTATTTTGATTAGCTTTTTGGTTGAATCTCTAGGATTCTTTAAGTAGACCATCATGTCATCCGCAAAGAGCGATAACTTGGTCTCCTCCTTGCCTATGTTAATGCCTTCAATTTCTTTTTCTTCTCTAATTGCTATTGCTAGTGTTTCTAGTACAATGTCAAATAATAGAGGTGATAATGGGCATCCTTTTTTCACTCCTGATCTTAATGGGAATGGATTTAGTTTATCCTCATTGCAGATGATATTAGTTGATGGTTTTAGATATATACTGTTTATTATTTTTAGGAACGACCCTTCTCTTCCTATGCTTTCTGGTGTTTTTAATAGGAATGAGTGTTGTATTTTATCAAAGGCTTTTTCTGCGTCTTTGGAAATAATCATGTGATTTTTGTTGGTTTGCTTGTTGATATGGTCAATTATGTGGATGGTTTTCCTAATATTTAACCAGCCCTGCATCCCTGGTATAAATCCTACTTGATCATGGTGAATGACCCTTCTGATCACTTGCTGGAGTCTTTTTGCTAGTATCTTATTTAAGATTTTTGCATCTATATTCATTAGGGAGATTGGTCTATAATTTTCTTTCTCTGTTTTTGACCTGCCTGGTTTTGGAATCAGTACCATATTTGTGTCATAAAAGGAATTTGGTAGAACTCCCTCTTATTATGTCAAATAGTTTGTATAGTATTGGGATTAGCTATTCTTTGAATGTTTGATAGAATTCACTGTTGAGTCCATCAGGCCCTGGGGATTTTTTCTTAGGGAGTTCTTTGATGGCCTGTCGGATTTCATTTTCTGATATGGGGTTATTTAAGAATTCCATTTCTTCTTCTGTTAGTCTAGGCAGTTTATATTTTTGTAAATATTCATCTATATCGCCTAGATTGGTATATTTGTTTCCATATAATTGGGCAAAGTAATTTTTAATGATTGCCTTAATTTCCTCTTCATTGGAGGTGATGTCCCCCTTTTCATCTTTGATGCTGTGAATTTGCTTTTCTTCTTTCCTTTTTTTAATTAGATTGACCAGTATTTTGTCTATTTTGTTTGTTTTTTCAAAGTACCAGCTTCTAGTCTTATTTATTAGTTCAATAGTTCTATCACTTTCCATTTTATTAATTCTCCCTTAATTTTTAGGACCTCTAGTTTGGTTTTCTATTGGGGGTTTTTAATTTGTTCGATTTCAAGTTTTTTAATTTGCATTTCCAATTCATTGATCTCTTCCCTCCCTAGTTAATATATGCACTCAGGGATATGAATTTTCCTCTGATTACTGCTTTGCCTGCACCCCATAAGTTTTGAAAGGATGTCTCACCATTGTCATTTTCCTCGATGAAATTATTAATTATTTCTATGATTTGTTCTCTAACTGATTTTGGAGTATCATATTTAATTTCCAATTTATTTTTGATTTGGTTCTCCATGTACCCTTACTCATCATTATTTTTTATTGCCTTATCATCTGAAAAGTTTGCATTTATTATTTCTACTTTTCTGCATTTGTATGCCATGTTTCTGTGACCTAGTGTATGGTCAATCTTTGTGAATATGCCATGTGGTGCTGAGAAGAAGGTGTATTCCTTTTTGTCCCTATTTATTTTTCTCCATATGTCTATTAACTCTAATTTTTCTAAGATTTCATTCACTTCTCTTACCTCTTTCTTATTTATTTTTTTATTTGATTTATCTAAATTTGATAGTGGTTGGTTCAGATCTCCCACTAGTATAGTTTTATTATCTATTTCCTCCTTCAGTTCTCCTAGTTTCTCCATTAGAAATTTGGGTACTATATTATTTGGTGCATACATGTTGATTAGTGATATTTCCTCATTATCTATAGTCCCTTTTAACAAAATATATTTACCTTCCCTTCTTCCCTTTCCTTTTTAATCAGGTCTATTTTTGCCTCTGCTTTATCAGATATCATGATTGCCACTCTTGCCTTCTTTCTATCAGTTGAGGCCCAGAAGGGCTTATTCCATCCTTTAATTCTGACCTTGTGAGTGTCTACCCACCTCATGTGTGTTTCTTGAAGACAACGTATGGTAGGGTTTTGTATTCTTACTACTCTAATGATGCATACAATTTTTGAGAGTTAGACATTACATATTCCCCATATATTAACATATATAAATTGATATAAATGTAGTCCTTATAGAAGAGAGTTTGAATAAAAGAAAAAGATAACCTTTTTCTCCTTTTCCCTTTCCTTCATATTTACCTTTTCATGTTTCTCTTGCTCTTTTTGTTTGGATGTCAAACTTTCCAGAGTTCTGGTCTTTTCTTTACAAACACTTGGAAATCCTGTATTTTGTTGTATGCCCATACTTTCCCCTGGAAGTATATAGTCAGTTTTGATGGATTCTTGATTGAAGACCCAGCTCTCTTCCTTTTCTGAATATCATCTTCCATGCTTTATGGTCATTCAGAGTGGAAATTGCTAGGTCCTGTGTGACCCTGATTGGTGTTCCTTTATATCTAAATTGTCTTTTTCTGGCTTCTTGTAAGATTTTTTCTTTTGCTTGGAAGCTTTGGAATTTGGCAATTACATTACTGGGAGTTGTCTTTTGCGGATTTAGTGTAGAGGGTGTTCTGTGAACTCTTTCAATGCATATTTTATCCCCTTGTTCTAGAATCTCTGGGCAGTTTTCTTTGATGATATCATGCATTATGATATCAAGATTACTGTTTATTTCTGGCTTTTCTGGTAGACCAATGATTCTCAGATTGTCTCTCCTTCCTCTGTTTTCCAGGTCAGTGATCTTTTCAGTGAGATATTTTATGTTATCTTTTAATTCTTTAGTCTTTTGTCTTTGCTTTATTAATTCTTGCTCTTTTGCAAGATCATTGTCGTCCAGTTGCCTGATTCTTACCTTTAAAGACTGGTTTTCCTTTTCAGTTATGTCTGACCTGTTTTTTGAGGCTTCGAGCTGTTTCTGCATTTCCATATTTTGGTCTCTCAGATTGCTAAGTTCCTTTTGCATTGTTTCCCATTTTTCCTGCCAGAAGGCTTCCATCTTTTTGATAATTTCCAATTTAAATTCTTCAAGAGTTGTGGAGAATTTCCATTTCCTTTGGGAGGTTTTTGAGCATTTGTTTCTGTTTCATCTTCTATCTCCTCTGTATTTTGTTTTTTTGCTCCATAAAATGTGTCCAAAGTCATCCCCTTCTTCTTGCTTTTCTTGGTGTTTGGAGGCTTTTGCAATTCTGTACTGTTTGCCATCTCTGTGGTTTTTCTTCCCCTTTCCAGTTAGAAATCTGAGTGAGGAGGACTGGCTCTTAGTGTATCTGGGACCTTCCTTCTGCCTTCCCCTTAGATCTGAGTGATCTAGGATTCTGGCTTTTGGGGGGCGTACCTTTTGATTTGAGTCCAGAAGGAGGGTTCCCCGGCTCTGTCCTATTGTGAAGTTTGAATTTCAGTCCCCTAGGAGTATTCAGTTTGTGATTGGTAAGGAAGGGTTTTCAGAGGTCTGAACTTTTGCTGCTTCGAAGCCGCCATCTTGCCTGGAAATCTCTTGCATTCCTTTAAAAAAATTTTTTTATCTCTTCCATTGTTGTTCTATTTTAAAATGAAATTTCAGTATTACATATTTTTTATTGTTCCTTTTGTATACCAGTTAGTTTTAGGAATGATTTACCTAATTAAAAGCTTTCTGTTATGGTTACATTTTTTTTTTGAAGTAAGTATTCTTTCATTGGTAAAACTGGCCTTTCTGCAGCCTTTTTTCTTTAAATCAAAAAGGGTATAAATCAGAAGTCTTCAAGTCTTCTTGATTTCTAGCTTACTTTCCATTTATATCATATTTTCAATGAATTTAAAATAGAATTATAGTTATTTTGTTAAATGGCTCAAAAATAACCTTTGTAAAATAATTTGTGTTAATTTTAGTTTTCCTAAGTCAAATGTTTATGAATTTAGGGGAAGATTAAATTTCACACCTAAGGTTTCATATAGCTACCACTTAACTATCCTTAAGTGCATTAAAATGAGCTATTGCAGTTGTTATGTGATTACTATGAAAATACACAGGTAGCCTTAATTTTATAAAAATGAAAGACTTAAACTTATAGAAGTGGTAAAATTTGTTTTCCAGAATTTGAAAGATTTTTTAAAAAAATCAATTTCCAGGCTGAAGCATGCCACATATCAGATAGCGTCACTATTGGTAAAGTGTGGTATTGTAGCTTTTGCCCTGAACAATGTAAATATCCAGATAAAGAGAGGTCATAGCTAAATTCAGAAAGTGAGTACAGAGTCAAAAGATTCCTACCTAGCTTTCGGAAAAATTTCCAATGTTATAGAAAGGGTACTATAGAATAGTTTAAATCTAGGTTTATGAAATTGGAATTTCTCCTTCTGGGTTTTCTGGTGACCCTTTATAAGTGAGCCTTTAAAGGGTGTATTGGCTTTAAGTAGAAATGTGAAAAATTATTGGGTTACGTAAGGAAGTTGTAAGAATTTACTGTGTCTTCAAACTGTTCATAACATTTTTACTTGTATCATTATAGTTATTCTTATAACTTTTTGAGAGTCATCTGCACAGAGGTGATAGTTGAAGTCATGGGAACTGATGAAGTCAGCTAGAGAGATGTAGAAAGAGAATGTATGCCTCCTTATAGAGAATACGGCAAGGATGACGGTCCAGCAAAGGACAATGAGGGGTGGCTAGACAGATAGAGGGAGAACCAGGAGAGAGCATTGTCAGAAAAAAACCAGAAAGAAGAGAATGTCTAGAAGGAGGTAATCGACAGTATTTGTAGATGTCACATTGGAGTAAAGTTTTTTTTAACTTTAAGAGAGTAGTCCTATCTATGCCAGTTCTGCTTCTGACACATACTGCCTCTTGGTCCATTGGAAAGTTGCTCCAGGTGGCTCTCAAGGATTTGGCTATGCAAATTAGTAGTTTCCTTATCAGGAGTACTCTATTCTCATGATATCACAGGTGTGTGTGGCAGAGGTTTAGGAATGAGGGTTAAACTAGGTAAAAACTAAAATAGCATTAAATTGTTGATTTTTGTTTTGATGGAGAATAGGCAATGAATAATATCTCATCTGCCTCTGAATACTACAAAGAAGTCTTAAAGCAGGATAATACTCATGTGGAAGCTATTGCATGCATTGGAAGCAACCATTTTTATTCTGATCAACCAGAAATAGCTCTACGATTTTACAGGTTGGTTTTTATTAGATTTGACCAAAATATTTCCTGTTAGGATATGAAGGTGGTAAGTCTTTTCCCTTTAGACCCTGTTACCCAATTTTTCTTGAGGCTCAAGGCATGCAATTGCCAGATGGCATTAGTCTTTAGTGCTGGAACATAGATAAGCTAACCAAATGACACAGAAACCAAACCTGATCTGTTCTTTATAATCACTGTGACCTGAACTAGCCAGTCACATACATCCAACAAAATATACATAACAGAAAAAGAAAAATTACACAAGTCAAAATTTAGAGACAAATGTGTTAACTTCTGACTGGGTTCAATCTTGATGTCGTCTGTCTAACAATACCCTTGGTGGCTTGTACTTTCCTAGGAACATGAAAATCTGATTTCAGTCTCTCAGAAGGCCCTCCACTCCTTATAAGCATTCAGGCTATCATAGGCATTACTACATTAAGGAAGAAAGAAATGATTTGCATACAATCCCTAGCAAAGCAATTTGGAGAGCTCTTCCCAAGGACCTTTGTATCCTGATCCAGAGCCATCAATAAGCATTCATTGAGCACCTAATATATATATATATATATATATATATATATATATATGCCAAGCACTGTGCTAAGGGCACTGGGTTTTGAGATTCAACTGACAGTCCCTACAAATTCATAGCACCTGTTAGTGGGACCTCTAAATCTTAAGTGATATCACAGGTCCTGTGACTGATGAAGTATCTGTCTTATCTGATGCCCCTCCTCTGCCTTTGGTGGTTTGGTATGGCTCTAGCAGTCAGACCCAGCTCCCTCACTCCAGTCTGAGCCTTGTCAGCTCTCTAGGCACAGCTTTAGCAATCTGGTCAGCTATTCCTCACTGCAGCCTGTAGCTTATTTTCCTAACTCAGCAGTTTTTACTTAGTGTTCCTTTTGCCAGAATGGTGACATCCTCTAGGTGCATAAACCCTTAAAGTTCCCTCTATCCCATATTAGATGCAAGGAAGGAAGCTTCCTTAGTGCATGCCTTTTAAATGAATACAGCCCCCAGAGTAGAGAAGAATTGGTAAAAAGCTGAAATTTCCTGTCATTTATCAAATCTGAACTGGACAAAGTTAATATTCACTGGCTTTATTTGAATGTGAGGAATATTTTTGTTAATAAAATGTAAGGAAAACTTCTAGAGAAAGGTATAATTTTTTAAAAGATAAGTTTTTTTAATATTGTGTACATATGTTTCAATTGATCATAATCATGCTTCCTTTACATTCTTTGAAAGAAAGAAAAGTCCTACAATATAGTAGTCATTTCTAATTTTTTTAAGTATTAAAATTTAATGTTGGATTAAAAGTAAACTATAAGATATTCTAAGATTTTTATTTCTTCACACAGGCGACTACTGCAGATGGGTGTTTATAATTGCCAGCTTTTTAACAATCTGGGCCTCTGTTGCTTCTATGCCCAGCAGTATGATATGACTCTGACCTCATTTGAACGTGCCCTTTCCTTGGCTGAAAATGAGGAGGAGGCAGCTGATGTCTGGTATAACTTGGGACACATAGCTGTGGTGTGTATTTTAGATGTGACCATTTTACCATAAAGTGCTGAATTGAATATATTCCCCAGCTGTTCTAAAACACAGGGTATTTTATGTTTCTGGCAGAAAGATTAGAGGTTTCTAATGGTCATGACAGTTCAATTCAACAAATTCTTATTGAGAACCTACTATATTCAAAAAACTGCCAGACACTGAAGGGGATATAAAGATTAATAAAGACAAAGCCCCTGCTTTTTTAGGCATTTGTCTTATACAGTAAATGAGAATTACACACAAAAAATATAACATTGTATAAGAGTTATAAACAGTGTACCATGGGAGTCTGGAAGAAGGAATGAATACATCCGTTTGGAAGAGAATGAATCTGGGATCAGAGGATTTAAAGTTAGAAGAGATTTTAGAAATCATCCAGTCTAATACCTTTATTTTTACACGTGTAAATTGAGATCCCTAAGGATATACAGATAGTAAGTAGTAGAGCCAGGATTTGAATCCATATCACCCTACTTTATGTTGAATACAAATTTAAAAGTTCCTGTAAGATTACTGAAATGTAATTTTTTTGGTCTTTTATTAGAAAGGAAGAGAAAAAGATTGTAGGAAGAAAGTTTATTTTTATTGAAGAAAAATAGATATTTTATTTTTGTAGGGAATAGGAGATCTAAATTTGGCCTATCAGTGCTTCAGGTTGGCCCTGGTCAACAATAACAACCATGCAGAAGCTTACAACAACTTGGCTGTCCTGGAGATGCGAAAGGGCCATATTGAACAGGTTGGTAGATTTATAAAAAGGGTAAACTGCATCATTTTAAAAATGATTGGGTGTACTTAAAAATAAAGGTAAAATATTCAACTATCACAGTGTTAGTAACATATGTTAGTAACAAATTAATGAATAGCTTCAAATGAAATATGAATCTGGTAAATGTCTTGAAAATAGCTATGAATCACTTGAACTCTAAGAAAAATGTTTGCCAAGGTTAATGCAAAACTTGCCAGCATACAAAATTCCAGCGTTTATCTGTACTTTGTTTACCAATAGCTATTTCAGCTGTTCATTGTATCAAAATTTGGTTTTAATTTCTCTTGTGAATCTTTTCCTTAAGGTGAAAGTAAACCTTTATTATTATTTTGTTAAGGAACATATGTTGCTAAAATGTATTTTATCATGAAGCACAATTATTATAATATCTTCTAAATTTTGTGAAAATTAAGTATAGGTTTCTATATTTTTGTGTCTTTTATCATTATTAATTTTGTAGTATAACCATCATTATTATATAATGAGCTCAATTTAAGCTTAGAGGGGGATATAGTGTCCCCTAAGATGCACATTGTTTCCTCCTATGTGGCTTTAGGAAGTTCATTTTAAATGTACAGTTATGAGTTCAGTCATAGTCTCTTTGTGCCCCCCAATTAAGAAAATTGCTAACATTTAGGTGGAGATTCGGCTTTCTGCCCAATTACATCATCATACATTGACATTACATTACAGTTACATTTATATCCAGTCTAGTTAAACCCTTGCTTCTTTGTGGTAGAGGCAAAATTCAAGTTTAACTAGAAATGTTTGAATAATGAAACAGTGCGTATCTTAGAATGCCTTTGGAGTCCTTAAGACCAGTATCAAGTCTTGCTTTTGACAACCTCTTGCTGTGTGCCCTAGGAAAATTACTTAATGTCTATGTCACAGGCAACTCTCAAGGACTATAGCTCAAGGACAAGCAAAATAGTTGCTGATTTATCTCAGTTTCCTTTCCAAGATTAAGGCCTCTCTGTGCCCCTGATTCCAGGATGTCTTCACCGGGACAATGCAACTATAGACATGCCCTGCCTCAAAACTACAGCCTCTTCGTCTCTGACTTCCATCTACTGAAGTTATTATGCTGTAGTTCTTTTATCAGCCAGATTTCTAGAAAAAGCAACACAGTTGAATCTACTTCTGTTTTCATTTGCTCTAAAACTTTTCAATCTGACTTAAATTGGCCTCTTTATGTAATTAAAATGGCCTACTTCAGAGTTCCTTGTGAGCTCTTAAAGACTACATCTCATGGTCTCTTCTCAGCCCTTATCCATCTCAGCCTGTCTGCTATATTTAACATTGCTGACCCTCCTCTCTTCTCTCTGCATTTTCAAGACTTCGCTCTCTCAGCTCTCTTCCCCCTGCCTGACCATTTCTTTTTAGCCTCTTGTTGGCTTATCATCTATATCATGCCCCCTAAGTGGGTGTTCCTCAAGGTTCTTTCTTGGGCTCCTAGGAGTTTAATTATCATCTCTATTAAGATGACTCAGATCTATACATCAGGTCCCAGTCCCTTCCCTGAGAGTCAGTCTGGCATTACCAATTGCTCATTGGACATTTCAAAATGGATGCCCCATAAATACCTCAAATTAAAAATATCCCCCCCCAAAAAAAGATCTTGTTTCTCACCTCTCCAAAACCCACCCTTTCCCCAAACTTTCCCGTTCCTGTTGAAGGTACCACCATTTTTCCATTCTCCCAGGTCTATAACCTCAGTGTATACCTTATTCTTTATTGCCCCCCATATATATGCAATTAGTTGTCAAATAGAATTGCTTCTTCCTCCAGAACATCTTTTGCATCAGACCCCACCTGTTTACTTACACAGCCCTCTTGCCACTTCTGTTTTAACCTAGGCAAGAGTTGCAAACTGCTTCATCTTTAGCACCATATAAGTATGAGCCCCATTTTAATTTTGCAGCACTCTCTGATGAGGTATGGCCAACTGTACTGTTATATTAATTCCATTTTCTCCTTCATTAATTAAAATAAAAGTATTTGCTGGATATAGAAATCCTTATTTGTCACTGCAACCTAATTGGTTTTTTCCACAAGTTTCTCCCCATTCTAGTCTTCCTTATACAACTGTTACTGCCAAAGTGATTTTCTTAAGTCGTAGATCATATAGTGTCAATCCCCTACTCAATAAATTCTGGTGACTCCCTAGGGTCTTTATAATAAAATATAAATATATACTCTTCTATTGGGCTATTAAAGCCCTTTATATCCTGCCCCCAGTCTATCTTTCCAGCCTCTTTGGCTATTCCTCCCCTCTCCTATAGGATGAATTTTGGCAGCTGCCTTCCCTGTTTCTTTCACACAGCCAGCACTCCGGCAACCATCTCTGAGCCTTTGTTCCAGCAGTCTTTCATGCCTGGGATGCATTTCCTTATCTCAGCATTATGGCATTTGTTTTTCTTTAAGACACAGCTCAAGCATCACTTCTACCTAAGACCTTTTCTAATCCCCCCCCCAAAATACTGAGGCCCTGCCATTGATTGCCTTCTACTGAACCATTATTCGTATTTATATATTCATATTTACTCTGCATACAGAGTACGTATATATACTTATAAGTGTGTATGTGGATGCATGTAGATACATATACACACACTTCTTGTCTATTCTCCATTAGAACAGAAGCTTCTTGAAAGTAGTGATAACTTCATCCTTTGTGTTTCCCCAGTGCCTAGCATAGTAGCTGGCATATAATAGGTGATTAATAAATGCTTGACACTGATTGTTTGATAAAATGCTTTGATTTTCTTAAAGCACCATATTAGTGTAAGTGAGGTTTTTTTTCCCCATTATGTAAATATGATTTCAAGGCAGGGAATTATATTGTTTGATTTACACATTTATTTTCTTTCTCTCCTTCCTGACAGAATATATGCTATAGGAGGTTTAATGGCAGCCTGAGCTTTTCAGTTACAGCATTTCAGTTGCTGTGTTTGGGGTCTGGAGAATCCTTGTATAAACATCTCAGTTCTCTGTACTGTATATGTTCTTTTGGACCTTTAGGGGACATAAAGGGATGAGCATTTTGCTGTTTGAGTACTTCAGAGAGCAGATAGCCTGTCAACTTCCATTCCCTTCTCCCTCAGAAGAATAGCCAGCAGACTGGAGTAAGAGATCAGCACCATAATGGATATATGCTCCCAGCATGTATTTTTATCTCATCCAGCTTACTACATGGGGTTTTGAAGATTACAAGAGCTCTTTCTTTACCTTAGAGAACAGGTTTAAAAAAAAACATGGGAAGGAAATTTTATAAAACTTTTATTAAGATCATATTTTGAGTAGAGCATTATTTAGAAATGTAAATCAATGAAAACTGTTGTTCTGCCTTTAAATCTTTGATTTTTAAATGAGAGAAACTTTCTCATTGACTCTTATGTAAATACATTTACGTGTTTTGCCCCAGTCCCTTTTATTAATGATATAATTTAAGGAATAAATAGCTTCTTTTGCATTTTGAATTAACTGTATCTTATGAAAAATATTAACCACAGTACATCAGATAAGTTTACCAAAAGTAAAGTTTTGTGTTGTGAAATGTTTATTAGATTTGGTTCAAATCTTGGGGCTGCTGTTATTTACTGGCTAGATGTCTTTGAGAAAGTCAATAGTGTTACCCTTTCTTAAGGCCAACATTCCTCATCCATCACATAATGGGAGGGGCTAAATTAAATTATCTCTAAAGTTATTTTCTCTAAATCCTATGATACTAAGTTATGGGAAAACTATAGGTATTTTCTTTCAGAATATTCATCATAATGCTTTGTTTATGATTCATTAACTTTTGTACTTGTATGTTTCTCTTTTAACCTAGGCAAGAGCCCTGTTGCAAACTGCTTCATCTTTAGCACCACATATGTATGAGCCCCATTTTAATTTTGCAGCACTCTCTGATAAGGTATGGCCAACTATACTGTAATTAGTGCCATTTTATTCTTCACTGATTTAAAATTTAAATTAAAAAAAGTATTTGCTGGATAGATAAATCCTTATTTCCTCAATAAATGCCATACGAAAGTGGCATGGTGTGATAGAGACACTGAATGTGAATAAAAAATCTTTTGTTCAAATCTTGTCCCTATTTATTGCCCATCTGACCTTGGCAAGTCACTACCTTATTTGAACCCTGGTTTCCCTATCGGTAAAATAAGGAGTACAGATGATCCCTAAGATACTTTCCATCCAAAATCCACTAGCTTGCCTGAATATGATCATTTTTCTTAACAGTTAGACTAAAGAAATCATTTAGTTGTGATAATACCTAGCGAACCCGCTTTCTAGTCTGGATACTCTGAGTTCAAGTCCAGTCCCTGACTATATTGGCTTGTGTGGCCTTAGCTCTTTCTTTAGAAGAAAATCTTCCAAGTATATATATTAATTTAAACCTTTATTCAAAGCATGTTCTAAATAGAACACTGAATATGAAGCTATCTATCTTTAATCATAATTCTATTTTTAAAAATAAGATTGCTATGGACCCATGATTTCATTACCATAGGGAACTCCCAGTGTGAAAACTCCCAATCAATGTGGGTCGCAACTGCCCTGAAACTTACAGACTCAGAGTTACCTTGGACACTGAGAAGTTAAATGCTATGTGCAGTATCACACAGCCAGTCTTATGTCAAAGGTAGGACTCAAAACTCAGGTTCTTCTTATTCTGAAGGCAGCTTTCTATTCATGATAACACTTTACTTTAAAAAAAAAAGTTTTTTAAAAATATTTTTATGGTAAAGTGTTTAGCTATGTGTATACATTCAGATAGGTGTTATATCTGTGTACATGTATATATGTGTGTATATACACACACACACATATATACATATGTGCTATATATATTATATATATGTATCTGGGAAGGGGAGGAATACTGGGGAAAAACTATAATGATGACAAAAAACAAGACCAGTAAAAACTTATTTTAAAAAAAGATTTCTGTTCATAAATTCAGTGTGCCTTCTTAGAAACATTACTGTATTTTAATTCAGTAACATCCAAATGAAAGTGTGTTTTTTTAATGGCAAAATTCTGCATATTAGTAAGAGAAAGCAGTATTCAAAATTTAAAAATGACTAGAATTGAAATAATTATATTTCCTCTAATCACTGATTGAATCTCAACAAGGCCTGTCCAATTTTCTTTGTTACAAAAATAGACAAATATTCAGATCCATTCAGTTTTCCTCTGTGTGTCTCTTTAGGACCAGACTTTAAAACAAAATCATTATCTGCTCCCTGCTAACATTAAAATCCCTGAACTCATTTTTAACAGTTTAAACCATATTTATCTCAATATTGTTTTCTTTAAGAACTTGAATATGTTACAGAATGCATCATTATTTTGAATAATCTTTTTTGCACTTATTTCTCTGTCCTTAATCAAAAAGATGTCTTTGGATGAGGTATATTATAGGGGTTTTTTTTTGTCTTGAATTATATATATACTATTCAGCTCATAATTGTATGGCCTACCTACCTCCCTCTCCACTCCCCAGTAAATCTTTTTAATTTCTAATGGGGCTGCTCATATTTAATTGGACACAATACTTTAGATAAAAATCTTTTTAAAATAAAAATGGTGTTTGGAACTAAAATCAAAACATTGTTCTTTAGTCATTTTTAGTTCTGTCTGATTCTTCATACCTCATTTGAGTTTTCTTGGCAAAGATAGTGGAATGGTTTGCCATTTTCTTCTCTAGCCCATTTTACACGTGACGAAACTGAGGCAAATAGTGTTAAGTGACTTGCCCAGGGTTACATAGCTAATGCCTAAGGTCAGATTTGAACTCGGGTCTTCTTGACTCCAGGCCCTGCACTCTAAAATCAAAATAGACACAGTCAGTTGATCTAGTATTTCTAGTATAGTGAAAACAGCTGTCCAGAGAAATGTATTCAAATCCTGTCTCTTTGTGGTAACAATGGGCAAGTCACTTAATTTTGCTGGATTTTCATGTTTTAGATCTAAAATGAAAGGTTGGACTAGATGTACTTTTCCAGTTCTAAGACCTGTGATCCTATGTCCATACAATATGCATTTACTAGGCATTTTTGACTTATGCTTGAGTGTTTTATTTCTTTCTTACAGATTGGAGATCTGCAGAGAAGTTATGTGGCTGCACAGAAGTCTGAAGCCGCATTTCCAGATCACATTGATACACAACATTTAATTAAACAGTTAAAACAGCACTTTGCCATGCTTTGATTGCTCCTCCTACCAAATATGCTCTTAGGAAGAGGCAGAGATCATAATATTATTACAGTTATTTTATTACATGAAGCTTAATAATATACCTTGTGCTGACGGGAAGAGAATTGGAGAATTAGGAAATGTACCTTAAAGTACATTAACATTTTTGAATGCAGAATTTTTACAAAGTATTGGGTATAAACACATTCAGGAATTGTTGAAGAAAGGCATGGCCTTTTAGGAGATAGATGGTAGGTGCTTCTCCGTAATGTTTACAAAAATATCTTAAAGGATTTTTAAAAGTATAATTGATATTTAATGTTCTTAGACAAGCCATCAAGTATATTAAAGAGTGAGAAGTCTAAAATCTGCTTTTCAAACTGCATTTTTATTAAGAGTTTGTGCATATATTCTATTGTGGAGATCTTATTTCTTAAAAGAAAAATCTGTTGAAACTTTTCTTATTAAATATCCTAAGAATACTGTATATTTTCTAGTTTCTTATGTATTAAAATAAATACTTAATCTATTTATCACAGATTTGTTCATTTCTTTTGTTTTATCATGTAAGTTTGTTTTCCATAAGAATTTTTAAATACAGCATTAAGAATTGATTCTGCTGATGAAATAATTACTTTTTGTTAGTTTCTGTCATTAAAATGGTATCAGTACTTTAAAATTGTTTATAGACTATTACATTGTTACTACTATGTGTAAATCAGCTTTCATGAATATAATTATTTACTGGTATCATGAAATTTAAAATCAGGATGAGATTGTTCAAATTTAGTTCTATCCCAGGCAATTTTTCCCTACTTAAATAGTTATATACATATTGCTGGATGATACTTGAACTTTCACTAAAATTTTGATTCAGGAAAATATGTTACAGGGAAAGGATTATCTCCATATGTTACATTATGACTTTAGGAGATTGTAGTTAATGGATGCATAAAAAAATGTATCTTTTATACGTCTTTGAAACATATTAGATATTTGTTATTCATTCTTTTCAGGGTTTTACAATCAATAGTTTTTAAATGAAAGACCAAAAAAAAAAAGACCAAAAAATGGAATTATTTGATTTCTTTCCATTTTTAGGTGCTACTTGTTGCTAATATTTTTTAATAATGTTATCCATCTAAGGAATATGAGGCCTGTGACAATATAAGGAAAGTATCCCTCTGAGAGGCCTTTATCCCATTAAAAGGATGTCTCTAAATAAATAAACATAAATAACTAACTAGCTTTAAGGGAATAGGGACAATTAGGCCAATGTGGATTGCAGGAGCTCCTCATTTACCTGAATATTTATTTCTGAAACCCCACAATTTGGCTGCATTCTCTTTTGGTCCAGACTTGTTATTTAATTGGTAAAGGAAACCTCCTTCACCAATGTTGAATCAACAACTGTTGTGCCATCTGTAATCTTAGTTTGTTGCCTGTGGCATTGAGCAATGAACTGATTTGTATACCATTCCACAGCCAGGATGCTTTGGAGGCAGAAACTATGAGGTAATATCTTCATGGTGTACCCTCCCTCTCTTCCTTCCCCTCGTAGATTGTTTAGGATGAAGGTTGAGAGATATGGATAACCTGTTTCAGTTCTCATCTAGAACTTGATGTTAAAGTCTTTGATAAAAGATTCATCCAATGTGAATAGATGTTTCAATAGTATTTTAGGTGTTTGTATTGTCTAAATCAGTCATTGCAGGATGGAAAGTTTCAGCTTAAGGATTCAGATTAGATGTTTTTTCTAAGGAGATCTGTGCCATATAGCTATTTGAAGAATTAACTGAGTTTTGTGGGATCTTGTGCAAATCAGTGAATGTTTTCAAAGTATTTACATCTCTATGAACAGTAAACCCATTGATAACAGTAAATTTGTGCTTTGATTTTCTGTTACACTCATTTTGCTGCAGGGAATTGAAATTTTGTTTCTCTGTATCTCTCACTAACTCCTGCTTGAGTTTTTGTGAGTTTTTGTGACTTTTTCTTTTACAAATTTCAATCCCTGTGCCCAATCTACACTGAAAAAAGTTCTCCAAGAATGTTTTGACTTGATTTCTACTTTTTCCATGTGTGCTTACTATACAATTTTTCTCTAAGTTTCTTATCTCTGTTGTTATTTGAGAAATGATGTCTTTAACTTCTGCATGAAGCTGTTTTACTTGTCTCTTCCTGCCATGTGATCTTTTGCTTGGTTTGCATTTCTCATCACCCACAGATTTAATTTCTTGTACTAACTTTTCATTGTTTCTTATCTTTTTCCTCTTGATTTTAACAGCAGTATGTCTTCATTATTTTCTCCATCTCCATGTACCAAACTACATACATTATAATTCTGGCTTCATAATTCTCTCCTAACCATATCTGAATATTTGGGTTTAGCTCCTGATTTAATAGCATTTTTCATTTCCTGTAAATCTGTTGCCTGTTGTGTGGATTTCAGTGTATAATGATTACAAGTAGGGTTTTCCTTATTGTATTTTGCTTTTGTGCTCTTGTTGTTACTAACTTTGTATTTCTTTTTTAGAAAACAGCCTTTGATCAGGTGTCCTGTCTTATGGCAGAAAAACCATTGCCTAGTTTCTCTCTGCACTGTTCTTGGCTTATAAACAGGTTTTGTGTATGTTCTAACAGTATTCAACTTTTTGATTTCTTCAATCTCCTTTTCTCTTAAATTTTTCTGTGATTCTTCTAATTTTTCCTATTTGGAAGTATGGGCAAATTTGATTAACAGTAGGGTTCTTATGTTTGGGGAGATTAATTTTAAGGTATGAAATTGTAAAAAGAAAAAAAAAGTTGTTTTTAATGTCCCAAGAACCAGAAATATTTCCACCAAGTTCCTCATTCCTGCCTTTAGCCAATGTGCTAGTGTATTTAATACAGAATATCTCAAAAGTCTATGAAAGCTTAAAACTACACTAAGACTTTTGGGATACCACATATAGTATTCATTATCCAGATTCAAACTTTACATTGTTTATTTGTACATAAATATTATAATGAATTATTTAAATTGCATGTAAAAATGAGAGTACAACAACAAAAATGAATCTACTAAAGTAGTGATAAAAAAAAAGGTTATATCTCAATTTTATGTTAATTCAATATGAACACTGCTGCAGAGAATGAGTCAGTATGGCCAAGGGCAAAACACT
The DNA here is from genome assembly GCF_027887165.1 of Monodelphis domestica. Classification (NCBI taxonomy): domain Eukaryota; kingdom Metazoa; phylum Chordata; class Mammalia; order Didelphimorphia; family Didelphidae; genus Monodelphis; species Monodelphis domestica. The sequence continues at coordinate 233,382,814 of NC_077227.1, read as the reverse complement.
TTGTAGTTGACTTATTATGACATAATATAACACTGCATCAGAAGCTGTATACATCTTTGTAACAAAGTTATTCTAGGACTGTGTGACCTCTCAGGGCTGTGGCAGCATTTCTGTAGGCTAACTTTATTGGTTATTTGCTGCTATAGCTGTAGTTGTATTCAATTTGTGATGAGAAATTATTTGCTTAAAATGAAAGGGCAGCCATTAATCTTCTGTCTGGAAAGCACAATTGAAAAGGTTCATTTGAACCATTAATCTTCTATCTGGAAAGCACAATTGAAAAGGTTCATTTGTGCATTCATTCATTCCATTGTTCATTTGTTTACCAGTTATTAAGTACTGCAGCTAGGTGCTTCACGAGACATAAATAAACTACAGGTTTCCTAATTTCAGAAAGTTTACCACACCTTGGGTAGGAATACTGTCTACAAACAGAAGTATTTCTTTCATACTCTTTGATTCTCATCATGGCCTTTATGGCCTTGATAGGAGTTTTTGTCTTTGTGTCCCTAGCAGCTGGCATAGTACCTGGAAAATAGTAGATACGTCTAGTATCTTAGTTCATTAATTCACAATGGCTATGTCATTGGAGTCATAAGCTCTGGCAGCCCCACCTAGCTGTAAAGTCTTTGGGTATGGGTCCATGGATAGACTATGTACCCAGTGTTTTGAGAAGCCCTTCACTAGGAAATTATACCAGCTGAGGAGGTTTTTTTTTTGGCTTCAGCAACTCATGATAATATCTGGTAAGGCCTAAAGGAACTTTGGTTAGTAGAAGAAAATATGCCCATCAATGAAATCATAGATTTTTTGAGGTACAAAAGGGAGTCTTGGGCTAGAATATAATCCAGGTGGTGCCAGGGCGGGGGGAGGGGATTATATGAACCATTTAGAATAGCTAAAGTTGAGATGGGGGAGAAAAAACCACCGAGATTCTCAACAAAGAGATATTCAGTGCCTGAGCAAGGAACCTGATTGTAGGAATTCAAAGGAAAAATAGACCCAAGTGATAAGTTGAAAAGCAAAGGCAAATTCTTATAGACTTTACAAAATACATAATTTAGGAACTCGACCTTCAGCCATATTTGTATGTTGTCTTCTTTCATGTACTCTGCCATTCTTGCCTGTGTCTAGGATTTTAATGCTGCAAGGGACTTTGAAGATCATTTAATCCAAACATCTCACTTGACAGATGGGAAAATTGAGTCTCAGAGACATTAAGTTCACCACTCAAAGTAATGTAGGTCATTAGTTATTAAATTGTTTCAGTTGTGTCCAACTCTTTGTGACCCTGTAAAAATTAAATTATATCTCTAATAATAAAATATTATATTTTATGAGTTTTATTAAGGATCATTAGAAAGTCAAGGAATAAAGAAGATACAAACTAAAAAAACATGTGCCCATGGCTGATTAGCCCATTTAAAATCCCAGCACTTAGCTTACCACTATACTTGCTACATCATTGCAAAGGAAAGGAAGAGCGCTTGGGAGGCGTTACTGCCAGTTAAATACCAATTGTGAACTTGCCAATGTGGAGACTCAGGAGAGATTATAGGGAATTTTGGGAAATACCAAGGACTTCTGGGGATTGAAGTCTAGGGTTCAAAATCTCCATTTTTACAACCCTGTTGGGGATTTTTCTTGGTAAACACACTAGAGTGGTTTGCCATTTTCTTCTCCAGCTCATTTTATAGTTGAAGAAAACTGAGGCAAAGATAGTTTAGATTTGCTGAAGGTCACACAACTAGTAAATGTCTGAGGCTGGATTTGAATTCAAGTCTTCCTGACTGTAGGTGCAGCACTCTTTCCACTGGGCTATCTAGCAGTCCAAGATAACATAGCAAAATTAGAACTCAGTATCTCCTTGATTCCTGTCCCATGTTCTTTTTACCAAAACATGAATAGTTGATGGCTTGCCAAGATAGTAACATGAATAGTCATAGAGAAAGCCAACTCTTTCTTCCATAGATATCCTAATAAAGAACTGAAAAGAGCTCCAGAAATACCAATTACAAATCTGAAAAGGCTCAAAAGCAAATTCTTGTTGTTTCATAGTATGATTTTTCATGGTTCTGATTGTTTCATTCTATTTTTGATGGAGTCCACTACTTGAGCAAAGTTTATAAGCTTTTTCTCTCCATTTAAAAAAAATAAGAGCCTTATTTTCATCTTTTAAAATCTCTTCATTTCTTCCGTTATTGTAGCTCTTGTAGCCAAACCACTTTTGGTCCCTTCTGAGTCTTTACTTGTATTTTAACTGAGTTAGTCTTTCCCCCTTTGGTTTAACTCTTGGACTTCTCTTAACCTGTAGTATTTCTTCATTGTGGTAGGTTTTTTCTTCAGCTTGTTCATAGCTCTAGTCTCATTTTCCAGATTAGGACTGTATTTTAGGGCTGGGAGTGAGTAGGCTCTGCTTGGTCTTGGAATATGGATGGCACTGCCATTGAAGAGAATAGAGTAAGATAATTGCAGCAATGAAAGAATGAAGGTAGGCAATGGTTTACTTAAGATGTTGCAATTGTCAATCTGTCATTTTCCTCTGCTGGGTGCTCTCACAATCCTTCTCTGCTGCATTTGAATGAGGATACACATAGATAAGTAATGTGATGGTTAACCAGGATTATCATACCAAAATGACAAAACTGAAAGTTACATGAGCTTTCAAGAAATAGAAATGCTTTAGGAAACCAGCACAAACCTTGGGAAGAAGTGGAAAGGAGATACTCCCAAAAAAATTGGGAGTATCTATCATGTATTTGCAGTCCAGAGGGAGTTTCAGGAGTCCTGTTTTCATTCCAATATGCTTCATGCGCAATTTTCTGAGGATCTCATGGCCTGTACTGCTTCTTTGTTGGATTCAGTTCTCCCAGTCTGCAACTCTGAAATGTGTTACAGAGGCACACACATCCCTTTTCCATTTCTGTTCTCTTTCCCAACTGGCCTTTGGCTCGAGGGTGGGACTATGAGTCACATCAGCTTCCTTTGACCATTCCTCAGATTAAGACAAACTGTGGGCAAGGAAAGGAGACTAAGACAGTGTCAGAGGGGCTGAGAAAAGAAAAAAAGACTGGAAGATTCTACTCCCAAGCCAGCAGGTAGCACCTTGATTAGCAATGCCAAAGCAACGCCACAGAAGAATTCAGAATTACCAGTTCTGTTGTCAGGAGATTTCTGAGTAGGGTTTTTAGAGTCCAAAATCTATATCTAATTTTAAATAAAATTCACTGGTATGTGTGTGTGTGTGTGAAAAATGAATATGTTTACACCTGTAATGTAAACATATTATTTTCAGCTATTCAGATATTCCAAACCACACATTTTCTACTTTCTCCCCTGTTATTTTCTTTCACTCTGTTCTCTCTGTGCCCTAAAGAGTAAAAAATACCTCTTTGCCTGACAGAAATTGGGCATGGCTTTTGCAAAGAACAAAGTATTCTACATATGGTTCTTCATTAATTACTATTTGCAGCAAAAGGTTTTTTTTTTTAACATTTTGGCTTTCTTTTTATAGTCATGGTAGTTAGTAGCATTCCCTTGCTTTTTTTATACTCGTCACTAGGTCTTCTCCTAGTGAAAGATGACCAACAGTATTTTTCAGAGGAAATGGAAATAATATATGAACTCTATGTGGCTCACTATAACCAGCAATAAATTAGGGCAATTTAAATATTTGTTGACTAGATGAGCTAATGAATGATCCTGTTTCTTAAACAATAAAATGGTTGGGAGAAGAGATGACAAGGGATCTGAATTAGATGATCTCTAAGTTCCCTTCTAACTCTAAAGCTGCTGGAATCATAAATTTAGTGCTGAAAGAGAACTTCATTACATTCTAGTCCATCCCCTTCAATTTTGCAAATGAGGAAACTGAGGCCTAAAGAGAGGAAATAACTTGGTTAGGGTCCCAAAGCTAATGAGGTGGGGCTCAAGTTTAGGTCTTCCTGAATCCAAGTAGAAGATTCTGTCTACTGTGAATCTACATTATTTTACTCATAAAAAACATTTTTGGGTTCTCTGGATGGAATTTCCTATTCAGATACTAAAAAATCTTTATGTTCCCCAAAGACATTTCATATTATTCTGAAACAAGTAAGTTCTAAATGAGACTGTCCAATACGTTCACCACTTATCACACAAGGGGTGTCACAAACTTATTCTTAATTGGTACTTTCTTTCATCAAAAAGTAATTAAATGACATTAACAGTGCTAGATTTAGAGTCAGAAAGATCAGAATTCAAATCCTGATTCAGATACTAGCTATATCAATTTCAACCTATTTATCCATGAAAGATCATAATAGTAGTCATCTCATAGGATTGCTATGAGATTCAAAGGAAATTAAATACAATGGTGTCCTAAGGCCAGCTCCAATTGGTTCCTGAAAGCCAATTGTTACGTTTCTAGAGTGAGCATTTACACCTTGGAAACTGGCAAATGCTACAGATCAGGGCTTGGTGGATTGTTTTTGTTAACTGTCTTGACTTAAGAAAGATGGAGAAAATATTATTAGTGCAAATTAAATTGAATATGAAATTCCCCCCCTCCCCCAAAGAGCTGGCTGTTAAACATTTACCTATATACCACTGAATATGTTTAAAAGTACTTGCAAACCTTAAAGAACTATATAAATATTATCCATTAATTATTACTCCAAGAACTAGTATTCATAGAGTACTTCCACATATATTGTCTCATTTGATCTTTCCAAGGATTATCCCCATTTTACAAATAATAGAAATTGACCCTCAGAAGTTGACTTGCCCAAGGCTATACATAGGGCTAGTATGGCAAGGTCAAGAATCATAAGCAGATCTTCTAGAACCAAGTATGCATTCCATGAGCCATGCTGCCTTTATCATTGCAATATTGATGATTATTTCATTAGACATGAGAATGATAAATTGATGGTGACAGTAAGAAGTAAAGGTACCTAAGGAAACAGAATAGCATTTCAATTTGTACAGTACTTCAAAGTTTACAAAACACTTTCCTTATAACATTTTTTTAATGTAAGTAGAGCAAGTATTATCCCTATTTCTCAGAGAGATTGAGGCTCAGGTAGATAAAATGACTTTGTCCAAGTTCACAGATCCAGGGTATATCAGATCTAGTATTAAAATTCAATCCTCTGGACTCTAAGTCCAATACTTTTTCCACTATACCATTTTCCCAGAATAACAGCAAAATGGTGGATCAGCTCAATTTGTTCATTTGGTTCCCTTAGAAGATATATTTGAGCCCATTTCTAATCTGTTAATGCTAAGTTTTTTCAGGGAGAAAGAGCCATCCTTTATCTCAGCAAAGGTGTTCATTATATCTTCCAACTTGACATAGTGTTTTCCATGATAGTGGGAGGATGAATAAGTGCTTGGAGACACTTTGGGGTTGATTTTGCTTACACATCCATGTTCTGCCCACACACTGCCATACAAATTCCATCTTTGAGGTTTACTTTGGCAGGATTGGAGGGGGTGTTCATTTGTTTCTTTGCTACTTTATGTGAGTTTAGAGCTGCCAAACCATGCTATAGTGCCATACCTTTGCCCTGATAGCCAAAGGACACCAATGGAAGCTGTTCTAGCACAATTCAGGTTTAGCCATTTGGGTTAGGTTTTTTTACTCACTTAACTCTCAGGGGAAAGTCAGGTAAAGTTTTTATTTCTCTTTACCCCAGAACCTGGAGATTTATAGATCTAGATTTTTAAGTTGAGAAGGCAATTTAAATAGTATACCTTTTCAGTCAGTTGTCTCTTTTTTATAAGTTTCTCATGATTATTGATGTGGTAGGAAGTTCAAGAACTGCAATGGCATCCATGAAATAATGATGACAATGATGATGGTGATAACTAGAATTTACATAGCACCTACTTTGTGCCAGATACTATGCCAAATGCTTTACATTTATTATCTCATTTGATTCTCACAATTCTTGGAGTTAAGTGCTAGTATTATTCCAATTTTTTTTGCTGAGAAAGCTGAAGCAAACAGAGTTTACATGACTAACCCAGGGTCATATATCTAGTGAGTGTTTGAGGCCAGATTTGAACTCAGTTCAGATTGACAGTTGGCCTGACTGTCCCAGTGCTCTATCTATCCATTGAACCACCTAGATACCTTATTATTAAAAGAATTAGAGAAAGGGTTCCATAGTACTAAGTAAATTCTCTGTGGAGTGCTTCTGTAGGCACAGGAAGAAAAATCTAACAATGAGAATATGTGACAGGTTTGTAGCCTCCACTGGTGAAGGGAATAACTTAGGATATGAATCTAAGTAATAAAGTATTAACCTAGTTGGGTTTCTGAAATATGAAAATATCACAATCTCAGATACCCTCTTTGAACAAGCAGTTAGAATTCAACTTAAAAAATGGTTCTATTCTTCAAATATGAATTCATTCAAAATTCATTAAGCACCTGTCATCTAAGCAATAGGAAAAAGACTAAGACACATTCTCATTACCTTCAGGGAGCTCACAATCTAATAAGTAATCCTACTCATAAGTGGAATAGTCTTGGACCCATCTTGGTCTTGGAAAGTGAGACACTGCCAGATGGAGAATGAAACATGGCCAACTTGGACCCATCTTCAAAATGGAAAGAATTCACCAGTGGGAGAAGAGGGCTGGCATGGAAGGGAACTACTTCTGGGTAAAAAAGATCCTAGGTGGTGAAAAAAATTCAAGAGTGAGAAGGAAGTTGAGTCCACAAGAGTCATAAAAATAGAGAATAAAGCATGGCTCATCTAGGCTTGTCAAAATGGAGGTACTAGAAAGAAATCCACAATGGGATATGGGTCTAGTATGGAAGAGGGTGAGAAGGCCCCAGTTGCTGAGAGAAGTTTAAGACCGAAAAAGAATTTAAATCCAGGAGAGTCAAAACGATAGCTAGATGGTATTTCCTCTCTTCTCCTCCTATCCTTTTCTTTTTTCTAAAATCAATAACTTAATGACTTTGGATTTATATTATAACTGTTTACCTCCTACCTTCAGAAAGAAAATAGGTATATAATCTTCACAGCTTTTCTTATCATCAACTATGCTATCATACTTTATATGTTTGTATTCAAGCTGGTTCTTTATCAGGTCTATGTGGATCATCCTAGACTGCAAGCTGATTGGCCTCTGTATCATATAATATTTGAATAATAACAATCAATTGGTTGTTAAATGTTAGGAGTGGTTCTGAGGATCCCACAAAGAAGTAAAAAAAAAAAAACCCATCTCTTAGTATCACAGATCTAGAATTAGAAGGGAACTTAGAGATAATTTACTCAAACCCCCTCATTTTTTACTAAGGAAAATGAGGCCTGGGGAAAGTAAATGACTCTCCAAAGGCTACAGAGGTAGTAAATGGTAAAGTCTGGTTTTGAACTCAGATTCAGGCTTTTTACTGTATCCAGATGTTATCTTTAAGAAGCTTACAAGCTAGTTGTTAGGATGTGTAACAGTACACACATGTGTATGTATAAGGTAGATGTTTGATCTATGGAATTGTATTAAGAAACGCATGGTCAGACCTGTGCATGGCAGTAAAGGTCTTGACCTTTGATCTCAGCATTCTTAACATTATGGCACGAATCCAGGCTTCTTTGTCTTCACCTGGTTAGAATACTCCAGGCCTGGAACTTGTTGTAATTTACTTTTGAACCAATGGCAATCCACTGTGTGCTGCTGCATATGCATTACGTACCTCTTACCTCATTATCCTAATAAATAGAGAGGAACAGCCAGATCCGCCCTCTTAACTTTCTTTTCTCTCTGACTTGGAACTTGGCTGCATGCCAAGTAATTGCTCCCTCTATGGAGCCCCATTGTACTCTCTAAAGATCTTCTTTCTTTAATCTTTCCTTCCTTCTCACCTGACCGCAGGCCAGTACGATCTGCACTTAGAGCTTAGACTCTCAGATCTGCCAGCGGTACCTTTTCTTCCATTGAACTATAATCTCATACCTGATCCACATTATCTTGATTATTTTTATCTTTCTCTACTGTGTACCCTACAAAGAAAGATAACAGGAACTTGTCTGTGCTGTTCCTCCCTGCAATCTGATCTGTGTGTGTCTGCCTCAGTTTATCACCCTCTCTCCAGCTTCTGTTCTCCTCCTCAAAATCATAATGCAGTAGATATTCCCTTTTATGCAGTGGCTGCTGGCCAGCCTTCTGTAGGATGGTATTGACACAGAGAGAATTAGTCCACAAAGACAAGAATGTGTAGAAGAATTGTGAGGGTAAGTACTATGATTGTGGACCAAAATACTGGTGAACCTGGGAAATGTGAGGTGAGCTCCTATGTCTCCTAGAGAATTGTCCTAGAGGGATGTGAGATGATACAACCCAAAAGGACAAATGCCTTGGCTTATAAAAAACAAATTTTATTTTATAAAGGGAGTAAGGGAAACTGGTAGGTAAGACCCTAACGAGACTCAAACTCCACACAATTTCTAAGACCCCTGCAAATTGAGAGCCTTCTTTTTATTCTCTGGACCCTGCCTAAGGTGCTCTGCTTTATCTAAAAAACAACCCCACACTATCTGACTCTAACCTGATCTGCCCACTAGTGATTAGCAAAAAAAAAAAAAGGGGGGGAGCCTTGGTTTGGTTGCACTAAGTAACCCAAAGTCCCAGATGAAAATCTTTGGATTACCTTAGTTCAAGAGGATTTCTGGCAGATGGACCACTGGCAGATGATATTTGTACTCAGAAAAATTATTTCCTCCAAATAAATTCTCTACCAAGAAGTCAATAATTTCTCCACGAAATTTTGAATATCTAGGGAAAATCTTTCAGAGAAGCTCCTTCCAGTTTGGTGGAAATCCAGGCAGAGAGTAAAACCTTCCAGTTCAGGGGAAATCTCAGAAGGAAGTAAGTCGGTTATTGTCAGTTCAAACAATTCCTCTTTCCTTCTCAGAATCCTCTCCCTGGGCTTGTATCAAAATTTCCTTCTTTTCGCTGATCCCTGAAAGCAGTCTATCCCTAACTTATATTCCTACACTTACACTACCACAGTACTAACCAAGGCTATCAACTATCATTAGAAAAGAAACCATGAACAGGATGATTTCAGAAAGAACTGGAAAGCTGTAAAATTTAAAATTCAATCTCAATAATAATATATTTTAAGAGATTTATTAATAATCATTAGAAATCAAGGAATAAAGAAGATACAAAATAAAGACCACATGCCTATGGCTAGTTAGCCATTTTTTAGTCAACCCCACTCACCACCATCAATGCTGATTCTACATCAGAGAGAGGGATCCTCCAAAGACCACGCCTTTTATCCTCTGTCTACAGGAAGTACATAATGACAGGAAGTCAATGGGCCCTTGGGATATGGACTTCTTTTTTAGGGTAACAGATTTTCAATCATACATTCCCCCCAAGACCCGCAGAAGACTAATCTCTCCAGTGGGTCTTGTAAACATACCAACTTTGAAATTGCAATAATTTGAGGACAAGAGGAAAAGAGAACAAAACCAATAATTTCTAGGTGTACTGACAAAAAGCCAGTTAGGGGGCAGTCCCCTTTTGTCATAAGAGTATATGTTCAAATTAAATGTTCAATCAACCTTCAGTTCAATCAACCACACCCAAAGTTCATTCTGGATCTTCTTGATGTAGCTTGTGGTCTGTGGAGGCATCTTCATGGTGCCTTGTAAGAATTCATTTTCTGGATTTGGAGAGGTATCATATTTCTTAACCTAAAATTCCTCTCAAAAAGAATTTAAAATTTGCAATTTAAAATAATAATAATATATTCCCCCCTGAAGAGGGTTTTGCAAAACACAGGGATCACTTAGGGATGCATGGCTGAGTTATGAGGTATATGAATCAATTGGCAGGAGAAATAAAAAAATATTTTAAAAATTCAAATAAAAAATAAGTTCTGCATGAAATATAGACTATCAAAGTCTTATGTGTAAAAATTCTAAGTAAAGGAAAAATAAATCCATAAAAGGTCCTTGAATCAGGGACCAATTAAAATGATTTAAGAAATTATGCACTTACCCAATCAGTTGCCATGTCTATAGAAAGTTTGCCACACCATGAAAGACAGAAAAGGGGCTAGATTAAAGGAGCCAGGTAGGAGCCAAATTTGAGATACTTGGTAGAATGTGGGACAAGGAAGACCTGCCTTTAACACATATTAAACAGCCATAAACTTGAACCCCAAACAAGTTCAAGTCCTCTTGTCTTGGCTCAAAATTTTCATGAATCCAATTGAGATTGGTTGGTCTCTTTGACCTTGTGCTTCATAGGCACTATGCAGTTTTGCTTTGTGCTTCTTTGGCACTGTGCAATGGTTCTTTTTGTATTCTGTCCTGGAATAAGACAGAATCATTAAGCAAAGTCCCATAATTCTTTTTTAAACAATCACTGGTATCATTTTTATAGTCTCAAGCTTTTGGTGGCATGCATTGACATTATAGCAAATATATTTTAAACTTATATTACTGCAAAATCAAAAAAGTTAAAGAAAATCTTCTCAATGATGGTGACGTGCTTCAAATACAAAACGGAGAGAAAAAATAAAACTAAGTTATTATATTTCACATGCAAGCAAAAACAATAAAAGAGTTTTAAAAACCAAAAATATATAGCTTACAATCATTGACACTGTCAGCTAAGGAAATGTTGTAAAAAATAGACTCGAATATGGGACTACAATCCCCACAAGCCTTTGCTCCACTTCCCCAAAAGGCCTTGTAATCTCACCTGGGCCGAGATTGAGAAGGTATTTAAGCTGATTCAAAGGCTTTTGAGGCGCGCTCAGGCTCTTGGACTTCCGTTTGGGGCAGATGTGGCTTTTTTCATAATGTAGGTGAGGTTGTGTCTAGGACTCTCTATGGCCTAGACACGTATCTCTTATCCTGTATTTTCTTTAATCCTTAATCTTCAATAAACCTCTAAAAAATATAATACTCTTTGCAGAGAGAAACTAATTTCTACCTGCCCCAGTCTCCCCGTCTCCCCTAAATTTTAATCTTTACAGATGGTGACCACGAAGGGATGAGAACTTCTCAAAAATTTTTTAGCCTAGAGAATTTTTTTTAAAGCCACAATTCTCCAAGAAAACCATCTTGATCGGCTCCTGCTTCTGCTCCTGGCCTCTCACCTGGTGCCCGAGCTGCACTCCGGCTCCCGGCCCGACCCACCCCAGTGGTCTGTCTCTCACCCATCTGGCCTCTGACCCAGACAGCTCACCACCCCAGCCCCAGACCCACCGAGCGTGACCCCAGCCGGCTCATCACCCAGATCCTTGGAGCAGATTGCTGAGGACTCATTGCGACCAGCTGGTAACAGTATTGGCCACATGGGCAGAGGGGAGAGAAGAGAGGGAAAGGAGACTGGGTCATTTTCCCTTAGGCTAAGCCTCTGGGGGGGTGTATTGGCTCCACGTGGGTGGCCTGGGCTCCACGTGGACTGGGGCAGGAGGAAGGATCATATCAGGGGAGAGAGGAAAGAGAGACCAGAGAGAGAAGAAACAGATTTTTTAAAACAGAAACTTAAAAAGCAATGGGCTGTTTAAAAGGATTTTTGACTGTGCTGGTAATTTCATTGATTTCACCTGCGTGCCAGAAGAAACATTCAGCCCAAAGATTCAACTTTGAATTTGCAAATGGGTGGCTCAGGGAACTGAGAGCATGGTCCTGGGTTAAAATCTGGCCTCAGATACTCCCCAGCTGTGGGGCCCTGAGCAGATTGATAGTCTTTACTACTCTACCTTCAGAAAATAGATATTTAAATGGATAAACACACCTAAGGAACTAAAGACTGGAGGTTATATTCTAAGGCATTTCAGACTCCAATGGTTTATAAAAATCTCTGTATTCTATTGCATTTTTTGTTATGGTTTAACTTTGTGATTTTAAGTTCATATATTACTGGATTCAATATTATTCTGCTTGAACTGAAGGTTGATTGAATTTATTTTGAATGTACTGAGTTTTAAAAATTCTGTTGTTTTTCCCCTATAACTATTGAACAAATATTATTGTGAATAATCCCATATATGAAAAAACAGTTTTTCTATTTTGCCTTTGTAAAATTGTCATAGAGATAGATGGACTTCTTCAGAACTGGTTATAATTGTATAACAACCTTGGAAAAATTAATGTGCTAAATACCTCAAATGATTTTAAGGGTTTTTTAAATATGATTTTTGGAATTTTTTTTAACAATCTGGTTATTTTTGCCCGCCCTAAGGCCCATTAGCTGAAGTGAAATACATTTTATAACCCCCAACCTGCCCGCATTTCTAAATATGTGAATGGAAGTTGGGCAGTTAATCTCAGGGCATTTGTAACCCTATAAGCCTCCAAAAAAGGAGCATCTTTTATTTATACTCTTCAGCTCACTATTTTACTTGCACCAGAATGATATATAGATCTCTTGATTATGTTCTTAATCCAAGATGAGTTTTACTTTGTTTAAAAAATATGTTTAAATACCAAGGTTGAAAGATTGCTATGTTTGTAAAAATTGTGAAAAATGTCCATCAATTCATAGGTTTTAAAAATGTCATACAGCAACTTATGTGAAATATGAAAGTGTGTTTGTTTGCTATTGTAATTAATTGGGCTATTGAGAATTTTGGGGATTTTGATATCTACATATTTGTACTACTATATTTTTAAAGATGAAAAAATTGTTAACCTTGTTCAATTCATTTGCCTTCTACTCACAGTGATCATGGCCAGATACAAAGAGGAAATGGATCTCATTTTTTGGTGAGAAAGCCTTGTATTTTATATTTTCTTAGCTGACACAGAGTGTCAATGATTATAAGCTATATTTTTGAATTTTTAAAAGCTCTTTTATTATTATATTTTTCTTGCATGTGCAATATACTTTTTCAGTTTTTTTATTATTTTTTTTCTCCTTTTTATATTTGAAGCACATGTCACCAGCATTAAAGTTTTGATTTTTCAGTACTACAAGTGTAAGATACATTTGTCAGAGCATGCCCAAAAAGCTTGTGACTATAAAAATGATGCCACTAATTGTTTAAATAAATTATGGGACTTTGCTTAATGATTCTGTCTGATTCCATGACAAGATATACACACAAGAGCCATTGCACAGAGCCAAAGAAAGGCCAATCCAGGATGGATTGATGCACTTCTAGGCCAATACAAAGGTCTTGAACCTAGTGTGAAGACTTGAAGTTACTATGTTTAACATGTGTTAAGACATAAGCTTTCCTTGTGCCCACACTCACTCTGAAAATACTCACAGACGAGTATCCCCAAAACCTTGGCTCCTATAATCTGGTCCCTTTCTTTTCTGCCTCTCATAGTGTGGTGCCTTTCTGTAGTCCTGGCTACTGACTGGGTAAATGTATCATTGTGTAGATCATTTTGATTGGGCCCTGATTCAAGGACCTGTAATACATTTATTTTTCTTTTACTTGGAATTTTTACACATAAGACTTTGATAGTCTATATTTTCATCCAGAAATTTTTCTTTTTTTATTTCGATTTTTTCTGATGTCTTTTAATATCTCTTGCCAATTGATTCATATACCTCATACTTCAGCCATGCATCCCTAGGTGATTTTTCAATCACCCTCTTAATGGGGGGAATGTAAAAAATATCATTATTTAAATTGCAAAGTTTAAATTCCTTTTTGAGAAGAATTTTAGGTAAAGAAGATGCTACTTCCCTGAATCCAGAAACTGAACTGTTGGAGAAGCCATCATGAAGAAGCCTCCAGACCACAAGCTGCACAAAAATGAACTTTGGCTGTGGTTGATTGAACATTTATTTGTATCTGTACTTTCATGCCAAAGGGGACTGCCCCCTAACTGGCTTTTTGTCAATGTGTTCAGCAATTATTGGGTTTGTTTGTTTTGTTCTCTTATCATCAAATTATTATAATCTTTAAATTGATTATGTTTTCATGATCCTTTGGAAAAAAATTAATTTTTTGCAAACAATCAAATGGAGGAATGTAAAAAATAGACTCGAATACAGGACTACAATCCCCACAAGCCTTTGCTCCACTTCCCCAAAAGGCCTTGTAATCTCACCTGGGCCAAGATTGAGAAGGTATTTAAGCTGATTCAAAGGCTTTTGAGGTGCACTCAGGCTCTTGGACTTCCGTTTGGGGCAGATGTGGCTTTTTTCATAATGTAGGTGAGGTTGTGTCTAGGCCTCTCTATGGCCTGGACACATGTCTCTTATCCCATATTTTCTTTAATCCTTAATCTTCAATAAACCTCTAAAAAATATAATACTCCTTGCAGAGAGAAACTAATTTCTACCTGCCTCAATCTCCCCATCTCCCCTAAATTTTAATCTTTACAATGTAGCATACAAAGGTTTCTCACCAAAAATGAGATCCATTTCCTCTTCAAACCTGACCATGATCCATTGTTAATACAAGCAAATTATTTTCACATAGTAACAGTTTTTTTTATAAAGAACAATAGTACAACATGTAATGCACACTCAAAAAGTATCAAAATCCCCAAAATTATAATAGCCCATTTAATGATAATTGCAAACAAACCTACTATCATATTTCATGTAAGTTTCTGTATGACAAAAAAAAACCCCTATGAACTGATGGATATTTGTCACAATTTTAAAGACATAGCAAATCTTTCAACCTTGCCAAGTATATTTTTAAATAAAGTAAAACTTATTTGGGTCTAGAACATCACCAGTCAGTAGCAAGGAGGAACTAAGGAGGAAGGAGAAAGGAAGGACACAAGCAGTTAGACGAGAGAAGTGGTTCATTTCTTCTTTGACAAGAGTCCCCCCGCTACAAATAGCCCAGCCAGTAGGGAGAGCAAGCAACCTGGCAAAAAGTAGTAAAAGAAAAGCGCAGTAGCTCCAAAGAGAGTTGGAGTTTGCAAGGGTGGGTGGAGTAGGCAAAAAACCTTAGCAGGAGAAATGTGGCTTAAATTTTTTTTTATCTAGGCTATCTTAAAAATTTGAGGACTTCCGGGTAAACATGGCTGCAATCTAGACGTGAATCACTTCCTCTCCTTCGGCATCAAATGAAATAGACTACCTCAAAAGAGCATAAAAATCATCCTTGGAAGAATGGAGGGACTCTCCAGAAGGCCACAGCAATGAAGGAACGTGGGGTTTGAACATTTCCATACTATAAGAAGGAGAAAAAGTGTGCACAAAAACGAGAACTGAACTGCCCTACCCCATCTCCCCCATGGAACCAGAGTAGGGGCCAGTGCACTCACCAGAGACAGTGAGTGAGTGAGGAGCGTCTCTATCTGGGGGGCACACCAGGGCCCTTGGGATCTAATGAGGACTGCCAGGGAACTACCCCTCAGGGCGGTTTCACTGGAGAACCCTGTGCACTGGAGAATGCACAGACCACGGGGGCTCTTGCAAACTGCGAACACTGTGGAGATCCTAGAAACTGTAGAAACTGCCTGGGGCCAAAGCTCCACTCCTCTCTGTAGTGAGGGGGGGCACACCAGGGTCCTTGGAAACTGACAGAGGCTACCAGGGAACTACCCCTCAGAGCGGTATTACAGGAGACTCCTGCGCACAGCAGAGAAGAGACCACAGAGCACAGGGGCTGGCCAGCACACTAACAAACCGTGGAGTTGGGGAAGAACCAGCCTGAGGCAAAAAACATTGCCACTTAAAGCCACAGAAAACCCACCCATAAGACCCAGACCTCTGACCAAAAAGGAAAGGGAAAACCACCAAAGGGATGGCTAATAGTGCCCAAGATCAACCTCCAAGAAGAAAGGGAAAAAAGTGACTATTGAAAACTTTTATGGAGAGAAAACCCAGGCTACAGAGGAAAAAGAGGATGAAATTCAAACAAAATCAAAATATGCCCCCCAAAATGGAAATTATCCACAAGCTCTGGAAGAACTCAAAATGGAGCCTATCCAAAAGATGGAAACCTTCTGGCAAGAAAAATGGGAAAAAATTCAGAAAGAGGTCAACAGCCTGACAGACAAGAACTCAAAATTGGAGAGAGAGCTGGAAGCCTCAAACAGAGGGGCAGACCAAATTGAAAAGAAAAATCAATCCTTAAAGATCAGAATTAAGCAACTGGAAGACAATAATCTTGCAAATCAGCAAGAATTAATAAAGCAAAGTCAAAAAATTAATGAATTAGAAGAAAACATAAAATATCTCACTGACAAGGTGATGGACCAGGAAAACAGAGGAAGGAGAGACAACTTGAGAATCATTGGTCTACCTGAAAAACCAGAGATAAATAAAAATCTCGATGCCATACTACAAGAAATCATCAAAGAAAATTGCCCTGATGTTCTCAAGCAAGGGGGCAAAATAGAAATAGAAAGGGTTCATAGAACACCCTCTATACTAAATCCCCAAAAGACAACCCCCAGGAATGTAATTGCAAAATTCAAGAGATTCCAAGCTAAGGAGAAAATCTTACAAGAAGCTAAGAAGAGAAACTTCAGATACAGAGGAGCCCCCATAAGGATCACACAAGACCTAGAAGTAAACATGCTAAGAGACCACAAAGCCTGGAACATGATATTCAGAAAGGCAAGAGAACTGGGTCTTCAACCAAGAATCACCTACTCATCTAAACTGACTATTTACTTCCAGGGGAAAATATGGGCATTCAACAAAATAGAAGATTCCCATGTATTTGCAAAAAAAAGACCAGAACTCAGTGGAAAGTTTGACATCCAAACACAAAGATCAAGAGGAACATGAAAAGGTAAATATGAAAGAAAGGGAAAATGAGAAAAGTGTTTTTTCTTTTATTCAAACCCTCTTCTATAAGGGCTACAATTAGATCAAACATATACACTAACATATGGGGTAAATGTTATATGTAACTTTCAAAATGGTATGCATTAATACAGTAATCAGAAGAATCACTCATAGGGAAAGATCGGGGCATTAACATGATTTGGAGGGGGGAAACAAAAGGAAAGAAAAAGGGAGGGTGATAAATGATGGTACTAAGATATACTTGAAGAAATGGAAATAAATTAAATAGAATAATCTTTGTCACACAAAGATAAACACAGGAAGGGGAGGGGAAGAATTCTCTTATAAGAAGGAGAGGAAAAGAGTGCTAATTATTATTACTTAAATCTTACTCTCAGTGAAATCAACTCTGAGAGGGAAGAACATCTAGATCCATTGGGATTGTGAATTCTATCTTATCCAACAGGGTAAGGGAGAAGGGAAAACTAAGGGGGGGGGTAAAGGAGAGGGAGTAACAAAAGGGAGGGAAGGAGAGGGGGGAGGGGAAGGGAACACAAAAGGGAGGGAATGAGAGGGGGAGGGGAAGGGAACACAAAAAGGGAGGAGCCAGAAAGGAAAGCATAACAAGGGAGGGGACTAGAGGGACTGATTTAAAGTAAACCACTGGTTTAAAAGGTTATAGCAAAAGAAGAAAGGTCAGAATTAGGGGAGGATATCAAAATGCTGGGGAATTCACAAATGAGAATCATAACACTGAACATGAATGGGATGAACTCACCCATAAAATGTAGACAAATAACAGAATGGATTTGAAGCCAAAACTCCACCTTATGTTGTCTTCAAGAAACACACATGAAACGGGTAGATACTCACAAGGTCAGAATCAAAGGTTGGAATAAGACCTATTGGGCCTCAACTGACAGAAAGAAGGCAGGAGTAGCAATCATGATATCTGACAAAGCCAAACCAAAATAGACCAAATTAAAAGAGATAAGGAAGGTAAATACATCCTGATAAAAGGGAGTATAGACAACGAGGAAATATCATTAATCAACATGTATGCACCAAATGGTATAGCACCCAAATTTCTAATGGAGAAACTAGGAGAATTAAAGGAGGAAATAGATAATAAAACTATACTAGTGGGAGATCTGAACCAACCACTATCAAATTTAGACAAATCAAATCAAAAAATAAATTAAAAAGAGGTAAGAGAGGTGAATGAAACCCTAGAAAAATTAGAGCTAATAGATATATGGAGAAAAATAAATATGGTCAAAAAGGAATACACCTTCTTTTCAGCAGCACATGGCACATTCACAAAGATTAACCATACACTAGGTCATAAAATATGGCATACTAATGCAGAAAAGCAGAAATAATTTATGTACCCTTTTCAGATCACAAGGCAATAAAAATTAATGATCAGTAAGGGTACATGGAGAGTAAAATCAAAAATAAATTGGAAATTAAATAATATGATGCTCCAAAATCCGTTAGTTAGAGAACAAATCATAGAAACAATTATTAATTTCATTGAAGAAAATTACAATGATGAGACATCCTTTCAAACCTTATGAGATACAGCCAAAGTAGTATTCAGAGGAAAATTCATATCCCTGAGTGCATATATTAACAAATTAGGGAGGTCAGAGATCAATGAATTGGACATGCAAATCAAAAAACTCGAAAGTGAACAAATTAAAAATCCCCAGAAGAAAACCAAATTAGAAATCCTAAAAATTAAGGGAGAAATTAATAAAATTGAAAGTGATAGAACTATTAAACTAATAAATAAGACAAAAAGCTAGTACTTTGAAAAAAACAAACAAAATGGACAAAGTACTGGTCAATCTAATTTTTAAAAAAGAGAGAAGAAAAGCAAATTAACAGTATCAAATGAAAAGGGGATCTTACCTCCAATGAAGAGGAAATTAAGGGAATCATTAAAAACTTCTTTGCCCAATTATATGGCAATAAATATGCCAATCTAGGTGATATGGACGGATACATACAAAAATATAAATTGCCTAGACTAACAGAAGAAGAAATAGAATTCTTAAATAATCCCATATCAGAAAAAGAAATCCAACAGGCCATCAAAGAACTCCCTAAGAAAAAAATCCCCAGGGCCTGATGGATTCACAATGAGTTCTATCAAACATTCAAAAAACAGCTAATCCCAATACTATACAAACTATTTGACATAATAAGCAAAGAGGGAGCTCTACCAAATTCCTTTTATGACACAAATATGGTACTGGTTCCAAAGCCAGGCATGGTCAAAAACGGAAAAAGAAAACTATAGACCAATCTCTCTAATGAACATAGATGCAAAAATCTTAAACAGGATACTAGCAAAAAGACTTTAGCAAGTGATCAGGAGGGTCTTTCACTATGATCAACTAGGATTTATACCCGGAATGCAGCAAGTGATCAGGAGGGTCATTCACTATGATCATCTAGGATTTATACCAGGAATGCAGGGCTGGTTCAATATTAGGAAAACCATCCATAAAATTGACCATATCAACAAGCAAACCAACAAAAATCACATGATTATCTCAATAGATGCAGAAAAAGCCTTTGCTAAAATACAACACCCATTCCTATTAAAAACACCAGAAAGCATAGGAAGAGAAGGGTCGTTCCTAAAAATAAAAAACAGTATATATTTAAAACCATCAGCTAACATCATCTGCAATGGGGATAAACTAGATGCATTCCCAGTAAGATCAGGAGTGAAACAAAGATGCCCATTATCACCTCTATTATTTAACATTGTACTAGAAACACTAGCAGTAGCAATTAGAGAAGAAAAAGAAATTGAAGGCATTAAAATAGGAAATGAGGAGACAAAGTTATCACTCTTCATGGATGATATGATGGTCTACTTAAAGAATCCTAGAGATTCAACCAAAAAGCTAGTCAAAATAATCAACAACTTTAGCAAAGTTACAGGATAAAAAATAAAACTGCATAAGTCATCAGCATTTCTATATATTTACAACACAGCTCAGCAGCAAGAATTAGAAAGAGAAATCCCATTCAAAATCACCTTAGACAAAATAAAATACTTAGGAATATATCTGCCAAGACAAACACAGGAACTATATGAGCACAACTACAAAACACTTACCTCACAATTAAAACTAGACTAGAGCAATTGGAAAAACATTAACTGCTCATGGGTAGGACGAGCCAATATAATGAAAATGAACATCCTACCCAAACGTATCTATCTATTTAGTGCTATTCCCATGGAACTTCCAAAAATTTTTTTTACTGAATTAGAAAAATCCATAACAAAGTTCATTTGGAAGAACAAAGAATCAAGGATATCCAGGAAAATAATAATAAAACAAAAAACACAAAGGAAGGTGGTCTTGCAGTCTCAGATCTCAAACTATATTATAAAGCAGTGGTCATCAAAATAATTTGTTACTGACTAAGCGACAGAAAGGAGGATCAGTGGAATAGACTTGGGGTAAGTGACCTCAGCAAGACAGTTCATAACAAACCCAAAGACCCCAGATTTTTGGACAAAAAATCCACTATTTGACAAAAACTGCTGGGAAAATTGGAAGACAGTGTGGGAGAGATTACACTTGGACCAACACCTCACATCGTACACCAAGATAAACTCAGAATGGGTGAATGACTTGAACATAAATAAGGAAACTATAAGTAAACTAGGTGAACACAGAATAGTATACATGTCAGACCTGTGGGAAGGGAAAGACTTTAAAACCAAGCAAGACATAGTCACAAAATGTAAAATAAACAATTTTGATTACATCAAATTAAAAAGGTTTTGTACAAACAAAATCAATGTAACCAAAATCAGAAGGGAAACAAGTTGGGAAACAATCTTCATAACAAAAACCTCTGACAAAGGTCTAATTACTGAAATTTATAATGAGCTAAATCAATTGTACAAAAAATCAAGCCATTCTCTAACTGATAAATGGGCCAGGGACATGAACAGGCAGTTTTCAGCCAAAGAAATCAAAACTATTAGTAAGCACATGAAAAAGTGCTCTAAATATCTGATAATCAGAGAGATGCAAATCAAAACAACTCTGAGGTATCACCTCACATCTAGCAGATTGGCTAAGATGACAGCAAAGGAAAAGTAATGAATGTTGGAGGGGATGTAGCAAAGTTGGGACATTAATTCATTGCTGGTGGAGTTGTGAATTGATCCAACCATTCTGGAGGGCAATTTTTTAAAAACATTATTTTATTTGGTCATTTCCAAACATTATTCATTGGAAACAAAGATCATTTTCTTTTCCTTCCCCCCTCCCCCCACCTCTCCCACAGCTGATGTGCGATTCCACTGGGTATCACATGTGTCCTTGATTGGAACCTATTTCCATGTTGTTGGTATTTGCATTAGAGTGTTCATTTAGAGTCTCTCCTCAGTCATATCCCCTCAACCCCTGTAGTCAAGCAGTTGCTTTTCCTCGGTGTTTTTACTCCCACAGTTTGTCCTCTGCTTGTGGATAGTGTTTTTCTCCTAGATCCCTGCAGATTGTTCAGGGACATTGCATTGACACTAATGGAGAAGTCCATTGCGTTCAATTGTACCACAGTGTATCAGTCTCTGTGTACAATGTTTTCCTGATTCTGCTCCTCTCGCTCTGCATCACTTTTTTTATAAAGGGGTTCATTTAGAGTCTCTCCTCAATCATATTTCCTCAACCCCTGTAGTCAAGCTATTGCCTTTCCTCGGTGTTTTTACTCTCCCCGTTTGTCCTCTGCTTGAGGGTAGTGTTTTTATTTTCTCCTTGATCCCAGCGGGTTGTTCAGGGACATTGCATTGCATTGCAAAGGGATCAGTCCCTTTGATCTAGCCATAGCATTGATGGGTTTGTACTCCAAAGAGATAATAAGGAAAAAGACATGTACAAGAATATTCATAGCTACGCTCTTTGTGGTGGCCAAAAATTGGAAAATGAGGGGATGCCCTTCAATTGGGGAATGGCTGAACATATTGTGGTACATGTTGGTGATGGAATACTATTGTGCTAAAAGGAATAATAAAGTGGAGGAATTCCATGGAGACTGGAACAAACTCCAGGAAGTAATGCAGAGCGAGAGGAGCAGAATCAGGAAAACGTACACAGAGACTGATACACTGTGGTATAATAGAATGCAATGGACTTCTCCATTAGTGGCAATGCAATGTCCCTGAACAATCTGCAGGGATCTAAAAAACACTACCCTCAAGCAGAGGACAAATGGGGGGAATAAAAATACTGAGGAAAGGCAATAGCTTGACTACAGGGGTTGAGGGGATATGATTGAATAGAGACTCTAAATGAACACCTTCATGAAAATACCAACAACATGGAAAGGGGTTCGTACTGAGGGACACATGTCATACCCAGAGGAAACACGCTTCTTCACCATTGGGAGGAGTGGGGGAGTGGGGGAGAAAAGGAAAATGATCTTTGTTTCTAATGAATAATGTTTGAAAATGACCAAATAAAATAATGTTTAAAAAAATAAAAATAAAAAATAAAAATAAAAATTTTGAGCGGTTCTTCTCTGACTAGTGGTTGCCATCAATATAAAGGTTAAAATTAAATCTCAATAATTATATTATATTTTAAGAGATTTATTAATGATCATTAGAAATCAAGGAATAAAGAAGATACAAAATAAAGACCACGTGCCCATGGCTGGTTAGCCATTTTTTAGTCAACCCCACTCACCACCATCCATGCTGATTCTACATCAGAGAGAGGGAGTCTAAAAGCCCATGCCCTTTATCGTCTGTCTACAGGAAATACGTAATGACAGGAAGTCAGTGGGCTCTTGGGATATGGAGTTCTTTTTTTAGGGTAACAGATTTTCAATCATACAAAGCCCTACATGAACTGATGTAGAGTGAAAGAAACAGAACCAGGAGAACATTGTACACAGTAACTGCAATATTATGGAACGATAAAATATGATACACTTTGGTATTCTCAGCAATACAACGATCCAGGACAATTCTGAGAGACTTATGTAAAAGAATGATATCCCCTTCAGAGAAAGAACTGCTGGAGTAGAAATGCAGATTAAAACATGATTTTTCACTTTTTTATTTGGGCATATGTTTTGGGGTTGTGATTCTATAAGATTATTTACTTACAAAAATGACCAATATGGAAATATTTTTGCATGATAATGCATATATAACCTAGATTGAATTGCTTTCCAGCTCTAGGAGGGGGAATGGGAGGAAATATTTTGGATCATAAGACTTCGGAAAACATATTGAAATTTGTTATTTCATGTGATTGGTAAAATAAAATATCTTTATTTAAAAAAAGAAAAGAAACCATGCTGCAGAGCTCGGGGCAGTTTAGATTAATTTTGCTCTCAGGCTAAATGATCTGGGACCCAACTGTGAGCCCATTGACCAAGAAACATATAGAAGTAGTTTTTAGAGCTTTTGGCAGAGAGTTCCTAAGACCCCAGGGGACCTTCTTATTGTTTAAAATTTTTTTCAACCAACAGCTTTTACTTGCTTTAATGTCTATGATCTATGTTTTATCCATTCTGTGAACTGCTTTTACCTGAGGGGATTTGTAATATATTTTTATCAAAGAAATCTGCAATATTATGGAACGATAAAATATGATACACTTTGGTATTCTCAGCAATACAACGATCCAGGACAATTCTGAGAGACTTATGTAAAAAGAATGATATCCCCTTCAGAGAAAGAACTGCTGGAGTAGAAATGCAGATTAAAACATGATTTTTCACTTTTTTATTTGGGCATATGTTTTGGGGTTGTGATTCTATAAGATTATTTACTTACAAAAATGACCAATATGGAAATATTTTTGCATGATAATGCAACCCTGAACCACTACCAGAACAAATGGTAAAAGAGAGGATGGGATCTAGTCTAATGACTTATTGAAAACAACAACAAAAACTATATGGAAGGAAGGGAATTACGAGTGGTTTCTTGGCTCTCAGTGAGTTGCACAGGCAATGATGAGGGCAGTGACATTGAAACAGGACCCAGACATCTACAAAGGTAGGTTGGAGCCAATTTGTGACAGAACTGTATTGTGTTGGCTGTATTTGTGTTAAAAAAAAATAGAAACAGATCCTTGTGATGGTATACTGACTTGTCATTATTTGTTTTTCACCTGTGCCCAACTCTTCCTGACCTTATTTTGGGTTGTCTTGGCATATACTGGAGCATTTTCTTCTCCAGCTCCTTTTACAGATGAAGAGATTGAGGCAAATGGAATTAAATGGCTCATCCAGAGTAACACGGCTAATAAGTGTCTAACACTGGATTTGAATTTATGACAGTGCTCTATCCACTGTACCATCCACCTGCCTAAAGGTAATGTTAGCTTGCCTTTGAATTGAGATTTATTAATAAACAATGATTTAATATTACTTTCTTAAACAACTCTGTAAAGTGAGTAAGTTGGTATTATTAGGCCAAATAACAGACGAGGAAACAGACCCAAAGAGATTAAATTGCTGGTTGGGTCATGAGGGTATATGATATGATGGGATAAACATATTGACTCATAGCCTCAGTTTGGGTATAATAATGTGCCATCTTGTGCCATCTACCTTATAAGTTCTCTAAGTGAAAGTGCTTTTTAAGTCTTAAAGTGTTATAGAAATCTGAACTGTGATTATTATTATAATTGTTCCTGGTCATATAGTGAGTCATGATGAAAGCACAGGTTTCCTGATTCCCAGGCTAGCATTTGTTCTATTGCATCATGAAACATGACTTAGAAGACAGTTGCATGTGGTGTATATCTTTGGAGGACATAAAAAATAACAGTAATAATCATAGGCTGTGAACCCTCAAATCATTTGTGTGAGGAGAAACATCCTCAATAATTGCATTTGCTAAAACCACTCATCTCCTTTTTCAGAACAGGGATCTTCAAAGTATGGACTGTGGACCCAAAAAACTTTATTTACAAATGGAAAAACCATTCTTAGCAACTAGGCTGGACAAAAACAAACCCTTAGGCTTTAGTTTGCTGACCTCTGTATTAGAAGAAAATCATCTGAAAAAATTCAAATTACTTATTAAACATTCTGATTATCCAATAACACTAATAAACTGGAATTTGACAAAATTTCCAAAAACCCCAGTAAAATATTTCTTCTTGTTCTAGGGACATATTAATTTAGAGGCGTCTATTCCTTTCTACCTCTCCTATCTTGAGTGCTATATATGTATTTATATTTTTAAAATTATATAAACTTGTAGCTTTCTAGATGTATATTATCACCAGGAAAATACTGAATTTCATTTATCTTAATATAGTTTATACATTCAGGGAATTATGGGAAACTTCATTTGAAGATGACATAACACAGCTTCCAGCTCTGTGCTAACTGAAGTACAGTGTGTTGATATAAAATAAATAGGCATCTTGCCCTAGAGTAAAATGGGAAATGTCATGGAATTTATACTGCACTGAAAACTATGCAGGAGCAGAATGAAAAAAAAATTATGAAAAAAATTAAACCAACCTTGGCATTCAAATATTCTAGCTTGCTGACGTTAGTGGAGGTTTATGGACAATTGATAAGAGGAAAAAAGAAACAAATTAGGGATCTTATCCCTAATTCAAATGAATTGGTTTTTTTTTTAAGTTTGATTAAAGCCTGCTTAAAATAAAGGGTATAAGATGTTTAAGAAGAGCCCTTTATATTCCTTACCTTCTCATCAGCTGAAAAGTTTACATCCAAAACCATTTCCTTGTTCACCTTGACTATGATTTTTCTTGGATTGTGTGAGGTGAAGAAGGGAGGGGCTCTTTGTTAGTAAACTCTAGGATGGAAAAGAAAGAATGGGACGTTGCTTCCTCTTTATAGCAGTCTCCTCAGAAAACATGAGTTTGAAGCCCAGGTCTATTGTTTACTCCTGAGATGACCTCATGGAAGATACTTTACATTTCTGTGTCTTGGTTTCTTTATCTGTAAAATAACTGGGTTGGACCACAGGACTGCTAATGTTCCTTCCCTGTCTAAATCCTATGAAGATATTAACAAGAAGTGGTATTTTCATAATGCTTTAAGTTTGCAAAGTACTTTATAAGTGCTATTACATTTGATCTTCCCAACATCTCTGTGAAATAGGTTCTATCATTTCTCCCATTTTGCAATGAGGAAACTAAGGCACTGAAGTTCAGGTAACTTGTCTAAGGTCAAACAATTAGATGTATCTGAGACAGAATTTGAATTTGAGTCTTACCGACTTCAAGTCCAGTGCCATCAAAATCATAAAGTATCCTAAAAGTGAAAGTTATTATTATTATTGTCACTGACAAGTATTGCTTAGAAAAATGAAAGTACAAATATAGCAACTAAAGAGTCTTGAGTAATTTGTTGGAAATAATATACTTATAAGGAAGTGTGTGATGACAAACTCAAAAGAAAATGCTTAACAGAAAGAGAATCTTACTAGGTTTTTAGATGATTGAGATCAGGAGTCATTTCTTATTTATCTTTTAAATCTTTCTTTTCCCGAGAACAATGGTTGGTGCTAGATGCAGTCAATAAATGTTTGTCAATTTGATTTTGATTGGGTTTTATATAGCCTTTACTAATTGTAAGAAATGATTTGAAAGGGTCATCTCTGCATTTCTCCAAGTTTTCTGCCTGTTTTGATAGTTAAACTGACTCAGTGTATTAAAATTTTTAAGGTGAGAATTTGCATTTTGCTTTAGAATATAACTATAATTTTCTGGATGTTGTTGTAGTGTTTGCAGCAATAATACCAGTTAAATCCCAGACAGTCCCCTTGCTCAAACAATTATGAAAAAAATTCTAAAAGATACTAATAAATCCCAATTTTGAGGGTTTTTTTTTTAAAGCCAACCTGGGTTTCTGGTATTTGTCCTTCCTTGTAAGCAAAACAAAACTTTGCAGACATAAACTAAAAATGTCCCTATTTTTGTACTGAAGAAAAATCTCAGGGGGAGGAGGGAGAGAGTAGAGACTGAGGAACACTACTGTTTTTTCTGCCTCCCTCTTATCTGTCTTTACTCTCTTGTGGTACACAATAGTTTTCATTTCTCCCAGTTGTTGTTTGTCCTTCATATTCAAAGAGGACCACTGATATATCAGGGTAATATCTTGACTTGAATATGAATTGAATTTAAGTGAGACAGAGTTATACAGTCATTGGCCTCACTCTCTCTTCTAAAGTCATTAAAGTCCAGTGGAAAGACAAAAGTCAGGACAACTGGTGATGTTCCAGAATGCAGTGGATGCCCTTGGTGTCTTTTATGTCTGACCAAGCACTAAACGCTCCACCAGTACCTGCTTCAGCTACCTTCATGACTGTTGGAGCAAACTATTCTCTCCAAAGCATATAAACATTTCTTCCAGGATCGCAAACAATAAATTACAAATCAATATTTCCATAAATGAAATACATGACAGATTTTTAGGAGCCCTTATCCCTGACAAAAGAAACATCTCTGGGTAACAGATAATAACATATTGTCATTTAATATACTCCTAGCACTTTCTGATAACTACAGGTATCATTTCCACATGAAGAGGAACATATGCCCCCCACAATCTGGAGAATCCATAACATTTTTGGCCCTTCCTTTGTATCAGAGAAGTTTGAATTTTTTTCCTTTTGTGGAATGTTTATAATATCTTATTGTAGAATTTGGGTGAACCAGTGGAATTGTGCGTCAGCTATGGGAGGGGGATGGAAAGAATGTGAATCTTGTAACCATATTAAAATATTCTTAATTAACTAAATAAAATTTAAAATGAAATAATGAAAAAAGAAAGAAATTGGGTTACATATTTGATCATAGGTTATGTGTAGGTCAAAGATCAGTGAAAGATATCACACGACAGATGGCCATAGATATGCTTGGCATCCCCCAAACTGCTTGGGAACCATAATTCTTTTACTACCAATTTATTTGTAGCTCTTCATTTATGCTATTAAATAGTAAAATATATACTGTAAGGTAATATCCATAAATCAGTACATATATTTTATGCATTTATGAGTTACTAAACTTTTAAAGATAGCTCTACAGTTCTAGCTTCTTGTGTTGTCTGATAGTTTTGTGTCCTTTTCCCAAGATTTAATTTTAGAAAGGAAATTGTGTATGTTTATGGCATTAAAAGATAGTGTATTGATATTATGTATACTATGTATATATTTTATACATTTCTGGGTTTCTAAACTTTTAGAACTTTAACCTAAACTTTTTCCTGTGTTGCCTACAGATTCTGCAAAAAAATTCCTATTTAATTCTTGTGCTGACCTGCAATATAGTGAGACCACTGTGTGTAAAGTCACAATGTGGAAGGGAAACTTGCAGACTCCTTTTAATGAACTATATAGCAAGTTGATTCTGCAAACGATCTCCTATCATTTGAATCAGACAATCTAAATGGATTTGATTCTGGAGCTTTTAGGGAGACTATTTTTTAACTTCACATGCTAGCACTAGTGCCTATCTTCAGGATTTATATGTTTTGCTTCTGTAATCATTTGACCTGTTCTTTCACATAATGGCCTTTCTATCACTATATGCATGCCACTTCTCTGAGGAATCATGGTATCCTGAACAGAGCATTGGCCTTGGAGTTAGGAAGAAAAGGTTCCAAATTTCACATTTCAAACATACTACTGTGGATAAAAACCATTTCACTTTTCAGAGTCTCAGTTATCTGCCACCCAAAAAAGAGCTGCTATAAATATTTTTGTACATATGGCTCATTTTCCCCTTTCTTTGATCTCTTTGATGTAAAAACAATAATTTGTAACACGATGTTGTAGACTAGGAACTATGAGCTGTGAGAGATAAACTCTTCTCTCCATCTCTCCTGTCAACTTCCATAACACCCACCAGCACTGTTGCAAGCAAAGAAATTGTGGTGCAGACCTGGGGTAGCTGAGGTTAACGCTGCCCCCAAAAGATTAATTTGGGACACAGCTGTGGACCCTTTGAGCCCCAGAGGGCCTCCTTGTCAACTGCTTTTAGAAAGTCTTGCTGGTAGTTTTTTTTGTATTTTTGTCCTCTGAACTGGTTTTAAACCACCTTGAGAATTGTTTTTATCTTTGGGTATTGAAATACAATTTTAGAAAAAGGACTCTTTATATCTAACTATTGGGTTTGAATGATCCATCATACCTGATGCAGGATATTGACCATGAAACCTTGTGAAGAAATATTATTTTCATTCTATCTCCTTTCTAATTCCCTTCCTCTTTTAGGATATTCTAAAATTGATTCCCAGGAATGTTGGTTTTTGACAGAGATACTTGGTATCAATGGAAAGTATTCTAGTGTCAGTGAGGCTGACACTATTTTTTGCCTTTTCCCTTCTAGTTTGTTCCTTTCACTGACCTGTCATCTTTTTTTAAAACCTATAAGCCCTGTGTTCTACTCTCTCCAAATCATATGACTACCTCCTTAAGCCCAACCTCTTTCTTTCCTATGGGAGAGTTAGTATCAAGAAGATCCCAGTTTGTGACTGCCCTTTGATCCAGTCATAGCACTGCTGGGTTTGTATCCCCAAAGAGATAACAAAGAAAAGATTTGTACAAGAATATTCATAGTCATACTCTTTGTGGTGGCAACAAATTGAAAAATGAGGGGAGGCCCTACAATTGGGGAATGGCTGGACAAATTGTGGTACATGTTGGTGATGGAATACTATTGGATTGGATGGATACTAAAAGGGATAATGAACTGGAGTAATTCCATATGAACTGGAACGACCTCCAGGAATTGTTGCAGAGTGAAAGTAGCAGAACCAGGAGAACGTTCTACACAGAGACTGATATACTGTGGTGCAATCAAATGTAATGGACTTCTCTAATAGCAGCAATGCAATCACTCAGGACAATTCTAAGGGACTTATGAGAAAGAACGAAATCCACATTCAGAGAAAGAACTGTGGGAGTAGAAACACAGAAGAAAAACAACTGCTTGATCACATGGGTTGATGGGGATATGATTGGGGATATAGATTCTAAATTATCACCCTAGTGCAATTATCAATAATATGGAAAGTCTTCATCAATGACACATGTAAAACCTAGTGGAACTGCGCATCAGCTACAGGAGGGGGGTGGGGAAGGGGAGGAAAGAACATTAATCTTGTAACCATGTAAAAATATTCTAAATTAACTAATTATATAAAATTTTCCAAAAAAGAAGAAGAAAGAAGAAGAAGAAGAAGAAGAAGAAAGAGGAACAAAAAGAAGAAGAAGAAGAAGAAGAAGAAGAAGAAGAAGAAGAAGAAGAAGAAGAAGAAGAAGAAGAAGAAGAAGAAGAAGAAGAAGAAGAAGAAGAAGAAGAAGAAGAAGAAGAAGAAGAAGAAGAAGAAGAAGAAGAAGAAGAAGAAGAAGAAGAAGAAGAAGAAGAAGAAAATTCTAGTTAGAAAGTGTCCAAACCATCTTGCAACCTATCACACTTCTGTTCATCCCAATATCGCCCATTCATTCCTTTTAGGATAGGACTCAACTATCAACTTTTCCAGTGTTCTATCTGTACTCTCACATTAATCCAAAATCAAGGGGAGAAGTTTTGTGTGTCTCATTAGTCAATTCTTTTGCATCCTTGGTCTCCCTTTCTTTCTCCTTTTTTCTGCCTACCTGAGATAAAAGTCTTCAAATGACCCAACCACTACTCATACTAATTTATAAATGATAGAATACATTTTTTGTTTCTGAAATATTAATTTATTCTTTCTTACCCTCCCTCTGATTTTACCCCTAGATATTTTGTGTTTGATTCTTTACTCCATTGATCCTGAAAAGAAAGATCTTTTCAATATCTTTCAGACAATTTGAAAGTTTTTAAAAACAAAAAATTTTAAAACACTCCTCTATTCCTCACTCATGACTTTATTTAGCCCTAGTCACATGAGAGTCTTTCAATACTATCTGAAGTGTTTGCATACTTTCTTCTATTGAGTAAATTTGGATGTTGAATACCATATCTCCTCCAAGTTCTTTTAAAGGAAAGATTAAAATTCTTCTTTTTTGGAAAAATATTTGCAGTGAGTATATCTGATAAAGGTCTCGTATTCAAGACACATAAAGAACAGAGTCAAATTTGTAAGACTAATTGCAGTTCTCCAATAAATGAATAATCAAAAGACATGAATAGGCAGTTTTCAAAGAAAAAAATCCAAGCTAACAACAATCATATGAAATAATGCTTGAAATCACTCATAATATTAGGAATTGATCAACACCTCACACCCTACACCAAGATAAATTCAAAATGGGTGAAAGACTTAAACATAAAGAAGGAAACCATAAGTAAATTGGGTAAACACAGAATAGTATACATGTCAGACCTTTGGGAAGGGAAAGACTTTAAAACCAAGCAAGACATAGAGAGAATCACAAAATGTAAAATAAATAATTTCGACTACATCAAATTAAAAGGCTTTTGTACAAACAAAAGCAATGTAACTAAAATCAGAAGGAAAACAACAAGTTGGGAAAAAATCTTCATAAAAACCTCTGACAAAGGTTTAATTACTCAAATTTATAAAGAGCTAAATCAGTTGTACAAAAAATCAAGCCATTCCCCAATTGATAAATGGGCAAGGGACATGGATAGACAGTTTTCAGATAAAGAAATCAAAACTATTAATAAGCACATGAAGAAGTGCTCCACATCTCTTATAATCAGAGAGATGCAAATCAAAACAACTCTGAGGTATCACCTCACACCTAGCAGATTGGCTAACATGACAGTTATGGAAAGTAATGAATGCTGGAGGGGATGTGGCAAAGTAGGGACATTAATTCATTGCTGGTGGAGTTGTGAACTGATCCAGCCATTCTGGAGGGCAATTTGGAACTATGCACAAAGGGCGATAAAAGAATGTCTACCCTTTGATCCAGCCATAGCACTGCTGGGTTTGTACCCCAAAGAGATAATGGACAAAAAGACTTGTACAAAAATATTCATAGCTGCGCTCTTTGTGGTGGCCAAAAATTGGAAAATGAGGGGATGCCCATCAATTGGGGAATGGCTGAACAAATTGTGGTATATGTTGGTGATGGAGTACTATTGTGCTCAAAGGAATAATAAAGTGGAGGATTTCCATGTGAACTGGAACAACCTCCAGGAAGTGATGCAGAGCGAGAGGAGCAGAACCAGGAGAACATTGTACACAGAGACAAACACACTGTGGTATCATCGAACGTAATGGACTTCTCCATTAGTGGTGGTGTAATGTCCCTGCACAATCTGCAGGGATCAAGGAGAAAAAAACACTATCCAAAAGCAGAGGACAAACTGAGGGAATAGAAACACCGAGGAAAAGCAACTGCCTGACTACAATGGCTGAGGGGACATGACAGAGGAAAGACTCGGAGCGAACACTCTGATGCAAATACTAACAACATGGCAATGGGTTCAAGTCAAGAACACATATGATACCAGTGGAATCACACGTCGGCCACGGGGGGTGGGAGGGAGGAAAAGAAAATGATCTTTGTCTTTAATGAAAAATGCATGGAAATGATCAAATAAAATACTATAAAATTAAAAAAAAAAAAGAAAAAAAAAAGAAATCACTCATAATTACAGAAATGCAAATTAAAGCAACTTTGAAGTTCTACCCCATACCCATCTGACTAGCAAAAATGACAATCGAAGATAATAATAAATATTTGGGGATGCTGTCGGAAAATGAGTATATTAGTGAACTGTTGGTGGAGCTATGAATTTATCTAGCCATTCTGGAAAGCAATTTGGAACTATGACCCAAAAGTTACTACACGGTTTATACCCTTTGACCCAGCCACACCACAATTAGGCTTACTCCCCAAAGAAACCAAAGAAAAAAGAAATATATGCAAAAATATTTATAGCAGACATGAAACATTTATAGAATATATTTATATCACTCAAGCCTTGACTGACTCCAACTACCTCTCTCCTCTGAGGGAGGGCTGGAGAGTGATGCATTAAACTTCTTCCAAAGCCTTCCTTTATAGAGGGCAGAAACTTGATATTTTTGTTCTCTCCACACTTCATCTGCTGCCATGTTTGGTTTTAACTCCCTGGAGCAAGATGCTTCCCAGCTTGCCCCCTGGTCAACCTTCTTTGGTCTTCCGTTTCCTATCACCTTTGTTGTCTATCCCCCACCTCACCCCCATTAGCATGTAATCTACTGGAGGGGAGGAAGTGTTTACTTTTTATTAATTGTATCCCCAGCACTTAACAAAATGACAGGTCTAGAGTAGGCACTTAATAAGTGTTTATTGGATTAGGTTGGATATTTATAGCAGGTTTATTCATGGTAGCCAATCCCTGTTTTAAAAAAAAGGAAACTTAAGAGGGTGTTCTATTAGGAAATGACTAAACAAATTTTTTTTATGTGGATATAATGAATATTATTGTCATAGAAGAAGAAGCAAATGGTTTCAGAAGAAACTGGAAAATGTTCATGAAATGATTCATAGTGAAGTAAGCAGAGCTAAGAGAATAATCTACACAATGAAAACATAAAGACAACTTTGAAAACCTTTAATATTTTGATTAATGCAATGATAAACTATAAGTCCAAAAGAATGAAGATTAAATATAATACTTTCTGTTAGAGAATGAATGAATTAAAGATTCCGAAAGAGTTGTACATTTTTGGCTATGTTCAATGTGAGAATTTCTTTGACTGGACAATACACGTATGTTATTCAGTTGAGGAGTTATTATAAGAACAGATTATAAAAGAAAAAAATTGAAAATAAATATTGGCTATCAGTATAATTAAAGGCATTACATATTTTATAAGTATGTATATTTTTATTTTAAAGATTGGTTTGTAAGTTAAAACAATGCTATTCCTTTAAAATGAATGAATATAGGGAAGATTTTTTACTGTTGCTCAATTTGATTTAGATTCAACTGTAAAATATATTTTCTTTTTTAGTTATCAATTTTGGCTTTTCAGGTCATATTCCAAAATCTCCTTTCACTTTTTAAATTATTGTGAATAATACTGATGGTTGGCCCTGGAATGTAAAAAGTTTTTACCTTGCTCCCTATAAAATTTGTTGTTTATTGTTATAATTTTTATGTTTGATTTTACTTTTTTCTGGGCAAGTTAGGGCCCTGGGTTTCTTTCTGTAGGTGTTCTAGGGGTTCTTTCAGTCTGTGTTTTATATCTACTTCCAACTACTGGAAGTAAATTTTTTTCAATGATTTCCTGAAGTATTTGGGTTTTTCTTTATCATGGTGTTTTTCTGGAAGACTAACAATCCTTAGCTATCTAAATATTTGATGGCCTCCTTCAGGAGATACAGGGATTTCCCTCATCAGAGGTTTTTGAATAGAGGCTGGATGACCATTTGTTGGGGATGATATAGAAATAATTCTTTGTTGGTTGTGGTTGGAATATAGGATCTCTTAGGTCTCTTCCAACAACTGAAGTCTTCTGACTTAGATTCAAGTGATCTTCCCATTATCTAGGTACCATATCCCAAGCATGTGAAAACTTCCCTATGCAGAATGCATGTATGAGAGCAATTTGTTCCAGTGGGCATGAAGGCAGCTGAAATATACATTATGGAGTACTTAGGGCATGAGTGGACATCAAAGACACCAAGGTAATCCTCTGCATATTGCCACTAGACTTCAATCACTCTGAAAGAGACAGGAGCAAGCCTGATGACTTTGTGCAACTCTGCCTCAAGTAAATCCAATTCAGGTCCAGTCAAGATATCACCCCATAATGCCATTGATACTCTTCAAAAACAAAGGATGAACAAAAGCAAGCACAACAACCATTCTCCTTTGGCAACTATAGTTTTTCTATGTCATCCAGCACTTTTTATTAACCTATCAGTCACTGGGTCAACTAGAATTTATTAAACACCAACTATGTGCCAGGCACTATGATAGTGTTGAGGAAAGAACAAGAGTCAAATGACAGTTTCCTTTCTCAAGCAATTCACAGTTCAATGACGTCAACCAGCTCTGCATGCCTGTAATATGTCAGACATTGTTCTAAAAGCTAGGGATACAAAGACAAAGAAATGAAGCAATCCCCATTCTCTAGGATCTTATAATCTATCAGAGGAAACACGTACCCAAGTAAGTACATGCATAATATATGCGAGAAAAATAGAAGACAGTTCAATGCAAAATAGTTTAAGGAAGGAGAGCTGGCTTTTTGCTTGTTTCCCCAAGACAAGTGGCTTAGCTGCACTTGCTTCTCCTAGGGCATAGTGTCTTTGATAAATGGTCTAATATGTTACTGGGCTGGGTGAAGTAGGTGATATGATAGATATGCTCATTTCTCACCAGGTTCTGCAACTGATGGATTCAGCCAAGTAAGTTCCTCTACTATTGGTCAGCTGCTTCCCAGAGGGAGATTTTGAAGAAAGATTTTGCCTTGGGTCTTAACAAACTACGATGTGATGTGACTGGTTCATCTTTTAACCACCCCCTTCCTAAAAACGTGAATCATTCGAGCAGGGTATCTTATTAAAATCAGTTATTAACATTCAAACCTTACTATACAAATGGTGAGAGCTTAATTTAGATTTTTTACACCAACTTTGGAAAATTGGCTTTTAAAGGCTATAATTAGTGAGGAAAGGGAATAATATTCCAAAGAGAATAAAGGAGAGCAAGTTGAGCAGAGAGAAGGGGAGAAGACTAATTCACAGAACTTGCAGCCAGCCAAAAACATCTTTAAAGACAGAAATATCCTTTCTTCCCTGTCACTTTCCAGCTAAGGGAAATATAGAGGAGAGAAGGCAAGGGTCTTCCCCTCCATAATCACTGTAACAACCCCTCTCTGGGTAGTATAGAACAATCATCCAATGAGCATTTATGAAGGATTTATCATGTAGCTGGTACTGTTTTGAGAGAAGATACATTATATATATATATATAAATATATATATATATAGTATATATACACACATATATAGATACATATATGGATGTGTGTATGTATATAGTCACATGTTATTATATATATGCATATATATGTAATTGAGGTTCTAAATATGTGGTTCTATGATAGCCTCCAGAATAATATAGTGGAACAAGCACTGGACTGGAAGTCAGAAACCCTGAGTTTAAACCCATGTTCCACTCAAGAGGATGATATGAATAGTAGCAGGTCTCAATAGCCAGCATTTTTATATATTATTGCACTTTTTAAGATTTTCAGAATGCTTTATATATATTATTGATTTGATCTTCATGAGAATCCTGGGAGGTAGGTGTTATTCTTATCCTCATTTTACATATGAGACAGGTTGAGTAACTTTTCCAGGATCATAGAACTAGTAACTGTCTAAGGCAGGATTCGATTTAGAAATAAACTCCATGTTCAACATTGTGTGCACTGCACTATCTTTGCTATTTTTGTTCAGGCTTTTCAGTAATATCCAACTCTTCATGACCAGATCTGGGATTTTCTTGGCAAAGATCCTGGAGCAGTTTTCCATTTTCTTTTCCCGCTCACTTTAAGAATGAGGAAACTAAGGCAAACAGGGTAAAACAACTTATCAGAATCATAGAGCTAGTAAGTAGCCAAGACTGGATTTAAACTCAGGAAGAAGAATACTCTATCCACTGCGCCACCTGGCTGGCTATTAAAATAGGCCATACAAGGATTTGATGAAGAAACCAGGGGAGTTTATCATGAAGAAGAGAAGACTTAACGGGGAAATAATAAATTATTTCTAAATAAAGAATAAATATAGATAAATTCTAAGGAAATTAATTCTAAATAAATAAATTCATTCTAAGTCTTTTAAAAGCTGCCATAGAGAAGAGGGATTCGCCTTGTTCTTCATGCCTTATTTATACCCAGAAGGTACGGTGAGGGAAACATTCAGGGAGCCAGGTATAGGTTCAATAAAAAATAGAAAATTGTCTTTACAATTAGTGCTATCTATCATATAAATAATTAGTATTTAGGGCTGGATTTGAATTTTGGTCTTCCTGAGCCCAAGCCCAGCACTATATCCACACTACCACCTAGCTGACCTTGGGTACAGGGAGTGAGAAAGAGAAGGCACTGAGCCATCGTGTAATTGGAGAGAAAGATTCACTTATGGGACAAATAGGAAAATGTGTTTCTGAGATCCAGAAGGCTGTGTGTGTGTGTGTGTGTGTGTGTGTGTGTGTGTGTGTGTGTGTGTGTGTGTGTGAGAGAGAGAGAGAGAGAGAGAGAGAGAGAGAGAGAGAGAGAGAGAAATACAGTACAAAAGAAGTCTTCCTGACTATAATGCAGATAACCAAAGATGATGAAAATAGAGAACTGATGTCCTGAGAAAAGGAATGACCAACACCTATTGGGAACTGAGGAGAACTCTGGGAGATGTGAACTCAGGGGAGCAGGAGAAATTGCAATTGAGGTTTATGATGGGGATTGATGATGGCTAACATCGGCTGAGGGCTCCTGGAATGAAGGATGTTGAGAAGAATCAAGACAAATAGCAGTGATGGAGAACGCCTACTATAAATAAGCCATTGGAATGAGTTATAGGCAGGGATGTGCCAGTAAATGTTTCACAATCACCTAGGGGTAGGAAGAGGGAAAATGGGCATAAGACACAATTTTAAGTTCAATCTTTTTATTGTTTTTTTCTCCATAACTTTCTTAAATCTATAAAAAATCCACAAAACAATAAATCAGGCCCTGATTTGTAGCTTGTGGATTTCCAAGGTCCAATCACCACAAGAGCTGATACTAGCACACTCTTGGTTGAAAGAAAAGAAAGCTTTGCTGCACAGTCAGCGAGAACAGTCAGGAAGAAAACAGCATCATATTGAGGGTAAATATCAAATAAACCTTAGCCCTTGTTAGAGATCTATCAAAGGAACATTGTAAATGACTAAGGACTGAAAGGCTACAGAAAGGTAGGTAGCTCAGTGGTTTGAGAACCAGGGCTAGAGACAGGAGGTCTTGGGTTAAAATCCAACCTCAGATGCTTCCTAGCTGTGTCACCCTGGGCAAGTCACTTAACCCCCTTTGTCTAATCCTTATCTTATGCCTTGGAACCAATAGATAGTATAGGGTTAAAAAATAAAAAAAGACCTGAAAGACTTTGAAGAAAGGGTAGCTCCCTAGTAGATACTATTATTTTCTATGAGCTCTAATATAAGTTCTTTGGTTTCCCTTGACCTATAAATAAAATTTCGTACTTTCAGTTTTATAAAACCTAGGTGCACATTTAGGGTGAGGCATCAGTTACTGAGAAATTCCAAAATTGTCTTTGTGTAGGCCATGATCTAGAAAAGTGAGAAGTTCCCCAACATATGGCATGGGTCATGTTCTGGGGACTTAATCTGCTCTATTTTGAACTCCTAACCCAGGGTCTCTGCTCTCCATATTGATGAGTATGTGAGTGTAGACATACACGGACCCCAGACATGCCCTAGCTAACCTCAGATATATACACCCATCCAGATCATTTTCTTGCCATTTATCTTGCTGAGGACCAAATGAGATAATATATGTAGTGTACTTTGCAGGATATAAATGCTTACATTAATATTAGTAATATTTTCTTAGAGCTGGAAAGGTTCCTTACCCAACCACTCTGTGAAGAATGAGCCCCTTCTATAACATCCTAAACAAATTTCTGCCTAATTCATCATTCTAAACACAAAGTAGATTCAGAGAAGGTTCAGAAAGGAGCATTAGAAATCATCTAGCCTAGCCTTCTGATTATATAAGGAAACTGAAGGACAGAGATGCTGGCGAGGGAATAGGATGAGGAAATCAGAGGTGGTTGCATCTATTTGCTTCCATTCTTCACCTAGGGAAGAGCTGGATGAAAGGAAAACAAGAGAAAGTCTAGATGGAGTCCCAGGCTTGTTGGCCCAGGAAATTGTTTTAAAGGTCTAGTAAGAATCAAAGTTAAAAACAAATATGGCATTTTAAGCAGAACCAGGAGAACATTACACACAGTCACTGAAATATTGTGGGACGATCAAATGTGATACTTAGTTACTTTCAGCAATACAATGATCCAGCACAATTCTGGGGGAATTTATGAAAAAGAACATTACCCATCTCCAGAGAAAGAATTGTTGGAGTAGAAATGCAGAGGAAAGCATATGATTCGTCATTTGTTTATTTGGGTATATGTTTTGGGATTTTGGTTTTATAAGATTATTCTCATACAAAAATGAACAATATAGAAATAGATTTTGAGTGATAATATATGTATAACCCAGTGGAATTGCTTGTCAATTTTGGGAGGAGGAAGGGAAGAGGGGAGGAAGACAACATGGATCATGTAACTTTGGAAAACTTATGTGTAAATTTGTTACTGGAATAAAATAAAGATAAAATTTTTTTTAAATATGGCATTTCCAATGATAACTCTCTGAGCTATTAGAATAATTATACTAGCTTATATTTATATAAAACACTATATCCCACCTACCACTTGTGAGATAGGGAATGTGCCTGGTATCATAATGTGTTAATAGCCATATTAATATTACACAGATAAGGGAACTGAAACTCAGAGATGAGATCTGACCATGGTCACCTGACTGGTTCCTAAAACCATAAGATTTAGACCATTTCACTACAGATTGTATTCCTGACCCTTCAGACTATCTCCCAAACTTCTTTACTCTGTCCTTCTGATACTGTATGTATTCTTCACCTTCAACCTTTTCCTCTGAATGGCTGGTACCCTCTAAAAATTGCATTTTATAGAGGACGACCAAGGCCAACCAAATCTTTCTTCTATTCCAATCTGTGCTCCTGAATATAGACTTTTTTCTATCATGCGCCTACACAGACACTTTCTTTTATTCCATCATCCCCTCATCCCTTTTTAGCTTTTTAGTTTTGCATGTTGCCTTTTTCCATTTAAATGTAAGCTCTTTGAGGATAGGGATTGTTGTTATTCTGCTTCTATTTGTATTCCTAGTGCTTAGCACAGTGCCTAGCACATAGTGAATGCCCAATAAGTGCTTGTTGACTTGATGTAGAAGGGGCCTTAGAAGCCATCTAGTCCAATCTTTTCATTTTAAAGATGAGGAAAGCTCAAGGAAAGACGTGTCTTGCCCAAAGTCACACAAAAGAAAGAAGGGAACAAGCTTTCATTAAATGCCCACAATGTAATAGGCACTGTGCTAATTTTTGATTTACAAATATTACCTCATTTGATCACATAGGAAGTAAGAAAAACAGGGAGGATTTGGATCAATAACTTCTTACTCCAGTTTCAGTGCTCTTTTCCACAGTAAAATCATACTTCTGACAGTGGTGGAATCTGGGCTCAAAACCAAATCATCTGATACTACTTCCCCCTTAGCATACTCTTCTCCCTAATTACCTTGAGTCCACACCTTATAATTAATTCCCCATTCATTACCTTATTAAAAGATTCTAATTACATGTTGAAAGAGTTCTCTGCAAAGAACAGTAAATACTTGACTGGATGAAACAAAATATGGTATGCATATAGTGAAGGGAAAAAAATACAGAGAGTTATACACCAGGCCTTGAAAATAGCTATGATAGTGCCTAGTTTTATTAGCTTAGTCATTCAGAATATGTTATTGAAAGCATAGATAAACATCTGATACACATGTGAGTCAAATTAGTTTTGGACAGAAAGAAAAAAGACAGCCAGTTGGCTGGCCGAAGACTCGGGAAACTGCATCTTATCTCTTTCATGCCCACCTTCCAAATTCTTCCTGATGCTTTCTTAATTTTTCATACTAGAAGGAAGAAGATAACTGATGAACTCACCCTCACACTGGACAGCAACCAGACAGGGTGATCAGTTTGAAAAGATACAACTGTTCTCTTGGGAAAGAGGTGATGGACTAAAGGTATAAAATGAGTTATACATTTTCAGAAATAACCACTGTGATTTGTTTTGCTTGACAACACTTATCTGTTACAAGGAAGAATTATACTGTAGGTATGGATGAGAGGAAAGTGACAATGACGTCTTTTAAAAGCATCATAGTGCTATTTATTTTAAGAAAAGAAAATTTAAGAGTAGACGTTTTTGTCTCATAGCACTGAGCAGTCACCTTGATTGACTGTTGCTAATTAACCTTGCATAGTCCTGCAAAAGCATTGTTGGATTTGATCAGACAGTGAACATATCTAGAGAAATAGCTTGAGAAAACATGCCAAGTTTGTATATTTTTTTAGTCACAGGCAGACTATAACTCTAGCTAATCAGCTTGCAGATATGTGCCATGAGTCAAGATAGACAGGGAACAAGTCAGGGTAGACAAATGGGTTCAAATTCTCTTTACTACTAGGAAAACTACACAAGATCACAACATACTTCCATCTAACATGCCTCATCTTTGTTCACATGGACAATAAATACATTTTACTTTTACTTAGAGAAAATGATTGCCATGAACTTTACTGTATGGTAGAAGATCAGGGGTGAGATGTAGTGATGTTATTCTATTCTAGAATTGGCCTGAGATAGAAAAGGCTAAAAATTTACTTGTGACCCTATGAAGATATTATTGATCTAGCTAGAGAATAACCCAGCATTCATGGGTAAGAAGGCTCACCTTTTTTCACAAGTAACTACACATATTTGAAATCCAGTCATAAAGGTAAAAAAATGTGTTGTCTCCTCTATCATTTTCAGAGAGGCTCAAAAATCATACCTAACATCTGGACAGTGTTTAATTAGAAATCTGTTACCCTAAAAACTACATTTCCCAGGAGCCCACTGACTTCTTGTCATTACGTATTTCCTGTAGACATGGGATATATTGGGTAGGGTTCCTTGTCTTCTTTTTTTTCCTTCCTGGGTTGTGACTGTGGTGGAGCATGGTTTTTGAACAGGTAGATTAGCCATGGGTACATGGTTTTTTATTTTGTTACCTTTTTATTCCTTTGTCTCTAATGATCATTAATAAATTTCTTAAATATAATATTTAAATTATTTAAGATTAATTTTAATTTTTACAACAGTATCATCAGTTCTACCTTTTGAGTATTCTTCATTCCAGTGTGGGACCAATTTAATTAAAGAATATTGGATAGAGAAATAGATTATCGGGGTTGGGGGGGGCTAAGAAATTGTGTTCAAGTTTTTAGAGGGACCATCAATAAAAATATTGAAGCCCCTGAGAGTTATCGCTGGGCATGAAGACAAAAGGAAACCAAGTACAAAAGATATTGAGATGGCAGATAGAATAACCTGGAAAGGGATAGTTATAACAATGTTATCATTAAAATTATCTAGGGAGATAGAATTTTGGGCAAGAATACCAATTTATTGATCATATCAGGTTTATTGGTGAGGCCAGCATCATAACTGATAAAATTACATAGAACTCTATGGCCCTCTCAGGTGACCAGGGACGCTAGAGCTGGTTCAGGCATCTTAGAAGTTCATTATTCTGCCTCTCTCTTGAACATCTTAATATATCTCTAATTGGTGATTAGCTAATTAAAAGGTGGCACATCGAACTTTCTATCCAATCCTCTACTGACATCATGGGGAATCATACACAGGAAAAGAACCCTTGTCCCATTCATTTATTAACCAAATTATGTTCAAAAAGGAAGACATTCTTGGGGATTCCTAAGAATAAAGACCATGCAAAAAGCAGCTGACTAGATGGTATTTCTTATCCAAAACTCAGACACAGGAATACCCAGAAATCTTCACTGTCTCTTAAGTCAGTATAGTGTTTAAAAAATTAATTCCAGAAGTCAGTTGGATGGTTCATGGCATTAAGAGCCAGGTGTAGAGATGGGAGGTCCTGGGTTCAAATTTGAACAATTCCTGTTGTTTAGCCTTTATAATACTTCTGCCTTTGAACCAATACACAGTATTGATTCTAAGATGAATGGTTAGGGCTTAAAAATAAATAAACAAATTCTCACAATAATTAGAATATGATGTGAAGAAGGTGACAAATAGATAATATAGATTTCAAAAGATAAAAATGGGGGAGGGCAGCAATGGTGGTGGTAGTAGTGGTAGGGAACTGATAGTAAGGGAGGAGTATGCAGAATGACCTTCCCTCTCCACCAGAAAAGGTTATAATGTTGTTTGTAGTATGCTTAGGGAAGAACTAGAATTCTGTGAAATCGAGATGATAGAAGGAACACTGGTTGAAGGTTTAAGGATTTAGGGGAGCTTGTTGAGAATAGAACTGTTATCTCTATGTAATACTGGTTGTCATGGTATCCTAAAACCATATATTCCTGAAGTAAGATTGAGGAGGCTGAATTTAGAGGTTCCTGAGAGCACTTGAAGTCCTTAGGCAGCTTAGAAACAGCAGTGCTTAGCACCCAAGTAGCAAGAATAATTAATTTCTCCCATATCATCCAGCTTCCCCGCCCTTTATCTGAATTTCCTTCAAACTGCTTGTCTAAGAAAGAATTTGTGATGCTGGCTATGGAGGAAAAAACTCCTGGTTGTGACTTCTTCTCAGCAATAATAAATAGTTTGCTTTATATAAGTTTGCTTTAAGTTTGCATTTATATAAGTTTGCTTTAAGTTTGACATAATGCTTTAAATAAAACTTGATCCTCACACTGGCACTGTAAGATAGGTGCTATTATTCCCATTTTTCAGAACCTCAGAGAAGTTAAGTAACTTTCCCAGGATCACACAGCTAGTAAGTGATTCAAGTGGGCTTTGAGTCTAAGACTATCTGACTCCAATCACAGCACTCTGTTCACTACACAATGCTGTTTCCCAAAGTAGCAGATGACTAGGATTCCCTTACTACCAAGGGCTTCCTGTTCCTTATACTGGTACACTAGTAGGTGACTAAAGTAGGATTTGAAGCTTCCTGATTGTATCCACTACACATTGTATTGCAAAGAACCAAAGTTGGTAATATTTGAAGACTAGGTCTTCCTATCAATTGCTTCCTGTTCTTTACACTGCTATACTTTTTAGACAGCTCACATTTCTAGAGTGCCTTAGAGCCTTATTAGTATTTTCCCCACAATTCCATAAGCTAGGTTTAGAAGTATTATCCCCATTTTAAGTATATGAGGAAACTGAGGCTTAAAAGGTAAAGCCACATGCCCATGGTTCTATGGCAAGTAAAGGCTGCGAAAGAAAGAAAGAAAGAAAGAAAGAAAGAAAGAAAGAAAGAAAGAAAGAAAGAAAGAAAGAAAGAAAGAAAGAAAGAAAGAAAGAAAGAAAGAAAGAAAGAAAGAAAGAAAGAAAGAAAGACAGAAAGACAGAAAGAAAGAAAGAAAGAAAGAAAGAAAGAAAGAAAGAAAGAAAGAAAGAAAGAAAGAAAGAAAGAAAGAAAGAAAGAAAGAAACAAGTAAATCCCAATAATTTCTATCAAGATGATTAAACAATTTTCTTTTGCATTTTATTGGGGCTATTGTAGTAAATCACATAACCAAGAAACTGAATTGTACTGTAGACTGTCCCTGTTTAAAACAAAGGGTATATATATATTTCTATCTTTTTTTCTATAGCCCTCATCAACAACAA
Source organism: Monodelphis domestica (assembly GCF_027887165.1). Taxonomy (NCBI): domain Eukaryota; kingdom Metazoa; phylum Chordata; class Mammalia; order Didelphimorphia; family Didelphidae; genus Monodelphis; species Monodelphis domestica. The sequence continues at coordinate 233,338,665 of NC_077227.1, read as the reverse complement.
CAAAAAATGTAAACGTATCTGATCTCCTCTCCCTACTTACTGCCTAACAAAAATCCTGTGTCCTTATATAAACTACAATTAATCCTGCCTGCTTTGGAAGACTTAGAAAGATGGGGCTGTTGTGCAGACTCCAGTGGCTTTAAAGTCTACTGTGCTATTTCTCTGTAATGCAAATTGACAAGGACTCTAAATTAGGCAACTAACTAGAAAATGAGGTTTGAAAGCCATCTTTAACAGTAGCCAGAAGCCAGGTCTTCAAGACTATAAAGAAAAGACCAGAGTGGGAGGATCATTACCATGCTGAGGAATATGCTGACAGAAACAGAGGGGAGGAGATCAATTGGAAAAAGAACAGGATGAATCTCAGTATTGAAACATCTTTCCTGAGGAGACAAATTTTGACATTCAATAGGCATTCATTCTGAAATGGATAGTATGTAGAACTTCAGACTAGAGATCAGAATACTGGCTTTTCCCCATTCTGTGTCTACCTGAAATGAACCAGGTCCTTTCTAGAACTTCCTTCGTAGCCTCTTTGACTTGCCCTGACAGGTCAGAAGACAGACAGAGTTGGTCCAGCACCCTGCTATCCTGGAATGGGTAATAGAAGCAGCAAGGAGGCAGAATGGATAGAGTGCCAGGCAGAGTCAGAAATACTTCTCTTCCTAAGTTCAAATCCAGCCTCAGACATTTACTAGCTGTGTGATCCTCGACAAGTCATTTAACCCTGTTGGACTCAGTTTCTTCTTCTGAAAATGAACTGGAGAAAGAAATGGTAAACTCCAATAGCTTTGGAAATAAAACCTCAAATATGACTGAAAATGACTGAATGGATTTGTGGAAATTCAGAGGAGGTATAGATATAAGGTATAAGTGTTTAGGAGGAAATTATAGAATACGGGAGCCAGAAGGGACCTTAAAGAGTACCAAGCACAAACCCCTAACTTAAAGAGAAACAATTCAATTTGCAAAAGTTAAAGCCCAAATTGACCTCCCTTGGTGACTGATCAATTATTAATATATCAGGCTGACAGCTGACAGTCAGTGGAGAGGGAAGAGAGGAATCCAAGATGAAAGTAGAGCAAAGACTGATCAGAGGTTGAAATTAGGTGAGAAAAAGGATGGGAATTCCTCAGTAACATGGATAAGTGGACAGAGGGACATCCCTAATCAAACATGAATACTGGGCAAATGGAAGAACAGACAGAGGATGTGGTCAGTGAATTGGGTTGGAAAAGAAGTCAAATAGATAGGGAGATTAGACAAAGTATTAGGTCAGATATGGGATCAAGGTAAGGCAAACTGCTGAAATCTGGGAAAGAGTCCTCCTTATTCACAACTTTCTAGGCAGCTCCATTTTGGGCAAGATGTGCTATTCTATCCTGACCTTAAAGGACTCTAGTTACCGAAGAGGGACTGTGTTCTGTGAGAGAAATAGTTTTATTTCCTCCTTGAAGTCCTGTGTCATGACAGGTATTGATACCTGTTTATAATAATAATAATATCTGACATTTTACACATAGGGGAGGTTGAATGGACCAATACACAGAGCAGGTTCGGAGTTGCCCTTCCTGTTTCCAATCGACTTTGGGGGAATTCTAGGACTGGCTTCTGGCTTATAGGGGTTTATACTGTGAAATGATAAAGAATCTCCTAATTGGGTGCTGATCCAAAGAAGCTGATGGTTCACTCAATGGATATACAAAAGGGATTGAACTATCCCTCTACCTCTCTCTTCATTTCTAAATTAGAATTATGTAAGGATTCTCTTATACTATTTCCTGAAAGTTAGGTGAGAGAAATGACATTGCTCCTCTCTTCTATCCAGAGAAAAATAATGATAATGACTTGTACTTTTATATTGTCTAACACCTTACTCTGTGTTTACCTCATAACAACTCTGTAAGCTAAGTAGCACAAATATTATCCCCATTTTACATGTGAGGAAACAGACTCAAAAAGGTGATACAACATGCTCTTAGTTATATGGCAAATAAAAGCTGGATTGAAAAACAAAATGAGACATGGTAAATTCCAGCAAGATGGCTAAACAATTTCATTTTGTTATTTCCCAGGGCTATTGAGGCAAAATTCATAACCAAGAAACTGATTTGTATTATAGATTCTCTTTTAAGAGCAGTATATTTGCTCTTAAGGAGCTATGAGCACATGCCCTGCCTTGGCAAGATTTTGCCTGTATTCCTAGTCAATTTTGCATTCTTTTTGTTTATATTTTTCCTGGTCTTCGGTAAAGAGCACTCCCAAGATTAATGTGAAGAAATTTGGATTAACTGTGAATTACGAAGGTCCAGAGCTCTTAGAACTCATCACTTTGGATCTGATTGACAGTAGGGGAAGTTTCAGAATTAGAGAGGTCAGTCACTGAAAAGAAGAGATTGACTAGTCTTCTATTTTACCAGCAGATCTGTACCAAGAGAAAGGCAGTGCCAAAATGAATTGAAATGTAAAATGACTGGCTAGCAGTCTTTGAATTCTGCTAAGGGTTAACTATTAGTCCCGATGAAGATTGTAACAGTCAATATATGTTATTTTGAATGCTGTTCAAAATTCTCGTAATGAACATGATATATCTTTATTGTTCAGCATTTCTTTTTGTGTGTAGGAATAAATTACCTGTCACATACCTCTTTCATGCTATGTATTTGATACTTCTTTTATTTCCTCTTTTTGGGGAAACTCTAGACTTGTGAGCCTTACTATAATTCCCTATAGTTAAAATTGTCCTTGGGTGATCCAGGATGGGGAATTTAGTGAATCTATTAATGTGAGAAAAGAAAACATTTTCTTTTTAGTGGCAAGCTCTCCCAGAATTGAACATAGTCCAATCCAATGTTTGGATAACAGGATACAAAAGGGTGAGTATGAGGAGTGTCTCAAGGTTAGATACACAGCACTTAAAAAGTTAGTCTGCAAAATGCTTTACATTCATTATTTCACATAAGCCTAATTCATTTAGGCTTAGACCCTATAATATTTAAGCCCCGTGAAGTAGATACTACAGATAGTATTGTCCCTACATTCTGAGAAGCTAACTGACTTGCTTAAGGTCACACAGCAAGTAAATAGTATAAGACAAATTTGAATCTAGATCTTCTATACCTCAAACCTGGTGTTTTCTATCACACTGCCTCTTAAGGTATGTAGGGAGCTCTACTGGGTCCATAACGCTTGGGTGACCTCTGCAGAATTCTCATGAACCCAGATTCTAACTCATCTCTCCAGGGTAGAGTCTGAGGTTTGATAATAGCTAATCTTACTAAAGAACTTGCTTTAAAATTTTAAAAGCACTTAAATACCATCATTCCATTTGATCCTCACAACAGCTCTGTCAGGCAAGTCCTCATTCATGAAGAAACTGATGCAAAGGTTAAATGACTTGCCCAGAATCACATGTTGTTCATTCTTGGTTCTTTTTTTTTTTGTCCTTCATTTTGAAGAGGACCAATAATATCATCGGGTGATATCTTGACTCCTGAGTGAATTGGCTTTAAATGAGTCAGTTGCACAAAATCATCAGCCTCATTCTGTCTTCCAGAGTCATTCAAAGTCCAGTGGCAAGGTAAAAGTCAGGACGACTAGTAATGGCCTGGGATGCAAGGCATCTTCCATGTCTGACCAAGTTCTAAGTGCTCAACAGTGCTTGCTTTAGCTGCCTTCATTGCTGTTGGAACAAATTGTTCCCATCCACCAATTCTACCAGGGAAATTCTTCACATGCTTGGAATTGACATTGCCTTGATTCACCGATGCGTTTGTGGCCCACTGGCTACTCTCAACCATCTGCTTAGATGGCTTTGCCAGAGTGTGGCTGCTGCACATGCTACAGTTTCTTGGGGCCACAGATGAGAGTTTGAGAGTGCCAGGTAGCCACCAAAGGTGGATGAGCAGCCCTGGAAAGGGTCCAGCAAGCCTTCATAGCAGAGGTCCTTGTCCTCCTTGAATACCCATATAGTCAGAGAGTATAATTCTGTTACTATTATACAGTACTGTATAATAAATAAAATGTATTTTATTATTATTATATTTAACATTGGTAATGTCTTACTATGTGTTTAATATATCAATTAAACTTTATTATATGTATGTGTGTTAAGAAAATAATGTTATACTGTGCATACCCTTTGATCTGGTAATACCACTATTAGGTCTGTATCTCAAAAAGATAATAAAAAAGGGGAAAGGACCTACTTGTACAAAAATATTTATAGCATCTCTTTCTGTGGTGGCAAAGAATTGGAAATTGAGGAGATGTCTAACAATTGGGGAATGGCTGAACAGATGGTGGTACATGTTGGTGATGGAATACTATTGTGCTATAAGAAATGATAAGCAAGATGATTTCAGAAAAAGGTATAAAGAACATCAGGAACTGATGCAGAATGAAATAAGCAGAACCCGAAGAACATTGCACACAGTAACAGCAATATAGTATGATGATTACCTGTGAAAACTTGGCTACTCTTAGCAATTCACTGATCTGAGATAATCCTTAAAGGTGATAAGGAATGCTATTTACCTCCAGAGAAAGAACTATTAGAGTTGTATTTCACATCAGTGTATTTTTTATTTTATTTTGGGGTTTCATTTATGTATGAGTGTGATTTTTCAAAAATGACCAAAATGGAAGTGTGTTTTACATGACAATAAAAAGATTGTTTTAGTTTAAAAAAGAAAATCATGTTATATATGGGGTTAGCAAGTGTTTGCTTATATCCATGATTTCAGCCATCCACAGTAGGTCTTGGAATATATATATATATACACATATATATATGTGTGTGTATATATACACACCTTATGGATACAGGGCCCCTACTGTACCTGGTATTAGCAAATTTGCATTTTTAAAATTATTTTTAAAAATTTATTTTATTTAAAAAATATTTTCCCATGTTTATGTATTTCATTTGTTCCCTCCTCTCTATATTCCCCCTCCAAGATCCAATAAGCACTTCCACTAGATTATATAAATGTTATCACTTATACCTATTTCTATATTATTAATTTTTCAAATAGAGCAATCTTTTAAAACTAAAACTCTGCAGTCATATATCTATATAAACAAATGATAAGTCATTTGTTTTTCTTCTGTTTTTCTACTCCCACAGTTCTTTCTCTTCATGAGGATAGGATTCTTTCTCATAAGTTCCTTGGGATTGTCTTGTAGTAGCAAAGTCATTACATTGGATTGTTCTACAATGTTTCACTTTCTATGTATAATCTTCTCTTGGTTCTGCTCATTTTACTCTGTATCAGTTCATGGAGGTTCTTCCAGTTCATATAGAAATCCTCCAGTTCATCATTCCTTACAGCACAGTAGTATTCCATCACCATCATATACCACATAAATTAGCATTTATTAAACACCTACTATATGCCAGGAAGAGATAGCTGGGTTGCTCAGCGGAGAGGGTGCTGAGCCAGGAGTTAGGGACACTGGAATTCAAATCAGACCTTAGATGCTTACTAGTGTGTCGACAAATTTCATTAGAAAAAAACCTCTTAATAAGTTATCACCCTTTTAGGTTTAAGTAGTTTACAAGTTGCCCCACCTTTATAGGTACTTAGCATCCCATTGTATCAATTCTAAAATAGTCATGACTCAAAGAACTTCCTGTCCTTTCCATAAGCATGAGTCAAAGCACTTTTCATTGTTATCAAGGAGCTCTCTGTCCTAAAGCAGTCCTAAGTAGGGTGGAGTAGGGATATTCCCAAGGCAAGGAGCCCTCACATTCAAGTAGAATTCTCACTATCTGCTAGGGAATTTTTTTAAGTAGAAGATTCCCCAATGGGGGAAACCCCTAACATTCATAAGTCTGAGAAATTTTGAGGTTTACACTAGCTGTGTGACCCTAGATAGATCACTTAACCTTTGTTTGCCTTAATCCACTGGTGAAAGAAATGGTACACCACTGTGGTGTCTTTGCCAATAAAACCCCATGAACAGCATTGTTATACTATGGTACCCAGGGTCAAGAAGAGTCAGACACAATGGAATAATAGCAACAGTGATAAGGTCTGGGGCTACAAAGAGAGGCAAAAGATAGTCCCTGCTCTCAAGAAGCTCCCAGTCTTTTGGGGGAAACTTCATAAAGAAAAATTATGTCTACCTACATGTGCCTCATCACACACACACATAGACATTTACTGTATGTGCTAGAAATTTACAGTTTCTTCCATTCTCCTTTTCCCTATTCTTCATCTTTTGAGATGTTTGTGATTATAGATGATTGTTGAATCAACAAATAAAATATAACATAAACCCTCCAATACCTTGTTGAATGAATGAATGACCTTCTTTGTCCCAGATATTAGACTGAATTCTGTGGGGGATATACAGAGATGTAAAAGATATGGAACTTGCTCTCAAGTGCTGCCTTTGGGCTTATGAAACTTAAAAGAAGTTCAAAGTAAGGGAGTTTAAAAAAATTACCCTGACCTTTCCAGAAGAAAAGCTTTTCATCAGTCTAGGAGCGACATGACTTTCAAGGTTCAGCCTGGACTTCTGGCCCACAGCATGTGATCAGTGCCTCGAGAGATAACTCCCACTTAACAATGGCCCTACAAAGAGCAGTGTAGGATTTCTGCCTAGCTCTGCCAAAAGCACCAGTTTTCAAGAGAAGAAAACCACATTGGGAAATAATTTTGGACAATAATTTTTCTCAGATGCCAGAGAGATGGCGATTTCCCTCTGATTCCTTCCAGTCTGTGATATATAACCCGAAAACTTCCTCTCAATAATTCACTTATTCCTTTACCTGCCTAGAAAAGACATACTTTTATAGATTTATTCCACAGAGCTATTAATGAGCCCAGAGCCACAGGTTCTATTCCTGAACTGAACAGTGAGGTTGGCTGGGGAAAAAAGTTTCTTGTCATGGTCCCCAGTTAGAGGATGGACAGCTTAGTCAGATTGGTACTAGACCTGTGAATTCTTGAGAAAAACTTCCTCTATCAATACAAGTCAGCCCCTTCCATGACACTTAAGAGTTTAAGTAACTGATGTAATTGTTCTGGAGAGAAATTTGGAACTAAAACTAATGGGCCATAAAAACCACATGTACCCTTGGATTTGGCCAGACCACCACTATTCTGTATCCCAAAGAAATTAAAAAAAAAAAAAGAAAGATGTCCTACACATACAAAAATATTCATGGTAACTCTTTTGTGGTGGCAAAAAAATAAAAATTGAGGGCATACCCATCAATTGGGCTGAATAAAGTAATGATATATTATTGTATTTATTATTATTCCACATATTTACAAAATTACAAATTATAAAACATTTGCATACAGAAAGAGAAAAGATATTACACAAATGAAATAATAAATCTCCTTTATGGTTAGCTTCCTTCTCTTCATGTCTACATAATAGATCCTAATCTCTTTCCACTCTCCTCACATCACATAGGATATCAGGTAGGCCAACATGATCGTATAAATGTCATGTTTTATCTTTCTGTTCACTTTCTGGAGCTAACATTTTTAGTTTATTCTTCCAGTATTACTTCTGTGACTGTATATAATGTTCTACTAGTTCTATTCATTTCACTTTTCATTATCTCATGTAGTTCTTTACAGGTTTAAAAAAATCAGGCTATCATTTCTTATGGTGCAGTAGTAGTGGTATATGATTTTAATGGAATTATACTATAAGAAATGACAAGCAGGATGATTTCAGAAAAACTTGGAAAGACTTACATGAACTGATGCAAAGTGAAGTGAGTAGAACCAGAAAACATTGCGCACAGTGACAGCAATACTCTAAGATGATCAACTGGAAATGACCTAGTTATTCTCAGCTATTCAATGATCCAAGACAGTTCTGAAGGACTTATGATGAAAAATGCTTCCAGCTTCCAGAGAAAGAATTGATGGACTCTGACTGTAGATTAAAGCATGCATAAAAAACCCTTTATTTTTCTTGCTTTTTTTTTTGTCTGTGTTTTCTTTTACAACATGGCTAGTATGGAAATATGTTTTGCATGACTGCACTTACATAACAACTTTTTCTCAGAAATACAGTGATCCAAGACAGTTTTGAAGGTCTTATAATTGAAAATGCTATCAACTTCCAGAGGAAAAACTATTGCAGTCTGACTGTAGATTAAAGCATACTTTTAAAAAATCCTTACTTTTTTTTTGTTTCTTTTCTTTTACAACATGGCTAGTATTGAAATATGCTTTGTAGGATTGCACATGTATAACAAAAAATTTTAAATGTTAAAAAGTGTTTTTAATGTAATTGGGAAACAATTAAATATTCAAGATGGGGGAAAAAAGTTTAAGTAATCTGCCTGGAGTCATATACAAGTAGCGGCTTCCTGGTTTTGAGGAAATTCTCTCTATACTGTCATTCTGCCTCTCATTTACCTGAATTAGGATGAGTTATTTATTCATTCATTCAGTGACTTAGAGTTCATTACTGATATGAATATTTATATCACATGAATTTTACACATGTATACTTTTTTATAAATATAACTGTGTGTAGATGTGTCTAATAACACCTGGCAGTCATTTATCTTCCTAAATTTATATGAAGTCACTTTTAAAGAGATTCACGTCTTCCTACCATTTTTTAAAAAAGATCCACTGTTTCTTTTAAGCTTGAAAACAATCCTGTGAGGTAAGTTTATTATTATTCTATATTGTTTCATAGATGAAGGAACTAAGGCTGAGTTAGGTTAAGTGACTTGTTTCAGGTCAGTATTAGGGATTAGAATCACAGTCTAGTATGATTCAAGGCTGGCTCTTTTGGACTCTTTTTAAAAAATATTTTGATTATTTTGTTTATATTCAAAAATTTCTGCCAAGAGACAGGAATGCATGTTAGAAATGGTTTGAACATCTTTACAGGAAACACTAATTCAGATTTCATTCACAAGTTTTCTCCAAAAAAAATTATACAGTTTTCATTGTTGTCTCACAAACACTGAAGTATAGATGAGGAATCATAGAGCTAGAAATAAAACTAAAGATATTGATATAGATGTCTACATAGATCTTTCTATTTATCTATCTGTAAATGACCAAAAGAACTGCCAGTTAATTTAAGAGTCACTCATGTGGGCCATAATTTGAGTATCTTACCCACTCACCATGAGTTTTGTGTGCACTTCCTTGGACACATAACTTTTCTGAGGCTCAGTTTCTTCATTTGTAAAAGGAAAATAATAATACTTGCATTAGTCTCTTAAAGGTGTGCTTTGTGATGTTGGAGAATTCTCTTGACCAAGAGGAATGGGACCTCTTGGGAGATGTGTCAGTAGTGATCCTGTGACTGTGGGTCAAAGATAGGAGGTCAAATTGAAAGCAAAGAAATTTACTGGTGTGTTAAGGAAGATTGTTCTTGCTCATAGCAGCTTCAGCCCTAGGGCATGGATTGAGTTTTTATAACTTTTCAAGCCCTCTTATAGTACACAGTTCTTCAGCATCATTCTGAGAACTTAGGCTAGAGAAGTAAAATATTTTATAGAAGAAAGAGGGATAGAGAAAAGGGAAAATCTTCAAAAGGGAAAAAATGTATATGTATGTGTTCTCAGGGAATATTTGCCATGTAGATGGCAGGATTTATTGTCAAAATGAGAAAACATTCCCTGTTCATGGTCAGAAAACCAGGGGAAATGACCAGATATTTTTATGATTATTAAAGAAGTCCAGTTAGAGAAAATAATATTGAGGTAATAATAATAATAATAATAATAATAATAATAGCTTACTATGAACCAGACACTTGTCAAGTGATTTACAATGATCCCATTTGATTCTTACAACAATCCTGGGATGTAGGTGCAATTATTAACTCCATTTTACAAATGAAATGGAGGCAAACAGAGATTAAGGGTCTTGCCCAGGGTGTACATAGCTAGTAAGTATCTGAGGTTGGATTTAAATTCAGGTCTTCTCAAGTGACTCCAGTCTCAGTACTTTATCTACTGCACCACCCATGACAACTGTCCTATAGAAATAATCATTTAAACAAGATTCCAGGGGTCTCATCTAAGGACAACTACGTTTTATAAGAATGGATGGGACCATCTACTTTAATGTGTCCTTGAATAGTTTGTGATATTTTATTTCTCTCTCAAAAAAAGTGATAGGGGAATTTCTACTGTCAGCTCATCAATTCAAAGGGAGATTGGTCTCTCAAGATTTCTTAAAATGATTGTGGCTCCTATTCCCCACCCTGCTGTTGCCTATAATGAAGGTATAATGAGATAACTGATATAAGGGGACTTTTTAAGTATAACATATAGCAAGTTGTAGTCTACAAACTGCTCTCCTTACAACATTTTATAAATAATATGCTTAAAAAATAAGGGATTCTAATAGAAATGGTTCATTATCCAAAACTAGCATCCATATTACATTAGCCTCTGGAGAAAGAAAAAAACAACACTTTCCAATAAGTTTCCCATTTAGTTCCTAATTTCTACACATGATCTTTTAGAGGACATTCTGATCAAGATTCAGTCTTTGGTATGTGGAAGGTGTAGGTGCTTCAGTCTGTAGACTCCGAAGCTTCCTTCTGGTTAAATCTTAGAAAGGAATGTCTTTGTCCTATGAATCATCAAGGGCTTTGAGATGAAAATGAAACTCTCTGAGAATATAAAGTGATGTGGGAAAAACCACTGTCTGGTTAGAGACCAGACAACTGAGATTCTAGCTCCTATTTGCTTCAGAATCTAACATAGTCTCTTAAGTTTCTGATCTTACTCATTTATAAAATGGAGATCAAGTGTTTAGAGATTTGCAGATGAAAAAAAAAAGTTCTTGCTGAACAAAGTGCTTTGAGATCAGTAGATGAAATAAGGCCAAGTGGGGCCTACTAGCTGTATTTGAAAGGTTGTCTGTGAAAGAATCGATTTATTCTGCCAGGTCCCAGAAGACAGAACTGGAAGGAACAGGTGGGAATTAAAGAGACATATCTTGTCTTCCTTAATAATTGATATTTTTCAGCTGGATCTGACTCTTCATGGCCCCATTTGGGGTTTTCTTGGCAAAGAAACTAGAATAGTTTAGTATTTCTTTCTCAGGCTCTTTTTATAGATGAGGAAATGGAGGCAAAAAGATTTAAGTGACTTGCCCAGGGTCACATTGTTAATATGTGTCTGAGGTATGGATTTGAACTTGGAAACAGTCTTCCTTATTCCAGACAGACCCAATGTTCCATCTGCTGTGCCAGCTACCTGCAATTTACTCTACCTAAAAGCTAGGAAGCTAGGAGGCAAAGTGAATAGAGATAGCATTTGGGCTTGTAATTGTGATGGGGAAGATTCATTTTCATAATTGAGGGAATTATGCCAGCAAATGGTTAATTGTGGCAACTGAGTGAACCACACAGACTCTATTTTGTGACTCGGTTCTGGGGCTACCTCAGTTCCCTTTCTGTTCAATTATGGGTCTAATCCAAATTCTTTCTTATGAGAAAAGTTTATTTAACTGTGAGAATTGGAGGAGAACCTTATTGTTTTGTTTGAACTTAGTTCTACAAACATGGAAAATTTTATCTGTTGTTTGGAGACCCTTAACCAGAGGAGTAGGATATGTTGATCAGACATGCCATAAAATATTCAGATTGCTGTAAATAGTTTTTTAATATTTGTTTATCTCAAGCAATCTATATATCTCATCTGAAAACTGGCCCCATACTGATCCACAAGTTATTGTTTCTTTGTTCCTTTGATTATTTATAGATCCTTGGGGAGGAGTGGGACACCTCTTTTCCTGAATTCAGGGAAATGAGCCTGTTTATTCTTCCCTTCCCAACTTGGAAAGTCCCTAAACTTTCCTCTAATTAGAAATTAGATCACCTAATGTTGAATTGTTTTTTTAATTAATTGCTTTTTCTTTGATTAATTATTCTTCACATATAAAGTCTGTCTCCATCTGTATTCAAGGTCCATCCCTAGGCTGGTCTGGTCCCTGATTGTTGGACAACTGCCATGCATTACTTAATAAATCAAAATGCTCAGAAGATCAAATCTTTATTTCTTCAGTCATTTCATCTTTCACTCATTTCAATGAGTTCTTGGTCTTAGATACTGACTGCCTGGTTCAAGAGACTGCTTGCCTCAGTTCCTTGTTTGTAAAATGAACTGGAGAAGGACATGGCAAACCAGTCTAGTATCTCTGCAAAGAAAACCCTAAAACAGGGTTACAAAGAATCAGACATGCCTGAAACAACTGAACAACAATAAAATGTTGCCTTCGACTGTAGTAAGCTGCCTAAAGAAATAAATTGTATTGCCAGAGATGTTTAAAAAGAGATAGCTCTTCTCCAGGATGTTGTGAAGGCTTCTTATTTGGGTATTTCGATTGCATCCCTGAGATCTATCCCAACCTTGATATTCTGTGATTTTTAAGTGCTTTGCAGTTCAAAAATAAAATAAAGTGATATTCCAGATACATGACATAGAAGCATGATTATGTTTCTGTTTTTGTGAAACTGCTAGCACTATTTCATGTCTTCCATGTTTCTATACTCACTAGTTTTCTCATCTAGAGCTGAGAGAATACTGGCATTTGGTTTTATGGCCAATCATGGACTTTTCTTATAATCAGCACTTCTCAAGTAAGACACAAGTGGCCCTCAGGCCCAAGGGAGTCAGACTCACCATAGACAACTAGATTGAAAGAAAAAGAAAAAAAAATAAAAGAACATTTATTTTTAGAGAAATATAAGAAATTACCCCCAAAAAAGACAATGGTTGTCATGACAACAATACACCGCTCTATATATTCCATAGGCATACCTTTTAAAATCTGATGGAGGGAACAAAATACTGATTTCCCTTGTGACTCTGTGCCGGCATACAGAGAGGAATAAAAAGCCTGGCTAGAAACAATATCTAACATTAAGTTCAATTGTCATTTCACTATCATCTTCCAAGAGCATTTATTACACAGCCTTTGTATTAACTTAAAAACCCATTTCAAAAGTTGGCATGAAATCCATGTTATATGAAAGGCTGGAAATTTTTCTTCTCATTTTAAAAAATCTGATTGTTTTAATGCACTGAGGGAATCAAAACCCCTAAAATCATACTTCTTAATGCAAGGGTCAGGTCTAAAAAAAAAAACATGATATACTGGACAGAACTCTGGACTTGGAGTCACAAGACAAAGGGTCCAGCCTGAATGTTTACCAGATCTGAAAATGAATGGAAGGCTGTGGGGGCAGGAATATGAAGCACTTGGTACAACAGTAACAAGTCATGGGTCAGAGCATAGTTCTTGGGAGCAGAGTCAATACAACTCCTCTTAACTGGGTTTTGATCACTCTTGAAACTACATCGTCTTCCAATCTTATGGTTTGCTTCACAAAGGGAAAGAATTTGGGGTATTAGGAAAATTTTTTTCTTGATGTAAAACCCTTTCACTCTTATGTTTTTGTAATATTCTATTTTCTCTTTTGTAATTGCTACTATTCTTTGTTTGGCAAAGAATTCTTCCCTGGACTATCACTGTGAAATATACCTGATATGATCTTCCTAATTTTTTAAAAAGTTTGACCTTTTATCAAGTAATAACATTTGTACAACCCAATGGAGTTGTTTGTTGGCTCTAGGAGGGGGGCAGGGAAGAGGGGAGGGAGAGAAAATGAATCATGGAAACATGGAAAAATATTTTAAAATTAAAATAAAAAATAAAGTTTGACCTTTATTTTTCAAGTCATTATTTCATTTTGAGTTTAGTGTTGTATATGATTATCTAAAATTCTATTATCCAGAATTCTATGAAGTAGTATTTATATTCATCTATTCAATACTCATGTATTTGTATGCAGGAGAGAAGGAACCAGTACATAAAAAGACATTGAAATTTAGAGAAGAGGGGAATGCTTGTCGGGGAAAATCTGCTGGAGAAGATGGGAGAGGATGGGTAATTGTAGACACAGAAGGACAGATCTTGGGGAAGAGAAAATGACATTATCATCAAAGACTGGTGTAAAGAAAAAGAATGGAGTATGATGTAAAGGAATTATGAAATAAAGAACAAAGGGAAGAGAAATCAATACTTTGATGTAGTCATAATATAATTGGTGTGGGCAGCCCATACTTAAACTTTCTGCAAAAGTCCTGGCCATATCGTGTCATAAATCCTCCAAAGAAGATCTATTCAACATTATGAGAGCCTTTCTCTAAAGCCTCATAATATTTTATGGATATAAATAAAAGCATGCATTTATATTATGCATCAACATGGGGAATGCTTCTGGTTCTATTCATATCTTCTACATTGCCAACCTTCCATTCAGGGAACATTTAACTATGAAAGTACTGGCCCTAAGACTTCTCAGGTAATAATTTCTCCTCACTAATAATGAAATTGAAATGGACTTTATAACCCATTTAGGATTCCTAGGATTTCTGGGGAAGTCAATTGGAACAGTCTTCTGGAGAAGAATAATAGCATTTTAGTCATAGTCTCATAGATTGTTTAAATGACAATATTGTCTTTTTCATAGGAGTCATAGGATCACAAGATTATAAAGTTAGAGCTGGAAGGGATCTTAAAGAGACCAAATCCAATCCTCTCATTTTACATTTGAGGTCACTGAGGCAAATAGAGACTAAGTAACATGCCTGGGGTCACATAGTGTGTGAGGATATATTTGAACTTACTGACTGCAGGTCCATTTCTCAATCCACTGTGCCACCTAACTGCCTTAAGGCTAATACTTTAAGGTTCAATAAAGGTGAAGTTCATTGAAAATGACAGTGAATTGAAATCCATATTTAAAATAACTTTAATAAATGTTTTGGTCTTTTTGCTAGATCTAATTACATCATTGCTGTTTTTATCTCCTAATGTAGCAAACAAAGAATTCACAGTAAGCAAAGGATAAGTTTCAACTCTGTCATTTTAGTGTTATTTATGCTCACATATATTAGTACTAACTTTAATCTGTGGGTTCCCTACCTGGACATTATAGCTCACTAAGTCTGTGTGATAATATTTTGGAATAGCAGAAGGGTAAAGGAAGTAGGTGCGTCTTGGCTAGGAAAACATTTCTATTTTGTGACAATTTGACTAAAAATAGGTAATATAGGGGACAGATAAGTAGTTCAGGGGATAGAGAGTTAAGTTTGGAGATCAGAGGCCCTAGGTTCAAATCTAGACTCAGACACTTCCTAGATAGGTGACCCTGGGCAAGTCACTTAACCTCCATTGCCTAGCCCTTACTGCTCTTCTGCCTTAGAACCAACACATTGTATTCATTTTGGGACAAGGAAGGGATTTTTAAAAAATAGCTAATATAAATGGTAGGTCCACTTAAAATGATATACATCAACTCTAAAACACTGAAAACAAATCAATTGTTCAACAAAGATTTACCAGCTTCTCAATAACACACGCACTATATGAGAATATCATTGATAAATTATTTGAATTATAGAACTCACTTTTCTCTTAGTATATCTTGCATATCATACATGGAGTGACACTGTCAGATATATAGGTTGAATGGGGATGCCAGTGCAAGTCAATATATTTAAATTTAGGAAAGTTTAGTTTCTTACTTTTCTTTCTTTTTTTAGGAAAAAAAATAGATGTGGGACAAACAAGATGGAGGAGTAAAGATTTTCTCTGATCCTTAAGTCCTCTCAAATCTCTCCAAAATATAAATTACCACTGATTTTAAAGCAACTTCACCTACCTTCAGAGTTTAGAATACTAGCAACCATAAAGAAGGTTTAAAACTCTATGAACTAATGAATAAGTCAACGTCACTCAGCCTTTGAAAAAAGCTCTCATAGCTCATAGTTGGCACAGTGGATAGAATGCCTGGAGTCAGGAAGACCCTTCTTGAGAAATCTTTGATACTGACTAGCTGTGTAATCCTTGGAAAGTCATTTAACTCTGTTTATCTCAATTTCCTCATCTGAAAAATGAGCTGGAAAATGAAAGGGCAAACTACTGTGGTATCTTTGCCAAGAAAACAATAAATAGGGTCGCAAAGAGTCGGACATGACTAAAATGACTGAACAATAACAAGATCACTCAACTCACTCCCCTCTTCCATTTTCTACCATGCTATTGGTAACAAGGTTAAATTAGTCAACTCAGAGGCTTGAAACAAAATACAACCCCATACTTAAGCATCTTCTTTTTTTTTCTAGTCCTATAGAGATCTAAGCTCTGAACTGTAGAAATTTTAGGTGGCCTTAATAGGCAGTTTGCACAGCAGTGTTTGGTGCTGCCAAAGATCTTTAAGGAGAATCGAGGAACAAAGAGAAAGAAGCAAAACATATATATTCACTTGAAATAGAGCCAAACCCCACACTGTGCCCCACGCCTTCCCAGTGCCAGAAGATCCAAACTTGAAATGATAGGAATCAACCCAGGCTGCAAAAACACTAGAATTGGAAGAACTCTGTTTTGTCATGTCAAAGAACTGAGAAACAAGAGGGAATGGATATTATACAACATGGCAACTGACTAAGCCTGAGGGAAATAGCCTAGTATTAATCTGGGGTCAGTTCTGTCCCCCCAAAAAAGTCACTTGAAGTAGAGACCTAGGCAAGTGAACTATGAATTACCCACTATGAACTAGGTCTTCTCTTCTTGTCTCCCAGTCCAGCACTCTACCCACTATGCCTGAGATATAGCCACAATGGAAAACATCATCAGAGGGGAAGGAGTCAGAAAGTGAGTAATAAGGGAAAATAAGGAGGAAAACACTGAAATTTTCAAAGATCACAGTAAGATGAAAGCTCAAAGACCTTGAGCATAAGCTGATAAACAAATAGGGAAAAGATTAACAGTAGAAGAAAATATGGCCCTCAGATCTAATAAATGAATTTAGTTACCTAAGAATAAAAACTGTAAAACAAAGGAAAATTGCCCAACATTACATGAGATAGAAGATTCTATGGAATTTGAGAATAGAAAAATCACAAGACATTGTTTTTGAGTGGTTTAAAATTTAAATGAGAATTGTGAGGGCAGAATTATGGAATATATAATAGAAAAAAGTGACAAAACAGAAAAATTTGACTATTTGAGGGCACGTTTTACCAAAGACACAAAAATGAGGACAACTGATTGTAAATGCAAAATACATAGAAGGGAAGGCCAATCTCAATGAAGAGAAGCAAAAAAAAATTTTAAAAAACCATTAAAAGGAAAAAAAGATATCTATTCAAGTAAAACCTATTGATCTCTGAAATAGAATGCATATAGAAAATCTAGGGATTCCAGGCTCCCAGAGGAAAACAAATGAAGAAATATAGAAATTTTAATATGTTTTCCCTACACCTTAAGGGGTCATCTTGTTAATTTCACTTTGGAAATCATTGATCAAGCCAGGGGATATAATCAGTCTCTGTCTTTTGCATCCCTATTAATAATACTAATGAACCCTTGACATGTTTATGATGTAGATTTATAAACAAGGGTCTTGTTTTATAGTAATTCTTTAACTAAGAGGGTATTTATTAAATGGTTCATGCTTAGAGAGCACAACTATAACAATGGGAAGGTAGCTGAGCTTCCAGATTTGTGCTAGAAAAGATCCCTCTCTCTATCATGGCTCCTGTTGCTCCCTTATATGGCAAACAAATAGAGAGCCAACAACATAAGGGCAGGATTTGACTGCAGTTGTTTATGAAAATAATGTTAAACCTGGCAAATGGACTCTTTAAGAAAAGCAAAACTTTAAGAAGTAAAGCTGAGGTTGCATACCTTTTAGTTTATCTCTTGGCTGGCTGCTTTGTTTCTCTTTGAGCTCCTGCTCCTGGACAAGAATTTAAAATAAAATAACATAGTTACATGCCCTTTCTAACATCCATTTAGATGGAGGTCATCTTTCATAGTGATATAGAAAGGAAGTAAGGATGTAGTAGGCACCAGCTACTACCTGGGGTCACTACCATGTCTCTCTTTTCTCCTCAAACATCCCCAAACTCCTACAGTAGCTGTTTGTCAAAAATCTCCACCATGTGGCAAAGATTTGGAAATTGAGGTGATGTCCAACAATTGGGAAATAGCTGAACTAATTGTGGTATATGATGGTGATTGTGCTATAAGAAATAATTAACAGGATTATTTCACAGAAAGCTGGAAAGATCTACATGAACTGATACAGAGCAAAATAAGCAGAATCTGGAGAACATTGTATGTTCAACTGTAAAAGACTTAGCTACTCTCAGCAATACAATAATCCAGGACAAGTCTGAAGAATTATGATAAAGAATGCTATCTACTTCCAATGAAAGAACTACTGGAGTTGGATGCAGATCAAAGCACTATTTTTCATATTAGTTTATTTATGGTTTCATTTTGGGGTTTTGGTTTTATGTGAGTATTCTCTTATAGCAATGACCAATATTGAAATATATTTTGCATGATAATACATATATAACCCAGATCAAATTGCTTACCGTCTCTGAGGGGAGGTGGGGCAGAGGGGAGGCAGGGAGGGAAGGAGACAATATGGATCTTACAATTTTGGAAAATGTATGTTGACAACTGTTATTACATGTAATTGGGAAAATAAAATGTCTTTTAATTAAAAAATAAATTTGAGCTTTTAACTTCAAAAATAAAAATCTCTACCACTACCTCTTGCCTCACTCCACTACGACTCAAAGGGTTGATCTCATTTTAGTTTCCCCTCTTCCCAACTTGGGAAAAACTACACATCTCAAGAGATTTTATAGCCAGTCTCCTCCTTATGATGAGTTGTTACACTGTGCTTGGCATTTATATAGTATCATAAAATTATTTCATTTGTATCTCATAACAACCTTGTGAGGTAGGTATGACAGCTATGACTATTCCCAAAATACAGACAAAGAAACAGAAGCTCAGAGGTGATAAGGAATTTTCCAGAAGATGTCTTGGGTGAGATTAGAAACCAGGTCTTCTCTTCTTGTCTCCAAGTCCAGCATTCTACCCACTACTCTCTCTTATTTTTACTTGGCATCCATCTGGAACAGACTGTCTCATCTGCTTCTAAATATATTTATAAAGAAATGTGCCTTTTGTCATCTTACCAGCCTCCAACTATTTTCTCTGACTTTGATCTCATTAGAACAAACTTCTAAAGGGCTTCTTAATCTGGGATCCACAAGACCCATCAATAAATTTTATGGGATGGAAAAAAATCATGCTTATGCTCACTAACTTCTAACTGAAACTTAGCATTTCCATCAATCACTTAAAATATTATTCTGAGAAAGGGTCTGTAAATTTCACCAGAAAGCCAAAGGGATCTATGATTTAGAGTTGGTTAATAACTCCCGACTCAAGGGATTTAGAAAAAGCATTTTTTTCTTTTTTTTTCCCCTAAATCAAAATTTTACCCTAGTGGAATGTGTGTTTTTAAAAAATATATTGGCTGTTATGTCTGCTAAAAGTGAGAAGAGCTTATTCTAATGGAAAATTGATGTTTTTAAAAATTATAAGCTGGCTCAAGGATGGATGAAAATGGGCCACTACTACTCATTTTTTGAAACACATTACAACAGAAGTCTTCATTTCCCTTTGGTCTTGGTAAGGAAGCAGATTTTTGTGTTTACCATTAGTTAGGCAATTTCTCTTAGGACCAACACCCATAATTTTAGAAGCTTGAGGCTCTTCCCCTCTCTATCATCTTCTCTAATAACCTCAACATCTCCCCATAAATAATATGTAAACCAATTATCTGCCAAGTGTGACTGTTATAGAGATTGTGCTAAAAGGGCTGCATTTGCGAAAATCATTTCCACAGCCTAAAAGGATTTCTCTGTGATATACCAGACCTGAACATTAGCCAGATTGAAAGGTTATACATTACACAGATCAGCCCAAGAGAGGCTTCCATAAACCAAGAAGCACCTTGGGGAACATTAGAAGCTTCTAGGCAAAGATCTTTTATCTGGTACTTGGAACTGGCCTTGGGATGCTTCCAGCATGAGGCAGTCATAGCCAAGAAGTTATCACACTGAGAAATCTGGAGATAATGAAATCCAGATGCTTCAGAGAGGATCTCAAATTGTTTTTCATAAATATTTGATACTCTAAAAACTCAAATGTAATTTGTCCTGAGGCTTTTCCTCCTGAGTTTCTGAGATCATGCCTTGCAAGAGAGCATTGCTTATATCCTGATACCATGCTAAAACAGTATCCTCTGGGGGACCAATCCTATGGGGCCTTCCCATCCTTGACGTCCTTCTTTAGGGATCTAATCATGTCACCTTTGTTCAAAATCTTGTGATGGCTTCCTATTGCCTGTAAGATAAAATTGAAACTCCATAGCATTCAAGGCTTTTCATAATTAAGCATCTTCCTTTCTATTCAACTTTATATCATACTATAATCCAACTTGTACTATTTGCCTTTCTCCAGACTTATCCTATTTTTTCTTAGCATCTGTGCTTTTGTTCACATTATTCCTTATACTTATAAAGTCCCCTCTCAATCTCTGTCTATTGAAATACTATTTTTCTCCCTTAAAGATGCAGTTTACAAACTCTCTCTGATATGAAAAAAGGAAAGAAGAAAACAATGGTTTATTAAGCCCTTCTATACCAGGGGTTATTCTAAGCTCCTTATAAATTATTTCACTTCATCCTCATAACAACAACCTGGGAGGTAGGTACTATAATTTTCCTTATTTTACAGTTGAGGAAACTGAGGTAGTCAGCTGTTAAGTGACTGGCCCAGGGTCATGCAACTAGTAAATGACTGAGGCTAGATAGATTTAAACTCACTTCTTCCTGACTCCAGACTGAACACTATCTACTACATTGAATGAATACTTATGAAACCTTTGCTGACCATATTTACCAAGTTGGAAATGAAATCTCATCCTCTGACTTTATGTACTATTTTGCATGTCTTTAATGTACATATATTCTATTTAATAATTATTATTTATATAAGAACCACATCACTCCAACAAGTTTCTAGAGAGCAGAAACTATGTCTTATTTATCTTTATTATTACCTACAGTGACTAATGCAGCTTTCTATACAAGTAGATACTTAATGAATATCTAATTGAATTTGTTCCTTTTATATGGAACAGGCTATTCAGGCAAATCTTAGACTGGCTGATTGGTGGGTATGAAAAACATGTGTGCCCTTGCTAGGGATCCTGGGATTTGTGATTTTTCCTAGACTAGAAAGAGATTGAACCATTGCAAGAGCTTATCTAGATGATAGAGTTCTGGGAGACCAGGAGTTTTGAACCACTTTATGAAGTAGTAGAACAGAGAGAGGCAGCAAGGAGAAAGTCACAGCATTGATAAAGTGATATGTGACTGTGGAATGAGCAGAGAAGCTAATTTAAGCAGCTTAGCCTCCACCTTATGGAACAATGAACTACTCAAACTGCATTTGCACTAGGTAACTACCCTTTAGAAACTAGAGAAAACCAGTGAAAGATTTTAATGTCTCACAAGTTCCTCTCTCTGTGATTATATGCACAATAGACATTATCTACCCTTTTCTTGTTGTTTCTTTAAAACATATCTCTATCCTGATTTTTTCCCCTTCCTGTAGAAACTCATGGTTAATTATGAACATTGTATACTGTATTTTGGTTGCAACCAAGGGGAGAAATGGTAAAAGTGGATAGTTAGCTTAAATATACAGAATTTAAGTTCAAAATCCTCATCTCCAGGAAGATTATGACATAATTTCCTCTAACAGGCAACTCAAGAGCAATTTGATGATGACTTACTAGTAATCCATATTAACAAATTTCCTAAAATGGAAAGGATCATTTGGACCAGAGGACCAGTTTCATTTAGTCTAGAAACTGTGAATTGTCCCTTTGCAGTTTGGCTAGGTCGCTCAAAGCATAGTTGTCTTGTTATTGTTGAGTTGTTTCAGTTGTGCCATACTCTTTGTGACCCCATTTTGGGGTTTTCTTGGCAGAGATACCATAGTGTTTTGCCATTTCCTTCTCCAGTTCATTTTACAAACTGAGGAAACGGGGTTAATTGATTTGCCTGGAGTCACATAGCTAGTGTCTGAGGAGAGACTGGAACCCATGAAAATGAATCTTCCTGATTTCTAGAACTGTGCTCTATCCACTATGCCATCTAGGTAAATTTTAATTTAGCTACAAAAAGAGGAAAAGGTAAAAAGTCATCAAGACATGGATTAGAGGGAAGGTGATATTCAAAGTAAGCCCAGTAAAAGGGGATAGGTATGATCTGGGAGGATGTAACCCCTCCCATTTGAAGACATACAACATGAATTTATGTTAAAAATAATTAAGAAGAATAGTAGTAGAGCCAAACTATAAGCATCAACATTGCATGATGATCAACTGTGAATTGACTTAACCATAATCAACAATGCAAGGATCCACGGCAACCCCAAAAGACTGATGATGAAAAAGGCTCTCTACTGCCATAGAAAGGACTGATGGAAGCTAAATACAGATGGAAACATTCCATTTTTCACTTTATTGCCTTCATGAGACTTTTCTTGAATGTGTTAATATATATGTCTTCTTTCACAATATGACAAATAGGGAAATATATATTGCATGATAACACATACATTACTTACATCAAGTTGCTTGCCACCTGGGAGAGGGGGAAGGAAAGAGGAGGAGTGAATTTGGATGGCAAAATGTCAAAAAACAAATGTTAAAAATGGTTTCTGTATGCAATCAGAAAAAAATACAATAATAAAACAAAACAAAGCATCATAGAGAATTGGTATTACCTGTAAAGGAAAAACACCAGAGGCTAGTGACTTTTCTAGTATAAGTCAAACTGTTTTTCAGGTTAATTGTGAATATGCATCCATAATTTTCATCCCATCCCTGTCTCCAGAGAGACAGAAACTTTCCAGTGTGAGAGATTCAGGTTGGCATGGACTGGTTGTGACTTCTGGAACCAAGAAGCTAGGAAAGACACCTGCTCATGGAGAAGCAAGAATCTCTAGGAGGGTCATGCTAAACCAGAGATATCAGATGCTGAGTGGAGGGGTCAGAAACAAGAGGCAGGATCTAGCTCAAAAGGGGGAGTCAAGATGTGAGCTGGAGTTTAAGCAGAACCAGAAGAACAAAGAGACTTATTTTGGTATTGATCTCAGCACAGTATGAAGTCCTTGCCTTCCTTGTCATTGAGTGCTCAGGTGTCTGGCTACAGTTACCTTCTAATGGCTCTTACTTTAGCTGCAGCTGGACAGCTCCCTAACACTAGTAGCAATCCTCATCAGGCAAAGAGACATCACTAAGGGCTGGTTGGACAATTGCTCTCCTGTGTAATTATAATTTAATTTATAATATGCTTCTTCCACTAAAGTTCTCCCATGTCTCATCTCAGATTAGAGAGGACTCTAGGCCCTCTACAGCCATGCCAGGAGACCATAAATTCTGACAGAGCCTACTGAGCTAGAAAGATTTGGAGTATGGTCTTGGCAATGGATTATGTGCCTGTGAAGTGAAGAATAGTTTGAATCAGTTTGGAAAGGCTTATCACCAGTCAGTCAATAAATCAACCACTGAAAATATGTTACATACCTATTATCTATGCTCTATGCACTGGGGATGCAAAGATAAATATGAATCAGTTACTCACTCAAGAACTTTACATTTTGTCTTCAAAGGGTTGGCCATCAAGGGATAAGTTGTTTTTGGTCCTTTTTTTTTTTTTGGCTGCTATAAATCTCTAAGGAAAAGTAGAGCTGTGCTGGTAGAGTTTTTTGTTGTTATTACTGTCACACTAATTCTTTTTTTCCCCAGGAAATTCTTACTTCTGTGTTAGTTTAAATTCTAAGGCATAAGTGACAAGGGCTAGTCAGTTGGAGTTAAGTGACTTGCTAGAAGGTGAAAACTGGAATCTTTATTAAGAAGAGCTTTAAATGCATACAATAAAATATACAAGACTACAAAGGAAAACAATTCTTTTGAAAAACAGTTATTATAATATTTTTTAAAGTTAATGAAACTTAGCTCTGCAAATAGGCAAATCTGAGATGTAAGGCACTCAAACTGAAAAAAATGTCCTCACTCTTCAACTATATTCTTTGGAAGAAGTAAATAGATTCCTCATCAGAGAAATTAAAAAAAAAATTTTTTTTAAATAGAAGATTTAGGACCAACTCAGAAATCAAAATTGTTGCTGTTCAGCCATTTCAGCTGTGTCCACTTTGTGGGTCTTTGTGACCCCATTTGGGATTTTCTTGGCAAAGATACCAAGACTGGTTAACTGTTTCCTTCTTCTAGCTCATTTTATAAATGAGGAAATGGAGGCAGACATCGTTAAGAAACTTGTCCAAGGTCACACACTTAATAAGTATCTAAGGCCAGACTTGAACTCAGGTCTTCTTTACTCCTAGTACTTTGTCTCCTGTAATACCTAGCTGCCTAAGTGACATCACATAACTTTGAATAATGGGATATGACAATCTCAAGCATCCAGCTTTTATGACTCACTTCCTTCCCCTTCACCATTAAACACCATTAGAGACCCATTAAGAAAATTGTTTGTACTTTTAAGAATTATGCTCAGAATACAAACAAGAAAATGATCTCTTGGAAAGGAAGAAAGAGGAAAGGAGAGAGACAGGAGACAGAGAGAGGGGGGGAAGGGAAGAAAAGAATAAGAGAAAGATACATAATACAATATATACAATATATAATATAATACAATATATAAATATTGGAAATGTAGAGCGGGAGAAGACTGAGCTAAAGCTGCAGTAACATTGACATTTGTGAGAAGTTATGGTTTTAAAACAAATCCATGAATATCAACTTGTTTACTTATCCTTTGTCTCTCAATATAAATGCTAGTATAGAATGTGTGCCCCACCTCCCTCCTCCAAAGTGGTTATTTGAGGTTTCTTTCTGCTCAGATTCTGGGTAAACAAGTTTGTTGTCTATATGACTAGCCTTTTAATGGATTTATAAGATAACATCAGGCTTGGCCTTCTAGAATGCATTTTAGTTATTTCAGTAGAGAAATACAGGACCCAGTGAATATGGGAAGTTAGTCCTTTAATGCATAGAGATTTTTCCTCCAGGGAGGAAAAATCAATTCTTCCTTGCTTTTTCTATTTGACTCTTTGCAGTGTGTACAGCATATAGCAATTTGTGCATTCAGATGAGAATGTGATCCCATTACAGACTTCAAATACCAAAATACCCACCTCCCCTCATGCTTAGGGCATCATCCCCTTATCAGTGGACAGATGATGGTGTCAGTGCCCTACTATTAGCATATGGTATCTCCTCAAGTCTCTATGATCTCAAGACTTTTTATGTTGACATTTACTTAGCTTTTTTTGTTGTTCCTGTAACTGAGAAAGATAATTCATAGCACCGCATTTGGAAAAGACCACAGAGGCCACATAGTCTAACCTATACTTGGACAGGAATCCCTCCAAGATTTTCCTTTAAGATCTACTATGAGAGAAAACTCACTACTTCCTGAGGCAGCCCATTCCACTTTTTTTTAATATATTTTATTTGATCATTTCCAAGCATTATTCGTTAAAGACATAGATCATTTTCTTTTCCTCCCCCCCACCCCCCATAGCCGACGCGTAAATCCACTGGGCATTAGATGTTTTCTTGATTTGAACCCATTGCTTTGTTGATAATATTTGCATTAGAGTGTTCATTTAGAGTCTCTCCTCTGTCATGTCCATTCCACTTTTAAATGGTTCTCTTTTTAAGAGCATTTGTTCTTAAAAGGCAAAATCTGCCTCTATAATGTCCTTGTCTCTAGTTTTGCCCTCTGGAGACAAACAGAACAAGTCCAATCCTACACTGTACATATATGACAACTCTTTAAATACTTGAAGATTATCATGACCCCAACCCAAATCTTTTCTTTTTTCTAACCATCCCTAATTTTTTTAAATGATCCTTCCTCTAGACCAGTACTATTAAACTAAAATTGTGCATAAAGATCCCTGTGAGTCAAAAGGAGAGTGTGTCACCCCCCCATCCCCCACAGCAGGGCTATCCCTAGGATTCCAAGAGAGATTGATTTATCATAAATAATTTTGTGTGGCTGATCCCTCACTTGGGGGGGAGGGAGAGACCAATAAATCTGCTGCTGTAAGGGACGAGTGAGCCACCCTCATGGGCTGCACTACTGGCATGATTTGCTGCCTCATCTAGGTAATGTATACTTTTTTTTGTTAATGTAAAGATATTTTATTTTACCAGTTACATGTAATTACAAATTTCCACATTAAGTTCTCTGAAATTATATGAGCCAAATTGTCTCCCTCCTCCCCATCCCTCCCCAGTCTGGAGCTTGTAAGTAATTTATTTAAGTTATACATGTATTATCATGCAAAAAATTACATATTAATCATTTTTATAAGAGAATAATCATACAAAACAAAACCCCAAATAAACTAAAGTGACAAATTGCATATTTTGATCTGTATCCTGACCCTAACAGTTCTTTCTTTGGAGGTGGATACCATTCTTTAGCATAAGTCCCTCAGGGGGAGCAGCTGGGTAGCTCAGTTGATTGAGAGCTAGGCCTAGAGATGGGAGGTCCTGGGTTCAAATCTGGCCTCAGACACTTCCCAGCTGTGTGACCCTGGGCAAGTCACTTGACCCCCATTGCCTAGCCCTTACCACTCTTCTGCCTTGGAGCCAATACGCAGTATTGATGCCAAGGCAGAAGGTAAGGGTTTAAAAAAAAATAAGTCCCTCAGAATTGTCCTGGATTATTGTATTGCTAAGAATAGTTAAATCTTTTACAGTTGATCATTCCATAATATTGCTGTTACTGTGTATAGTATTCTCCTGGTTCTTCTTATTTCACTTTGCATCAGTTCATGTAGGTCTTTCTAGTTCTTTCTGAAATCATCCTGTTCATAATTTCTTAGGCAAAATAGCATTCCATCACCATCATATACCACAATTTGTTCATCTGTCCCCAAACAATGGATATCCCTTTAATTTCCAATTCTATGTCACCACGAAAAGAGCAGCTATAAATATTTTGGTACAAGTAGGTCCTTTCCCCTCTTTTTTTTTTATCTCTCTAGGATACAGATCTAGTAGTGGTTCAAAGGGAATGCATTGTTTTATAGCCTTTGAGCAAAGTTCCAAATTGCCCTCCAGAAATGGTGGATCAATTCATAATTCCACTAGCAATGCATTAGTGTAAGTATATATACTTTATATACATACTTTAGAGCTGAAGAAAATGAGCTTCAGAAATATTAAGTAACTTGCCCAAAGTTACAAGGCTCATTAATGTGCAAATTAGGACTCCAAATTCAGGCATCCTGACTTTAAGACCAATGCCCTTTCTATGATGCATTACGTACTGGTGGTCTTAGAAATATGTTATAGGTTGATTAGAAAAAGATACAGATATAGGGAGGTTTATCTAGTTATAACGAGTCAGGATCATAGATTTAGAACAGCTAGATATAGCCATTATTATAACTAGACATAGATATAGCAATAGTTGGTGCAATGGCTGGAGAGCCAGGTCTGGAGTTAGGAAGACTCATCTTCCAAGTTCAAATCTGGCCTCAGACACTTATTAGCTGTGTGACCCTGGGCAAATCACTTCACCCTGTTTGCTTTAGTTTTCCCATCTATAAAACGAGCTGGAGAAAGAAATGGCAAACCACTCTAGTATTGTTGCCAAGAGAACCCAAGAAATGACTGAACAACAACTAGATCCTTTCCACCTCTAAAAATCCTTCTTGTCTCTTCTAAGCACCATTTAGTCAAGACATGGAATGTCCAGGAAGCATAGCAGATATAGTCTATGCCACACTGCCTCCATGACACCTAACCCTGACAGAGTTGCCAGAGAAAGGAGGGGAATGGGAGAAAGGAGTGAAATAAGATAGAACCAAGGTAAATCTGAAATTCAGAGCCTAGAAATAGACTAGCAACAGGACCTCCATCTCATTACAAGAAGCCTCAAGTAGCTCTCTGCTAGAGGTCAGACATGGTAGATTTGTAGTCTATATAGGAAATATCTTTTAGGACTAAGAAGGGCTGATAGACTTTTCTTTCCCTTATACCTATTTCCTCCCCATCTAATTAATCACCAAATCCAATCTGTTCTTCCTTAGTAATCACTCTTATTCCTCCCATCCTTCCCCACTTTCCTTGTCCATTCACCCAGATACAGGATGTTTAAAAAATCATAGCTCAATTTTAAGCTATTATAGCTTTAAAATCACACTGAGACTTTTAGGACACTCTGTGCCAACAGTTCTAGTTTGACTTTTTGTCGCCCTACTCCTGAACAGGCTCTTAACTACCTGTTGAACTCTTGTCTCTCCAATCCTCTCTAACTTTCTTAAATCCCTTTATCATCCCAATGCTAGATTTGCCTTGTGAGGTATCATAACAGTGTTGGAACCATAGCCAGGAAATTTAGATTTGAATTCCACCTGATACTTAATAGGGCAAGTAAGTCATTTAATACTTCATTGACTCAACTTCCCCATCTGTAAAATGGAGATGATATCTTATACTCATTACCTTATAAGCTTGTTATAAATAAAACCTTTTATAAATCTTGGAGCAGGATTTCAATGTGATTATTTTTATTAGTAGTAGTTATTAGTACTATTATTATAGAAATCATATAGATAGGGATCATATTTCCTACTCAGTGCTATAATGAGAGTTTTAGGATCATAGATTTAGAAGAGGCTATCAACTCCAAACTCCTCATTTTGCAGATGAGGAAACTGAGGCACAGAAGGATTAAAGTGATTTGCTCATGGTCATTCAGTCTAAGAAAAGAGTTGAATCCATTTTTCCTGACTCCATGTCAATGGCCCTATCTACCATGATGGTAAGGTGGAGAAAGCAAGTCCAAATGAAGTAATACTTGTAAAGCAATTTTCAAACCATAAGGTGTTTTATATACATGCTTTTGGGGAAAGAAAATGAGTTCCATTTAGGACATGTTAAATTTGAAATGTTTATGAGTCATTTCAAGGTGCCCAGTAGACATTTGATAATATGAGAATGTTAGCTGCTATTATTATTATTACCATTAATAATAATAAGAAGAACAATAAAATAACTAGACATGTATTCATTGGTAATGATTTTTAAAGACTATACAATTTTCTATTAATTAAATGTACAGGTTTATGGCATATGCAGTCCTTTAGTAGCATAGAAACAATTGGGTTGAGTATTTAGCAAGAATAATTAATTAAAATAGGAAGCTACTAGATGGTAATGCAGATTTAAAAGCCTGGTACATAGTAAGCACTTACTAAATACTTATTGAATTAAACCATTCTAAGTACCTATCTAAGATTATGTAACAGATGATTTATTCTTTCTCTCTGTCTATGTCTGTCTGTCTCTGTCTATCTCTGTCTCCGTCTGTCTCTCTGTCTCTGTCTCTGCCTGTCTCTGTCTCTAAATCTGTCTCTATGTCTCTGCCCGTCTGTCTTATCTTTCACTCTCTGTCTCTGTCTCTGTCTCACTCTATGCGTGTGTGCATGTGTGCATTTGTGCATGTGTGTGAGCGTGTATGTATGGAGCTTCCATGCTAGGGACTTCTTAAAGTCTTCAAGAGTCTATCCTTGACCTTCTTTTTCTGTAAAGTCTCACTTGGTGAACTTCTCGGCTCCTATGGGTTCAGTTTTCACCTCTCTGATGATGAGTCTGATTTATTAATCTAGTATTAACCTAGGAGGCATCATGTACAATCCAACTCGACATTTCCATAACAAAACAAATAAATTCATTATCTTCCCCCTGCCCCACTCCCCAAACCTTCCCTTCTTCCCAACTTCCTTATTATTGTCAAGGACACCAATATCCTCCTACTCATTCTGTCTGGTAACCTTTTGTCCAATCTCACCTCTTCACTAGCACTCACTCCACATACCCATCTATTGCCAGGTCTTATCATTTCTACCTTTCCAACATCTCTCATATAAGTCCCCTTCTCTCTACATACACAACCATCACTTCTCTGCAAGCCCTCATCACCCCATGCCTTGATGATTTTCATAGCCTACTACTTGCTTTCTATTCCTCTTATCTCCCCACTCTACCCTATTCTCTACTCAGCTAGCCAAGGGATATTTCTAAAGCCCTGGGCTGAGACTATCACTCCACTCCCTCCCCATGCTCAATATACTCCAATAACTCCCTATTGTCTCTAGTATTAAATGTAAAATTCTCTGTTTGGCTTTTATAGCCCATTTTAACCTGACCAACCCCCTTTTCTCAAACTCCTCAATGTTGGGACATTGGCCTAAACTGTAAAAATTAAAATTAATGTACAATAATTTACAAATATTATATTTTAAGATATTTATGAATGATCATTAGAAATAAAGGAGTAAAAAGGTAACAAAATAAAAACCATGTGCCCATGACTAATCAACCTATTCAAAACCCCTGCTTACCACCACAGTCTTGACCCAGTAAGCAAAAAGAGTGAGACCAGGAACCCCACCAAATATATCCCTCTATCTACAGGAAGTATGTAACAACAGGAAGTCAGTGGGTTCCCAGGAAATGCAGTTTTTAGGGTAACAGATTTTTAATTACACAGAACACACAGGACACTGAATTTCCCAAACCGGTGCCTTTTTACTGGCTACTCTCCATATCCTGAGATCTTGAGTGCTCTCTTTCTTCACCTCCATGTCTCTGATTCCATGGTTTTCTCTAAGACTCCTCAAATTCTGATTTCTGCCTTTCCCGATCTTTCTCCCCACCTCTACTGCCCTCCCTGCTGCTAATGCCTTCCCTCTGAGATTATTTCCCAATTATAATACATATATTAAGTAGTTACATAGTTGTTTTCATATGGTTTCCTCTATAAGAACGTGAGCAGTTTAAAGACAAAGATCTTCTTTTTGACTTTTTCCTAGAAATCACCAGGCATTACAGTGCTTAGTGTAATAATCATTGATATGGGGGCAGCTAGGTGGCTCAGTGGATTGAGAGTCAGCCCTGGAGATGGGTGATCATGGATTCAAATTTTGGCTTCAGATACTTCCTAGCTCTGTTAATCTGAGCAAGTCACTTAACCCCCATTGCCTAAACCTTACCACTCTTCTGCCTTAAAACCTAAGACACTAAAATACTAGATATTAAATATTGATTCTAAGATAGAAGGTAATGGTTTTTAAAAAATAATCATTTGTATATAGCAAAAGATGCTTGTTGATTGACTGGGAATCTCTGACACTGATGAAATAATTGGTCTAGGTAAAAAAAAAATCTAGCCAAACCAAAAGAGAGGGTGTATGGTGTATGTGGCTTATGTAAAAGTTCTTATGTAAAATATCTTATTTAGTCCTCAAATATTTTCATCCTTATTTTATAAATGAGAAGCAAAGAAGTTATATGCTTAAAATTAATTGACAGAGCCAAGATACTGAGAGAGATCTTCAGACCATGGATCTAGAACTGAACAGAGCCTCAGAGGCAGTTTAATCCAAATCCCACTCCTATTTTTCAGATGAGGAAAATAAAAAAAAAAGGAGGTTAAGTCTTCTTCACTCCAGGGCATTCCCTCTGAAATTTCCATTAATTTACATACATATATGTGTACTTTTTTGGTTTTTATATCTATGTCGGTGTATCTTGTATACAAATAGTTATTTACATGGTGTCCCCATTAGAAACTGAGCTCCTGAAGACTGCTCAGACCATGTTTTTGCCTTTCTCTGTACTTCGTAAGTACTCAGGATTTAGGACAGTGCCTGGCTCTCTTTGTCTTGCAGCAGTCAATCAAGAACACTATTAAATGTTTATTGTGTCTCAGGCACTGTCCTAGGGAGTGGGATACAAAAAAAAGTCCCAAAAAAATGGTCCCTGACTTCAAGGAACTTACATTCTAATAGACAGACAACATAAAAATGACTATGTACACCTAAGGTACAGACAGTGTAAATGGAATCTCAGAGGGAAGGCATTGAGTGGAGGACAGTTAGAATGCAATTGGAAAACAGCACTTATTCTGTTTCTACCTTCAGGTTATAAATCATTTTTCCTAGTTACTGTGGGTATTCTGGTCTCATGGTAACAAGCGAGACACTGCAGTTCACCACCAGAATTTTAAGTGACCTACATTTATATGGAAAGCCACATGCCCCAGCCCAGCAGGATCAAAGAGAGGAGGGAAAATCTGCTCTGGTACTAATTGCTTATCAAATCCAAACAAAATCCAAACCTTTTACTGTTCAACTTATAAATCTCACCATCTGTATAATTGACGATCCATTAGGCAGAGTGACTGCTGAAAGGGACATTTGTTTCCCATCATGCACCACCCTTTCCATCATTGCAAAAAATAGGATTCATTGCTAGGCACCATATGCAAGCAAAGTTGGAGGGATACGAATGATCTGATGGGCAGAATTCATAGACACAACAGCTTTATTGGCAGCCTGTAGAATTTACCCTCTTATTGGGAAGAAGTATGGCTCAGAAGCTTATTGTTAAAAACATTAGCCAAACTTGTGTCCACATTAATAAAACTCCAATCATGAGACCTTAGAGCTCAAATAGGAATGATAGATTTAGAATCAAAGGACCATTAAATCCAAACTCTGCCATTTGGTCCTCATGTGACTGAGCAAATCAATTAATTCACTGCTCTGTCTCAATTTTCTTATCTGTAAAATGACAGATATAGAGTATTCTAGATGACCTCTAAAGTTCCTTCCAGAGCTCAGCCATGATTCTATAATCTTATTCAAATACTGAGACTACTGAAGGAGATAGTTCACTCATAGTTTCAAGGATTTTCTCCTTTCTTCACAATAAAATAACTCTTCTACATTTAAAAAGAAAATAAATTAGCTGTGTGACCCTGGGCAAGTCACTTAACCCCTATTGCCTAGCCCTTACCACTCTTCTGCCTTGGAACCAATACACAGTATTGATTCTAAGATATAAGGTAAGGGTTTTAAAAATAAAATAAAAAATGAACAATAAGAGAAAAGTCATATTTGAAGTAATAGTTAAATTAGAGAACCTTTAAAATCACTTTTTAAGGTCTGAAATGGTTAAGAGACTTACCCAAGGTTACATAGTCAGTTCTTGGCAAATGTGGAAGCAAAGTTTATATTGGTCAATTATATGATTGATTCTTTGAGGGGTTCAGGTGGCTTCTCTCACATTTCATTAACATAATCTTTCAGATCTTCAGTGTTCTTTGTGCCTCTTCCTTAGCAGCTCAAGGAAGAGGTTTGTGACCCTCCTAAAACATACTTAAATCACATTGACTCCACTCTTATCTGTAGCTGAGGAAAGAGGTAAATGTTTAATGATTAGAGTTTCAGAAAAAAAAGTATGCTTCCATGAGTTAACAGATTTTAATGATTACTTTTAGTTTCCAGCAACTCATCTCTCCTTACAATGGTTAAAAATAGAAATCATTAAAATCCTGAGTATAAGTTTTTAAAAAAGGATTTTGAGCTGTTCACTGTGGGATACATTTTTAGGTTTATTCTGTTTTGTTAACATTTTCTTCATCATTTTAAGTCCAGACAATTGATAAAAAAAATAAACCAAGCCCTAATTTGTATCATCATCATCATTATTTTTATAATATATAGAATTGATATAGTGCTTTCTATGTGCCAGGCACTGTATAAATGCTTTACAAATATTATCTCATTTGATCGTCACCATAACTCTGGCTGGTAGATATTATTTTCATCCTCATTTTATAGATGTGTAAACCAACGCAGAAATCAGTAAAGAGTCCATGTAATAGAACTAGTAAATGTCTAAGACTGGATTTGAAATCAAATCTTCCTGACTCCAATCTTGGTGTTCCATTCACTTCCAAAGCATAAATGCTAACACTGGTTCTCAAAAGTGGTTGGTGTTGACTTCTGTACATTTCTAGCTAAGGTTATCAGATCTTCAGATGTCTAAGTTTTTTAGAGAAGCTTCACATCCAAGTGAGCAAGTCTCCAATCTCTAGGCTACATTTCCTTGCCCTGCAAATGAAGGATTTAAACTAGTAACCTCTCCAATCGCTTCCAGCTTCAACAATCTATAATTTTGTGAAATACCTATTTTTCTCCTGACTTTGACCTTGTGTAGCAACCATTTTTCTATTTGAGGGATGGGCTTCTAGTTGTGGACAACAGCAAATCCCCATATTAGGAAGCTCATCTGGAAAGGAAGATATTTGGAACCATGACCCTCTAAATGGACTGCAATCAAGCCCAGTTCAAAGGTAGAGGATGAGTATACTTGGACTGCATACTTAGACCTACTTTCCAGCACACTTAAACCAAGAATCTCAGCATTCCAAGGTAGAGAAGAGGGGGAGGGATGGCATCAAAAAAAGAAAACTGGTTCAAATCAGCTAATTTCATTCATTCAACTGGTTTCATTGTAGAGGGCACCCAGGGTAGATGTGGGAGGAATCAAGCCCCTGGAAGCTAAATTAGTCTCTCTCCCTGAGCTCACATGAGTTAACAGGTTTTAATGGCTGCTTCTGGTTTCCAACAGCTCATCTTTCTTCACAACAGTTAAAAATAGAAAACAGATTAAAATCCTGAGTATAAGTCCTAAAAAAAGGATTTCAAGCCATTCCCTGTGGGATAATATATTTGCAGAGCTCTGGGATCTTCAGGAATTGTCTCTGTGACAGATATCCATAGCTTGATGAGTTCTGTTTTTAGACACTGGCTAATAGTCAAAGGCTTAGCCTTCTATGATTAAAAAAAAATATTAACCATTTTCAAATCAATGGATGATGCTGTTAATGTGACTCATTATTCTGCAATGAGAGGGGGGAGGGAAGGGATAGATAAAAGAAGCTATAACGGGGTCCTTTACTTTAAAAATTAACTCAGTTTCTGATGAAGCCACAGATCCTATTAGTTCTATCCCTTTGGGGAATGCCCAGGTCAGCTGCATCAGCCTTTTCCCTTTAATACCACTCTGCCCTAGA
The DNA here is from genome assembly GCF_027887165.1 of Monodelphis domestica. Lineage (NCBI taxonomy): Eukaryota > Metazoa > Chordata > Mammalia > Didelphimorphia > Didelphidae > Monodelphis > Monodelphis domestica. The sequence continues at coordinate 233,303,780 of NC_077227.1, read as the reverse complement.
ATCTAAGTCCCACCCCCAGCACAGTGGGCTCATGTCTCCTGTGTTCTTTGTCCTGACCCCATCCTTCTGGGTCTCAGCTCTCTCTCTTAGGAGCCCTGAGTTGGGACTCTAAATGGGTCCATTAGAATAACTCTCCCTTAGCCATTAATCTGTCCTGGAAATGATGAACCTCTGCTTTAAATGAGTGATCTGAAAATCTCATAAGCCTGCTTAACTCAGAACACTGGAGGGAATTAAATGTGAGAGGAGAATGACAGCTGAGGCCCCTCAGACCCTAATAGTTATGTAAATCCACCAAACCAAACCTGTTTACATTTAAGGATGGGGTCGGGGGACATGGGCAATGGGCTTAGCCAATGGCTGCTACTGATTTGGTGGAAGTTGGAAAAGAAAGGCCAAATGCTGAGAATGACCAAGCTAGACCTCAGCTTTTCCGGTTTTAATCTACACTGAGCTGATTGATAAATATGCCATATGGCTCAATAATTTTTTAAATTATCTAATTGCTTTAAGAGAGGAAGCATGGTTGACTGAGTTGGCCTGAGTTAAGCTGAGTAGGCTATCATTTCACCTGTTAGTGTCCCAAGAAAATATCTTAGACTTTATTTTCCAGGATAGTTATTGATTGGTATTGACAGGAGTTTTATTCCTAGGAGGGGGAAATGGACTAGGAAGTGTAAGATAACTCTATAGTGAGAATAAAGGGAGACGGGACTCCTAATTGGCAGAGAGAATGCTGAGATTATATTGGATACCTGAATTAAGGGCACATCTAGCGACTGATGGAGTTTGGAGAGATATATGTGTGGTGTTAGAGATTGCAGGAAAGAGAGAGAAATCTTGGAGGCCATAGATGAGTAGAGGAAGCCAACTCCATAACATGTCTCTAATTCCTAGCTTGTTTCCCAATAAAATTCAAAGAAAAAAATTCCTCCTGGATAAAATAGGAACACTCTTATACTGAGCTGAGATCTTAGCTCTTTTCCAGTAGAAGAAACCATTCACTCATGTATTTTCTTATATATGCTAAGAAAATTTCTCCAATTTTTGTTTCGTGTTTTTCTTTGTTCAATTGGGTTTACTTGCTATTTGGCATTTGTTTAATGAATAGGGGCTCAGCAGACAAAAGTTGGTGACAAAGGAAGCAGCTTTGTTCTCTACCTGTAAAAATTATAACTCTAGACCAGCAATATTTTAGGGGGCAGATATAATCTAGTCCAATATCCTTGAAGAGTTATGAAGGAAGCAACAAGTGTTCAGTCATAGCTTTCTCTTATTTGCCTCAAGATGGGAATCATTCACACTTGGAGAAAGATTTTTTTAATCAAAAATTTTTATTTAATTAATTAATTTAGAATATTTTCCATGGTTACATGATTCATGTTCTTTCCCTCCCTTCCTCCCCCCCAATCCCATAGCTGACACACAATTCCACTGGGTTTTACTTATATCATTGATCAAGACCTATTTCCATATTATTGATAATTGCACCAGGGTGATCATTTAGAATCTACATGCCCAATCGAGAAGGATATTTTAGATTCTGAAGATAGTTGTCAGTGCCATCCATAAGTTACATCTATACATTTATTATTATTATTTTCTTTAAAAATATATATTACCAATTACATGTAATAAATTTCCATACAAGTTTTCCTAAGTTATATGATTGAACCTATCTCCCTCCCTCTCTTCCCTTCACCCTTCCAGTACTAGCAGGTGATTCAATCTGGATTATACATGTATTATCATGCAAAACATATTTCCATAACTGACCATTTTTGTGAGTGAGAAATCTTATAAAACACAAACCCCAAAACACAAACCCAAACACACAATTTAAAAATAATATGCTTTTATCTGCAGTCTGTGTGTCTATACATTTAAACAATCTATGTGGACATATATATTTTACATGAATAGCATACCTTATACTCAGAACCAGAAGGAGCCTCAACTTAGTGCTCATGGCTGCCCACATTGATGTATCCGAACTAAGTCAATGGAAGAAGTCAAGTGCAAGAGGAATCCAAATGAAGGAGGAAGAGGATAAAGAGAAGAAGGAGGGGACGCAGAACAAGAAAGAAGAAGGGGATAAAGAGAAGGATGAGGAAGAAGAAGAGAAGAAAATTAATTTTGTCATCATTATTACTAAATTTTTATCAGGTACTTCCTCTTACATAAATATAAATCCCTATCCCCTCACTAAGAAATGCTAAGGTATGTGAACTGGTCCAATCAATCATTATGGAGAAAAATTTGTAACAATGACCATAAGATTAATAAACTGTGCATACCCTTTGATCCAGAAATACTAATGCTAGGTCTATATCCCAAAGAAAAAGTAAAAGGACCTACTTGTACAAAAATATTTAAGGTGCCTCTTTTTTTTGGTGGCAAAGATACCCATCAACTGGGAAATGATTGAACAAGTTGTGATATATGATTGGGAAATTATGAGAGAGATGTTTTCAGAAAAAGCCTGAGAAGACTTATATGAATTGATGCAAAGTAAAGTGAGCAGAACCAGAAGAACAACATACCTAATAATATCAATATTATAATAATGATCAGCTGTGAAAGATTTAGCTACTCTGATCAATAAAATGATTCATTACAGTTCCAAAGGACTCTTAATGAAAAATACTATCCATCTCCAGAGAGAGAGAACTGATGTGTCTGAATGCAGATCGAAATATATTTTTAAACTTTATTTTTTGCTTGTCTTTTTGCAATGTAGTTAATATGGAAATATGTTTTGTATGAATAATTGCTATCACATTGTTTATTTTCTCAATGGGTTAGGGATGGGTAAACAGGAGGGAGAGAATTTGGAACTCAATTTTTTTTAATAGAATGAATATTAAGAGGGAAGTGAGGTGGATTGTGAGCCAGGCTTGGAGATGGGAGGTCTTATGTTCAAATCTGATCTCAGTTACATCCTAGCTGTGTGACCCAGAGCAAGTCACTTAACTCCCTTTGCCTAGCCTTTCCCACTCTTCTTCCTTGGAACCAATATACAATATTGATTCTAAGACAGAAGGTAAGGGCTTTAAAAATAAATAAAAAATATATTTTAAAAAAGGAAATGTAAACTGAATCTTGCCAATTAACCTTATGTATAGGGAGACCCCTTCTTAGTATAAGAATGACCTCTGCCTAAATTGGGACACAAATGCATTGCTGGTGGAGTTGTGAACTGATCTAATTGTTCTAGAGGGCAACTTGGAATTAAACCCACAGGGCTATAAAACAATGGATCCAATAATACCACTACTAGGTCTGCACCCCAAAGAGAATAAAAAAAATTGGGAAGGACCTATTTATATAAAAAGATTCATAGCTGCTTTTTTTGTGGTGAGAAAGAATTAGAAACTAGAGAAATGTCTGTTAGTTGGGGAATGGCTGAACCAATTTTGGTTTATGATAGTGATGTAATATTATTGTGCTGTAAGGAATGATGAACAGGATGATTTCGGAAAGAGCAGGAAAGATCTATATGAACTGATGTAGAGTGAAATAAATAGAACCAGGAGAACACTGTACACAGTAACAGCGATATTGTAGAATAATCAAATATGATAGACTACTAGTATTGCTACTGTTGGCATTGCAACTATCCAGGTCAATTCTGAGGGACTTATGACAAAGAATGCTATCACCTCCAGAGAAAGAACTGTTGGAGTAGGAATGCAGAGGAAAACATATAATTTTTCCTTTGTTTATTTGGGCATATGTTTTGGGGTTTGGGTTTTATAAGATTATTCACTTACAAAAATGATCAATAAGGAACTATATTTTGCATAACACATGTATAATCTAGATTGAATTGCTTGCCATCTCTGGGAATGGGGAGGAAAGAAGGAATGAATCATATAACTTTGGAAAACTTATATGGAAATTTATTACATGCATTTGGTAAAAAAATTAAAAAATATTTTTTGGGAAAAAAATAACCTCTTCTGGACTGGGTTTTCCTTTTCTCTGCATTTTCCTTCCATAACTTATCTGAGGCATTTAATGGACTTGGCCAAGGTGGTTTTAATTTCCCCTTCCCTATAAGGAATGATTTTATTTTATTTTTTAATTAATTTATTTAGTCAATTTAGAACATTATTCCTTGGTTACAAGAATCACATTATTTCCCACCCTTCCTGCAGCCAAAGTGCAATTTCATTGGGTATTACATGTGTCCTTGATCAGAACCTATTTCCATGTTGTTGTTTGCTTTAGGATGTTCATTTAGAGTCTATATCCCCAATCATATTCCCCTTGAACCATGTAATCAAGCAGTTGTTTTGTTTCCATGATTCTACTCCCATAGTTTTTTCCTCTGAATGTGGATAATGTTTTTTCTTGTAGATCCCTCCAAGTTGTTCAGGATCACTGCATTGCCACTAATGGAGAAGTTCATTACATTCGATTGTACCACAGTGTATCAGTCTTTGTGTACAATTTTCTAAGGAAGGACTTTAAAACAAAGGTGGTCACATGAATTGAGAGATACTGAAGGAAGAAGAAGAGGAGATTGGGGTCAGTGAGAATTGCAGGTTCATAGAGCAGACAGTACCTGACTATAAAACTTCTAGTAACCAATTTGTTGACATGTTGGACTTCAGGTTTGTCTGGGCAGGAAATGAATGCTGCTTTGTAGGAGTCAGGATATATGTTCATCACCCTTTGTGAGGTCTTTCCAATATCTCTGGGACCCTAAGATGAAGCATTCTTGTTCAATACCCTTTGATCCAATTGCTTTTTCCCTTTCTTACAGAAATAAGTCTGACACATAAAAGGGTAGGGAAGTTGAGATTTCAGAACTTTGTAGGAGTAGCAAGCTGTTAGCCACTTGGAATCTCTAGTGCTGTTCCCTTCATGTTTGATTTCATTCAGTAAAATGTACTCAGCTCTTTATATAAGGGTAAATGGTGCTTTTGCATCCCATGAATCATAGGATCACAGATTTAGAAAGCTAGAAGGGAAATTAGAGGTCCTTAAATCCAAACCTCTCATTTTAAAGATGAAGAAACTAAATTAGGGAGTCAAGATGGCAGCTTAGAGACAGCAACAGTTCAGACTTTCATAAATCCTTCCTCAACAATCAAAAACACAATGCTTCGAGAGGACTGAAAACCAAATCTAACAACAGGACAGAGGTAGGGAACCCTCCTCCTGCACCCAACTTAAAAGGTATGCCCCCCAAAAGCCATAATTATAGAACACATGGGTTTAAGGGGAAGGAAGAAAGAAGGTCCCAGGACCTCTCCCCCACCTATAGCACAGAGCCTCCAGGGGTGGCTGGAATCTCTGGGCAGGCAAGGGCACTAGTCTAGAGGGAGTACTTTGCCAAAAAAGGTGGGCCAGGCTAAGGGAATAGAATATAGACTGCATAGAGATAGCTGGAGGAGAAGCACAGAGCAGGCAACCTAGTCACAGTCAAGATGCTCCATCTTGCCCCTGCCCTTTTCTGGAGGTTTTGGCCTCAGGGCACATCTAGCTTTGCATATCAACTCCTCTGCCCTGGCTCAATCTCATCAAAAGGTCATATAAGAAGCCTTCAGAGGGCAGGGAAGCTCAAGCTCCAACACCCTTCCCCCACAGATTGATCTGAGAGCCTTGATGACCAAGCTCCAAAGGCAAAAGCCACAACAAACTACAGGCAACAACCTTGACAATAGGGTGGAAATCCTGACTCCTTTTCAGCTTCTGCTTTCAGCTGGGGAAGATCTGACTAACCTGATCAATCAGTAGAACAGAGAAGAAGCCCCTTCAGGACAGAACAGTCCAAACCCACAGATCTAGCACATAATGAGATGAACAAGACTACAGGAGACTACATGGAGGAAAAAAGGGGGAAATATGAGTAAACAACAGAAAAAGAAAAAATAAATTACAATCAATAGCTTCTATCCAGGCAATGAACAAAGAAAATGAAACAGAAGAAGATCAAGGATCACCAAGCAAAAACACAGAAACTCCAGCAAATTGGACACAGGCTTTGGAAGAACTCAAAATATGATTCAAAAAACAATTAAGAGAGGCTGAAGACAACTTAGAAAAGAACATAAAATCAAAATAAATCATCTAAAAACAGAAAATAGTGTCTTGAAAACCAAAATTAATCAACTTAAAAATGAGGCAGAGGAGATGAAAGATGAGACAAAGAAGATGGAAGAGGACCTCCAAAGAAAATCAGACCAGAGGGAGAAGGATAACCAAAAATCCAGGGATGAAATTCAGTCTTTAAAAACTAGAATCCAATAACTAAAAGCAAACGACTTCACAAACAAAATCAAAAGAATGAAAAAATTGAGGAAAATCTGAAACATCTCATCCACAAAATGGAAGATCTAGAAAACAGGTCCAAGAGAGACATCTTAAGAATCAGTGGATTACCAGAAGATCATGACAAAAGAAAAAGTCTGGTTATCATCCTACAGTAAATTATCCAAGAAAACAGCCCTGACATTCTAGAGCAAGAGGGAAAAGTGGAGATTGAAATAATCCACAGATCACCTCCTGTACTTAATCCCCAATTGGCAATACTCAGGAATGTTATGGCCAAATTCAAGAACTACCAGACAAAGGAAAAAATATTACAAGCTGCTAAGAAGAAGTTATTCAGATACCATGGAACCACAGTTAAGATAACACAGACTCTGGCTGAATCTACACTGAAGGACCAAAAGGCATGGAATATGATATTCTGGAAAGCAAGGGAACTAGGTCTACAACCAATAATCAACTACCCAGCAAAACTGACTTACAGGGGAAAGTATGGTCATTTAATAAAACAGAAGACTTCCAAGCATTCCTAAATAAAAGACTGGACTTGAATAGAAAATTTGATGCCCAAACACAGAACTCAAGAGAATCACCAAAAGGTAATTGAGAAAGGAGAAAAACCAAAAATACAAAAAAACTTTTTTAAGGGACCCAATAAGTTAAAATGATTTATATAGCTACAAGAAAAGAGGATATTGATAACTTTTTTAAACCCTTACCTTCCATCTTAGAATCAATACTATGCATTGGTTCCAAGGCAGAAGAGTGGTAAGGGCTAGGCAATGGAGAATAAGTGACTTGCCCAGGGTCATACAACTGGGAAGTGACTGAGGCCAGATTTGAACCTAGGACCTCCTGTCTCTAGGCCTAGCTCTCAATTAACTGAGCTACCCAGTTGCCCCCAGTAACTCTTTAACATTGTTATTATCACTTGGGTAGCTAGAAGAATTATACTTAGAGGGAACAGGGACAAACTGTATAGGATGAAATACCAAGACATATATATGTATGCATAAATATATATATATATACATATATATATATATATATATATATAACTAGAGGTAAAAAAAAAAGAGGCTAATACTAAGAGAAATGGGAAAAGAAACCAAATGGGGTAAATTTATATGTCATAAAGAAGCACATGGTGGGAGTGGGGGAGAACACCAATACACTGGAAGGGTAAAGAGGTTGGAGACAGGAAATACTTAATTTTTACATGCATTGAAATTGACTCAAAGGGGGAAGAATAATCAGATCCATTGGGGCAGAGAATTGATTCATGCCCTATAGAGAAGTAGAAGGGTAACAAATGGACTGGTGGGAAAGGAAGCAATACAAGGGAGGGAGAGGGTAGAGGGTAGTTTTAAAAGACCATAAAGAAAATAAGAGGAGAATAAGAAAGGAGGGGAAGTAGAAAGGGAAGTAAAATAAAGGTGGGAATTAGGGGGATTGATTAAGAACAAAACTCTGGTGTAGAAGGAAATAGTGAAATAAGAAGGGGCAGGACTAGGAATGGAAATCAAAATGTTGGGAAATACACAGCTGGTAATCATAATTCTGAATGTGAATGTAATGAACTCACCCATAAAACTCAAGCAAATAACAGAGTGGATTAGAAACCAAAATCCTACCATATGTTGTCTACAAGAAACACACATGAGGAAGGTAGACACACATAGGGTGAAGGTAAGTGGACAGAGCCAAATCTATTGGGCTTCAACTGATAAAAAGAAAGCAGGAGTCACAATCATGATATCTGACAAAGCCAAAGTAAAAATAGATCTAGTCAAAAGAGATAGGGAAGGTAATTACATTCTGATAAAAGACAGTATAGACAATAAGGAAATATCAGTACTCAACATGTATGCACCAAATGGCAAAGCATCCAAATTTCTAAAGGAGAATCTAGTGGAGCTCAAGGATGAAATAGATAGAAAAACTATACTAGTGGGAGACCTGAACCTTCCTCTATCAGAACTAGATAAATCAAACCAAAAAATAAATAAGAAAGAGGTAAGAGAAGTGAATGAAATCTTAGAAAAAATAGAGTTAGTAGATATGTGGAGAAAAATAAATAGGGACAAAAAGGAATACACCTTCTTTTCAGCAGCACATGGTACATTAACAAAGATTGACCATGTACTAGGGCATAAAAGCATTGCAAACAAGTGCAAAAGAGCAGAAATAACAAATGTAACCTTTTCAGATCACAATGCAATAAAAAATAATTAGTAAGGGTACATGGAGAGGAAAATAAAAAATTAATTGGAAATTAAACAATACAATTCTCCAAAATCAGTTAAAGAACAAATCATAGAAACAATTAATAATTTCATTAAAGAAAATTACAATGATGAGACATCCTTTCTAAATCTATGGGATGTAGCCAAAGCAGTACTTAGGGGGAAATTTATATCCTTGAGTTCATATATTAACAAATTAGAGAGGGCAGAGGTCAATGAGTTGGGCATGCAAATTAAAAAACTAGAAAGTGAATAAATTAAAAATCCCCAGATGAAAACTAAATTAAAAATCCTAAAAGTAAAAGGAAAAATAAATAAAATTGAAAGTCAAAGAACTAATGATTTAATAAGTAAGACTAGAAGCTGGTACTTTGAAAAAAAAATTCAGACAAAGAACTGGTCAAACTAATTTAAAAAAGGAAGGAAGAAAACCAAATTAACAGTATCCAAGATGAAAAGGGAGACCTCACCTCTAATGAAGAGCAAATTAAGGCAATCATTAAAAACTACTTTGCCCAATTACATGGCAATGAATATGGCAATATAGTTGATATGGATGAATATCTACAAAAATATAAAATTGCCTAGATTAGCAGAAGAAGAAATAGAATACCTAAATAACCCCATATCAGAAAAAGAAATTGAACAAGCCATCAAAGAACTACCTAAGAAAAAATCCCCAGGTCCAGATGGATTCACAAATGAATTTGATTAAACATTCAAAGAACAACTAATCCCAATATTATACAAACTATTTGCAGAATAAGCAAAGAAGGAGTTCTACCAAATTCCTTTTATGACACAAATATGATACTGATTCCAAAGCAAGGCAGGTCAAAAACAGAGAAAGAAAACTATAGACCAATCTCCTTAATGAACATAGATGCAAAAATCAAAGGATGCTAGCAAAAAGACTCCAGCAACTCCATTAGTGGCGATGCGATACAACCTGGAGGTATCTATGAGAAAGAACACTATCCACACTCAGAGGAAAAACTGTGGGAGTAGAAACACTGAAAAAAACGAACTGCTTGATTACATGGGTCAAGGGGGATATGATTGGGGATATAGACTCTAAATGAACATCCTAGTGCAAACATCAACAACATGGAAATAGGTTCTGATCAAGGACACATGTAATACCCAGTGGAATTGCACATCAGCTACGGGAAGGGGAGGGGAGGGGAGGGAGGAAAAGAATATGATTCTTGTAACCAAGGAATAATATTCTAAATTGACTAAAAATTTAAAAAAAAACAACTTAATATTCGAGGACCTAACATCAACCTCCATAAAGGAGCCATCATTAAATCTGGAGAAAATTTTAAAAAAAGACCTGAGGAAGTGATTACAAAGGTTAATCATTATGATCAGGTGGGATTTATACCAGGAATTCAAAGATGGTTCAATATTAGGAAAACCATCAACATAATTGACCTTATCAACAAGCAAACTGACAAAAATCACATGATTATCTCAATAGATGCAGGAAATGCCTTTGCAAAATGCAACATTCATTCCTATTAAAAACACTAGGAAGTATAGGAATTCAAGGGTCTTTCCTAAAAATAATAAACTGTATCTATCTAAAACCATCAGCTAATATCATCTGCAATGGGGATAAACTAGATGTATTCCCAATAAGATCAAAAGTGAAACAAGGATGCCCATTATCACCTCTATTATTTAACATTGTACTAGAAACACTAGCAGTAGCAATTATAGAAGAAAAAGAATTTGAAGGTATTAAAATAGGCAATGAGGAGACCAAGCTATCACTCTTTGCGGATGATATGATGGTCTGCTTAAAGAATCCTAGAGAATCAACTAAAAAGCTAGTGGAAATAATCAACAACTTTAGCAAAGTTGCAGGATACAAAATAAACCCACATAAGTCATCAGCATTTCTATATATTTCCAACACATCTCAGCAGCAAGAATTAGAAAGAGAAATTTCCTTTAAAATCACGCTAGACAATATAAAATACTTAGGAATCTATCTGCCAAGACAAACACAGGAATTATATGAGCACAATTACAAAACACTTTCCTCACAATTAAAACTAGATCTAAATAATTGGAAAAACATTAATTGCTCATGGGCAGGATGAGCTAACATAATAAAAATGACAATCTTACCCAAACTAATTTTACTTATTTAGTGCCATACCTATCGAACTAACAAAAAACCTTTTTTACTAGATTAGAAAAAACATAACAAAGGTCATTTGGAAGAACAAAAGATCAAGTATATCCAGGGAAATAATAAAAAAAAATGCAAAGGAAGGTGGCCTAGCAGTACCAGATCTCAAACTATACTATAAAGCAGTGGTCATCAGAAAAGAGGATCAGTGGAATAGTCTTGGGGTAAGTGACCTCAGCAAAACAGTCTATGATAAACCCAAAGATCCCAGCTTTGGGGACAAAAATCCACTATTTGATAAAAAAAATCTCTGAAAATTGGAAGACAGTATGGGAGAGATTAGGTTTATATCAACATCTCACATCCTACACCAAGATAAACTCAGAATGGGTGAATGACTTGAATGTAAAGAAGGAAACTATAAGTAAATTGGGTGAACACAGAATAGTATACATGTCAGATCTTTGGGAAAGGAAAGATTTTAAGACCAAGCAAGGCTTAGAAAAAAATCACAAAATGAAAAATAAATAATTTTGATTACATTAAATTAAAAAAAGTTTTGTGCAAACAAAACCAATGCAACCAAAATGAGAAGGGAAGCAACAATTGGGGGGAAATCTTCATAACAAAAACCTCTGACAAAGGTCTAATCACTCAAATTTATAAAGAGCTAAATCAATTATACAAAAAAATCAAGCCATTCCCCAATTGATAAATGGACAAGGGACATGAATAGGCAATTTTCAGATAAAAAAATAAAAACTATTAATAAGCACATAAAAAAGTTCTAGATTTATTTTAATCAGAGAGATGCAAATCAAAACAACTCTGAGGTATCACCTCACACCTAGCAGATTAGCTAACAGGACAGCAAGAGAAAGTAATAAATGCTGGAGGGGATGTGGCAAAATTGGGACATTAATATATTGCTGGTGGAGTTGTGAATTGATCCAAACATTCTGGAGGCCAATTTGGAACTATGCCCAGAGGGTGTTAAAAGACTGCCTTTTGATCAAACCATAGCACTGCTGGGGTTGTACCCCAGAGATAATAAGGAAAAAAGACTTGTACAAGAATATTCATAGTTGTGCTCTTTGTGGTGGCAAAAAATTGGAAAATGAGGGGATGCCCTCCAATTGGGGAATGGCTGAACAAATTGTGGTATCTGTAGGTGATGGAATACTATTGTGCTCAAAGGAATAATGAACTGGAGGAATTCCATGTCAACTGGAACGATCTCTAGGAACTGATGCAGAGTGAAAGGAGCAGAACCAGGAGAACTTTGTACTCAGAGACTGATACACTGTGGTACAATCAAATGTAATGAACTTCTCCATTAGTAGCAATGCAGTGATTCAGAACAACTCGGAGGGATTTACATGAAAGAACACTATCCACGTTCTGAGGAGAAACTGTGGGAGTAAAAACACAGAAGAAAAACAACTGTTTGATTACATGGGTCGAGGGGGATATGGCTAGGGATGTAGACTCTAAATGATCATCCTAGTGCAAACAGCAAAAACATGGAAATGGGTTTTGACCAAGGTCACATGTAAAACCCAGTGGAATTGCACGTTGGCTATGGGAAGGGATGGAGGGAGGGAAGGGAAAGAATATGATTCTTGTAGCCAAGGAAAACTGTTCTAAATTGACTAACTAAATAAAATTTTGAGAGAAAGTAAAGTTTAGAAAGTTCAGATAATCTGACCAATGCCTTATGACTAAATATCTAAGCAAGATTGAAGCCCAGTTCTTCCTGCTTCCTGCCTCCTGCTTCCCTAAGTAGCTAATGATACAGTGGATAAAGCATCAGGACTAGAGTCAGGAACACTCCTCTTCCTGAGTTCATATCTGGCCTCAGGCACTTACTAGCTGTGTGACGCTAGGCAAGGGCCTTCACTTTGCTTGCCTTAGTTTCCCCCATCTGTAAAATGAGCTGGAGAAGGAAATGGTAAACCACTCCAGTATCTTTGCCAAGAAAATTCCAAATGGGGTCACAAAAAAGTCTGACATGACTGAACAATAACTTTCTGACTCCAGGTCCAGTATTGTTATCTGCTATACCACTCTGTAGCTAGTTGGGAAACAGATGAGGCTCTCAAAAGGGATGGGAGGGGGGAAGGAGGGTATCTCAGTGGTTTAAGAGCCAGGCTTAGAGACAGGAGGTCCTGGTTTGAAATATGGCCTCAGACACTTCCTAGCTGTGTGACCCTGGGTAAGTCACTTAACCCCCATTGACTAGCCCTTAACACTCTTCTGCCTTGGAATCAATACATGGTATTGCTCTGAAGTGCTTTCCATTTCCCCTTCCCTTTAGGGAATGATTTTAAAACATCTAATATCTAATACATAGTATTGATTCCAAGGCAGAATGTAAGGATTTTTTTTAAAGGGATGAGGAATAAGCCATTCTGATAAACTATTATGTATTGGGAATTTTCAGGTTAAACTGAAGCATGAGCTGAGGTCCTGAGGGCCACTGGACTGAGGCAAACACAGTCTGCACATGCTCAAGAAAAAATGGAAGGAAATAAAATGGTTTGGGGCCTATGGAAAAGTGGGGAGCTGATAGAGCCCAAACTGAAAGTACTTTCTGGTGGCTTGTGCAGAGGATGCTACTCTCAGTAGCCATTCCAGTCCTTTATCAATAGGATGCACACAAAACACTGGGCTTTCCTACTTTGGGCAGGCAAATGAGCTGTTCTAGCAGTTTACATACGTGCCTTCTTCTAAGTGCCAGTGAAAAGAAGGTATTGTTGTGTACCCCAAAACATATACCTTTATATACAGAAAACAATTATTAGATAATGTCATTTTTTCTACCTTGAAGAAGCATTTTCTACCTTGAAGAAAATGTATCTTTGGTCTAGTCTAGATAAGTGAGGGGGAAGAAATATTACCGCTCTCTTGTACCCCTGACCATATGAAGCATTGTCTATTAAAGCTTAGTTGTGTTGTTGGTGCAGTGGATGGAGCATTATTTCGAGAGTCAGTTCAAATCTGGCTTCAGACATTTACTGGCTGTGTGACACTGGTCAAGTCACTTAACCCTAATTTGCTTCAGTTCCTTATCTGTAAAATGGGGATACACTAGAGAAGAAAATGGTAAATCACTCCATTATCTTTGCCAAGAAACCCCATGGAAAAAGTTCATAGGGACAGATAGAATTGGACATCACTGAACAACAGCAACATTGTTGTAATGTAAGTATAGCTTTTATAAGTAAAACTATTATAAGTATAGTTTTTATAGTGAGGGGACAAGTATTTCAACCAGAGGAAAACAAGTCTTTCATAGCAAACTTGAGAGAAGGTGTCATGAAGTGGACAGGACACTGAACTGGGGGTCCAGAAGACTTGTGCTCAGTTCCCACTTAGATACTAACTATGTGATCCATGGCAAATCATTTCGTTTATCTCTTCCTTACATTCCTCACCTGTAAAATGAGGGGACTGGACACTCTGGTCCTTTTAGTTTTAAACCTCTGCTCCTCTAAACTACTTTTGTTTGTTAAAGTCCCTGTCTCTCAATAATCTTTCCCTCCATTCCCACTTTCTTACTTTTCAAAAGAAGGAAAAGGGACATCTGCATTAGATATAAAATGTGTATTCATATACTGTATCTGTGTGTTTTTATATCTACTTAACATATGATGCCATAACAACCTTCTAGAAAAATGAACAGTGCCTTTATTCACTATTTAAATATCTAGTGTTTTGCTGAAAATTTTTTCTTTTCTTCTTGCCTTTCCCTCTCCCTCCCCTCCTCCTCTCCTCCCTCTCTCTCTCCCCCCTTCCCCCCCTCTTTCTCCCTTCACCCCCTATTCCCCCCCCACTGTTCTTTCTAGATGTGAGGAACTGGAGAAAAGCCTGCTTTCTGACCAAAACCTGCCGAGTTTAGAATTGCAAAACTAGATATAGAAGTTTTCTCACATATCAGTTTCTCTTTTTCCTTACATGGAATTGCATTAAGTAGAATTACAGTGCTTGTATTAAACTTCTGAGACCCAGACCAAAAATGTGGAGGATTAGATACTTTCTCCAAATCCCTTTAACTCTCAAAACCTCCCCAAAAAAGGAATCATGTGTTAGACAGGGAACAAATTACAGTAGAATTCACAGGGAAAAGAAGAGAGAATTCTGATAAAAATAAAATCCTTATGAATTGACTCCAGTGAATATTTTGCTATAAAATTGTGGGGGAAATGGACAGGAGAGCTTCATCATTTCTTCTGTTCCCACTGAACCCTTTAAACAAATTAATGTCATCTTTATATGGTAACTCAAACCAGGTGCCTGCCCTCTGGAAGGCCAAATTACTGGAACAGACTGAGATAGAAGAAATACAGTGATCCTGCAATAACAATATTATCTTAATACACAAAGAGTGAAGTTCATGTAACAAGCTTACATTGAAGGGATTCTTCCTGCTTACTCCCACATCTCCATGAAGTACCAGCCCTATTCTAGGAGTAAGAAAGAAAAAATAAAGAGCTCTCTTTCATTATACTCTGCAAAACCATTTCATCTAGGGGAGGCCATACTGAAAAAATAAAGTTCCATTCCAAATGGTCTGGAAATATTCACTGAATCAAAGACTTCTAAAAAGATATAATTATAGTGTTTTCCTAGTGTCCATTTAGGGGGTTATAGGTAGAGAATAAGAGAATTTAAAGTAGTTCTAAAGGTTTTCTCTGGGAGGGGGGAAAAGGCACAATTAATTTTGCAGATTTGTGTTAACCAAGCAAAATTTGATGCCTTAATCTTTGCCTCTATAAAGTGGAGTTCAAGAATCCTTCCCCTATTTGGGCTATGACTGTTATACGTCTTTCATACTAATGATTGCTTATCTGAAGGTTTCTGCTTCATTTCCCTTTTTTGAACTCAAATTTCTTCCATAATACAGCAAGTTCTATGCCTGTAAGAAGGGTTATCATTCCAGGAGGATCGCATGCACAGAATTTCTTAGATGTCTTGGATTGGGGTTAATATAAGAGTTCAGGGAGCAACAAAAGTCTCATTGGGTATAACTGCAGTAAATAACTTCAACTTTCTTAGATCACTTTTTTCAGGGGATAACTTGAGTGGTGAGATGGTAGTCAAGGCCATTTTGGAAATGTACAACAAGGGAAACCTACTCCCACTCTGTCTAGTAACTGACCTTTCTACATTGCCATCTATATCAGTTTGTCCTGCTCCTTGCAGAGGACTCTAAACCTTGTGTTTTCATGGGAGAACGGATTTCCCTACAAGAGACAACTCTATGTCTCTGTGTAGGGGTTGGAAACAATTTCTGAGGGGGCCAGGCTCCTAGAGGGTTGGTTTTATGATGCCAACTGTCTTCATGCTCACCAATCCAGAGCTACTCCTCTAAGGCTTCACATGAATCTATGATGAAAATTAGTTGCTTTCAAGGTTAAGTGAGTGGAAAACAAGTAATGATAATTGTCATGTGAAGATGGGGCAATGTTTTCAGTAGTGTAAAAGACAAAGGGTAATTTATAGAGCAGCCAAGTGTGAAAACCTGGAATGGGACTTTTTCCATCTTTGGAAATAACATCAGAACAAAAATGAAACCTGTCATCTCATTACCTGACAATCTTCTCTCCATATCATGCCCCCCAATCCCAAGAAAGAAAGCACAATGTCACATTTTGCTTAGTCAAAAACTATGAATGTTTATCTGAAAAGAATACCCTTCCTTTCCTCTTTGACCCAATTTACTTCACAAAAAAAGCTGAGAAGGGACCTCAGAAATGACCTAAACAAAACCCCAAACCTGAATAACAATCCTTGGTTTTCTTGGTATAGTTTTAAAACCTGCATCAAATTGCTACCATCTTGGGATTTAGACCTGAAAGGAGACTCAGAGGCCATCTAGTTCAATATTCTTATTTTATACATAGGGAAACTGAGGCTCAGAGGGATTAAGTGACTTGTTCAAAGTCACATACATTATAAGTAAGGTTCAGAGGCAGGATTTGAACATGGGTCCCCTGACTCCAGAGCCAAAGTTCTTCCCACTGTACCAAATAGCTTCAGTTTTATAACATCATGAAATTTTATAGCTGAAAAAGACTTTAAAAGTCATTGAGTCCAAGCCCCCCAAATCTGAAGGTGGCTTGTA
Source organism: Monodelphis domestica (assembly GCF_027887165.1). Classification (NCBI taxonomy): domain Eukaryota; kingdom Metazoa; phylum Chordata; class Mammalia; order Didelphimorphia; family Didelphidae; genus Monodelphis; species Monodelphis domestica. Next base: position 233,286,982 of record NC_077227.1, on the reverse strand, counting down.
GAAGTCAATATTAAATATCTATAAGCACTTGTACTTGAGAAAAACACATAGCATAGTGGGAAATAAACTGAGCTTTGTATCAGAAGATCTATTTTTGGCTCCAGTTTTGCTACTTACTAGTTGTGTGACCTTGAGAGAGTCATTATATTTAAGCTTCAATTGAATTACCTATAGGATGATGGAGTTGGGCTGGGGAGTTCCACAGTTCAAATCTTCTGTGCTTCCTCATATTTTCATAGGTTGGTTCTTCACACACAGTAGGCGTTCAGACATTTGTTGCTTATAAGTGCTTGTTACAGGAAATTTTAAATTAAACCTATGAATTTTCATAAACCATCTGCTCAGCCGATGGATGCAATTTTGCTTCACTCTAAATAGCTTCCTTTTCCCTTGACTCTCTGTGTGAAGCCCCTTTAGAATTTATAAGATGACTTAGCTGTGTCTCTTGATATTCCTTCTTCTGTTAGTTAGTGTCAGGGGTGGGAGAATTAAATATGCAAGGAAAGGTTTGGTTCATTTGCCTAGGTTTTAAAGACAAGTTCTGCCATTAGCCTTCCTTCCGTAACAGCTGGAAGATGTGTGTTTGCATTAAAATTCTTGTGGTTGTCATCATAAGCTTCCATTCTTCTATCAATCTCATTATCATTTTCATTATTTTCTCCTGCTTTTGTGTGTTGACCTTTTGGAATCTGTACCTGTGTAAGTTCATAAATCCATTGTGGATGTTTTAGGCTAATTTATCATTCATGTTGATTTCAGATTCAGATGACTTTTTCCTTATTCAATAGTAAAGAAATATTTTTATATAAAAGGTATATGCTAAATATACCACAGCATATAATAGGATACTGTGATTCTACTCTTCTTTATAGAAGTAACTGACTCATTAATTTCTTTAGGTGTAAATTTTTTGCTATCAAGATCATAGAAATAGAGCTGGAAGAGTCCTTTGAGACCATCAAAAGTTCAATTCCCTCATTTTACAGATGAGGAAACTGAGTTACAGAGAGATTAAATAACTTACCCAAAATCACATCGCTAGTGAGTGTCAGAGACAGGATTTGAACTCAAGTTTTTCTGACTCCAAGTCCAGTGCTCTATCTCAGATTTGCCAATTAACTAGAGACCAGAAGCATTCTGGAAATAGAAACTTATTGGATGTTCCAATGATGATCAGAATCTTTGAACACGAAGGGAGAGATTTCAATCTGCTATAGACTGTATGAAGAATGTAGGCTCTAGAATAAAAGAACTCTAGATGTTGTAGCCATGTGGCCTTGGAAAGTGACCAAGCCCAGATACCAGGCTAAAGCTATAGAAACAGTAGTCTAGCTTCCCCCAAAAGTTAAAACTTACCCTAACAAGCAGCTAATGAATTTGTTTCTAGAAAATCAACTAGGAGAGAGAGAGAGAGAGAGAGAGAGAGAGAGAGAGAGAGAGAGAGAGAGAGAGAGAGAGAGAGAGAGAGAGAGAGAGAGGAAGAGATCAATGGTAAATTAAAATTAGCCAGAGTCATCAAGATCCCCAGGTGAATAAGAAAATTACTGCTAGGAAAACTTAAATCTTTTAAGCCAATAAAGAATACATGAATTCCACCAATTTGGGACCCTTTAGGATTCAGGCTTAAATCATGGAGATTTTCAAATGGTAATTCTTCTCTCTCTGGTTCACTTGCCTCCACTCAGTTAAAAAACTAAGAATATTTCAAATTAATATAAGTTTAGACATAGTTGATTAAATTATTGAGCAAAGAAGAGCAAATATGATCTTTAACATAATTAACTATGTCTAAAGGGAGCAAAGAAGATCAAAGATGGCAACTAAGTCCATGGGAAATGATAAGATCACCAAGTGAAGTAAAATAAAGGAAGAAGAGAAAAGGCCTTGGCACATAATTAACTGGGAACACCTATGGTGAGAAGGCATGATCTGAGGAGTGGTTAGTTAAGTAGAGGAGAACTGGGAGAGAATGGTATTTTTAAAACCTGGAGAGAGGAGAGTATCATAGAGGAGGTGGTAATCAACAACATTAAAGGCTGAAGAGACAAGGAGAATAAGGATTGAGAAAAGAGCTTCAGTGGAATTATAAGCTTGGAAACCATGTTGTAAGGGGTTAACAAGTAAGAGGGGAGAAAGTGGAAGCACTTATAGATAGAAAGGTCTCTTAAGCCACAAAAAGGTAGAAGAAATATAGGATAGTTAGAAGCGATCAAAGGATCAAATGAGGGTTTTGGTGGATGCAAGGGTAGATATAGATTGTGTTTGTTGGCAATCTCTATTGCCAAGCAGTGAGATTAAAAATAAGTGCAAGAATGAGGATGGCAGATGGAGAAATTTGTTGGAGGAGACAGGAAGGAATGGGATTGCTTGAGTAGGTACAGGTGTTAACCTTGGTAAGGCTTAAGATCAACTTACCATTGGGAAAAAAATGAAGGAAAAGATAATGGAAGAAGGCAGTTGGACTGTGTGACATGAGAAAGGGGGGAGAAGAAGGAGTTCATGGCAAGTGGCCTCAATTTATTTTTTTGTAAAATATGAAACAAAGATCTCATTTGCTAGGGGATTTGAAGAGAGATGACAAGGTTTAAAAGAGCTATTGCGGAGAGTTGGATAGCCCAATGGAAGTTATACAAACAAATTTGTAGCAAACCCCATTAGAATGGTTGCATAATTTTCTCCAGCATTGTTCAGCAACGAGTTCAACATCAGAAGTGGACATGACTTTATCCATGGAAATTGGAATAAAGAAAGATTCTTTTATCTATTTTTTGCCACTGAACTCCAAGGACTACGAGGCCTTTTTGCCTTGCAGTTCAAACTTCCTATTTGTGTTGTCTCCCTCTATTAGAATAAAAGATCTTTCACATGAGTTGATGGGGATATGCCTAGGGAAGTAGATTCTAAAAGATCACCCTGGTGCAAATATTAATAATATGGAAATCGTTCCTGATCAATGACACATGTTAAACCCCGTGGAATTATGTGTCAGATACATGAAAAGGTTGGGTGAAAGGGAGGGAAAGAACATGAGTCTTATAACCATGGAAAAATATTCTAAATCATCTAATTAAATAAAATTTTCAAAAAATAAAAAATAAAAAGAAATACACAATAAAAAAATAAAAGAATAAGAGATTTTTAAGAGCAGAGATTATTTCTTTCTCTATTCATATCCCAGGGCTCAGCTGATTGCTTTGCACAAAGTAAGCTTTTATGAAATGCTTGTTTTATTGATTCATACCTCCACAATCTAACACTGAGCTTCCCTTTTTACCTTTCCAGATATTTCCCATCATTCCTTCATTATTTCCTTCCTTCATTCACAGGATTCCCCTTCACACACTACATTTCAGCTAAACTATTTCTAAACTCAACATCCCATCTCTTGATTCCAGCCTTTGCATAAGTTGTTGTCTGAAAGGCACTCCCTTCCTCATGATGCCTTTCAGAATCTATCTTGTGGTCTCAGTTAAGGTGCCACCTCCTACATGAAACCTTTCCTTATCTTCTCTGGATGATCTTCACCCTGCCACCCTAGTTGTTAGTCTACTCTTTCCTCTCAAATGACCTTTGAAGATCAAATGAGATAAATAGAGAAATAATAAATGAGATGTATATAATATGCAAATGTATACATGTAATGTAGTAAAGGATATGTATATAAATAAATATAAATGTAATTAATGCATATAAATACTTTCCAAACTTTAATATGTTTTGTATGTTAGCTATCAGCATAATTTCCAATTCTGGAAATCCTCAGATTGGGACACATCTCCTTAATGTTGATTGGTTTTTCAAGGGTGTCATTTCAAGAGCCTAAGTAGCTCAGTGGATAGAGTGCCAAACCTGGAATCTGACACACCTGGGTTTAAATTTGGCCTTAGACATGTCCTTTGTGACCCTGGTCAAGTCATTTAACCCCAATTGCCTAGCCCTTACTATTCTTCTCCCTTGGAACAAATACTTGTATTGATTTGAAGATAGAAAGTAAGGACTTTTTTAAAAAGTGTCATTAGTTGTTTCTTTTCCAAAATTCTGCCATTGAAACACACTCAATAGACCAGTAGATTCCAAGCATGGCATATAGCAATCCTGGTGTCTGATGCCAGACCTGAGAGATTGCTGAAATGCATTGTTTCAAAATGGTGCAGCCCATTAGTTTATTTATGGTTTTATTTTGGAGTTTTGGTTTTATATGAATATTCTCTTATAATAATGACCAATATGGAAATATGTTTTGCATGATAATATGTGTACAACCCAGATCAAATTGCTTATCATTTCTGAAAGGGGGGAGGGAAGGAAGATGGGAAACAATTTGGATCTTGCAATTTTGAAAAACATGTTGAAAATTGTTATTACATGTAATTGGGAAAACCAAGTATCTTTAAATGAAAATAAATAAACAAAATGGTGCCAAAAAAAGGTGGGGACAAGGAGTTGGGAAAGAATTATCGAAAAATCCTTAGAGGAAAGATGGGAGAGAGGGGGAAGAAGGCATGGAAAGAGGGAAAAATCTCTCCAAACCTAGCACTATTAAACAGACCCTGCTGCTTAAGGATAAAATGTCCATTTAGAAACTCTTAATATTGATCCCATCCTTGATGCCTTAGCAGTAATACTGCTCTGGGGCTAAGTGGAAGGAGGAATTTACCAATTTAGGATAGCTTTTTAAAATAAATAATCCTTTTAAAAAAACTTACACCACCAGGATATTTATTTCAGCTTAAAGAAATGAGATGACAGAACTCTAAGTCAAACTTAACTAGCTTTTCTTTTTATAAGTCTAATTAATGATCTCTAGGTTTCCACTGACAGATCCTCAAAGGTGTTTAATCAGCTGTCTCTGCAGATACACTACCTTTTTAGGTTAGCACATTTGCAAACACACACATGCACATACAAACACAAACAACTCCCCCCCCCAAACCCACCCTGTAATCCTACACAACCTAGAACTATGGTTTAGCTCCAGTTGATTAAGCAACATTATCCCAATTGTTTCCATATGAATACATAAACAGCACATAGCTCAGAAGATTTGGGTGCATGCATTGAATAATTCCTGGGAAAATGCTTTCACCAGGCTTTGTCAGAGTTTTTCACTTATTTGGTCTCAGTAAATGATTGGGTGGGAAGCAAAGAAAGTGGTTGAAGAGAACTGAGTGAGAGCCATACTGGCTAGTTCAGGGCAATGATTATCTATTAACAGAACAGAAGCTTGGAAGAGGAAGCTCAGCGCAGAGGGAATAGAGATTATGAGAACTGGCAGCCACTGAGATAGAGGCTTTCTTGGGTACAGCTGCAATTTGCCTTAGAATCTAATGTCAGGGCATCCTATGGTTAAGAATGCAAAAAATCTTAGAGCAAGGGTTCTTAACCTGAGGGCTACAGATCCCTGGGGTATATGTGGATAGATTTCAAGGGGTCCATTAATGTCTTTTAAAATATTTTGATACCTGAATTTCACTATAATTTGTTTTCTTTTAAATATTATTTTATTTGATGCACTGAAAGCTATCATTCTGGGCAAAGAACTGGAAAGTGAGGGGATGTCCCTCAATTGGTGGTATGTGATTATGATGAAATACTACTGTGCCATAAGGAGAGAAGAAAAGATTATTTTTTTTTAATTTGGAAAGAACTACATGAGATAATGAGGAGTGAAATGAGTAGAACCAAGAAGACATTGTATACAGCCACAGATTTAATATCTGAATAATAACAAACGTTTGCCTCCAGATAATGAATTGAAAAAGGGAAACAGGAAAATTAATCTATATATACATATCTGTTTTCTGGATGATGCCTCCTATGGTGTGGAGAGGGGAAGAAGGGACTGAGATTCCTGGAAATAAATTCTATTAATATAAATAACTAAATAAAATGGAAAAATAAACATATCATTCTGAGCAGAGGTCCATAGGCTTCACCAGCCTGCCAGAGAGGTCCAGGACACAAAAACTCCTGCTTTAGAGGATATCTAGCCTAATCTCTTAATTTAGAGATAGGGAAACTGAGGCCCAAGAAATTATACATTTTGTGAAAGTTTCCACAGGTAAGAAATAGAGTTCAGACATTCTCAAGATTATTAATTCTTAATAAATAATAAATAAAATAATAATAATAATAAATAACAAAGAGGACCTTGGAGTTAATCTAATCCAACCCCTAAATTTTACAGATGAGAGGTCCAAATAATTTCAATAAATATTTATGAAGACCTATGTGCAAGTTACCAGCACTGTGCCAGTTATGGCTTGCCTAAATTAGTCAGGCAGCTAGTTATTGCCTGAGCTAGTGACTAAGGATATTTTCATGGAGCTGAATATTGTAGAAATTCTAGCTCTTGGTTTTAATTTGAGTCATCAGCAGAGGGGCCATAACTTTTCACCATAAAAGGAAGAGTAGGTTCTGCTTTTTACTTTTTTACTTTAAACCCCAGAGGTTTAAACTACATCTGTTTTAAAAGTTTGGCCCTCACACAGTTAGAATAGGGAAAACTCTTAATGGTTCTTATCCCCTGTAAGAAGAGTCTGTTCTGAAAGTGTTGTCTGTAATAGGTATTTCCTCTCTAAAACAAAAGGCTTTTCCTAAGAAGTCAGATTCTCTGGAACACAAAATAGACAGGATGCTAAGGAGGACCACTGAGATCCTTTCCAGTAGTATCCCTTCTACTTAGAATGCTTTTCTTCCCCTGCATCTTATATTCAAATTCTATGTTTGTTTTTTAATCTTCACTTCTTACTTACCAAGGTCAGTGTATCTGTCCTAAGGCTCTGAATGAGCTAAGGCCAGAAATTCCTCATGAAACTGCATCCATCTGGCATTTTCTTAGATACCCTTCCTAAAGGCCATCAAAAACTGCCTGGGAAATATTCCACAGTTTTTTCACATCTAAGATTCTTTTGGTCTCCAGTGCAAATCAATGGAAAGGAGAAAAGTCACTGGAAACAATGTCCCTAGGGAGATCTATTTGGAAGTGCTTCCCCTTCCTCCATCCTTTGTTTCAAATTCTTTGTTTTATTTTGTGTATGTTTGTTGTTGTTGGGTTCAGTTGTTTCAGTTGTGTCTTTTGAGGTTTTCTTGGCAAAGATACTAGAGTGGTTTGCTATTTCCTTCTTCAGCTCATTTTACTGATGAGGAAACTGAAGTAAATAGGGTTAAGCCCAGAGTCACACAACTAGAAAGCATAGCCAATCTGAAACCTTATCAGGCTTTGAGCTCCTGATTCATGAGGAAAACATTTCATTGAAGTACAAATAGTTATTATTGTTTTGCACCATCTTGATTTCATATGGAGAACTTGCCCAGCACAGTACTGATAAAAAGAAATTTTTAGCTTAACAGATTAATACGGCAACAGAAACCATGAATAAAATCTTTCCCCCATATGAAACCAGCCAGCTTCCTTCCTACCTACCTATCATGAATGAGTCCCAATTTGTATTTCCTCTAATAGTAACCTAATTAAATAGCAGCACCAGGCACTATCATTAGGCTAAAGCAATTCCCCTGGGGAGGTATCCTGATAAAGCAGCAGTTCCAATTAATACCTTGCCAAACCACTTAAAACAAACCTGGTCAGTCCTTCTGCTGGTACAGGCAGTTTATCAGTATGAGAAGACAATGAATTGTACACTTTCTACAAAGGATCTCAAGAAAGCCCCCACACCTGAGTAGAGATTCTTTTTTAATAGACCATGTTGCTGTTTTTTACTCATGTTTCCACTGCTCATAAGGATTATATGAACCTCCTTCATTGTTGCTTGTCTAAACCTCCATTGGGAGGGAGGAGAAGAGAACTGGAAGCATTCCAATTGAAGATAATTTTATTGAATACCTGCAGCAGATGGGAATGGGGGAGGGTGGGAGAGGGAGAGGAAAGCTGTAGCAAATCTAAGATCACAGGATCACTGATTTAGAGCTGGAAGGAATCTTACTTAGTTTCCATGTAGTCCACAACTCCACTTCACTGATCACAGTGACAAAAAAGGGATTTGAACCCAGTTCTTTTGTCTAAAAATCGAGGTCTCTTTCCACTGCAGAAAGAGAAAAAGTATTTGTACAAAATATTCTACTCCTCATCATTCACTCTTTTACTTTCTTCAAATTCTTCCTTCCTTCCTTCCTTCCTTCCTTCCTTCCTTCCTTCCTTCCTTCCTTCCTTCCTTCCTTCCTTCCTCCTTCTCCCTTTCCCTCTCTCTTCTCTCTCTCCATCTCTCTCATCCAGGTAAGTGATTTCATGGATGTACAGAACTCTCTGTGGAAAAATTCCCTACACCAATGCAGGTCAGACAACTCATTCTACAATTTATTGTCTACTTGCTTGGGACACTGAACCAGTTAAGTGACTTGCCCAACATCACACAATCAATCAATATTATTATAATTATATATTATATTTATGTGGTATATTTACATGATTTCATATACATACATGAATATACATTATAGACATGCATATAAACATATATGTATGCAAACTTAAATGTATATGTGTATATGTATATGTGTGTATATACATATTCAGGACTTAAAACCTAGGTTAGCTGGGTTGGCTCTAAGGCTGACTCCCAAGTCTCTATTTGTTGTTGTTCAGTTGTTTTGGTCATGTCTGACTTGTTCTGACCCCATTTTGAGGTTTTCTTAGTGAAGATACTGGAATAGTTTGCCATTTCCTTTTTCAGCTCATTTTACAGATGAGGAAACTGAGGCAAACAGGATTAAGTGACTTGCTCAAGATTCCTACAGAAACAAAGATCCTGCAAAGTTAAATGATTTATCTAGCACACTAAATGACTTACCCATTTAGTAAGTGGTGGATCTGAGATTCAAACCTAAGACTTTTGACAGCATGTCTAATGTTCTGTATCTAATTCACATTGCTAAACAATTAATTCCTTTTCTCACCAATTCACCATCAATGAAAGAAATATAAGCTGGTAAGAATGAATGAGGTACTTTCAGGAAGGAAGGGACAGTGGTATCATAAAATTTAGATGTAGAAGGGACTTTAGGGATCATCTGGTCTGTTCCTTATCCTTTTTACAAATGAGGAAACTGAAGACCAGATGAATTAAATGACAAATTCCAACTCTCATGAAAAGTAAGGAGCAAAGGACAGGTTTGAGCCCATATCCTCCAATTCTAAATCCATTGAGGACTCTCTCCATGATACTATTATTGCCACCCTAGATGACATTCAGAAATAAAATCTGCCTTGTGATTAAGCAGAAGCTTCTGCTTTCTTTAAATGTTAACAAAACACATCATCTGTATTAGAGGCCTCTGTTCCCCAGCCCTTCATAGACTCATTATTTAATTATGTTTCACTTAGGCATAATGTTTGTTTTCTGACTGCCCTGGCTAAAAGGTATCTGGCTTTCTTCAGCAACAGAAGGAAGGAAACACTGACATGTCAGGCTGTGTAAAGACTTCACAAAATGGTGGAGTAGGAGCTACCCTAGGTAGAACAAGGGGCCAGTGTCTTTTTAAGTGGAAACTATCTTTCTACTGGATCAAAAAAGGCCAAGATTCAGTAGTTCTGAATAAGTAGCAAGTTGTCAGATTTTGGAGCTGGAAAGGTAGAGAAAGAGGGAACCATTCCTAAGACCACTGATTGCTCCTTCCCATGTGAGAAGGTAAATTAGAAGTTCTCCCAGAGATTCCTACCTCTATATGGCTACTGTATAATGAAGACCTGAGTAAATCACTAATCCCAAATTTCCCCCATCCCCTCAAGAATTTCCTGGGGAGAGAATTCTCTCTTCTGCTAAGATTTACCTTACTTGACCACCAGTCAATGTGACATTGAATTGGTTCCATGGCATCATGTGATAGTGGAAAACTTTAGAAAGGACCAGAATTTGAATCCCAGCCCACCATAGAATGTAACTTCATTGAAAGCAGGAAAAGTGCTTTGCTTATCTTTATATTTCTCTTGATTCCTTCGTAATCTGCAAGTTAATTCTCCTTTCGGGGCCACAGATCAACTTGAAAGCTCCTTTTGGCTCTGAATCTGATGATTCTAAGTAAATCTAAGGTCTTCTAAAACAGAAATTCTTTACCTTTTGTGTCCTTTATGGATCCAATCTCAGAATATTGTTTTAAAATAAATTTTAAGGAAAATGCTGAATTTTAATTGGAGGATAGTGAAAATAAAAATGGTTTTCTGTGTATGTAAAAGGTTATTTCTGTTTGTTTGTTTTTTTACCATTCAGTTCACAGTCTTGAAAATTGATCTCCAGTTAAGAATGCCTGTTCTATAATTTTTATTTATTGCTCAAGTTCACCCTTTTGTCATATTGGATCCCTTGAAGGGTCAGAAGAAACCTTGAGATATTGTCCCATCATATTGGTGCCTTTATTATTCCATTCACAGAAAAATTCAACAAGATGAATGAATATAAAAATATAACATATATAATTATGCTTCATTTTTAGCTTCTAATTAGCCATGCCATAACATTTCTAAATCTTTCCCAATTGTTAATAAGTATTCATGTTCAGCTTGAATATAAAAGATTATAATAATAATAGCTCTTAAATAGTGCTTTAAGATTTGCAAAGCACTTTATATAAAATACATCATCTGATCCTCATTACCTATAAAAGTAGGTGTTGTTATGATCCCCATTTACAGATGAGGAAATTGAGGCTGAGAGCAATTAACTGAATTACCCAGGATCACATAGCTAATAAGTATCTAATACCAAATTTGAACTCATGTCTTACTCCACGTACAGAACTCTATCCATTATTCCACTTATCTTCCACTATGTGGTCTATAAATTCTTCTAAGTACAATTGCCTTGTTGATCATTGCTAGAAATTTTTTTTACACACACTCCTTTTTCTATTACCTATTTTATTTTTTCCCTTATTTTCTTCTCTTCCTCTACCATTCTGTGACCTTCAAGACTACTTGCCCTCTCATTATTTCGTCTTCATTTTCTTTTTCTCAAAAGTAGTTGAGCAAAGTAGAAAAAGTACTGAATTTCAAGTTAGGAATCCTAAGTTTGAATCTTAGCTCTGACATTTATTAGCCATGTAATCCTGAGAAAAATTGCTGAGCCTTGGTTTCCTTATTTGTTGTAAAATGGAGATCATAATTTTTATTTCCCTGCCTTAAAGTGTTATTGTAAGAGGTCTTTTTTAACTGTGAAATACTATTCATATGTGAGCTGTTACAATTATTACTACACAGAATTCCTACTGCAATGAATCATCCTGATGTCAATGTGGTTCTGGGTCCTTACAGACTAACATCAAGAACAAGCAACCCCCCGGCCCCCGTCTTTTCAAACAAGAAAGGCTTCCTGAATAGTCCAACAAGCAATAGAATATTAATTATTGGCCAAAGAGCAGCCTAGGTAACTTCTGGGTGGTTTATCATCAGGCTAATCAGGGAGATATATTTTTAGCCACATCAATTCTCAAAGGCCATATATGAAGTGATAGAGTTATGATTTATGTTGGTGATGAGAATATTTATGCTGATGAAGTCACAAGTCCTTGAAATGTTGAAGTAGTCATTATCACTGTTGTTAATAATCACAACATACAATGAGTTGCTCTTTACAGTTTGGGGTCATTTTGGCAAACTCTTATGGCCTCTTAGTCCATATGAATCATTTAATCAAAGTATATATTTTACATTTTACAGATATGGACCTAATAATAGTATTTCTATGGTGCTTTAATGTTTGTAAAACTCTTCACAAATATCTTTTTTTAAACATACAGTGGGAGAGATTTTATATTTAGGGAACTCAAACAGATAGAAGTAAAATGACTTGTCCAGGGTCACAAAGCTAATAAATATCTGAAGTTTATTTAGACTTAGTGCTATATCCATTGTTACCTATCTCTAATATAAAGATAGGTACTTAGATGTATATATGCATTTCTACGTATACATGTTTTTATAAATATACTCATCTATATATAAATGCAAGTGTATGCACACTCATACATATGTATGCATATATACATATGTGTATATAAGCGCGCGCGCACACACACACACACACACACACACACATATAAAGCTAGCTTCAGAGTCAGGTAACCCAGGTTTCTAGTCCCACTTTTGACATATCCTACCAGTTCTATAATCTCAAGCAAGTCACCATCAAGACTTTCAGTACCATAGACAGCTCTCTAAGAAGTTCAGTCTCAGAACCTCTGTTGATCACTATGATTTCATTAGCATAAGGAACTTCCAATTAGGAAACATCCTCTTCCAAAACAGATTTGCATCTGTTGTACAATTTAGAGTTTTAGAGAGCTTCCCGTGGCATCTAGAAATGAAGTGACTTACCCAGAGTTAAATGACCAATATGTGTCAGAGATAATATTTGGACTCAAGGGTGTGTGATCTATACATGTTTTATACTTGTTTAATTCTAACTGCATTATTTACCTATATGTGCATATGATATGAGAATGGACATAGACATGTTTGTATATATATATATACATATGTATATATATATATATATAACTGTGAAATACTATTCATATGTGAGCTGTTACAATTATTACTACACAGAATTCCTACTCCAATGAATCATCCTAATGTCAAGGTGGTTCTGGGTCTTTACAGGCTATAGTATATAGTTCTGTTAGTATATAGTTCTGTTATATAGTATATGTAGTATATAGTTCTGGTTACATGTGTATAAAACCTATACATACATATATATATATATATATATATGTATATATTACAGTGCCAAATTGCACTTAGCTCTTCTCCTTTCCTGTTATTATTGGTGGTTCCAAATTACAGCCTTTATTTCTTTTTTTCACCATTGATGTGTTGTCTGGGAAATGAACTCTAGTAAGCTGTTTGCAAGTTATCTGTGTCTCTGACTCTGTCATCTTGTGGTCATAGGATATATGTGTTGGCATATGCTTTTCCAAAACACTGAGATGAGTACAGTAAAAATGTTGTTAAGTAGACTCCCCAGGTAAGAATATACAACCAGAAAGGCACATAGTATAAGTGCTAATGAGCCAAATGGAGTAAAGAGTGCCTAATGTAGGAATATAGAATCACTTGCCCACATCCCAATAAAACATTGGCAGAATTCAAAAACAAAACCTGCAGCTGTTAGAAGGGACAATATTCACTTATTTCTGCCAAAATGGAAGCCAAGGTTTCCTCAGGATAATAATAGCTTATGCATATATATATATAAATATATATGTATATGTATATATAACAATTTATGGGTTATACATTGCTCTCTTTACAATCAGATTGTTAGGTAGGTAATGGAAGTATGACCATCCAATTTAACATATGAAGAAACCAAGGCTCAGAGAACTTAGTAATTATCTTTAGTCACACTGAGTAAATGTTAGAGTTGGCCCTCAAAACTTAAGTCCTCTAATTTAAATTCCTTCCCTCCTTATATGAGAATCTCTTTGTATTTAGCACCTCAATTCTTCATCCTTGCCACATGGAAAGGCCATTAGTTACTGAACAACACTGTCAAGTACACTTGGAATATATCACATAATTCAGATCTAGTTCTCATAATCAGGGATTCCAATCTCCCCTATATGCAAATTCAGAGTCCACCTCTGGGTAACTTCATGCAGAGAAAGGAGTTTTCATTACATCTTGCTAGGAACTAGGTCTCCCTGACTTCAGATCATCTTCATATGATATTACTGGGCATATATTGAACCTTTAATATATTATCTTCCATCATTAGAATGTAAGCTCCTTGAGGGCAGGAACTGTTTTGTTTGCTTGTATTTGTATCCTGAGCAGTTAGCACAGTGTTTAACACACAGCAAACACTTAATAGATACTCTGTCTCCATTTTCACCACTAATCCTTCCCAGTACTGTTCAACAGTGATTCATCCTACCTCTGACCTGCCTACCAACATTTTCTGCATTATTCATTTGGTACTATCTCATGACTTATCCTAACTATTATTTATTCATTCTTTTATTTAATTTTCTCTATGCTTTGTGTGTGTGTGTGTGATAGTAGAGAACTCCATACTTTTAGAAACACTTTGTTGAAACTTTATTGCTTATAAACAATAAATTTCAAGGAGACACTGAGCTATAGAAAAATCCTTCATGCCTTAGTCTTGAGTTATTCCTGGAAAAGAATCTTCCTCTTAGTAGAAAGTTAAGGGTATATCTCAGAAAAGGTAGCCCAACTGAAGGTCTAAGATGTCTAACATTTCCTGGCAGGAGCAGGGTCCAGAAAGAGGTTAGAGAAACAAAAGTCAGTGAGAGCCCTCCAAGATGCACCCAAAAGATAGGGCCATAAGAAAGGGTAAGCAGCATTCTTTGTGAACCTATGGAAGTTCATCCTTGATTTGATAAAGGTGATGCAGCTCTGACTCTGCAAGAGCAGCAGCATACAGGGGAGCAGTTAAGTTTCTTCCAAGAAGTCTTAGAATTTCGAGGTGGGAGGGAGAGGCTAATGACTTTGCCAGACTAAATAGACCCTGGCATTGGCAGAACCTTCCAGGAAAGGTTGGGATAGGACACAAGATATATATATATATATATATATATATATATATATATATATATATATATATATATATATATATATAGTCTTCTCAGCTACCCTATAAGTTCCTGAAGTTCAATAAAACCAATAACCATTTATTGAGCATTTACTATGTATGAGGTTTTGTGCTAGGTGTCTCTGTCCTAATAGAGGGCTATAACATTTATAAAGGAGGTTATAGTTTCAAAATAGAGTAGGAAATCACAAGAATTGGGAACAGAGCCATATAACAAAAGGTTGTCATGCCCTTTCTTTTACCTTTAAAAAAACACCTTTTACCCTGTCTTTTTACTCCTTGTTATCCTTTTTGATGCCTAGCAACGAAGTAGAGATTCAATAAGTATTTGTTGACTGACCACATCTTTCCCTAGTCTATCTTCTTAACATAGCTTCTGCAAAGTACATACAAATTTCAGAAGGATTACATATTTTATTTTCAACTCAACATATTAAAAATGGATATGCTCCAACAAATTTCTCTGCTGCTATTGAATCAATCCTTCTAGCCACTAAAATTCTTAATCTTGGAGTCATTCTTTGCTGTCCTTTTCCTCACCTATTTGCCAAATCTTGTCAGTTCTACCTCTAAAACATCTCTCTGATCTGTTTCCTCTTCTTCTCTCCCATAGTCCCTACTCAGCAAGAGATTCACAATTGACTTTCCTACCTCCAGTCTTTTCCTTCTATAATCCATCCTCCATGTAGCTGCTAACTTGATAGTCCTAGAAGAAAAAAAATCTAAGTATGTTGTCCACTAAAAAAATCTCCATGGTTCTTCTACAATCTAGTACCCACTTGCCTTTCCAGTCTTATTTCATATTGCTGCTATTCACACATTCTCACTTCCAATTAAACTGGTCTGCCTAGGTTGAAGAGTGGATAGGGTGACAGGCCTAGAGCCAGGAATACTCATTTTCATGAGGTTAGACTCATGACACTTAGTAGCCTCAGACACTTAGTAGCCGTGTGACTCTGGGCAAGTCAATCCACTCTATTTGTCTCCGTTTCTTCATCTGTAAAATGAGCTGGAGAAGAAAATGGCAAACCACTCCAGTATCTTTGCCAAGAAAATCCCAAAGGGATCACAAAGAGTTGAACACAGCGTAAAAATAATTGAACTTAACTGTTTCCCACACTTATTCTGTTTGCTGCTTTAGGTCTTTGTCCTTTGTCTACAATGTATTGTAGACAATCTTACTTCCTCCTTCTAGAATCCCTATCTGTATAAATATCTAAACAACATCTAAACTAGATCTAAAGATCTACACACCCAAACACCTGTACATTTAGATATCTGTATCTTGTCTTCCCAACTAGACTCCAAGGTCCTAACTAATCAATCCACCAATAAATCAACGACCATTTGTTAAATCATCTGCTATGTACCAGACACTGCTTGTGGATATAAAGGTAAAAACAAGAAAATCCCAGGGGGTGGATTTAATGACCTGTAAGATTCTTTCTATCTTTAGATCTTTGATCCTCTGGTCTCTCTAGGTCCTTTCTTCCTAATTTCACTCAATTCTATGCTTCTGCTTCTCCCAATATAGCAGTATTTGTTACCTCCATACCAAAGGACCAGCTCTTAAATTTGTTCCAACTGCCACAAAGGCAGCTGAAGCAGGCACTGGAGTGTTTAGAGCTTGGTCAGATATCAGAGACCTCAAGGTCATCCCCTGCATTGCCATCACAGTGATCCTGACTTTTGTTTTGCCACTGGACTTCAATGATTCTGGAACAGAGAGTGAGGCTGATGACTTTGTGCAACTTTGCCTCACTTAAATCCAATTCATAAGCAAGTCAAGACATCACCCCATAAAGTCATTGATCCTCCTCCAAAAACAGGATTGAAGACAAACAACAACAACCAGAAGACCAGCTCTTAAGTAATGGAGCAATTAAGACATTAAGAAATTAACCAGGTGCCTCAACTGACAGTTTTACAATTCTTTCATGACACCAGGTCAGAATGCCTCCTGCCTTTTGAAATATGTTTTTTTTTCATCTTCTTTAGACTGACACTTCACAGAAAGGGCTTCTTCAAGCGACTCTGGAAATACAGTACCTCCTTCTTAGACAACTTGAATGAAGAGGAGACTTGAACCTTAGGATCATAGACTTAGAATCTAAAGGAACAACAGAAGTCATTGAGTGTATTGCTTTCATTTTTTTATATGAGAAAATCATTTCCCTGATAGAAAATAACAGAGATGAAATTTGAATTCAGATCTTCTGACTCCCAGCACGGGATTTTTTCCCTCCTGTAATACCATCTGTTCAAACTTTGATCTCCTTTGAACAATATTTTTTTTTAACATTCAGCTGTTGAAAAGAGATAGTAACAAGGAAGAATCTCTTTACCATTTCAGAAAGAACAAAAGTCATTCTAGGTTAAGAAATGTATTGTGTCTTTGTTTTCCACTCTAGGTTAGTTATGGTGAGTCAGTCCCAGTTGTCTCCTCCCTCTTCCAGTGTCTGGGTGATGTGCTTTTGAATTGCATCAGCCCCTCCTACTGAGTCTTGGGGTGCAGAGGGGGCACTCCCACTCTCTTCATTTATCTATTTCTCATTTTTCTCTGGAACAGCTGGGCTATATCACACAATTATCCTGGACTGTTTCTAGAAAGAGCTCCATAATTGGAGGTGGGGTGGAGAGGAATGAACTCAATGGCTATTAGAAGCACCAGCATCCCTGACTCAAAAGAAGAAGGGGCAACTCTGACCCAAGGACTAAGATTTATGTTCCTTACAAAATAATGAGTAAAAGGCTGCTTAGAACACAGATATACACACTCAAACAGAGGTGGTATTTCCTTGATAACAATTTACTTTGTACAACTTAAAATTCTCTATGAGTTGTAATTATTTATATTGTTTTGTTGATTTATTAGACTCACAGATTCATAGACAGAGCTTGAAGTGACCTTTGAGGTAATCTAATCCAACTCTTATTTTACATATAAGGAAACTGAGACCCAAAGAAATGAAGTGATTTGCCCAACATCACAAAAGTAATGATATTTATTATGTTTTTTATATTTACTATTGTTTTTCAGGCAGCTAGGTGACACAAGGGAGAACTCAAAACCTGAAGTCAGTCAGACCTGAATTCAAATCCAAGCTCAGGCACTTGCCAGCTCTCAGTTTCCTCAGTTATAAAATGGGTGTAATAAAAGGGCCAGCTTTTCAGGGTCATAAAGATAAAATGAAATAATATTTGTAAAGGGTATTACAAACCTTCAAATGCTATATAAATGCTTGCTGTTATCATAATGATTATTAGGCTGAATGGAGATAGAACCATGGGACAGTTTTTTTTATTGTCTAGGCAACCTAAGGCTTATAGTTTGTCCCTTTTCTCTTGCTTATCTCACATATCTTCAATATCTTTTCTCTGTTTCTGTCTCTGTTTCACTATATGGATGTTTTTCTTATTCACAAATCAGGTGAGGGGTTTGACAGATCAGGTTGACTTTGCTGTCAAAATGTAATCATTTCTTATGCTGAGGTTACTCTGGCTGCCCTTTGTTCTAGACAAAGCTGTGATCCACAGTGACCATCATAAATGCATTCTAAAGATGACCTCTGCAGGTTACTATGATTTCTGAAGGTGACAGCCACATCATAAAAGTCAGCTGCATCTTATTTCTTTCTGAAAGGTCATAAGGGATAAGTGAAAAGTGGAAGAAGAGGAGGAGGATGGAAAGAAGGAGGGGGAAAGAGGAGGAAAAGGGAAAGAGGGGAGAAAAAAAGAGAAAAGGGGGAGGGGAAAGAAAAGGAATGAGAGGTGGGAAAGGAGGAGGGTAAGGAGAAAGAGGAGAAAAGGAAAGAGGAAGAAGAGGAGGAGAAAAGGAAAGAAGGAGAGGAGAAAGAAGATGAAGGAGAGGGGGAAAAGAGTAGGGGAGGAGAAAGAAAAGGAAGAGGGAAAAAAGAAAGAAGGGAGGGAAAAGAGAAAGAAATGTAGGGGAAAGAAAAGGAAGGTGGGGGAAGAGAAGAGGGAGAGGAAAGAGAAAGAAATGTAGGGAAAGAAAAGGAAGGAGAGGGAAAGGAGGAGGGGAAGGAAAAGACAAAGAGGGGAAGGGGAAAGAGAAAGAGGGGGAGGGGAAAGGAAGGGGAGGGAAAGGAGGAAGAAGAGGAGGAAGGGGGAGAAGTGGAGGTAGAGAAAGAGGTTTAGGCATCTCTTTTAAGATCTAATTCCCTATGGATACATTTTTTTCATCATGTTGTTTGAACTACAGAGTAACAGAGGTACTTTTACCAATATAGGTGAAACACAGTCATACTAGGTTAATGGATATGTTGAAGAAATTCTTTTTGCTAGAGCCACTAATGAGACAATCCTATATTTTCTTCCTCAAACATTTTGCCCTTGCAAAAGACAGGTAAGTGTCTCTATCTTGATACTTTTCTCTAAGTACAGCAGGTGACATGGCCTCTCTTTATGGCTGATGTCTTTTAGTCTTCAAGTTTCAGGGAGAATGCCTTTCCTATACACACAAAAACAATCTGAAGAAATCACAGTCACTTAGTGAAGGTAAAAGGAAATGTTCTGGTCTGCTTTTTCTTGTTTCAAATGATATGAGGGGAATGTAAATTAATGTAGGCAGTACAAGTACTTTGCTGAAGCCCAGTAATAAGAGTTTCAATCTAGAAGAAGAAATTGAAGAATTCCTTTATACCAAATATTATAGTTTGGTAAAGCTGGCTCCTGATTCTATTAGAAACAAAGCTCCATAATGAATGGCTTTAGATCCAGAAAAGGAGGCCCTACAGCAAATATTCATTAAGCACCTACTATATACTAGACACAGTGTTAAGATCAAACAGTGAATTGTAGATTTAGTAGGATCTGGACCTACTAGGACCTTAAAGTTCATCTAATCCAACCACCTCATTTTATAGGTTAGGAAACTGAGGCACAGAGAGGTAAAACAACTCACCCAAGGTCAAAATCAGTGGCAGATTGAGGCATCTTTTAATTTCAAAATCCTTTGATTTAAAATCCAGCATTCTGGGAAGGGCAACATCATGGCCTCCAGATCAGGATGGAAATAGTCTACTCCATTTGTTTCCTAGGACCTGCTGCTGATCCTGTGTCCCTGATTCTTCCACTTGCCATAAAGCTTCCTGTTTTTATCTGTAGGGTTTGAAGTAGCTTTGAGGGGATTGGTTCATGCCCCAAAAGGGCAAGAAATTGTTTTAGGGATTTTGTATGTGCTGTTTCTAGGGGCTACCCTGACCCTTCAATTCCTATGGACTTAATCCCTGACCTTTAATTGTCTTGAGACTGCCATTCTCTTCTCTGCCTGACTTCCTCTGGATTCTTTTCTACCCATTTGTTTCCTGGTACCTATTCATCCACTCTTTGACCCATTCCCCAGTTCCATATCTGACTCATGATGCTCTTTCATTGGTCCTTGATGTCTCTGTAGATTCTTCTGATTCTGGCAACATATAAGATGCTCAAGATCTTATTTGAGTGTTCAATTCTCTTTGTGTGATTGTGCGAGCCTGATACTTCATTATTTCCTGAGGACATAAGTTCAAATCCTGCTTCAAATGAAAGTGATGCTGGACACTTCTAAGGTTATGCCAGCAGGGTACAAGTTGTGTCTGTTCCTACCCTGATAAAAAGACTTCATGTTCAGTCCTGAAAACAAACCAAATCTGCTTTGTAAGGACCCAGGCAGTTCTGGGTAGAGAAGCCAATGACTAGTAGACTGGCCACTTGGTAGGAATTATTTGGCCACTGCAAATCAGGAAACAAAGAAAAATACAAAATGAATCTATAGTGATAGGGGACAAGAGGAAAAAAAGAGGGCAGAGGCTGTTAAGAATCATAATGTTTAGTCTATATATCAAGTTCAACTTGGATATTGGCAGTCTAAATTTGGAAACATTGTCCAGGGCCAACAAATAGACAGAATAATGGAGGAACTGAGTCTTATCAATCTTCACAGTGTCACTATAAACAAAACTGGAAATTAGAAGTTTGTTGCAGCTAAATGGAAAATTGACATATAGGTCCAACTTTAAGAGACAAATGAAGAAGCAAGGAGAATGGGTTTTATCTTGCACTAAAAGGTACACAATTTCATAGGACATTTGGTCATCTCAGACACTGCAATGATTTTGATAGGTATTTGCCAAAAGAGTGTCATAATCATAGCTAAAATGTATAGAAGGCATTAAAATTTGAAAAGAAATTTTTATCTTAACTCATTTGATCCTTGAAACAACCTTGTGAAATAGGTACTGTTTTTATCCCCATTTTACAGATGAGTCTCTCAGCAAGTTTCTGAGGCAGGATTTGAAATCAGATCTTCCAGACTCTAAGTCTCAGGTTCTCTCTCTTTGTAGCACTATGCAACTGCCTAGAATAAATGGAAATGTTTGCAGTTTATGTACTAATATCTATTGCAGAACATCTTAAAAGTAAAAAAATTCTACCAAGGGTTTGGTAAGATCTTCCAAATTAAATGAGCATGTTTTATATCAGGTGATCTCAATGGAATGGTGGGAATAAAGGAGGATCATGAGAAATATGTGGGGGAAATATCAAAAATAAGAAATGAGACCATTTGACTCTATAGAAGTCTTATACCTACATAAGTATTTTCTTTAAAAGAGAAAAAGAATTGATAGTTATTGAACTTGTTAATCACCAAATATCATTTTAAAATACCTTAAATAATATCTTAGATTAAAGGAAATGGTAAATTACTGATGTAGGATCCAATATATGAATAGGAATCATACCATTGACAGGTTAGAACCAAGATCAAAATTAGCTAAAAACTAGAGACTGCCGAGTACCACAGGCTTAGAGTCAAGAAGACCCAAGTTCAAATCTAGCCTCCAACTTTTAATGTCTGGGTACCCTGGGCAAGTTCTTTAATCTCTACTTGCCTCAATTTTTTCATCTGTAAGATGGGGATAATAATAGCATTTACCTCTCAAGGCTGTAATGAAGAAATAGTGCTTAGCACAGTGCCTGACACATGGTAGCACTTAATAAATGTTTATTGATGAGATAATTATAATGTGTTTTACAAACTGCAAAATATGCATCAACACTAATTATTACTGGAAAAATAAAAATGTATTTGAAACTATTGCATTGTTACCTATTCAAACAAGTTATTGAGAATAAAATATGGGTGGAGAAAGGATATCAATAACAGACTAGAAGAATTTTACATACATTTAACTGAGATAGATCCAATTCCATAACAAAGAGGACAAAAGAGTAAAAAAAAAAGCCTTTAGTCTGCAAACATGTGACTTACTTTCTATATTCAGGGAATAAATTTACTTGTTAAAGCTTATGAATGACTCTGAGCAGTATCATCTCTTAAAACAGAGTTAAGCAGTAGAGGATAAGAACAGTTCGAGGAACGTTGGCACAAGACCCAACTACTCAAAGGCATCCCAAGGGCATTGAAGAATAAAAATGGAGGAAAAGCAAGCTGAATTATTGAAAACTCATTTGCAAAGTGCTTACTATGTACTAAATACTAGGGATATAAATAGAAAAGCAAGGTAGTCCCTCCCTGTCTTCAAGGAGCATATGGTCTGATAGAGGTAGACAATACATAGAGGAAAGTTTCAGCTGCAGATCAGGTGGAAAGGTCCCATGGTCCCCAGGATGCAGTGGCAAAACAGATGATGGTACATCCTGTTAAATATTATCTCCACTGATAAAACCTATCAAGAGAAATAAAATCGTTGAACCATGTAATAGTGTCAAGGACTTTAGTGAGAAGGACTTTCTTTTTCAAGTCTTGAATAGCTGTGGGTACTGAGGAGTCAGAGACTGCAGCACCCACAGTGTTGCCAAGTCACATCTCCATAATGGTGGCTCATTTTGATTAAGAGGTATGGCTTGAATTAAGGCCAGCAGTCTAGGAGGTATAATTATTCCTAGGGCTCTAAGAATCAAGATTTTCCTAACAAAATGTTTTTATCATCAAGGACAATAGAGCCACAACTCTCAGATGAGGCAAATAAAAGGGAAATGTCTGCTTACCAAAGATATTCACCATTGTAATGAAGGAGATCCAACATGGAGTCCAAGTTGAAGATGAATTTCCTGCAGATGGTGAAGTCTTCCAGATGTTCCTGTTTACAACTGGCATCATGCCAGTTGTATCAAGTTTTAAACATTACAGAGACTCCTGGAAGAGATAAAGCATAACTATTCAAGAGAGATTAGCCTAATTATCCATGCAGGAAAAAGCAAATGCCTGAAGAATGTCTATTGCCAGAATTGTGACGTGTAATTAGACTGACAAAATAGAGCTTGTACATCAGTATAAATATCTAGGTTGAATTGTACAAATGGACAAGTAGTAGGGCAATAGAATTATATAGGAAGAGAAAAGCATGTTGGATTGCCTTTGGGGAAACTGCTCAAATCTTGGTGTGGGAAAGAAATGCTATATTTGGAGTTAGGGGATCTGGCTTCAAGTTCTGCACCTGACAGTTTCTGCCTCTGTGACCTTCACCAAGTCACTTTTCCTTTGAGATTCAGTTTCCTTATCTGTAAAATGAGATAAGGAGAATTCTTTCCAACTTCAAATCTATGATCCTATATTCTCTGCTGCTTCTCAGCAAGAAATCTTACATCCTGATATTTACCCTCCTAGAGTGCAGGGGTTAGAGCCCTAGCCCTGGAATCAGGAAGATCTGAGCTCAAATTTGACCTTAGATATTTATCAGCTGTGTAACTCTAGACAAGTCACTTAACCATCATTTTCCTCATTTTCCTCATCTGTAAAATGGGGAATGTAATAACATCTATCTGCCAGAGTTGCAGAATCAAATGAGATAATTATAAAGTGTTTAGCACTCTATGTTTGGCACATAGTAAGCACTAGTAGTATTATTATTCTACCATTTGTGAAGCAGAACTTCTTTCCCCTTCATGGTGCCCTAGTTTTCTAATGCAATGAACAAGCATTACCTCGTTAATCCTCATTCTGGACCCAGGGAAATAACCTTTTGTTGGCACAAGTTTACTGAGACATCTTGGGGGTATTTTCCTTTTTGGGTTGGCAGATTGGAAGCAAGAAAACCTGCCGCCAGTTTAAAAAAAAAAAAGGCTTAATGATCTCCTTTTTATAAGCACATGCTAGAACAATATGGCATGTTCTTTGTCTCCTTCAGAGCCTCAGAAGACAAGCTTTCAGGTTCTTTGTGCTTTCCTGCCCCTTCAGGTTGGGCACTTTTTATAGTTCTCAGATTATTGTGTCATCATAGAAAGAGCACTGGCTCTGGTCAGAGGTTGTTGTTCAGTCATTTTGATCATTTCCAACTCTTTGCAACCCATTTGAGGTTTTCTTAACAAAGATACCTAAGTGACTGTACATTTCCTTCTCCAGATCATTTTATAAATGAAGAAGCTGAAGTAAACAGAGTTAAGTGACTTGCCCAGGATCATACAACTACTAAATGTTTGAGGCCACATTTGAATTCAGGTCTTTCTGACCCCAGACCCAGCATTCTATCCACTGTGCCATCTTGCTGCCCTTGTCAGTTCAAATCCTACCTACCTGTGTGATGCTGGGAAGACCCTTTACCAGTGATGATGAACCTTTTAGAGATGGAGTACTGGATCACTCCTCTTTCTCCCCCTAGACTGAGTCCTGTTCCCACCCACCCCAAGACTGAATGCCATGCCCCCCCCCTACCCCACACAGGGGAGAAGTGCTCCCATTGGGCTACTGGGTGGAGGGTGGGTGAAGTGAGGAATGTCTTCAGTGAGTGTTGAGAAGGGGTGGGGAGTGAGTTGCCTGAGCACAGTACTTCACTCCAGCTCTGCCACCTGTGAGCTGCTCACCTTACCCCCTGTGTGCTCTCATTGGGCTGTTGGACAGAGGGGCAGGTGATGTGAAAAAATGTCAACAGGTACAGTGGAGAGGGGGAAGGGAGCAGCTCCACTCAAGTCCCTCTGCCTTTCTAGTAACGAACTGGGGGAAAGGGGAGCAGCCATGTGACCATAGAGAGCACTCTGTGTGCCTTCTTTGGCACCTGTGCCACAGGTTTGTCATAACTGCCCTTTACCCTCCCCAGACTTCAGTTTCCCCATGTATAAAATGTAGGTATTGGACTAGATTGCTTATGAGGTCCTTTCCAGCCCTAGATACTATAATCCTATAGGATAGTGATCCTATAAATGTAAATAGCTTTGGGCCACAAGTTACAATCAACTTCTGACCCTCTTAGTAGTCAAGAGAATTGATCCTGCCATCATGCCAATGATGAGGATCCTTGCTAGCCCTGCATATTGTCAGGTGGAAAAAGATGCTTCTACTTTCAAGGTCTAGAGATGACCCTTGGTGAGTTGGTTTAGATTTCTAATTAAATATTTTTCATTATGGACCCTAAAATTTGTCTTTTATTGCTTCTCAATCTCTTAATAATAGATTTATTGTTGGGAAATCATGGAATCATATAGTTAAAGCTGAAAGGAACTTTGGAAGGTAATCTAGTCTAATAATCTCATGTTACAGATGAAGTAACTAACCGACTCTTTGTGACCCCATTTGAAATTTTCTTGGCAAAGGTACTGGAGTGATTTTTGTCTTTTTCTTCTCCAGCTCATTTTATAGAAGAGGAAACAGAGGTAAGCAAGGCTAAATGACTTGTCCAGAGTCACACAATTAGTATCTGAGGCCAGATTTGAACTCAGATGTCTTCTTAATTGTAGACCTGTTACTCTATCCACTTAACTGCTCTATCTGCCTAACACATAGTAGATACTTAATTTATGCTTATTGACTGAATGCTCTATGAAATCACAGTCCAAGTATTATATTATCTATATTTCCTAAACTAAGGAAACAGGCTCAAAACAGTTAAATAATTTGCCCAACATCAGAAAGCTAGGGAGTTAGTGTCAAAGCCAAGACCGAAACCCCCAAAGCTTCGGTGCTCTTTCCACTCTACTATGATGTTTTAATGAGAAGACACAGCCCTTACTTGTCATCTTATAAGGACTAATTTAATTGAAAGATATAGCATGTAGGCCTGCTTTATGTAGCCTGCTTGTTACTGTCTCAACTCTTGTTAATATGCACAGGGCTCACTGCTGAAGACCTGGAGCTATATTGATCTCAGAGTATATGCCATTAATTGTTGAGAGAACTATTTCCTAAAAAGCTTTTACTCTAATATTTGATATCAGCCTCAAGGAATAAACAGTTTAAGTGATGTTGATTCTTTCTATTTTAAAAGCTTTAATTACTAGCTTGCAAGTTGCAATTATTTTGTTCTTGTTGAGTTTAACCTCCTTTAATCCAATTTAATTACATTCTTTACTTATTCTTCTACCCTTACAAGTATTCGTATCAAGATCATACTCCCAAACACCCTTAGTACAAATTTTGACATCTTTTTTCCCCTCCCTTTCCTCCTAGTGTTTATGATATGTCAGCTGGATCTTGGAAATGTCTGGCAGAACAAATTTGCCTTGTAGGCTATGAAAATGGGGCTAAAAGATAGGGCTTCTTTGTCTCAGTAAATTTTTGTCCCAATAAACTCATAACTGGAAAGCTGATATGTACAAAACCTTTGTATTCAAAACTTTGACTAAAATGTCTGATCATTTCAGTTTTAAAAATCTAATATCTTAAGGGATTCAGTTTTTTGCTTTTTTTTTTTAAGGAAGATGGTGGTATTGAGGAGAAAGAGTACTTTGAAGAGGAAGAGGGTGCTAAAAGTCATCATTTAAACCCAGGATAGGTCTCCTTTCTATAGGTTTGGGTGGATAAGGCTAGATTGAGAATAGTTAGGCCTTTGAGACATTCTACCTACAATTAAGGTAGTTGCCACTGAGTGTATGTGGTGTATGAGATATGGCCTGTATGATTTTCCTTAGGTAACTGAACAGGAACATAGCATGGTATCTGGTCAATTATGCAAAACTTGCTATTATATAGAATATTAAAGATTGTCATTTAGTGAACGTAGCAACTCTCAGTCCTGCTACATTATGTCTACTTCTTAAAGTTTTATTCCCCCCCCCAAATATCTTAAAACACTGCTAGATGGAAGAGTACAATTACTATGCAAAAGGGTACATTGTTGAACTATTTCTCCCTCATCTGATCTCATAACACTTTATATTCTTCTCATGCACTTATATTCTGATGTAGCACCCAGAGAAGAGGCCCTCCAATACATGGGCTCTCTGAATTCTGACTTAGTTTTGAAGGATACTGTGGGCTTGGGTCTGCATATACTCAAGACAATCATGAGCCCCCACTAATGTAGTTCTTTTACCAGTCAACCAGAAGATACATTAGGTCAAGCAGAGAGTCAGATTTAAAGCTGCAAAGGACTACATAAAATCTCATTTTAAAGATGAAAAAACTGAGGTCTAAGGAGCTTAAGTTTCTTTTCCAAAGTCACATGGGCAATACCCATGAGAGGTGGGATTTAAACCCACATCTTCTTACTTGATAGTGTTCTTTTCAGTACACCACAATGCCTCCCAAACAAAAGCCATTTAAATTACACTGTATAACATGATAAAGGACAAGAAAGATTTCCTCCCACACAAAAAGGTATGCTTTTCCAAAGGTTCCCAAATTAGCACTGGAGAGGAAATATATGCAGGAAGCATGTGATCAGGAAGCACTCCTGGCAAGGCACAAAATCAGAAAATTCTTGTGATCCAGCCAATTCGTATCTCTGAAACTGAGGTCACTGCAGATCCACTAAAGTATTTTGGTGACGTCTTAGATTAACTGCTTTCTCCTTGACAGATCCCTTGTGTTCTCTACCACATTGCTCACTGCAGGGAGCTTCTGCTAAACTGAATCTACTGCTCTTCCCTGGGCACCTCTATTGTTATTTCTGTTTCTTAATACCATATGCTGGTCTTTGCCTTCTGTGCAGCCTCTTTCCCCATAGAAGAGAAGATACTCAGTCTTCGATTGTGTAGTACACTAACTGTTCTGTGATGTAAACCTCAACCCAACTGGCAACTGACCAAGTTCTTTAAATCTGTCTTTTTGACTAATTCTTCTTCCCAGTTTTTTGGTCCCTCTCATTCTTAATTTCATCTGAATGCATTTATTTCAATTCCTCCCATATCCTTTATAAAGACAAATAATTCCAAGGGACTCTACTTAGCCAAATTGAAAAGGAATTGCGTAAATTCATTGTAAGGAGACTCTCAATCTCCCTTTGTAGTCTATGCAAACAACTACAGCTTGGATTAGATGGAGAAAATTTAATAAATCTTATGTCGTTTGCCTTGCTTCATACCAGCAACCAGAGCCACTGTTTTCTCTACAGTAATTTGTATCATATTTCCTGTGTATAATCTCAGATCCCTATACTAGATTATAATGCCTTCCAGGCATTTTAATTCTTGGGCCTCATTTTCCTAAGCTTAAAAATGAGAAGATTGAATTTAGTTCCTATGAGTTCTAGTTCTGATTCTATGCTTGAACTAATGTATCCTCTGGTTGACTAGTAAAAATCATTAGTCACATGAGAGGGGTTCATGAGTTATTGTTTTGAGCACATGTCCAAGATGTGCTTCAAAACTAGGTTATAATTGAAAATTAAGGGGATGTCCATCAATTGGGGAATGGTTAAACAAATTGTGGTGGCATAGGTGATGGAATAGTACTGTGCTATAAGAAATGATAGCCAGGATGACTTCAGAAAAAGCTGGAAAGATCTACATGAACTGATACAGAGTAAAAGAAGCAGAACCAGGATAATATTGTACATAGTAACAGCAATGTTATACGGTTATCAACTGGGAAAGACTTAGCTGTTCTCAGCAATACAATGATCTGGGACAATTCTGAAGGACTTAGGACAAAGAATGTTATCCACCTCCAGAGAAAGAATTGTTGGAGTTAGATGCAGATCAAGGCATACGTTCACATTTGTTAACGTATGGTTTTATTTTGGGATTTTGGTTTTATGTGGGTTTTCTCTTAGACCAATGACAAACATGAAAGTATGTTCTATATGATAATGTACATGTACAATCCAGATCAAATTGCTTACCATCTCTGAGAGGGGGAGGAAAAGGAGGGAGACAATTATAATTTTAGAATTTTGAAAAATGTACATTGAAAATTGTTATTATATGCAATTTGAAAAATAAAATATCTTTGAATAAAATTATGTTAAAAGAAAAACAAACAAATAAAAACTAGGTCACTAATCAGAAAGCTCTTATGTTGGAGGGGCCCTGCCCTGGTGATAATTGAGAATATGTATGTATCTCATATAGTTCCTATAATAGACTGGTTTTATAAAATCAGGAAGAAGAAGACTAAGATTTCTGTTTTGGCTGAAGCATTGGAGAGATAGAGCAAGAGAACCAGTTAAAACTTCTCTGAGACAGCAATGAAACTCAAGGAAGTCCATTTACTTGGATGATTTTCCTTGTGTTTATATTTATGTTCACTAGGGTTGTATGTGTCACTAGCTAACATTCTGCATGGTTGTTTGCACCATAAGCAGCTCATTATTTTGGGCAGACTATACCAAGGGGTTGGACAATCTATATCATATGAACAGTGGTTCCTGGAGCTTTGACACTACTTTCTGAGTCCTTCCCTTTGATCTCATGTAGGCCTAAAGTTGTCAAGGTCATGAATCTTTCAGCCTATGCCTTTCTCCACTCCATATCCTGCTACCAAAATAATTTTCATGACCTAGTATTTGCAAAATACTGTGTAGAGTTTAAAGTACTATATAAATGCTAGTTAGTATTGTGGAAAGGAAACAAGACTGACAGTTGGTGGAGGAAGGGACAACTGGGAGTGGCAGTTGGGTCTTGTGACTAGCTCTTCCTTCCTGCTAGGTTTTTGGGACTTCCTTCCTGGTGTTGGAGGAGAAAGGAGCTTGTTCAGCCCAGTCTGGCGTGGCATGCTCTTCTTGGTTCAGCCCGAAGACACAGGCTTCTGAAGGTTAAAAATGTTCTTGTTTGCTTTCTGACTACTGCTAAGATTCTGAATTAGACTAAGCAGGACTGATATAGAGTAGATGGGAGTAGAAGAACCCTCAGCCAGCCTCTGGAGCCTGGCCTCAACTCTGAAGCTGAAGAAAAAAACTCCAATCCCAACTGGTTATTAAACTTTATATTATTTGAATTCGCAGTCAAATAAGTGGGCTATATTTTCTGTGCATATAGGGAGCTGAACATCAGTTCAGTCATTCCAGGACAAACAGTCCTTATCAGACCCCTGCTGCTTCCTCTCAGCAGGGGGCATCTCTCTCCTTTGCTTCACTGAGCAATATTCCCTCTCTCCCCTCAACTCCTCCATATCCCAATACAAACCTCACTTTATCCCCCATTTTTCCAATCCTCAATTTCCTTTCCCAATAAATATTACAGTATAATAATATAATAGTATTGTATAACATAATTCTATAATAATTAATAGTATTCCATATTATGTGGCATTATATAATAAACATAATTCATAGTTTAATAATAAATTATGTTCATAAAATAATAAATTATAATAACTATTGAGGTTTATTATATAATAAGGATAACAATAGCAGCAACCTTCCAGGGTTGTTTTAAGAATGAATTGAAACAGCATTTGCAAAGAACTTTTTTGTCTGTGTGGTTGTTCAGTCTTATCCAACTCCCCATGGACAAAGGTTTTTGTGGTAAAGATACTGAAATAATTTGACATTTATTTCTCCAGAGGATTAAGACAAACAAAGATTAAGTGACTTGCTCAGAGTCACAAAGCTAATAAGTGTTTGAGGCTAGATTTGAACTCAGGTCTTCCTGCCTCCAGACCCAGCACTCTATCCACTGAGCAACTTAGCTAGCTCTTGGACATACTGAGGTTAGATGACTTGTCCAAAGTCATACTGCTAGGAAGTGTCTGAAGACTGCTTTGAACTCAGGTCTTCCTGACTCCAAGTCCAGTGCTTTATCCACTGAACCATCTTGCTATCCCTGTAAAGTGCTTTGCAAGCCTAGCTAATAAATACTAGCTATCATTATTATATAATAGTATTATAAAATAAAATTCTAGATCACAATTATAATAATTAATAGTATCATAATAGTATATTATATAACAAACTATAAATATCATATTAACTTTCTAATTAATATTGTTAACATTAATTTGTCAGTTTATTATATAATAGGAATAACAACCTCCCAGCATAATTGCAAAAATAAAATGATATAACATTTGCAAAAGGCTTTGCAAGCCGTAAATCACTATATAAATGCTAGTTATTATTATTATTGTTGTTATTTATTATATTGCCAAAGACTGATTACTTCATGAGCCTTCTCATCCATAAAATGAGAGTAATAAAATTTTCATTATCTACCTCAGAGAAAACCTTGGAGTTCTATAGAAAGGGAAATTGTTATTATTATTATTACCATCCAGGGAAATGAGCTGGTAAACTGGAGAAGGCAATCTGTGGTTGACCTACTAGTATCTCATAATGCTGGTGGTATTATGCCATTCCCTAACAAATGCCCAGATGTATTTTCTCCCCCCCCCCGCTTTTCTCCCCTTTTCCTTCTTTTTCCTACTTCCTCTCTTCTCCTTCCACTTCTCTTTTTGTTTTCCTAGGAGAACTTAGAATTTGGAAGCACTGCTGTGTATCTACTCCTTTTTGAGATGTTTGAGAAATGTAGTAAATTCACATAAAATTCATGCTTGTCTTCTTGAAAAATAAGAGTTAATTCTTAGGAATTCATGCCCAGGATAAGATGCTGTATCATCTTGGAATGTCCTATTAAGAGAAATTAAAAGTCAGGGACCACTCCTGGAGGTAGAGCCAAGATGGAGGAGTAATTAGAACAGCAGTTCCATTTCACCATGAGAATCCTCTATGACCAAGATTAAAATATCCTAACAAAATGAATACAGGAGTGAAAGAACTAACAAGGAGACAGAGTGAAACAACTTTCAAGAAAAGAAAAACCCAAAAGGTAGGCAGTGAACATCTGGAGCACTGGGGTGAGAGGAGAACAGAGCCAGAAAGAGGCTATAGCAAAAAGTGAAGAGCAAGCCAAAAGCAAACCACAACCACTCACTTGAACTCCCACTCCCATCTGCTGTCACAGGCTCCAAATTTAAGTCCAAGATAACATTCATAACCTGAGAGCCTGCCTGGTCAAATAGTGATCCAAGTCAACTCATACCACTTTAAATTTCAAGTGGTGGAGAAGTTCAGAGTCCCAGCCCAGGTCAATCTGAGCTAAAAGAGGTTGATCCATGTGGGCCCAGAGCAAAGCCAGGAATCCCAATCTGAGTTTTGGATGAGGACATAATCCACAGTTTGGGGTGAGGACACAGATCACAGGGGGAGTCCCCTATACCACCAGATCTTTTTTTGCCCAAAACTAAGGGAAGAGCTCCAGAATAGAGTAATGAATGGTGTGCCTGATTGGATCAAGAACCCAGTGAGACCAAAAACTTGATTTTAAGCCTGGGGCTAGAATTTGATCAGCCCTTGACCTTATCAAATTCAGAATGAGATCAAAAGCTTACACCCAAGTCTGAGGAAAGTCTTTAAGTTATCAGCATCTCAAGGGTCAATTGAATCAGTAGGGGGAAGGGACTCTCAGAGCTCTCAGCCCTCAGTAAACTAGTAACATCTGGTAAACCATCTGGTAAACTAGTAACAACCCAGAAAATAAGTTGGGAATGTCAAGGAAAGACTGAAGTTTAAGAGAATACCCCAACTTACATAAAACAAAGCCTACCTATAATTAGATAGAAAAAATGAGCAAACACAAAAAAAGCACCTAACTCTAAAGAGTTTTTATGGAGACAAAGAGTAAGGTACATATAGAGAAGGAAACAGACACAAAGTCCAAAATAAAAATATGGATTGGACACAGAGTCTGGAAGAACTCAAAAAGGACTTCAAAAACCAATTAAGAGAGGCAGAGGAAAAGTGGGGAAGAGAAATGAAAGTGATCAAGAAGAAATGAAAATGATGCAAGAAGAATTGGGACAATTAAAAAAGGAGAACCAAAAACTGACAGAGGAAAACCAGGCCTTCAAAAACAGAATTGACAATCTAGAAACTAATGATTTCATGAGAAATCAAGAAACATTAAAGCAGAATCAAAGGAATGAAAAAACAGAGGAAAACATGAAATGTCTTATTGGAAAAAATAACTGACCTAGAAAATAGATCTAGGAGAGATAATTTGAGAAATATTTGATTACCTGAAAGCCATGATAAAGAAAACAACTTGGACATAATTTTATGAGAAATTATCAAATATAATTGCCCAGAGATTGGAAGAATTCACAAATCACCCCCAGAAAGAAATCCTCAATTGACAATTTCCAGGAATATAATAGCTAAATTCAAAAGCCACCAAGTCAAGGAGAAAATACTTCAACCAGCCAGAAAGAAACCATTCTAATATCATGGAGCTACAATCAGGATCACACAGTTCTGACTTCTACATTAAAGAATCAAAAGGCATGGAATATGATATTCAGGAAGGCAAAAGATTTGGGTTTACAATCCAGAGTCACCTATCCAGCAAAACTGAGTATATTCTTTTAGGGGGAAAATTGGTCATTTAATAAGGTAGAAGATTTCCAAGTATTCCTGAGGAATAAGCCAGACCTAAATAAAAAATATGAAGTCTAATCATGAGATTCAAGAAAAGCCCAAAAAAGTAAATAAGAAAGAAAAAAATTTTAAGGACTTATTAAGGTCAAAATGTTTATATGTCTATATGGAAAGAGGATTTCTGTAATTCTCAAAAGTCAAGGAACAAGAAGGAGGGAAGGACTTGGTCATTTGAAAAGGGAAATAATATGGGCAGCTAGGTGGCTCAGTGGATTGAAAGACAGGCCTAGAGATGGGAGGTGTTAGGTTCAAATCTGTCTTCAGACACTTCCTAGCTGTGTGACCCTGGGCAAGTCACTTAACCCTCTCATTACCTAGTCCTTACCACTCTTCTGCCTTGGAACCAATACACAGTATTGATTTTAAGATGGAAGGTAAGGGTTTAAAAAAAGTTACATGATAAAATGTTTGTGTATTAACAAATGAAACTCTTTAAAAAGGAGCTCTTACTCTTCCAACTATGATTGCTAATTTATGTGACATTCATACTGTTTCCAAAATTTTCCCTGAATCTATGGGAACAAATCACAAAATAGAAGTTGGAAGGGACTTCGGAAGGCAACTCAACTCACTTTCACTTGACAAGAATTCCTTATATTAGATGGTCACCAATCCTTTGCTTGAAGACCTCCAGTGAAGGAGAACCCAATAATTTCATGCCATCCCCATTTAATTTTTGTATAACTAAATGTCAGAAACATTTCCCTTGCTCCACCTAAATTTACCTTCCTGGAACTTCTGACCACTGTATAATGTTAATACCCTTCTAGGGTCAAGCAGAAAAAATGTAATGCCTTTCTCCACCAAGCCTTTTTTTTTGTCCACACAATACATTGTTTCATTCCCAAATTCCCATGTGACATGAACTTATATATTTTTATATGCACATATATGTGAATGTATATGTGTGTGTGTGGGTACACACACATTGATGTAGATATATATATGTAAACACAGAGATATGCATACATACATATATAAATAAACAAATGGGGATAAAGAGAGGAGCTGGAACTATAATTTCATTGGTTGTTTAGGAAGATCTCTGGAGAAGATCAATCTACAGCATCATTTTCTCTGTAACTTAAGAGTCTTAGAAATTTGCCCAGAACATTAATGTATTGCTGGTGGAGTTGTGAATTGATCCATCCATTCTGGAAGGCAATTTGGAACTATTCCCAAAGGGTGTTAAAAGATTGCCTGCCTTTTGATCCAGTCAAACCACTGCTGAGTTTATACCCCAAAGAGATAATAAAGAAAAAAGACTGGAACAAAAATATCCATAGCCACACTCTTTGTGGTGGCAAAAAAAAAATGGAAAATGAGGGGATGCCCTTCAATTGTGGAATGGCTGAAAAAATTGTGGTATATGTTGGGGATGGAATACTATTGTGCCCATAGGAATAATAAATTGGAGGAATTCCATGTGAACTGGATCAACCTCCAGGAATTGATGCAAGGTGAAAGGAAGAGAACCAAGAGAACATTATACACAGAGAATGATACACTGTGGTGTAAAAATGGAGATTTAAATCACAGACTTCAATCCCCAGAAATCCTTGGTATTTCCCAGAATTTCCCAGAATTCCCAGAGTCTCCACCTGGGTAAGATCACAATGAGTATTTAACTGGCAGTAAACGCCTACTTCCATTTCTTCTATGCACTCTTCCATTTTGCAATGATGTAGTAAGTAAGCTAAGTGCGGGGATTCCGAATTGGTTAATCAGTCACGGGCACTAATGTGGTTAATTATTTTGTATCCTTGATTTCTAATAATCTTAATAAACTTCATAAAATATAATACTTTTATAACTAGAAACTAATTTAACTGTTACAGTGGTACACTCGATTATAATGGACTTCTCTACTAGCAGCAATGCAATGATCCAGGAAAATTCTGAGGGACTTATGAGAAAGAATACTATTCACACCCAGAGAGAGAACTGTGTAAGTAGAAACACAGAAGAAATACAACTGTTTGATCACATGGTTCGATGGGGATATGATTGGGGATATAGACTCAATGATCACTCTAGTGCAAATATTAATAATATGGAAATGGGTCTTGATCAATGACACTTGTAAAACCCAGTGGAATTGCTCATTGGCTATGGGAAGGGGGTGGGAGGAGGGGAGAGAAAGAATATGAATCATCTAACCATGGAAAAGAATTTTAAAATTAATTAATTAATTATTTTTTCAAATAAAAAAAGAGATATTGCAGATAAAAAAGTAAAAATAAAGAAATTTGCCCAGAGCACCAAGAGGATCCCAGGAACTCATAGTCAGAATGTCTGAAAGGAGAGGGACTCAGGCCTCCCTAGTTTTGAGGTAAACTCTATTCATGTCACAGACCTCCCAAGTTTCCTTCACATTCCAACTAAAACCCTTCCTTCTACAGGAAGCCTTCCCTCTTCTCCAATCCCTATTATTTCCCTTGAATGTTTTCCTATTTTGTAAAAAGCTTGTTTTATATACATATATAAGCATATATATATGGATATAGTTATATATAATATGTACTATATAGATTGTGTGTATATATAGATATATATATTTACAGGATAGGAAAACATATATATTGTAAAAATAAATTAGTGAGCTATACAGTAAAATATTTAGATGGAAAAACTGTTCCAATATAGGTTCAAAACTGTTCAGATACTTTTGATAGAGATAATCAAAAGTATCCTCAATGATGAAGTGAAGCTCAAATGTGAACTTCCCTTCAGGGCCAGGCACAAGAGCGCTAAAGAGACTCTTATTATAAACATAAAATATTTATTGAAATGTATAAGGATACATAAAGAATTTCTAATTCTAAGGGATTCTAAATCCACCCAAATAAACTCCCAGGTTCCACAAGGAACCGCTTCTCCTGTGTTTCACAGGCTACACTAATCCTCCCTGATCTGACTAACCCAAATTTATACTATCTAAATAAAATAAAAACTACTGCTAATATCCTTAAAAATCTTAACTTCACCTTCAAATTATAAAATAGCAAAGGCTAGCTGGTTGAGTCTCAACAAGAATCAAGACCAGTCTTGGTCTTGGTCTTTTCAGATATAAACCAATCTATAAAAACCACAATAGATATTTAATAGTGTTTTCCAAGTTGGGAAAGGAAAACACTGAGCTCCTTCAGATTTTTCCCTCAGACAGAGAGAGAAGCAAAGATGTCACCTCCTCCAGCCCTGAGAGAGTCTCTGAGAGTGTGTCTCTGCCAGCTGCCAGAGAGCAACTCCCAACTGCCAGAGAGAGTAATTGATACAGAAAAAAATGGTCATAACTGTCAGCAGTTGAAATTAACATGCTCTCTCAGCTATGCTTCAAACTCCAGTTCTTTTCTCAAGCCAGCCACTTTACTTATCTCTAAACTAATAAAACAATACTTATTTTCTAATATCCTTACTATATATATGTATGTATGTATATGTATATATATATATGTGTGTGTGTATGTGTGTGTGTGTGTACTTGCATGTTGCATCCCCCATTAGATTTCAAGATCTTTGAGTACAGGGACTGTCTGGTATCCTATTTTGTATTCCTGGTGCTTAGCACAGAGTCTGGCACATAGTAGGCACTTAATAAATGTATGTAGATGAATTTATATAGGTGATTTGGGGAAAAGGGCATGAGCATGAGCAGCTGGGAGGAATCAGGAAAGATATTATGTAGATATTATGTAGAAGGTGACACAAACTATGTGTTGCTGCCTCTGACAGAAGCAGCTGGCAAACCCACATTAACCATGACGCCACCACCTTTGAAGATGAGCGACGTCCACATCTTGGCCGCTGCGCGTGAACGCCGACACCAGGCCACCACTGCACCTCCCGTAACAACTGGCGTCCCATGCCCCGTGTGCCACAAACTCTGCGCCTCAGCCTTTGGACTCCAAAGCCACATGAGGGTACACCGTAGATGAAACTGCACAAAGACAATAGTCATTCTTGGTCACCAAGAGACTACCACTGAAAAGCTCATATTTACATTATACATTAAAGATTCCAAAGCATTTTACATATATTTTCTCATTTGAGCTTCACAAGAAGCCTGTACATTAGTGGCGATTAATTTTCACTATTTTACAGATGAGGAAATTGAAGTTACTTAAGTGACCAGGATCAACACAGATTAGTAATCCTGCCTGAAGCTGGATTAAAATTCAGATCTTCCTGACTCCAAATATTCTATCCACTCTATTTAGAAATTAAATACTTTAAGGAATCCATCATGCCCTATTATAATACAAAAATTCTCCATGAGAAACTCTGCATAAGAAATACAGATTTAGATCCTGTCCCCAGAACTAGATTTGGGGAAAGGGAAAAGGATCTTTTCCCGTCCCCCAGAGTGACATATCAGGAAATCCCATCCTCACTTTCCTGGTAGCCTCTGAGCCTTCTGCTTTATACTTTGACCTTGTATCTCACGAGCTCCTAGTAGCTGCTTAATAAAAATGTGAAGGATTTCTTTTTTTGACTTGAATTTAGTGATCCATTAACTTTCCACTGAGTACTTAGTTTTAAATCAGCGCCTTCCAAAGAGAGATTAAGAGTCTGACTCATTTACCTTTGGCAAAGCAGGAAGGCAACAAAATCACAACCACAGATGAGCTCCTGCTGTTTAATATTTAAAGCCAGAGCACAAACATCTATTATTGGTTCAATTAAGACAGCAGCCACTCACTTTCTCATTCCACCTCACTGCTAGCTGATCAGGGCACTGAGGTCACAGAGTTTCAAAGGGCTGTTAGGACCATTCTCTCTTACGTAGGCCTATTTAAAAAGTCAGAATATGCTTGTGGTGGAAATGAGGGCAAACAAGGTTAAATTTATTTTAGTGTGCTATTTACACTGGGGGCTGGAGCACTGCAGAGCATCCTTAGTGAGGACCAAGGTCACTCAAAAAGATTGGTCTGGCAAACCAAAGTGGAATAATGAGAATTATTCAGTCATTTTCAGTTGTGTCTAACTCTTCATGAACCCATTTGACATTTTCTCAGCAAAGATCCTAGAGTGATTGGTTTGTCATTTCCTTCTCTAGCTCATTTTCCAGACAAGGAAAATAAGGCAAACAGAATTGAGTGACTTGCCCAGGATCACACAGCTAGTCTAAGACTTTGAACTAAGGAAGATGATTCTTTCTAACTCAAGGTTAGATGCTCTATCCACTGCACCATCCAGCTGATGATATAAAAAGGAATATCGACTGAATCATGACATACAATTTCCTCTATTTGGCCTCCTCACAATCTAGTTGTAACCTATCATTCTGTTTAATTTCACATTATTCCTCCTCAGGAACTAGCAAGCGGCAGCGGTCACACCCCGGGCAACGGCTTCAACTGGCTGGCTAAACCTTGTGAGGGTAGTCATCGGGTCGCAGACCTCTGGTGAACCAAGGCTTTGCTCACCCAGCATGTGAAGACTGCTTCGCCTGAACAGACAGAAGAAACCAATAAGAAGGTTCAACAGCTGAGATGGCGATGCAGCAAGGCACTGTGGAGTGCTCAGGGCGTGTTGGAGCACAAAAGACAACACGGCCATCCAATGCAGCTGAGGAAGTCTCCAGGTGTAACGATTTTTCGTGCCACTGGACCCAGGCTTCCAACGCCGAGAGAGTGAGACTGTCTCTGTGCAACGACTTTTCCACTTAAATCTCCTTCACGCACAAGTGTCTTTGTGCACACTCATCTATACACCATAGATGAAAACACACAAAGACAATTGTCATCCTTGGTTACCGAGAGACTACTACCATTCCTCCTCAGATACCCTACACCATTTTCCATCAAACTGACCTACTTGTGGTTCACCTGCTCATGACTCTCCATTTCCTGCCATTGCATATGGCTGGCACCTGGAACATTCTTCCTCTGCCTCTTGGGATTCTTGCTTTTTTTTAAGCTCAAGTGCCAACTCCTAAATGAGGTCTTTTTTGATCCTTCTCCGCCCCTCACCCCTACTGCAATTACTTTGTTTTTCTTCGGCATATATATGTATTTACTTAGAGTATCTGTGTACCATATTGTTTCCCCACTGTCTATAAAGTAAGGTCCTTGAGGTCAGTGACTGCTTTGCTTGTCATTGTATACATAGTATACTGTCTGGAAAATTGTAAGAACTTAGAAAAATACATATCAAATTGAATTAGATACAGTTGTTGGAGTTATTCATTGAGTTAGAATGTAAGTACAATCTTGGACAAGTCTTTACAGCTGGACAATGAGCTGATCCTAGAAGTCTAGAAGTAAAAAAAAAAAGATATTAAACTGGATCACAATTGGAAAGTTACATAACACTTTCAATAATAATGTCATAATAATGTCTTATAAATAATAAGGCAAAAATAATTATAAAATTCCATCTTTTTAACTTTAGTACTCTCTCAATAATATGTTCTGATTTGATCCTTGAACACCCTAAGTTCAATGACCCAAAGAGTTTTACTGTGTGTCTAAGAAGGCTGAAAGATATTACCAATGATGACTTGCTTGTGACAAGTAGTGTAAAGGACATCCCCAAAGATGTATGTAAAGAGGCAGCACTCTGTGGTAGCAGAGGTAAGGAGAGAGCCAGCTTGTGACTTTTGCTAACAGAAATGCAAAATTAAGGAAGGAAGATGGCCTTAGGACTTGACCTGACCTCTTTGTTCTTGCTTTAAATTTTTTTGCACGTCAAACCAAAGAGGTTCTTAAGAACCCCAATGTCAACCCCCTGGAAAACTCTGAGTCTTTACCCTGTTCTAACTAGCGGTTTCTAATTACTCACCTACATCAAAAGGTAAACTTCTGGGAATCACTACTGAGATGACTACTTTTTCACTGCCCCTTAGAAGCTTCCCAAAAGATCTGCAGGAACTGATGCAGAGTGAAGTAGGCAGAATTGGGAGAATGTTGTACACTATAACAGCAATATTGGATGATGATTATTTGGGAAAACATGGCTACTTTCAGTAATACAATGATCTGAGACAATCCTGAAAGACTTATGATGGGGAATGCTATCTACCTCCAGAAAGAACTGTTGGAGTTGTCTTTCACATCAGTGAATTTATGGTTTTGTTATGGTTATGTATAAGTGTGCTCTTACAATAATGACCAACATGGAGTGTTTTGCATAACAATGAAAAATGAAAAAATTAAATTAAAAAAAGAAGCTTCCTGAATACGTCAGCAGTTTCTAATTGCTCTATCCCCAGACAGAGATAAATCCAAGTATACTTCTGCATCCTCTTCTTACCTGCAGTTGAACTATTCTGTTTAGCCCATGGGAGACCCTATCTTGGAGCTCAGTCAATACCCTATATCTGCTGGCTAGTTGTAGTTTAAACCAAACCTATGACTTTTCCAGAAAGGTGCTATCACCTTACAACTCACCAGCTCTTCCATCCAACTCCTTAACTTCCCACCCCCCTCACTTCCTGAGTACATAAAATCTTTGTTGTAAGTTCACTCTTTGGACACTTATGGATCACTTTGTTCAGTGTTATGTCAGGCTCATAGCCTTCTTGGCCTCAGTTAAAGAGTTTGATTTATTTTCGGACTTGACATCAGTCTCTACAAATTTGGTGGGGTTCATGAAGGGGAGAGTTAGTCAATATTCCAGAAATAGGTTTGAGGAACACCAAATTACAATTAGAGGTATTCACAGATTACAAAGAATTTCCTTACCTTAAGTAAGATAGTTGTCTGAGACCTTCAACCAGGAATCAATACCAGACAAAAGCATACAGAGAATAGATATAATCTTAGCCTGGGGACATTCAGATGACTTTTATTAGCTGTCTTCCTTCCTATTGTGTAATTAGAATTTTTTTCCCAGAACTCTCCCCACTTCCCATCTTCATTCTCTCATTACATCCTTAAGTTTTGGAAATAAAGTTGTGAGCTTAGCTCTTTCCTCTCTCTTCTCCTGGTAATGTAGCTGTGGCAATAGGTGAGAGCCAGGCAGGAGAATTTTACTCATGTGGTTTTACTCAGGCTTTTTGTTATTTTATTTCTTCTACTTCAAGTGATTATTAATAAACTTTATAAAATATAATACTTGAAGTTATTGGATATGAATTTAAATTTTACACTACCTGTGTGCAGTGGCTTATAATGTAGATCGATGGTGTCAAATTCAAGTAGAAAATAATCCCTGCTAGGATGTATTGACTTTGAAAACCAAAAATTAACATATCTGGGACATGTATTATTAAATATTCCTCATATCTGGGACATGTATTATTAAATATTCCTCAATCATATTGTTTTTTAAAAAAACTCATCTTCTGAGCAGAATCAGGAGAACATTGTACATAGAGACTGATATATTATGGCACAATCAAATGTAATAAATAGACTTTTCTACTAGCAGCAATGGAATAACTCAGAACAATCCAGAGGACCTCATGAGAAAGAACACTATCCACATCCAAAGGAAGAACTGTGGGAGCAGAAACGCAGAAGAAAAACATATGATCAATCACATAGTTTGATATGGATACAATTAGGTTTTGATATTAAAAGATCACTTTATTGCAAATATAAATAATATGGAAATAAGTTTTGAACAATGAAACATGTGAAACCCAGTGGAACTGCTTGTCAGCTCTGGAAGGGGGAAGGAAATCATGAATCATAAAACCATGAAAAAATATTCTAAATTTAAAAAAAGAAAAAAAAACCTCTTACCTTTCATACTTCAATACTGTGTATTGGTTCCAAGGCAGAAGAGGGATAAGGGTTAGGCAGTGGGGGG
Source organism: Monodelphis domestica (assembly GCF_027887165.1). Lineage (NCBI taxonomy): Eukaryota > Metazoa > Chordata > Mammalia > Didelphimorphia > Didelphidae > Monodelphis > Monodelphis domestica. The sequence continues at coordinate 233,245,044 of NC_077227.1, read as the reverse complement.
TTAAATGATTTGTCCAGGGTATCTGAGGCCAGATTATTTTTATTTGAATGCTTTTTCCCCAATTACATGTCATAACAATTTTACCATATGTTTTCCAAACTTATGAGATCCATAGTGTTTCCTTCCCTCCTTTCCCACCCCGCCCCCAGAGATGATAAGCAATTTGATCTGTTATACATGTATTATCATGTAAAACATATTTCCATATTGGTCATTGTTGTAAGAGAATTCTCAGAGAAAACCCAAACCCTCAAATAAAAATACAAATAAACTAAAGTGAAAAATAATTTGCTTTGATCTGCATTCTGATTCCAATAGTTCTTTCTCTGGAGGTAGAAAAGCATTCTTTGCCATAAGAATGGCACACCTGTCCAGGATCATTGTATTGCTGAGAGTAGCTAAGTCTTTCATAGCTGATCATCATATACTATGGCTGTTACTATACTGTACTATGTTCTCCTGGGTCTACTTATTTCACTCTGCATCAGTAGGACTCTCCAGCTCTTTCTGAAATCATCCTGGTCATTATTTCTTATAGCACCATAGTGTTCCATCACCATCATATACCACCATTTGTTCAGCCATTTCCCAACTGACAGATAGCTCCTCAATTTCTAATTCTTTAAGAGGTCAAATTTGAACTCAGAACCTCTCCTCTCCAGAACTGGCTCTCAATCCACCAAGCCACCTAGCTGCCTCCAACCCTTACATTTTAATTTGGTTTTGCCACACTCTGGAACAAACTCTAGAGTTTAGTACTTCTGGCCTAGGCTATGCACTAAAACAGGGTCAACAAACATCTACCTTTGAGACAAATCTGTTTTTAAATTTTTTAGTAAATTCCATTGTTTTTTTAAAAAATGTTAAAACATCATTTTTCATTCACCAGCTGCTGGCCATAGTGTCTGACCCTTATACCTAAGCAGATGGGAGCAGAGATCAACAAATGACTGAAGAGACAAAGTAGACAGGTAGGAGCAAGGAATAGTTCAGCAACCACACAGCCAAAACAAATGTATAACAGAGATGACCCCAGCAGACTGAAGACATGACATTCAGCAAGAGAACAGTATAATCATATCCCCATAGTATGATGATAGCCCTGCATCATGAGATGTTTGAGTTTCTCCAGCTACCTGTGAACCCTGGTACCTTTTATGTATGTCCCCTGATATATATGTGCCCTTTATGTATGCTCTGGTGCCTTCTATGTATGTGTCTTCTTTTTATTTAATTAATTAATTTAGAATTTTTTTCCCATGGTTACATGATTCATTTTCTTTCCTTCCCCCTTCCTGGAGCCAACAAGCAATTCCATTGGATTTTGCATGTATCATTGTTCAAAACCTATTTCCATATCATTACTATTTGCAATAGAGTGATAATTTAAAGTCAACATCTCCAATCATATCCTCATCGAACCATGTGATCAATCATATTTTTCTTCTGTGTTTCTACTCCCCTGTCTTCTATATATGAGCCCTGGTGCCTTCTACACATGTGTCTTCTGTATGCTCCCTGATCGCATACTCTCTGCTTCTATGGATTTCTCCACTGATGATGTGATGTTTGTGGGAGTATAGCCCATTTGTGCATGAGAGAATCACTTTTTTTTGTTATATTGTTTAATTAAATGCCTTTTGTTTAGAACTGTGTGTGTGTCCTCTGGATAATTGATATAAGTGAACACATTGGTGGGGGTTCATAAGCAATGTTTTTGAATGAGTATTGACCCACAAAGTGCCTTGTTGGGGTCCTAAGGGATTCTCTAGGCACTTTATATGCATGACTTTTCAGTGACATAAGAAGAGGGGAGGAAAAGAGGACTTAGGAAGGTCTGCAACTTTTCCGAATTGTCCTTGTCCCTGATGATGTCTTAAGTCATCATTGGTCACATGTTCTTATGTCCCCCATGTATCTTGGTAATGAAAATGAAGTGAAGCAAGATACTTTGGAAATGTTTTTTTTGAAGTATAAATTAATATGAAGCAAGCTAATTATGCACATAGAAAGCACACTGGAGTAATTGTTGAAGGAGCAGTCATTATTTCAGGCCAGAGAAGATCTTCTCTGTAGTCTGTGGAATTTAGTAAAACAGCCAGTGGCCACTTGTATTCATTTCATTCTGTTTTGTGTCTACTGCATCAAAGTTAACATGTCTCAGGGGGCAGCTGGGTGGCTCAGTGGATTGAGAGCCAGGCCTAGAGACGGAAAGTCCTAGGTTCAAATCTGACCTCAGACACTTCCCAGCTGTGTGACCCTGGGCAAGTCACTTGATCCCCTTGCCTAGCCCTTACCACTCTTCTGCTTTGGAGCCAATACACAGTATTGACTCCAAGATGGAAGGTAAGGGTTTAAAAAAAAAAAGTTAGCATGTCTCAGATTTAAAAAACAAAACAAAACAAAAAGCTGTCTGGTTGTGTATGCTGAGGGATGACAAATGGATAACCTGAGTGTTGAATTTATATCAAAGAAATATTAAAGGAAGCTGTAGGCCTCTAGCTGTTGGCACAGAGAGTAGAATATTTGTTCTAGAGTCAGGAAGACTTAAGTTCAAATACAGCTTCAGACACTTACTAGTTGTGTGTCCTTAGGCAAATCACTTAAGCTCTGTTTGCCCCAATTTCTTCATCTGTAAAATAGGAATATTAATAACACTTACCTGCCAGAATTGTTGGGATGATCAAATGAGATCATAATTATAATGTGCATAGCATAGTGCCTGGCACAAAGTATGTACGACATAAATGTTAGCTATTTTCTGGGCCTACAGTCAGGAGAACATTTTCCTGAGTTCAAATGTGCCCTCAGACAGTTATTGAGTGTGTGATCCTGGGCAAGTCATTTAACTCTGTCAGCTTCCTTGTCTATAAAATGAACCAAGGAAGGAAATGACAAACCACAATAAAATTCCAAACAGGGTCACAAAGAGTCTGACATGACTGAAATGACTGAATAATAACAAATGTTAGCTATTATTATTAGGTAAACTGATATAGGATTTTCAGAAAGACTTGAAAAAATCATACAATGGGAGAAGGCTCAGGTAACCAGGTCTCCTTTTTTCATAAGAACTTCTTTAATTTCCTATTATACATTTTGAAGAGAAGGTCCCTGGATATTTCTAATTCTCCAAGTTCAATACAAAACTTTCCCCCTGAACCTCCTCTTCTCTTAACTTCTCTTTTCTTTTTAGTGTACCACCATATTTTCAGTCACCCATATTCACAACGTTATTCATCTACCCATTTAATTCAAAATTCAAGAAGCATTTATGAGCATATATCAAGTACAGGTATTCCTTCTTTCCACATTGTGACTTTCCCCCATCACAGTTTTGATATATTGTGGATCCATATAAGAAATTAAATGGAGATTTTTAGGGAGTTTTGCAGAAACTATAGACAAAACATAAAAGCCAGAAGATCACCCAGGAAAAGTTTAGAAACTCAGAAATCCATAACACATATGTAGAATATTGCATAATATCAACATATTGACCAAATACTTAACCCAAATTTTACAATAAGGTACTATAAGTATCCTATAAAAGAAAAAGAAGAAATTCATACTTTTTCTCTGGTACAAAGGAAAGGCCAAAGAATTCTATGTGGATTTTCCAGATCATGGCATCTCCATACCCCTAATGCCCATGTAATGGAAGGGATACCTAGACTAAGATTAACAATAATCACAAAAAAAAACAAAAAGTCTGATTTAACATGTTTACAAATGATTTGGTGAAGGGAGTGCATAGAAAAGTAATTTAATTCTAACTCAGAGTTGTTTTGTTGGCTTTTTTAATAGCATCTATATAGTACATTTGGGTGGCTAGATGGTGCAGTGGATAGAGTGCTGGGCCTAGAGTCAGAAAGACTCAACTTCATGAGCTAAAATCTAGACACTTACTAACTGTATGTTCCTTGGCAAGTCACTTAACCCTGTTTGCCTGAGGTTCCTCATATGTAAAAAAAATAAGAAAAGGAAATGGCAAACCATTCCAGTTTCTCTACCAAGAAAACACCCAAATGGGATCACACAATCTGACATGACTGGAAAACAACTTAATAAAGATAGAACATTAAGTTTTCAAAACACTTTATAGATATCTCATTTTTTCCTCATGACAATCCTGTGAGGTGTTTCTATCTTCCCCATTTTACAGATGGGGAAACTGAGATAAGCAAAGGTTAAGTGTCTTGCTCAGTGTCACACAGCCTTTAATTATATTAGGTGGAATTTGAATCCAAGTTTTCCTGACTTTAGATCCAATATTCTTTCCACTCCACCACCTAGCTGCCCCTGGTGAAAGGTGAACAAATGAGGATCCATTGTGGAAAGTTTTTTTTGTAAGATTTTATAATTAGGTAGGAAAGTTGTAGGTGTTTCAGGCCAGCTGCCACCATAAGGCTCATCATTCAAGCACATGGTGTGTAGGTGGGCTTCATTTAAAAGCAGATGGCTTATGGCAAAATGGTGAACAAACAGTCTTCCATTCATTGCAAACTCCAAGGGATCCTTTCGTCTTGTATTGGCCATTGCCTTCTCCACTTCTTCTAAATTCAGGTACTCAATCTCACTTGGCAACCTCATGTTGATACTTCCTATCCACCCCCATCTGTTTTACATACCAGAAGATTTTAAACTTAAGGACTTGAGAGGTCATCTAGTCCAACCTTTTCACTATATAGATGAGGAAACTGAAGCAGAAAGAGATTAGATAATTTGTCCTAGGTCACATTGCTGGTAAGTGGCACATCTGACTTTAAATAGATCATTTCTTCCATTATGCCTGTACCTCTCCTTTTCCTCTCCTTTTCTCCCCATACAACTGTTTTGCCTTAGGACTGATACAGTATTGATTCTTAGATGGAAGATAAAAGGTTTTCAAAAAGAGAGAATGTCAAGCATGCAAAACTCCAAAATTTGCGTAATCAACCAAATCAGTACTTATAGGAAATTTTAAATCCCTATATGCTTAAATCAATAAAATAGGAAAAGAATGGATTGATTAATTGGACATGCAACAGAAAAAAAAATCTAGAAAAATAACAAATTTTAAATTCCCAATTAAATATCAAATTAGAAATCCTGAAAATCAAAGGAGAGATTTAATAAAATTGAAAGTAAGGAAATCATTGAACTAATAAATAAGACAAAGAACTGGTTTCATAAGAAAAACCCTAATAAAGTAGATAAATCATTGGTTAATTTGATCAGTTCTCTATAAGTTATAGATCATATGCCAATTTATACTCATCCTCATTGGGAAATGAGTTCCCTATATCAAAAGTGCCAACCACACCTCCAGCAGACTGTTTTGAGGCTTTTAACATTGACGTAGAACCAAATTAAAATTAAATTTTAAAATTTAAAATTAAAATCAAATTAAAAAGGCCTGAAATGACAGAACAACTACAAAAGATTGTAATTTGAGGTTTTCTAAATCAATATGTGGCCTATCTTATACAAGGCTTAGCACATCATTTCTATTTAATTTTGATATCATTGCTCAACACCAATGAAATGAAATGTCTGGAACCTCGTAAGTAAAATAAAAACAATACCTCTTGGAAACGTTGTGAAATCAAATGAGATTCTATTGGGTAAAGTGCTTTGCAAACTTTATAGCACTATATGAATGTCAATAATTATTCAATCATTATTATAAGAAGCCTTCCCTAACCCCTCTTAATTCCAGTGAATACTGTGAAGGGAGCCTAGAAATACTTGGAGTCAGATTGTGGAAGGCCTTCAATGCCAGAATATGCCATTATGTTTTACTAAATGTTAGGCAATAAATGAGGAGTTGCTAAATGTTTTTGAGCAGAGGAAGGACCTGGTAAGCTCTGTGGCCTAAGATTATTTAAGAATTCATGTGGAGGATAGTTGGGAAGGAGAAAGACTGAAGGCAAAAAGATCAATTGCAAAGTAACTAATGTTGTCATCAGAAATTTGTAGTTGCTCAGAATGTAACGGCAAGGATAAGGCACAAAACTTCTCTGTGTTGCTCCTTAAGTCATAATGCCAACATCAACAATGATGATAATGTAAGTTGAATCATTGGCAAATAATACAGGGTTATCCTTCCCATTCCTCTATTTTTAACAAAGAGGACCATAATGATGATGGTGTGAGAGAAAGCAGGTTATATAGTACAAGGAACATATACCTAGAGTAAGAAAATTTGAGTTCATGTTCTACTTATGTGACTTAGCCATATGATGGTGGAAAACTCACCCTTTCTGAATCTCAGTTTTCTTATCTTTTTAATGGGGATAATAATATCTACCTCAGAAGGCCATCTTGAGTAAAGTGTTTTGTAAACTGCAAAGCAATATATAAACTACTAGTATTATTAAACTTATTAGCTATCAATATAATTTTATTCTTTTTGATGCTTCATGTGACAATCTTTATCTTCTATTTTCTACAAACAGAATCAATGGTGAATTTGAGCAATACAATATTTCTGAGGCTCCCAAATATAAGCCATTTTAATAGGGACCAAATCTTATAGGATGAAATTTGATAGAGATGGATTTGGGGTCTTGTGTTTGGGTTCAGTAAATGAACTCTACAGGTTGATGATGGAGTCACCTGGGAAGCATTTAGAAGTTTTAGTGAATTACAGACTCTATATGAGTTAACAATGGGATCCTAGACAACTCATTAAAAAAATGTTTCCCTTATCTTATAAAATGAGACTAGTAATAGCACCTATGTCCCAAGATTGTTGTGAGGATTAAATGAGAAAATATGTAAAGCACCTTGCAAATCTTAAAGTGTTCTGTAAGTGCTAAATTTTATTAAAAGGAAATACCAAGAATGAGAGAGGTGATAGCTATGTACTGCCTAATAGGAGGACATCTCAAGTGCTTTGTTGAGTTCTGATTGCCACACTTTAAAAAATTCAACAAGCATTTATTAGGTGCCTCTTATGTACAGATCCTTGTAGTAAGTATTAGAGAAGATAAAACGTTTAGAAAAGATATGGCCCTTGCCCTCAAGTCTTTACAGTTCTTGAGACCAAGTCAGGGATTAGGTTTTACCAAAAGACATGACTATACCTAAACACTTCAATGAATTTTGATCAATAATTATTTATTAAGCACCTACTATGTGTTAGTCACATAGTGAAATAGGAATAATATGTACTAATAGCCTTGGGAATACAGAAACAAAAGACAGTTCCTGTCCTCAAGGAACTTACAATCAACATACCCCTTCATCCTTTCATCAATGCAGATTGCAACTCATCCATATTTCTCATCCAGAGATATTCTTTAAAAAAAAAAAAAAAGAATTCTTACTGATACCTTTTGGCTCATATCACAACTATTTCCCAATATTCACCACCACTAAATAAGTTTTCAACATGCAAATATAAGATAAAAAGTAAAAAATGTGACCTTATTTGGAAATCAACTGACCCAATGACCTTATCTACTAATAAATTTAACATTCTGTACCCCAATGCCCCTTTCCTTTAGACCAAAATCTCAAATTCACCATATCTTCTCTGGGACCAAGATTAGCCCTCATAATTATTCAACATTTAATTTCATTTTCATGTCCATTGTATAGAGATTAATGTAGTTACTCTGTGTTATTCTTGTGGAATAAAGAATAATATCTCTCCTCTCCAAAGATCTCTTGACAACTCTACCCCTCAAGCAAGCTGAAATCGACATTATTCTAGATTTTAGTAAGACATTTTTTAAATGAGCTCATGTTATTTTTATGGAAAAGATGTAGAAATGTGGGCTAGATAATAGCACAGTTGAGTGGATTTGACAATTAGCTAAATGAACAGAATTAATGGTTCCATTTCAGTTTGAAAGGGAATCTCCAGGAAAGTGTCTCAGGGATCTGTTTGACCCTGTGCCATTTTACATGTTCATCAATGATTTGAATAAAAGCATAATCATCATGATTATAAAATTTACAGATGATACAAATACGAGGGAGAGCTTAATATACTGGCTGAGTTAAAATCACAAAGGGGATTGAAATGCTAGACAATTAGGCTGAGTCTAATAAAATAAAATTGGCTAGAGGCAAGTAAAAACCATTGCACTTATGTTCAAGAAGTTGACTTCACAAATACAAGATTAGAGAGGCATGGCTTGATGTTAGTTCACCTGAAACTAGAAATTTTTAATAGACTATAAATTCAATATGAGACAACAGTATGACACTGTGGCCAATAAAAGTGAATATGATCTCTGGCTGCATTAAGAAAGTCATATCTCTCAGATGCTTCCTAGCTGTGTGACCCTGGGCAAGTCACTTAATCCCAATTACCTAGCCTTTACCACTCTTCTGCCTTGGAACCAATACTTACTATTGATTCTAAGACAGAAGATAAGGGTTTAAAAAAAGAAAAGACAGGAATACCTTTTGGGGATAGGAAAATGATAGTTAATGAATAAATCTATCAATCCATAAGCATTTATTAAGGGCCTACTCTGGGTAGCTAGGTGGATAGAGACATAGGTCTGGAGTCAAGGAGGCTTGAATTAAAGTCTGGCCTCAGATACTTGCTAACTTATGACCCTTAGGTAAGTCACTTACCTTGTTCACCTTAGTTTCCTCATCTGTAAAATGTGCTGGAGAAGAAAATGGCAAGCGGTTCCAGTATCTTTGCCAAGAAAACCCCAGATAGGGTGATGAAGAGTTGAGAGTGACTAAACAACAACAATGTTCTGGGCCCTCTGCTATACACTGGAGATACAAATATAAAGACTGAAATAATCCTTATTCTCAAGGAGCTTAGTCCCACTGTACTCTGCCCTGCTCAAACTACCTTTGGAGGACTGGGTACCATGCTTTAGAAAGACAATTGATAAGTCAGAGAACATCAAAAAGAGGGCAACCATGAAGAATTTATGCCATTTAGAGATTACCTGGATGAACTGTGAGGGTGTGTTTGTCCTAGAGAAGGGAAGGCTCAATGTTAAATATGACAGCACTCTTTAAGTATTTGGAAGGCTATTATGCAGCTAAATGGTAGAGTAAATTGAATGATGTATTTGGAATCAGGAAAACCTGAGTTCAAGTCCTGTCTCAGACACTTGTTAGCTACATGTGCCTAGACAAGTCATTTAACCTTTTTCTGCTTCAGAGTATTAGTGAAATGATAATAATAAATATAAAACTATAATAAATAATCAGTATAAAACTCAGGGTTATTATGAAGATTTGTTAGATAATACATGTGATATACCTCAGGAATAATAAGTAACTACATCATTAAATTAAATTTAATTAATTAATTAAATTAAAGATGGATTTGTTCTCTTTGGCCCAAGAAGGTAAAACTAGGACAATGGGTGGAAGCTTCAATGGGTAGCTTTCTGAAAGGAAAGACTTTCTGATTATTAAGATAATACAAAAGTTAGCAAAATACTGGAAACAAAGTAGATGCCTAATAAGTGAGGAAGGGCTAAACAACCCAGAGTACAAGAAGGTAACAGAATATGACTGTTCTGTGAGCAACAATGAATATGAGGAATCCAGAGAAGTATGGAAAGTCTTACATGAACTGATGCAAAGCAAAATAAACAGAGCTAAGAAGACAGTATATAAAATGACTATGATACTTAAAAAATAAAGAACAGTTGCCACAAAGTAATCCAAAGTGAATTTCCAAAATTACAAAAAATAAGCATGGCCCCAAAGAAGAAATATGAGGACAGATTTTTTTCCTACTACTTTATGGAGACTAGAAATAAAGGAGCAGCCACTGATGTGAAATATTGCATATATATTTTTGAGGTAGTGATCAGTTTTGCTGAATTTTTTTCTTCATCTTCTCGGTTTAAAAAATTATTATAAATGACTCTGTGGGATAGGATAGAGGGAAAGATGCAGAGGGAAACTGAGATGATGTAAAAAATAAAAGATTTCAATAAAAATCCAACAAAAATTGTCTGCAAGTGGAATAGGCTCTTTGGAAATTAAGAGAAAGTTGGTTTCCCATTTATTGAGGTTAGTTTGAACTGGCTCCTGTTTAAATGAGTTAAACTCAATTGTACTTGAAGTTCTTAAGATTCTGTGATCCTGCACATAGTAGTTCCTTTGTCATGCTTATTGAAGTATATAGTCTGTATATCTATTATCTGTAATTAGCTATGAAAACCATTTTAGGAAAGAACTGGTCAAGATGGAGCATATCTGGAGGAGGATATTGAAAGGATGGAAACCCATGCCAAATGAGTATCAGTTAAAGGAAATGTGACTGTTTAGCCTAGAGAAGACTCAGCAGGGATAGGAGATAGTGGTATGGAGTACCATTTAAAGGGCATGGTGTAAAGGGGATGCTTTTTCAGATGCCAGTTGAGCTAAGTGACCTCCAAGAACCCTTCCCTCTCAGCAATTTCTATGAATTCTTATATGTACGAACATGCCTGAGTGATGAGAAATCACAGTTAACCAAGATGACAGTCAGGCCCTAAGGGCAATGAAGCCTTCTCTGTACTGGCCAGTTCTAGAGAAATGTCAAGAGCCAGTGAAATCCCTAAAATTATGAATTAGACAAAAGAAAATTCTTTTCACCTCAGGTGCACAATGCTCAAATTAGAGCCACAACCTCAGGTGCCTCTAGGGCAACAGACTCATGGAACTTGAAGAAAGAGGGTAACAAAGCATTCCAAGGGGTGAAGAGGTCACCAGTATTCACATTTTTGTCCAGAAGCAGCCTCTGTCAGCCCAGAGCCTTATATAGCTTTTGTGAGCATCACTCTGTGGTTGATGAAAGAAGGATTTGGTTTTCAGGGGCCATCAGTAATCTTCCACTGCACCAGGAATTGGAATAAAAAGAGAAAAAAGAAAAACAAATCTCAAGGTGACATTCATCATCTGTCACTTACCACCATCAAAATGTAGATTGTACAAGGAATACCTTCTACATTTACAAGAGTTAGGGACACAAGGCATATCCATAATCTGGAAAATCTGTATAAAAATGTTTGTCCTTCTATTTATATAAGAAAAGTCTGACTTTTTTCTTTTATAGGGTGCTTATGGTACCTTGTAAAATTTGAGTTAAGAATTTGGACATAAGCTATAAATTTTTAAAAGAATTTTTAAAAAATGAAATAAATATGAAAATATGTTTACATGAATCAAAATTGAAGAAAATAATACTAAATATGCCATACAGGTAATATTATACAGAACAGTACATAACATTTTATGCATTTGTAAGTTACTAAACTTTTTAAGATATCTCTACATTTCTAGCCTTTATGTGTCATCTTCTGGCTTTCACATTCTTTTCCCAAACTTCAAATTTTTACTTATTTTAACTTAAAAAAAAGAAATCATGGGGGGCAGGCAGGTAGGTGGCTCAGTGGATAGAGAGCCAGGCCTGGAGAGGGAGGTCCTGGGTTCAGGTCTGGTCTCAGACACTTTCTAGCTGTGTGACCCTGGACAAGTCCTTCAACCTCTGTTGCCCAACTCTTACTGCTTTTATGCCTTGAAACCAATAGTTAATATTTATTCGAACCAATAGTTAATATTGATTCTAAGGCAGATGATATGGGTTTATGGGGTGTATATGGGGTGTATGGGGTGCTCAGGGAGGAGTAATATCTTTGGTATGGAAGACTTGTCATGCCCTCCTAGGGCAGCTCTCCAGCCTCTGACTCTCACCTGACACCCAGTTCTCACTTGTGGCTCCCAGTAGCTGCTAGCATGTGGCAGCGGCCACACCCCGGGCAATGGCTTCGACAGGCCGGCTAAACCTTGTGAGGGTAGCCATCGGGTCGTCGTGGACCGCTGGTGAACCAGGGCTTTGCTCACCCAGCATGTGAAGACTGCTTTGGTGAAACAGGCGGAAGAAATCAATAAGAAGGTTCAACGGCTGAGATGGCGACACAGCAAAGCACTGTGGAGTGCTTAGGGTGTGTTGGAGCACAAAGGACAACACGGCCATCCAATGCAGCTGAGGAAGTCTCCAGGTGTAACGACTTTTCGTGCCACTGGACCTAGGCTTCCAACGCCGAGAGAGTGGGACTGTCTCTCTGCATTGAGTTTTCCACTTAAATCTTCATGCACAAGTGTCTTTGTGCACAAAAAACACACAAAGACAATCATCATCCTCCGTTACCGAGAGACTACTACTACTACTACTACACTTATGGTATTAAAAGATAAAATATGTTAATAGCATATATATGTATTTTATGTGTTACTAAGCTTCTAGTGGTTTTCATGTGTCAACCAAGGCTTCTGCAAAACTCTCCCCAAATTCCATTTAGTTTCTCATGTGGACTTGCAATATATTGAAACTGCGATGGGGAAAGTTGCAATGTGGAAAGGATCTCTGAATATATATCTGAAGGAAAAAACCAGTTGAGTTGAAGAGCAAATTCAGAAGATATCTTAACAAATGCGATGGAGAGAATGGGAAGGCCCTTTACCCCAAATCCTATCAAGTTGGGCCCCCATATTCCAAGATAGCAAGACACATCTCTCCTTTCCCTAAAAGGAAGAACAAATATTCTGTATTCCATAGGCCAATTACATACAGCTCTTCTTTTCTGGCCCAAGTATATAGGTACCAAATTTGGGGAAGGGGAAGAAAGATTGAAATGTCAGGCCTGTGGAAAGCCAAGAGGAGCTAGTGCCCAAAGCCTTTGCTTTTAATTAGACTAAATTTCAGAAATTCAGATTAGCCTCTTTATGGCAACAAAATCGTTGATTTTTAAAGGAATATTTGTATTGAAATGATTTTTCTTATTCCTTATCCACACTATGGTGGCCTTCAGTTTGGCTGCTGTCATAGAGTTAGGACAAGATATTTAGAGTTCTGAGTTCAATTGTTGGCCAAAGAATGAGTTCAGAATGATGGGGGTAAGGGAACCTTGGGAAGAGGGTTGAGGAGATTGCAGAAGGCATCTTAGTGGCCATGTAGTTCAATTTCTACTTGAACCCCAATTTTCATGGTAACAGCCTCAAGTGGGTAGGCGTGGGACCATCAATCTATATCTAGAAGGTACTTTGAGAGGACAATTAGGCTGCTGCTTTCATTTTTATACTTTTATGGCATTGCTCACTCTTGGTTCTCTTCTTATCCATCTGATTACTCCTTTATCACTTTTACTGACTCATCATCCAATCAAGCCTCTCAACTGTGTGTTATTATAATTCCTTTTTCTTCCTTCTCTATACTCTCTCTCTGGGTGACCTATCAGCCCATTGCTCCTAACTTGTTTCACTCATGTCCAACTCTTCCTGACCCCATCTGGGGTTTTCTTGGCAAAGATACTAGAGTGGTTTACCATAGCCTTTTCCAGGTCATTTTACAGATGAGGAAACTGAGGCAAACAGGGTCAAATGATTTGCCCAAGTTCACACAACTAATAAATGTCTGAGGCTAGGGGGCAGCTGAGTGGCTCAGTGGATTGAGAGTCAGGCCTAAAGAGAAAAGGTTCTAGGTGCAAATCTGGCCTCAGACACTTCCTACCTCTGTGACCCTGAACAAGTCACTTGACCTTCATTAGCCCTTACCATTCTTCTGCATTAGAACCAATACAGAGTATTGATTCTAAGATGGAAGGTAAGGGTTTTTTAAAAAGTGTCTGAGGCCAGATTTGAATTCAGGAAGACGATTCTTCCTGATTCCAGGGCTGCACTCTATTTACTAGGCTAGATCATCAGTTCACATGGATTTAATTTTCATCCCAATGCTGAGGACCCTCAGACCTATATATCTAGTTTGTATTTTATAGTCCCACAATCACCAGTTTCCTATCAAACATTTCAAATTGGATGTTCCATAGGAATCTCAAACTCAACACCCCAAATCCATCCCTTTTTTATGCTTTCTTTTTCTGTCACAGGCACCACTATCCTTCTAATCTCCCAGGTTTACAACATTGATGCCATCCCAGACCTTTTGCCTTCCTTCAGCTCAAATATCTGGTCAAGTTGTCAAATCTTGTCTTTTCTACCTCTACTACACCTCTCAAATCTATTTTCTTCTCTCAACTTACATGGCCACTGTCCTACTAGAGAATCTTATCACTTCTTGTTTGGACTATTAAAATAGCCTCCAATTGGTCTTTCTGTCTTAAGTATTTTCCTCACTCTAAAGAGTCCTCCACATAGCTGCCAATGCGATTTTCCTAAAACTGAGATCTGATCATGTCAATCTCCTCCTCAATAAACTTCTGTGGCTCCCTATTTCTTTAAGGAGCAAATATTAATTCCTCTGTCTGGCATTTAAAGCCTTTCATACCCTGGCCCTAACCTATCTTGGCAGCTCTATTATACATAACTCCCTTTCTCACACTCTGTGGTTTGAGAAAATTGGCATGCTTACTGTTCATCACAAACAACACTCCCATTTCCATATTTTTTATTGACTGTCTCTCATGTCTAAAATGAGACTCTTCCTAAAGTCCTTCCTTACTCTTGTCTCTTAAAATCCCTCAGTTCAAATATCATCTTATACTTGAAGCCCTTCCTAATTCCCCCAGATGTATTTCCTATGCAATAACTTTATATATATGTACATATATATGTATATATAGTCAGTCAATATATATTCATGTAAATATATATTAATGAACCTACTGTCTCCTGAGGCTATAGCGAAAGCTTCTTAGGGTCTATTTTTATCTTTCTATTTTGAGTGTTGGCACAATGCATAGTATGGAAGAGGCACATAATAAATGCTTTTTGATTGATTACAAATGACTTGCCCAAGGAATTCTCTTAAAGACTTTTCCTGAAGCCTAAAAAAAAAAAAATCCACAACCCCATTCAAGCAACAGGAATATTTAAGAATAATTATTCTAATGTTCCAATGATATATTTTTCTGAATTGCCTATAAGTAAAGGAGAACTCTAATTGTTATTCTCTAATTATTTTCCTTATATCAAACCTAAATCTTTTCCATAACTTCTATGCATTGCTCCTAGTTCTCCAAGCATATCAAATCTTCTACATGTCAGCCCTTTAACAATTGAGGAAATAACACATCAGGGCAGTAGTCCTTGGCAAGCATAAACTATAGTCTTTCACTAGAAGATAAGTTCATAACATTTAAGGGATGTAACATAGGTGAGAAGTATCAACAAAGCAACAGACCAATGGCAAAGGCATAAGAAAAAAAACAACAAGAAAAGATCCCAAATCACAGGAATTCAGCATGGCTAAGAATAAGTTGGGCAGCTAGGTGACACAGCAGACCATAGGCAGCTGGGCCTGGAGTCAGGAAGATTTGAAAGCTCAAATCTGGTCTCAGATATTTATTAGTTGTGTGACCCTCGACAAGTCACTTAGCCCTGTTTGCCTTAGTTTCCTTGTCTATAAAATCAGCTGAAGGAGGAAATGGTAAGCCATTCTCAAGAAAACCCCAAATTGTATCAAAAAGAATCAGACATGACTGAAACAACTGTACACAGGGATAGTACTTCAGAGTTAGCAACCATGAAGTGGCACTGGGAACATTCACAGAATAATGCATTGGTCTGACTCTTCAAGTCTTCTCTCTGCCTATGTGTTCTGCAAATGAGTATCAGCTGACATTAATAAATATCATCAGTTACTTACTACCTTTGTAACCTTGATCAGTCGCCACTGTGAAGATTGCATTTAGCTATCTCCTGATTATAACAATGAAGATACTTAGCTCTTCCTTTATTGTGAATATTAAATTGTAATCTACAATCTATTTTTAGATTTTTAATCCCCCAAAGGTGGTAACTCAGTATTTGAAGTAGATCTACCCATTTTAATTTACAAAAAGTATAAACTCAATATTTGAAGTATATCTACCCATTTTTAACTACTAAAGGTACAAACTAACTACTAAAAGTGTGATCTAACAAAAAAAGGTATAATCTAACCAAAGAAGGTGTGACCTAAAGAGTGGGCAATCCTGGAGAGGAGTATCTGCTGTGATTGGTAGACATGAAATTTAGAGAAGGTGACACAAGAGAAAAGGATCTTTAAAAAGAGGACCACAGAAGCCAGAAGATTCATTCAAGATATTCGAGCATTCGAGATTCATTATAGAGTAAAGAAGAATCACTCAGAGGAGAGACTGGAAGATGGACACTCGGACTTGGCTGTGGAACTAGACTCCTGCAGGAGCTCATGCAGGAGACCTCAGACTGTGTTGCTTTTAGAAGGTCACTGTTGGTGAGTGAAAGGATGACTTGGTGACCTTGGCTTTCTGGAGATGTAAACCTCCAAGAAAGGCCCATAGTTTTGAGACTCTTTTCCGTGATTAGGGCTTTAGAATTTCTACCTGGCTCAGAGGAAGCCGGAGTTTTCTCTCTCTCATTCCTTAATATCTTCTCTCTATTGTAAATAAACTACCATAAATTCCATTCTACTTTAGTAATTCAATTTGGGATTTAGAAATTAAATCCCTGGTGACCACAATTAAATATTCAAGTCCAACCAGAAATAAAAATTAATACCACACTTCACTGGACCTCTGTTTCCTTATCTCTAAACTGAGGAGGTTGGACAAGATGACCTCTAAGGTCTAAGGTCTTCTTTCAATCATATGATATAGTTAGAATAATATAATAATTAAAAAATTAATACTATTTTATGATACTTTAATATTGTATATAATATTTCTAAAGCACTTTTAGCACAGTGCCGGGCACACAGTAGGTTCTTAATCCCCTTTTTCCTTTCCCTAGTTTGTCCCCTTCCTCAAGTGCCTTTTGTTCCAGAATTTTCTCACCCAACTCTGGATGCAGAGACCCTGATCTTGTGACTACCATCTGGTTCTCTTCCATAATCAGTTGTTCCTAGCTCAACTTCAACTTTTGTCAATCCAGTTTTGAGCACAGTGTGTATGTACTCCATCAGCTGGGTTGCTAATTACTTAGACCTTCTCACATTCCAGGTATAAAGTTCCCAGGACTTATCAATATCTCTAGAAATAGATGGGAATGATCTGTAAATTGGGGGACTTGGGCTAGATGACTTCTAGTGGTACCTCAATTCTTAGAATTGGAGAGAACCTTCTTTATTGTTGTTCAGTCATTTCAGCCATGCCCATGTCCAGTTAAGTGCAAAAACAAAAGTGAAGTTCCAGCCCTCAAGGACCTAATGAGGGAGACAACATATACAGCCATACAAAGGATATCCAAAAAGTCTTAGTGGGGTTCTTAGCTTTAACAGCTTAATTTTTTTTTATTGTTGTTCATTCGTTTCAGTTGTGTCTGATTCTTCATGACACCATTTGGTGTTTTCGTGGCAGAAATACTGGAATGGTTTGCCATTACCTCTCCCAGCTTATTTTACAGATGAGGAAACTGAGGCAAAGAGGGTGAAGTGATTTGCTCAGGGCAACACAGCTAGGAAATGCTTGTGGCCATATTTAAACTCATGAAGATAAATTTTCCTGATTCAAGGTCCAGCATTCTACCTATTGCACCATCTTGCTGCCTTTGAGTTTTTATAGCTTATTGATAATTATATACTTAATAGATTAATTGAATAATAAATAGCTTGTTAAATTGTAATTGCTTGCTAATAATTATCCAAAATTAATAAATTTTAATAGCTTTAAACTGTCCTTAGACTTTTGGAACACTCTATATAAATGTATACAGAATATTTGCAAAATGAATACAAAGTAGTTTGGTGAGGGTAGGTCCTAGATAAACATCTTGTGCTCTGAATAGCTGGTGTTATTTTGCTTTTAGAAACCACACGTGTAGTGGATACTAACACTGCATAAAATTACTTTGGGTATACAAGCTTACCTTTCTACCCCAAAGCTTCAAAATGCCTTCCTGGCAACAAATAAATATTAAATAAAAATCTCAGCATTCTGAGAAGAGAAAAGGTCAAAGGTTATTCTGAATCTCAGATGGGGAAACTGAGGCATGCTCCCTTGATGTCATCAACAGAGTCAGAAGTGAGATTAATAGCCCAGCCTTGAAATTCTTTATTTACGTTCTGGCTTCTCTCTCTCCGGGCCAGAACAATCCATTTTCTCCCTAAGTAAAAGAATCTCAGAGGGTTGGAATGAGAAGGAGGCATAAAGACCATCTAGTGTGACCCTTGCCTCCCCCTACCCTTAAGATAAGAAAACAGAAGCCAAAGGTGAGAAAGTGATTTGTCTCTAGTCACCCAGCCAGTTATTGGCATTAAATACTCTAGGCAGAGAAAAGGTCAGACTCAAAAAGAAGAGAAAACCCAAATAAACAGAACAGCCTTTTAAAACTCACATCAGGCCCCAAAAGAAAAACAAACACTATATAAAATCCAAGGGAAGAGGAGTGTAGAGGATGCCTAGCAAGTACAGCTGTAGCTAAGGCCAAATCACTAGAGATGAAAAAATGAAAAGACAGGTCTGGCAGCCAAGCTTGCGGGAAATTAGGCTTACTTGATGTAGGCTGACAACTCCTCAGATGTGTTTATCAGCTCTCTTCCAGGGAAGAGCCCTTGGGTATTCCTAATGCTTTGGGAGAATAAAAATTGATTCCTTATGATTGATATCTCAATGCTCCAATGCAGATTTATTGATTACTTTGTCCAGAAATGCAGGCTTAGTGTTGGGCAAAAGAAGGGGAAAGCTTTTAGAGCCATACCTTGTGTCAACCACTGGACAAAGGGAGAATTCCTCAGTCCAGATGTCACATTTAATAAGAAGCCTGCTCAGACTGACAAGTGGAGAGGAAATAATAATAATAAATCATCATCTTAATAAATGGTGATGATAAATTATATTGCTATAATGATTTAATGTATGCAAAGCAATTTAGATACAACTCCAGACCAAGTGGGAGATACTAGCTGTTCTGTTCAATACTTCCTCAAATAAGTTAGGGGACACCCAAACAACAAGGATGAACATAGTTAGAAGCATTAGAGAAACAGGTTTTTCAAAGCCTTCTTACCCAAACTCTACCAGATTAATTCTTCATAACTTAGTGTTTTCTTCCAAATAGTATCAGCATTTCTGTCATAGTTATGCAGTTTGCAATGGTCAACAACTCATCAGTGATGCCTCTTTTGGGCAGTATTAAATAAGTTTTTCTCCCTATTCTACCTTATAATAAGCAATCCCTTGCCCTAAGGCATACAGCTGGCAAGTTTCTGAGAAAGGATTTGAACCTAGATCTTTCTGACTTTGACTTTCGCCTGTGGGTTATGGTCACTGGGCATAATTATAGGGGTGTATGAGTATTCAAGGAAAACCCCCAGTATGAGAGCTACTCATCCACCTTTGTTGTCCACCTGGCACTCAACTCTCACACATGGCTCCAAGAAGCTACAGCATGCACAGTGGTCGACCCTGGTAAACCATGTCAGCAGATAGGCTAAACCAGGTTGACAGTAACTGATGGGCCACAAACCCATTGGTATGTGAGAGGAGTGGCCACCCCAGGAATGTGAAGACTTCTCTTAGTAGGACGGGTAGATGAGAATAATTTATTCCAATGGCCATGAGCTGAAGCAGGCACTGGGGAGTGCTTAGATCCTGGTCAGGCATTGAAGGTCATCCACTGCATTTTGTCATCCTAACTGTTGCCTTGCTACCAGATAGAATCACAGATATGTCAAAGTAAGGTCTCTTCATATTAGAAGGCCATTTGGGTAGAAGATTTTGTGGATACTCCCTCACTTGAAGCAGACCTCAATGCCTTCTCATTCAGGGTGATCCACCCAATGTACACTCAATACTTTTTTCTTATACTTTTAATACCTCAGAGAGTGTACTAATGTGCCATTTAGGCTTCCTTTAGCAAGAAAGCATTTTAAAAATTAAGGTATGTTCATTTTTTAGACATAATACTATTGTACATTTAATAGACTATAGAATAGTATAAACATAACTTTCATATGAATTGGAAAACCAAAAAATTAATGTGACTCACTTTACTGTGATATTCACATTATTGCAGTGATCTGGAACAGATCATGCAATATCTCCATGATATGCCTATAAATGAAAAATGGAAGATATCTGTAAAGATTTTGATGAGAAACTCTTTTCACTATCAAAGACAATGGAGCCAAGTTAAGATTCCAAGGTATATCCATAGAAGGAAAAGGAAGAGGCAAAGAAAATCAAACAACTATAGAGAAAATGCAGTGAGTTCCAGCAGAGAAGGATTGGGAGGGTATTATGAAAGATGCAGCTACCGCCAACCTTGGGACTGCAGTCAGTTATCACAGAGCTCCTTAGTGCTCTGTGCATAAGACTTCATGCAATTTGCAACACCACCCAAAGAGGGCATGAACCTTCCCTAGAGACACACAATGCAGGAAAACACAGGCACCAGAATATCTAGCCAGTTAACAATTCATCCTTATAACTGTACATTGCTCTGTTGAAAACAGATAATGAATGGCTCTCTTAGTTCCCCTTCTCCCAATATATGCAGGTCTGCCCCTGAAGTACAAATCTGAGGTTCCCCAGGCTCTCCTTTCTTTCATATACCATAGATTCTACATGCAGCCTCAATAGGATTGAAGCTGATACCCTTTTTACAGCTGCTCGCACCCCACAGTCAATGTCCTAACTCCTTGATTATGTTAGTATACAACTGTATGAGTCAAGAAGACTCCTCTTGAATTCACATCTGACTTCATGCACTAACTGTGTGACCCTGGCAAGTCATTTAACCCTGTTTGCCTTGATTTTCTCATCTGGAAAATTATCTGGAGAAGGAAATGGCAAACCAAACCAGTATCTTTGCCAATACAACCTCAAATGGGATCATGAAGAGTCAGACACAACTGCAATGACTGAACAACAGTTGGGATAAATAATAGAGGCTGCCCAGAAGCAGTGACATTTAAGCTGGACTTTGAAGGATGTCAGTAGGCAGATAGGGAATTTTAGGGCTTAGAAACACCTTGAATGAAAATGTTGCAATTTATACAGAAATAGAAAGTTGTCTCTTAATTCTTCCCAGAGATTGAGGATTGGAGTGACTTTAAAAAATCAAAAGTACTCCATGCTTAATACAAACTAGGTCTCGATAATCTTATAATTATAATCGAGCTGATTCGGTATGCAACTATAGAGATGAGGCACAGGCTTTCCTCGATTCTAAAAATAAAAATTCTAAACCCACACACTTATGTCAATCTTGTAGCCAATTAAGAAGCCTAGAAGTGACAAACTTCCAGACTGCCAAGGCAGATCAAAACCCCACCCAAGACTTTCCCAATCATTTAAGCAATTATACTGTCACCAAGCAGCATCACCTCATATGACAGGGAGGAAAATGAAATAATCCCAAGACTACTTAAAACCATTGCTCATATATCTAGCATCTCTGTAAATATCACCTGGATGGCTGAAAATGATCATCTAAAACTAGGAAATTTAGTGATGGGAATTTTTCTGATAGCTGGTATCAGGACCAGAATATAACAAGGAGAGGTAAGAAGGCTTTTGCCTCAGGGCACCTACATCCAGGTATATCCACTTCTTCTCTACCCCAGGTCTCACTCCTTAGCATTACCCTGCAATGTGGTATTGCTACTACTTGGACAATCCTGCCCAGGTGATCTAGGCAGGAGGACCTGAGAGCCCATTTCCCCATTAAGGCAGCATTTATAATTGGACCATCCTAAGCACTGCTTCGTTTCCTTTCCTCAACAACTGTTTCTACCCCATTCGAAAAAAAAAGCTAATTATGGCTACACTTGAGATGGTATCATGGGTTATACCTGACTCAGGTGAGTCTCTTCATGGTTTAGGTCCAGTATTAGAACAAAATGAGACATGGGTTATTTGACAGTTAGCAAATGGAGTTTTAGTCATAACATGGAAAGAATAATCAACCAGAATACAGATAGAGCTGAACTCACTCATATTCTTCCTTAGCTGAAAGGTGTCTGGTCAATAGGGCAAGGTGTAGTAATTTGGGGATTTTTTTTCACCCATTGGAAGAGGGCATTTATTAGTTTTGAATTTGCCAGTGCATTGTCTAGAATTCCACATAGGTATCTTCTCATTGCTTTTTAAAAATTTTTGTCATGCAAAGCACACTTCCATATTGGCCATTGTTGTAAGAGCAAATTCATACGTAACCAAGACCCCAAATTAAACCATAAATACACTGAGGTAAAAGACAGTTCCAACAGTTCTTTCTCTGGAGGTGGATAGCATTCTCTATCATAAGTCTTTCAGGATTGTGTCAGACATTGCATTGCTGAGAGTAGCCAAGTTTTCCCAGATAATTATTGCTCAATATTGCTGTCACTGTGTACGATATTCTCCAAGTGCTGCTTATTCCACTCTGTATCAGTTCCTGCAGATCTTTCCAACTCATTCTGAAATCATTTTGCTTATCCTTTCCTATAGCATGATAGTATTCCATCACCAACATGTACAATAATTTGCTCAGCCATTCCTCAATTGGACATCCCTTCAATTTCCAATTCTTTGCCACTACAAAGAGAGCTACTACAAATATTTTCATACAAGTAGGTCTATTTGGGATTTTCTTGGTTAAAATACCAGAGTGGTTTGCCAGTTCCTTCTTCAGCTCATTTTCCAGATGAGGAAACTGAGGCAAACAGGGTTAAGTGACATGCTCAGGGTCAAATAGCTAATAATTATACAAGGTCAAATTTGAACCCAGGAAGATAAATCTTCCTCACTCCAGGGACTGGTACTCTATCCACTGTGCTACCTAGCTGCCCACCATAATGAGAACACTGATTAGAGTTCTTAGAAGATGAAGGAAGAAGGAAGGAGATTTTTTTAAAAAAGTATTGTGAATTGGGAAAATTTTTTAAAGAAAATCCTTGGGGCCGCTAGATATCTCAATGGAATGAGAGTTACATCTGGAGATGGGAGGTCCTGGGTCAGAAGTGATAATATCAATTCTAAAACAGAACTTAAGGGATCAGGGAATAAGTAAATATTTTATTGATTAATAAGTTTTAGAGCACTATGTGGAGGAGTTGACTTGTCAAGGGAGCTAGCAAGCTAGAGGGTGAACATTTACAGGCCGAACCCAGTACTCTAGATTTGACAGATAGAAGCAGGAGACAGATAGACGGATGAACTGAATAGCACCTGAATGCGTCAAAAGAGACAGGAAAAGTGAGGAAACCCTTAGGTTTATAGGTGGAAGGGGCCATCTACTTCAACCTCCTCATTTTACCAATGAAAAAAATCAGAAATACGATTTAAAAGCAGGTCCTCTACCTCCACACAAAGAATGCTTTTGACTTTACCCTTTACCAGCAAGGGATATTAATAATTTCGCTCACCAGTTATACTCCAGAGCTCGGGTCCTATCAAAGCCCTCTTCAACTCCTGAACATTAGTGGGAAAGCCTAATCTGCTAACATACATAGTTTTTAAAAAACTAGACAAAGAGAAACTCTCCCTAAGCTGGTTATGAATGAATCCAGAGTACAATATCAAGTATGATTCAGTTATATTAAAATATGGAAATCTTTATAGCTTGCATCAGGGAAATTTCTTGCTTTCTGTTGGCCAATGACCTGTTCATTACATCTGAGCAAACAGTGCTCAGGGTAGCCATGTGGTTTACAAAAAAATTGTTGAGTTGTGCAGAAATCATCAAATGCTTGCATCTTGTAGAATATTTTGTCCAATCTTCTCCCACAGTGAAACTTCCTTTCCACTAAGTCTTCCAAGCTTTCCAGGGTTAGGAAAGGATTGAGAGTCATTTGTCTAGTACATCAGAGCTTAAACAGAAAGGAAAATACATTGTGGGGGAAAGGTCCATCTTTCTATGGTCCCATTCCTCATTCCTCTATGTTCCACAAAAAAACCTCTGGAATCAACCCCAAGAGTAATTCTGTACAAATTCTTTTCTGGTAGCTTGCATCTCCACCATTTTCCCCAAACTAAAGTAGAAGGTTGTGCTATGCCACCTAGGAAGTTGATACTCTGTCCCAAAGCCCACTGAGGTTTGATGAGATGCAAAATTCAGCACCCCTAAGAGGAAGTCACTTTTCCCTCTCCTATACCCTTTCCTGTCATCCCTTCTCTCTTCCTGTCCCTTCTTTACCCTCTCAGTCTTCCTCTAACCTAACCAAATTGGATGCCAGATGAAATTCTCAGTAGAGGCAGAAGAGAAAGAGACCAACTTGGATCCCTAACTTACTTACCCATTGACCTCTTCTATGGCTTACTCCTTGGACCCCAAGGCATAGCCAAGCAGGCCTACTGCAATTTTATGCTCCCTGAGAATTATTGACTCAAGTTTCTCCCTGTGCCCATTCTCAGGGCTCCCTTTGATTCTCTGATAAAAGACATTGCAAATTCCATTAAATATAGATAATGAAACAGATTCAAAGAGGACAGAAGACATGCCCATTATATAGTAAGTATGAGATCTAGGAGGCAACAGTACAGGGCTGTTTCTTGGCCCTTCTATATACTTAATATTGTATTTTAATGTTAATATAATGTTAATATTGCATTTTATAATATTAATGTTATATTGATATTGCATTTTATATTAATGTATTTTAATATGGATATATTAATATTATACTTGAATATTCATATTTATTTCTTCATATTGAATTTTATATTGTTATTAATACTAAATTAACATTGACTTAATTTTGCATTTTTCATATTATGTTAACTCTGCATTTTCTTAAAAATCCAATTTTATAATCAAAGCTAAAAAGTTGATCATTTAACTTAACTTTATGTGGATACAAATGTTGTAATAGAGATTAGAAATCCATGGATTGATTTTCCTTGAGTTTCATACCCATCTAGATTTGACTCTGTGAATAAGCTGGTCTTTTCCAATACAGAAAGAAAGCAGCAATTAAGGAGGGATTGGAAGGGCAGTGGAATAGTTGATAACAATGGACTTAGTGGTGAGAACTTTGTCTTATATAGTATTTTTGCAATATAATGCTTTGAGCAATTCATACAGTCTCCACATTTCAATTTTCTAGCCTAGAGAATATAAAACACACAATACAAGCTATTGAGTCATGGCATAGTAGAAAGATCACTGGCCTTGCAGTTAGATGCTATAGGTGTGAGCACCAGCTTTTCCATTTATGAGCATGACAAGTCATTGACTTTCTCTAGGTCCTGGTTTTCTCACCAGTAAAGTGGGGATAATAGAACTGACCTTATTTACCACATGAGTCTATTGGAAGAAAATTGTTATGTAAAATGCAATAGAATGATGAGCTCTGATAATAATTGATGATAACATGGTACAATGGCTAGAGTGCTGGATAGAATATGAGGAAGAAATCTGGGTTAAAATCCTCTTTCTGACACATTAGTTATATGACTGACAAGTTAGTTAAACTCACTGAAGCTGTAAGGGGAAATTTTAGGGTTGTGACTTAATCTAATTTTTATTGGTCACCAGGGAATATCCCAAATAAAAATACCCAAGTCAGTTTGGAAATTTTATGGTACTTTAATTAATATAGAGGAAAGGAATTAAGGAGAAGAGAGAGGGAAGGGGTATAGGATTTCTCCCACCTGGCCTGTGCCAGGGGGAGTTCAAAGACCTCTGTCACAAGGTCTTTTCAGAAGATTAGAGGCTTTCCTAAGAGAATACTGTTTTTGGAAGGTAAAGGAGAAAAGAGTCAGCCTAAACTCCAAGAGAGCTCAGAGAAGGTGCCTCACCTAAACTAGGTTACTAAGCTACCCCTAGTAGTTTATCAAGGACTCTTACCGCCAAACCCAGACAATAGTTTCCACCATGACAAGGCGCTTAGCACGCTGCTGCCTGAGCCACCTCTCTGTGAAAAGAGACCGGAGAGAGGAAGTGCCGCCAAATATATAGACCATTTTTACATCACTTTCCTGCATCTCACGTGTACCAATGGTAGCTTAAGCTTGACTTAGGATAGCCCAGGGGTCTGTCAGTTGTTTCTGATTTGTCATTTGCTAGCACATGTCTGTCATAGGCCATCTTTCTCAATACTTAATCCTTAAGTAGGGGTGTAGATATTCCTGTTTTGTTAGACTAAACAGGGTGGAGTAAATCTAAAATTCACAAAGCTCAGGGACCACTCTAAAATGTATTTACTAATTATAA
Source organism: Monodelphis domestica (assembly GCF_027887165.1). Lineage (NCBI taxonomy): Eukaryota > Metazoa > Chordata > Mammalia > Didelphimorphia > Didelphidae > Monodelphis > Monodelphis domestica. The sequence goes on along the minus strand of NC_077227.1, from coordinate 233,219,025 downwards.
ATTGATTTGTCTCTTTGGAGGGGATTTCTGCATTGATGAAACCCCAAAAGTTTGAAGTATTTACATACAATTATTAGCAAGGATATCATGGGTTTTGCTAAGTCTAATTATAGTTGAAATATGCTGAAATCTTTTCTCTAAAAGTTTATTAGAAAGCTATAGGCTATTGGTTTTTAATAGTGGGCAAACAAGAATGATCACTGCCATTCAAACAAAATGACACACTCTAAAGCCACATCTGCAAAGTCTTGAGCTTCCATCCATTTCAAATGTCAGCTTTTGCCTGTGTTAGTCAAGACACAAAACCAGGAACCTAAGCAGTTTCATCTCAAGAGGAATCTGGATAAATTTGTCACAACAATACCCACGACAAAGCCAGAGGGCACTGCTCCCTCCTCCTGTTCAACTGGAGACAAAACCCTGCTCTGTGAATTTTAGCTAAGATGCCTCGAATTCCATGAAACTATCATTGACACTTTGTCCTATTCAGGACCAAGGACAGAATGCTCAAGAAGGCAAATACATCCTCATGATGCTGCCTGAGAAAACATCTATGTCTCTTTCAACCTTCAAGGAGAACCTAGAAGTAGGCAATTTAAGCTCTTTGAGGATGTTGAAGATGGAACTGGTATACTTGGAGGTTTTTCTTCCAAGTTTTTCATCATTTTTATGGGTTTTATTATTTTTTGCTCATGTTCATTTTTTTTGTATTACTAATCATTTTTTAAACTATACAACATAAATAACTAATATAACAATAATATAATGCATATGATTTGTTACACATATGTAATAAGTTATAATAAATATGCTTATCCAAGAGAACCAAATGCTTGTATTAGCTAAGTCCAAAAATGTGTCTCATTCTTTTTTTTCCTCCTTTCTCCCATGCCTCCTCTCTCCCCAAGAAGGCAGGTGATCTGATACAGGTTGTACATATACTATCATGAAATGCACATTTTCATGTTGGCCCTATTGTGAAACAGGACACATATTGCTTATACTAGAGAAAGAAGAAATAAAATAAAGAACAGTATGTTTTAATCTGCATCCAGACTCCAAAGTCTGTCCCTTCTATAGGGGATGGAGAGCCTTTTTCATCATGAGTCCCTTGGAATTGTCCTTGATCCTTGCCTTATTGATAATAGCTAAGGCATTCACAGTTGATGATCATCATAATTAGTGTTACTGTGTACAACATTCTTCAGGTTCTGTTCACTACATATTGCATCACTTCATATAAGTCCAGGTTTTCTTGTGATGATCTTGTTTTTTATTTCTTATGGCACAATAGTATTCTATTACAAGCAGATACCACAACTTATTCAGCCATTCCCCAATTGATAGAAATCCCTTCAGTTTCCAGGTCTTTGCCACCACAAAAATAACTGCTATAAATAGTTTGGTACAAATATATCCTTTCCCCCTATCTTTATTCTCTTTTGAATACAGACCCAATAATGGTATTGTTGGGTCAAAGGGTGTGCACAGTTTTATGGCCCTTTGGGCATTATTCTAGATTGCTCTCCAGAATAGTTAGATCAGTTCACAGCTCCACCAACTGTGTATTAGTGTTCTAATTTTTCCACATTCCCTCCAACATTTATCATTTTCCTTTTTTGTCATATTAATCAATTGAATAATGGGAACCTTAAAAAATTCTCAGACCCTACTTCATAAGGTTTGGTTAAGACCAGTCCCCATTTAAACAATGAAGGGACTTAGATCAGGAATGTGAGACCTCTACTCCACCCCTACTTAAGCATACTTTAGGGGAAGAAACTCCTTGTTGAACAATGAAATATATATATATTTATATATACTTATATAATATGTACTTATAGTAAGGCAAAAGTTCTTAAGCTGTGCCTATTTTTAGATCTAATACAAAAGGGTGCTAAGTACCTATAAAGGTCAGGCAACTTGTGAATTTACAAGGATCAAAAAGGTGAGAACTTACTCAGAGATTTTTTCAGGTGTGAACTTAATCTAAAATTTAAGCCTACTTAGGTGTGAATTAAGAATGGCCTGTCCTTTGGAAACCGTCTACTGTGATTGGTAGATGTGAGAACTTAGGGAAGGTGACATAGAAGAAAATTCCCTTTAAAAGGAGGTCAGAAGCTGAGAGAAGGGGCTCTCTCTTAGGAGATTCAGCTGGGAAAAGCTGAATTGGAGGAGGCAGCTGGTGTCTCTCTGAACACTAGAATCTTGCTTGGACAAATCTTGTGGTGAGTGGATAAAAGACTGACTGATCTCTCTCTTGGAGTTTTCAGCCTAGGCTGGCTCATGCTGGCCTAGGCTGGTCTAGCCCTTTTTCTCATTATTTCCTTTCTCTCTCTCTCTCTCTCTCATTAATTCCTCATTTGTATTAATAAAAATCTTTATAAAACCCAGCTAACTTGGGTATGTTTAATATTTGGGAATTTTCCCCTGGCAACTACCTTATATTTGATTTAAAACAAGACACTGTCTTGAAACCATATTTTCTGCTGTCACAATTTAAGCCAACCACTCTTTTATCTGTAACAATTTATGACTCCCACTATTTTAATCGTTTGATTTAGTACCTGAGAGTTGCTTTAATTTGCATTTCTCTAGCAGTTATTTGGAGCATTTTTTCATTTGACTAAAGATAGTTTTAATTTCTTCATCTGAGAATTGCCTGTTCATATCCTTTGACCACCTAACAGTTGGAGAATGCTTTGTATTCTTATAAATTTGACTTTGTTTTCTTTGTAAATAAGGCCTTTGTTAGAAACATTTGCTATGAAGATTTTCCCCATTTTGTTGTTTGCCTTTTAACCTTGATTACACTTTTATTCGTGCAAGCATTTTTAAATTTAATGTAGCCAAAGTTATCTATTTTACATCTTGTAATGTTCTCTATGATTTATTTTGACATAAATTCTTCCCTTATTTATAAGTCTAACAGTTAAACTATTTTAGGCTCCATTAATATGTTTGTGGTATCACCTTTTATTTCTAAATCATTGACTTTACCTTGGTAAATGATTCTAAATGATTCTAAATCATGACTTTACCTTGGTATATGGCATGAAGTCTGGTTTCTTCCATACTTTTTTCCATTTTTCCTAGCAGTTTTTGGTCAGATGTGAGTTCTTCTAAAAGTTCAGATCTTTGGGTTTGTCAAATACTAGGTTACTCTAGTCATTTACTACTGCCTGTTAAGTCCTTATCTATTTCATTGAATCACTATTTCATAGCCAGTATGAGAGTTTTGATGATAAGCCACCTTCTTTCATATTTTTTGCATTAATTCCCTTGATATTCTAAGTTCTTCTAGACAAATTTTGCTACAATTTTTCTAGCACTATGAAATAATTTTTGGGTAGTTTGGTTGGTATGGTGCTGAATAAACAAAGTAATTTAGATGGAATTACTTTTATTATATTGACTTAGCCTACCCATAAGCAATTAATATTTTCCAATTATTTGGATCTGATCTCATTTGTGTGGAAAGTGTTTGGTGAATTCCTCTGTAACTTTGTAATCTCAGAATGTTGAGTGGAGGGATTAAAATTTTAAGTGGAGTAGCTTGGTGGCTCAGTGGATTGAGAGCCAGTCCCAGACACAGGAGATCTTGGTTCAAATCTGGCCTCAGACACTTCCTAGCTGTGTAACCCCGGGCTTCACTTGACCTCCATTGCGTAGCCCTTACCATTCTTCTGCCTTAGAACCAATACACAGTATTGATTCTAAGCTGGAAAATAAGGGTTAAAAAAAAAAGAATTTAAGTGACAGTTAGTATGTGTATGAGGCATAATTTGAACCCAGGACTTCCTAATTCTAAGATTGGTTCTCTATAAACCACACCAATCATGCTATAGAGACAAGTTCAGCAATTCTTAAATTTTTTTTATCTCTGTTAAGGACCTCTTTACACTCTTAAAAATTGTTGAAAACACCAAAGAGCTTTTGTTTATGTGGGTGAAATCAATTGACATGTATCATATTATAAATTAAAACAAATTTTAAAATATTTTGTTAATTTAAAAATAACTAATAAACCCAATACATGTTAACATAACAGCATATTTTGTAAAAATTTACTCTATTTTCCAAACAAAAAAATGAAAATGGCATTGTTTTACATATTTTTTAAATCTCTTTATTGTCTAGCTTAATAGAAGTCAGCTGGATTCTCCTATCTGCTTCTACATGCAATCTGTAGAGCATCAGGACTAAAAAGTATGTGTGTTCAGTCGTTTTTAGTTGTGTCTGTATTTTTGCGACCCCATTTGGGGTTTTCTTGGCAAAGATACTGGACTAATTTGCCATTTACTTCTCCAGCTTATTTTACATATGATAAAACTGAGGCAGAACAGAGTTCAGTGACTTGCCCATGGTCACCCAACTAGTTTCAAACTCAGAATGATGAGTTTTTCTGACTCTAGGCCCAGTGCTCTATGCCCTTTGTCATCTAACTGCTCCTTTAATGTCTAGCTTAATGCTGTTGTTTGTCCTTTGTTTTCAAAGAGGATCAGTGACATCATGGGATGATATTTTGACTTCTACATGAATTTGACTTAAGTAAGGCAGAGTTACACAAAGCCGTCAACCTCACTCCCTCCTCCAGGGTCATTGAAGTCCAGTGGCAAGACAAAAGTGAAGATGCCTGGTGGTGGCTCAGGATGCAGTGGATGACTTGGCATCTTTGATGTCCCACCATATTGCCTGCCTTCCTAGAGTTGGAACAAATTGTTCTCATCCACCTACTCCTCCAAGAGAAGTCTTCACCTACTTGGGGTAGATACCCCCCCCCCAGCTTGCCAATGGGTTTGTAGCCCATTTGTTACTCTCAACCTTGTTTAGCCCATTTGCCCAGATGGTTTACCAGGAAGTGGTCACTGCTCATGCTATATAAACTGCAACCCTCATGCCACATGTGAGCCCACATATACACCTTACCCCAGTCAGGGGAGGGAGGAAAGGCTTCCATTAGGCTATTGGGAAGAGGGATAGATCATGTGAGAAATGTCTCTGAAGGAGAGGGGTGCAGCTCCCTCTGGCATGGTCTGGCTCATGTGCCATAGGTTTGCCAACATGGCTATAGCTTCTTGGAGCCACAGGTGAAAGAAAGGTGGATACCCAAAATAGATGAGCAGTCCTGAAAACAGTCTTCACACCAGAGGTTCTTCCTCCTTGAATACCCAAGCTGAAATCTTCTATCTATTTCCACATTCAATCTGTTATGATACACTGATGGCAACTAGGTCACTCAGTGGAGAGAGTATCAGAGTCAAGACAACCTAAATTCAAATCCAGGCTCAAAAATTTACTAGCTATTATATTAGGCAAGTCACTTAACCCCTGTTTGCCTCAGTTTCCTCATTTACAAGATAAGGATAACAATAGCATCTCTCAATTTATTGGGAAGACCCAATAAGATTATATTTGACCTCACAGATCCCCTGAAAGGGTATCAAGGATTCTTCAGGAGACTGTGGACCATATTTTGAGAACTGCTGTTTTAGCAGTCACTAGTAAAGAGTACAATTTGTCTTACTTGTGAGTGACTTGCCCAAGTAGACACATGTAATATATGACACATCCAGGATTTGAACTCAGTTCTTTTGACTCTAAGCCCAGAGTATTTTCCATTACATTTCATTTTTGTATCCCCTATATAGCAACTTACACATTTTTAAGTACAGAGTAGGTCCTCAGGAAATCCTTATGGATTAATACTCATTTCTAGAGCCTGGGTCTGCTGGGTCTGATAAGAGGAGGGTTTTAAGGAGTGGTCTGTATTCACCATCAAAGAGAGATAATGTGCCTATCACAATTTCAAAAAGGAGATAAACCCATTAAAAAAGATGCCTTTTTAAAAAAGAAATCATGTCAAAATTCAAAAAATTTCAAACACTAATCTGTTATTCCCCAACTTATTTAAAAAATGAGGCTGATAAACCCATCATAATGGCATTAATAAAAACTTCCAGATAAAAGAATTAATACTATCTCTAGGCAGCCAGGATTCCATATTCCACGGGGCTGCCAAGATTCCTGTATCTTGGAAGGCCTGAGAGAATACAGAAGGGTTTGTCAAGGATGAAGCTATTTTTGACCTTTGGCATGGTCTCCTCTTTCCCAAATCCTTTGATGTTCTCTGTGCTCAAGACTTCAGGCAGTTCACAAGCCTGGTCCAGTATATAGGACTTCCCTGGGGGTCCCCTGTATACAACACAGGGGAACAAAGAATGCACAGGGGAAGCTACCTAGAAAGAACAATCCCTCAGGGACATATGTTCTAATAAAAGGTGGTCTCATCTGGTGCTTTGTCTCCCTTTAAGACAATCAGCTCTGCAGCCATCCCAGAAAGTCTGATCCTTTCTGCCTTTATCTCCTGTGTACAGATGACCTCAAAACAGTAAGATTATAAGCCTAAGGGCTATCACCTAAAGATGCTATTTGCCAGTTCCCTCGCTCCATTGTTCTGATTTCCTGAATGTGCTTACAACCTTGTCATTTATAAGTTATATTTTCATGAGTTGCTTTTTATCACTAAATGATATGACAAAAAATTTTCAGTTGAGACATCCAAGACTCCTTTAGCTCCAAAAAGAAAAATAAAGTCAGATTTAAGGCCTTTCTAAGGTAGAAACCAAAACATATTGCTTGCTGTGAAAAGTAATTTATCCAAACAGACCATTTAGCAGGGTAGGTAGGTAGGTAGCATGATGGATAGAGTGTGAAGCCTGGTGTCAAGGAGATCTGGGTTTAAATATGGCCTCAGACATTTTTAGCTGTGTGGCCATGGGTAAGTCACTTACAACTATAAAATGAGCTGGAGCAGGAAATGACAAACCACTCCAGTTTCTCTGCCAAGAAAACCCCAAATAGCCTCACAAAGAGTCAGATATGACTGAACAACAATAACAAGAAGACCATTTGATTTATAAAAAATAAATCTAGCACCATACACAGAGATTTTGTGTAAAACTATGGACCCTAGGAAGACAATTCTTGAGGAGCTGTGGTTCCCATTCTTCAGGATATTTGTGTATATGAACATATATGTATGTATGTCCATGCATATGTATATTATGTGGTCAAGAAGCTACTTAATGGCAAAACCAAGACTTTTCTAATGAGCCTAGCCCATTTTTTTTTCTTTTACAACATACAAACTACCTACCTAGTATTGCCCATCATTGGAAATATAAATTCATTGTGAGGAGAGATTCTTTCATTCTCTGTACTTATATCCCCAGAACATCAAAGAGTGCCTAACACATAGTAGCTGTTTATTAAATACTTGTTGACTGATTGATCTGAAAATCAAATGCTGAATGAAAATAAACCATAATGATCTGGGACAATCCTGAAAGACTTATGATGGGGAATATTATCCATCTCCAAAGAAAGAACTTTTGGAGTCATCTTTCACATGAGTGTATTTTGTGTTTTACTTTAGGGATTTGGTTACATCTGAGTTTGCTTTTACAACAATGACCAATATGGAAATGTGTTTTGCATGACAATAAAATAAAAATAAAACATATAAATCAAATACATGGGACAAGACTTTAAGTGTATTCATTCTCATCAATGCAGTTACTGCTGCCAATGGAATAACCCATCCACATTTTTTTTCACCCTATTAACTCTTTTTCATCTTTACAAAATCTTTATGAAAATAATCTACATTGATGGAGTCAGCAGGGGACTGATTCTATTTGGTAGTAAGGACCAAATGGGGGTCAGTCAAATACTCATGCCTACCTACTAAGTACACCACCCAGCAGTAGAAGGCTTGCTAGGGAGATGTAGCAAGCTCTTTCTGGTTCTCAGAGAGTTGGTTACCTCTCTCCTTAGCTCCAACCCTTTGGAGGAGGTATCACTTAGCTGCAACATGGACTAAGTTTGATGTGAATTTATCTATTTATCTTCTTGGCCTCATGCCTAGCTACATGTGAAATACCTCCCCTTCATTCTATCCTTCCTGTGTGTGCTATTCCCAATTACTTAAATACCTTTTCATTGTGAAAATAAGCATTAAAAAGGAATTATATAACTAGTAATAAAATGTAAGATGCAAACATGTATTTTTCAGAAATGGCCACCATCATAGTTCTTGACACTGTCCACCCACTCTCTCTGAATCCCTCTCAAAGGTTGAAAGCAACTCAATCTAGAAAGTTAATTCAACTTAATTCAAACCTCCCAACTGCTCACAGAGTATGAATATCAGGTGTTTCCAACAGGATCTTGACATATGGTGTCTCTCTGATATTTTTTTTGCTTGACACTTTAATAATTGTTGGGATCTTGGATCCTGTCCTCACCAACTGATTCTTTACTGTGGTTTGTTTAAACAAGGTCAGAAGGCCCTGAGAAAGAACAGAATGGAAGTTGGCATCCTAGGTCAGTGATGGTAAACCTTGTAGAGACTGAGGGCCAGGTCCTATCCCTACTCCACCCCCCAGATTGAGTGCTGTGTCAGCCCCCCCAGACTGTGTGCTATGCCCCCCACTGGATTCTGGACACACCCCACCCCACCTTACCCTATGCAGGGGAAGGAGGAAGTGAGAAATGTTGTCAGTGAGTGTAGAGAGGGGGATGGGGAGTGACTTGAGCGCTCTGCTCCCCTCCAGCTTGCCTACCTATGAGCTGTTCACGTTACCCCCTGTGAGGTCCCATTGGGATATTGGGAAGTGGGGCAGGAAGGTGTGGTGGAGAGGGGGAGAGGAGCAACTCCACCCAAGTCCCACTGCTTTTCTAATAACAAACTCAGGGGAGGGGTGGAACAGATGAATGCCCTCAGAGAGCATTCTGTGTGCCCTCTTTGGCACCTTTGCCATATGTTGGCTATCACTGTCCTAGAGCAAAGTCCTTTTCAGGACAGCCTGTTGGACCTGGTCACCCAGATCTGAGGCAATTTTGAGGTGGAGGTTTGGAAGATGACCATTCAGGAGCTGTTTCTACTTCTACAAAAACAAGTGTGGAAGATCTTTGCTTCTGACATTGCCTTCTAAGTGTGACCAATATGCTGCATACTCTACCAAGCATCTCCACATTTCCATCATGGAGGATGGACTTGTTGACTGATTCCAGTAGATAATGGCTTCCAGGCTTTCATACTGTTTATCATGCCATATTTCATACTGCTTCTTTTGTAACTAGGATGATGAGCCCAGACCCATATCTACCCAACTCTGAGTTATACTCTCCTGCCCTCCCAGTCTCTTAGTACCTAATCTACCATCCTTTACCCCCCTCCCTTTCTCTCTGCCCTATGCCTATTACCAAAAACTTCACATGCAATATCACTATTAAAGTAGAGTCTTCAGGGGCACTTGGGTCCCTGAGGCCTCCTGTCTAAGCCACGCAACTAAAGTATATAATAAACCAGAATCCAATCATCTGACTCCCAGTTCCCACCACCCCTCAGCATCTTTGCACCCTGTACTGAGATACTCATCAGATTCAGGGGACCTAGGGACCCGGATATTGCCAAAGGAGGAACTTTGCTTACCATCCTACATCTTGGAAAGCCCATTTGTGACTAAAGTTAATGTTTGTGTGTGTGTGTGTGTGTGTGTGTGTGTGCATGTGTGCACATTACATTTTGCAACTAAAAAGCCAAAGGATTTTTAAAAATATTCTGTATTGCATATGCCCTATACAAATTCCAAATGGAAAAGGGATTCCTTATAGAAGGTATTTCTCATGAGGTCATGGAAGATAATTATGATGATCATAATTTTTTAAATTGGAAAAATTTTTAATTGGTAGAAATTTTCTAGAGATTTTATGGATATAAATGCAGAAAATATCTCCTAATAAATAAGGAAATATTTCCCAGTATGGCATAAATCTCATGTAGAAAAATGATGGGAGTAACTAACTAGCTTTAGAACACAAATAACCATAACTAATGCTTGTATAGTGTTTCATATTTTACAAAGTGTTTTCCATACATTATCTCATTAAATCTCTGTAACAACCTAGTGAGATAGATTATAGATCGTAGATTACATTAAATTGTAAACTCCTGGAGAGGAGGACCTGTGACCTATCTATCTTTCTGTAAACAGGGCCTCCCACAGTGTCTTATACTTAGAGTAAATGCTTAATAAATGTTTGCTAAATTGAATTATTGAATCAGATCTGCAGTGCTCGTCCTACTACTGCTCTCCCCATGGCCATTTAACAGATTATGAAATAAAATTGACTTGCTTCAGGTTTTGAAACTAGTAAATGTCAAAACTCAGGTTGGAATTCAGGTCTTCTGATCTCAAATCCAAGTGTCTCCCACAATGATTACTTCCACTCACAATTCAATCTACTTATTAGACAATAAACACTGATTTTTTAAAATAACTTACACATATGCCAATGTGTGGAATAGAAGCAAAATTGAAGAGAAAAGGATCATTAAGGACTGGTAGAAATCTGGGAAGGCTTCAAGAGTAGGTGGCACTTGAGTTGAACCTGGAGGGAAGAAAATGATTCTGAGAGTAAAGACGGAATGTGTTTCAATTATTGGAAAAGACTTTTGCAAATAGGTGGCTAGGTGGTATAGTAGATAGAGTATTGGGCTTGGAATCATGAAGACTCATCTTCCTGAGTTCAAATCAGATGCTTACTAGCTGTGTGATGCTGGTCAAGTTACTTAACCCTGTTTGCCTCAGTTTCATTATCTCTAAGATGAGTTGGAGAAGGAAATGGCAAACCACTCCAATATATTCACCAAGAAAATCTCAAATGAGGTCACGCAGAGTCAGGCACAATTAAACAGCAACAAAATTGGGGGATGGGGAGGTTGTATACACAACATACTTTCAAGTTTAATATTGATTATTGATATTTTTCTCTATCATTTTCTTAAGTCTAGACAATCAAAAATAATAAATCAATCTCTAGTTTGTAGTGCTTGCTCATTTCTGAGATGTAAATGCTCACTCTGAAAATTTCACAATACTACCATGGTTTGAGCTGACTCTGGCACACCCCTGGATAGACTCAACAGAAACAGGGACCTTTGAAGTTGGTTTAGGGGGAAGAAGATGAGTTTCTTTTTAGATATGTTGAGTTTGAGATAGGGAAAAGCCAGCAGGAAATATCACTAGAGTTTAGAAGAGATTAGAGTTGGATGGGAGCTGAAGGGCTTTCTGAAGAAAGAGTATAGAATAAGGTTTCCTGCTCTTTAGTGTGTATCAGTGACCCCTTTACCAATCTGATGAAGCCTATGGACTCTGCAGAATAGTATTTTTAAATGCATAAAATAAAATACACGGGATTATAAAGGAAACCAATGGTTATTGAGAAGAACTATGTCCAAGTTCATAGACTACCTGAAACCTCTAATAAAGTTAAGAGCTTCTGATGTAGAGGCAAGAGAGCCCATGAAAAACCCTTGGAGAAGACCTACAATAAAGGAGCAAGAGAATCTTGAGAATTCTTAAAGGAGGCCAACACAGGCTTTGAGAGCCCAATCTTATGATTACAGATGCCCAGATTTCTGTTTGTGAACTTACAAAGTCTGGAAAATTATTTTCTTCTCATCTCAGATGCTGCATCTTCAGGATTGGGGTGGGGGGAAACAGAGAAAAAGACAGAGTTAGGAAGGTGTTCTCTGAAAAGTCTGGACAGCCTAGGATATGATGGAAAAGGGCATGGAGTCTTGCCGCAACTGCCAGAGAACTAACAGAACTTAATTAAGACTAATACATTAATTTTCCTTAAGAATTTTTGTAACTGGGGGCAGCTAGATGGCTTGGTGGATCAAGAGCCAGAACTAAAGAGGAAAGGCCCTGTGTTCAAATCTAGTCTCAGATACTTCCTAGCTGTGTGACCCTGAGCAATTCACTTAACCTTAGTCCTTATTGCTCTTCTGCCTTGGAACCAATAAAGAGTATTGGTTCCAAGATAGAAGGTAAAAGTTAAAAAAAAAAAGAATCTTGGTAATTTTTCCTTTTCATTTCCCTCATCCTAAATCAAGAGACCATTGACCTAATGGGAGGGGGTAGGGAAAGGAGGCTCTACTGCCCTAACTTGGATTCAGCTAGGATCAATTGGGGGGTAAGAATTATTTTTTTCATTAATTATTTTTTAAAGATTTATTGATATTTTTTCTCTTATATAGCCTATGTTTCTCCCCGAATCTGTCTTTTTCTAAAGTGTCATCTCTTATAACAACAAACAAATCAAGAAAGAAGAACAAGATGAGAAAAATTTCAGAAAAACTTGCCAATACTTTGAAAAACATCTGACATAAAAAGCAGTATTCCATGCTTGTATAATTCCACTCTCTCCTATCCTACCTCTGCAAAAGTGTATGGGGAGGTGTCTTTTTCCATCTCTTCTTAGGATCCAGACTTGTCCTCTTTGGGAGAGGTGGGGGGGGGAGAGGTGTTTGCAACATTTCTTTTCTTTTTTCTTAAAGATTGTGTCTCCCTATCTCACCCAGACTAGGAGTGCATGGGCTATTTATGGACCCTTTCCCACTCCTGATTGACTCGGACCAAGTCTTTTCTCCTTAGGCAACTTGGTGTCCCCCCCCCTCCCCATCCTGCTTCTGGAAGGAAGTGGTGGGGGCACTCAAGGAGTTTACAACTTAAGGAAAGTACTGTACATAAATAATCATGGCATGAGAGAGAGCAATATAAATGCAAAGGAAAAGCCTGGACAAAGTGCTAAGAGAAATCTAAAGAGGAAGAGGTCACTTCCACCTGGGGAGGGGAGGAGGAGAAATCAGAAAAGGCTTAATGGGAAAGGTGGGCATCTAAGTTATTAATACTACCTAACGTTAATATAATGCTTTAAAGCTTGCAAATATTATCTCAATTTACCTTTACAGCAACCCTCAGAGATGGGTGCTATTATCATCCCCATTTTACAGATGAGAAAACGGAATCAGAGAAAAAACTAAGTGACTCACCCGGGGACATACAGCTTTAGGTCCAGAACTCTAAACACTGCACCATCTTGGTGCCTTCTAGTTCATTTCTAAAAGAGAATCTTCCAACATGCTGTGAGGAGCAAATAATTTAAACTGAACAGGAAGGAAGTAACCTATTCCATGAACCAAGGCAAGGAGATAAAGATAAGCTAGAATGGGGATGGGAAAAGAAATCCAATTTGACTTTTAGAGTGATTTTTGGAATCAGAACCATTGGCTTTTTTTTTTAACCCTTACCTTCTGTCTTGGAGTCAATACTGTGTATTGGCTCTAAGGCAGAAGAATGGTATGGGCTAGGCAATGGGGGTCAAGTGACTTGCCCAGGGTCACACAGCTGGGAAGTGTCTGAGGACAGATTTGAACCCAGGACCTCCCATCTCTAGGCCTGCCTCTAAATCCACTGAGCCACCCAGCTGCCCCCCCCCATTGGCTTTTGTGTAAGAATATGAGGGGAATTGACTCTATTGTACCACCTCTGGTACCACCAAATCATTCAACTGAAAACAAGGGTGCAGAACTACCACATTCCAAGCCTGCTCCAAATAGAAGGATTCCTGGATTCCTGTACAGATAGAAGTTGTACTAGATGACTTCTGAGGCCACTCACTGGGATGCTATGCATTGGGGTGAAATGATTCTTTAAGACATATCAAAAGCAAGATGATTTCAGAAAAGGCTGGAAAGATCATCAGGAATTGATATAGAATGAAATAAGCAGAACTGGGAGAATATTGTACACTGTAACAACAATATTAGACAATGATTATCTGTGAAAACTTGGTTACTCTCAACAATGCAGTAAATTGAGACAGTTCTGAAAGACCTAGGACAGGGAATGCTATCCACCTCCAGAGAAAGAACTGTTGGAGTCGTCTTTCACATCAGTCTATTTATGGTTTTATTTTGGAGTTTTGTTTTTGTATGAGTGTGCTCTTACAATAAAGACCAAAATGGAAGTGTGTTTTGCATGACAATAAAAAATAAAATAATAAAATAAATTCCTGCAAATAGATCTAGGGAAAAAAAGATATATCAAGTAAAGCATCAAAAGACCTGGATTTTGTTGAAATATTCCCTATAACCAGAATGCTTTTCCTTAATTTCTCTCTCTTAAATGCTCCTCCTTTTGTGATGCCTTCTTTGGCACCTCTAGTTGGATATACAGGTATCCCTTCGACGTTGTGACTTTTTCCATCTCAGTTTCAATATATTGGGTTGGCATAAGAAATTAAAGAATTCTTTGGGAGTTTTGTGGAAGTCACAGATGAAACAGAAAAAGTTTAGAAACTCAGAAATGCATAAAATGTATGCATAATATTGCATAATATCAACATATTTTGTCTTTTAATAACATAAATATATAATTTCTCATTTAAAGTTAAAATAAGCCCAAAGAGATCATAAAAAGAATAAAGGACTAAATTGTACAAAAATATGTATAGCAATTCTTTTTGTAGTGGCAAAGAATTGGAAATTGAGGGGATGTCTATCAACTAGGAAATGGCTAAATGAATTGGTACATGTTAGTGATGGAATGCTATTGTGTCATAAGAAATGATAAGCGAGATGATTTTAGAAAAAATTGGAAAGATCTGCAGGAAATGATGCAGAGCAAAATAAGCAGAACTGAGAGAACATTCTATATAGCAACAGCAATATTGGATGATTATTAACTTTGAAAACTTGGCTACTCTCAGCAATACTATGTATGATCTGGGACAATCCTGAAAGACAGGGCAGGGAATGCTACCCACCTCCAGAGTGGAGGCATCTTTTACATCAGTCTATTTATGGTTTTCTTTTAGGGTTTTGATTACATATGAGTTTGCTCTTACATCAATGACCAATATGGAAGTGTATTTTGATAACAATAAAAATACATTTTTTAAAAAGTTAAAATAAGTAAAAAGTTAGTTTGCCAAAGTCAGCAAACAACATGTAAAGGCTAGAAATGTGAAGATATCTTAACATTTAACTACATAAATCCTATGACTACATATTTAACCCAGATTTTATAATGAGGTATTGTAAAATACCCATAAAATTTTTTTACTTCTCTGATATGAAAGGAGGGACAAAAAATTTTACATAGATCTCCAAATCTTCCTAACCCCTGAAATGTAGAATGGACAACTGCAAATGATCTTCTTCCTTAATAATTCGTTGATGTTTGTAGTCAGTCCTAAATTATTTTATTAACTTTATATACATTTTACATAGAGATATATATGTTGTCCCTCTCACCCATGAAAGTAGGGAATTTCTTTTGGTCTTTAAGTTCCTCAAATCTAGCATAATGCCTGGCACATTATAGGTGTTGAAAAATGTTTGTGGATTGAGTTTCTAACATAAACTTCCTTTGTATCTTTTCCATGTATCCACCTTGAACTATTTCATATAGTAGATACATATGTAGTTATAATGTGTAGTATTAGCCCTGTCAGACCTTGTGAGGGCAGAGATCATTTCTTATTGATTGTAGTATCTACCCTAATAACTAATACTAGACTTTTTGCTATTTCCTTCTCCAGTGCATTAAGGCAAACAGAGGTTAAGTGATTTGCCCAGGATCACACAGCTAGTACATGTCTGAGATCACATTTAAACTCAGGTCTTCCTGACTCCAGTGCTCTATCTCCTGAGTCACCCAACTGCCTCCTCTACAGTAGCAGCAACAGTAACAACATTCCCCCATTGGACCATAAGTTCCATGAGGGCAAAGATCATTTCTTATTGACCTTAGTATCTGCCCTACATCTAAGACTACAACTTAAATTTTTTTTAATTTAATTGATTAATTTAGAGTATTTTTCCAGGATTACAAAAATCATGTTATTTCCCTCCCCTCCCCCCAACCCCCTTCCATAGCAGATGCACAATTCCACTGGGTTTTACATGTGTCATTGATCAAGACTTATTTCCATACTATTGATATTTGCACTAGGGTGATCATTTAGAGTCTACATCCCCAATCATATCCTCATCAACCCATGTGATCAAGCAGTTGTTTTTCTTCTGTGTTTCTACGCCCACAGTTCTTTCTCTGAATGTGGATAGGGTTCTTTCTCATAAATCCCTCAGAATTGTCCTGGATCATTGCATTGCTACTCATACAGAAGTCCATTACATTCAATTATACCACAGTGCATCAGTCTCAGTGTATATGCTTTCCTGGTTCTGCTCCTTTCACTCTGCATCCATTCCTGGAGGTTGTTCCAGTTCACATGGAATTCATCCAGTTCATTATTCCTTTTAGCACAAAAGTATTCCATCACCAACATATACCACAATTTGTTCAGCCATTCCCCAATCGGAGGACATAAGACTATACTTTTTAATAAAAACCCTTAGCTTCTATCTTAGAATTGATATTAAATATTGGCTCCAAGGTGGTAAGGGCTAGACAATTGGGATTAAGTGACTTGCCCAGGGTCACACAGTTAGGAAGTGTCTGAGGCCATATCTGAGCCCAGGAACAAAACTGTAGTCTTAACATCATAAACATTTAAACAATGTTTGTTGGATGGGACTGAATTACATTCTAACTCCCAGACTGCCATTTACTAACTCTGTGACCTCTGGCTAATCAATTTTAAATTTCCTACCCTGTAAAATGAGGGGATTGGCATGAATTACATGCAGGTGGTTGGCACAGTGTGTAGAGGGCTGGATGAGGAATCAGAGAGACTAGAGTTTCAATTCTTCCTTAAATACTTGAGAGCAGGCACTGTCTTTTGCCTATGTTTGTATACCCAGAGCTTAACAGAATACCTAACACATAGTAGGAACTTGACAAATGCTTATTGAATGACTGAGGCTTACTAGTTGTGTGACCCTGGACAGATTACTAAAACTTTCTTGGCTTTAGTTTCCTCATCTATGAAATAGGAATAATAATATCTCTTACAAGGTCATTGTGATGGTCAAGTGAGATAACATGTAAAGTGCTTAGCAAACTTTAAGCCACTATTTAAATGATATTATCATTACCTGACTTCAAATGTGACCTCAGATTCATACTAGAATTCATACATTCATACATGTGACCCTGGGCAAGTCACTTAACCTCTGTTTGCCTTGGTCCTCTAGAGAAGGAAATGGCAAATCTCTCCAATATCTCTGCCAAGAAAAGCCCACTGGGTCAAGAAGAGTTAGACATGGCTGAACAACAACAATCATCATTGTTATATAACTTTCCTTTCTTGTATTTTACTTAGTGCATTTTTTACCAACTCTCTACTTATTCTTCATATATTTTTATAAGCAATTTTCTCCCCCTTTAGGAGATAAGCTTCTTGCTGATAAGATTTGTTTCATTTTTTAAAATGTGTATCACCAATGCCTAGCACAGTACATGCCTTATAGATTCTTGTTGACTGAATCTTGAGAATTGCCAGGAACCCAATGAATTGCTGCTACAACACTGCTAACATTCACGTATTACTTTCACTCATCTTATTTGATCTTTACAACAACCCCTGAAAGCAGGTGCCTCCCTCTCTACTTAAAGGTTAAATGCTTTGATCAACCTCAGAAAAATTTGGCTCAGCTAATGATAGATTTAGACTCAGTTCTTGAAGCTAGGTTCAGCTAACTGCACTGCCTAGATTCTTCCATTTAAAGGACACTAGAGATCACTTTGTCTACCTTCTCTTGATTGATTGGTTGAAGGTCTCAACATCCCTTGGTCTATTTCCCAGCAATCTACATTCTAAGGTTCTTTTCCACTCTGGAAACTCCATGGTTCTGCTTCCCTTCTCTTTTAATCCCTTTCTGTTCTCTCTCCACTTTTCTGCTCAGGGCAAGCAGGGATGCAGAATGGAAGCAGTTAGGTATGGGGAGGAACAAACAAGAAAACAACAAAACCACAATGGTGAAGGAGCCAAGCAAGAAATTATGCTGGGGCCGCAAAGGGAGGCACACTCATTCAATAAAAGGAGAACCTAAGGCCCCAGCGAGGATCGAACTCGCGACCCCTGGTTTACAAGACCAGTGCTCTAACCACTGAGCTATGGAGCCAGTGCCCTACCCCTTTGCAAGACATGGAAAGACTTGCGCGTCGCCGCTGCCCGTCTCCAGGTACTAGGGCTTGTTTCTTGGGAATCGAACTAGCCTGTGGGAGAATCTTTGGCGAGACAGGGCAGGCGCAGGACGTCCTGCGTCCTTGACAACTGCTCCCTCCCCCAGCTCAAGGAGCGGACCTGCTCGCCTTTCCTCTCTCTCTCCCTCTCCCAGAGCCCCGCGGCTGAGCCCTCCTACATCCCTCTACCTGGGAGGATGCGCTCTGGCGCCTTTGCGCTCCGCAGGTGTGTCGGTCGGCCACATGGTGGCGCCGCAGCACCACCCTGAGCACGTCAGTCCGCTGTTGCTGCTCTTACTGGTACAAGTAGTAGCACCCACCTCCTGGCTCCCTGCCTTCAGCTCCCATCTTCTCCCATCTTCTCCCGTCCTCTAGGCTAAGGCACCTGTGCTTCTATCCAGGGGGAAGCCTTCCTGCACGCCAGAGAAGAAAGGGAGAAGCCCACCTGCCCCAGCTGTCAGGCTTCACGGGACCACATTCAACCTTCCCATAAGAGTATTGGATTCCAGCAGGGACTTTAAAGGTTACCTGATCCAACTCCCTGATTTTACTGAAGAAGAAATTGAAGCAGACAGAAGTTAGGTGACTTTGTCGTGGTTACATGCTAGAAGCATGACCCTAAGCCCACCCCTGGCCCCCACCTCTCCATCCCCACCTCTTTATGTCCCCCCCCCCCGCGTGGAAGTGGGGTCGGAAGCAACTGTACTGAGTCTTGGGTGGGCTCGCTATTGCTTTCAGTTCCATTTAATTCAACAAGCACTTTCTAAGTCCCTACTGAGCGTTAGATATTGAAGCGATAAAAACAAATGAAAATGTGATGTTGAGGCTTATAATAATCGCTTGCAATTAATTATATGGTACCTTAAGTTCTGCAAAATGTTTTACAAATATCTTATTTGATCGTCACAAAGCGCTATTATTAGACATAACTGAGACCAAGCAAGTTAAGTGATTTATCCAGGGTCACTCTAAGGAACTGAGGACTTCCTTGAATCCAAGTTAACTGTGTGACCTGCCTCCTGGTTTACCAGCCTTATTAGGGTGTAGACTCTATAAGGCTAAGGAATATGCCTTATCAAAATTTCACATCCTGCCACTAATAGCACCTGTGTGACCTTAGGTAAACTAGTTAACATACCTAAGCCTCAGTTTCTTCAGCAACAAAATGAGAACTCTGAGGACCTGTCCAATTCTGATTCTATAAGATGCTTCTGTGACAGCAGCAAATAGAAAACCAGACTTGAGATCAGGAAAGCTCATCTTCATCAGTTCATATCTGTTCTCAATCACTAGCTGTGTCACCTGGGCAAGTCACTTAACCTTATTGCCTCAGTTTCCTCATCTGTAAAATTAGCTGAAGTATGGAATAGTAAACTACTCCAGTATCTTTGCCAAGAAAATCCTAAAATTCCACAAATAAGGCACAACTGACCAATAACAAAATGCTCCTGTGAACTCCCTGTGATCACACACACACACACACACACACACACACACTCTCTCTCTCTCTCTCTCTCTCTCTCTCTCTCTCTCTCTCTCTCTCTCACTCACTCACTCACCTTCTCCACAGATGGGCCTCAGTGCTAATAGCAGAGACAAACAGGGCCCTCTAGTGCCATCTAGTTCAATTGTGTTAGTTTTGGAGATACAAAGACAAAAATGAAAACCTCAAGGGGAGCAATATAAATATATATATGTATATATGTATATATGTATGTATGTATGTAGATAGATAAGGCAAATACCATGCATACTCAGAATAAATATTGGATGATAGGTGGGGATAGGGGAAGTACTGATAATTAATTGGTGAAATCAATAATGGATTCACATGAATTTAACATTTGAGGAAACTGAGACTTGAAACTTGAGTTAAGTCTTGAAGGGAGCTAAGTATCCAAGTGACAAAGGTGTAGAAGGTGGCTATTTCAGGTATGAGGGAAAAGCCTATGCAAAGTCAAAAAGGTTGATGATGTAATGTCTTATAAGTAAGTCAGTTTGTCTGGAAGATAAACTGTGTGATAAGAGAGTAATATGAGGTATGTCTGGAAAGATTGGCTAGAACCAGATCTTGATGGGCTTTGAATGTCAAAGGAGTTTTTGTATTATCCTAGAGGTAATTGTTGTTAAGTTTTTCCATCCTATCAGATTCTTCACAACTGCATTTGGGGTTTTCTTGTCAAAGATACTGGAATGGTTTGCCATTTCCTTCTACAGTTCATTTTCAAATGAGGAAACTGAGGCAAACAGGGTGAAGTGACTTGCCTGGGGTCACACAGATAGTAAATGTCTGAAGCCAGATTTGAACTGAGGAAGATGAGTGTTCTAGCCACCCTGCCACCTAGTTGCCCTCCTAGAGGCAATAGAGAGAGACTGAAGTTTCTTGAATACTGGATTTATCTAAAATGAATTTCATTTATCAGGAATAGAAATGGTGATTTGGTATACAATCCAGATGTTCCTGCAACTTCTGGATTGTAAGCAAAGTCAATATTTATTGGACCTCTGAATAATACTAAAAACTTGTTTTTTTTTGCTAGCGCCTGTATTTTCTCCATTGTCAAAGATCACAACCCATCCACCCCAAGGGCATCTAGATCTTCAGGAATTCCTGTAGTCAAAGAAAGTCATTACCTCTTTGCCAACCAAGCCTGAGGTGATGAACCTTGGACTAGCCTAGTCCTCTGATGCCAGGCATATAGCCTGGCCCCAGTAGTACCTGAAGTCTTTATGTCTTGGGGTAGATGGGATGTTCAAGAAAGATGAACACTTTTGGTGTGAGGGCTTACCATGACCTTTTCATGATTACTTTAATGTCCAGCTCTCACCTGTGGCTCTGAGAACAACCACACTCTGGTAAACCATCTTGGCAAATAGGCTAAACTAGGATGAGGGTAACCAATAGACCTCAAACCCACTAATGAGTGAGTTAGTGGGGTGTCTACCCCAAGCATGTGAAGAATTCCCTTGATGGAATGGGAGGATGAGAACAATTTGTTCCAACAGCCATGAAGACAGTGGAAGCAGCCACTATGGCACCTTTAGAGCTTGGTCAGACATTAAAGAAGCCAAGGCCATCTACTGCATCCTGAGCCACTACCAGCAATCTTGACTTTTGTTTTGTCACTGGACTTATATGAGTCTGGAAGAGAGAATGAAGTTGATGACTTTGTGCAACTCTGCCTCACTTAAATCTAAGTTATGTGCCAGTCAAAAGGTATCACCAGTTATGTCATTCTGGTTCTTTTCCAGTGCAACATCCAATGTCTTGGGAGCACTAGCCAGGATTTATATTCCACAGGTAGCGCCTTGAGATTCATTATTGCTTGATGCTTTCCTCTTGGGGACTCTGTGAGATATGTAAGTGACCTACAGTTACTTCCATGCCCTGAAAGGCATCAGAGTAGGACTTCGATGGAAGAAAGGTAGTAATAGCTCAGATTGAATAACACTGAACAATTATGGTTCCTATTTAACATTTCCTCTACTTGAATCTTTCTCTAGTGGTTCATTGCATCATGGAGGTGACCCGGGATCCATGGATTATGGTGCTGTGGGGGAACACAGATTGAAATCTTTCTGAATATGATTAGAGACTCTAAAAAAAAAAGAATTAGGGGACCTGGTTTTAAATCCTACCTCTGACTTTACTTACCTGGTTGATCTTGGGCAAATAATTCAATATCTACAGGCCTTTATGTCCCCATGTGTAAAAAGAGAGAGGGTTATACTGGATGACCTCTGAGGTACTGCCTAGATCAATAATCTAGTAGGTCCTACTAAACTCAGGCTAGAGATGAACTCTTGCCTGAGGATCTACTTAGCCAAGTTAAGAGAAGCTTATTACCAACCCAGGTCTCTGCTGAGTATCAGATTCTTCTTACCACAGAAACTCTTGAAGACCATCTACCAAATCAGAAAGTATATGCCAATAGGGGAAGTGCCCACACCAGGGAAACTGAAAGGTTTATTGAAGTATTTTTAAATGTTTTATTTTTATTGTCATGCAAAATACACTTCCATAGCAAACTCATACATAACCAAAACCCCCAAAATAAAACCATAAATAAACTGATGGGGAAGACAGCTCCAAACAGTTCTTTCTCTGGAGGTGGGTAGCATTCCTTGTCATGTCTTTCATTATTGTCCCTATTTAAATAATTTAAATTTTTTTTTTTAATTTTTTCTATGTTTACAAGATTCATATTCTTTCTCTTCCCTCTCCCCTCCCAGAGCTGACAAGCAATTTCACTGGGTTTTATATATATTAGCACTCAAAACCTATTTCCATAATTTTGTAATAGAGTAATCTTTTAAAATCAAAACTCCACATCATATACCCATACAAACAACTGATAAATCATATGTTTTCTTCTGGTTTTCTATTCCCACAGATCTTTCTCTAGATGTGGATAGCATTCTTTCTCCTAAGTCCCTCAGAATTGTCATGGATCATTGCATTGCTTTTGGGAGCAAAGTCAATTACATTTGATTGTCCCACAAGGTTTCATTTTCTGTGTACAATGTTCTCCTGGCTGTTCATAAAGGTCTTTCCAGTTCTCATAGAAATTAAGCAGTTCATCATTCCTTATAGCACACCTATTGAAGTATTTTAAATGAACATAGTTTAAAAATTTTTTAAATAAATAAAATGAACATAGTTATGATAAGTCTTGTTATCCCCATTTTACAGATGAGAAAGTAGAATTGGATTGCCCAAATAATGTAAGGGAGCGAGCCAGGATTTGGCTCTAGTTTGGAGAAGGGAGGGAGGGGAAATACTTGGGAACTTCAATGTAACAAATAAACAAATGAGTAAATTTTTAAAAATTTTGGATGCCCTATATACATTGTCACAGGATAGCTCTGTAAAGTATTATTGTTATAATTTTGCCATTGTTGTTCCCTTTTTAGAGAGAGAAAACTGTATCTCAAAGAAATTAAGGCCAGTCCCTAAGCATCAGAATCAATACTCAAACCCAAATCTGTCCTAATTCCACATCTAGATGTCACCCCATTCCAGTGGCATGCTGGATCTCCAACTCCCCAAATTAGTTGTATCTCCAGGGCAATCAAGGTGGGAAATGCCCAGTAAATGGAGCAGCTAGATAGCAAAGTGATAGAGTACCTAATCTGGAGTCAAGAAAACTTGAGTTCAGATCCAGCCTTAACCACTTACTGTGTGGTTCTGGGCAAGTCATTTAACCTTTGTTTGCCTCAGTTTTCTCACCCATAAAATGGAGATAATAATAGCACTTACTTCTCAGGGTTACTGTGAGGAACAAATGAGATCATAACTGTAGAGTTTAGCAAAGTGCTTGCTCTGTAAATGTTAGCTATTGTTAAATCAGGATTTGTTAATTCTTTCTTGTAATAGTTCTCTAGAAGTTAAATATCCTTCAGATAAGTTGCTTGAAGAGAAATCAGGAAAGGGCAAAATGCAGAATGAAGGATGGTGTCAACAAAGAAAAGGGATTTTTGGCTACTTACTCAATCCTCTAGTTTCCTCCCTAATTCCTAATTTCCCTATTACCTTCAAAGGTATTACTTCTCCTAGTCATCCAGCCTCAAAATCTACATGTCATCCTTGGCTCCTAATTTCTCTCTCACTTCCCATATCCAATTGATGGTTAAGTCCTATTGTACCTTAATAATAACTCTCATAGGGCTGTTAAGTGGGGCAGTGGATAGAGTGCCAGGCCTTGAGTCAGGAAGATTCATCTTTCTGAGTTAACATTTGATCTCAGATATTTACTAGCTATTTTACCCTGGGCACTCAGACTCCATCAGTCCTTTTTCTAGAAGTGAATGGCATTTTTCATCATGAGTCTTTGGGATTGTCTTAAGATCACTGTATTGCTGAGAATAGCTAAATCATTCACAGCTGTTCATCAAACAGTATTCCTGTTATTGTGTATGATGTTCTTCTGGTTCTGCTCACTTCACTTTGTATTTGTTCATGTAGATCTTTCCTGGTTTTTCTGAAATCATCTTACTCATCATTTCTTATAGCACATAGTAATATTCCATTACAACCATATACTACATCTTGTTCAGCCATTCCCCATTGATGGATATTGCCTCAGTTTCCTGAGTTCAAATGTGACCTCAAACACTTAATAGCTGTATCAACCTTGTTTTCCACAATTTCTTCATCTGTAAAATGAGCTGGAGAGGGAAATGACAAATTACTCTAGTAGCTTTGCCAAGAAAACTTCAAAGGGGGTCACAAAGAATGAGACATGTTTTTTTTTTCATCATGGGTCCCTTGGAGTTGACTTGGATCCTTACCTTGTTGATTATTATTAAGTCATTGTGGGTTTTAAAATTAATAATCAATACTAAATATTATATTTTATAAAGTTTTATTAACAATAACTAAAGCAGAAGAACTGCCTGACTTCAGCCCAATAGCAGGTTCAAAAGAGGGCAAGGGAGAGGTTACAGCCACTTAAACACAATCATGCAAAATGTGGGGATGGAGGAAAATGGAACTCTGAGAAAAAACTAAGAGACTTCTGGGAGATGAAGTCCAAAGCCTCAAAATCTCCATTTATACATCATTCACAGTTGATCATCATACATGATTGTTATTTTGTATAATGTTCTTCTGGTTCTGCTCACTTCACTTTGAATCACTGCATAATCCAGATCTTTTGTGATCATCTTGTTTTTTCATTTCTTAAGGCATAATAGTATTCTTTTATAATCATATACCACAATTTGTTCAGCAATTTCCCAATTGATGGACATCTCTTCAATCTCCAGATCTTTGCCACCACAAAAAGTGCTGCTATAAAAATTTTAGAATATATAGTTTCTTTTTCCTTTATCACTTTAGGATAATGGTAACACAATAATGGTATTACTGGGTCAAAAGGTATATGTTATTTTATTTTTTTCAAACTTTTATCTTCTGTTTTAGAGTTGGTACTAAGTATTGGTTCCAAGGCAGAAGAGTAGCTAGGCAATGGGGTTTAAATGACTTGCCCAGGGTCAGATAGCTCGGAAGTGTCTTGGGTCAGATTTGAACCCAGGACCTTCTATCTCTAAGCCTGACTCAATCCACTAAGCTACCTAGTTGCCACCATATACATCATTTTATAACTCTCTGAGTATAATTCCAGATTGCTCTCCAAAATGGTCATATCAGTTGGATCAATTCCACCAATAATATATTAGTGTCCCTATTTTTATACATCTCCTCCAGGAGATAGAAAGCATTATAAAATGTAAAATGGATACTAAATGTATATTAATGGCCCCAGAGTAAGAGTTGGGGTGAAGAGAAATACTGCGATTTGGGCACTAAACTCACAAAGAAGAAAGGAGACTATGCTGGGTGATGATAGATAATGACTACCAGGATCCATATTGGATAGATTGGTAGCATAAAAAAAGAAGGAGAATCTGGAACTAGGCTCAAATTTCTCTCCACTGGTTAAATCTTGAATGTATCTCTCATTGAAAAGTCAGATGGTAGCCTTATCTTTTTGATGACTGTGATCTAGATGTATCCAGCTTCCTTCCTTCTGAGTTGCTCTCCTCATGCCCTTTGGTATCTCAAGTCAAGCTCTAAGCTTAACTTTGAATAAGGTAAAATTTGTCAAATAAAGGCTTATTGCTTTTAGCATCACTTTTCAGTCTGCTTTGCTAGCCAATATGCCTCTTTCTTCTAAATTTCTAAATCTCAAAAAGCAAGTACAAAGGCTTGGGGCTCTAAGTTGGGACCCAGGGCAGAGCCAAGACTTGCCCCTCCAGGTCAGCCCACTTCCCATTCAATCATACTGCCCCAAGCCAAAGGTTTTGGACTGGAGTGAAAAGGGAATAAAAGTAAATCTCTCCAAGTTCCCATGAAGACATCATAATTAAGAGGTCAGACTAGTGCTGTTGTTTCAAATACAGCACCTATAACATCTCGTTACACTGTGCTTTATGTACTTTGGGGAAAAAAGAATTATAAGCATGCTTTGGAAGGATTTAAGCTCGCCACTTAGTTTTCCCTATTCCTATCTAACCTGCAGCCATAACACAGGCAAAGTAAAAGCATTTCACTTGTACCACAAACTGATATCCAAATTTTAACTAATTATTGATTTCGCTGCCCTATTTTTAAAAAATGTACACAACTACAGAAATCCTACAGGGAGCAACCTTTCCCCATGTGTAAAGTGACATATCTGATTGCTGGATTGAGCAATGGAAATTAATTATTACAGTAATTACTCAGCCACTAAGTATTTGAATTCTAGACCTGACACGGCTATCCTGGGAGTTGCCTTCAGTTTCCTGAGTGCATTAGTATTGACGGGGCCAGGTCACTCAAATGTATTTTTAATAACCTTCCTATATAGCATATTGCCATTGGAAGTTTAGGGGCATTTATTTTGGGCAATGTGTGATGGCCATCCTTGCACTGAGGAGCAGAGAGCTACCTATTAACAACTATCATTTTAAGCCAAAAGTCACCCCCACTTTCAGGTAAACCCCTCCTGAAACAGGGCAGTTATTGGGCTAAGTGAATATATGGGGGAACAAAATTATAGACTAAGCTGTCATAGGAAGCAAGCAGTGCTGTACAGAGGGAAAAGACTTGAATTCAAATCTTGGTGGTGTTTGTCATCATTAGTTGTCTTAACTTTTGTCTCACCACTGCACCTCAATGACTCTGGATAAGAGAGTGAGGCTGATGACTTTGTGCAACTCTGCCTCACTTAAATCCAATTCATGTGAAAATGAAGATCAAACAACAGCCTCTTTGATGGTCGGTAAATCGCTGAAACCCTGATGGAGCTAATTTCCTCATTTTTAAAATAAGGGTGTTGAACTGGATAATTTTTTTACTCTCTTCCTACTTTAAAAAAAAAAAAAGCCTTACCATTCTTGGAAGCATCACTAAACCTCTGTGGACAATTTCCTCATTTGTCTAAAAAAGAGGGTTTCATAGGATTTAAAGTTTAAAAGGATTTTATAGGTCATTAGTCCAACTTCCTCATCTTATGGATGAGTAACTGAGACCCAGAGGGGAAACCAATTATGCACAGTCACATGCTTGGTAGTAGAACAGGCATTTGAACCTAGGTCTTCTGATTTCAAATCCAGTGTTCCCTGTGCCAACGTCATGCTGTGTGGGACGCCATGTCCTCCATGGTTACCTAGTTGTAAACAAATCTCTACATTTAACTGGTATCAATTTTTTTTTAATTTTTTCTTGATCACTGGAGCCTGGCACTAACAATTCTTGGCTTGATCTCTGTGGGCCATACTTCTCTCTTCTCTTGCCTTCCATGAGTATAAAATATTCTACTATGATCTTGATTCCCAAAAGGGTTCTTAAAGGCCCTACAAAACATTAAACTGTATTCAAAGTAGAGGCAGGCTGTTAGAAATGTCACCTCCTGCCTAGCAACACTGCCAGAGGGGCAGAGTGGACAGAGGACTGAGCTCGAAGTCAGGAATTCAAATCCTATCTTAAAGAAGATAGCTGTGGGATCCTGGGCAAATTAATCACTCGGATCTCAGTTTTCTCATTTGCAAAATAGGGATAATAATAGTACCTATCTCACATTATGGTTGTAAGGATCTAATGAGATAACTCATAAAGTGCTTTGAAAAGCACTTAAAGCACTATGTAAATGCTAGTTACTGTTTTATTGTTGTTATTATTATAAAGCAGGCCAAGGCTTCTGGAGGCTCCATGACCACAATGTTCCTGGCCACATATGCAGTGAGACAAGATTCTGGGTTATTCTACTTCTTTCCTCTTGACCCAGCTCCTGGACACTCCAGGATATACCACCTTCTGCCCATGACTTCTGAGAGTCAGCCTTCCCAGGATTTTCTAAGACACAGCAATACTGTGCCAAAATAAGACTTGGAGGGCCTCAAGGAGCAATCTTGAACTTTTTAATCATCTGTCCACATCAGTGGACCTCTCCCAATCCAGTGGTAGGGATTTAGCATAGTTGTACTCTCTCTCTCTCTCTCTCTCTCTCTCTCTCTCTCTCTCTCTCTCTCTCTCTCTCTCTCTCTCTCTCTCTCTTTCTCTCTCTCTCTCTCTCTGTCTCTCTCTCTCTGTCTCTCTCTCTCTCCTAGTGACACTAAACTCTGACTTCAAAAGAAAAATAATCTAGCCACCTAACCATATCTTCATTGTCATCCACCTTAACCCAGCTCTTCCTAGCTCAGAGGGCCTAAATTTGGATTGGGGTAACCAGAACCCACCAAAGAACCCCTTCATCGTTAGCTCTGCTGGACCTTTCTATTCCAAACTCTGATGCTGCCCCTACTCTTATATAGGAGTTCATAGCTTCTTTTAATCTAGGCAAAGAGAGTGGTGGCCCATGGAAGTTCATAGCAGCAGCCCGTGGATACAAAATGTCAGACAGCCACCATGACTTAATGGCTGCTTGATAACACTTCCCTCTTTGTTAGTATTTCAGAAGACTCCTTTTTATACTTTTACTCAGCAGTATGACTCCAGCCTGGGGAACATGGGATCTTGCCATTGTGTTGACCACAGAAGATCTGGGTTTGAATTGCAGGAGATCTAGGACAGCAAGAACCATAACATTAAACCAAAAAACCTTTTAATGAATTGAGATAAACTCACATTTCTAGGAGCTGAGGGAAGCCCCAGTAAAAGACTTGTCATTATAGCATCACTGGCTCAATCTGGATAAATACTTCAAAGAGCCTAATTAAGGTACTCTCTTTATATACAGATTACTCTAGATATTGAGTCAAGACAATTTCTAGGAACAAGGAGTTCCCAGGAACAGTTTCACACCAGACTGAGTAGGTATTGTATATAATTCTACTTTACAGGATCACATATAGGTCACTACTATAGCTAGAAACTGAGAGAAACCCTTTAATTGTCTATGTCTTTGCATATAAAATCTCCTAAGAATTTCCTTTCTCCTTAATTCTCCATTGGGGCAGCTAAGTGGCACAGTGGATAGAACATTTGGACTAGGAGTCAGGAAAACTAGAGTTCATATCAAGTCTCAGACACATTATTTGTGTGACCCCAGGCAATTCACTTTAATCCTGTTTGCCTCAGTTTCCTCATCTGTAAAATTAGTTGAAAAAAATGAGTTGCAGAAGAAAATGGCAAGCTACTCTAGAAAACCCCAAAACAGAATCAGAGTCTGAAAATGACTAAATAATAAATCATTCATTATCCCACTCAATATTTTTGTGTACTTTCTATTCTCTCTTTGACCAATTTCTGCTTCTTAATTAACAAACTTCCTTTCCCTACAACTCCTTTCATCTCAGTAACAAATCAGACACTCAGTAAGATGTAACTCCCATTGGAAAATATTACATCCCAGGTTATCCTTTCCATTATGGACAGTGTTTCGTTTCTTCAATGAGTTTAATGCCTGACCCAATGGCCAGTCTCCTCCACACCAACTCCTGCCCTAAATTAATAATAGAATCTTTCAACATATATGTTGGTATTTCCTCAAATATCTAAATTCTCCATACCTCAATATATTCAGCACTTAATACCCTATGCCCCTACTCCACCTTAACTACACGTAGATACAGTCACACCCTTGACTTTGCCATCACCCACAAGTATTCCATTTTCATGTTTGTGACCTCCAACTTCTTGGATTTGATCCTATCCTTGTATTATTATACCTTTCCCTATGCCTTAATTTCTAATCCTATTCTTGATCCTCAGGGTAATCTGCAGTTCTAAATCAGGCCATCACCTGTACTCTGGTAACATTCTCCTCCCTTTCTCAGTATTTTTATTTTTCATTTGTTTCAGGCAAGTCAAACTCTTTGTGACTCCTTCCGGGATTTTCTAGAATGGCCTGTCATTTTCTTCTCTAGCTCATTTTACAGATAAGGAAACTAAAGCAAACAGGGTTAGGTGACTTACTCAGAGAGCTTGCCCCCTTGGTAAAACAGGTCAACTTTACATTATCCTCTATTCTTTTTTTTTTAACATTATTTTATTTGGTCATTTCCAAACATTATTCTTTGGAGACAAAGATCATTTTCTTTTCCTCCCACAGCCCCATAGCCGGCGCACGATTCCACTGGGTTTCACATGTGTCCTTGATTCGAACCCATTTCCATTTTGTTGGTATTGGCATTAAGGTGTTCATTTAGAGTCTCTCCTCAATCATATCCCCTCCACCCCTGTAGTCAAGCAGTTGCTTTTCAACGGTGTTTTTACTCCCACAGTTTGTCCTCTGCTTGTGGATAGTGTTTTTTCTCTGAGATCCCTGCAGATTATTTAGGGACATTGCATTGACACTAATGGAGAATTCCATTATGTTCGATTGTACCACAGTGTTTCAGTCTCTGTGTACAATGTTTTCCTGGTTCCACTCCTTTCTCTCTGCATTACTTCCTTGAGGTTGTTCCAATCTCCATGGAATTCCTCCACTTTATTATTCCTTTTAGCACAATAGTATTCCATTACCAACATACCACAATTTGTTCAGCCATTCTCCAATTGAAGGTCATCCCCTCATTTTCCAATTTTTGGCCACCACAAAGAGTGCAGCTATGAAATTCTTGTACAAGTTTTTTTTCCTTACTATCTCTTTTGGGTACAAACCCAGCAGTGCTATGGCTGGATCAAAGGGCAGACAGTCTTTTATCACCCTTTGGGCATAGTTCCAAATTGCCCTCCAGAATGGATGGATCAATTCACAACCCCACCAGCAGTGAATTAATGTCCCTACTTTACCACATCCCCTCCAGCATTCATGACTTTCCTTTGCTGTCATGTTAGCCAATCTGCTAGGTGTGAGGTGATACCTCAGAGTTGTTTTGATTTGCATCTCTCTGATTATAAGAGATTTAGAGCACTTTTTCATGTGCTTATTAATAGTTTTGATTTCTTTATCTGAAAACTGCCTATCCATGTCCCTTGCCCATTTATCAATTGGAGAATGGCTTGATTTTTTGTACAATTGATTTAGCTCTTTGTAAATTTGAGTAATTAAACCTTTGTCAGGGGTTTTTATGAAGATTGTTTCCCAATTTGTTGCTTCCCATCTGGTTTTAGCTACATTGGTTTTGTTTGTACATAATCTTTTTAATTTGATGTGGTCAAAATTATTTATTTTACATTTTGTGACTCTTTCTAAGTCTTGCTTGGTTTTAAAGTCTTTCCCTTCCCAAAGGTCTGACATGTATACTATTTTGTGTTTGCCTAGTTTACTTATAGTTTCCTTCTTTATGTTCAAGTCATTCAGCCATTTTGAATTTATCTTGGTGTAGGGTGTGAGGTGTTGATCCAAACCTAATCTCTCCCACACTGTCTTCCAATTTTCCCAGCAGTTTTTATCGAAAAGTGGATTTTTGTCCCAAAAGCTGGGATCTTTGGGTTTATCATACTATCTTGCTGAGGTCACTTACCCCAAGTCTATTCCACTGATCCTCCTTTCTGTCTCTTTGCCAGTACCAAATTGTTTTGATGACTGCTGCTTTATAATATAGTTTGAGATCTGGGACTGCAAGGCCCCCTTCCTTTGTATTTTTTTTTCATTATTTCCCTAGATATTCTTGATCCTTTGTTCTTCCAAATGAACTTTGTTATGTTTTTTTCTAAATCAGTAAAAAAAAATTTTGGAAGTTCAATGGGTATGGCACTAAATAGATAAATGACTTTGGGTAAGATGTTCATTTTTATTATATTGGCTTGTCCTACCTATGAGTAGTTAATGTTTTTCCAATTGTTCAAGTCTACTTTTAGTTGTGTAGAGAGTGTTTGGTAGTTGTGTACATATAGTTCCTGTGTTTGTCTCGGCAGATAAATTCCTAAGTATTTTATTTTGTCTAAGGTGATTTTGAATGGGATTTCTCTTTCTAGTTCTTGCTGATGAGCTGTGTTGGAAATATATAGAAATGCTAATGACTTATGCGGGTTTATTTTGTGTTCTG
Source organism: Monodelphis domestica (assembly GCF_027887165.1). NCBI lineage: Eukaryota > Metazoa > Chordata > Mammalia > Didelphimorphia > Didelphidae > Monodelphis > Monodelphis domestica. The sequence goes on along the minus strand of NC_077227.1, from coordinate 233,187,097 downwards.
CAACTTTGCTAAAGTTGTTGATTATTTCGATTAGCTTTTTGGTTGACTCTCTAGGATTCTTTAAGTAGATCATCATGTCATCCACAAAGAGCGATAACTTGGTCTCCTCCGTGCCTTCAATTTCTTTTTCTTCTCTAATTGCTACTGCTAGTGTTTCTAGCACCCCATTGCAGATGATATTAGTTGATGGTTTTAGATATATACTGTTTATTATTTTTAGGAATGACCCTTCTATTCCTATGCTTTCTAGTGTTTTTAATAGGAATGGGTGTTGTATTTTATCAAATGCTTTTTCTGTGTCTATTGAAATAATCATGTGATTTTTGTTGGTTTGCTTGTTGATGTGGTCAATTATGTGGATGGTTTTCCTGATATTGAACCAGCCCTGCATCCCTGGTATAAATCCTACTTGATCATGATGAATGACTCTTCTGATCACTTGCTGGAGTCTTTTTGCTAGTATCCTATTTAAGATTTTTGCATCTATATTCATTAGGGAGATTGGTCTATAATTTTCTTTCTCTGTTTTTGACCTGCCTGGCTTTGGAATCAGTACCATTTTTGTGTCATAAAAAGAATTTAGTAGAACTCCCTCTTTGCTTATTATGTCAGAGTTTGTATAGTATTGGGATTATCTGTTCTTTGAATGTTTGATAGAATTCACTTGTGAATCCATCAGGCCCTGGGGATTTTTTCTTAGGGAGTTCTTTGATGGCCTGTTGGATTTCATTTTCTGATATGGGATGATTTAAGAAGTCTATTTCTTCTTCTGTTAGTCTAGGCAGTTTATATTTTTGTAAATATTCATTCATATTGCCTAGATTGGCATATTTATTGCCATATAATTGGGCAAAGTAGTTTTTAATGATTGCCTTAATTTCCTCTTCATTGGAGGTGATGTCCCCATTTTCATCTTTGATGCTGTTAATTTGCTTTTCTTCTTTCCTTTTTTAAATTAGATTGATCAGTACTTTGTCTATTTTGTTTGTTTTTTCAAAGTACCAGTTTCTAGTCTTATTTATTAGTCCAATAGTTCTATCACTTTCAAATTTATTAATTTCTCCCTTAATTTTTGGGATCTCTAATTTGGTTTTCTTCTGGGGGTTTTTAATTTGTTCACTTTCAAGTTTTTTTATTTGCATTTCCAATTCGTTGATCTCTGCCCTCGCTAATTTGTTAATATATGCACTCAAAGATATGAATTTTCCTCTGATTACTGCTTTGACTGAATCGCATAAGGTTTGGAAGGATGTCTCACCATTGTCATTTTCCTCAATGAAATTATTAATTGTTTCTATGATTTGTTCTCTAACTAACCGATTTTGGAGTATCATATTATTTAATTTCCAATTAATTTTTGATTTGGTTCTCCATGTACCCTTACTGATCATTATTTTTATTGCCTTATGATCTGAAAAAGTTGCATTTATTATTTCTGCTTTACTGCATTTGTATGCCATGTTTCTGTGACCTAGTGTATGGTCAATCTTTGTGAATGTGCCATGTGGTGCTGAGAAGAAGGTGTATTCCTTTTTGTCCCTATTTATTTTTCTTCATATGTCCATTAACTTTAATTTTTCTAAGATTTCATTCACTTCTTTTACCTCTTTCTTATTTATTTTTTTATTTGATTTATCTAAATTTGATAGTGGTTGGTTCAAATCTCCCACTAATATGATTTTACTGTCTATTTCCTCCTTCAATTCTCCTAGTTTCTCCATTAGAAATTTGGGTGCTATACTATTTGGTGCATACATGTTGATTAGTGATATTTCCTCATTATCTATAATCCCTTTTAACAAAATATATTTACCTTCCCTATCTCTTTTAATCAAGTCTATTTTTGCTTTGGCTTTGTCAGATATCATGATTGCAACTCCTGTCTTCTTTCTATCAGTTGAGGCCCAGAAGGTCTTACTCCATCCTTTAATTCTGACCTTGTGAGTGTCTACCCTCCTCATGTGTGTTTCTTGAAGACAATATATGGTAGGGTTTTGGGTTCTAATCCAATCTGCTATTTGTCTATGTTTTATGGGTGAGTTCATCCCATTCATGTTCAAAGTTATGATTGTCACTTGTGGACTCCCTGGCATTTTGATATCCTCCCCTAATTCTTACCTTTCTTCTTTAACTCTAACCTTTTAAGCCAGTGATTTACTTTAAATCAGTCCCCCTAGTCCCCTCCCTTGATATGTTTCCCTTTCTATCTCCTTCCTTTTTGTTCCCTTCCCCTCCCCCCTCTCCTTCCCTCCCTTTTTGTGTTCCCTCCACCCACCACCCACCTTGGTTTTTCCTTCTCCCTTACCCTGTTGGATAAGATAAAATTCAAGATCTGAATGGATCTGGATGTTCTTCCCTCTCAGAGTTGATTTCACTGAGAGTAAGGTTTAAGTAAAAACTCTCTTCCTCTCCTTCTTATAGGAGAATTCTTCCCCTCCCCTTCCCATGTGTATCTTTGTGTTAGAAAGATTATTCTATTTAGTTTTTTGTTTCTATTTTTTGAGTATATATTAGTACCATCAATGATTCCCCCTCCCTTTTTTTCTATCCCCCTTTTCTCCATATCATCTTGAGGCCCCAAACTTTCCTTATGCGTGATTCTTCTTACTACTCTAATGATGCATACAATTTTTGAGAGTTACACATTACATTTTCCCCGCATATTAATATATATATATATATTGATATAAATGTATTCCTTATAGAAGAGAGTTTGAATAAAAGAAAAAGATAATATTTTTCTCATTTTCCCTTTTCTTCATATTTACCTTTTCATGTTTCTCTTGCTCTTTGTGCTTGGATGTCAAACTTTCCGCAGAGCCCTGGTCTTTTCTTTACAAACACTTGGAAATCTTGTATTTTGTTGAATGCCCATACTTTCCCCTGGAAGTATATCGTCAGTTTTGATGGATAGCTGGTTCTTGGTTGAAGACCCAGCTCTCTTGCTTTTCTGAATATCATATTTCATGCTTTACGGTCATTCAGAGTGGAAATTTCTAGGTCCTGTGTGACCCTGATTGGTGTTACTTTATATCTAAATTGTCTTTTTCTGGCTTCTTGTAAGATTTTTTCTTTTGCTTGGAAGCTTTGGAATTTGGCATTTACATTCCTGGGAGTTGTCTTTTGGGGATTTAGTGTAGAGGGTGTTCTGTGAACTCTTTCAATGCATATTTGATCCCCTTGTTCTAGAATCTCTGGGCAGTTTTCTTTGATGATATCATGTATTATGTTATCAGGATTACTGTTTATTTTTGGCTTTTTTGGTAGACCGATGATTCTCAGATTGTCTCTCCTTCCTCTGTTTTCCAGGTCTGTCACCTTGTCAGGGAGATATTTTATGTTATCTTCTAATTCTTTAGTCTTTTGACTTTGCTTTATTAATTCTTGCTCTTTTGCAAGATCATTGTCTTCCAGTTGCCTGATTCTGACCTTTAAAGACTGGTTTTCCTTTTCAGTTGGATCTGACCTGTTTTTGAGGTTTTGAGCTGTTTCTGCATTTGCATATTTTGGTCTGTCATATTGCTGAGTTCCTTTTGGATTGTTTCTCATTTTTCCTGCCAGAAGGCTTCCATCTTTTTGATCATTTCCGATTTAAGTTCTTCAAGAGTTTGTGGAGAATTTCCATTTCCTTTGGAAGGTTTTGGAGCATTTGCTTTTGTTTCCTCTTCTATCTCCTCTGCATTTTGTATTTTTGCTCCATAAAATGTGTCCAAAGTCATCCCCTTCTTGCTTTTCTTGGTGTTTGGAGACTTTTGCACTTCTGTACTGTTTGCCATCTCTATGGTTTTTCATCCCCTTTCTAGTCAGAAATCTGAGTGAGGAGGACTGGCTTTTAGTGTATCTGTCTGATTGTCTGAGGCTTTAGCTCCAGGCAAATTGTCCACTATCTGTATCTGCACTGTCTTCCCGGGGAATCCCATGGTCTGCCCTCCCCTGACTGCTGGCGTTTCGGGTGTTACTGCTCTCAGTTCCCTCCAGTTGCTTCTCTGCTGCCTTACTTCCATGCTCTGAGCCTGGCACAGCATTATTCGCAAGGTACTTCAGTGCCTTTGCTGGCCCTGTGGATCCTGTCCTTTCAGAGGGCCCTGCACTCTAAGGGGGGAGGGGTCCTGGCCTCCCTGAGCTCTGAGGACTCCTGATGGGATTAGGTTCAGCTGGGTTGGTCTGGATGTTCCCCAAGGGAAAAATCTCCGGTGAGACTAGGCTCCCCCCATTTCTCTCAGGCTGCTTCCCGGCTGTCTGTGTTGGATGCCCTGAGACTGGCCCACGTTGCTTTCAAGGTGTGCCCTTCAGAACAGCTGGCCCTGAGGCCATTTTGCCAGCCCTGAAGTTCCCAATGCTGCTGCTGCAGGCTCAGCACTCTGGGTTGGGGGGGAAGGGTCCTGGGACCTTCCTTCTACCTTCCCCTTAGACCCAAGTGATCTAGGATTCTGGCTTGGGGGGGGGGGTGTACCTTTTGATTTGAGTCCAGAAGGAGGGTTCCCCAGCTCTGTCCTGTTGTTAAGTTTGAATTTCAGTCCCCTAGGAGCATTCAGTTTGTGATCGATAAGGAAGGGTTTTCAGAGGTCTAAACTTTTGCTGATTCTAAGCCGCCATCTTGACTGGAAGTCCCATTATCCTCTATTCTTGAATCCCTTGAGCTATTGTACTATCCTTGATAATACTTGTCAAATCAAAAATCCTGGATTATTCCCAATGCCCACTTCTGTTGATTCTACACATGTGCTGTTGAATGGAACTAGAGAAAGTTTAAATAAAATAAAAGGATACTGAATAGATCCACCATAAATTTTTTTATCTAGTCTCAAGTAGCCCCTTCTAGAAGAAAGCTAGTTCCTTAATACCTCTCTAACTGATTCACCATTTTGCCCAATATAAAAAAAATGATTCAAAAATTCTCAACACTCTTTGAAGACCTTAACTCCTACTTCGCAGAAAGAAAAAAATTGAGGGCATCTGATGAGATCATCTTTTTTTCTCTGCAATTTGTATCCTTCTGTTATCATTCTATGATCAGAAATTGGACTGAAATTAAAAATAATGGGAGATGAAGTCAGAGGGATATAAGATGCTTTGCAAAGGCCTATCACTCTATATGTATCCCTTTTCATCTTATCAAGAAGAGGAGGTTCCTCAAAAGAAATAAATATCCCAAAAGAAATGAAATAAACCAAAAATGATGGAATGGAAGTACATGTGGCACCAATATGCAGTTAAATTAATGTGTGCTATAATTAAAGTAAAATTATTAAGATTTACCCCATTGCCACCTTCACTTTCTCTCTAATTTCCATCTCTCCCTATGTACTTGTACTTTCTCTGATGCATACAAACAAACTCATCTTTCCCTAATTCTTAACAAAAAAAAACCCTTCTAGCCCCCACTAGCTGCCCTATGTCTCACATCTCTGTTGTTATTCAGTCAGGCCTAACTCTTCATGACCCTATTTGGGGTCTTCTTGGTAAAGAAATTGAAATGATTTGCCATTTTCCTTCTCTAACTCATTTTACAGATGAGAAACTGAGGCAAACAAGGTTAAATGGTTTGCCCAAGATTAGACAGTGAGTTAAGTGTCCGATGTTGGATTTGAACTCAGGAAGATGAGTCTTCTTGACTTAAGGCCCAGCACTCCATCCACTGCACCATCTAGTTAACCCTCTATCTCACCTCTAATCTCCTTGAAACTAATCTCAAGTAATCTCCTTGAAAAAGCCATCTATACTAGATGGCCCCTTTTCCTTCCTCTTCAAAACCCTATTATCTGACATTAGCCCTTGTCATTCAACTGAAGATTCTCCCTACAAAGGTACCAATGATCACTTAATTGCCAAATCTAAAGGTCTTTTATTAAATTTAATTTTACTTTAATTAATAGTACATATTAATTTAATTGCATATTAATGCCTCATGTACTCCCATGCCAACACTTTTTCATTCTCCAGTTTCTTTTGGGCTATTTATTTCTTTTAAGGAACTTCTTCTTCTTGGTTAGGACCAACTTGTTTCTTTTTAGTAAGTATCATCTTCAATATCACAAGGAAAATTCACATATATTTTTAGTTTCATAACTAAAGTACATATAGATTTTAAATGCTTTGTTGACCTGGATATGTTGAAAGATGAGGTCATCAGTATCTACAATATCTGCATTATTTTGAATTTTTACCACGTTCAATAAGAATTTGGCACTCTTTTGGGGCCAATAGCCATATGTTCAGTCTTATTACTAAGCCTGGACATACTGCTAACTCCACTATTATAACAATGGAAGGGAACATAATTGTTTCTTTTTTTGTTTCTCCTTTTTTCAATGGGCCCATTTCTTCTTGCATCACTTTTATTTCTCTTCCCCACTTTTCCTCTGCCTCTCTTAATTGGTTTTTGAACTCTTATTTGAGCTCTTCCAGACTCTGGGTCCAACTGACATTTTCCTTTTTGACTTTGCATATGTTTCCTTTGCTTTCACTGTCCCCTTCTGAGTCTGTACCTTGCTCTTTGGCTCCATAAAAATTCTTGAGAGTTGGGTGCTTTTTTGTTGTTTGTTCATTTTTTTCTATCTAATTACAAGTAGGCTCTGTTTTCTGGGGAGTTGGGGTACCCTCTTAAACTTCAGTCCTTCCTTGATGTTATTCCCAGCTTATTTTCTGGGTTTTTACCAGTTTCAGTTCTTGGAGGATGATATGATGGTCTGAGGGCTGAGAGCTCTGAGAGCCCCCTTCCCCTACTTATTCAATTAGCCCTTGAGATGCTGATAGCTTAAAAACTTTCCTCAGGCTTGGATGTAAGCTTTTGATCTCACTCTGAACTTGATCAGGTCAGGGGCTGGTTAAATTCTAGCCCCAGGCTTAGGTTCAAGTTTTTGGTCTCACTGTTTACTTAATCCAATCAGGCACCCTTAATTGTCCTGTCCTGGAGTTCCACCCTTAATTTTGGGAAAAAATATGAGGGTGGGTGGATTATGAATTGTGTCCTCACCCCAAACTGTAGATTATGTCCTCATTCCAATTCCAGATTAGGATTCCTGTATTTGCTCTGGGCCCACAGGGATTAGCTTGCTTCAACCCAGATTGTCCTGGGCTGGGACTCCAGATTTCTCTACAGGTTTGAAATTTCAAGGGGTGTGGGTTGGCTTGGACCACTATTTGCCCAGGTGGTATCTCAGGGTCTAATTGTTAGTTTAGACTTAAGTTCTGACCCTGGGATAGCAGATGTGGGGTGGGGGGATGTGGCTTGCTCTTCACTTCTTGCTACAGCTTCTTGCTGGTTCTGCTCTCCTCTTACCCCAGTTCCCCAGATGTTCATTGCCTACCTTTTGGGTTTTTCTTTTCTTGAAAGTTGTTTCACTCTGTCTCCTTGTTAGTTCTTTCATTTCTGTATTGATTTTGTGACAATATTTTTAATCTTTGTCTTAGAGGATTCTTGTGGTGACATGGAGTTGCTGGGCTAGTTACTCCTCCATCTTGGTTCCACCCCCAGAACCAATTCAATACAATTGTTTTTTTAATAAGATGTTTCAAATACATGATAGCTTTTCAGACATGTATGTCCATGATAGCTTGGGAAGTTTCCTACATGTTTTTGAAGTGGGTTTGGGGATTTGAACCCCTTGACTTGCATGAAAGTAAGCTAGTACATCATCTGAAGCTACTCACAGGGAGATTGAATGGTCTTTTCTCACCATTACACTTTCAGATTTCTCTGAAGCATTTGCCACACTGAGTGCTTTCTCCTCCTAATCTCTCTTCTCTGTTTTTTCATGATACTGCTCTTTCTCTTGTTTTCCTTGTTCCCTCATTTTCTCTTTCAGAATACCCATCCACATCATACCTACCTCACTATGGGTGTACTCCAAGTAAATGGTTCTGGATCTTCCTAACTTTTCTCTCTAGACACTCTTTTGATAAATTCATCAGCTCCAGAACCATTGTATTTTGAGCTAGCTATACATGTATTCATTTAAATATATATCATGGTCTCATTTTTTGTTTGTTTTGTATTCTTAGCACTTAGCCTAGTTCCTGGTACACAGCAGGTCTTTAATAAATGCTTAGTATTTCCTTGATTGCTCCTAAGAAATTCTTAGTATAACTAAGCAGGGGCCAAAATCTTCTTTAAAAAGGTCAGGGACAGAAAGATTCATGATGAAAAATGCCATTTGCCATCAGAGAATATACTGATAGAATTTTAATACAAACAAAAACATATTATATTTCACTAAAAATAATTTTTTGAGATCTTTTCCACAAAATTACTAATATAGAAAAATGTTTTACATGATTGCACATGAAAAATCTCTAGCAGATTGTTTATTGGCTCAGGGAAGAGGGATGGGAGGGAGGGAGAGAATTTGGAACTCAAAAAATTTTTAATGAATGTTAAAAAATTATTTTGTTTGTAATTGGGGAAAAGTAAAACATTATTATAAAAAATAAAATAAAGGTAAGCCCTAAGTTCATTCAGTAAATACCTATTAAAAGTCTAATATGAATGATGAACCATGATAAGGGAAAGATATATCACTGCTGAATTTTCCTACAACAAACATTGAACCAATCAATTGATAAGTTGAACCAAATTAATGTGCACTTATTAAGTTCTTACAATATTCCAGTCACTGTGTTAAGTGCTGGGGTTGTAAATATAAGGAAAAAGAGAGAAGAAATAATCCTCGATATTAAGGAGCATGCAATCTAATAGCAAAGACAATATGTAAGATAAAAAGGTAGAGAGGAGATAAACAGGGGAATGGAGATAAAGTTGGAAGAATGGAGAACGGTTGGTCTGGGCCTTTCTGCCATTTTGAAGACAATTGGTCTGGACCATTCCTCAAAATGGATGTTCCTGGAGGAACTCATCAATAGAAGGGACCCTAGGAAGGGAAGGAGAAGGCAACCGAAGCATGGTGGAAATGTCTGAAGAGTAAAACAGGTCTAGTCTTTATACACATAAATTAAGCAACTATCATGTGCCAAGCACTCTGAAAGGCACTAGATATTCAAGCAAACAAAAAATTAATCTCTTCTGAGAAGCTAAGTGGCTCAGTGGATAGAAACTAGGCCTGGAGATGGTAAATCCTGGGTTCAGATTTGGCCTCAGACATTTTCTAGCTGCATGACCCAGGGCAAGTCACTTAATCCCAATTGCCTAGGATTTGCCTCTATTCTGCCTTGGAACCAATACTTAGTATCAATTCTAAGACAGAAGATAAGGGTTTTTTTTAAAATAGGCTCTTTCCTCAAAGAGTTGACATTATATATTCATCTATCTATGTCTATATCTATTTAGTGTGCATCTACTATGTACAATGGAGAAGAAAATGACAAATAACTTTACTATCTTTGCCAAAAAAAAAAAGCCTAATAGGGTCATGAAGAGTGGGACAAGACAGAATAATAACTGAACAACAAAGCAAAAACTATGTACACGTTTCTGCAGGGGAATAGAGTGGGACAAGACAGATTCTTTACCCTGAAAGAGAAATAAACAATGTACACAGAAACAAAACACCACAGAATATGAGTGTCCTATTGCCACAACAGAAGTGCAAACAAAGTGATATAGAAGTACAAAGGAGGAGAACAATGAGTCCCAGAGTAGAAGTAGAGATTTAAAGCCAGAAGAGACCTTGGGATCCATCCAGTCTCACCCCCTCATTCTACAAATGAGGAAAAGGAGAATAAACAGATCAGTCATGACCCACTCTAAATAGAGATTAAATAATTTATTCAAGATCAGTGTGAGGGGCTTTTGGAGCATGCCCAATTTGCCTACCATGGATGCACCCCCAAGGGGGCATTCCTGGGCATTTGAACCTAGGTCCTCCAACTCCCAATCCATCTCTTTTTCTATTTTGTCAAGTTGTTGTTAGGAGAAGGTTTCTTGGAAGAGAAAGAATTAGTCTTTGCAGAAGGAAGAGATTTCCTTGGATGAAGCAAGAGGGGAAAGAAGAGTGGTATGAAAAACATCTCTTCATGGAATCAGGGAAGGAGGGAAGTGTTCAGAGCACATTTGACAGTTTGGTAGTGCAGTAGATGCAACACTGGACTTGAGGTCAAGAAGATCACAGTTTGAATTCAGTTTTTAATACTTGCTCGCTATGTGATACTGGGCAGGACATTTAACCTCTATCAGCCTCAGTTTTCTCATGCAGTAAAATGGGTTTAAAAATAACACATACCTCTCACTGTTGTCTAGCTCAGTAGTGTCAGCATTAAGTAGAAACCAGGTCCCTGGGGGTTGTATGTTGACTTAGAAAAATATAAATTACATTATCTATGTTATATTTTTATTTAATTTGTTCTATATTTCCCAAATTTGTTGAGCTGAATTTTGGAATTTTCAGTCAATCCATTTTGCAGCCTGTCCATGACTGAGTTGCCTGAAGACCAGAGATGTTAAGTGATCTGCTTGGGATCATACAACTAGTAAGTTTTAAAGGCAAGATTTGCTACCAAGTATTTCTAAATCTAAGTCCAACAGTCCATCTACTATAGCACATCTCAGTCATAAAGTGGGATTAATAATTCCTTCTTCATAGGCTACTTTTAAAGATTATTTTTTCTTATTGTTGTTATTATATTGTTTATTTCCATAGCAGGGGTTCTTAAATTAGGATTAATGGAGAAATTTCAGAGAATCTTTGAACTTGAAAGAGAAAAAAATGACATCTTTATTTTAACCAACCTTTGATTCCTCTGTCATTCTAGATATTTTATTTCATGCCCATAGAAATGTTATTCTGAAAAGAGGTCCATAAGTTTCTCTAGACTGTCAAAGGGGTTCATCTTTCCCCAGAAGGTAACTCCACTTCCCCCCTTGTCTCCTCAATGCCCTCTCCCTCTCCCTCTCCCTCTCTCCCTCTCTCCTTCTCTCTCTCTCTCTCTCTCTCTCTCTCTCTCTCTCTCTCTCTCTCTCTCTCTCTCTCTCTCTCTCTCTCTCTCTCTCTCTCTCTGTCTCTCTCTCTTTCTCTCTCTGTGTCTCTCTCTCTCTGTGTCTGTCTGTCTGTCTGTATGCCTGTCTGTCTCTCTGCCTGTCTGTCTCTCTCTGTCTCTCTCTCTTTCTCTCTCTGTGTCTCTCTCTCTCTGTGTCTGTCTGTCTGTCTGTATGCCTGTCTGTCTCTCTGCCTGTCTGTCTCTCTCTGTCTCTCTCTCTGTCTCTCTCTGTGTCTCTCTCTCTGTGTCTCTCTCTCTCTCTCTCTGTCTCTCTCTCTGTCTCTCTCTCTGTCTCTCTCTCTCTCTCTCTCTCTCTCTGTCTCGTGCACACGCACACACACACACACACACACACACACACACACACACACACACACACACACACACACTACTCTAGAGGTAAATCTGATGATTTGTTCTATATTTGAGGGGTATAGTCAAATTGGCTGCCTGAGAAGTGATAGGTTCCATCATTAGTAGAAGAAATTTGCTGGAAGTTGAATGAACATTTAACCAATTGATCAATGAACATTTTTAAAGTATCTATTATGTGCCAAGCAGTGGCTAAGCTCTGGGGGATACAAAAAAAAAGGCACAAAGCAGTCCTTGTCTTCAAGGAGCTTACTATCTAATGAAATTAGATTCTCAGGAGTTATGTAGAAGAGATTCCCTTGCAGATCATATTAGATGAGCTCTGCGTTCCCTTCCAACTTTGAGATTCTGGAATTCCATGTCTCTGAGTACCAAGCTGAGGAATTTTTATGTTCCTATAAGTATTATCATGCCTATGGCTCCATATGATCCCCTTAAGTGAAGTCTTTTCCCATTCTCTCTCATATGTCAAATCCTTCACACACACACAGTCCCAGGGGTGCATCACCTCTATTCTTCCCCAGGGCAAGATGGGAAAGAGATTTCTCTTTAGAGAACATATCCAGGTCAAAGTCAAGGATTTCAAAAGACAACTAGACAGCATGGTGCTTTTCTCGAAGGACAATAAGTAGTCTCCTTTCATATTTCTTTCCCTGACTTGTTACTGTTCTCTTTACCATTATTGATTTACGTTTTCAGTCAGGAACTCACCCAGCAGTCATGCTCAGCAGATGATCACTTGGTGTATACAAAATAGCATTCTATGAAATGAAGAATTTCAAAACCATTGGTCCTTTATGGGGCAGCTAATAGCAAGTGAGCTCCCAACGGGGCAAGGCCATTTAAACAAGACTTTCCACGCTGTTTCATAAGTCATTCAGTTAATACTAGACATCTTGGTATCCCTGGAGTCACAAGGTAATTCTCCCTGACACAGAATGTTGTTATCCATTGCTGCTTTTAAATTGTCAGGCTAATGTGCAGGATATCTGCCAGACAATGTTAACAACAGTACCTGGTTGTTCAAAAGATGGCTTTTATTGCACAAGAGCAGGGGCATCAAATAATAAGGATTGTGGTTCTTTCCACTTCTCAAAACCAAAAGAGCTTTCATACAAATGCAGACTTCAGTGTGTATTTGAGACACACATAAGCAAACACCCCACCCTACCCCATCACCATTTGGGACACTGGATAATTGCTCCAGGTTTGAGACACTCTGCGGATCAGTGTTAAGTCAAATCATAACTGAGGATCTCCCATTTCTGTCTTTTTGTTTTCCCTGAGATCAGCTTGTAGGGAAAGGGATTGGACAGGCTAGCCATAGAGAATGGTGTTAACAAAAGCATCTTTCTTTCTTTCTTTCTTTCTTTCTTTCTTTCTTTCTTTCTTTCTTTCTTTCTTTCTTTCTTTCTTTCTTTCTTTCTTTCTTTCTTTCTTTCTTTCTTTCTTTCTTTCTTCCTTCCTTCCTTCCTTCCTTCCTTCCTTCCTTCCTTCCTTCCTTCCTTCCTTCCTTCCTTCCTTCCTTCCTTCCTTCCTTTCTCCCTCCCTCCCTCTCTCTCTTTCTTTTTTCCCACCTTTCTTTCTTTCTCTCTCTCCTTTCTATCTTTCTTTTTCTCTCTCTTCCCCTCCTCCCCTCTCCCATATCTTTCCCTCTCCCCGCCTCATCTTTTTTAAGATTTAGTATCATTTCTAAGGCAGAAGAGTAGTAAGGGCTAGGGAATGGGGTTTAATTGATTTGTTCAGGGTCTAAACATTTGATCTCCCGTCTCCAGGCCTGGGACTCTATCCATTGAACCACCTGGTTGCCCCACTCATATACTTTCTTGAAACCTGGACTATATCTCACACTGGACATACACTCTGACCCTTTAGCCTTATCTTTTGATTAGCTGGTTCCTCCCAGAATCTCTAATGGAAGAAGTAGCATCAAGTTAAAGACATCTTCATTCTTTTCTAAGATGTATTCCTAACTAATCTCTCCACAGGACTTGCTTTCCTATGTCCCTCTGCTCAGTTCCTTTCCTCCCCACCCCCTTTTTAACTCCCTTCTATATTGTCTTCCTCCATTAACATGTAAGCTCTTTGAGGAAAAGGACAATCTCTTTCTGATTGTGTTTGTAGCCCTATCACTTATCATATTAAGTGATCTTTAGTGATATTAAATGATAATTAAGACAAACTGGGGACAGATTGGGCCTTAAATGACATTTGAAAGAATTTGGACTTTATTCTGTAAGTGACAGAGAGTTGCTAAAGGTTTTTAAGCAAATTAGTGATATGAATTTGTAAAATAAGCTAGCCTCAAACATCCCAATTGATACTGTGGAAAGAGTGCTAGATTTGGAAGTCATAGGGCATAAGTTCAAATCCTATCTCTATGATTTTCTATCTATATGGCTTTAGGCAAGTCATTTAACCTCTCTGGGTCTCAGTTTCTCCATCTGTAAAATGAAGAGATTGGTCTAGATTTGTGTTGGCAAACCTATGGCACACATGCCAAAGGGGGCTGCTCCCCTCTGCCCAGCAGCCCAATGAGAGCACTTCCTCCCTCCCCTGTCTGGGGTAAGGGAGTGGCTCCCATGTTGTGTGAGGGTTGCAGTTTGGGCACTTGGTCTCTAAAAAGTTTGCCATCACTGGTCTAGGTGATCTCTGAGCTCCCTTTCAGCCCTAAAGTCTACAATCCTATGTTTCAGTTTATTAGTGGGTTTTGGCATACTGAATACTTCCATTATAATTATGGCTTTATTTATGGGACTTCTAAAATAGAAATTATATTATATGCACTATATATGCACTAAGACTTTATTGATGAACATCTGAAATACGTTGTATTATACATATTATGTTACATGATATATTATGTTTGCTTATTTGATCCTCACAACATCCCTGTGAAGTAGGTAATGTTATCATCCCCATTTCATAGATGAGAAAAGAGAGGTTCAAAGACATAAAGTGACTTATCCAGGATTATACAACTTGAAATGTCAGAAATAAAATTCAAACACATGTTAATGGTTCTACATTTGACTTTTTTTTTTCAGGATACTAGCTAGCACATATACTACACTACAAACTATATTACAAACATAACATCACAAAAGTACTATGCAATTTCCCAAATGGTAACCACACCACTCTCTTCATCCAATTCAATTCTGGGCAATCTCATTCCATTTGCAGGGCTTTTCCAGGATTTATGTTCTAATAGATTTATTTAGTGGGTAGGTTGTCTATTCAAGTACATGGCACAGCCTGGCCAATTGGCACTATTGATACATTTTTTAAATGTATGGATTGTTAAGCCAATTTCTTTTAATGGATCTCATTAAGGAAGTTCCATGTATTTTAGGTCTTAATGTAGTCATCACAATTTCATCTACAAATGTCAGGAAAATCTCACCCTCTGCAGGATATCTCTCTTTCCTTTGGACTTTGTACTGGCATCTAATATGATTATCATGAACACTTTGTGAGTTGACATTCCTCTTTTAGCCTCACTTTACACTAATAATGAATAACCAACCAGTGTCCAACATATTAACATTTATTAAGCACCTGTGTGAAGGGTTAACCTTTTAGGTAGAAGTTTGAACAAAGGTCAGGAGAGCAATTTGGTAAACACAAAACACTTAGTTTATTTTTAGGAAAGTTCAGATAAGAAATAGAAAGGAGAAAAGTGAGAGTAACTAAAATTTTCTTAAAAACCCTAAATCTATCTGCCTTGGAAGGCAATTTCTTTTGCCAGGGCCAGGGCCAGGCCTCACTTCTCTACACAGACTAGCTAATAATTTATTCACTATCTAACTACCTACCTACCCAAGGTAATCAATAAGCATTAATCGTTACAGACTATTAAGGCCTTAAATTCGTTTTCTCTATCTCCAACTATTCATCAAAAACTGTCAGTCTCAGAGAGACAGACAGTGACCTCTCTCCAGGGAACCAAGAGACAAAAGTCCCTTCCAACTGTCACTTTCTCCTATGTATCCACTTTGTCTCCTAGGTAACAGAATCTTTAGCTCTAACCACAGAAGAGTTTGTTAATTGACTCTTACTGCAAAATGTTTTTGTTCCTCTGCCTCTTAAAGAGACAGAGGGAGAGATTAAGAAAACTCTCTTTTACACTAATTACCTCTCAAAGGGACCCAATCTAATGGAAACAACATTCAAAAAACTATGCACAAACAAGATATTTACAAACTAAATTGTATATGGTCAACAGAGTAAAAGCTCCTACATTTTTAATGTTCTTAACACAAAAAGCCTTCATGGCAATATTTTGCTCTACCAAAATGTCAATGTTTTGGAAAAAGAAGGGGTGAGTAACCAGTGAACAATAAATGCAGTAGCTTCTTGAATTCTCTACACCTCTCAGATTCAACTTTCTATCCACTGTGCCACCTAACTCCCTCTAGAAAGAAAAATGAAGACAGTTATATGAAAAACATTGAAAAAACAGCCCCACAGAGCAAAGACATTCACTCAGAATAAAGATAACCAATGAGTCTGGTTTTCCAGTGTATGGTAGAGACCCATTAATATTCCCATCTACTTAAAAGTAATTACTTTTGTTAGTTAATAAAACTTCTTGGTTGAATCGGTCAATAGGAACTGTGTGAATCAAGTTTATTCCTCATTTAATCAAATCAAAGCCATTGTATAAGCGACTGTTGTTGCTCAATCTTGTCCAAGTTTATATGACCCCATGGATTTCATCTATGGAATTTTCTTGGCAAAGATACTGGAGTGATTTGCTATTTCCTTTTCCAGTGTGTTCCCATTTATAGAAGAAGAACTGTGCAAATGGGGGTTAAATGACTTCCACAGAGTACCACTAGAAAGCATCTGAGGTTGGATTTGAACTCAGATCTTCCCAACTCTATCCACACTGGTACTCTATCCACACTGCACTACCTAGCTGCCTCAATAAGAAACTTAGTTAGGTGCTAAGAAAGGTATATGAAAGGAAGAAATTATCTCAGAACCAGAGAGGAATTTAGAGGGTTTAGAAGAAGAGAGGAAGAAATTATTTTATCTGGTTGCTGAGCCAAGAACCAGCAGCCTCAAGACAGCCAGTAAGTGGAGAAAGAGAAGGTGTGATTGAGCAGTGGCAAAGGAGATATTAAAGAGGGTCATGGCTTTGTAGGTATTTCAGGACAGAAGATTTTTGAGGCTGGTGCCACCAGTGTACCCCATCTACTCAAGCATGAGAGAAGTACCAAGAAAAGATCTGCTTATTCCCCAACTTTCCCTCCAGGTGCCTAACCATAGATACTATAATGTAATCTGCTGTTTCATTATCCAAATATTTCTAACAACCTGAATTTTTGCTTTGCACAAAGAGGCCAGGGTTTATAGATATAAATACAAGCACATATAATGTAGTAGATATAAATGTAAATTTAGGCAGAGAGCCCAACCTCTGTCTAAATGTTCAGAATTTTTCTAACTGGGGCTTGAAATGATTATAAATGAAATCATAACTTCTAATCTAAAATTAACTCCTTGAGGTTGAAGTGGAAGGAATCATGTCAACATGAGGGGCCCTTAATTTGCCCTTAGGATTAGAATAAGGTAATTATTATAAGTGTTATATCAGCATCTGATTTATATATGAATGGCACGAGGACTTAAAAGTTAAAAGCTCAGAAACCCTGATGCCTAGATCTCTTTAGAGATTATAGAACAACTGTAAATTATCTGTTTGTGGCTTGTCTGAAAGAAATATGGATTCTGGTTTATCACTATAATTTATAGATGAATCTTTTCATGAAAGAGTTGGTCAAAGCCAACCCTCCAAATGGATCTTAGACTCCTCAAAGCTGGGTCACAGGAAAATCTCAAGGTTTGCATTCTAACTGCTACTGAGAAGAGCTGATTGGAGTAAAAATTTGGCTCTTCTGAAAAAGTAATTGAAGAAACATTTTACTGCTTGGAGAAAAAAACTTTATGCTTTAAAAAGCTCACTGGCAGAAAATTGTTCTACTTTTATTTTTTCTTTCTCTGCCACCTACTACCTGAGAATTTGAAACTCCTCAGAACTCAGATACCAGAACAAGCCTGGAAGAACTATGTAAATCCTAGATGTTTCTGTTGAAATAAAGGAATGATGCCTCAGAGCCCAGCCAAGGAATAATCCTGGAAAAATTGCAGTTCCCAAGCTTTGGGTTGCTGTTTTTGCAAAAAGAGCTAAATACTCTAGGCAGCCTAGAGAGGAATGACATCAGTGTAAGAGCCATTTGCAGAAGAGCAGACACACCAAGAGGTGTGACCCAAGTTCAGTAGCCAACTGGGGAGGAGCAGTTCTTCCCATCAGTGACTTGAGGTTCAGATTATTCCTGAAAGAGACCATAACCATCAAGGTTATGAGTTGCTCCAAAGTCATAGGTCTCCTACTCATTTGCTTACATTCTATGGTTTCATTAAGTTTGTTGTCCCTCTGCCCAACAGACACTGCATGCCTTGGTAAAAGAATGGGTTCTATGGTTATGGATAGAATGGTACATTTTGATTTTTCATGTTTTGCCTTCTTTTTAACAAACATTTGTGCTTAAGAATCAGTGACATCATCTTAGCTGATTTGTTAAATGAGAAGCACAGCAATGGGAGCTCAACAGATATAGTATATAGTAGTATGAGTATATTCTCCCAGGGTTACCCCTACTACCCTGAAAGAAATAAATTGTAGCAGTTTCCTCTTGGAACTCCCAACCTACAGGCAAGAATATAGATCAGGAAAGCCAATCAACCCAGAGAGGAAGCCTAGAAGGAGGATATGGGGAGATGGCCAGCCACCATGCCCTATGTTATACATATGAGGGATATGTATTCAAATAAAGCTCTCTTGTACTCATCTAAGTCTATTGTTTTCAAATCTCTGCAACCCATAAAACTTTAGTATATGAAGTTGATATTATAACGCCCCTTTTCTTTTTACTTACCCAGTGGGAAAATTAGAAATAAATATGCAGTAATCTATTGAATCAAGTCCCAAATTTTTCAGTAGTGATCATGCCCAAACGACTAAAATCTTCCTTCCCCAATCTGATAGCTTCATAGGAGCTGGACTAGATGCCAGGAGAAAAGATAACTCAGCATGATGACAAGGTCTAAACCTTGAAGGAAACCTCCTATAAGGAATTTCTTTTATGTTTAAACAGACACACAAGGTATTAATTTACACAGCTGACTAATGGGTCATAACAAGCCTTTAGGGTCTGCCTTGTAAACAACATACAATCGCAAAATCTCTCTGTTCTCTTTATTAGATTACAATGAGCTCAGTGGCCCCAAGCACTCTGCTGGGTAAATAGGACATGGTTCTATGTGGCAGTCAGGCTTCAGGGTCTCCTCCAAATGCTGCCTCAAATGTGTAGAAATGTAGGCTATTTTTAGACTACCCAGAGAACACACCCAGGTCATTATCCCAGTCAGTCTGCTTTTTTTTTCTCCTGCCTATTAATTCCAAGATGGGATGTTCCTTTTAAAAATAATGCTAAGTGTCAGTCATATCTCTTTGATGTAGATGAATATTACAAATTTGAACATGGAGCTCTGGAGCCTTAGCCTCTTCCTCCATGAAAGTTTTATTTTATCCTTGGAAAAGTAGAGTTTATAACTAATAGATAAATAAACCTAGGTGGGAACTACAGATGTGAAATGTGGTATATACATTGTTGGACAATTTCTGAATCAGCTGGCTTTGCTTAAAATTTTCCTCTGTTACAAATTGGAGTGAGAAAGATTTAGAGGAAATGGCTGGTGTAAAAAACATTAAAAAAAAAAAGAACTCTGAGCTCTGACTCTCATGAAAAGGAGGGCCCCTCCTTATCCAGAGCTAATCCATGAGCTATTGGAAATCCTGTTTCCTATTGACATGAAGTCCATAAGCTTTTAAAAGCTTTATCTATGATCCACAAGGAGCAAAGGTCAAAATCAGTTACATTATGTCCCGAGAACCATCCCTATTCCCTGCAGTGAAGAATAAATAATGTCTCTCTGAGCTCTGCTACCCCTGCAAGCACTAAAGTTCACAATATTTAACATAGAACAGCTTTATTCATATAGGAAAGTCATATAGTAAGAAAAGAAAAAGGCCTAGAAATAGGCTCCTCCCCAACCCCTTTCCAGTAATAGCTCCCTCCCATTGAGGTTCTTAAGCTCTGAAACTTCTGAAAACTCACAGCCAGCATTTAATCACAGTCTACTCAAAGGTCCTGATGAAAAAGCAGCATCTCTGGGGTCTACACTTCACTTGCTACTCCCCACCGGGCAATTTCATCTCTCCCTCCGCGGTCTAATCAGTTTCAGTGGGCGGGATTACCGCGTAGTACCTGCTCTGTTGCTCATTCACTGTCACTTGCCAATTCTCCTCCTCCCCCCGGACTACTTAGAAGTGTGGTCAGCTTCATCTCCCCGCAGTCACTGACGGCCACTGCGTGTCCCAAAGCTCTGCTCTCTCTGTTCTCCCACAAGTCCTTGAGGGGAAGCTTCATGTCCCCAACACTACCTCCCCTTGCGACTGCTACTGCCTGAGAGTTTCCATCCTAAGTTAAGGGGAGATAGAGAGATCCCGACACGTTTATACATCAAAGCCAAATTCACTAAAGATTCATTGGCCACTTGCTTTGGGCAAGGGGGCACGCTTCTTCTCAAGGGGCAAAAGGCTGCCCATTAAAGGGACCCAGAAGCAGATGCTAACCATCTAATCCACTCCAATACAAGTCCTAGTTGGGCACTTGTTATATACAAAGCACCATGCTGGGCACCATAGATAAAACAAGAAAAGAAATATCTATACATATCTATCTATCTATCTATCTATCTATCTATCTATCTATCTATCTATCTATCTATCTATTTAAACCCTTACCTTCTGTTTGGAGTCCATTGCCTAGCCCTTACCACTCTTATGCCTCAAGCATAAGTGACTTACCCAGGGTCACACAGCTGGGAAGTGCCCATGGCCAAATTTGAACCTAGGACCTCCAGTCTCTAGGCCTATCAATCCACTGAGCTACCCAGCTGCCCCTCCCAATGTATATTATTAATTATATATTATATATTATCAATATATTGATTTTTGGCTACAAGGTTCATGTTCTTTCCCTCTCCTTTTTCCTTCCTCCCTCCTGGAGCTGACAAGCACTGGGTTATAGATATGTCACTGTTCAAACCTACTTCCATATTATTCATATTTGAATAGTGTTCTTCTAAAGTCAAAACCCCAGTCATATATCCATCGAACCACATCATGTGTTTTTCTTCTGCATTTTTACAAAATTGTTATTTTTAGATAGAAGAAAGCATTAACAAGTAGGGAGATCTAGAAGGATTCCCACCAAGAAGACATATGAAGTGAAACTTGAAGAAATTCAAGGATTCTAAAAGTCAGAGGCAAAGGAGGAATGCATTCTGGGCATAAGGGAAATGGCTAGTACAAAAGGACACAGAGGCAGAAGAGGGAATGCCAAATTCTCTTTAGCCATTTCACAAAGTTGCCAACAACAATTTTCAGATATAAATTTTTAATACAAAGAGTTAACATTCACATTGCATTTTAAAATCTGTGAAGTGCTTTAGGGGCATTTTTCTTATTTGATCTTCACAACAACTCTGGGAGATAGATGCTACTATCATCTCCATTTTGCATATGAAAAACTGAAGCACCAATTGGTTAAGAGACTTGCCCAGGCTCACACAGCTAGTAAGTATTTCAGACAAATTTGAATTAGTATTTTCCTGACTCCACAGATAATTCTCTGTCTACTATGCCACCTAGGTGACTTAACAGAATAGACAAATGAAGTTTCCTCCGACAGGAGGCGACCATTTGCTTATGACCAGGTCTCTGCCTGATGAAAGCAATGGGTTTAAAGTCAAAAGACCTGTTTTTGAATTCTAAATTTTTGAATTTTAAATTTAAATTAAAATCCTTATTCCCTGTGGCCTTAGCAAATCAATGACTTCGCTAAATATCAATGATTTGTTTTATAAAACGAAGAAGTTGGATGAGACGACCAACCGCCTACCTCAAAATTCTGTAAGGGTCCTTGCAATTACCCGACTGAAAAATGTATAAGCCTAGTCTTGCTAAGGCAAGCTGGGGCATTAACTGGAGGAAACTATACTCAGCAATGGCCCTATGAATCCACTAGGGGGTGCAAGCGGATTTATTTACTGTCCCATCCTAGAGCCTGCTCTAAATGCTCTCAACCCAGAAGAAAGAAAAAAGATGAAAAGTGCCCCCGGGCCACAATTGAAAGTGTTGAGAGTGGAGGGTGTTTTAGCATGGGGTCTAATAAAGGAGAACATCGTTTTTATTAATTGCATTAAGCTGTTTTCTGGTTTTATTTTGGGAGTTGACCTGAAACCCATGCCCTGGAGATAAGGAGGTTACATAAGGCAGCCAGGACCTGCCTCCTGGGTCGGGGCTGGCAAGCCGTCAGCTTTGTTGGGGTGAGTCAACACACATGGAGACTAGATGTTCCAGAAGAGCCTTTCAAGGAAGGTTACAAGCTCTTTGTACTCGCGTAGAAGCCCTCATTTGATCCATTCCCAAACGAAGGAGACTAGGTAGCAATAAACACAATTGCTAGTGTGGAAAGGTTGGGTCCGACTCATTCTGTGAAGAGAGTAGCCAAGACGCTATTTCCAGACTTTAGAAATAGGAATCGGGGGTGGGGGTGGGGGAGAGAGAAATGGGATAAAAGGGGAAGGGGCAGCAAGTGGGGACGCACTCGGGCTCAGTGAATGAGAGGAATTTGCTTCACACAATAGCTTCTTACTCTCCTGGCCTATTTTTCAGCATGGAGTAGAAAGAGGGCAGCAACCCAAAGACCACAAAGATCCCCTAGACTAGGTCTTACATTGTACATCTTGAAGAACGGTTCAACAGAGCCTTGTTTTCTGCTTCTGGGCTACTGGTGATGTTGGGCTTCCGTTTCCCAGCCTGTCACAGGAAGCAAGCAGAGTAAATCAGCTCAGGGTTCTTATGGCTAAATATTTCTTTTTCCTTGGAGAACAACACATTCAAAATGCCATTAAAGCCGGATGGCGATTGGAGTTAGTCCAACCATAAACCATCTTAATGAACAGTAATAGAGAACAACAATTATTGTTGACTTTAGAATGCAAACAAGAACTTTAGCTACTGATCTCTATCAGCCTATGAGTCCTGGCTGAGATTCTGCACAATGTTTTAGTGGTTGCTTAGCAATGGAAAATGAGCTGTTCCTGTCTCTTATCACTAGAAGTATAGTAAGAACAATGCTTATCATTTAACTGAATAGGTATGAAATTAGTTTATTTTTCCTCCATTTGAGAGGGCAATTGGCAACAAAGTGAGTTGTTTGGGCTCTGGGCACTGGAGAGGTTCTAGTGGGGGAGATTCTCCTCTTTTTTTCCCCCTAACTAGCCCTTCATTTGAGTTTTTTTCCAGTGTTGCTAAAGCTTGTGCCTCAGGATAGTTCTTACAAAACTGTCGTTAAAAACACCAAATAAATGTACACATGCCTCACCCTTGCCTCACATTCACTTTTATAAGAGAAAAAAAATCTTCAAGTGTATTTTATCACATGAATTTTTCCTCTAGAGAAAAGATGCTTTAAAAAAAAATCAACACTAGAAAGATCTTCAAGCCAACCATAGAATTTGAGTTGGAAGCGACCACAGAGAACACTGAATCTAATACCTATCTGAAGCATGAACCCCTTAAAAATATTTCTTATAAGTGGTTATCCAGCTTTTACCAGAAGACTTAAAGTAACAAGGAGCTCATAAGGCAGCCTCTTCCATTTGTTGACAACCCTAATGGTTGGAAACTTTTCTTCGGTAGCCTCTTGAGTATATTCTCTTGTATGTGGAGCCCCAAACTAGCCACCCTAGGTTCAAGATCTTCTGTGGTTCATCTCAATAAAAACTATACTTCATAGGCCCCTATTAATGTGGATATTTTTGCTAATCTGTCAGAGAATATGTGATTTCAAAACAAAAGACATTTATTCACAGTATAGTGAACAAAAGACAAGAAAAGAATCCCTCAATAAATACCCAAGTTTCCTTTTCCACAGGTTACTATACTTCCAATGGAGAAGAGAACACCCATGTGTCAAGGGCATAGGCACTGATGGCACAAAACAACCCTAGTTTTCATGCTATATGCTGCTGAATGCAAAAAATCTGTTTCCCTACACTTATATTGAGCTGAAATGTAGCCATTTCTCTATTCTCTGAAACCAAGAATATAAATATAATATCTTTTTTCCATGACAACCCTAGAAGATGCACATATGTGTCTAGAACAATCCAAACCTTTGACATTTTAGAGCTCCTCATGTTCTTGGTTAGCATTATCCTACCCTCTGCTATTCCTTGAGGGGCTTCCTATCTCTGCTCACTAAAGGATACCCAGTTTCTGTGATGGGCACATCATCTCTCCTAAGTGTAGCATGGCTGCTCTCCCCTGGGCATCACATGTCTGCTCTCTTCTGAGAACTTCTGCTGGTCTCTTGGTTGCTGAGCTTCTCTCTGCTAACAGCTTCTGAGATTTATCTCTTCAGAGACACCTATATGTGCTAAAGTGCAGTAATTAGTAAGCCTAATCCTGAAAAAGGAAGGCTCTTCAGTCATAGATAGGGAAGGTTCTGAGTCATTACAAGCAGCTATAAACAATTGAACAAAACCAAGCCTTTCTCTCAGGCTAAAGTTATATCTATCTACATATCTATATCTATTTTTAACTGTTTGTGTTTGGCACTCAATCAAAAACCGCTATTCCAGGCAAGCATATGACACAGGGTTAGACTTTCTCAGTAACCTCTGTTTAATCCATTGTGAAGCTCTTTGGTGCCCAAATCTGTTTTTGGTAGCCTCAGACAAAGAATCTACATAGAAACAGTATGGAATCTGGGTCCAAAAAACTCATTTCGTTTCTATGATCCTCTCTAGTTTGACATGCAAATAAATCTAAGTAATAAGAAAACTAAATGAAAATAAGGTTGGTCATTGTCTTCCACCTTCCCAGCCTACATCTCTGCCTTATGATATATGATTTAAATGATTTTTAAAAAAGACTGGACATCATATTTTAAGAAATTATAAAGGAAAATGGCCTAATTATCTTAAAACCAGAAGATAGAGTAGAAACTGAAAGACTTCACTGATCACTTCCTAGAAGAGATCCCAAAGTGAAAATTCCCAGGAATATTATAGTCAAATTCCAGAGCTCCCAGTTCAAGAGAAAATTCTTAAAGAAATCATAAAGAAACCATTTAAATATTGTGGCACTGCATTCTAGATCACAAAATATTTAGATCTATCACATAACAGAAGCAGAAATCTTGAAATATTATATTATAGAAGGCAAAAGAATAAGGATTACAAACAAGAATTACCTTCCCAGTAAAATTGAGTATAATTCTCTGAGGAAAATAGACATACAACTAAATAGAGGATTTTCAAGCATTCCTAAAGAGCAGAGCTGAATAGAAAATCTGATAATCAAATGCAAGCCCCAAGAGAAACATAAAAAGGTAAACATGAGTGAGAATCATAAGGGACTTAATTAAGTTAAATTTTATTTCTATATGGGAAGTTAATATATGTAACCTTTAAGAATTCTATCACAATTAGAAAAATTAGAAGGAGTCTACTTAGACAGAGGGAATGGATGTCTATTATATTGAAATGATCTTAAAAGAAGAATGAGAAAGAGGGGTGCACTGGAAGAAGTGAGGAGGGAGTGGAAGAATGGGGAAGATTATCTCTAGTGGCAAAGAATTGGAAACTAAAGGAATGTCCATCAATTGGGAAATGACTGAACAAGTTGTGGTAGATGATTATAATGGAACACCAGTCTCATAAGAAATGGTGAAAAAGATAATCACAAACAAACAAACAAAAAACCCAACCTGGAAAGGCTTATATGAAAAGGTGCAACATGGAGTAAAAGAACCAAGTGGCTGTTGTACATAGTAACAGCAATAATGCAAGATGATCAACTGTGAATGACTTAACTCTTATCAACAATGCAAGGATCCAAGACAACTCCAAGGAACTCATGATGAATAAAGGAGATCCACTGTCATAGAAGTAACTAATGAAATCTGAATGCAGAATGAAGCATACCATTTTTTCACCTCATTTCGTTCATGAGGTTTTTTTTTTCCTAGTGTAAGCAATATGTGTCTTTTTTCACAACATGACAAATATAGAAATAGGTATTGCAAGATAGCTCATGTATAACATATATACTTTGCCTGCTGTGTTGAGGTAGAGGAGTGGGAAGGAGAGAGTGAGAAAATATGGATCACAAAATGTCAGAAGATAATTATTGAGAATTGTTTCTACAGGTAATCTGACACACAAGGGAAAATGTTTTCAATAGAAGGGATAATGGATAAGGCAAGGCTTGAAACTTATTCCCAACCTAACTGGTTCAAGAAGGGAAGAATATATAGGCACACAAATCTGGATATAGAGATTCATCTTACCCACCAGGAACATAAGAGGGGAAGAGTCTAAGAGAAAAGTAGGATCATAATAGGGAGGAGAGTCAACTAAAGGAGGTAGTGGCCAGAATCAAAATTTTCCTGTCTCCCTACACTTATACTCAGCTGAAAACTGGCTATTTGCCCTGTTCTCTGAAGCCAAGAAGATAAACATAATTCTTCTTCCCCATGACAACCCTTCAAATATTTGAATGAAGACATCATGCCTCGAGTCCAGGTCTTCTCTTTTAATAAATAGAGACCTTTCATTAGGCCTTGACTCTCTCAACATTATTTATCTAGAATTTCAGAGACCAGTTACCCTTAGTGTATTATAGTGTAATATAATATAGTTTATATTAGTATAGTGTATTATATTATTAAATTATAGTGTAATATAGTGTAAGGTAAGTTGGGGCAAGCAATTGCTTTGCACCCTGCATTTCTCCAAACTCTCATCTCTGACCACTGCTCCAAGGAATCAACTAGATAGTTTGGGCTCTAGTGACTGGGGAAACAGTACAGAACACCAAGAACTGGTGCTAAAATAATATTTGCAGTATTCATATACATACGACCACCCAATAAATGAATACAAAGGCAAGAGGCAAGACTGAGGCTGGTTGCCTGGCAATAAACTTTTCTCTATATCTCTATGCAACCTACAGATGGCTTAGGGTCTATGGGGTGTTTATAGAAGACTGGTATCTCTGGTTTGAGGACTTGCTGAGTCTTTTTCAGGTCTGTTTTCCTCCTTCGGTATGCATCTTCCACCAAAATCTAACTTGTGGCTTCAAGAAGCTGTAGCATGTGCAGCAGCCACCCTCCAGTGAATCATCTTGGTAGATAGGCTAAACTAGATTGAGGGTTATTGATAGGCTCACACTTGCCAGTAAGTTGGTGGGATCTATCCCATATATGGGAAGAATCCCCCTGCAGAAGTGGTATTTGAGAAAAATTCACTCCATTGACAATGAAGGCAGTGGAAGCAGGCACAGTGGAGCACTTAAAACTTGGTCAGACATCAAAGAAGTCAAGGTCATCCACAGGCTCCTGAGTCATCACCAGTCTTCTTGATTTTGTCTTGCAATGACTCTGGAAGCCAGTGAAGCCAATGACTTGGTGCAACTAAGTCCCAACTGGCTTTAAATCTGTCATTCTATAAGGCTGCCCTGAATATTCATTTTAACCAGAATTTGATTCCTTATTCACTAAACCCATTAAAGTAGATATGGAGGGAAAGAGTATTAGGTATAATCATAGGATCACAGATTTGGTGCTAGAAGTTATCTTAGAAGCCTCTAAGTCCAACCCCTTCATTTTAACAGATGAGGAAACTACTTACAGATGGGGTCCAAAAGGGATAAGTAACTTGCACAGAGTCTTAAAGAAAATAAAGTGTCCAAGATTCACACCTTGAATCCAAGATTTCCTGTTTCAAGGGCTAATGCCCCCTTCACTAAATCAGAGATGTTAAAGGTCCCAGAATCAGAATGAAACAAGATCAGGAAATTGTTTAACAAAATAAATGAATACAATATAATATAGGTAATGTTAATTTGTGCTTTTCTAAATCAACATGAGGCCCTTGAGATCTGAGTTTGACACCACACTACATTACACCTCACTTGACATTGTAAAATCATTTTATAAGCATTTGCATGACTCAATAATTTGCTGAGGTAGGTAGTAAAAATATTATCACCATAATATAATATATATAATATATATATATATATCACCATAATATAATATATCACCATCACATAATAAATAACTTGGGGAAGTTAGGGTACTGCCCAAAGGTAATAAGTAGCAGAGACAATATTTTAACTTGGTTCTTTAAAAACACACACACACACACACACACACAACCTTACTTTCTGTCTTAGTAGCAACTCTAAGACAAGGTCAAAGATGTGTTGAACAGGGTTAAATGACTTTCCCAGGGTCACACAACCAGGAAGGGTTTGAGGCTAGATTTGAACCCAGGCTTTCCTCATTCCAGTCCTGGTGTTCTATCCAATTTGCTACCTCATCACCCCCTAACCTAGTTCTACTAATTACCCATTCATGTAAAGTACTCTTCCCTTTTTATATGATACCTGTAGAGTGTTCCTATGACTCTCCCATTCCCCACCTCCATCAAAATACAGCCTTTCTCTCCACACAATGGCAGGTACTACAGATAGAAGGAAAGAAAAAGAGATATTATATAAAATATACCAATAAAACTGAAAGTGGCTCCCCAAAACAACTGAATTAAAATGAATGCAATTAAAGTGAATGAAATTAAATCAGTCTTAACTTCATATGATTTCAGCCTCTATTCCGAGACTCCAAATAGGTTCAAATTCCACAAGCTCCTTCCACTTCCTAGAGAAGAATAATTTCAATATCAGTTTCGTTCAGGGTTAGAAGTATGAGAAGGAACGTCACCTTCTCTGATAATACTTTTTTTACCCTGCCTTTAGTTGAAGTGTAAGTTTCCCTTAAACCCACTCAAGATTATTAGAACTAATAGATATGTTTAGCCAAAGGGTTTTTATAGTCTTACACAGGTAATGTGGCTTGGTGGAATAAAGTCTGGAAAGGCCTGGATTCAAATCTTTTCTCTGACACTGTCTAGCTAAGGGACCATGTGCAAAATATTTCATCTCAGGGTCCTGTCCTGTTTTGTAGGAATAACCATACTATTAGAATCTACTTCAAAAATAATGAGGTTCAGCTTAAATTCTGGTTGTGGACAATGCTTTTGCAAATTTTAAAACATTATGTTAGTTAGGAATATTGTTAATATTCCTTGAATGGTCTTAAATTTTTTTATTAACTTAACAAACATCAACCAATATGAATATTTGAATTAATTGAATTGAAAAGAGGATTACATATGAAACTATGAACTTCTATTATATACGTGTTGTTTTTTTACAGTGTAATTTTAAATTTAGCATAAAATCCCATACTACACTGCTTATCTTTGTCCCCTTTTAAACTTCTTTCTATACTCTTCTGTGTGTTTACTAATACTTCATTATTTTTTTCTTTATTTTCTTATTTTCCATCACTTCTTAATGCCACCAACTCCTCCCCCTAATAATTTATTATTGTTGTTGAGTTGTTTCAGTGATATCCAACTCTTCATGACCCTCTTTGGGGTTTTCTGCCATTGCCTTCTCTAGTTCATTTGACAAATGAGGATTTGAGGCAAACATGGTGAAGTGACTTGTTCAGAGTCGCACAGCTAGTGAGTGTTTGAGTCAGATTTGAACTCATGAAGATGAGTCTTCCTGATTCCCAGACCAGTGCTTTATCCACTGTGCCACAAAGCTGCCCCTTACAGCTCATACCCCACAATTAGAAGCTTTTCCTTAAAACAAAAATCTTTAAGTCTTTTTCCAGGTCTACTGGAAACAAGTTTGCCAAAGATGATTTAGAACAGGCTTCTGATTTGGGAAGCACCTTTCTATTTCATAATTAAGAACAAAAAACTTATGCTGGCAAAGTGGATACAGTTTGCAATGTGCTTTTATATAAATTCTGGGAACAATAATCAAACCAATATACAACTATGTGTAGAAAAGGCATAACAAGTTACTCTACCCAATGGTTCTCTTCTAATCTCTAAAACAAGACTCTGTTCAGATGATCACTATTTCCCTTTGATGTGTGACACCCCCCCCTTTTGAATTCAAATTCCTTGAGGGCAAGGACTCACTAGCACCGAAGGAGGAGCCTGGCTCATAGGAGGCACTGAATAAATACTTATTAATATATTATATGATAGATTATAGTTATTATATTATCATATAATATTTATTGATCAGTGATCCACCTAGTCACAAGCTTCAGAGCCACAAGAGAATTTAGAGATCAGTGAACCTGACATCCCCTATACCCTTTTTCTTTTTAAATGGACGAGGAAACATGAAGTTCATAGGGGTAATATGACTTGTCCCAGATTGTTGTTGTTTAGTCATTTTTCAGTGATGTCCAACTCTTCATGATCCTATTTGGGGTTTTCTTGACAAAGGTACTAGAGTGATTTTCCATTTCCTTCTCTAGTTCATTTTACAGATGAGGAATCTGAGGTAAACAGGGTTTAATGACTTGCCCAGGATCACACAGCTAGATTTGAACTCAGGAAGACCTTGAGTCTTCCTGACTCCAGACTTGGCATTCTATTCACTATAAAGGTGGGTGGGGGGGAGGTTAAAATGCAAAGCCTTTCACGCTAAATCTAGTACTCAAGTCAATACCCTTAAAAATTCAGCTGGGGGAGTTGATTTGTTATAGTAGTAATTAAAGGATCTGGAGTCCAGTGTCCATTTGCTAGAACTGGACCTTCTGGGGTAAAAAATTTCCTCTGGTAAAAGGGGATTAGGGTTGAGGGGTGGAAACTAATTACAACTTAAGCATGAATTCTCCTTTGCTGATGATATTTAATATGTGTACTTCATTTCTGCTTGCGTGGAAGAGGGAATGAGAACAAAACTGATAGGTATCTCTAGTCTATGTATATGATAAAGAAGGTTAATTTATTTATTGATTACATAATAAAAGAAGAAAACAAATAGAGCATCATGAAGTTCGATAAACCCATAGACTGACTACTGGCAATAAGTACTCACAGATTGAACAGAAAGTACTGGGAAAATTAAAAAGCCTTTTGGCAGAAATTATGGTTAGACAAACAACTCATACCATACTCCATAAAAAGCTCTGAATAGATACATGTCTTAAGGGTAAAAGGTCATCTCATAAATAAATTAGAAGCACAGAGAGATAGACCCTTCATAGCAAAGTAGAAAATTAATACTGAAGTGTAATAATTTTTATATGAAAACTTTCTTAAATCTTTGTTTTTGAAGGTCAACCAGCTTTCAAGGTAAAGTAATTTACTCCCAGGCCTCAAAGCATCTCGTTGGGTTGGCTTTTGCTAGAAGCAGGGTGGAGACCTGCTCATTATTTATCTTTAAAAAAGAACTCTCTCCCAGCTTTTGGGACAAAAATCCACTATTCGATAAAAACTGCCGGGAAAATTGGAAGACAGTGTGGGAGAGATTAGGTTTGGATCAACACCTCACACCCTACACCAAGATAAATTCAAAATGGGTGAATGACTTGAACATAAAGAAGGAAACTATAAGTAAATTAGGCAAACACAATATAGTATACATGTCAGACCTTTGGGAAGGGAGAGGCTTTAAAACCAAGCAAGACATAGAAAGAGTCACAAAATGTAAAATAAATAATTTTGACTATATCAAATTAAAAAGTTTTTGTACAAACTAAAATCAGAAGGGAAACAACAAATTGGGAAACGATCTTCATAAAAACCTCTTACAAAGGTCTAATTACTCAAATTTGTACTCAATTGTACAAAAAATCAAGCCATTCTCCAATTGATAAATGGGCAAGGGACATGAATAGGCAGTTCTCAGATAAAGAAATCAAAACTATTAATAAACACATGAAAAAGTGTTCTAAATCTCTTATAATCAGAGAGATGCAAATCAAAACAACTCTGAGGTATCACCTCACACCTAGCAGATTGTCTAACATGACAGCAGAGGAAAGTAGTGAATGCTGGAGGGGATGTGGCAAAGTGGGGACATTAATGCATTGTTGGTGGAGTTGTGAATTGATCCAACCATTCTGGAGGGCAATTTGGAACTATGCCCAAAGGGCGATAAAAGACTGTCTGCCCTTTGATCCAGCCATAGCACTGCTGGGTTTGTTTCCAGAGATAATAAGGAAAAAGACTTGTACAAGGATATTCATAGCTGCGTTCTTTGTGGTGGCCAAAAATTGGAAAATGAGGGGATGTCCATCAATTGGAGAATGGCTGAACAAATTGTGGTATATGTTGGTGATGGAATACTATTGTGCTTAAGGGAATAATGAAGTGGAGGAATTCCATGGAGACTGGAACAACCTCCAGGAAGTGATGCAGAGCGAGAGGAGCAGAACCAGGAATTCATTATACACAGAGACTGATATACTGTGGTACAATCGAAGGTAATGGACTTCTCCATTAGGGACAATGCAATGTCCCTGAACAATCTGCAGAGATCTAAAAAACACTATCCACAAGCAGAGGATAAACTGTAAGAGTAAAAATACAGAGGAAAAGCAACTGCTTGACTACAGGGGTGGAGGGGATATGACTGAGGAGAGACTCTAAATGAACACTCTCATGCAAATACCAACAACATGGAAATGGGTTTGAATCAAGAACACATGTGATACCCAGTGGAATCGCGCATTGGCTATGGGAGAGGTGGGGGATGGGGGGAGGAAAAGAAAATAATTTTTGTTTCCAATGAATAATGTTTGGAAATGACCAAATAAAATAATGTTTTTAAAAAATTGTGGTATATGTTGGTGATGGAATACTATTGTGCTCAAAGGAATAATAAAGTGGAGGAATTCCATGGAGACTGGAAAAACTTCCAGAAAGTGATGCAGAGCGAAAGGAGCAGAACTAGGAAAACATTATACACAGAGACTGATACACTGTGGTACAATCTAAGGTAATGGACTTCTCCATTAGTGGCAATGCAATGTCCCTGAACAATCTGCAGGGATCTAGGAGAAAAACACTATCCACAAGCAGAGGACAAACCGTGGGAGTAAAAATACCGAGGAAAAGCAACTGCTAGACTACAGGGGTTGAGGGGACATGTCTGAGGAGAGACTCTAAATGAACACTCTAATGCAAATACCAACAACATGGAAATGGGTTTGAATCAAGAACACATGTGATACCCAGTGGAATTGCGCATCAGCTATGAGAGAGGTGGGGGATGGGGGGAGGAAAAGAAAATGATCTTTGTCTCCAGTGAATAATGTTTGGAAATGCTCAAATAAAAAAAATAAATTAATAAAAAATTTTTTTAAAACCTCAAAAAAAAAAAAGAACTCTCTTAGGTAAGAAAAGTAAGCAAATTCTAGACTCTGTGTTAGACTACAGTAATCCAGCCATATGGTGAAAAGGAAAGGATGTGTTGGCACCTTTCCTCTATGAACAAAGACCTGCCTTTTCATATGATGAAGTAATGAGGGAGGAGTAGGGGGTCTCTAAGTCCACCTCCTCCATGTCTATTTACTAATCAGAGATATCTTAGGGTATCAGTCCAAGGAAGGGATTGAGTGGTGGGGTCATGAGGAGTATTTATTAGTTTCCTCTCTCTCTGGCCCCACTCCTTTGCCCTGTTCACTCTCTTTGATGCCCATTCAGATTGTGAAGGAAGTCAATTGACCAGTTTAGATTGCCTTGAGCAGGCAACTAATAAATTAACTTAAAATTAAGAAATACTGCCTCTTGAGAATTTCAATCATTACAGCTCTAAAAAGGGGAAGAATTCTTCACCAAAGGATGGAACAGAGGATCACAGGAGATAAAACGAAAAATTTTGATTCCATAAAATTGAAAAGCTTCTTTATAAACAAAAGTCAATAAAAGTTAAATTAGAAGGAATATAATTAACTCAAAAAATATTGCAATAAGTTTCACTAATAAAAATCTGATATCCACTATATCAGCAGCTAGAGTACCTGATCTGAAGTCAGGAAGACTCATCTTTCTGAGTTCAAATCTGGATTCAGACATTTATCAGCTGTGTGACCCTGGGCAAGTCACTAAATCCTGTTTACCTCAGTTTTACCATCTGTAAAGTGAGCTGGAGAAAGAAATGGCAAACCATTCCAGTATCTTGCCCAAGAAAACCCCAAATAGGATCACAAAAAGAAAGACATGACTGAAACTACTAAAAAAAGTCAAGATTTACAGGATGTCCCCAAAGCCTTAAAGCAGTTTTAATCTATTAAAGTTTATTTCACTGTACCAGAAATAGATTCAAATATACAAGAACAAGAACCATTACCCAAAAGATAAATAATTAAATGATAAGGACGGGTCTCAACAAAGAAGTACAATCAACACCTATATGAAAGAAAAGTTCCAAATCACAAATAATGAAAAATTCAAATTAAAACAAGTATCAGGTTCCATGTCACAGCCATCAGATTGGCAAAAATGACTAAAAAAGGAAAATGACAATTGTCATAGGGTTCATGAGAGGACAAACCCACTAATATACTGTTGGTGAAGTTTTGATTTGGACTAATCATTCTGGAAAACAATTTGGAACTACATATAAAGTTGCTAAACTTATATTATTTCATTCAATAACATAATTTTAAGGCATTTGATCCATATATATCAAAGAAGGAAGAAAATGATCCCAATGTAAAAAATATTTATAGCAGCACTTTTTATTACAGCAAAAAACTGGAAACTAAGAAGGTGCTCATCATGAGGAATGGCTGAACACATTATGGTATATAAATGTAATTGAATATTAATGCACTTTATAACAAAAGGGACAGATTCACAGAAACCTGAGAAGACCTGTAAGAACTGATGCTAAGTGAAATAAGCAGAACCAAGGGAACAAATTAAATAAAGACAATAACACTGGTGTGGGGTGTGGGGGGAGGGAAGAGCTTAGAAAGATGTGAGAATTCTGATGAACATCCATGATGAAGCATGCTACCCATCTTTTGTCAGAGAGGTGATGGATTCCACTTGTAGAATGAGACATATATTTTCCGACATAAACAATGTATAGATTTGCAGGTTTTGATCACTTATTTGTTACAATGGAAGTTTGTTGATTTGTTGTTCTTTTTGTTTTAACTTATAAGGGGGCTAGTAGTGCTGACAATGCCTGTAGACCTTCTGCTGGGGAAACTGAGGTAGGTAGATGGCTTAAGTTCAGGATTTCTTAGCTGCAGTGGAGTAAAAGCAATGTCAGCCATGTGGTGAGCCCCCTACCAACAGAGGGACAGAGTGAACCAGCCCAGATCAGAAAAGTAAAGTGCCCACCAATTGGTGAATGGCTGGATAGATTGTTATATAAATGTAATGAAATTCTATCATTTTAGAAATTATTAAAAAGTGAATTTCAGAAAAATGGGGAAAGATTTATAAGAACCAATGCAGAGTGAAGTGAGCAGAACCAGGAGAACAATTTATATAAGAACAACATCATAAAGACAAATTTTGTTTGGTTATTTTCAGTCATGTCAACTCTTCATGATCCCATTTGGGATTTCAATTTCTTTCTCATACAAAGACAAATTATGAAAGAATTAAGAATTTTTTTTAGCAACTCAATAACCACCAGCAATTCCAGAAATATTTTACATGATAAAGCATGCTTCACAACTACTAACGGAGAAGATAGGCTCAAGGCACTGTAATATTTATTGGGAAAGGAAATGGGATTGGAAAACAGAGGGATAATGGGAGGTTTGTATGGGATAATGAGGAGTTAAGGGGAGAGAGGGTATGTTGCTTGGTGAGGCAAGGGAGGGAGATGCCCCCTGCTGAGAGGAAACCGCAGGGGTCCAAAGAGGTCTGTTTGTCTTTGAATGACTGAAACTGAAGTTCAGCTCCCTCTATAACCAGAAAAGATAGTCCACTTATCTGACTGCGAATTCAAAATATAACGTTTAATAACTAGTTGGGATTGGAGTTTTTTCTCAGCTTCAGACCTGAGGCCAGGCCCCAGAGGCTGACGGTGAGTTTGTCTACTCTCGTTCT
Organism: Monodelphis domestica; assembly: GCF_027887165.1. Lineage (NCBI taxonomy): Eukaryota > Metazoa > Chordata > Mammalia > Didelphimorphia > Didelphidae > Monodelphis > Monodelphis domestica. The sequence goes on along the minus strand of NC_077227.1, from coordinate 233,151,685 downwards.
AATTCAGAATCTTAGCAGTACACAGAAAGCAAACAAGAACAAATCTGACCTTCAGAAGTGACTGGGCCTGAATCTTCCAGCTGAACCAAGAAGAGCATGCCACTCCAGACTGGGCTGAACAAGCTCCTCTCTCCTCCAACACCAGGATGCAAGTCCCTCCCCAGCAGGAAGGAAGTGCTAGTCAAAAGACCCAACTGCCACTCCCAGTTGGGCCCTTCCCGCACAAACTGTCGGTCTTGTTTCCTTTCCACAATCGTCCCCTTTTTTTGTTGTGACCTTCCCAAGGTCACATATTTATATTATAGTTACCAATTTACTAAATCTACTCTAAGGAAATCTTAGCAGGAAAGTTTGGGCAAGGGAAGTTTTGGGTTTTACAATAAATTCAGTACAAAAAATGTTGAACAAAACTATTACAAGAAATTTGAATCTTAGTGCTAATACTACTTACTCTACATTAACTAAAACTAATACATTACTTACAGAAATTATTTACATATAATACAACAATACAGCTTCTTCTATGTCATGATGTCAGTCAAATAGAAATATCTGTTGATCTTTCTATTTGCCTAAGGCCTTATGGAACTAACTATATACATATTTACATTTTGCATAAATACAATTTCAGACACTTGTTTATATAAACAAGGTCTCTCAATATGTTAGTGATTTTGTGTTTTGTGTCTAATCGTGTTGTGTTGAATTAATACTTATCAAGTTTCTTCAGATTTCCACTTCTCATGTTGACTGATGGATCTCTTCTTTCTTCCATGTTATGTACTGATGCATGCTATTTCCCTAATATGTGACATTACTTTTGTTTTATTATTTCAACACACTCAATCTTACATATAAGTCTCATTTTCCATCTGTCCTCTAATATAAACAAATTTAGAAGTTCAAAGTCTTAGCTGTCCGTTTCAGCTTTTCCTCTTTGTTTCTTGTCTCTTTTCTTGATGCTTTTCCTCTGAGCTGGTTTAAAATCTTTTCCTCTGGGATGCTTTTCCTCTGGGTTGCTTTTCCTCTGGGTTGCTTTTCCTCTGGGATGCTTTTCCTCTGGGTTGCTTTTCCTCTGGGCTGCTTTTCCTCTGGGCTGGAAAGTTGTCTCAAACATTATGTGTCACTATTATTTCTTTATGATGTGCTTCTTATGTTAATCAGTTTTTTTTTTGTTTCCATTTCTCAGCCCTATCTGTTGTCTAATTATCTTCGATGTCTGTTACAATGGTGTTGAACTTTTTCTGGTTTCACGTGGGAACAGTGAAACCATGAGTATTTCCCTGCAACTTTTATAGCTGTTGGGGTAGTAAGTAATACTTCATGTGGCCCAGTCCATTTTATGTCTGTAGCCAATTTTCTATTGAAATTTTTAAAGTATACTATGTCTCCTGGTTTGATGTTGTGCAAATTGTAATCCAGGGGTACTGCTTGTTGTATCAAGCCCATTTCATGCAATTCTGCTATTCTTGTCTGTAAAGCTTGTATATATTTTGTTAATTGACAATCTCCACCTATCATGGTAATGTAAGCTGGTTTACATTCCTTGCCAAATTGCATGTCCAGATAGCATCTCAAATGGAGAGAGGTGCAAATCTCCACTGGGTCGTGTTCTAAGATGGAACAGAACTAATGGCAGAATGTTTGTCCATTTTTGGTATGTTTCTGCACAAAATTTTCCTATCAATGTTTTAACGTCTTTATTTAATCTTTCCACTTGCCCTGAACTTTGGGGGTGATATGGTGTGTGCTGTGTTGCTTGTATTCCTAGATTTTTATAAATTTCATTTAATATTGACTGAGTAAAGTGACTTCCATGGTCTGAGTTCAATTTTGAGGGAATCCCAAATCTAGGTATGATTTCTTTTAATAGGATTTTGACCACAAATGCTGCATTGTTCTTTTTGGAAGGAAAAACTTCTGGCCATCTAGTCAGTTTGTCTATGATGACAAGGCAATACTTAAACCCTTTGTCTTTTGGCATATTGATAAAATCTATCTGTATGCATTCAAATGGAGTATATGCTAAGGGACGACCTCCTAAACCTTTGGTCTTATAAACTCCCTGATTGAATTGCATACAAATTTTACATTTTTGACAAATTCTTATGGCATATGAGGATATTCCTGGTGCAGTCCAAAATCATCTCACTGAATCGATCACAGCTTGGGTTCCACAGTGTCCTTGTGCATGTATTGCATTGCACACGTGATAAAATAAAATTTTAGGCAGGATGGGCTTGTCTCTTTGCGAAAACCATATTCCTCTTATTTGTTTTGCTCCTAAGTTCTTTATCCATGATTGAATTTCCTGCTCATTATAGGCATCAGTTAGATTGTCCTGTTCAACTATTGAGAAATTCAATACATGAAAAGGTCCTTCTCTAGCTCCAAATTTTGCTGTAATGTCAGCTCTATGGTTTCCTAAAGACACATGATCATTAGCCCCTGTGTGTGATCTACAGTGGATTATTGCCACTTCCCTGGGAAGTTGTACAACCTCAAGAAGTTGCATTATTAGTTTGGCATATGCGATCTCTTTACCTGTACTTGTCAAAAATCCTCTATGTTTCCAAATTTCTGCAGTGGCATGAATTACTGAAAATGCATACTGGGATTAACAAGAATGTGTGTTCTGTTGTTAGGGGTCCTAATGTTACCATTTTTGCCACTCCCAGTTGGGCCCTTCCCCCACAAACTGTCGGTCTTGTTTCCTTTCCACAGCACAGAATGAAAATATGCCTTTTGGACATGGACAATATGAGAATAAGTCCATACCAAATTTTTAAATCAAACAACAATCATATAATAAGTATGCCAATGTGTGCCAGGAACCACTCTAGGTGGAAAGATACAAAACCAAAACAAGTCTATCAAGAGATGTATGAAATCTATCCAACGAAGTGCATTTATATATTCAAAATGAATACAAAGTAATTCATTAGGAAATATCATTACAAGCTTGGATCAAGTAAGTGCTCTTGTAGAAACTGAGCTAAATTTTTAGGAAATGGGGGATTATTAGAAGTGGAAATGAGGAGGTAGTGTATTCCAGGAATGAGACAGCTTCTGCAAAGGCATGTAGGTGGGAGGTGGAATGTTGTAGACGAGGTGTGACTCTTGGCCTTTGGAGGATTCTGAACTCCCACAGAGAAAAACTGACACTGAGATCATGAGCTCAAGGAGGTCATCACTTTGGCTCTTTATCTCGTCCTAGAAATTGTGGGGAATTCAGATAAAACTTAGATATTGCTCATGTCTAGTTTTCCCCAAGTATGAGTAACACAGTTCCCAACTCATACAGGGAACTTAATGTAGAATATGAATTTGAGGTATGGGACAATCTTTATCATCCCCAATTATGTCATAAAATATATACATGATGAAAAAGACTCAGGAGCCCATGGACATAAGCACCCAAAGAATTCATTAGATACCCTACGTAAGAATAAGATACTTTGGAGGACCACTGAACAAATACTTCCCGTTTACCTAAATAATGGCCATATAAGACACTAACAGAAATAGTAAAATTAGCAAGGCTCATATTTCTTCCTTATTTTATCACTACCCCACCTTGAACCCCAACCCCAGAGATGGCATGGCTTAAATTCTTCAGCGACAAGATAGATCTCCAATAAGGATGCTCTTCCTTCTCCTAATATGCAATACACCATCCAACAGCCCCATTTCTTACCGGTAGAAACACATTTCATGATCTAGCATGCCTTCAATTAGGGGTTTAATTAATTTATTTACTTACAATTTGCTTCTTATCTGCCTCTTAAAGCTAAGTAGTTGGTCTGATGGATAGAACATTGTATCTGGATTAAGGAAGACTCAAATCCAGCCCCAGACATTTCCTAGATATGTGACTCTCTGTTTCTTCAACTGTAAAAAATGGTTAATAATAGCATCTATTTCCCAGGGTTGTAGTATGGAACAAAGGAAATAATAATTGTAAATCATTTAGCACAGTGCCTGGCACATATTAAACACTGTATAAATGTCAGCTAATATTAATATTTGTAAAGTGCCTAACAAGGAACCTGGTATGTAGCAGATGCTTAATAGATGTTCATTTCCTCCCTCTTCCCTTCCTGACTTGGCCTAGACAACATTTCAAGTTTCTGATGTCTTGAACTTTTCATCTCTAAAAAATAGAAACGTCTGTCCTCTATCTGGTCCCATTTTTTCAGGGTCCTGTTTTCTGATACTGAGAATAAAATGCAATGGGTTAATTGCATAAACGTCCAAGCTTGCTCAAGAGTAGGGACAGCACAGATGCCTTATTTGGTTTCAATACTTCAAAAATTCTTGATTCTGTCAGTTTGGGTTTTCTCTCCTCATTGATGCTACTCACAGCTCAAAAGTTCCCACCTTAGTTTCATGAGGTTTGGGGATGAGCCTCTCTTCAAACTTAAACTTTACAAAGGGGGTCCCCTCATGCCTGGAATACTCTCCACCCTCACTTCTACCTCTTAGAATCCCTAGCTTTCTGTAAGACTCAGATCAAATGACACTTATTAGATAGAACCTAAACTTATTGCCCCAAGAAAATTCCTTGTTTTTTTTATTTTTTAATATTTTTTATTTTTTATATTTATTTTAATATTTTAACATTTTTAATATACTTCTATGGGTACATATTTTCTTCCTCTATGCATATAAGCTCCTTGAGGTCAGAAATTATTTCATTTTTGTCTCTGTACCTTCCACCACCTACATAGTACCTAACACACTGTAGGCCTTCAAGAAAAACATATTAATGATCATCTGATTCTGCCTGGGGAAATGGGCACACAATCTGTTTCTAGACCTGTAGTCAATTCCTTTCTAAATCTATAACCAGAACTTGAACTCAAATCTCTGACATAGCTTTCGAGTACCTGGGATCACCTCCCTACCTTGTGTAACAATTAAGATTCTTGAGAAGCAGCATTTCTTAATTTTAAGTTACTTTATGAATCAACCACTCAAGACAATTTAAACTGGCCATTTGATTCCCTCCACAAACTGAATGGGCACCCAAGAGAGTGAGGGGGGCAAAAGAGAGCAGACTTCTCTTACACAGGCCAGTATAAACCCTCATGACCACACCACTCAGGTCCTCGCCTGCACTGATATCCCCAAGACATCTCTGACTGGTAAAAAGCCACTGATGAGGTGGACTTAGAGACCCCCAATTCCCGAGGAAAGGTGCCAACAGTGCCCACATGCCTTTTCTTCCTTACATGGGTTACTGTAGACCAACATGGCAACTAGAGCTTGCTGACTTTTCTTACCTGAGAGTTCTTTTTTACAGATAAATAAAGAGTAGGTTTCCATCCTGCTTCTAACAAAAGCCAACCCACTGAGAAGCCTGGGAGAAAATTACTTTTGTTTAGAAGCTGGTTGACCTTCAAAATCCAAGCTTTAATATACACATCTAAAATTTAAATTTAATTTTAAATGTAAATGAAAATGAACATTTTAATTTTATATTACAAATAAAAAATTAATATAAAATTTTAATTCAATATTAATTTACCACACATAGTAAGGATCACAGAAAGAATTTTGTAGAGAAATACAGAATCTTAAAGCTAGAAGGGACTCTAGCAGCTATCCACCTGAAAAATAAGAGCTAGCATTGGTATAACACTTTATGGTTTATAAAGCACTTTACATATGTCTCATTTGATCATCACAACAACCCTAGTGTTGTTACTACTGTTGTTTAGTCATTTTAGTCATGTCTGATTCTTCATGACTCTGTTTTGGAGCTTTCTTGTCAAAGATACTGGAGTGATTTTTTATTTCCTTCTCCAACTCATTTTATAGATGAGAAAACTGAGGCAAACAGAGTTGTATGACTTGTCCTGGGTCACACAGCTAGTTGTGTCTGAGGTCATATTTGAACTCAGGTCTTCCTGACTCCAGGCCTGGCACTCTAGCCACTGTGGCTATATGACTGCCCAAGGAGGGGAATGATAGTGTCTGAAGCTGGATTTATACTCATTATCTTCTTGACTCCCACTCTACCTAATATGCTACTTGGGTGGCAAAAAAAAAAATTACTCCTATGCCATACTCAACAAGGGTCATCTATCTTCTGCCTGAAGACTTCAAATGATGGGGGAGCCTAGGACCTTAGTGTTGGATACGCAGTCAAAGGAAATGGGTTCAAACCCAACATTGCCATTTACTTCCTATGCGACTTTAGACAAATCTCTTAATGTCTTTGTAATTCAGTGTCTTTGTCTATAGCACAAAGGTCTGGGACTAGATGATATCAAAGGTCTCTTAATGTTTAAATCTGTGACTCTATGTCCTTTTGGAGAATTTATTTTCACTTTTACATAGCTTTCATTGTTTGGAAGGGACTCTAGAAACCAAAACTCAAAGAGACATTCTTAGGTTCTTTTTTAGTCATTTTTCAGTCCCATCCCCTTTGGGGGGATTTTCCTGGCAGAGAGACTGGAGTGGTTTGCCATTTTCTTCTCCAGCTCATTTTACAGATGAGGAAACTGAGGCAAACAGAATTAAGTGACTTATCCAGAATCACACAGCTAATAAACATCTCAGGCTAGATTTGAACTCAGATTTTCTTGACTCCAGGCCTGGTGCTCTATCCACTGTGCCACCCAGCTGCCCTCTTAGGTATCTAGAGGGAAATAACAAAGGGGAAAAGGAGATATATTTGGACAGGAAAATTTATGCTCTCTAAATCACACAACTCATCCCTCTTCTGCTTTCACAAGAGCTTGGTCTGTTGTGACGATCTATAGTATTTAACTCATTTTGGTTTCTAATAAATGCTCTTACATCCAACATTTTTCTAATGCCTTATTCAAAATGTTTGGGGCAAACAAAAAAAAGGGTTTCTCGTATACCCACGTATCCACACGGCAAATCTGATTATACTCTAGGAGGATCATTTTTTCTCATAAACTAATTATTAAACTCTCTAGTTGAAGTTTCCCATGATCACAACCTTATTATTTCTACATATCTTCTATATCACATATAATTTAATTTTTCTGTCTAACAACTCTATAGCATGCTTCTATTAGTGTCAGAGTCAGAGTACCAGCTTCATTTAGCCTGAATCACTGTTACTATGTCTCTAGATTTATCTGTCGAGTTTGAAGGCACTTGCATCTTTCTCCAGGCTTCATCTTCAGTCCTTTTATAATGCTGGATGAGGTACCCTGAACTCATCCTCTTCCCAGCATGCACCCCCACCAATGTTAGTTAGTAGAGCAATGTAGGGCTATAATTAAACAAACAAGGTTATTTGTGACATCCTGGTTTATACATCAACAAGTTATTTTCTCTGATTTTCTACAGATAGATTTGCTGTGCTTACATTAAACAAAAAATATCTCATCCAAAAATGCTATATAAGCAGGACTGAATAAACAGAATTCAACAGCTGGCTCTTTTTTTTCCTTAGGAGGCAAAACCAAACTTTCCTTTCCTGGGTTTCTTGGCCCCCAAGGAATCGCTCTGAGGGAAGGAGAAATACTTTTGGCCACTGCCTTCCTTCCCAGAGACCCAGCTTTAACTCCAGAAAGATAACCAAAGACACACAATTCTCAGAAAGGAAAAAAAGTCTCCAGGAAGACAAGATCACTTGTGAGTTTATATAGTAGGTTTCCAGACTAAATAGTCTGAGCTGGTAGTAAGAGTATAAATTTGGGTCCTACAAACAAACATTTCCTCCAAAGGATGAGCCCCCCTGTCCTCCCTGTATCCCTGCTTAATTACAAACTAGGTGGTTAGAATGCCAGGTCTAGAAGTCAAAAAGATATGGGGCTTAATAAATGTTTGTTAATTGACTGATTGATTAAAGCATTCCCTCCATGAAGCTTTAATTAAAGCATACCTATAATAAGAAGAGGCGTCATTATCCATTAGGGTAGCTAGATGACACAACAGATATTCTGGAGTCAGAAGACTCATCTTCATGAGTTCAAATCTGGTCACAAACATTTAGAAGCTATGTGATCCTGGGCAAATCATTTAACTCTATTTGCCTCAGTTTCTTCATCCATCAAATGGTCTGGAAAAAGAAATGGAAAACCACGCCAGTATCTTTGTCTAGAAAATCTCAAATGGAGTCACAAAGAATTAGACACAACTGAAAACTAAACAAGAAATTCTACACTAAATAGATCTCAGCAGAAGAATCCTTTGGACCAGGATTTATTTGGTAGATTTCAGGGCTGTCAGTCCGACAATTAAATATCTACTATGTGCTAGGATAATACTAAGCACTGAGATTACAAAGAAAGGGGGAAGAGACAGCCTCTGCTCTTAGGAACTCACAGTCCAACGGGGAAGACAACAAGCTACATAGTAAATAAATTGTAAAAAGTCAACAGAGAGTGCACTAGAATTAGGGGAAGGCTTCCTACAGATGGTGGGATTTTAGCTGAGACTTGAAGGAAGCCTGGGAAGCCGGTCCAGATTCTTTGAGGTATTAGCAGTATATCATGTCCTGAGGACTTTCTCCTATTTCACTGACTCTTTACAAAAATAAAGTGAGGAGGTTATCAGTTAGTTTGGATGTTTAATGTTACACCAATCAAATTACCAAGGGGATACTTTGTAGAACTTGATAAAATAATTGGATTCATTTGGAAAAACAAAAGGTCTAAAATATCAAGGGAAATGATGAAAGATACGAGGGACCAAGAGTAAATAGTACTTTCATACCTCCAACTATATTGTGTGATATCAAAACTATCTGGTGGTCAAAAATAAATCTCAAGGACAGTGGATAGAGTTAGGAGATTCTGGGTTCAAATTTAATCTATGGGACCATGGCCAAGACACTTAACTTTAATTGCTTAGCCCTTAGCTCTATTCTGCCTTGGAATCATTACTTAGTATTGATTCTAAGACAGAAGGTAAGAGTTTTTAAAAAAATACTTCCCAGGGTTGTTATGAGGATAAAATGAGATAATTTTTGGAGAGTGATTTGAAATCTTAAAGTATGAAATAAATACCAGCTGTTAGGAACTTCAGTGATTCCCTTTTGTCTCTAAGACAAAATATATTATCCTTAGCCTGGCATTTACCCTCTGAGACCAAAGTAGAGCTAAATTCCTTTTCCATATGACAATATTTCCAACATTAGAAGACAGGTATTGTGACTCTCCACAATTTGACTCTAACATTTCTTTCTAGGTTTTGTTCATACTACTCCCCTTTATGTACTCTGTATTCCAGCTAGATGGTGCAACAGATAGAGTGCCAGGCTTGGAGCCAAGAAGAGTCATCTTTCTGAGTTCAAATCCAGCCTCCAATACTACTAGCTGTGTGACCCCAGGCAAATCACTTAACCTTATTGCCTCAGCTGCCTCATCTGTAAAATAAGTTGGAGAAAAAAATGGCAAACCACTCCAGAGTCTTTGCTAAGAAAATCCCAAATGGTGTCCATCGATTGGGGAATGGCTCAATAAATTGTGGTATAAGATGGTGATGGAATACTATTATGCTAAAAAGAATGATGATCTGGAGGAATTCCATGTGAACTGGAATGATCCCCAGGAATTGATGCAGAGTGAGAGGAGAAGAACCAGGAGAACATTGTATGCAATAACTGATACACTGTGGCACAATCAAACGTAATGGATTCCTCTACTAGTAGCAATGCAATGACCAAGGACAATGCAGAGGAACTTAGGAGAAAGAACATCCAGAGAAAGAACTGTGGGAACAGAAACACAGAAGAAAAATATATGCTCAACCATGTAGTGAAATAGGGATGTAGTCAGGGTTTTGATATCAAAGGATCACTCTAGTGCTAATATGAATAACATGGAAATAGGTTTTGAACCATGATACATGTATAACCCAGTGGAACTTCTTGTTGGCTTCAGGATCTGGGAGGAAAACGGGGGAAGGGGAATCATGAATCATGTTACCGAGAAAAAATATTCTAAATTAAAAAAAAGAAGAAAAGAGAAAATCCCAACTGGGGTCACAGAGAGACATATATGACTGAAAGCAACTCAATAGAGGGCACCTGTGTAGCTTAGTGGATTGAGAACCAAGCCTAGAGATGGGAAATCCTAGGTTCAATCTGGTCTCAGACACTTCCTAGCTATGTGACCCTGGGCAAGTCACTTAACCCCATTGCCATTAACCCCTTTACCACTCTTCTGCCTTGGAACCAACACACAGTATTGATTCTAAGGCAGACTATAACAACAACAACATTCCAGTCAAACTGAACTACTATCTCTTTACTTAGTTCCATTATTATAATTTCCCATCTCCTTGCCTTAATTCCTCATCCCTCAGTTTTGCAACATATTCTTTCCTTATTGTTGCTAATTTTCTTCCTTCAACGTCCACTATTCTACTCTTTGAGTTCTTCCTTTAAAACCAGAAGGAAAGAGAGAATAGAAAGCAATCCATTGCTACTTATGTTTCTTATATTATTTCCTAGATTCATACTTTTTGCCTATTTGGACTAATTATGCCTTACTTTGCATCCAGCTTCATTTTGTACATCTCACCCTATTAGACTCTTAAGTTCCTTGGATTCCTGGACTGTTTTTCATCTTTGTATCCCCGGTACCTAAAAGAGTGCCTTGAAAATAATGAGCATGTAATATACTTTTATTGAACCGAACTAAGTAAAAGAGAGTTAATGAGAGATAAAGCTGATAAAGTAGCCTGAGGCCAAAATGTGGAGGTCCTTGAAAACCAAGCTTAAGACCTGGTACAGGAGGAAGAAGCAAGGGATGTGGGGTCAGAAAACATGAATTCAAATCTCAGCTCTGTCTCTTGATATCTACATGACCTTAGGTAAATAATTTTCCTTCTCTGGACCTCAGTTTCCTTCAAAACTGACTTTCCTCAGTTCCAGTAGGATGAGGGAGTTGGAATATTCAGCTTGTAAGGGTTCCTTCCAGATCTAAATCCAAGTAATGCTTTTAAATTAAAAAACAAAACAAAACAAATATACTTGGGATGAGTAACACTTGGCAGCCATGAAAATATTATAATGAAATAATTTATCACATTAACAAGCCATTCATTTAACTTCTATATGGAGAAGTTGATTAAGGGTCAGATACAGAGTCAGGAAGATTCATCTTTCTGAGTTCATATCTGGCCTCAGATACTAACTACATGACTCTGGGCAAGTCATTTAACCCCATTTGCCTCCGTTTCCTCATCTGGAAGATAAGCTGGAGAAGAAAATGGCAAACCAATCTAGTAACTTTGCCAAGAAAACCCCAAATGGCATCACAAAGGTTGGACACAAAGGAAATGACTGAACAACAAGAGAAAAAGAGGCAAAAGCCAGAAAACTTTAAGTCATGGAGAAAAAGGAGAAGGAACTAGGAGAGTTATAGGATTTTTAACTTTAAAGCAGGGGACCTTCACCTTTTTTGTGCCATTTCAAAATCATGTTTTTAAGTGAATAACAAAATACATAGAATTATAAAAATACATATTGATATAGTTACAATATTTAAAAAATTTACAGACTATAGGTTAAGAACATTTGGGTCAGAGTTCTGAAAGTTTTTGAGTGGAGTTGGGGGAAGAGTGAGGATCTGGGGGAGGAAAGGGACAAAATACAGTCTCCTTTTTGGTAAGATTGTGATAGGAGAGAGAGTGATCCAGCCCTCATTCCTACAAGGATTGAAAGTAAGTGGGCCTGGGGGAAAGTGCCCTTAGAGATAGATCTCCAGGGATGAGGGACCTTCTATATGGATGCCTGGATTGGTAGAGGATAGAGAGGAGAAATATGGAAACAGTGATAACCGAGGGAAGAAATACTCACTCTCATTCCTGATGTTAGCACTCAGGGCCAAAGCCCTATTTTACCCTGGGCTAGTAACAGCTATGTTTTCTGGGTAGCCAGTGGGCAAGATAAAAATCTTCCATGCTTTCTCAAATTCCCGTTGTCTTTAGCCTCTGTCAGTGACTTTGAATGTGAAGAGAGAAATGGATTTAAAAATTAAGAACCTGAATCTATCGCAAAAAAAATAGAATCTCACTATTCTGTGATGTATTCGTTTTCTAGTGGCTCCAGGGTTTGGGTCCCTAATCTTATAAGGGATGATGGACAATCCTAGGTTCTACACTGTTCCTGTTCCATTCTGTACAACATAATTAGTTTCTCACATTACATCGAGAATGGTGAACAAGCATACAAATCACTTTGGGCTGGAAAAATTTCTATCCTCATCAAGTCTAAGAACATCTCCCTCTCATTCTCAGCACTGGACATCAAGGGGATATAAAAGGAATTAATAGATAGAGCATAGAACTAGAAATCTTGAGGTTCTAATTCTGCCATTGACTAGTTGTATGGCCTTGGGCAAACCACCTTCTTTCTCTGTGTTTCAGGCTTTTTATTTAAATCTGAAAAATGGATTAAAAATGGAGGAGGGGATTGTGATGATCTCTAAGCTCCCTTACAGCTTTAAAAGTCTGTGGCTATATATAGAGAGTTGTCTCTGCGTTAATAAAATTTTTCTTGACCCAATCAGCCCAGTACTATTCAGGGAGAAAAGCCCCAATTCTGGAGTCAGGGATCCTGAGTTCAAATCTCACTTCAAACAATCACTGATTGCCTATATAATCTGGGGTAAGTCTCTTGACCTTTCTAAGCCTCAGTTCCTCCATCTGTAAAACAGGGGGTTGGACTGGATACTCTCTGAGGTCTCTTCCAACTCAAGATCTATAATAATACATTGTCTCCAGCTTTGCTATATATACATATGTGAGTGTTCTCTCTCTTGTTCTCCCTCTCTCTCCCTCTCTCACTCCATCTCTTTTCCTCTCTCGTTCTTTCTTCTCTCCTAGTCTGTCTCTGCCTTTCTGCTCTCTTCCCCCCTCTGTCTCTGTCTCTATTTCTATCTCTTTGCTGTCTGTCTCTGGTTTGCAATCTCCCTTTGTCTCTCTGTCTGTCTAGCTGTCTCTCCTTCTGTTTTTCTCCCTGCTTACCTTGATATTTTGATCTCAAGCTTCCTGAAGCAAAAGAAAGATCTTATACTAGAAATACCGCTGACCTTGGAGGCTAAACAACAGTTCATATTCCAGCTCTGCCACTTCCTGTGTGTGATTTTACTCAGGTTACTCCATCTCTTTGGGGCTCCATTTTCTCATCTATAAAATCAAGGCTGGGGAGGGAAAAGGATTGAACCCGACTCCCTTTCAGTTACAGATCCTGACTGAGGCTTCCATATGTATGGCAGCCTCAGTTTGGGGTGCTCTAAATAGAGACACTTTCAGGTGTCACGTATGCTGGACTCACAGTGAAGATGCAGGAGTATAATAGAGCCACAGGGAAAAGGACTACATTTCAACCTCTGCTCCATACTATCGGCATTGTACAGCATAAATAAATGGAGTCTCCTCCCCTCCTCCCCATCCCATTTCTGTCATCTTCGATTCACATGCTATGTAATTCACGTCATTAATTTTTCCATTCACTATACTGCCAATTTCTTTTCATTTTGTTCCTGGAAATCTCCTGTGTGCACCGTCTAAATTTAAAATAAATACACTGGATATAATTGGATCCTAACCAGACAACACTAAGCAATCATATTTTTTCATTGATCTTCTAGATTTATTTGCTTCCAACATGAGTAGGAAAGGTCTTCTGCATGTTTCAGATGAAATTTTAAATGAGACAAGTTGCTGTCTCATTCTTCAAGAGCTGTATTGCCCTTTAAAACCTTCTCCTCACAAGATTTTCCCTGAAGTAAAAAATGAAAAGCTTTCTACCAGAAAACTAGAAACCTAAATTGTTCTAGTTGCTATATGTCATGAACTGTGAGCTCTTCCCATATATTAGAAAGAGCAGCTGACTAAAGGTCAGGAGACTAAGACTCTAGTTCATGTTCTCTCACTAATTAGCTCAGTGACCTTGGATGAGTCACTTGACTTGTGTTGTCCTCAGTTTCCTCAACTATAAAAAGGACTTGAAAAATTAGAAGGAAAATGAGTACCCACTGATTAGCAAATGGCTGAACCCATTATGGCATACAGATGATGATGGAACATTATTGTGATGGAAGAAAAGCACAGGACAGAGGAAATATGAACAACATAGATCAATTGATGAAGAGCAAAAAAAAAAAAACTAGTATCACAAGAATAATACATACAATTACTGCAATACTGTGTGACCCTGGCCAAGTCGTTTAATATCTATCTGCCTTGGTTTCCTCACCTATAAAATGGGGATAATAACAGCACCTTCTTCTCAGGATGATTATGAGGATCAGGTGAGATAATAATTGTAAAGCACTTAGTATTATTGCCTGACCCATAGTAAGTTGGGAGATAATTGTTAACTATTATTATTGTTGTTGTTGTTGTTAAATGGAAACAGTACATGAGGGCATTTAACTTCATATTAAATGAAATAGCCCATCTTGATTGGACTGGACAGATGATAAAATATAATTCTTCCTCTTCATCCAGAGGCAGTGGCTCATGAATTTTTAATGGGAAATGTATTGCTTGATATTGTTGATATGATGGCTTGTTACTTATTTCTTTATGGGGGGGTGGGGGTGGCTGGGTGGTACAGGAGAGAGAGTGCTGGAGGAAGACTCATCTTCCAGAGTTCAAATCTAGCCTCAGACATTTATTAGCTACATGACCCCAGACCAATCATTTTACCCCATTTGCCTCAGTTTCCTCATTTATAAAATGAACTGGATAAGGAAATGGCAATTCATCTTTGCCAAGAAAACCCTAAATAAGGTCACAAGTTGGACATGACTGAAACAAAAATTCAAGGGAGGTACTGTGGTAAGGAGAAAGGACACTGGAGGCATCAAAAAAATCCAAAAGTATCAATAAAAAGATTAAAAATAAAAGAAAATAAATTTTAAAATAAAATTTTAAATGGCCAATCTTGATTGTACTAGATAAATTAGAAAATGTATTTTCTTCTTCTCTATCCAGTGGCCTCTGGGTGTTTAATGATGTGTATTGCTTGATATTATTGATGTGATAGTTTGTTTCTTATTTCTTTTGTATATGGTGGGGAGGGGTGGGGGGCACAGCTGGTGGCTCAGTGGATGGTGAGCTAGGCCTAGAAATGGAAGGTTCTGATTTTTCCTGTTCCTCTCAAGGGTGCCAACAACCTTCCAGCCACCCCAGTTCATAGCTTTGGAGTCTGTCAGCCTTGATTTCTCACTTTACCTCATCCTACATAGACATTCCATTGTCAAATGTTGCCATTTCTGCCTCCACAAAGTCTCTCATAACCATCCCCTTTTCTCTCCATCACCACCCTAGTTCATGATTCTCTTCAACTCCTGATGAGGCTATGACAATGGTAGCCTTCTAGTTCTTTCCCAATTCCAGTCCTTCATACCTTCATACCCAGGACATGCAGCTTTCAGGTCTGGTTTGCCATCCACTTAGTCCCCTAACTGCTCCCTTGTTATATTCTTTTAAGTATCTCTCCACCGCACCAAAAGTTTTTATATTTTATCCCCTTCAATTTCTTCACAACTTTTTCCTGCTCTCCCCAGTTCTTAGCACTCTCTCCTTCAGCTAAGTATAGTAAAGGATAGAGAATAGGGACTGCAATTGGGAAGACCTAAGCCTCAGATATTTACTAGCTAGATGACCCTGGGCAATTCACTTAACCTCTGGTAGTCTCAGTTTCCTAAACTGTAAAATGGGGACAATAATACTATCTATCCCCAAGAAAAAAGAGATAATATTTGTCAAGTGTTTAGCAGAGTGTCTAGCACATGGGAGGCATCTAATAAATACGTATTTCCTCCTCCCCTCCTCATTACCTCTCATTCACTTATATCATCCATATAAGGAGAGGGAAGGAGAGGGAGGGAGGGGGGGGGAGAGAGAGGGGGGGGAGGAAGGAGGAAGCGGGGGTAGGGATAGTGAGGGAGAAAAAGAAAGAGAGGAAAAGAGACGGAGGGAGAGAGAAGAGGGGGAGAGAGAGAGAAACATGAGAGAGATGAGAGAGAGCAGAGATTTTGTCATTTTTGTCTCTGTATTCCAATACTTTGCACAATACCTGGAACACGGCAAGCACTAAATGGAATAGCGACTCCTGTATTTACCCTCTGTCTTCATTCCCACAAGCAGCTGGGTTCCTAGCCCAGTCTTTGATACTTCATACCTACATCATTGCAACAGGCTCCTTGCTGGTCTCTCCCCACACCAACCCATCCTATATGCTGCTGCCAGATTAATCTTCCTAAAACAACATTTTGATTGCAACACTCCCCTGCCCAAGGACCTACAATGGCTCCCCATTGCCTACCACATCAAGTCTGAATTCCTCTCCCTGGCATTCAAGGCTCTCCATAAACTGGCTCTCGAGATTTATGAGAGTAAATATGGTATTCCTTTCAAAGCAATCTGTTTCATTTTCCAACTGAGCACCTCTGATTTGTGTGAAACATCCTTCACCCGGAAAATGCCAACACTACCCAGTAGAATTTACGTGAGTGGAGAGCCAAGCAAAATTAATAACGTATAAAAGCAGGCAGTTGTACTGTATTCACCGATCAGACATGACATGCAGTGCCTACAGATTACTGAGACAAAGAGGGAGGGAAGAAATAGTGCAGAGCCCAAAGGCCACATCCACATAAAATGGAAATTCTGCCCAATTAAAAGGTCTGCGTGCATGCCCGTGAGATCCAAAAAATAGGTACACAGCAAAAAAAAAACGAATTCTGCTAAGTCTGAGCTTTTTCAGTGAACTGGGTTCCCAGGCTAGCTATAAAGAATCTGTATCCCTCCTTCACCCAGTCTCGAAACCCAAACCATGTTCATTCAGGCTAGAGAGATTCTCGGGAAAGAAGGAAATTAGACAGACTTCCTATCACTTCTAACTACCTACATGGTACTGCAGCTAAATGCTCTTGATTATTACCAGAAATCAGAGATCTCTGCCTTTAACTATCCAGTAGGTGCTGACCATCCATTAATGCTTCGAGGACCTGGGATTTTGTTGGTGTCAGTCCTCTGGACACTATGAAAAAAATGTCAAAACTTCACTTTAACTTACATGGGGATCTTGGAGAACTGTCAGAAAAATGAATCCCAAGGTCAGCTGGATAGCTCAGTGAATTGAGAGTCAGATCTAGAGATGGGAGGTCCTGGGTTCAAATCTGCCCTCAGACACTTCCCAGTTGTGTGACCCTGGACAAGTCACTTAATCCCCATTGCCTAGCCCTTACCACTCTTCTGCCTTGGAACCAATATATAATATTGACACCAAGATGGAAGGTAAGGATTTTAAAGAGAAAGAAAGAAAGAAGAAAGAAAGAAAGAAAGAAAGAAAGAAAGAAAGAAAGAAAGAAAGAAAGAAAGAAAGAAAGAAAGAAAGAAAGAAAGAAAGAAAGAAAGAAAGAAAGAAAGAAAGAAAGAAAGAAAGAAAGAAAGAAAGAAAGAAAGAAAGAAAGAAAGAAAGGAAGGAAGGAAGGAAGGAAGGAAGGAAGGAAGGAAGGAAGGAAGGAAGGAAGGAAGGAAGGAAGGAAGGAAGGAAGGAAGGAAGGAAGGAAAGAAAGAAAGAAAGAAAGAAAGAAAGAAAGAAAGAAAGAAAGAAAGAAAGAAAGAAAGAAAGAAAGAAAGAAAGAAAGAAAGAAAGAAAGAAAGAAAGAAAGAAAGAAAGAAAGAAAGATGAATCCCCCTCCAGCCAACAAGGCGATGAGACTCTCTGAAAGTAACGTGGATGCTCCTCAGACTAGAGAGGGGAAGCCCATCAATGGACCTATATTCTCCATCAAGGGGCCCACACTCCAAGTCTTTCCATCTTGGGTGAATCTCTGGAGCTTATGCCCTTTTAGTGTTGCCCTCAAGAATCCAGGGTTGAAGAGAATGAACTAGGATCCCCTCCAAGCCATGATTAGACAGCAGAGCCGGATTTTATGGGAGATCAAAATCATACCATTGTTATCTTTGTGAAAATGTCCCCTTAAAGATTTTTAGTTTTATTAAGGGGTGGCTAAGTGGATCAGTGGATAAAGCATCAGGTCTGGAGTCATGAGGAACAGGGTTCAAATTTTGGCCTCAGACACTTTCTAGCTGTATGACCCTGGGCAAATCACTTAAACCCAATTCCCTAGTCCTTACCAGTTTTCTGCCTTAGAATCTGAAGCTTAGTATTCATCTAATCTAGGAGGTGAGAGTTTAAAAAAAAAAAAGAATCCAGCATCTTCAGAGAATAAGTTAGAGTCACCTCCAAGCCATAATTAGGCAGCAAAACATGACTTTACTGGAGATTGAAATCATGCCATTATTATCTCTGTGAAAATGTCTCCATAGTAGTCAGGTTGCTCAGTGGTTAGAGAGCAAGGCAGGGATCCAGGAGGTCCTAGGTCCAAATCTGGCCTCAGACACTTCCTAGCTGTGTGACCTGGGCAAGTCACTTAACCTCCATTGCCTAGCCTTTCTTCTCTTCTGCCTGAGAACCAATACACAGTAGTGATTCCAAGACAGAAGGTAAGGGTTTCAAAAAAGAAAAAAGAAAATGTCCCCTTATGCACTATTAAATGTCCATGTCCTTTAATCCAGAGGTCAATTCCCACAGCTACACATATGTCTTGGGGAGTCAAAAATGGAAACAAAGGTCTTGCACATGCCAAAATTCTTTTTTTCTTTAAACCCTTACCTTCCATCTTGGAGTCAATACTGTGTATTGGTTCTAAGGCAGAAGAGGGGTAAGAGCTAGGCAGTGGAGGTTAAGTGACTTGTCCACGGTCACACAGCTGGGAAGTGTCTGAGGCTAGATTTGAACCCAGGACCTCCCATCTTTAGGCCTGGCTCTCCATCCACTGAACTACTCAGCTGCTCCCTGCCAAAATACTTATTGCAAGATGCTAGAATCAGAGTGAGTGTCCATCAGCTGTAAACAGCTAATCAAACTGTGGTACAGGAATATAGAGATAGGGGATATGGATCATATCAGTGATTGCATTGGAAGAAGAACTCCTTCTACCTCCCCTATGAGTGCAGACCAACACCTTCTATTCAAGGCAGAGGCTCAAGGAGTGGCCTAGGACACTGAGAGGACAAAGCATTTGTCTGCGATTACAAAGCCAGCTTGGATCAAAAATAGGTCTTGCACACAGGTCCTCCTGGTGTCAAGGCTGAGTCTAACAAATATGCCCCACTGTGTCTCTTTATATTCCATGACACTAACTGCGCCATAAGAAACAAAGAAATATGATGAATTCAGAGCAATCTTGGAAGGCATATAATCTATTTCAGAACAAAGTAAATAAAGCCTACAAAAAAGATGCACAATGACTACAGCACTGAAACTGGAAAGAATGACAAAATGAGATAAGGCGGCGAGATTATAATGATCAACCTTGATCCCAGAGAAAAAATGAGCCAATGCATGTCCCTTCTTTCTTTAAAGACCGGACGAATGGATGTGGAATGTCGGATATGATATCAACAAAGTTGGTTCTGGTCTATTTGTAATTTCTTGCAAAGTAAATTTCACTGGGTGTGGAGGAACATGAATATGATGTGAAAATAATGTGGAACACTTGGTTTAGTAACTAATGTATTTATCTTATTACACAATATCGTATGATACCGTTATGTGTGTTTGTGTTACCACCCCCACTTCTATCACCAGGCACTTGACTATCTTGAAGGCAGGGATAGTGGGTTTATTTGTTTGTTTGTTTTTTGCCTTTTAAAAATATTTACATTCTGTCTTGGAATCAATACTCTGTATTGATTCCAAGACAGAAGAGCAATAAGTGACTCACCTGCCCATGGTGACACAGCTAGGAAGTGTCTGAGGCTAAATTTGAACCCAGGGCTTCCTGTCTCTGGGGTGGGCTCTCAATCTACTGAGAGACCTAGCTACCCCTCCCCCAAAGGATAGTGTTTTACATGCATTTTTCTATTTCCTCCAGGGCCTATTCCAGTGTTCTGTACACAGTAGGCACTCAATATCCTCTCTTGAGCCAATTATTCAAACTCTACTGCAAGATATGCAACCCCAATGGGCTGGCCACATTGTTCAAATGTCAAACCTGTGTGTTTGCTTAAAAGACTATTTTATTGTGAACCCCCTCAAGGCAGGCATTGGCACAAAAGTCAGAAGAAGCGATTGTGAGAGAAGGTGGACACTGGCACAGGAACTCCCAGCACAAAGAAGGCTCTGAGCTCCATGAGCAAGGCACAAGAGAAACATGAAATGTAAAAATCTACAGACGTTTCCATCTCAAATGTTCAAATGGACTATTTGCCCCCAACCTGTGATGGAGCCTTACGAGCTCGTATTGGACTGATCAGCCCCAGCTGAACAGATTGTATCTTGATTACATCCTGATGGTTTGGTCTTCTTTGAGTACAAAGGATGAGCAATGACTCTAAACATTGGTTGTTCTTTAGCCTATTCAAGGAATACCTGGAAGTTCTCTAACCCATATCATTGTCTTCAAGTATTATAATTGTTATTTAGTTGTTTTCTACTCTTTGTGACCCCATTTGGAGTTTTCTTGATAAAAATACTAGAATGGTTTTCCATTTCCTTCTCCAGCTCATTTTATAGATGAAGAAACTTTAAATAGCTGAGGTCAGATTTGAACTCACAAAGATGAGGTTTCCTGACTCCGGACCCAGTATTCTATCCACCTACCTGCTCCCCATCATCATACCTAAACCATTTGAGGGAGAGAAATTTTTCTTATTTTTAAGGGACTTTCAGGGGAAAAAAGTTTCATCACTGCTAAATATAGGAAATGATATTTTAGCGGGTTATTATTTTCCTTTGAATTCTCTTCCTCATATTCTTTTAAAGTGACTCATTTCTCCTCTACCCAAATGACAAAATAAAAAATCACAGGATCTATGAATTGGAAGAGACCTTGGAGGCCATCTATTCTAGTCCAACCTGAACATGAATACCTTCTACAATATACTTCACAAATGGTCATCCAGCCTTTTTGAAGATCTGTGGTCAGGAGGAATCCACTAACTCTCAAAGAAGCCCATTCATTCATTCACCCTCAAAGGAACCTTTTCATTCATACATACATTCATTCATTCATTCACCTCAAAGGAACCTATTTATTCATGCATTTTTCCATTCTTTCACCTTCAGAGGACTCCATTCATTAATTCACTTGTTTATCTAGCACTTTTTAAGAGTCTTTGACCAGTCACTCACTACAGCTAGGCACTAGGAAAATGAAGTCAATAATGAATCAGCCCCTGCCCTCATGGAGTTTATATTTTATGGGATAAAAATAACATGGACACAGAGACATAAGTCCAAATTATTTTCAGGGAAGAATGTTATCAGCTAAGGGGTTCAAGATAGCTTTTCCATAGGAACTGACACTCAAGAGTAGCCTTGAAGGAAGCTAGGAGGGAAGGAGAGAAGACATTTCAGTATAGAGAACAGCTGGAGCAAAGGCACGGAGGCAGGAAAATGGAATGGCACATATGGGAAACAGCATTTTGGCTACTTCTCTGCAATTTCAACGAATCAAAGAATCACAGAATTTCAGAGTTGGAAAGGATCTTAGAAACCAGTCCAATCATTGCCTGGAAAAAACAAACAGCATACCTTCTGTACAATATATCTGCTAAAAAGCTATGCAGACTTTGCTTAAAGACTTCAAGTAAGGAAAAAGTCACTATTTCCTTAGGTTACCCATTCTACATTAGGACAATTCAAATTGTTATGAGTTTTTCCTTGTGTCAAGCCTGAATTTGCCTCTTTTACAACTTCTCCCCTTTGCTAGTTTTATCCTATGGGACTTGGAAGAATAACTGTACCATATCTTAGCCTTTGAGAAGTTAGGTGGCCCAATGGATGGTTTGCCATTTCCTTCTCCAACTCATCTTATAGAGGAAGAAATTGAAGCAAACAAGCTTAAGTGACTGGCCCAGGGTCACACAGCTAGGAAGTGCCTGAGGCCAAATTTAAACCCAGGACCTCCCTCCAGTCTCTGGGCCTGGCTCTCAATCCACTGAGACACCCAGCTGCCCCAGATTATATTTTTCAAAGGAATTTGCAACACATTTGAATGTTAGCCTACCCTAATGTAAATTGATAACCTTAATCTTAATTTACTAAGTACATATGGAAGCCATTAAGCGGATTCTATATTGATGTCACCTGGACTTGAATTTAGTGTGAATGAGGAAATGAAAATGATAGACATGTTTATTGTCTTAATCAGTTTTATATCCAGGGGACAGCTGAAGAGGGTTTGTAGGATTTGTTCAAGTCTTACGTTACTGTTTCACTTATATCAAATATGATTTTTAAGAAAACAAACATTCTTTGTCCCTAATTTCTACTTGTTATTTTTCTCATCTTTCATTCTTGCAAATACACATATATACAAATATATTATATGTATAATAAATTTCAATATTATATATAACAAAAATATTTATATTAATATTATACATATGCCTATTCATAGGACCACAGGCATACATAAAGGAGAAAAGAATCGAAGGCCAGTAATTGGTAATACAAATTGCTAGAATTGCCAGAAACAAAGTCTTTTAGTTCAAGGGGGCCCCATCTGTTAGGCTGTTTCTTAGGCCTCATCTTATCAGAAGGATAGTGTTAGAGTGAGTTATTCTTTCAGAGGACAGCAGCCAGTGAAATGACAGACCAATGACAGAGAGAAAGTAACCTTTTTGCCTGATTTTTCTTAGCAACAATTTGCCTGATGTAGTACAAAGAATTCTGGTTATAAAATCACAAGGTCTAAATTAAGATTCTAAATGGACTTTTTATTGCACAATCTTAGACAAGTCATTTAGATTCTTTTAGCCCTTGATTTCCTTTGCTATAAAATGAGCCAGTTGAACTATGAAATCAAGGACCGCTCTGACCCTCATTGGGTGAAGTCTGGGTGTATTACATTTCGCCATTCCCTCAGGGTTCCCCAAAGAGGGTATTGGGAGGAGGTCTCGTATCTCTGCCTTTGACTCAATCCCCACCAATTATGCTCCATCAATTTTAGGGGTCCACGCACTCCAATTCTATTTAACCACTTAATAGTCAAATTAGATGTTAGGAAGCACTATTTATTTCAAAGGTAAGTAAGAATCGACATAGAAATATTTCCCCAAACATCTCTGGGACATTAGCTCCCTTTTGCCACCTTGGTTTCCAGGTAGGAGAAGGGGATTCATTTTTCACATCTTTACTCAAAACCTGCATAGAATAAAGTCCCATCAAGTTTCGTTTCAGCACCTTAGTTCCTCAGCTGTCCCTGCTGGACTGGCAGTAACACATAGCCTAGAATCCTGGTCTTCAAAGTTGCCATGGGTTGAGCCATGGGGTAAGTGGATTCCACTTCCTACACCTAGAACTGAAAAGGACAAATGAAAAAAAAGACCAAAACCCCCAATTCATTCTTCAAGGCCTCAGAGACTAAGGGGAAGGGAAAGTTGTCTCTTTTCCCACCCAGCTTACTTCATGGTGCTCCTACTGTGAATGAATGAGTTCTTCATCCTTGAATGCCTCTAGAAAAAGAGAATGAGATTGTTCCAATCTAGTGATTTTAAAGATACAGCCAATTCTAGCTGGCAGCTGTTGGAAAGAGGCTACTCCCCAAAATGTGCTAGACATATGCAGAGTGTCTCTGCATTACATCAAAACCCCAGTATGCTAGGATCATAAATTCAAAATTGGAAAAGATAATAGATCTAGAACAAGACGAGATTTCGGATACTGATTCTTCTTATACGTGAAGAAACCAAAATTTGAAAAGTTAAATGACTTTCCCAAGGTAACATAGGAAGAATCATGGATAAGATAATAAACCTAGGTCCTTCCACTCTTACTTGCATTATATCATACTACTAGTCTCTAAGAGTTTTTGCCAGTTAAAGATGTTATGATTTGTTAGCCTGAAGTCTATTGACCCCATTCTTTCCATAGAGGGAATATACCATCCTCATTAGTGGCAGAGATTTCATGCCTTCCCAGTGGGTCATTTCCATTCCCTGTAGTTTTATATAAACAAAACTCAAATCTTCTCTGTCCTATATTTTCCTAGGAATAATATCATGAGAGAGAGACAGACAGACAGACAGACAGACAGACAGAGGAAGGGAGGGAGGGAGATGGATAAAGATAGAGATGGGTAGATGATATAGCTAGACAGATTACAAATATCAATGTTCAGGCTTGACCAACTCTTTGTGACCCATTTGGAGTTTTCTTGGCAAATAACTAGAGTGACTTGTCATTTTACAGATAAGGAAACTGAGGCAACAGGGTGATGTGATGTGCCCAGTGTCACACAGCTAGTATATGTCTGAGTCCAGATTTGAACTCAGTTCTCCCTGGCTCCAGGTTTGGGGCTCAATCTCTACTGTGTCATCTATCTGGTCCAAGGTGAAGTGATCAGTCCTCAAAACCATAGAGGTTTTTTAAGGGCAGAACTTAACCCAAATGTCCTGACTCTAAACCTAGAGCCTTTTCCTTTAGAATGGAATGGTTTTTAAAATTTTTGTCTTTTCTGCTCTTGTTTCTGTATGGGGTTGAAGTGGAAGGGAACGTGTGCAACCTGGGAACTTTAAAAATGGAACACCAGTCAGCTCCAGAGAACACTTGGGATTTTGACAACTACTAAGAAACCTTCTCTATATAAGGCCCTTTGTTTATATTTTGAGAAAGATGTGAAAGTGACATTTTTCAAGACTCTTTTCAAGGAAAAAAGCCTATTTTCGCATTCTGTGGGATGTGTCGGGGTCTCTGCTGTGCTATGACACCACAGATTTCATCAAGCTATGGTAATTTACATGCTGATGTCTCTGTGGAACCAGCTCCTTGGGTAAATTTCTATTCATGGCTTGATCATCTTAATATGTTTGCATCACTGAACACTTGGCCGAGTTAACTGATCTTCCATACCCCATGCTTACAATTCATTAACAATCATTTCTCTTCTCTGTAAGAGGTATGGGGAAAAAAAAAACCACAACAACCCTGTGTTTGCAGGGATGAGAGTGGGGGGGGAGAAGGAAAATGCCACAAATAGCAAAAAAGAAAAAGAAAGAAAGAAAGAAAGAAAGAAAGAAAGAAAGAAAGAAAGAAAGAAGAAAGAAAAGAAAGAAAAGAAAGAAAGAAAGAAAAGAAAGAAAGAAAGAAAGAAAGAAAGAAAGAAAGAAAGGAAGGAAGGAAGGAAGGAAGGAAGGAAGGAAGGAAGGAAGGAAGGAAGGAAGGAAGGAAGGAAGGAAGGAAGGAAGAAAGAAAGAAAGAAAGAAAGAAAGAAAGAAAGAAAGAAAGAAAGAAAGAAAGAAAGAAAGAAAGAAAGAAAGAAAGAAAGAAAGGAAAGAAAGAAAGAAAGAAAGAAAGAAAGAAAGAAAGCAAAGAAAGAAAGAAAGAAAGAAAGAGAAGAAAGAAAGAAAGAAAGGAAGAAAGGAAGAAAGGAAGAAAGAAAGGAAGGAAGGAAGGAAGGAAGGAAGGAAGGAAGGAAGGAAGGAAGGAAGGAAGGAAGGAAGGAAGGAAGGAAGGAAGGAAGGAAGGAAGGAAGGAAGGAAGGAAGGAAGGAAGGAAGGAAGGAAGGAAGGAAGGAAAGATGAGGAAATAGGGTAATAGTTAATAGCCTCTCAGAGCTAGAAGGGAATTTAGAGATTATCTAAAACCAACTTCCTTCTCCTTTCTCTGGCCTCATTTTTGTTGTTCAGTCATGTTTGACTCTTCCAGAGCCCATTTAGGATTTTCTTGGCACAAATACTGGAGTGGTTTGCCATTTCCTTCTCCATCTCAATGATGAAGAAACTGAGGCAAACTTGTGTGAAGTGACTTGCCCAGGGTCATGCAGCTAGTGTAGGAGGCTGGATTTAAACATAGGTCTTCCTGATTCCAGACCCAGCATTATTATTCATCGTGCCACTTAGCTACCCCATTTTACTGGGAAGGAAACAGGGAAACCCAGTGGAATTGCTCTGAGAGGGGGCAGGAAAGAGGGGAGTGAAATAAAATGAATCATATAAACATGGAAAAAAATATTTTAAAACATAAATAAAAGGAAGGAAACAGGGACTCAAATGAAGCAATTTGACCATATTAACATAGAATAAAGACAGACTGGAGTGTAGAACCTAAGTCTAAATGCCTAGTTTGTTGCTCTTTCAACCATGTCATATTGCCTTTAAGTCAGATAGGTACTGGCCCTGGAGTCAGGTGGATTAGAGTTCGAATCCATCCTCAGACACTTATTAGTTGTGTTTGACCTCTATTTCTCTCCTTTTCTTCATCTGTAAAATGGAGAATGATAGAACTCACTTCCCAGGGTTGCTGTAAGGATAAAATGGGATCATAGTTGTAAAATATTTTAATTAATTTATTTAGTCAATTTAGAACATTATTTCTTGGTTATAAGAATCACATTATTTCCCTCCCCTCCCCTCCCTCCCCACCCCCTACCATTCCCACAGCGATGTGCATTTCATTGGGTATTAGTTATGTCCTTCATCAGAACCTATTTCTATGTTGTTGGTGTTTGCACTAGGATGTTCATTTAGAGTTTACTTCCCTAGCCATATCCCCTCAATCCATGTATTCAAGAAGTTGTTTTTCTTCTGTGTTTCTACTCCCACAGTTTTTCCTCTGAATGTGGATAGTGTTCTTTCTCGTAGATTCCTCCAAGTTGTTCAGGATCACTGCATTGCCACTAATGGAGCAGTCCATTACATTCGATTGTACCACAGTGTATCTGTTTATAATGTTCTCCTGGTTCTGCTCCTTTCGCTCTGCATCAATTCCTGGAGGTTGTTCCAGTTCACATGGAATTCTTCCAGTTTATTATTCCTTTGAGCACAATAGTATTCCATCACGAGCATATACCACAATCTGTTCAGCCATTCCCCAATTGAAGGGCATCCCCTCATTTTCTAATTTTCTGCTACCACAAAGAGCACAGCTATGAATATTCTTGTACATGTCTTTTTCCTTATTATCTCTTTGGGGTATAAACCCAGCAATGCTATGGCTAGATCAAAGGGCAGACAGTCTTTTAGCGCCCTTTGGGCATAGTTCCAAATTGTCCTCCAGAATGGTTGGATCAATTCACAACTCCACTAGCAATGCATTAATGTCCCCACTTTGCCACATCCCCTCCAGCATTCATTACTTTCCATTGCTGTCATGTTAGCCAATCAGCAAGGTGTGAGGTGATACCTCAGAGATGTTTTGATTTGCATCTCTCTGATTATAAAAGATTTAGAACACTTTTTCATGTGCTTATTAATATTTTTGATTTCTTTACCTGAAAATTGCCTATTCATGTCCCTTGCCATTTATCAATTGGAGAATGGCTTGCTTTTTTGTACAATTGATTTAGCTCTTTATAAATTTGGGCAATTAGACCTTTGTAAGAGGTTTTTATTATGAGGATTGTTTCCCAATTTGTTGCTTCCCTTCTAATTTTGGTTACATTAGTTTTGTTGGTACAAAACCTTTTTAATTTGATGTAATCAAAATTATTGATTTTACATTTTGTGGTTTTTTTCTAGCTCTTGCTTGGTTTTAAAGTCTTTCCTTTCCCAAAGATCTGACATGTATACTATTCTGTGTTCGCTTAATTTACTTATAGTTCCCTTCTTTATATTCAAGTCAATGACCCACTCTGAGTTTATCTTGGTGTAGGGTGTGAGATGTTGATCCAAACCTAATCTCTCCCATACTGTCTTCCAGCAGTTTTTATCAACTAGTGGGTTTTGGTCCCCAAAGCTGGGATCTTTGGGCTTGTCATAGACTGTGTTGCTGAGGTCACTTACCCCAAGTCTGTTCCACTGATCCTCCTTTCTGCCTCTTAGCCAGTACCATATTGTTTTGATGACCGCTGCTTTATAGTATAGTTTGAGAACTGTAACTGCAAGGCCACCTTCCTTTGCATTTTTTTTTATGATTTCCCTGGATATCCTTGATCTTTTGTTCTTCCAAATGAACTTTGTTATGTTTTTTTTCTAATTCAGTAAAAAAGTTTTTGGTAATTCAATGGGTATGGCACTAAAAAAGTAAATTAATTGGGGTAGGATTGTCATTTTTATTATGTTAGCTCTTCCTGCCCATGAGCAGTCAATGTTTTCCCAATTGTTTAGATCTAGTTTTAGCTGTGTGGAAAGTGTTTTGTAGTTGTGTTCATATAGTTCCTATGTTTGTCTTGGCAGATAGATTCCTAAGTATTTTATATTGTCTAGGGTGATTTTAAGTGGAATTTCTCTTTCTAATTCTTGATGCTGAGATGGATTGGAGATATATAGAATGCTGATGACTTATGTGGGTTTATTTTGTATCCTGCAACTTTGCTAAAGTTGTTGATTATTTCAACTAGCTTTTTTGGTTGATTCTCTAGGACTCTTTAAGTAGACCATCATATCATCCACAAAGAGTGATAGCTTGGTCTCCTCAGTGACTATTTTAATACCTTCAAATTCTTTTCTTCTCTAATTGCTACTGCTAGTGTTTCTAGTATAATGTCAAATAATAGAGGTGATAATGGGCATCCTTGTTTCACTCCTGATCTTTTTGGGAATGCATCTAGTTTATCCCCATTGCAGATGATGTTTGCTGATGGTTTTAGAAATATATTGTTTATTATTTTTAGGAAAGGCCCTTCTATTCCTATACTTTCTAGTGTTTTCAATAGTAATGCATGATGTATTTTGTCAAAAGCTTTTTCTGTATCTACTGAGATAATCATGTGATTTTTTGTCAGTTTGCTTGTTAATACAGTCAATTATGTGGATGGTTTTCCTGATATTGAACCATCCTTGCATTCCTGGTATGAATCCTACCTGGTCATAATGAATAACTCTTGTGATGATTTGCTGGAGTCTTTTTGCTAGTATCCTATTTAAGATTTTTGCATCTATATTCATTAAGAAGATTGGTCTATAGCTTTCTTTTTCTGTTTTTGACCTGCCTGGCTTTGGAATCAGTACCATATTTGTGTCGTAAAATGAATTTGGTAGAACTCCTTCTTTGCTTATTCTGTCAAATAGTTTGTATAATATTGAGATTAGTTCTTTGACTGTTTGGTAGAATTCACTTGTGAATTCATCAGGCCCTGGGGATTTTTTCTTAGGGAGTTCTTTGATGGCCTGTTCAATTTCTTTTTCTGATATGGGGTTGTTTAGGTAGTCTATTTCTTCCTCTGTTAACCTAGGCAATTTATATTTTTGTAAGTATTCATCCATATCACCTAAATTTCCATATTTATTGCCATATAATTGGGCATAATAATTTTTAATGATTGCCTTAATTTCCTCTTAATTAGAGGTGAGGTCTCCCTTTTCGTCATGGATACTGTCAATTTGGTTTTCTTCTTTCCTTTTTTAAATTAGATTTACCAGTACTTTGTCTATTTTATTTGTTTTTCAAAGTACCAGCTTCTAGTCTTATTTATTAAATCAGTAGTTCTTTGACTTTCATTTTTATTAATTTCTCCTTTGATTTTTAGGATCTCTAATTTAGTCTTCATCTGAGGATTTTAAATTTCTTCACTTTCTAGTTTTTTAATTTGTATGCCCAATTCATTGACCTCTGCCCTCTCCAGTTTGTTAATAAGTGAGCTCAAGGATATAAATTTCCCCTGAGTACTGCTGTAAAATGTTTTAAAGCAGTATATAAATGCAATTGTTAATGTTATAATTGTAATTATTATTATTTGGGGTGGTATGCTATTTAACATTCCAATATTTCATATTTTGGTGGGATTCAATCTACCATTAGAGACAACATCTGGTTAGACAGAAATCTGAAAGGAGACCAATGTACTGGTATGATCTCTTAGAAGACTATTCACTTGACCCACAGGTTGCTGGAAATACTAAAGAGGAATAGAGGAGGAAACATGGTATGGCTCATGCATGAAGATTAAAAATCTCTGTACTAGGGGCAGAGTTGATAGAGGTGGCTTGGTGGATAGAGGACTTGACCTGGAGTTGGGAGGACCTGGGTTCAAATTTGACCTCAGACAGTTTCTAGGTTTGTGATCTTGGGCAAGTCACTTAACCTTATTTGCCTAGACCTCACCCTTTTGTCTTAAAGTTGTTACTAAGACAGAAAATAAAGGTTTTTTAAAAAAGTGCTCATTATGTTCCAGGCACTAGTACTGGGAATATGAATACAAGTACAGAGAAAGTCTGTGCTCTCAAAGTTGTTGTTCATTCTCCATTTTCAAAGAGGACCAATGACATCAAGACATAATATCCTTTAAAAAATGATTTAGAATATTTTTCCATGGTTACAAGATTCAGGTTCTTTCCCTCCCCTCTTCCCTCCCCACTCCCAGAGTGCACAAGCAGTCCCACTGGGTTATACTGTGGGAACAACTTGTTTTCATCAGCCCATTCTACCAGGGAAAGCCTTCACGTGTTTGTGGGAGATCCTCCCCTAACTCACTGACAGGTCTGAGGTCTGTCAGTCACCCTTGACTTGGTCTAGCCCTTCTGCTGAGAGGGCTTTATCAGGCGGTGGCTGCTGCACATGGCACAATTTCTTGTAGCCACAGGTGAGAGTTGGAGGCTGGGTGGACACCAAACATGAATGAGCAACACTGAGAAGGGCTCAGCAAGGCTTCACACCAGGGATGCTAGTGCTTTGGGAATATTCCTTGCTCTCAAGGAGCTTACCTTTGAAAGGGGGAAGATAATACACAAAAGAAGTTGAAAAGGGGGTGATGGGTACCCAGCTAAAGAGCATAGTAGAAAAAAACCCAGAGTGCAGGCTGGACAGGAATGAGACATGGCTGGTTTGGACTTCTTAAATAGAGATAATGAGAGGAACCATCCAGTCAAAAGAAGAATCTGCAAGGTACTTTTTTT
Source organism: Monodelphis domestica (assembly GCF_027887165.1). Taxonomy (NCBI): domain Eukaryota; kingdom Metazoa; phylum Chordata; class Mammalia; order Didelphimorphia; family Didelphidae; genus Monodelphis; species Monodelphis domestica. The sequence continues at coordinate 233,120,884 of NC_077227.1, read as the reverse complement.
ACTGATGAGAAAACTGTGGCAGGTAGACATAAATGACTTGCCCAGGATCACACAGCTTGTAAATGTTTGAGACCACATTTGATCTCAGGTCTTTCCAGACTCTAATAACTCTGTTCGTTGTCACCTTATTGCCACATGCCATCTTGCTACGTATAAGACTATACAAACTCTAAGGTCTCTTACAGCTCTGATATAGTATGATTTTATAATTGTACTATGAAAAGAAATTCCAACCTGACTGTTGCATTAAAAAACATGCTAATGAAATGAAGCAATTTTATTTTAACAATAAAAATAATCTTTTACCCACCCCATAGGTGCTAGGTATCAGTAGTCTGCCAGATAAAATTAATAAACTGCCCAGAAATGGAAACAATTCCAAGATGCTGTTCTTGATTTCTCTCATTGATTCTCCCCTGCTTCAAGTCCTCTAACCTTACTCCATCAGGCTCTGAAAGCTTGCATCCCTGTCGGTGTGATTCTCCATCTGTCTCAGGTATCTGTGGGTGTCCCCATTTTAGCTGTGATCACTTTGATCCCAGGCATGTGCTGTATTGCCTATAGGCAGATGGTGCTCCTGACCCTCCATCAGGAGGGCAGGCCCTTTGAAATCTCTTTCCACTAGCAAAGAGAGGTTCCTGCTGATCACCCACATTCTCTTTCCTGATCCACCTTATGACAAGCTGAAATAAGTCCAAAGAAAAGTAACCAAGATGGTGAGTGTCCTGGAAACTCTCCATCTAAAGACTGAATTTAAAGGAATGTGTGATCTTTACCTTAGTGACAATTAGGAGGGACATCTCACCAAACAAACCAAGTGCTATCATGTAGGTCAGCTAAGTGGCACAACAGATTGAGAGCCAGATTTAGAATCAGAAAGATCTGAGTTCAAATCCTGCCTCTGACGCTTACTAGCTGTATGACCCTGGGCATGTCATTCTCTCAGTCGCAGTTTCCTCCTGTGTAAAAAAGAAATGATGATAATAGCATCTATATCACAGGGTTGTTGTGAAAATCAAATAAAATTATATATTATATATATTTTTTTTATTATATATATATCTTTACAATATAAATGTTTGCTATTAGACACATAGAATCATTGTTGGAAGTGTCTTCAGAACTAGTGTAGCCCATCCTTAATACCTCTGACTCTTATCTATATCTATCTATATCAATAGCTATATCAATGTCTACTTAAAGATCTCTGGATGGGGAATCCACTACCAAATAAAGCAGCCTTTTTGGGACAGATCTATCTATTCAGTGGGGGAGGGAAGAGGGAAGTACTGAAAACAAATGCTTATTAATTAAAAAGAATATGAATTAATAAAAAATAATTCTTAGAAGAAGGGAAAAATTTTAAATAATAGAAATGAATATCCAGGGAAGTTTTAAGTAGGAATCCCAAGAAGGAAGTCTAGCAGAAAGGAAAGAAGTAGCACATCCCCAATGGTGCTGGAGATGTAGAGATGATAGGGAGGATGTAATAGACTGATAAGGAACACTGAGCTTGAAATCCTAGAGACCTGGGTTTCAAGGACTGGCTCTAAGTTTACTAACTACATGACCTTGAGAAGTCATTTCACCACTAGAATCATCTAATTTCTTACCTTTAAAATCAGAAAAATAATAATAATACTTTCACTACTTATTTTACCAGGTTGTTGGAAGGAAAATAACTTATAATCATATATTCAATTCACATTTTTAAAACAAATTTTTTCACAAAAATACTAAAAAGAAATCCCAATCAAGCAAATGATATTCTAAAATTGTTTATGAAATCAGAAGACCTGGGTTCAAATCTTGAAACCAACTTGCCAGTGTGGGATCTTGGCAAATCACTTACCCTTTCTTCATTTCACTTTCTTTATTCTATTCAATGAGGGAAACAAAATAGAGAATCTCTAAGGTTCTCTTTCAGCCCTAGATCCATGATGTAATGATCTCTGTTCATAGATCCCTTCCAGTTCTGCAGTGCTAAAACTCAATAGAATTTATTATGCCCCTCAAATGAGCAAAAATATTAAAGATAGAAATGATCAATTTTGGAGGTGTTGGAGGAGAATGGATGCACTAATATCGTATTGGTGGAACTCTGAAAAGATCAAAGTATTTTTGAAAACAATCAAGAATCATCCAACTTGTTCATATCCACTTTACCCAGACCTCTCAAAATGGCTATATATACTCTAAGGAGATAAACAATAGAAAAGAAGGTCCCTTTCATAGCAATACTATTTTTGGTGGCAAAAACCAAACCAAAGCAAAAAAAAAAACCGAACCAAAAAAAACCAAGTACTAATCAGTTGATGTTGCATGGATGTAATTGAATATTATTGTGTTATAAGAAATGATGAATATGAAGAATTAAGAGAAACCTAGGAAGATCTGAATGATACAGAGTGAAAATAGCAGGACCAAGAGAACAGCATGCAGGATTACAATTATGGAAATGTAATAACCCCCCAAAGCAGGTGAAGTATGGTGAATTGTAACGAATGATCTCACCTGTAGAATTAAGACAACCTACCTTCCTTTTTTCTCCAAGTAAGAAGTGAAGATTAGGGATGTGAATATGGTAAATACACTGTTAGACTTGAACATGGTTGCTGGATTATTGGCTTTTGTTAAATTCCCCCTGCCTTGTTTCAAGGAAGTATTATTGGGAGCCAGGGGTAGTGGTTTAAAAACAAAAGACAACAATCATACCTTTAAAATGAATTCATAAGAAGAACCTGGGAAGATTATGCTCTCCAGTCTCTTCCCTTATCTGTAGAATCATCAGTGGCAGCTTGCTTAATATACTAGTTGCCCACAATCCCTGATCTCCAAAATGAGATCAATTGGAAAGATAAAAGCCTGAAACTGACAAGGCACTAATAACTGTAAACATGCAGATATGAAAATCTCATCTGATTAGTTAAAGTTCACACTGTGAACATTGATATTTGCTGCAAAATGGGAAAAAGCTTGGGAACTGTTCTTTTTTCCCCTCTTCTTTTTAAATCACTCAAAAGTGTTTTAATGGCTGTTGAAAGAAATTATTGCCAGAGCAATCAGGGCTCTCTGTGTGAAATCCCTTTAGTGGAGTTATGCTTCCCTCTCCAGGCTAGGGATATTTGGGCATTAAAAATTACACTGAGCTACATCTGTCTACCAGCACCAACTAATCCTTTACCAGAATAATGAGGGAACATACCCCATCACCAGCAATCTAAGGCAATTCTTAGGTCTGGTATGTCCAGATGGTGGTTTCTTGAGCAAGGATATCAAGAAATAAGCAATAAATAATAGTGAGGACTTGACTGACTAGATACCCAGACCAAGGTCAGAGTACCAGAACAGAGTGTGATCATATTAGTTTCAATCCCTTCACTTTTCACTGGGCCTCAGTTTCCTCATCTATGAAGTGACTTGCCCACGGTCACACAATGAGTCAGTAATCTCTGTCACCTTGGCAGGTAGAACTCTGGATTTGGAGTCAGGAAGAGTTGAATTCAGATCCAACCCCAGATAGTTCTTACCTTTGTGACCTACTGACAAGTCACTTTACCTCTAAGCTTCAGTTTCTCCATCTATAAAAATGGAGAGAATGACTGAGTTCTTCACAGAGTTGTTGAAGATCAAATGAAATAACATGTCAAAAAAACTTTGAAAATGTTTAAGTTGTCTATAAATGCTTGCTATTTTTAGTGGTTTAGAAATCAGATCTCCTGGAAAAGGATAAATGTTGACGGGGATGCAGGAAAATTAGGATACTAATAGACTGTTGGTGTATGGGGTGCTCAGGGAGGGGTAATATCTCTGGTATGGAGGGCTTGTCATGCCCTTCTAGGGCAGCTCTCCAGCCACTGACCCTCACCTGACACCCAGCTCTCACTTGTGGCTCCTAGTAGCTGCTAGCATGCAGCAGCGGCCACAACCCGGGCAACGGCTTCGACAGGCAGGCTAAACCTTGTGAGGGTAGCCATCGGGTCGACGTCGACCCCTGGTGAACCAGGGCTTTGCTCACCCAGCATGTGAAGACTGCTTTGGCGGAACAGGCGGAAGAAACCAACAAGAAGGTTCAACAGCTGAGATGGCGATGCAGCAAGGCACCGTGGAGTGCTTAGGGCATGATGGAGCACAAAAGACAATACGGCCATCCAATGCAGCTGAAGAAGTCTCCAGGTGTAACGACTTTTCGTGCCAATGGACCCAGGCTTCCAACGCTAAGAGAGTGGGACTGTCTCTGTGCATCGACTTTTCCACTTAAATCTTTATGCACAGGTGTCTTTGTGCACAAAAACGCACAAAGACAATCGTCATCCTTGGTTCGAGAGACAACCAACAACAGACTGTTGGTGGAGCTGTGAACTGATACAACCATTCTGGAGAGCAATGTGGCACCATGCCCAAAGGGCCATAAAACTGTGCATGCTCTATAACCCAGTAACACCACTACTAGGTCTGTAACCCAAAGAGCTCAGAAATAAGGAGATTCCAAAATATTTATAGCAGCTCTTTTTGTGGTGGCAAAGAATCGAAAACAAGGGGATGTCCCTCAATTGGAGAATGGCTGAACAAGTTGTGGTATGTGATTATAACAGAATACTATTGTGTCAAAAGAAATGATGAACAAGATGATCACAAAAATCCCAGAAAGACTTATATGAAAAGATGCCATGTGAAGTAACAGAACCAAGAGAATGTTGCACATAGTAACAATAATGTTTGATGATCAACTGTGAATGACAACTATTATCAACAATGCAAGGATCCAAGACAACTCCAAGGGACTCATGATGAAAATGGTTATCAACTAATGGAGTCTGAATGCAGATTCTTCACTTTGTTTCCTTAATGAATTTTTCTTTAGTGTAACTGATATGTCTTTTTTCACAACATGGCAAATATGGAAATATGTATTGTATGATAGCACATGTAAAACCTATATCATATTTTCTGCTGTCAGGGAGAGGCAAAGGATGGGAAGGAGAGAACATGGATTGAAAAATGCCAGAAAATAATTATTAAAATTATATCTTCATGTAATTTGGGGAAAAAATAGAAGTTTTTAAATAAGAAAATAGATCTTCTGATCCCAAGTCTAGGGGCTTTTCCACTATATAAAGCTTTCTAATAACATTGTTAATAGCATTTATGTAACTTCTACTATGTCCCAAGAACTGTGTTAAGCACTTTATAAATATTATCTTTTTAATGTTCAATAAACCTGTGAGGTAGGTGCTATTATTGTCCCCCTTTGACTGTTTATGGAAATACAGAATCTGAGGCAAACAGAAGTTGTGTCTTGCCTAGGTTTACCCAGCTAGTTAGTGTGAGGTCAGATTTATGAAAAATATTCTCAACAATTGTGTCGTAGTTAAGAGAGGACTAGACTTAGAATCCAAAAGAACTTAAGAATTATTATTAAGAATAATACTCCAAGAAAATGTTGTAGCTCTTAAAGAGCACACTTCAGTGACTGTTAATGACTTTTGCAGTGGCTATTGCTGTTAGAAAGTTGTGTTTTTCAAGAATCTTTCAATCCCACAATGAAATAGGATTAAATTGAAATTCAATGAAAAGCACAGTGGAAATAGATAAACAACAAGAACTAACAAATTATTGCTACAAAGTAATCTAATTAATGCTAGAAAAAGAGGAATGATCTTCTGAAGAATCTGACAAATGGAAGAGATATTACTGAATGTAAGCTCCTTGAAAAAAGGGACTATCTTTTACCTTTGAGACTCAAGCCCTTATCACAATATGGGTGTTTAATAAGAGTAACTAGGTGGTATAGTGAATAGAGCACAGGCCTCAGGAATCAGAAAGTCTTCTCTTCACAGGTTCAAATCTAGCCTCAGACACTTACTACTGTGTCTGTACAAGTCACTTTACTCTGCTGACTTGGTTTCCTCTGTAAAATGAGTTGGAAAAGGAAACGGTGAACCATTCCAGTATCTTTGCCAAGCAAACACCAAATGGGGCCATAAAGAATTGGATATGACTGAACACAATTTTGTAAATGTTGATAGAGAGAATGTATACAAACAAAAGTTTTTTTGGGGGGGAGCTTCAATAATTTTTAAGAGTGTAAGAGGGTCCAGAGACTAAAAAGTTTGAGAACCACAATCCATTGAAGACCAGGATTGACTCAATTTTTACCTTTACTTTTCCAATACCTAGGACAGTTCCTGACACTTAGTAGATACAATAGGACTTCATTTTTACTCAACTAACATGTTGAAAATGGTACATAATAGCAAACTCCATTGTTTAAGAAGCATTTCTCATATGAATATACCTTGCACCTAGGCACTTTTTTTCTCTTAAACTTATCAGAGCTATCAACATCACTACTCTTGTACTTTGGGGCCATTATTAATAACTAAATCGTATTAATGGAACAAATGCACTGCTCTGCTGAGGACACTACTTGTTACAGTTGAGAACTCTGAACAAAGACTGATGATGTAGGAACTAATGCTTGGTATGTAACAATGTAAACGATTCATACTAAAGCTTCTCAGAGGGAGCATGAGCAAAATGGGGCAAACTGCTTGGGAAAATAGCACAGATTTAGCATTTAATTAAAATTTTTTATTTTACATATTTTCCTGCCTTTTTTTTTAGTCACTGATTATATATCCCTGAATTTTCATTGAGGAGTTCTGTGAAATAAGGACCAACTATACTTCCTGATTGATTGATTCCTTGATTGATCATTCAGTCTGGCGTTCCGTTCTCTGAGACCACATTACTTCCAGAGATGCTTGATGGCACCATATTACTTGGCGATGTATGTTCTTAAGCAGAGAGCGATGTCATGGAAGAAGCCCCATCCCTTCCCTTGGCGCTTCTGTCACAGTCATGGATTGACTGGACTGTGGCTTAAACTCATTGTGCCATTTCTTATGGCAAATGAACCAGCCCATGCATCCATGGCCTCCCTATTATGAATGCTCTCGCTCTGGCCTAGCGACTCCCTCTGCCACCTCAAAGGGAATGACTGACTTAGAGTCTTTACACTCCACAGGAGGGCCCCAGAGCAGGAATGTAAAGGAAGATTCAGCCTGGCTCAATAAAACCAAATCCTTTTGTTCCCCCTCCCACCCTTCTTTGTGCCTTTTTACATTACAATCAATGGTGGCTGTGCTTTGGGAATATTATCAGAGGCGTGATTGCAACCTCTAACATTCTAATCCGCGGGGTTGCTGGAAGCATTAGAACATCCAGGATAAATTAATTCAGTGTAAGAGCAAGCTTTGAAGCTAGGAGCATCACTAGGCTTTTGAAGCTTAAGCCCTGTTTAGATTACTTGATTAAAGTGGTTGGGTCCAAAGCTCCACTGATCAATATATTTTACTTAAGAGCTGCATTGATATAGAAACAGATTTAACTGGATCCATGTGTTACCCCCGCCTGAGATTTTTAGAAAAAGACAATGAGATAAGATACAGCCAAATAATTTAACAGGCCAAGAACTCTTCCAATAATGGGTATCCACAAAGCATGTTTACTGAGTGAGTGTCTGTGTGTGTGACTGGACTTATTAGTACTGAGAACTCCCAATAAGGAAATTCCCTTTACTAATGCTAATGAGCACCTGCTTAAGTTCAAGTCCCGAGTCAGGCACGTACAGGTTGGGTGACCCTAGCCACTTAAGTGTTCAATGTCCCTGGGCAACTCTCTAAGACTATAAATTGCAGAGCAAGTAGGTGCCTGTTCTGTGAGACTCTATAATGTTCTTTTATTTATGTATTTTATATTTATCTAGAAGACAATAAATTTCAGGGCAGCTAGGTGGCACAGTGGATATGGTCCTGAACCTGTAGTGAGGAAGACATGAATTCAAATCTGCTCTTAGATGCTTATTAAGATGTGACCATGGATAAGTCACTTAACCCATCTGTCTTTGTTTTCTTTGAGTGTAAAATGGGGATAATGATGGCATCTACTTCCCATGGTTGTTATTAGATTAAATGAAATAATATTTATCAAGTGCTTTATCAACCATAACATTTTATTATTATTATCATCTATTTCAGTAAATGAAAGACCTCACCAGGAAGGTCCTGTACCCATGAATTCACAGATTTGGTTGGGAAATAGAGAGAGAGAGATTGATAGATAGAAGTAGGTGATATAGAGATTGGCAGATGATCAATAGATGATTGGATGGAATGATAGAAGTAGGTGATATATGAATTGATAATTCATAGAAAGACAAATACATGATTATAAGACAGGTAAATAATAGGTATAGAGACAGATGATAGATCAATGTGGATATATGTGTATGTATTTATTATATATGCACATATACACTTATGTTTGAAATATATATATATATGTATGCATGTACCCAATCCCACCACTCATAACCCGTGTATATATTTTCTTTTGGTTTCTGGTGGTCCATGTACTAATGAAGGTGAGGCAGGGTGAAAGTGATGGAATGTTTACATATATATTCCCTGTAGATGAGAAGCTGGGGAAAAACTAAAGATGGCAATAGGTGATGACAAAAGAAACACAGGAAGACATGAAGGGGGAAATCTAGGCTGTCTAATCTGTACAATCATGCTTTCCTCTAAGAAACCATATGGCATAAAGTTAGATTTGTAATCAAGATTCCTGATTACAAGGCTCACCTCTGATATATAGTAGCTGTGAGACCATGAGCTGATGGCTTATTCTCTGAGAGCCTCAGTTTCTTAGTTCCTAAAAAAGGGATGATCAGGTGTGCACAACCTACCTCACAGAGGTAAAGGAAAAGCATAATGCTCTCCCTTAAAGTTCATCTTTAAATGCCTATAGGTTATTATCATTCCAGTGTTAGAATGAAATTCAAAAATATATCAAAATGGTGAAGGGTTTAAGGTGAGAAAGTATTTAATAAGTTAACTGAAATGTGGGGCTTTTCTCAACACAGTCCTTTAAGAGGGTTGTTATACCCATTGTACAGATGAGGAAAGTAGTTCAGAGAGAAGCACACAGGTAGCAAATGGTAGAACCAAGAGTGAACACCTCATTTATTCGATTAAAATCATAGCTGTTGTGGTTTGGGACATGGGTTAATTGATTTAGTGTCAGAGGTTTTGTATGTTGATAATGATAATAATAACTGGTATTTATATGGCACTTTACTAAGTGTTGGACATGTTATCTCTTTTGTTTTTCAAAATAACCCTGCGATGGAGATGCAGATACTATTATCTCCATTTTGTTGTTGTTCATCCTTCATTTTTTAAGATGATCAATGACATCACCAGTTGATATTTTGACTTGTTTGTAAATTGGATTTAAGCAAGTCAGAATTGCACAGTCATCTGTTTCACTCTTTCTTCCAAAGTCATCAAAGTCCAGTGACAAGACAAAAGTCCGGATGACTGGCAATGGCCCAAAAATCAGTGGATAACCTTGGCATCTTTGATGTCTGACCAAGCTTAGGCACTCCATAGCAAGTGTGTTGGATGCTGGAACAAATTGTTCTCATCTGCCTACCAGGAGATGACATTCCTCTGTCACTGATGGATCTCAAACCTGTCAGCATCCCCATTTATAGATGAGGAAACTGAGACAGAGAGGTTAAGTGACTTGGCTAGGGACCCACAACTAGCAAATATCTGAGGCAAGATTCAAACCCAGGTCTTTTGATGCTAAGTCTAGCTCCCTATCCACTGTGACACATTGCCTCTCTGAGGTAAGAGATATGCCCATATTTTTGTAGTAGCAAAGAAAAAGGACTGACCTAGGATTCAGGAAACCTGGATTGAGATCACAGACTACTTGAGTGAACTTTCACGGGTTTTGTTCCTTTTCTTTGGTTGGTTTCCTCATCTAAAAGAAAAGTGTAATAATGCCTTCCCAAGGTTGTTAAATAACTCAATTCAACATTTATTGTGTCTTAGCATGGAGCTAAGTTTACCCAAAACAGGATTCCCTGCCTTTGTGGAGTTTCCTGTCTCATAAAAGGAAAACATTATACTATCATATAAAATAATACGTAATAATAAGAAATCTGTTAACAGAGCACCATGTGAGGTCCAAGGTAAGGTAGTTATTAACCAGAGAAATCATGAAAGATTCCCAGTAAAAAGGGATATATGTGTTGGGATTTTTAGAAGTCATGGAATTAGATATTATATGTAAAGCACTTAAAAACTTTAAAGCACCATATAAATAAATGCCAGTTACAATAATATATTTTCAATTATATGTTGTGTAATTATTATTTTTTATTATTATCATTTTTAGTATAAAATCCCTAGATGTCTCATCTGGCAGTGACTTCATTTCCTGAGCCTTTTACTGTATTGCTGAGCTTAAGCAATTGTTTATAAAGCAATACAGGGATGAGCTGGTGAATATTTCACAATCAGATCATGTACCAAAAAAAACTTTGCACACACACTTGTAAGAACTAAACAATCAACAAAAAAGTAAATCAAGCCATGATTTTTAAAGTCTGCTGATTTTTTATGTTCCCACTGAATGGAAAAGGGAAAGGGAAAGAAATAAGCAGACATATTCTGCCTACTGTGTGCCAGACACTATGCTAAGCACTTTGCATAAATATCTCATTTGATCTTCACAATAACCTTCTTGCAGTTGAGGAAACTAAGGCAAATGGACTGGCTTGCTCAAGGTCTGATCATTAGTAAGTATTCAAGGCCATTTTTGAACTCTGGTCTTCTTGATTTCTAGACCCTGCACTCAAGCACTTGTGCCAATAACTCCCTCTGGCTAAGTGGATTAAGAGCCAGGTCTTGGAGTAAGAATGTCCTGGGTTCAAATTTGACCTTGGCTACTTCCTAGCTATGTGACCCCCCCCCCCCATTGCCTAGCCCGTAACAACTCTTCTGCCTTGCAACCAATACACAATATTGATTCTAAGACGTAAGGTTAGGATTTTTAAAAAATTAATAATGGACTCTCTAGTTAGGGTTGGCTCCAGCACATCCTTGGTTGTTACAGAGACTAAATGAGATGTCGGGTATAGAGGTATTTTTAGAAGTATTAATCACTATACAAATAAGGCTAGATATCAATGATAATCTAGTAAATTAACATGGTGACAGTCAATGAGCAGAGTTCCAGTTACAGACTAAGAAAATGTGAATTCAAATCCCAGACCTGAATATTATTAGTTGTGTGACTCTGAACAAGTGTTTTAAAATCTCTGTGTGTCTCAGTTTTCTCATTGGTAATATGGAGTCAATAATATTTGCATTACCCACCTGGCTGGGTAGTTGAAAAGAAGTCCTTGGTAAAATTTACATACAGACTTCTAGAAATGGGAGTTGTTATTAGGCAGGCTTCCCCCACCCCGCCAAAAAGTAGCTGGCCTACTTTTTCCTATGCAGGCAGCCAATTCTCTCTACAGTGTTGAAAAGGAGGAAGCATGACAGTCGGTCAGCCCACAGGCACAGTGCCCAGGCATAGAGAAGCCACCTGTGCCTGGAAGACATTCAGTTCTGTGGGAAGGCAACACATTAAACAATTGGTCCTCTCCAGCCACTCTGTATCCTTTCTCCCCAGGCAAACCATAAAATCTGAGCTTCTCAGGAAGGAATCAGATTAACCAAAAACATTCTCCTCCTACAAAATCTGGCCCACCTGCTACAAGAAGGGGAAGCACAAACTGGGCACGGGCAGCCACACAGTGCCAACACTTTGGGGAATGAGTGCCACCACAATGAGTCTTGTGGCACGGAACACATTCGTTTCTTCACAGTTTCTTGCAGTTGATACAGTGTGTGGGATCCAGGAGCCTCCATCCCACTACTTTTTCACTTTAAACATTTTTATTTATGTTGCAAAAACATGACACAGCACCATATGCTGATGATTCACTGGAGTTTATTGCAAAGCCGTCAATAAGTGCAATGACTGAATTTTTCTCTCCAAGGAATCAAGAGCTTAAAGAAGCATGTTTAATTGAAATACACTGGGCTACATTCATGAGATTTTCAGGTTTTACAGGTAAATGAATGAAGTTCAAAACTCATGTCATCTATTATAATTAATCAAGAGAAACAGTGTCCAGACAATGGGAAGAGAGAGTTTTGCTCTGCTCTGAATTGATCAGACCATAGCTAGAGTATAGTGGACAAGATTTGATGATGGGGGTTAATTCAAAGGGGAGGGGTATGCTGGTAAATGCTTAACAACCAACTCTTTGGGCAAAATGACATGCTTTTAAGTTTACTCTACATCTTGAAATTTTCTCCACTGTGGAATGAGAACGATTTTTTCCAATGGTCATGAAGGCAGCTGAAGAAGACTTTGTGGAGCTTTTAGAACTTGGTTAGACATCAAAGACACCATGGTCATCCACTGCACCCTGGGACATTGCTAGTCTTCATGACTTCTGTATCACCACTGGATCTAGGCTTCCAAAAGTCTATATAATCAACAAAACTACAAATAAAGCCCTGATTTGTGGTATTTGAAGATTTCCAAGCTACAAATGATCCTCTACAATGGTACCATTATCTCTTTTTACCCCCATTTGATATTAACCAAGGAAAAATCTCTAAAATAAGGCTTATGTAGCTTTTGTCCTTCCCCACAGTGGGTAACTGAATTCCCAGCTCCTTCATAGGCATTCAGTGTATGATACAGGTGTATAGGGGTTAAAGAAGGATGCAAAGCCTTTTTCAGGACTTCTCATCTACCTTTGTTGTCCATTTGGCTCTCAACTCTCACCTGTGGTTACAATAAGCTAAAGATTGTGCAGTAACCACACCTCAACTATCTTGGCAAATGGGCTAAACCAGGTTGAGGGTAACTGATAGGTCACAAAGTCATTGGTGAGTTAGGGGGATGTAAGCAAGTGAAGACTTTCCTCTGTGGAATGAGAACAATTTTTTCCAAAATGATCATGAAAGCATTTGAAGCAGACTTTGTGGAGCTTTTAGAACTTGTTCAGACATCAAAGACTCCATGGTCATCCACTTCATCCTGGGCCATTGCTAGTCTCCGTGACTTTTGTATCACCACTGGACTTCAATGACTCTTGAAGAGAGAATGAGGCTGATGATTTTGTGTAGTGCTGTCTCACTTAAATCCAGTTCTTGGACAAAGGTAAGACATCACCCCATGGTGTCATTGGTCCTCTTAAAAAATAAAAGACACGGGAGGTCCTAGGTTCAAATCTGGCCTCAGATACTTCCTAGCGGTATGAACCTTGGCAAGTCACTTAACCCCCATTGCCTAGCCCTTACTGCTCTTCTGCCTTGGAACCAATACACAATATTGATTCCAAGATGGAAGGTAAGGGTTTTAAAAAAATAAATAAAAATAAAGGCCAAACACCAATGGGAACTAATATGGCATACCCTTTCCCCTCCCTCATACAGAAACCACACAAGGTAAAAAAGGCTCCTAGAAGTCCATGAACAAATACAGATATAAAGCACTAAATAAAAGGCCATTAAATTCTCCCATCCAAGAGAAAGAACAAATATTTCCTATTTACCTTGAGTTTATATCATCTGAACAAACAATTCAAGGCAGTAGCAGAGTTGGTACGGTCCAGATCTCTCATTCCATCAGGCCTAACATGCCTCTGGTGAAGATTTTCTTCCTGGAAGGCCAGTGCTCAATTATCAAACTTAGACACTCAGTAGTGTCTACCAGGCCATAGTCAAGGCATTTTCAGAAACTCTAATCTGACCTGTATTCAGAAAAGGAAGAAGCAGGAGAAAGTAGCCAAGAACCCAAGATCCATGATATCTCTCCCATCTCATCTGGACATTCTTGGAACACTCATTACATGTTTCCCCTGAAGGTTGACATAGGGATAGGGTAGCTCTTGAAACATGAGTCCATCCCAGATGACTCCAATGGATCCAATCATTCTGGAAGCAGCTCCAGTTACTAAGGACCAATCTAAGGAGTTTTCTATAACCTCTCAGCAAGATATTAGTCTAGCACTACAGGAGGAGACGTTCAGAAAAAGATCCAGCTACATAAACTCATCAACTTGATTGGAGCAATTAATTGAATTAAAGGAAAAGAACCTATATGTTCTAAAATATTTATGGCAGCTTTCTTTGTGGTGACAAAGGACTGGAAATTGAGGGGATGCCCATCAGTTAGGAAATGGTTAAACAAGTTGTAGCATATGATTGTGATGGAATACTACTACACTGGAAGAAATGATAAGCAGGTTAACTTTTTTAAAACATGGGAAGGCCTACATGAAATGATAAAGAATGAAACAAGCAGAACCAAGAGAACATTATATACAGCAACAGAAATATTGTTTCAAGAATGACTTGTATAGGTCCACCTCCAGAGAAAGAATGATAAATAGATATAAGTAAGACATAGTTTTATATATACATATTTTTTTGGTAAAGTATGCCTTCCTTAAGAGGGTGGGAGGAGGAAAGGAGGGAGTTAACTGGATATTTTAATGTAACAAATTAACTAATTTTTAAAAAAATTGATGAAGCATACCCTTGATCATTCTTCCTTTTATATTTATTTCTAGGCACTATATTTTAGGGCAGGCAAAGGTAATACCTTTGCCATTACCTGGTAGGCAATACTGAGTTCCTGAGTTTGAGATTGAGCACTGGCCTGCCACATAATAAAGGAAGAGGATACTCACCAGAGGATTAGCTGCACTATGTACATAGGAGGATGACCAAGATGTTGAGAGGTCTCAAACTCACACCATAAGGGGAGCTAGGTGGCTCAGTGGATAGAGCACCAGGCCTGGAAATGTCAAGTCCTAGATTCAAATCTGGCCTTTGATACCTCCTAGCTACATGATCTTGGGCAAGTCATTAGCCCCAATTGCCTAGTCCTTGCTTTTCTCCTACCTTGAAACCAATCCTTAATATTGATTCTAAGTAGAAGGTAAAGATTTTTAAAATACCAATCAAGAATCAGTTGAATGGATGGAAGCAAGAACAGATAAATGGATGAATGAATGCATGTATGGAAAAGGAATAAATGAATCAGTTGAAGGAACCAAGCATATCTCAGGAAAGACACTTCAAATATTTATAGGTCTATCATGTCGAAGAGGAATTAAACTTGCTTTGTTTGACTTCAGAGGGCAAAACTAGGATTAATAAATGGAGGTGATTTGGTGGGGGTGAAATATGTTGGAGGTTAAATTTCAGCCCAATAGAGGGAAATTTAAACTGATGATCATTTGTTGGCTATGATGTAACTGGACTAGACACTCTAAGAAGTCTTTTCCAATTCTAACAATCAAGGGTTCAATCTTTGGAGATGGTAGCAAAGGACAGAGAGACTCTTCATTTTTTCTCCTGTCTATTAAGAGAAATTGTACCAAACTGAACAAATAACCAAGTTGAAGTGCTAAAGGAGGCCAGCTCTTTGGAGAGGACAAACCAGTCCCCAGAAAGATCGGCATAGTCCACCCAACAGAAATCAGACTTGGCAGCAGCCTGAGCCAGAGGGATCTTCCTTCTGAGTCTATGAATGATCCTGAAGATTCACACTGTGCCATCTCTGAAAACAATGGTAAAAAAAAAAGTTTCTCTGTAATATTGTGAAGTCTGAGTTTTCACATCAGGAGTTGGTGCCAATATATTGGGTACAAATTTTTCCCAAAATTTCTGAAAGGGACTGTTCATGCCAAAACAAGACAGGACGTTCCCTGAAATTCCCCTCTTAGCCTTGCTTGTGACTTCCCAGACTTTACTGCTCTGCCTTAGCTGCGACCTTATTTTGAAATTTCCCTCAGTACTTGGGTCTTCTTACTCTGGAGGATCCCTCCACCATGCCGGCCCCCTTCTCCTATTGGTGAATTTCTTCTGGGACTCCCATTTTGTGGAAGTGCCCAGACTGGCCAGCCTTCCTTCTCTCTCCTGTTTCTGCTTCTGACTTTCTGGGCTTTGATACCATGTCCCTATAGGACCTTCTACTCTCCTACCCACCAGACACATATTTTTAAGTTCTTCTTTATATGTTGTCTTCCCTCGTGAGAATGTAAAGTCCTGTAAAAAAAAAAAAGACTTTTCTTTTTGCCTGTATTTGTATTTTTCTTTTCTTTCTTACAAACCCTTACCTTTTGTCTTAGAATCAATACTAAGTGTTAATTCTTAAAAATTTTTTTTAATTTTTAAATATTTTTCCATGTTTACACTATTCATTTTTTCCCTTCCCACCTCCCAGAGCCAATAATCAATTCCACTGGGTTGTACAAATGTTATCTCTTGATACCCATTTCTATATTATTCATTTTTGCAATAGAGAAACCTCTTAAAGCCTAAACCCCAAATCACATACCCATATATGCATGTGATAAGTGATACCATATGTTCTTCTTTTGTGTTTCTGCTCCCACAGTTCTTTCTCTCAATGTGGACAGCATTCTTTCCCATAAGTCTTTCAGGAGTGTCCTGGCTTGTTGCATTGCTACTAGTAGCAGAGTCCATTACATTGGATCATGCCACACTGTTTCAGTTACTGTATACAATGTTCTCCTGGTTCTACTCATTTCACTCTGCATCAATACTTGGAGGTCTTTCCAGTTCATATAAAAATCCTCCAGTTACTCCTTATAGCACAAAAGTATTCTCTCACCAACAGATACCGCAATTTGTTCAGCCATTCCCCAATCTAAGGGCATCCCCTCATTTTCCAATTTTTGGCCACCACAAAGAGTGCAGCTATGAATATTCTTGTACATGTCTTTTTCCTTATTATCTCTTTGGGGTACAAACCCAGCAGTGCTATGGCTGGATCAAAGGGCAGACAGTCTTTCATCGCTCTTTGGGCATAGTTCCAAATTGCCCTCCAGAATGGTTGGATCAATTCATAACTCCACCAACAATGCATTAATGGCCCTACTTTGACACATCCCCTCCAGCATTTATTACTTTCCTTTGCTGTCATATTAGCCAATCTGTGAGGTGTAAGGTGGTATCTCAGGGTTGTTTTGATTTGCATCTCTCTTATTATTAAAAGAGATTTAGAACACTTTTTCATGTGCTTATTAATAGTTTTGATTTCTTTATCTGAAGACTGTCTATTCATATCCCTTAACCATTTGTCAATTGGGGAATGGCTAAGTATTAATTCTGAGGTAGAAGAGAGGTAAGGGCTAGACAATTGGGGTTATGTGACTTGTCCAGGGTCACACAGCTAGGAAGTATCTGAAGTCACATTTGAACCCAGGACCTCCCATCTCCAGGCCTGGTGCTCTATCCACTGAGCCACCTACTTATCTCTGGTACTTTTTCTTCATGTTGTTCTTCATCATGCTTGTAGCCTTTCCTGAATGTACCCATATTCCCGTACACTCTTATACTATGAGAATCTCTGACAAAGTAGTTGCATAACAATAAATAAGGCAAAGTCTACACACAACACTTAATTTATTTTATTTTATTCTGAATTTAAAAATAAAATTAAATAGGCATTTCCATATACAAAGTAATAATAATAATAATAGTAACCGACATTTGTATAGTGCATACTGTGTGCCAAGCACTGCACTATGTACTTTTTAATTATTATCTCTTTTGATCTTCAGAACAATCCTGAGATGTAGATACTATGATTAAACTCATATAGAGTTGAGGAAATTAAAGTATTAGGGGAATCGTTTTACAAATGAAGAAACTGAGGCAGGCAGCAGCTAAGTGATTTGCTCAGGGTTGCACACCTAGTATCTGAGGCTGGTTTTGAACTCAGGTCTTCCTGACTCCAGATCCTGCATCTTATCCAAAAAGAACAACCAAAAAGGAGAGATTGTACAGGAAACTGTGGGCCTCTGTTATGTACAGATTGCTTTTATTTCTAAATATACAATAAATTTAACATGTAACCAGATAAGTGCTGGAGCTAATTCATAACAGCTTGTGAGAGTTGATTTTTCTTCCTTAGAAATTGGCAAATGCTAAAAATCAGGGCTTGATCTTTTATTTCACTGATTGTTGAGATTTAAGAAAGCAATGGAGAAATGTAGATTAAACTTAAAAGTACAGCCTAAGTATAATTCCCTTCCCTTCTGCTTGTCCTCACTCACCCACAACCAATTATTAAATATTTTCCTTCACTTCACTACATTCAACTTTTTTTTTCATTTTTTTATTGTCCTGCAAAATATACTTCCTTATTGGTCATTATTGTAAGAGCAAAGTCATACATACCAAAACCCCCAAATAAAACTAAAGATATGCTAATGAGAAAGACAGCTCCAACAGTTCTTCTCTCAAAGTGAATAGCATTCCCATCATGTCTTTCAGGATGGTCCCAGATCATTGCATTGCTGAGAGTAGTTAAGTTTTCACAGATGATTATTGTCCAAAATTGCTATTAGTGTATACAATGTTCTCCTGGTTCTGTTTATTTCACTCTGCATCAGTTCCTCTAGATCTTTCCAGCTTTTTCTGAAATCATCTTGCTTATCATTTCTTTTTTCTTTTTTTTTAAACCCTTATCTTCCATCTTGGAATCAGTAATGTGTATTGGTTCCAAGGCAGAAGAGCAGTAAGGGCTAGGCAATGGGGGTTAAGTGACTTGCCCAGGGTCACACAACTAGGAAGTGTTTGAGGCCAAATTTGAACCCAGGACCTTCCATCTCTAGGCCTGGCTTTCGATCCACTGAGCTACCTAGCTGCCCCCTTGCTTATGATTTCTTATAGTACAATAGCATTCCATCACCAACATGTACTACAACTTATTTATCCATTTCCTGGTTGATGGGCATCCCCTAATTTCCAATTCTTTGCCATCACAAAAGAGCTGCTATAAATATTTGTGTACAAGTAGGTCCTTTCCCCTTTTTTTATTATCTCTTTGGAGTAGTGGTATTACCCAATCAGAGGGCATATACATTTAACTTTCAAAACTGGTTTGCTTGTCTGTGGTTCCTTCTGGTCTTCCTTCTATTATTTTCTATGCATCTTAAACATGCTTCAATCACTCTCTTCCTTCTTTTCTTTTTTCTCCCCTCTTCCCTCTTCTTGGATACCCTCTTGCCAGTCACTCTCTCCCTCTCATCTCACCCTAAATTGAGAAAAACAAAAAACAAGGCCTGTGTAAAAAATAGATGTAGTTAAGCCAAAAAACAAAAACCTCCACTTTGGCTGTTTTTTTAAAAAGTATGTTTTATGAAGCAGCCAGGTGATTCAGTGGACAGTCAGGCCTAGAGACAGGAGGTCCTGGTTTCAAATCTGACCTCAGACACATCCTTGCGGTGTGACCCTGGACAAGTCACTAAACCCCAATTGCCTAAGCCCTTACCAGTCTTCTGCCTTGGAACCAAAACTTAGTATCAATTCTAAGACAGAAAATAAGGTTTTTTTTTTTTTAAGGATATCTTATCCACAGTAGCTATTTAATAAATATTTTTTGGATATTGAATGAATGAATGAATGAATGAATGAAGGTAATCCAAGGAGCTTATACTCTAAAAGGAAGAAATAAGACATGAACACAGATAAACAGATGACCAATTAGAACATAATATGAATAAGAGGAATAGAAAGTGCTATGAGATCAGGAAAGAATGGAATTAGTTCTCTGGGCTTCATTTTATAGGAGAGTACACTCACCATGCCTCAGGGAGGTTAATGACTTGCCCAAGGTCCACCACGTATCTATTGGTTGAGCTGGAACTTAGCCACATGGTCTTGGATCTGGAGTCAGAGTACTAGGATTCAAAACCCGTTTCTACCACTTATTAATTCTACTGGGGTTTAGGGCAAATCCCTTAATTCCAGTTTCCTCATTTGTATTTATCAAATACCTCTGTGCTAGGCATCATAAGGAACTCAAATAAAATACAGTTCCCTGTATGCGAGGAAGAAAATTATTCATTCAAATTTGACAAACGTTTATAAAGCACCCATTGGGTGTAGAGAAGGGCAGCTAGGGGGATGAAGTAAATAGATAACCGAGCATGGAATTCGGAAGATCTGAGTTCAGATTTTACCTCAGACACAGACTTACTAGCTCTGTGATTCCAGGTAAGTCACTTAATCCTGTTTGCCTCAGTTTCCTCATCTGTAAAATAAGCCAGAGAAGGAAATGGTAAACCACTCTAGTATCTTTGCCAAGCAAACTCCAAATAGGGTCACAAAAAATTAGACAGGACTGAAACGACTGAACAACAACAATAATACTAGGTGTTGGGGTATGAAGTCGAGTATACAAGGTTTAGCTAACTAACATATGTTCCTTCTGCTCATGCAGCAAGATAAGACCCATGGACACAGATAAATATGTGGCATATTTACACAGGAAGAGTATATAAGTATACAAAGTGCTATGGAATTAGATAAGCAGAGAAAAACTTCATCCAGTTGGAAAGATCACAGAATACTTCATGGAAGAGATTACATTTAAACTTGTCCTTGATAGATGCCAACCAGTAGAAGGGAAGTAGATCAGTTTGGCCATTCTACATGATAAGGAAGAATATGAGTACAAGAAAAGCATGGGGCATGCTTAGGAGGTGACAGGTAATTTAGCACTCATTCAGAAAGAAAGGGTGTGAAGGAAGAGGAGCCACAAAGCATCTTGGGAAAAGGAGGGACTTGGGCAGTGCCATCACCGACTCAGTATCCTTCAATAACCCTGCCACCTGAAGAATATTAGACTGGATGCCCATGGCTGAGAGACAATGTGGCATTTCTTAAATTTAAAGACTTTAAATAGTTCCTTAAGAGTTAATTTCCAGTAACTTCAATTTTATTGCTAGTAGGAAAATAGATTCCTAAAGTAAATCAAACACAGCCATAAAATGCCCCCTTCTGGATTGATATCTGGGATAACCACCCAGTCTTCAGTGATCAGGGATCTCTAGAGCAGAGCTGTCAAACTTTCTGCAACATTCCTAAGTAAAGCAGAACCAGGTAAAATGTAATTGGGAAATAATTTACAAAATAAATGAAAATACAATAAAACATAGATGATGTTAATATGTGGTTTTCTAAGACAACATATTCTTAAAGGGATCCTTATGTATGGTTTCATGGACCCATCTCTATTTGAGTTTGACACCATTGCTTTAGAGTGCAGAAAAGTGATGCTTACAGGCAGGGTAAAAATACGAATTCTAACATAGATACAGACAACACCCAAGCATCTTACAGAGATTGCCATGGAAACGGCAACATCATCACTGTGAGGTAGCCAAATCCAAGGAAGTATCGCCACTGTTTTTTGGGGTTCAGAATCTGAACTGACATTTTCTCTGCCACATGACTCGTTTAGTGGCAGAGCTGCTGAACTGAACCCATGAATCTCCTCCGCTTTGGCCCTTCTTCATCCTGACAAGTGTCACTTTTGCTTCTCCCATTTCTCCCTTCTCTCTTGTCAAAACTCTTCCCAATAGCCTGGCTTAAATAATCACCTGTCCTCATCCATCTTTCCCCTCCCTGGCAGCAACCTCATTTCCTTCTTTGCAAACTCTTCATTATCTTATACAATCATAATAGCCTTAGGGATCTTCTAATCCAACTCCCTTGTTTTGCAGATGAGGAAACTGAGGACTAGAAAGGAAAACTGAATGATCTAATCAAACAGCTAGTGACAGAACTGGGACTCTAACTCAAGTAACCTGGCTCCAAGTCCAGTGCTCTTTCCACCATGCATGTCATGCTCAGGAACCTGTCCTTTCCCATTTTTTATATCCAAAAGGATCGCAGTCTTCAGTCAAACCCTTCCCATTCCCTTATTTCTCTTTCTTTTGGGTCCCCCTAATGAGCAATGCAAAGAAAAATAATAATTTTAAAATTATAACCATTGCTAGATATTGTCCTTTCTTTCATCATTGGCTCCCATGCCAACCATTTTGGATTCAAAACCTTCTAAAGAGAGACTATCTGCCATCTTGGGAACAACACCTAGCTAGAGTACCACAATTCATATATTCTTCTAAAAATACCATTTCAAAATATATCCTTTCACCCTCCCCTCCCCATCACCGATCAAGTGTCAGTCAGTATGACTGCCAGTATGACATGCCAGACTGACAGTATGTGCAATATTTCATGCCATATATATTTCCACCAAGGAGAGAGGGAGACATTCACTGATTCTTAAAAGAACAAATCCTAAATAGAAGAGCAGATTCTAACCACACATCCACTCTGGTGCCTAACCCAGGACGTGCCCCACTTCAGCCACTTCACATTAATAAAGAATGGGAGATAAAGTTCTATAAAATGCTACAAAGCGGGGACTGGGTAGCTCAGTGGATGGAGAGCCAGGCCTAGAGACAGGAAGTCTTGGGTTCAAATCTGGTCTCAGATACTTTCCAGCTGTGTTACCCTGGGCAAATATCTTAACCCCCATTGTCTAGCCCTTACCACTCTTCTGCCTTGGAACCAATAAACAGATTCCAAGATGGAAAGTAAGGGTTTAAAAAAAATGATACAAAAGGGAATGAAAGGTCTCACTTGGAGATATTTAGATTTAGTTGTAGAAGAGACCTTATAGATGGTCTAAGCTGGGTCTCTTATTTCACTGAGGTGGAAACTAAGGCTCAGAGAAGAGATATAAAAATGATCCAAGGCCACACAGCTTGGGCAACAGAGTGAGGGTCCCAACTCAGAACTTCTGACACCAAACTGAATGTGTGTTCCATGTACCATACTGTGTTACTTTGAAATGGCAAGCCTTGCCCTGTATTCCTTGCCTCCTTATCCATCAATGAGCAGACGTTCATACTTTCTGTGTACAGAATACCGTACTAAATTCTGGTGGAGATAGAAATTTGAGTTAAAACATGGTCTCTGCTCTCATGGGACTGAGTTTATTCAGCTTAATTTAATTCAATAAGCATTTATTAATGGATGTCCTCTCTAGACTTGCTCCATGGGAAATCACATCTGTTTCCATATGTTCAATTTTCATGGCTACATAGATAATGACCACATCGATATAGCCAGTTTCGGTTTTGTTTAGGTGTCAGCTCCTGTGAAGGGCCTATTGGTGATCTCCCAATCTTGAAATTACCTTGGATAACTCTGTGTGTACTTTGTCATTTTTTAGCTATAAATGTGCTATTTTACCAGTTTCAGAATCTGAGATTCTTCAAGAGTAGGATGGTTTTTAGTTTTGGCTCCTGCCTCCCAGGAGATCTTACATGCAAATAAATGGGCGTTGAGTTGAATTGAGAAGTGAATGAGGATGAGGGAGGGAGTCAGTAAGTCTAGATGGTTCTAGGATTCTTTTGTTGCAGTTGTTCAGTCATTTTCAGTCTTCTCCTACTCTTTGTGACCCCGTTTGGGATTTTCTTGGCAAAAGATACTGGTTTACCATTTCCTTCTCCATTTCATTTTACAGATGAAGAAACTGAGCAAACAGAGTGAAGTGATTTGCCCAGTAAGTGTCCGAGGCGAGGAAGATGAGACTTCCTGACTCCACACCAAGCACTCTGTCCACTTAGCTGCCCAATGCAATAAATAAAAATAAAATATAATAACAGCGAACATTGACAGAATACTTATAATGTGCCAGGCACTGTGCTAAGTGCCTTACAATTATTATCTCATTTTATCCTCATGACAACCTGGGGGGGGGGGAGTATGTGCTATTTATTAGTCCCATTTTACAGATGAGGAAATGGAAGCGCAGAGAAGTTAAATGATTTTCCAGGAGTCACAACTACTAAGACTCTGAGGCTGGATCTGAACCAAGGCTTCCTGACTTCAGGCTCGGCATTCCATCTACTGTACCACCTAGCTGCTATAGCTATGGGATGATAACTGAAGAAGATGGCAGGTCAAAGTAAATATTCTTTGGCTTTCCCCACCCCCTTTTCAGAATAAAGGAATCTAGGATAGGCTTGTAGACACTGGGAAAGGAATCTATAATGAGGAGAGAGGAATGATGGAAGAGAGATAGGTAATTAGGGTTAAGGTTGGGCAGGAAGGGAAGAGAACCAAGGCAGGACTAATGGGGATGGCCATGGCAGAGAGGGGCCATCGTGTTTGTCATTGATGGAGAATGGAGGAAGATGTTGAAGGGTTTTGAGGTACAGAGTCTAGGCAATGAAGAAGTTCATGGCAGAGGGCTTCTATTTTCTCAGTGGAGAAGAAGGCAAGATTGTCTCCTGGAAAGAAGTGGAGTAGGGAGGCATCAGGGGATAACAGAAAGAATAGATGATTTGGAACAATTGTGGCCAGGAGTGTGACAGAGTCAATCAGAGAAGAATAAATGGGCTGTTGTGCTGTCCTGAGGGCCCATTTGAAATGAGATAATGTCTTCTGAAAGGAGTCTCCATTGGCAACTTCCTCTGGTGACAGCTTCATGAGACGTTAGGCAGAGGAAAAGAATCAAAATACAGATAACCAGAACAACTCACCAGTCACCAGAGAAGGAACTCACACCTTCCTTCTGTTAGTTATCCTGTATATAGCTTATTTTGGCTATATTTACTTGCACATTATCTCCCCCATTAGACTATAAGCTCCTTGAAGGCAGAGATGATCTTTTTTCCCAGTTTGTTTGTTTTTTTAGCTATAATAACTTTAGGTTATTTCATTAAAAGGTCTTTAATTGGGGCAAGGACATAATAATGGAGAAAACAGCAGGAGAAATTGAATGATTATGTTTTCTTAACTTTCTTTGGCAGTTTAGTGAAGCTGGTGGACCCCTTTTCAGAAATGCATAACATAAAACACTTAGGATTACAAATGAAACCAATTATTTTGAAATACAAATATGGAAAAAAATATCTGTTTAAAGCCAAGATCCCAGACTCTAGGTAAAGAACATCTACTTTACAGGAATGTTGTGGACAGGTCTGGAAAAAACCCAGATTGGACTGGGTAGCCCCTTCTGTGGTCCCTTTCAATCTTAAAATCCCTTGAATACATTCCCTGACTTCCTTGAAAAATCTCATCCACAGCTATGCATCAGGATGGATAGAGCCTGAACTTAGAGATCTAATCTCTACCTCAGACACTTACTGGATGTGTGGCCCTGCACAAGTCACTTATTAGCTCTGTGCCTCAGTTTCTTCATATGTAAAACTGGGAAAATAATAATAAAGAACTCCTGGGTTGTTATGACAGCCTAGTGAAATAATACACACATGAGGTTTTTCAAACTTTAAAGGGCTATTATAAATGCCAGCTAACTAGCTAACAAAGAATAATCCACTGCACTGAGGCTCTGCTTTAATCAAGGCAGGAGAAGGAGCCCAGAGAGCATTTTGGAGACAGCTTTATTTTTATTCAAGCACAAACAGATAGAGACTTCTTTAAGCCAAGGATCCCTAATGGGCAGAATCAATCAGAGCTCAACATGCCAGACTTCAGCTGATAGGAAAGGAAACAGAGTTTGGGAAGATTTGTAATTATAATTTAAAATGACCCAGTGAGGTGGTGATCTAAGTTAAAGTCTGCTTTCTGAAGGCCTTTCCCACTCTAAAAGTACAAGATGCCCAAAGATTTTTGGGCCTGGAGTTAGGACTCTTTTCTGCCCAGCTCCATGCTTGACTCATTGCCCTCTCCCCAAAGCATCACCTCATCCCAGGGATGAGTGTGTGCTCAGAGGAAGCCCTCTCTTCTAGGCTAGCATCCTCAGTTTACACATGAGGAAAGTGAATCCCCCTGAGCAAGAGTGATACAGTGGAAAGAGCATTTGTATTCAAATCCTGCTCCTAACTTACTATGACCTTTGGCAAACACCTTCACCTCCAGGAGCCTTATTTTCCTCACAAGTAAATTAAGAGGCTAGACTGGATGTTGCCTGTAGTCCGCTCAAATTAAATTTAGGAGACTGGATTGTTAAATTCTCAGTGTGAGTGGATGCTTTGGATATCAGAAAAAAATATAAATCAAACCGTAACATTTAATTGATTGTTTAGATTTAAGAAAGCAATGGGGCAAAAAGTTCATGGTAAAGATTAAACTTTCAATGTGTCATCGTACTTTTTTTCAAAGAGCCAATTATTAAAAATCAACAAGACACTTGTTTTTCAGTTCTTTAACTCCAATATTATGATATTTCTTTCAGACACACTTTCCTCCTGTGAAAAATGAAACGGTTAAACCAGAGGATCTCAAAAGCCCCTTTGAGCTCTAAAAGCCTATGATCATATCATCTCCAAGAAAAGCATTTTCACCTGAGTGAGTCTACAATCTTCACACTCACACACACACTAAAATGAGGTGGAAGCAGGTGGCTTCCTCCTTCCAAGCCCTAGCTAAAGAGAAACGATTGCTTCTAGGCTTTGAAGTATGGGAGACATCAGAAAAATACCTTCCCTCTGAATAATTTATCCTAATTTTTGCTACTTGACCCCAGTGTGAGGTCGCTCAGTCCCATTCCCATTTATCTGAGAGAAGATGAACCCACACCAAAACTTTATTGCCAGGACATCAAGTCATCACTGAGAATGGGGACCTGTGGCCCCTGCACTCTGGCCCTGTTACCGTCTACACAAATTGGTGTTAGAGAGATCACCTGCCTGTCAGGAGCCAATGATTAATGAGTAGTTAGGGGGCACAGTCACAGAGCATTAATTTTCCACAGCTGTACACTGTATTTGTGGAGAGCAAGGAAAAGAAAGGGCCAAGCAATCAGCTCCTGAGAGCCTAGGAGAGCTCCACCCTGAGCCATTAGTCCGTTGGCCAAACAGATCTGGCTCTTACTATCTATTTAATCTTCCAGTTTACCAAGGCAAACAGAGGCAGAAGCTGACTGGACATTGTCCTGAAGTCAGAAATAGAAGGCACAGGATTAGGACCAAGGACTTGTGTAGGCAATGGGAAATGGGTGATGCGTCACAAGGTCAGTAGATTAGGAAGGTCTGTCCTATGGAACAGAAAATGTCTATGGAGCACCTGCTGAGTTCAGAGTATTGGAAGAATTTATGAAGAGATAGTAAAGCATAGTAACAGTACTCCTGGGATCTAAAGGATACTAGGGGACAGTTCAGAGATTAAGTGGAGAATGCAACCAAGGCAATGATCCTGGGGTACAGGGTGGGTGTGGATTTTAGAAGGGGAAGGACTTGATCTGCAGTCTTGAGGTCTTGGGTTTGAATCCTTCCTCTGCTGACTTTTGTTGTTGTTGTTTTGCCTCAGATGACCTGTAAGAGATGAAGTTCAGAAAGATGGCAGATTCCTCTCAATGAATCACTAAGATGGTGTCAAGGAGCCTTTCCATCAAAAGAAGTTAAGTTTCCTGTTTCCAACCTAAGCCCCATTTCAGATAGATCGGCTTGAAACAGCCCTTGTTTTGATTGGTTAAAAGGCTATAAGAAATGCAGATAGGATTGAAACAGTCCTTGTTTTCATTGGTTAAAAGACTATAGGATATGCAGATGGATAGGATTGAATAATCCTTGTTTTGATGGATTAAAAGGCCAAAGGACAGTGATGGTGAACCTTTTAAAGACTGAATGCCCAAAATATACCCACATACCTCATGTGAGCCATCTCCTTACCCCAGACAGGGGAGGGAAGAAGCACTCCCATTGAGCTGCTGGGAAGAGGGGTGCATAAAGTTAAAAATGTCTACAAGTGTGGTGGAGAGGGAGAAGGGAAGGGAGAAGCCCCCTCTGGCACAGGTGCCATAGGTTCACCAGCATTACTATAGGAAGTTCTCTGGATGCTATGATTCTTTAGCAAAATCTACATGATACCAGTGGGTCCTTGAAGGGAACAAAAGTAACTATTCTGAAGGTGACACAGGACAGGGAGGATAGAAGATGAAAATTATTTATAATTTTTGTTCATATTCCAGTCACTATTGATTGCTTAGGGTAGAGCTTAGTATAGTGGATTTGTTGTTGTTTAATTGTTTCAATTGTGCCCAACTTTTTGGGATGCCATCTAGGGTTTTCTTGGTAAAAAATACTGGAATGGTTTGTCATTTCCTTTTCCAGCTTATTTTACAGGTGAGGAAACTGAGGCAAACAGGGTAAAGTGACTCACCCAGAACCACATAGCTAGTAAGTACATGAGGCCATATTTTAACTTAGGTCTTCCTGACTCCAGGTCGGGTTCTCCATCCACTGAGCCACCTGGCTGCCCAGTATAATATAGGAGAAAGAGGGCTAAATGACAGGAGTCTCTCCCCTCTTCAATAAACTCGCTATTGTGTCCAGAATCAACTACAAAATTCTCTATTTGCTCTCAAAGCTCCTCATAATCTGGCCCTTACCTACCTTTCCAGTTTTCTTTCACATTTTTGTCCCTCCTCTCCTCTCACCAACTACTCTTAAATTCACTAAAGTCCTCACTCTTCCTTTCCCACCTTACTCCATCTCCTATTTATTTGTGTTTTATTACTTGGATTATTTGTCTATCATCTCCTCCATTAGACTGTGAGTGCCTTGAAAACAGGGTCTATTTTTTAATCTTCCTTTTATCTTCATTGTGTGGCATAGTGCCTGAGGAATAGCAGGTGCTTAGGAAACGCTAGGTGATTGAGTGACCCCTTGGTTCTTCTGTTGCTTGGTCCTCTAGACCTGACAGGGCTCCATGCTAATCCTCATCCTTGGCTGCTGAGACCAGTATCACTACTACTTTACTCTTGCACATTGTATAAACATTTTCTTCAAGAATTACCTTATTTGTGAAAAGATAACTGATTACTTTTGGTTCCATGCTATATTTATTTCTAACTATATCTCTACTCAGAGTGCTGTCCTTATAAGAAAGATTTTTTTAGGTTTCCTCAAATTTATCAATATGTTAATCATGCCTAACAGTTTATTCAGCTTTCTATGGCCACTCTGTTATCTCTACATTTTTGCAACTCTTTTCCAGCCTTGGTCATTTTAATTATACTGTACTGTTTTAGCTTTTGGCAATCATTATTTTCTTGGTTCTGCTTACTTCATTCTGCATCAATTCACACATCATCTCATGCTTCTCATATTCTTCATATTCAATATTTCTTACATTTCATTCCATTAATGTACTCTAATTTGTTTATGTTTAGCTGTTTATCCCAACGAATAGGTTCCTCTTTTATTTCTAGTTTTTTTAGTACTACAAAAAGTATTGATATGAATATTTTGGTGTAAATGCAATCTTTATTTCTATCTTTAACCTTTTCCAGAGTATATGACTTCTGGAGAGATGGCTGGGTCAAGAGGGATAGGCATTCTAGCCGTATCTTTCACATAATGCTGAATTGCTTTCCAGAATAATTGGACCAACTCATAGCTACATATTTTTTCAGTGAGCAGTAGAACTCAGAAGAAAGATCACTATGCCCTCGACCCAGTACTGTCCAGATCGCCTTAGCCACGGGGTAGTGATTATAGCATTGCCCCTATAAATGCCTTTTACCTCTCAAAGCCCTCTCTACTGACTGACTTTTTTTCACTTGTTCCTCACACTGCTTTGTTAGCCAGATACCCACCCCCCAGGGAAGCTCCCATGAATATAGAAAATGATTAAGTGAATGGCTCACAGTATTTTTCAAATTGTATTTATCTTCTCCTGAGTTTAATAAACACTAAATTAAACATGCATTTCTATCTATAAATTAATGACAAAAACACATGAAAAGGCACATTTCTATCACACTCAACTTGCTTTTCCTTTTAAGAATATAATAAATTCAACATTTAACTTTCAAAGCTGTCCTAACATCTTTTTTTCCTTCAGGTCTCTTTTGTGCATTTAAAAAATGCTTCAATGAGCCTTTTTACTTTCTTTTTTTAACAACCCTATCCCTTGCTCCTTTCTCCTCATAACTCTCCACCTCATCAAAATACGAACAAAACCTCTTATATTAAATATATTTAGTCAAAAAGAACAAATTCCTACATTTGCCATGTCCAAAAATTTAAGCCTCATTCACCCTTCTGTCAAGAGCTTCATTGCTTCTTTGGAATCTTGGCTATTCATTGTGTTAATCAGAGTTCTTAAGATTTTCAAAGTTGATTGTCTTTACAATTTTATTATTATTGCATAAATTATTTTCCTGCTATTGCTCACTTCTCTCTGCATCAGTTCATGTGTATTTTCCCACAATGTTCTGAAACCATCCTATTCATTTTCTTATGGCACAATAATACTCTATTAAATTCATATCCAGTAATTTGTGAATCTCCTACAATTGATAGGCACCCCTTCTAGTTTCTAGTTAGTTGTTACCACAAAATGTTTGTGATATTTTTGTACCTGTGACTCCTTTTCCTCCCTTTTTGCGATCTCTTTGGAATATAAGCCTAGTAGTGATAGCCTTGAATCAAAGGATCAATTTGGTGACTTTTAGAGCATGTTGCAAATTGCTTTCCAAAATGGTAGCATCAATTAACAGCTTCACCAACAGTGCATCTTCTTGTTAAATTCAAGGAGCGCTGTTTTTAACTGCTTTGGTGGGAGGAGGTAAGGGGCCAGTCGAGGAGCAGGATATGAATCCTGTTAATGTCTCCCCATCAAGTCTTTGATTGGTTGAATCCTGCAGTAAAGTTGACCAGTTTTCTGATGACACCTAGGGTAAACGAGCTCCTCTCCAAGGAAACCATGAATGAATCCGGCAGGGAGAAGCAAATGTGTTAATTAGTATGCTAATAGCAGAATGGATCTATTTTTAAATCACTGAAGAGCATTGATATTTACTACAAATGCAGGAAGGAATTATGTAAGAAGATGGTTAAAGTGGGTCCCCATAAAACTGTCTGGTTCTACATTTTGTAGCTATTCAAAAAATAGGCATGAAGAGGGGTTTTCCATCCTCTCTAGGCTAGTGTTTTCTAACTGGTAATGCCATCATTTTTTTATTCATTCTACCCCATCTTTGTACCCCATTTTATTCAAAGTACCCTATCATTTTTTTATTCATTGAAAAGCTTTGTAAGCTTGCATTGTAGTAAAAAATGAAAGAAGATATCAATGTGGGCACTCTAGTCCTAACTCTACCAACAACCCATTGCATATAGTTGGATATATCTCTGAGTCTCAGTTCTTCATATGTTAAAGGAGGAGACTGGCTTCATTAGATTTTCTCTGAGGCGTCTTTCAACTGTGGCATTTTGTGATCCAATATCCTAACTTCTAAAGACAATTCCAAATGTTAACATTCTCCATTCTAGTATTCTGGGTTTCAAGATCCTGTTCTCAGGTCCAGTTCCAACATTCCATAAATGCTTATTAGTTGACATTTTTACAGCAATTTAAGGTTTGGAAAGAATGAATAAAGAGACTTTTATTAAATGTTTATTATGTGCCAGATCCTGTTTTAGGGGTTTAGATAGGTCCTACAATTCAAAGAGCAGACACTCTAGTGGGGGGGAAGACCTCCCCAAAATGGGGAATGGTGGTAAGAGAATTAGATTGGGAAACTGATCTATAATGAAGTCATTTAATACATTCTTTCTAAGTAATGGCATTGTTGATTTGATTATTGTGTCCAGAGCAAGAGAAAGATCCTAAGTAATGGATTGGAAGGAAGGTCCAAAATTGAGGGAATTAACTTCATGGATCTTGGAAGTCCAGTCCCTAAGACCAGAAGTAGTAGCACCTAAAACAATGCCTTTGCCCAGCGGGCAGCACTGAGGGCTGGGGGTGGACAGGGGCAGTTCCTGTAGCAATGCTCAGACCCTGGTACAGGGAGGCACCCTTAAAGTAATGCCACCATGGGGTAGCGCTTGGGCCCAATGAAATGTGAAAGAGGATCCAGGATAGACTATATTGTAGATCCCAGCAACAACAGTATAGAAAGCCCCATGGATCTTCATGGAGTGGGCATTATCATGGGCAGTGGGAAGGGTTCCAGTAACCTGGAACTGGTGAGCCCCTCCACAAGTGATCATCTGACCATTTCCAAGGAGGACTATAAGGGGGTGATGCTCCTGGGAAGTCACTCACTCTGTGTGTTAGGATACAAGGAGAATAGATCCTCAGACACCTTTCAAGGGGCAAAGATTTGGTATTCCTCCCACATCTTGCACCCTAGACTCTCATGGAAGAGAGGCCCTGGTGGGGGGCTGTAGTTATTATATATATATATATGGAGTTATTCTTGGTGCTGCACTGAGATTGGCTGCTCCAAGTGTTTTTTTTTTCCTTTGTTCCTGAAGTGGAGAGAGCAATCCTGGGATTCCTAGTTTGTTGTTCCATATTTAGTCCCATATTCATTCAGGGGGTAGTCATTGGTTTATTTTGCTTTTGCTTTCTTTCTGACTTACCTTTTTTTTTTTGTTTTTGTATATAAATCATCCAAAGGTCCATTATATTTATATATTTTGTTTAAAAAATTTTTTTAATATGTTTATATAATAATGTGGTTTGATTTTGATTAATTCTGTTAATGGTTTTCCTAATATTGAACAATCTCTTTATCCCTAGTATAAATCAAACTTTTCAAAGAGAATAATTAAAAATGTATTGTTATAGTATTTTATAGGATTTTATTTAAAGTGTTTGCATCAATATTCATTAGTGATATTGGCCTATAGTTACTTCTCTGTTTTGTCCCATCCTCGTTTAATTGTGAGGACCATATTGGTTTCACAAAAGGGAGTTGGCAAAGTTCTCTGTCAGTTATCAAGAAGAATTTGTGTAGCTTATTTATTAATAGCTTTTCAAACATTTAATAGAATGCACATGTAAATCCATCTGGACCAAGGTCCCTTTTTCCTCCCACTTTGACAATTCCTTTATTACTTTTTAAATTCTATTATCTGAGAATAGGTTGTATAAGATTTTGATTTTTGGTTTGGCTAATGTAGGTACTTTATGCTTTTGTAGGTAATCATTCATTTCCTTGAGATTCTTGGTTTTTCTGGCATATAATTGTATATGTCAGGTTGTGATGATCCTTTCTATTTCCTTTCTGATGTGAACTCAATATATTCAATTTTTAAATTTCAATCATTTGATTTTCCTCTAGTTTTTGGACAGTTTAAAAGTTTGTTGAGTTTATTAACTTTTTTTCAAAGGATCAGCTTTTCATCTGGTTTGTAACTTTGGAAGCTTTTTAATTTTCTATTTTATCTACATTAATTTTCAAGAATCTTTCCCTTGTACTCCTTTTTTGGATTGTGAATTTGTTGTTTCCCTGGGATTTTCAATGACATGTTCAAGTAATCTACTCTTTTAAAAAAATTGTCATTTTATATTTTCTGTGAAAAAATGTTGTTGCTTTTAGAGTCTGGAATTCTCTACCCACAGGAAGTACTGAATTTTTATTGAATCTTGTCACATGAATGAATGAATGAATGAATCTCTATGTATTTCTTACTCTAGGTCTCCTCTGTAGTACGGGCGGGGTGACCTGTACTAAATTGAGCTCCCCATTCAGGCGGTTCTAGTCTTTCATCCTGTTTCTCAAGTAGGCAAGCACATAGACCTTGCTCTCTTGTTCTGATTAGTGAAGCTGCCACCCTCACTGAATAACTGGCCCAGGAAGAATATTCCTTGTACATCTGTGCATATTGCCTAATTGACTGAAAACAGAGCTAACAAGATGTTATGTCTTTCATCAGTTGGAGGAAGCTGCAAACTCAGGGCTAGCAACCAGTTTTTACAAAATGCAATTGTTCCTGATGACATTTATTTACTAAAGACCTGGAGAGAGAATTGATTGGCATTAAAAGCTGGGGGAGAACATTGATTGTCACCGTCAGAGAAGGTTGGAGAATTCTTTGCCCAAAACGGTGCCTGCGTTGCCACCTTCACATTATTTGATTTCCTATTTGAAAATGAGTTCCCAAATCCCTGAGCAAGTAGAAAACAAGCAACAGAGCCAAATTGTAAGGGATTCAGGGTATTTCTGAATACTGCCTGGTCTACCAGATCCAGCTGGGTGGTGCAGAGGCAGTTGCCACCGAGAATAGGGGGGCCTGTGTTCTAAGTCCAGCTAGGGCCCAGCTTCTGAATCTATATAAAACAAAGGGCTTAGACCAGTTTCCTAATATTCATTCTTTCATTCATTTATCCATCTATTCTTTCATTCATATACATTATTTATTGGATACTTATTGACCTAACCAACATAGTGGAAAGAGTTGTATATTTGAAGTGACCTTAGTAACTTTTTTCAAACTCTTTAGACCCTTATTTCTTGGTCTGTAAAACAAGGATACCAAGGCAACTCTCTGAGATGATAAATTATAGCTAAGTTGTCAATATGTATTGGAGGAGGAAGTTTCCACACCAGGAATCCCTAATACGGTTGAAATCTTCGTTCTGGACCCTTCCCCTCATCCTCCAAATAGAGATAACAACTCTCACACATTTGTCGATCCAGGGACCCTGCCTGATCTTGCTGACGATGGACCCAAGACACTTCATCTCCTGATGCTGGGAATTTTTGCTGGATGTTCCTTAAGAGTGGAAATGCTCTCCATCCTCATCTCTGCCTCCTGGCTACCTTCAAGACCCCTTTAAAACACCTCTTCCTACAGGAAGCCTATCCCAATCCCTCTTAATTCTAGTGCCTTCTTTCTCTTGATTATTTCCTATTTATCATCTATATAACTTGTTTGTTCATAGTTGTTCTCTCCACATTAGATTGTGAGCTTTTGGAGGGCAAGGACTTTCATCTTCCTGTTTCCTCGGGACTTGGCACAATTCTTGGTCCATAGTAGGCACTTAATAAATGTTTGATGACTGAGTGACTGACCCTAGTTCCCTCAACAACAAAGAGAGGGTTAGACTAAAAGATTTTCTAAATTCTAAAATTCTCTCATCATACCTCATTGGGCTGTTAAAGATTCATATGAAATAATATAAGTGAAGGTCTTTGTTAATGGAAGTCATTATATAAATGTTAGCTATCAAATCTGATTTATGCTTGGCTTTGTGGGTGATGGGGAGAGGCATAAGACACGACTCGTGCCTTCGTGGATCTTCCATCTTTGAAAAAAAGAGTCCTCCCCTATGCTATGAATTTAGGCAGCCCCTCATTCCCATACAGTTCAGGCAAGGCATCCAAAGTGTGCCCATTTTGAATTTCTCAGGTGACACATGGGAGAAAGAAGGTATAGACTGGAGATAAAACTTGCTAGGATACAGATTCCTTTTTCTGTAGCACTCTGAAGGTTTACAGACCATTTTCTTCCCCCCAAAACTAGTTGACTTTGGGGGGTCAGAAGACCAAATTTCAATTTCTCTTTTGAAAAGGACACACTGTAAATATATAAAAGGGTCCTTGACTGAATCGGATCCTAAAATTTGGAGTCTGAAGGGGCCTAAGAATGAGCAGAAGAGGCAGAAATTGAACATTAGATTCTCTGACTCCAAATTTAACCTTTTTTCTGCATCACACTGTTCACTGGCTTTGATATACAGATTTAGAAGAGCCCATAGAAGGGATTTCAAGACCAATCCCCTTTTTTTATAAATGAGGACACTGAGGTGGAGAGAGTATCTTGCTCAGGGTCATAGTGCTTCTCAGGGGTGGGATCTGAAAATAAGTTCTCTGACTTTACATCCTGGACTTCTTCCCAGATTTTCTGCTTAAGGAGGGTGTCCAGGGCAGCCGTGTCCCACCAAGATTCCCGATACTTCCTGGAATCTCATCATCTTGCAAAATCACATCAATCCCAAAACTCAGTTCCTCAGTAGCCCCTGTCCAGCCCCTCCTCCCTATTATGGGTATCCTTCTTTCTATATATTGTCTTCCCCCATGAGACTGAGAGCTCTAAGAACAAGGAGGGTCTTCTATTTTACTTTGCAGCTTTAGCACTTAGCACAATGCCTGGCAGATAGTAGACACCAACTAAATATTATTGAATGACTGACTTTCCACCCTTAATCCCTTTTGGAATATTTTACAGATCAATACCCTTGATTTTTTTTTTTTATGAGCTGAAAAAATACAAGTATAAGATATATTTTCTTGCATTAAGGGGACACAAACAGTACATAGTACACTAAATCAGAATCACAGAATCTCAAGGCTGGAAGGGACATTAGTCTCATCCAAAAGGAGGAATTGACTTGCCAAAGTCGTATAGTGAAGAGCTGCGACCAGAACTGAGGCCTTTTGATGCAGATTAAGGAACAATTGCAAAAGATCAAATTGTGTCCAAAGTCTGATCCCTATTTTTTACACATTACATATGACATGTGGCTACTTGGTTATTAAACATGGGCAGCCTGTTGGGGGAAAGAAGCTGATTTGGAGTAACTGCTTTTGAGTCTTAACTTGGTTATTTACTATCTATATGACTTCAGGCAAGTCAATTAACCCCTCTGGGCCTCAGTTTCCTCATCTCTAAGATAAGAGATAAGAGCTGGATTATTGAACATGTCACAGATATTGTGGTGGGTTTGAATTGGACTAGATGGAATGTGTGGTTCTTTTTCAGCTGGGATTCTGCAATTGCCAAGAAATAGCACTGGACATTTCTGAACATCAAAAATCAAATACAAAATAAAAATATGAAGTATATTACTAAAAATTATAAAAAGCATATTACTAAACTATATGTGATAATGTTATAAAAGTGATGGTTCAAGATCTCCTGACATTGATTTTTTTAGAATGTGGAGATTTAAGGTTTCTTGTATGGGGAAGCTAGATGGCTCAATGGATAGAGAACCAGACTTAGAGATGGGAGGTCCTGGATTAAAATCTGGTCAATCCTGGGCAAGTCACTTAACCCCCATTGCCCTAGCCCTTACCACTCTATTGCTTTGGAATCAATACATAGTATTGATTCTAAGGTGGAATGTAAGTTTGTTTTTTTTTTTTTAAAGGGGAGTATTGTACTTGTAATTCATTTAGTTTCTACTTCTCAGACCTAGAGTTTGTAAATGATAAACATCATGGGCTGGGTTCATAGTCCTGTATTGACTATCTGCCAGACATCTCTAACTGAATGTCCCCAATGGCATTTCAAACTCGTGGTCAAAAAGGAACTCATCATCTCCCACTCCTAAACCTACCCCTCCTCTAAACATCCTTATTTCTGATGAGGACCCAGTTATCCTCCCAATAACCTGCATTTATACTCTTGTAGCATTTCTTGACTCTTGCCTCTCCCCTATCCGGTCAGTGACCTCACCTTGCCTACTGCCACCAAATTTCTTGTAGGTATCACTTTCTCTTCTCTCAAACGGCCACTGGCCTCATTCAAGTCTTTTTAAAATGTATTGATATTTTTTGTTTTTATATCACTTAAAAATTTCCCATCCTGTTCCTCATTCCCAGAGAGCCCTCTCTTATAATTTAAAAGAAAATAGAATTCTAATTGGTCTCTGCTTTCATTCTCTCCTCTAATTCATTCTCCACACAAGAGATGCCAAAATAATCTTAAAACACAGCCCTATGTTGTACCCTACACAAAAAAATCATTAGGTACTCTATCTGGTCAATAGGATAGAGTATGAACCTTTCTACCTGTTATTTAAGGCCAAGCAGAATCTGGCTCCAACCTACCTATCCATTCAATTCCCTTTTGTGCATTCTATGTTTCATCCAAACGTTGACCAAGTATTTCTAGAACCCAACGCTCTTCCCTCCTATCTCCACACCATAGAACAGGTTGGCCTCCATGCTTGGTATGTACTCCTCGGTTGCCATTCCTGGTATTCATCCCTTTCTCATCTCTTGATTTTCAGGACATTTCTCTTCCTTGAAGGGACAACGTGTATTAATTACAAAAGTGCTTTTCTTGAACCCTCTACATCTAGTTGGTGCTAACCTAAATAGCTTCAGAATGATATATTTATTAATCTGCCTATACATCTTCCCCTAGAAGTACAGGGTTTGGGTTTTTTGGGGGGCGGGGTGAGGTGGGAGGGTAAACCTTATCTTACATCTTGGAATTAATAGTAAGTATTGGTTCCAAAACAAAAAAGTGGTAAGGACTAGGGACTTGGGGTTAAATGACTTGCCCATATCACACATCTAGGAAAAATCTGAGGTCAACTTTGAACCCAGTATCTCATCTCTAGTCCTGGTTCTCAATCCACCTAGCTGCCTCTGAATGAAAGGTTCTTCAGAGCAACTATTGCTTCCTTCTTTGGTCTTAGGATTCATCAGCACTTAGCACAGCGCCTAGGATAATGATAGGCATTTAATAAATGATTGTGCAAGTAAAGGCATGCAGGTTCACATAAATTTATTAGAGATCAAGGAAATAAAATGGATGGGTCTTCTATCTAATTATCTACCTATTTCTGTTAAAAATCTGTTTTTAAAGATGACCACTTAAAATAATTCCCATTATGTTTCACTATAAATCTATACTCATTTGGTCTTAGCTCTCCTTGGGGAGAGCATTATTGTTCTCCATAAGGCATCTCTTCCTTAGGATCAATAATCCGAGTTTATTTGTTCTTCATGGCACGATTTCAAAGCCCCTCCACACCCCTTGAGAATGTTCTCCAGGGTAATATTCAATCTACAGAGACTAGAACTAAGAGGAACCCAGTACTCCAGAAGGAATCCAACCAATGCAGTGGAGAGCAGGCTGAGGGCTCCTTCCAAAGCGGATGTTTTATGATTGATGAATATTTGGACAGATCTCCCTCATTCTAGACATTATTTCTATTGGCAATAGATTTCATTCTGATGGCCCTTTAAAATGATTTGAGTGTAGCAAATCCAGTAGTAAATTCTTCGGTGATACCATTTTTTAATGATTTAGAATGTTTTTCTCTTACATGGGAGGTGGGAAGAGGCAGTAATTTCATCTACACACATTTGTCTTTCAAAGTCTCCACTACCCTTTCAGAAAAGATACAAGAAAAGGAATTGTTCCTAAACTCTGGCTTCCAGGGAGACAATGGATAACATTGTTCTTTCAAGACAAAGAGGTTTTTTGTTTTTTTTTTTAATCCCATTGAATTTTTTCACATTTATTCTCCATTAATAGGGAGAGGGAAATAGGCTGGTATTGCTCTGGATTATTCAAAAATTAAAAGAAACTATAAATTGTTTCAACCACATAAATTGGGTGTTCATTAAAGAAATGATTTCAACATCTCAAATAAGGGGTCAGGATCCCTTCTTAAACTGGGGTCCATGCATCTTGTAAGGCAGAGATAGAGAACCTCTTAAGAGATGGAGTGCCCAAATGGCAACCCATAACCTGCCTGTGAGCTTTCCCCACCTGGGGAGGGGAGTAGCCCCTTCTGGCATACTCTGGCACATGTACCAAAGATTCACTAATGCTGTTCTAAGGGGGTCTGTGAATAGATTTCAGGGGGTTTAAGAACTTGGAGCCAAAAATTATATATTTTTACTAACTTCACTGAAATTTAGTATATCCTTCAATCATTTCAATGATTCTGAGAAAGGATCAAAAGGCTTCACCAGATTGGCATAAGGGTTTATAACACAAAAAATGGCAGGCATCCTATAATTCAGTTCAAAGGGCACCCAGATGGAGACATGCTTTTTTGGGAATTGTAGGAATTGCACTGCATTTACCCCCCCCCCCCCCAATGTAGCACTTAAAAGCGGCAACTCTTTCTTTTGGAAATAATTGCTTTTTTATGTGCGCATCTTTTTCCATTTTACAAATAAATTATTTGTGTTTTTGTTTTTTTTTGGACAGCACCTAATTTTCCCTGGTATAACTTCCCTTCTTGCAAAGCCATCCCACAAAAGAAATAATGTTTTACTTAAAAAGGAAGAGGGGGGAAAATGTCAGAATTGACCAATAGAATGAATACTTTTCCTTTTTTATTAAAAACGTGTGTGATCCATTGCCATCCATTTCTGCCAGAACTCCAGAAAGACATTCAGGCACTGGTGGGCTTATAGCACATGGATAATGCCAAGGATGTGATCATGACATTGCTTGTGATGATGCAGTGTTGGGGAGAATACATGAAGGGATCACAGAATAAGTGGTATTTTGGAGTGATAGCTTCTTGTCACCCGTCCCCACCCTCCCTGGCAGAGGTCGTGGGGACATTATTATGTTTTATTTCTTAGCGTAGAGGGAGACAGAAATCAAGAAAAGCAGTCTAGAGAGAGCCAGAAGACCTTAGGGGAACAGGCGAGAAATACGCATGATGACCATGAAGCTAAGAAGTGGGAAATCTCGTGTCTAGATTATCCAAAAGGAAGAAAATTTGTAAATTGCTTTAAATACTCAAACTGGGCATTCATCCAAAATTGGATTTTTAAATACACTACAGTTTTACCATTCAAACGAGTGTGTCATCTTCCAAAGTAACTACCCTGGATGGCGACATATTTATTCCAATAGTTGCTCAGAGCATTTTTAGAATCCCTCTTTGGAACCATTATGAGAGCCCCACATGAGCTTCACAAGAAAATGGCCTCATTACTCTGCATGATTAATTTGGCAATTCATCAGCAATTCTTGTCCCATTGTTTTGCAATGTTGAAAAAAATTCTTTCATTGTTATTTAACTTTTCATAGCTTGTCTGCCCTGTGAATAAAGGTCTTAAAGCTTCTAGGGCAGGGAGTTCTTACCCTTTTTTATGTCATGGACTCCTCTGGCAGTTTGGTGAAGCTCCTAGATGCCTTATTGGGGCATTTTAAAATGCATTAAATGAAGTAGGATTACAAAGGAAGCCTGTTAAAAAGTTACCAAAATGTTAAAATTCAGAGACTTCAGTTTTAAGAATCCCTGCTGTAGAATGTACCCACATATCCTCTGCATTCTATTTACTATAAGGGGTTCAGCGAATATATTTAATATTCTTTTCTGATCAGTGAAAAGGTAAACAATTAAGGATTTAAAAAATAAAAACAAAACAACACTCATTCATCAGAATTGGCTTTGGATCTTTGTGCTCTTTGCAAAAATCAAATCCTATCCCTCCCAAAAGATGACGGGTCACTGTGAAAGAATATATGGTAGGGAAAGTCCAAAACAAGATTTCCAAAGAGAGCATCTGTCCTGGGAGTATGGTATGTCAGGAAGACACAGATCATTTTCCCAGATGACAGTTCTAGACAGTTGAGGTGGGGGTGGGAGGCCCACAAAACACAGCTTGTAACCTGCCTCTGACATTCTTTCCCTTTATTCCTTGGGCTCAGGGTGATGGTGGTCCTCTAGAGGTGAGAGACAAGCCACAAGGACTGTGGATGAAATTTCTGGATCCCTGATTTTAAGGTCTCACACAGCCTTAGAAACCAAAATGGACTAACTGGGGATGACTTTCTATGAGCAAGTGATCCATTCTGACCTTTCATCTTAGAGGATCGTCAAGATAGGTTAGGGTGGTGATGGAGAAATCTGATAAACATGGGGCCGCTGGGCTGAAGTCTGGGGAACCCAGCCTCATGGACATCTTGTAGGAGGTTGCCTCGATGCCTCCCTTAATTTATTCCAACAGTAAATGGAAGGTTTCTTGAGAGCAAAGTTATATTCCATCAGATTAGGGGTAAGCAGGGCAGATTGGGTATCATATGGCTTAGGCGCTAAAACTGTACTACAAAAACAAGCAGACGCCCTAAAAGCAGGTAAGAAATATAAATTATTTTACTGCTCAGCATTTACATATTGAGAGTCAGTACACACAATACTACTATTTTTTTCTTCAATTGATGCAACTCAGTAATTTTTATTGCAACTGGAAGACAATACATCACAGAAACTTTATGGTAGGTTTGGGGAAAAGTGTTATTTACAATAATTGATGAAATAGTTTGTCTTTGGCAATATGATTACACATCAAGAAAATGTAAAATGCAGGTATGTATGCCTCTAAATCAACACCATCTCATTCCCTAAAGTTCAGCTGCTTGCTCTTGCCTTCGGACTGCTCACTTAGGTAACACAAAAATACAACTTAACATTACTTTTTCTTCTTCCATCGTGGTTCTCATTTTCTATTCGTGATATTGGCAGTTTCATACAGCAAATACGAGAAAAAAAATTGGCTTTTGAAAAGTTACTTCTCAACTAAAATTAATTTGGCCAGGTAAGGTTATTGACCGGTGAAGGTCAACTGACCCCTAAGCATCGATCCTAAACCTCTCAGTCTTTTGATTGCTTTATCACTTTATTTTCCTCTTTGTTAAACAAAACAAAACAAAAAACAAAACTCAGAAGTGTTACAGATTCAGAGCAAAAAAAAGTACTGGCGTAGAATGTTTTCCAGACACACAAATACTTTTTTTCCCCTTGATATTTTTACCACGGCAGTTAAAGTAGTGAGTGTGAATGATACAGATGTGAAATTGGTTACTGAATGTCAGACAACATGACCTTAAATAAATGGCCTTCATATAACATACTCGAGAAGTGTTCCAGGTTTAAATAACTGAAAGTGAGCTCAGTTTCAATCTACAAGAAGGGATTGGGGATTTCAGGCCATAGTAATAAAAAAGGATGAAATATGATTGCTAGGTATGCTAGCTCAACCATATCGAAGTCTTTGTGAATCCAATATGGAAAATCAATTACTTTGCAAAAGGTAGAGAAGGCCATTCTGCACCTGTTGCAAATGCAATACAGAGGGGAAAAAAATACAACACTGTTCATATCTTTCCAAATAAATATTCTTGGTTTCAATGATCATGACGACAACAACAACAAAAGAGGAAGGCTACTTGTTAGCACGGTAAGTCAGAAGTGATCGTAACATCTCTGATTTTCAAATGTGCAACAGCAATGATGCAGCACCATAGACACATTAGGTTTGGACTTTTAAGAGTTGTTCTGTTTTTCTTTATTCTGTTTTCCTCATCCTTCCCTTAATTTTTGGTCAGTGAAATTAGCACTTATTTGTCGAAACATGGAAGAATCACAATGTTGAGTACACTATTAATGATAAAGCAACCCAGTTGACAATTCTGTGCTTAATTCAAGAATAAACCAGTATGAGGGAAGAATAGAGAGGAAAAAAAACGAACAAAAAGGAAAAGAATTACCAACCTTGGTTGGTGCTTGCTCCAAGGAAGAAAGGATTGACAGATGGATTCACAAAAGTATACAGAACACTGAATGTTATGTGTAAATCCTTGCAAAACTCCAGCTTGAAACAGAAACCACACACATAATGTATATACTTTTGATTTACACATTACGAAGGAAAAAAAGACATTGTTACGACATTGTTGTAGCTGTGCTAACTGCAAGAGAAACCAAACAATCTCAGAGTTTGGCAGGTAACTAAAAGAGGGTTATTACTTAGGTTATATAGCAAAAAAGTGTTGATGTCTATCATCTATAGTAGTATAAATAATAAAAAAGTATTATTTAAATTAGATCACAGTGCTGGATTATGTGCATAACAGTGTTTGATAGATAACTGGAGGGCTGTGAACTATGATACTGGGGATTTAACAGTCAACACTGATAATGCGGGCATGGTCAAGAGGAGGATGTACGTGGTCCAAAGGGTCTTTTGGTGGCAAAATCTAGAAGATTAAATTGCTTGTCTATATTAAAAAAAAAATTATAATATCCGGGCAGCTGTGATCCACCACAAAGAAACCATTCCCATTCTAAATGCAATGAGGTGGGTTAGAAAAACAAACCAAAAAAAAAAAACAACCAACCCAAAACAAAATACGTTTAATCCAATTCCATATGCTAAATTCTTCTCATTAGGTCACCTGTTGCATAAATTCTGGTTACCTTTCCATTCGGTCCATTCAGTGAGTGGCTGAAGGCCCATGAACACAGTATGGGAATGACACTCAGGAATAGGTTTGATGTCACTTGGACACTGGTCAGTCCTTTTGTATAGCAGGACTTTTTGGGGGAGGTGAGAAGCCATCAAAAAGGATTTTCTCTCTAGAAGCTCTAGGGATTTATAGTTCAGTGTTTCCTGCATCTCACTCAAGGCATTCACCAGGAACAATTATGCTAGCTCCAAACACCCGAATTGGATTTAGAAAAGGTAAAGGATTCTCAGGCCAGACCTGTTACAGATTTCTTTCATGTTTAGTTACATAGCTTTTACAATGGCTTTAAACAATTGCCATGATTGGATCAGGTCAAAAATTGCTCATAGCTTGCTCAGCTGGGGGATTTGGGGGGCAGGGGGGTTTCAACTGCAACAAAGATTTGGCAACTTCCTACGTGGAAGTCTGGTGTAATTGCACCAAAGAATTCCTGGAAACTTAAATATCTGTTGTGGAGGAAAGCGAGAGGTTTTAGAACACTATGGGCAGGGAAGGGGATCAATAATATAATTCCTCTTTCTGAGTTTTGAGGAAAGATTCAATGACAAGAGGATAAAAAAATTGGGTAAAATGTATATCATTTAATAAAAAAATGTGAAGATATTCTCTTAAATATATCAGAGCCAATAATATGTGATTCTAGGTTAGAGTACAAATGTGTTCTAGGCCACTTAAGGTAGCTTTTGATGCTGTTGAAATAGAACTGAACCACTGGAACCACCATGATCCAAAAGACCAATGATCAAAACAGAATGGGCAAACTAATAAATAAATAGGTATTGGAAGTTGAATGATCAAAAGTTCGGAAGGGAATTTTAGGCCTAAAGTGTATTAAGTTTATTCAAAATATTCTTTCACAAACAGAGCTTCGCTTAAATGTTTAAATGCACTGGGGGTCTCCTGTCCCTTTGGGTTCAAAAGCGCCAACCATCTTGTCCTTCAACTAGGTACATCCAAAGAGCGCTTCCTCCTCCTCCTCCTCCTCCTCCCACCCAGGTTCATTGCTGAACAATTTCTTTTAAAATGTGAAATGTAATTGCTTTTCAGGGGAGTTGGCCCTGCTAGAGCTACTGGCAAGAGTGAGAAAGCATGGGGTACAAGGTGAATTTTACAGGGATCTGCATAGAGTATACCATGGTTTATCTTTTGGCCAAGGCAAGTGACTCTTTTATCTATGCTAAAAGTGCAGGTTGGTAGGGGAGAGATTACCTCAGGGTTAAAGGAAGTCTGGGACAGTGTCTTTCAGGCTAGTAATGCAGAAAAGATGGGACTCAATCACACTGAGTCAGAGACACCTGAAACAGGTTAGCCCTAAAGAAGTCATTCATGGCTGGATGATAGTTTGGAAGGTGCCCAATAGAGCATTAACCAAAAAGACTTGGGATAAAAGACTTATATATGCAAGTGACCCATTTG
This sequence comes from Monodelphis domestica, assembly GCF_027887165.1. Classification (NCBI taxonomy): domain Eukaryota; kingdom Metazoa; phylum Chordata; class Mammalia; order Didelphimorphia; family Didelphidae; genus Monodelphis; species Monodelphis domestica. Next base: position 233,075,976 of record NC_077227.1, on the reverse strand, counting down.
CAGATCACCCAAAGCTCAGAGGACTTGCCAGCACATTGGATGGCAGAATCAGGAGCCCAGGAGATCCCAAAAGGCAAGGACATGAATGCAGAAATTAAAGAGATGAAATTTATTTTAAAAAAAACCAAAGGAAAAACCAAACAACCCTTACGTTCTATCTTGGAATCAATACTGTATCAATATAATTGGTTCTAAGGCAGAAGAGTATCTGAGGCCACATTTGAACTCAGGACCTCCCGTCTCTACACTTGGCTCACAATGCCCCCCTTAACTGGGGGCAATCTCAATCTCTGCCCCCGAGATGAAATTTGTTAGGGGAAAATGTAAATAAAATCTTGGGATGGCTTCAAAATTTAATGTCCCGAGTTCAAAATGGGTCAGGTGTGGCCAAACTGTAGTTAATTGGGGGAAAAAAACACAAACACCCCAACACTTAGGGGTTCGTGAGTGAACAAAGGAATACTGTAGCTAAAAAAATAAGAAAATCGAATAGGATCATGTGCTACATTTAGACAGGCATAGTTTCCAGAAAAAGGGAAGGGAAAATCCCAGTGCATTTTGCCCTTCTCAGACCCCATCTGGAGTATTGTGCTCAGTTTGGGGCGCCACATTTTTAAGAACATGACTATGATAGAGGGTAATCCAGAGGAGGGCGACCAGGAGAATGAAAGGCCTTGAAGATCATGCCAGATGGGGATCACTGGGATGGAAGAGGGGGAAAGAGAACCAAAGGGAGACGAGGTGGAGAAGAGATTAAACTCGGCCTTGGAGGGCAGAACGAGGGGGCAACAGGAAGTAAGAGAGACACACATTTCGGCGTGTGGAAGGAAAAACCTTCCTAATAATTACAGCTACTGTTGAAAGAGCTTCTTCAAGAGATAGTAGGTTCCACCATAGCAGTGGTCTTCCCGGAAAAGCTGAACACCTGGTTTCATGTTTGTTCCAGAGGAGACGCTTGGCCTCAGATGGGTCGAGCGGGACCGGCCCTCGGAGGCGCCTTCCAACTCGGATCCCAGGATTCTGGACTGACACTTCTTTTGGTTATGCACCATGCGTAACCTTCGAAATGATAAAGAGGAGAAGAAAGAGCCCCTGCTAAAGTTGCCCCAAAGAGGGAGGCTTGGGGAAAATGACACTTGGAAAGTGGCTGATTGAGGTATTTAAGCAAAAGAGTGGTTCAAGAGTAAAGAACACAACACTTGTGATTTAGAGGGAGAGAGAGGCTGAGGTGGGGGAATCTCCTATTAAACGAGGACAAGATAGCTGGAAAGAGAACTCCGATTCATTCCACCTATGGATGATCTCCTTCATGGTTGGAGGGATCTTAGGTGAGAATGAGAGACTAGATCGCCTCCGTTTCTGTCTCCATTTATCCAGACAAAAAAAGGACCCACACTTCAGTGACAGAATCTTGTCTGGGTAATGCTGCTAAATCAACAAAAGGTGAATTCAGGTCCAATTAAATGGTTCTATTTGTGGTATATTGAGAAAAGAAAGACTTCCTCTCTTTACCTAATCAGAGGGAAACAGCTTTGTGGTGTGGGTCAATTGGTCGTCTCACTTTGACTGAAAAGCCTTCCATCCTCTTACCAAAAACCAGCAGATGGGTCTGAACCCTTTGCATGTGCCTTCCATTTCTTAATCAAAATTACCCACTGAGTCCCTTCTATATCAGGTGGTAATTGGTTTGTTTTAATTTCAATTCACCGAAGAGGTGGGAGGAAAAAAAAAATCAGATCTTTCTTTTGTTAGCTCTTTGAGGTTTTGAAAAGGAGAAAAAAAGACCCAAGATCTTAGGGGCCTATTTGCATTTTTTCAAACAAATGGAAAAATATGAGAGGTTTCTGTTTTTAACTAGGTTGTCCTGTTGTGCTGTATCCTCCTAATTCAGATGATATTAGGATAAGATTCTAGAGTGCTGAGGAAATGGAGACCAGAGGCTTCCTCTCGCCTCTTGTTAAATTCTATTGTTACTATAGAATGTCCTGGGAGTAGCATTTCCACCACAGTGTCACTCCCTCCTGAACATAGTACCATGTATCTCACATCATCATCAGATAAGGCCTGTTAGCAATTTCTTCTTCCTCCTTAGGGGCAAATTTGCATAATTATTCACTGCCATCTATCCTAGAACCAAATCATCATGATTTTCTCAGTTTCAGCTTCCCATTATTCTCTTGATTCTATCATACACACTCACTACTAAATTTGCCCTCAAATTATTGCGTCATGTTAGACATTTACAGACAAAGAGAAAGGACACACTTTTTTAAACAGAGAAGTCGGGGAGTTGGGGGTGGGGTGGGGTGGGAGAAGGGGGGCTGAATGTTCAGACAAGGCAGTATAGTTCAACCATCCAAGCCCTACCAGAGCGTGGAGTTTATTTATATATATATATATTTATATATATTGCAGAGTAAATTCCCCAACAGTCAGTGTTTGTCCCTGAAGAAGGTTAAACCTTAAACACCTGCTTCAAAAAACCAAAATAAAACAAAACAAAACAAAACAAAAAAAATACCCAAAAAAAAAAAACCATCCAGAACAAAAAACAAAAAACTTCTAAGCCTAAAGGCTTAAAAATTAGAGGCATAGCCTTTTCTCTATTTTCTATATTTATATGAAAATAATTCATGCTTCATGCTAAATACATTATTTACCTTACAAGAACTTTGTTATCTTTGAATAAAAAAAGTTTTTTTTTGTTTTTGTTTTTTTTTTGTTTTTGTGATTTCTTGTTTTGTTTTCCTCAAAGGAATCCATGCACTGTGGATCATATATTCTTGCTGGCTATACTGGGTGAATCTGGAAATCAATGATTTTTGCACAGATGAATCCTGACTGACATTAACTGCAATCTCCATTTCTGAGGGCAGCTTAGGAGCTCTTTTTGGTAGATTTTTATTTTCTTGTCCACCAATACGCCTTGAAAACAAAAAAAATTTTTTTTAACACATCATAATACTAATGGCAGGTTTTGTAGCTTTTAAATTTTTTTAAAATTAGATCAACTATTTTTGATCCACAGAAAAAAATCTGCATCATTATTTCCTTCCTTAATATCTACTGTAATTTCTTAGACTTGATTGCTTTTCACTCAGGCAGTTAAGAAGACATAGCTTGTTCTCTGCATTATTGTTATTACTTTTTGTACGCAGTGCCAATCTTCGGGTTTATGGCTTCTGAATTTACTATAGAAGACAGAATTCAATGATTAGCGAGATCTCTAACAATTTGCCCTATTTCTTCTCATCATTCACTGAAACCCATCACATACACAGTTCAGTTTCCACCACTTAAAAAAGCATCAGTCTTTACATTTCCAAGCCACAGGGTATGTAAAAAGCAGGAAACAACTATGCCTGACATGTGGCAATTCCAGACTTGCAACGGCACCACTGGAACCCACAGGGCCACTGGCTGGTTCCTGGTTCTGTCAAGACGGAAGGGCTTCCTCCTTTCCCCAAATCTCCTTAATTCACATTCAACTCATTAACCCAATTGTGTGATCATTTAAATTTCTTAATCCTAGGGGCTGGGCCTGACCAATGATTGATTTGTGCACATCTCCTCTAGGTGCCAAGGGATAACTGGTGCCAAATTGTACTTCCTTCCAATTCATTAATGTGGGTGTCACGGCATATTCAACCATGTATTTCTGACAAGCTGGAGAAAGCAATGTAAATTTTGGCTTTTACGGTTTTTGTCTTCAGATAATGAAAAGCTTTTGTAAAACAGCTGAGTGTCAGTATGAGTTCTATGGCTTCAATCTCCTTTAAAAATAAAAAAAATCTTAAGGGTCCAAAAAAAATAAAATAAACAAAACCAAAAGGAAAAAAAAATTGCTGATATTGCCACAAATCATTAGAATTCTCCTGACGTGCTGAAACAAAAAAAAAAATTTTTTTAGTAAGTTCAAAACAAATCATTGATTTGTTTTAATTTTTTGTGGTTTCCTTTTGCTCTTTCTGCCCCTTTGCCGTCCGATTGGTGATGTTGTTCAAGCAGGATCGGATTCCTGCTAGGTGTAAGAGAGAGCCAGCTGCTTCCTTCATCTCCTCATCATCACTCTCGGGGGGCTTCTCTGTGCGTCGCTTTTTAAGAGGCAGCGTATCACTAGGGACTTTCCTCACCTTGGATAAATGCTGCCGTTTCTTGTGCTGGGACGCATACCCACTGTCAGCTAAAGAATCCTTGGTCTCCTTTCTGTTCTGCTTCCTGTCATCTTCTTCTGTTTCGCTATGGCTCTCGTGGCTCTGGAAGCTGATCTCGCTGCCCTCGCTGCCCTCGTGGCTGCCCTTTGTGGCAAACTCGTAATGGTCGTCGGCGGAGGAAGAAGAAATGGAGTCACTGGTTGGGGAGGTGCTCCTGGGGTTGGAAGATTTGGCACTACTATAATTGTGATCTTCCTTTGGGTCACCGCTGACGACCGGGGAGCCGCAGGACTGCTCGCTTTCTGTCCGCATCCGGCAATTGGTCATGCCATTCCTGAGGAAAAGAGAAAGTATGGCATCAAAACAGAGGCAGGGGGAAAAAGAAGCAAACTTTTTTTGCTTTTGACTATAGAAAAAAGTCATTCAAGATTAAGCCTGGTATTATTTTATTAATTTGTATATTAAGTTGGCATTGCTACACTTGAGAGAATATCACAAATCCTATCAGAGAAAGTAGAGGATTTGGGAAGAACTGGTCCCTCCCATGGATGCCTCAATAACCCATGTTTATCTTCCATCAATGATGTTTTCATTCAATGTGGACAACTAGGGAGTCAAAACAACACTTCCTCAACGGCAGAGGAAGCAAATTCATTACCAGAAATGAAAAGCACGAACCAGAAATGACTATGGAAAAGGTCTGAAAAGGAATAAGGGTCTGATGTTGGCATGGATGGGCACTTGAAGGTGAATGAGAAGGCAGATCATTTTCCACAGAAAAAGTTGGGTTTTTTGGCCAGCATTATAAATATAAATTGTATATAAATATAAACAATTATGTATGTAATAATAATAATATAAAAATATAATATACTATATATAAATATAGTAATAAAAATAAGTATATAAATTAGACACAACATAAAAATAATATAAATTTTAAGTCTAGACTAAATTATTAGGCTAGGAATAGAGAGAAGAGTTGGTAGAATGTTCATCTATGAAGACCGGTCTACTTCTCTCCCACTTGTTCCTTTGGAGCTGGATATTAGGTTCACAAGTAATTTGGGGAGCATCTTCCTCTGTAAACAGGGGCAGCAGTCTCTAATAGATCTGGGATGACAAACCATTCTTAGTTCATAATTGCATAAAACTAAGCGGTGAGCTCGATGTGACTTGCAGAGGCAGTAGCTTGTTGACCTCTGATACAGATGATTAATAAAATACCTTCTGAGTTCTAACATTCTATTACTATGATGTTCTGGAGCAGTTAGAAGGTGCGCAAAGGATAGAGCGTGGTCCCTAGAATTAGGAGGACATGAGTTCAAATCCAGTCTTAGACACATCTTAGACGTATGACCCTGGACAAATTCACTTCACCCTATTCGTCTCAGTTTCCGTCTCTATAAAAATAAGTCAGAGACGGAAATGGCAAACCACTCCAATATCTTTGCCAAGAAAACCCCAAATAGACTCATGAAGAGTTGGCACCACTAAAACAACTCAACAACAAAGAAGATCTAAATATCCAGCCCTGGCCTCTCTCTTAAGTCCTAAATACTTAGGACTTAACTAAGGACTTAAATCCTTAACTACTAAATATCTAGGGGGCCTATTTCTCAGTGAATACCCCATACTCATTTCAAAATCAACCATGTTTAAAACAGAACTTGTTATCTCTTCCCTAAAACACACATCTGGAATCATGGTTCCTGGTGTCCAAGTCAATAATGTTGGCACCATCTTTGGTTCCTCACTGTTCCCCATTTCCAATTGTAGAAATGGAAATTTTGTACTCTTTGGACTTCATCTCCCAGAATTCTTTCCTCATCCCCCAAATTCCCTTTCCTCTTTGTGTATGTGTATCCTTCCCTTGTTTGTATATAATGGAAGTGGCTCCACCCTCTTGTTCTCTTTTCCACGTGGAAGGCTGGTGAGCTCTCGGGTTTCTCTAGCCTTTTACTTTCCCTTTGCTTCAAGCTAAATATTAATAAATATTATTAAATATAATACCTAAGAGTATTGAATATTAATTTTTAAAATTTACACAACACACAGCCAAGGCTTTTTACTTAGGACTTTGTGGCCCTTCTGACACCTATTTCCTTTCTCTCTACTATCACGGCCCCTCTAGAGGTCAGGGGTTACATTATTGATGCAGAAGGCTGAGGCTGGAAGGGAATGAGGCTTCCTGGGGGCCAGAGGTGAGGAGCGAGGGCATTCTGGGCTCGGGGATAAAGCCAAGAGAGGTAGGAGAATGCAGGAAGAGTAAGGAAGACAGTGGGGCCGTACTGCGGTTAGAGCGGATGCTCCTGACTGCTTCTGGGATAAAGTACGAGCTTCTCTCTTTGGTGTTCAAAGCTCCCTGCCAGCTGGCTCCAAATGCTTTTCCAGGATGATTACACATTATTTCCCTTTAACCCTCCCATAGTTGCTGTGAGGATCAAATGAGATATTTTTAAAGCGCTTGGTACAATGCCTGACACACAGTAGGAGCTTAATAAAAGCAGCTTTTTGAACTTTCAGGTCCAGTCAAACTAGCCTTACTATCCCTCCCCCCCCATTTAAATGTGTTTGCTACACTTAAATAGCCGGGTAACACTCCCTCTCCCTCCCTTTTCCCACCACAATGACTTTGTAGGCATCCCCCACCTGGAAGGAACTTTTGGCCTCGCTGTCACTTCTTAGGGTTCCTATCTTACTTCAGAGCCCAGCTCCAGGGTCTTCTCCTCACGGAGGCTTCCTTGGTGTGAATGCAATATAAATTCTAACCATATTCTGTCTGAGAACCCATTTTGGATGGTATCAGCCCCACTCTTTGACTAAGCACCCAAGCATACTGTGGGGGGACACCGGAGGTCTTGTGACGCCCTAGCCTCCTCCGGAGGAGGCTGACCCCAGGCCTGCGACCTGGACTACAGTCAAGTCTGACCAAAGAGAGACCCAGAAGGAGTGACATCTGTGACTTTAGGAGGAAGGGGACTGAGGAAGTGAGGGCCACTTTGTGGGTGTTGGGGGGGGGGGGGTCCTGCTGCTTTTGGCTGGTGAATGGAGACAAGAAGGCCAACTCAGGTGAATGAGGGGTGGCTGGCGGACTGTGTGATCTTCTTTCTCTAACTTTTACAATTAATTATTAATATACAGTTTCCAGAGAATTTTAATAACATTTGAATGCCCCTCCCCCTCCCCAAACTCCCAAATTATATTCTATTTGCTTCAAGTTTTATATAAACTTATATGGATACAAATCGTTTCCCTAGAGAGACTATAAGCTCATTAAAGGCAGGGATTGCTATCTTTCTGTCTTTACATGTCCAGAGTGCCTAGAACCTAGAAGGCTCTTGATAAATTAAAAAATAAAAAACAAACAAACAAACAAACAAAAAAACCCTTGCTTTCCACCTAAGGCAGAAGAGAGTAAGGGTTAGGCAACAGGGGTTCAGTGACTTGCCCAGGTTCACACAGTTAGGAAGTGTCGGAGGCTAGAGGGGTATATGGGGTGCTCAGGGAGGAGTAGTATCTCTGGTATGGAGGACTTGTTGTGCCCTCCTAGGGCAGCTCTCCAGCCTCTGACCCCCACCTGGCACCCAGCTCTCACTTGTGGCTCCTAGTAGCAGATAGCATGTGGCAGCGGCCACACCCCGGGCAACGGCTTCGACAGGCCGGCCAAACCTTGTGAGGGTAGCCATTGGGTTATTGACCCCTGGTGAACCAGGGCTTTGCTCACCCAGCATGTGAAGACTGCTTCGGCGGAACAGGTGGAAGAAACCAATAAGAAGTTTAAACGGCTGAGATGGTGACGCAGCAAAGCACTGTGGAGTGCTCAGGGCGTGTTGGAGCACAAAAGACAACACGGCCATCCAATGCAGTTGAGGAAGTCTCCAGACGTAACAATTTTTGGTGCCACTGGACCCAGGCTTCCAATGCCGAGAGAGTGGGACTGTCTCTGTGCACTGACTTTTCCACTTAAATCTCCTTCACGCACAAGTATCTTTGTGCACTTCAAGACCTGCGGCGATGGGGTAGTGGCGACGCAACAGGTGGAGGTGACCACTGGCAGTTGTAGTCAGATCCTGCACGTAGGCGGCCCACGGACCAGTGGTCGCTCGGCCCTGTAGGGCAGCAGGGATGTTCGGCAGCATCCTGGGTGACTGAGCAGCCCTCTCTAGGACAGCACTGCTCACCCTAATCAAGGGAGGGGACTAGAAAAGGTGTCCCAAACATTGCCTACCCTACAAACACCCGGTCAGCACACCGCAGCTGGCGGGTCATCCCTTTAAGCGGTCAAAATCAAAGAAAAAATACAAAGAAACTCCTACTAGGAGCATGGAACATCAGGACATTACTTGACAGAGAGAATACCCCAAGAACTGAGAGAACAGCTCTAATCGGTAAAGAACTGGCACGACAGAACATCGACATCGCAGCCTTAAGCGAAACACGCCTACCAGAAGAGGGATCACTCAGTGAACCCACCACTGGATACACCTTCTTCTGGAAAGGTAGAGTCACAAATGAAGACAGAATCCACGGTGTTGGCCTGGCTATCAAGACCAGTTTGCTCAAACAGCTGCCAGACCTGCCTGTGGGCATCAGCGAGAGGCTCACGAAGATCCGTTTACCTCTCAGCAAAGACCAGTATGCCACAATCATCAGCGCATATGCCCCAACACAGACCAGCACAGAGGAGACCATCGAGCAGTTCTACTCTGACCTGAGTGCCGTCCTGAACTCAGTGCCCACCAACGACAAGCTGATACTACTGGGAGACTTCAACGCCCTCGTTGGCCAGGATCATGACAGATGGAAAGGAGTGCTCGGCAAACACGGCGTGGGCAAAATGAACAACAACAGCCTACTGCTACTCATTAAATGCTAAGAGTTCGAACTCACCATCACAAACACTGTGTTCAGAATGGCGAACAAATATAAAACAACGTGGATGCACCCACGATCAAAACAGTGGCATCTCATTGACTACATCATTGTACACCGGCGAGACATCCAGGATGTAAAGATCACCAGAGCCATGAAAGGAGCTGAATGGACAGACCACCGATTGGTTAGAGCGACTCTTCAAATGTGCATTGCGCCTTGCAATCCAAAACGCATTTTACAACTTGAGTCATCTTAGAGATCCATCTTATTTGCAAACATTCCAGTCCTGCCTGGACGACAAGCTGTCTGCCAAGGGACCACTCACTGGAAACTCAACCGAGAAATGGAACCAGTTCAGAGACGCAGTGAAGGAAATCTCAAAGGCAGTCCTAGGCCCCAAACAACGCAACCACCAGGACTGGTTCGACAAGAACAACACTGCTATTGAAGACCTACTGAGCAAAAAGAACAAAGCCTTTATGGAGTGGCAAAATAACCCAAACTCTGTTCCTAAAAAGGACAGATTCAAGTCTCTCCAAGCCACGGCTCAGCGTGAGATCAGGAAGAAGCAAGGCCGATGGTGGGAAAAAAAGGCAGAAGAAATCCAGCGTTTTGCTGATACGAAAAACTACAAACAATTTTTCAGTGCCCTCAAGACTGTCTATGGGCCATTAAAACCCACCACTACTCCCTTGCTATCCTCTGACAATAACACTCTCATAAAAGATAAGAAAGGCATCAGCAACAGGTGGAAAGAACACTTCAGTCAGCTTCTCAACCGACCTTCTTCAGTCGACCAAAGAACCCTTGACCAGATCCCCCCCAAACCGCACCATTGAACAACTTGACGTCCCTCCTTCAATAGAGGAAGTCCAAAAAGCCATTAAATAAATGAGTGCAGGCAAGGCACCCGGTAAAGACGGGATCCCAACCGAGGTGTACAAGGCCATATAGTGCTGACCAGCATATGGTAAGAGGAAGACATGCCCCCAGAACTCAGAGATGCCTCCATCATAGCCCTATACAAGAACAAAGGCTCACGAGCAGCCTGTGACAACTACAGAGGCATCTCACTACTCTCCACTGCTGGAAAGATCCTCGCCCGTGTTATACTCAACAGACCCCTGTCATCTGTTTCAGAGAACCTGCCTGAATCACAATGTGGCTTCCGACCAGATTGCAGCACCATTGACATGGTCTTCATGGTGAGGCAAATGCAGGAAAAATGCCTTGAGCAGAACCTAAGTCTCTACATTGTCTTCATAGACCTGACAAAGGCGTCTGACACAGTGAACAGGGACGCATTGTGGGTGATCCTCAGCAAGCTCAGTTGCCCAGCAAAATTCGTCAAACTGATCCAGCTCTTTCATGTCGACATGACAGGGGAAGTCCTATCTGGTGGAGAGACTTCTGATTGCTTCAACATCTCCAATGGCATGAAACAAGGCTGTGTCCTCACTCCGGTACTATTCAACCTATTTTTCACCCAAGTATTATGACATGCTGTGATGGATCTAGACCTGGGCGTCTATATCAAATACTGTCTGGATGGCTCACTATTCGACCTTCGCTGCCTGACTGCAAAAAACAAAGACAACAGAGAGACTCATCCTGGAAGCTCTCTTTGCAGATGACTGTGCTCTCGTGGTCCACCAAGAAAATCATCTTCAAACCATTGTGGACAGGTTCTCTACCACAACAAAACTGTTTGGCCTGACTATCAGCCTCAGCAAAACAGTGGTACTGTTCCAACCTGCACCAGAGAGGCCAACGAACCAGCCGTGCATTACAATCAACGGCATGCAGCTTTCTAACGTCAACTCTTTCAAGTACCTGGGCAGCACCATAGCCAACGACCGGTCCCTAGACCACGAGATTAATGCCAGGATCCAAAAGGCCAGCCAGGCACTCGGGCAGCTGCGCTCCAAAGTGTACAACGCTATGAAGCTCAAAGTGTATAACGCAGTGGTCCTCAGCTCGCTCCTGTATGGTTGCGAGACATGGACACTGTACTGGAAGCACATGAAACAGCTGGAGCAATTCCACCAACGCTCTCTCTGGTCAATCATGAGGATCCGATGGCAGGACCGAATCACCAACCAGGAAGTCCTCGACAGAGCCAACTCCACCAGCATCGAAGTCATGGTCCTCAAAACCCAGCGACGATGGTCTGGACACGTCATCCAAATGGACCCACAGCGAATACCAAGACAGGTATTCTATGGTGAACTGTCAGCTGGACTCAGGAAACAAGGCCGGCCAAAGAAAAGATTCAAGGATCAGGTAAAGTCACACTTGAAGTGGGCTGGCATTACACCAAAGCAACTAGAACTCGCTGCCTCTGACAGAAGCAGCTGGTGAACCCACATTCACCATGCCGCCGCCACCTTTGAAGATGAGTGACGTCGACGTCTTGCTGCTGCGTGTGAACACCAACACCAGGCCACCACCGCACCTCCCGTAACAACTGGCGTCCCAAGCCCCATGTGCCACAAACTCTGCTCCTCAGTCTTTGGACTCCAAAGCCACACGAGGGTACACCGTAGATGAAACTGCACAAAGACAATACTCATTCTAGATCACTGAGAGACTACCACTGAGGCTAGATTTGAACCCAGGACCTCCTGTATCTGGGCCTGGGTCTCACAAATTAGTGATTCTGGAAGGAATCCTGATAATAAGTAGGTTTTCTTTCATGAAAGGTGATTTAAAAAATAAATAAGAGGGATTGTTTTGTCATTATCTTTTATCAGTGAACCCTTCTATTAATTAGCCCCGGTGGCATAATCTAATAAAATCAAATTCTTTTAGTCAGAATGGCTGAGAAATTGGGCATCATGGTTAAGTGAATATTTTTGGCTAAGTGGGCATTACTACACTCACATCACCAACATCCAACAAATTAAGAATATAATAGGAAATCCCAACAATCATAATTTGACTTCCAATATTCAGAAGGGACATCAGGATCTTGCCTCAGGGTCATCATGATGAACATTAATTATCACTATAGTCCTCTGGGGAAAGGTTACTTGAGCTTTGGGGATATTTGGATGCTGGATAAAAGGAAACATGCTATGCAAGAGTGCGTGAAGAGCGGAAGTGTTCTGTATGCTCTGGGTCAGCAGGGGATCATGCACCCTGACCCACTGGCCCTACACAATATGGACAACAAAACCTCAGTGGCTTAGACAAGAGAATGGACATTTTCCCCAAACTTATGCTAATCCCAAAGAGCTATGAGTGTTGAGAAAGAAAAATCCCCAAACATTTGGATTTTCAATCTTATAGTAATCTCACAAACTCAGTCATCACGGGGCAAGCCTGCTCTTCTTTGGAACTAAGTTTCTGAAATAGAGTTGGAATACTCTTTCCTCCCTCAAAATTCCAACACGTTTTATCATTTTAATGTCCGAGGATGGAAAGTTTGTTTTAAGGTATTATCCCCCTTCCCTTGTTATTCTAAAATTAAGTTTAGCCATCCAGAGCCTTGAGGAAAGAGTTTATGTGTCTGTATGGAGAGGGAAAGAAGAAAAAGAGAGGGAGAGATAGACAGACAGATAGACGGAGAGGGAAGAGACAAAGACACGGAAAATCAGAGAAGGGGGAGAAAGACAAAGTCAGGGGAGAAAGACAAATAGACAGAAAGATGGAAAGGGAAGAGACAGAGACACGGAAAATCAGAGAAGGGGGAGAAAGACAAAGTCAGGGGAGAGACAGACATAGACAGAAAGATGGAGAGGGAAGAGACAGACATAGAAAAAAGAAGGGGGGGAGACAGAGAAAGACAGGGGAGAAACATAGGGAGAGAGAGAGATGGAGAGGGACAGACAGAGGAGAGATATAGGACAGAGAGAGATAAGGGAAGGATGTGAGAGAGAGACAGGCAGACAAGCCTTGGACTCTGGCATCAGGAGAACTTTTAATACTTAGTAGTTTTATAACCTTGGGGAATAATAATAATGATAATAGTGGCCTGTCCTGAGTACAAGAGCTACAGCAACAGCAGCAGCAGCAGCAGGAAAAGCTAGCACTAATATAGTGATTTAAGGCTTCCATAGTGCTTTACAAATATTATCTGATGGGATTCTCATAACTACCTCAGGCAGTAGTAGGTGCTACTGTGATTCTTAAATTGAATTGACTGATTTGGAATGGAATTTGCTGGATCTCCTTCCACGAAAAGGTATAAAACTTAAACTGAGCCTCAAATTTCTTATGTGTAAAATGAAGATGGATAATATATTCTTCACAGGCTTGTTGTAAACAGAGTTATTATCATTATGGCACAGTGGTCACATTTTCTGGATAGCTGAGGATTAATCCTTTAGGTGAAGAAACATTTTTTAAAATTTAGCTGTTTTGAACAAAAGTCTTTCTAAAATGCATTATAAATTTTTTCAATCTTAAAAAAAATTTTAGAGTCGTTTTCCTGTTTAGCCTTCTCTAAACTCATTAATAGTGGGTGAATTTACCACTTTGTCTTCTAAATAGTTACTCTTCTTGCCAGTTTTTCTTCATTAGTATTCTATTTTGAAACACTTGTTTCATTTTATCAGGAACATTTATAGTCCTTGTGGCATTCATTTCTCTGAAGTTGTTTTTAGGATTATTGTGGATTTTTTCTTCCTTTTGAGTTTAATCCTCGGATTTCTCCCAGTCCAGGACATTTCTTCATTGTATTAAGCATTCTTTTTTTGTTTGTTTCTTTGTTTACTCCCATCTTTAGCCTCAAGTTTCTGGATTGGGTGGGGGGTGTCGGGTTATGTTTGGGTCAAATAGCACACTCTCCACTTGCTTCGATTTGAGTGCAGTGACTCAGAGCAGACCCTGTCTTCTGCAGGAGCTGTCTCGCTGGGTATTCTGCTGTGGTTTGGGTCTCGGCTGCCTGCCTGCGGAGTCAGACACTGACCGCCTCGGCACTAGGTCAAGCATAGGCTGCCGGGATGCTGGTCTGGCCCGGTCTTCCCAAGGTTGCCATTATAAAAAAGTTAACCAGGATGTCCTCTAAGTGTAGTTACACACAAAAAACGGCATACAACAGACGCCACCTCTCTGACTGGCCCACCGCTCTAACCAATATGCATTTTTTGGGCAGAGCAGGTGGGTACCCTCAGAGGCGCCTGAGATTCAGGGCAGATCAATGAATCCTGGATGAGAGCGGCCTTAGACAGCATCCTCCTCTATTTTGATCGCTTCAATCTTAAAGAGGAGGAAATCACTTGCCCAGAGTCATAAATAAAGGTGATAAGTAGCTTGGCCAAGATGTGAATCCTGTGCTTCCAGGTCCGTTGTGGTCTCCAATGACTGCCAGGGTCTACCTTTTGCCCTTTGTCAGGCTCCTACAGGGACTCATCACACCAGGGCGCTCTTTTCCCTTTTTTCTAAACAGCATCCTGGGAATGCAGTCTTTGACTTTCCTCAATGATTCTCCACTGAGGGCAGGGGCCTTACTTTTGGGCTGCCCTTTTTAGGCAAAAAGGTTTTTTAAATTATTTTTAAAACCCCCCACCTAATTCTGAGCCCCGAGCCGTTCCAGAAACCATGTCACAAATCTTTTGGATTCTACTGAGTAACAGCAGCTTCTCTGTGGTGCAAGGAAAGAGTAGTAAATCAGGTCCTCAAGGATCTGTGTTCTAATTCTGGCTCAGCTACTACCTACTTCTAGAAAGCTTTTGGTTTTCTTAGCTGTAAAAGGAAGGCGCTAAGCTAGCAGAGGGGTGTCAAACACACGGTATGGGAGTACAACTAAATGAGATTAAATTGTAACAGTGAAATATCTGAGGAAATTAAAAAAAAAGGCATAAAACAGAATTTTAAACTAAAACTAAATACCTTTAGGGATCCTTATGGATGGAGGAGTGTCCCCCCCCCCCCCCCGTTCTGAGTTGGATATCACTGGCCTAGAGAACCTTAAAGGTCATGTTTAGCTCTAAATCTCTGATCTGAATTTATTCATTTCTAGATTTTCATCATGAACCAACTTGCCGGTGTCTGCGTGCCACAGGGACTTGCATCCTTATGTTTTAATGCCAAAGGTGGGCTGCCCCCTCCCCAAGTCTAGGAGGGATACAGATGATCGAAGAAAGCCTGGGTGGAACAGCCAGGGAAAGGATCACCGATTTGGAGTTGGACAGACATTCAAAGCCATCTAGTTCAATGTTATTGTTGAACAAATAAGGAAACAGCGGCCCGGGGCTCACAGGACCATGGATTTAGAACCAGAAGGAAGCTCAGAGGACAACTGGTTCAACAGCTCTTTTTTAATTTTTTTAAACCCTTACCTTTCGTCTTGGAGTCAATACAGTGTATTGGCTCCAAGGCAGAAGAGTGGTAAGGGCTAGGCAATGGGGGTCAAGTGACTTGCCCAGGGTCACACACCTGGGAAGTGTCTGAGGCCAGATTTGAACCCAGGACCTCCCATCTCTAGGCCTGACTCTCAATCCACTGAGCTACACATGCCCCCTCAACAGCTCTTTTTTAAAGATAGCCTAGCTGGATGACTCTGGACAAGCCACTTTGCCTCATCTGCATCAGTTTCCTCATCTTTAAAATATAAAACAAGCTAGAGAAGGAAATGAAAATCCCTCCTGTATATCTGCCAAGAAAACCCCAAATGGGTTCAAAAACAGAAGGGCAAGACTAAAAAGGGCTGAAGACAACAAGAAGTGGCTACGGTGTTCTGTACACCGTGCTCAACACTGGAGACACAGAAAGAACTAAGAGATGTTCTCAGACCTCAAAGAGCCCATAAAAACATCCAAGTTCAACTTAAACTCAGGCTGGCCTTCTAATTCGAAATCAAATATGCTTTCCTTTGAGGAACTCTTTCCCTCTTCCTATAGTCACACACATAAGCTTGGGCTAAAATCCCACCCAATGGGGGCAGCTGGGTGGCTCAGTGGACTGAGAGCCAGGCTTAGAGATGGGAGGTTCTGAATTCAAGTACAACCCAGACATTTCCCAGCTGTGTGACCCTGGGCAAGTCTCTTAACCCCCACTGCCTAGCCCTTAACATCCTTCTGCCTTAGAACCAATACACAGTAATGATTCTAAGAAAGAAGGAAAGGGTTTTAAAAATAAAAATAAAAAACTCAAATCTGGCCTCAGACACTTCCTAGCTGTGTGACCCTGGGCAAGTCACTTAACCCCCATTGCCTAGCCCTTAACACTCTTCTGCCTTGGAACCAATACACTGTATTGATTCAAAGGCAGATGGTAAGGGTTAAAAAAAAAAAAGCCCCTGCTCTTTCAAATCTTGTCTCAGATATTTCCTAGCTGGGTGACCCTGGGCAAGTCATTTAATGCCCATTGCCTAGCCCTTACCACTCTTCTGCCTTAGAAACAACACACAGCACTAATTCTAAGATGGAAGGTAAGGGTTTTGATAATAATAATAATGATGCACAGCAGCTCACAGAATTAAAGGGAGTTTCTTCATCCCTAATTATTATTGTTAGTATTTAAATCTTTACCTTCTGTCTTAGAATCAATACTAAGTACTGGCTATAAGGCAGAAGAGTGGCAAGGGCTAGGCAATGGGGGTTAGGTGGCTCGTCCAGGGTCACCCAGTTGGGAAATGTCTGAGGCCAGATTTGAACCTAGGACCTCCAGGCCTGACTCTCTGTCCTCCGAGCCTCCCAGCTGCCCCCTCAATATGAATCATGAATGCCAAAGAAATCCAGGCCGGATCCTGCTTCTAGGACTAAGATGGTGGCCACTTCCGGAATCCCTGCTCTTTATTGAAGAAGCCTTTGCCTGTGCCTTGAGGGATCCAACACATGCTGTTCTTCTCTCATGTTCTTGCATCTCCTTTCACAGCTTTTCTGTCCCTGCCCTGCCAGGCTTCTGAGGTCACTACTTGCTGTTCTCTCTCAGGGAGCCTTTGGCAGCTCCCACATCGAATCCTCCATGGCCTGAGAAACCTGATCATTGGGCCTGTCCAAAGTGGGTGCAATGAGGAAACAGGTTCATTCTTTGGGAGGGCCTGGAGGGCTCCCCGTAACGAGTCAAACCCATGGTTTTGAGAGCACAGGTGTAGCAAGAACTGTTTTGGCTCCCCTCTCTCCTCCCTATTTTTTTTTTGGAGAGGTTGAGTGGGTGGTGTTTCTTCATGGTTCCTGGCTACATACCAGGGTAGCCAAGATTTGATGAGTGAGCTGTGTAGCCAGGGAAGGTAGAAGTTGCAAGAATGACTGGCAGGTCTTAAGACCTAGAATCATTTATGAGCTGGTTTGGTCAGAGTTCCAAAGGGGCAGTTTCCTAACTGACTCAGTCTGGGCTGAAAGTGAAGAAAGAAGGTGTGTAGCTGAGACTCCCTGAACAAACCACCTGTCAAGCCACTGGCCTTTGAGGATTAACTGGCTGAGGGTGAGAGGAAACTCTCCTGTCTTCCTGGTGGACAGATTGACTGGGGGAAAGACCTCTACCTTGCTGGGACCATCTGAGGACACCACAACTGGGATTCTTGATATCTGACCAACCATTGACTCCGTGTGTGTGAGATCCTGGGTTTACTGGGATTTATTCTTAATAGTTTTTAGTTAAGATAGTTAGACAGTGTAAGCTTAGATAATCAAATATAGTGGGTCAAAAGTCAGAGGCTATCCTTTCCCTTATTCCTTTCCCAATATCTTCCCCTTCTATTTAAATATGATTTTCCCCTTATGTATAAAGCCTTTCCCCTTTCCTAAAATCCCCATAACAGATAAGAAAATCAACACGCTCTGGCAATATGAAACTACTATAGGTGGGCTTTGTTCTTTTTGAACCAAACATGAATGAAAATGGAAGGTTTTTGGTGTGTGTGTGTGGGGAAAGGGGGGGTGTTTTAAACCTTTACCTTCTATCTTAAAAGTCAATTCAAATATCATTTCCAAGGCAGAAGAGCAGTAAGGGCTAGAAAATTGGGGTTAAGTGACTTGCCCAGGGTCACACAGCTGGGAAGGGTAGGAAATTGTGGTTGACTTGCCTAGAGTCATGCAGCTAGGCAGAGACCACATTTGAACCCAGGACCTCCTGTCTCTAGGCCTGACTCTAATTCCACTGAGCCACTCAGTTGCCCCCTATTCTTGCATGCATTCTCATTTTGGGGTAGACATTCAAGTAGATAACCTCCAAGGGTCTACGCATGCAGAGTAGTGAGACCAGGCCTTCACTTGGGTGACTGGGCAGTCTGGAATGTGGACCAACTTTGCATGTGGATATATTGAAACAGTTTCTGGTTTTCTGTCTGTTTTAAATGAAAATAGCCCAGAACAGTAATGGAGAAAGTGGCTGAAAGAGACTTAGGAAATCATCTCTTGGGCCTCATTTTTAATAATACACCTTTTATGTTTATAAGAGATTTATTTGAATAACACAATCTAATTTTATAGATGAAGAGGCCGAGAGCAGGAAGAAGTGAGTGGCTCAAGGCCAGGGCAGGAGGAGGCTCCGGGGTGGCCTTTGGGTTTGGGAGGCCGGGCAGGCGCAGGGCTCGCAGCGCCAAGGAGGCTCTCGCCATTCCTGAGGCCGCTATCCCAGGCTTCGAAAACGTGCTGGCCACGAGAGAACGTCAGGGAAGGGGAGAACAATGCCAACGCTAGCGTCTCCGAGGGAACAGCACGGACTTTTCTCTAGATTTTAGCATGGGCTTGGAAGCCATAAATTACATATGGAACACAGCAGGAAGAGACAAGCTCCTTCAATTATTAATAACTCAGTGCAAAGTCATTCATGATTGTGCAAGCCAGCTGCATTTACTTGGAGATGGCTCACCACTGCAGGGGTTGTCATTACAGGATACTGAATGCTCAAAAGGAGAAATCAGCCATCCCAAACTAGTTGTAAGCTGAATTTATAACTATCGCCTCAAAATCATTCATTAAAGGGAAACAAGGGATGCATTTTAAATGGCGGCAGTTTTTTGTGCTTTCGCTAAATTTACATGTAAAGATGCTCAAAATTATCATACATTAGCATGAATTAAAGTCCCTTGATTTTACTAAGCCTCTAATAGTTTAAGCAATATGGTTCAACAAAGCCATATGCTACTAATCTTCAAAATGAACCTAGTATTAATTCTCTTGTCAGGTAGAATGGAAAATACTCAGCCAAGAAGAAACTCCAGTTCTTCAGAGCATGTTTCCAAAGGCTTCAGGTGGGGGAGGATATATCTAAATCCATATCTATATCTATATCAAAGTCCCTTCCCTTTTAGACTCTATGTTCCAGGGCAGGGACTGTGTGTTGTTCTTTTCATCCTCTTGTCAGCACACATCAAAATTCTATTTAATGAGGATTTATTCCATACCTATTGCATACACCAGAAACTCTGCTAGGAGGAAGCGCACAATAAGACAAAAATAAATAGGTTCTGTCCTCAAGAAGCCTATCATCTAGAAACGCAAAAGAAAAACACATGACTTATCACTTGTATATATATGGATATATGATTTGGGGTTTTGGCTTTAAAAAATCGCTTTAAAGCAAAAATGAATAATATGGAAAAAGCTATCAAGCGACAATATTTGTACAACCCAGTGGGATTGCTTGTCAGCTCTGGGAGGGGAAGAGAAGTGGGATGGGGGGGGGGGGGGGGAAGAAAATCAATCATGTAAACATGGAAAAATATTTCAAAAATAAATAAAAATTTAAAAATAAACAAAAGAAGCCTATAAGCTAATGGGGGCGGCGGGGGTGTGTGTAACAAAAATGGAAAAGTAAATAAAAAATATACAATTATAGGTTGAATGCTGAATGAATAAATTCAGTTTCTCAAATAGTAATTTGCATTATTAATTTATAACAACTGTTTATGAATAGTAAAATGCTAAATCATATGTGACATTTATATTGGGCTGATGATGGATGTGAGGAAAGACAATTTTTAGAAGATGCATACAGAATTATTTTATGCTTTTACACCCTTCCCTTTTAGAATCAATGCTAACTAAGTATTGATTCCAAGGCAGACAAGCAGTAAGGGGCAGGCAACTGGAATGAAGGGCTTCACTCAGCATCTGAGGTCAAATTTGAACCCAGGACCTCCCATCTCCAAGCCTGGCCACTGAGCCACCTAACCGCCCCAATTGTGTATGCATCTTGTTTGGACACCATTGTCTGTGTGTTGTTTTCCTCATTATATTTCAAGCTTCTTGATCAATGGGTCTTTGTATCTCCCAGGCTCTTAGTGCAGTGTCTGGTACATAATACATGCTTATTAATGCTTCTGACTTGTTGTTGACTTGTAATCTACACAGTGCTGGAAAGCAGGTGAGTTATTATTCCTTCCATACAGTGAGTACACTGGAGTTACTATCTTTGCTCCTTCCTGTTATTGTTTAGAGCAAAGTCACTTACTGAAAGGATTTAGTTGGAGAGCCCAATCCTTTAGCAAGACTTGAAAAATGGACCCAATTCAAAGGATTATTGAAGCAATAGTCTGAAGGCAGGCTAGTCTCTGAAAGAGCAAGTCTCTGTCAATTAGAACTAGAAAGATTTGGGAGAGATGAGTGGCTCAGGAAAACTCTGACAAAAAGGTCACTTAATCCCCAAAGAATGGCTTTGCTCAACTCTTTCTCTTTAAAAAGCAGTACCCTATTCAGGAGAGATCTGGAAATGACCGATTTTTTAACAAAGGAATTAAAAAAAATTTAAGGCATTACTAATTTAACCTCCCCTCTCTCCACAAAAGCGAGACCTTAATGGAAAGGCAGTTCCAAAATGTAGCATTTTGAAGGAAAAAGAATACTGAAGATGTTAAAACAGAGGAAGAGAAAATAAGAAATAACAGGAAAAAAATTTTAAACAAAATTAGACTATAAGGCTTAAAAAAATTTTTTAAAAGCAGTTTTAAAGGGTTAGAGGGAATTAGGTTCTTTTTAAACTGGTTGGTCCTACAGTCTTTCAGAGAAACTTCACAAAACCCAGCATCCTACAACCTTAGCTGCGTCTCATAGCATCTATATCTAGAAGAGGAAGAGGTTGTTTTAAATTATCCTTAAAGGCCTCTTCTAGATCTGTATTTCAGCATTTCACTGAATGCACAGTAATAAACCATAGGTGGGAAATCATACATTCAAGAAGACAATAAAGATGCAAAACAAGTTGTGCTTCATGGTTAAGATAGAAGATGCCTCTAATGGACTTTAAATACTGGGGGTGGGGGTGGGGTGTTTGGTCGCTGTGGTGCTTTTGAAATGGGCCAGATCTAATGTTCTTTCATGGAGAGGTGATTCCTGTCCCCAATCTCTACACCAATTCCTTTAAAAAAAAAAGGCATCAAAGAATCATAGATAAAAGAGTAATTAATATTTTTGTTCTCTACCAGTTATCTTAAGAGGGAATATTTTGGCTAAAGTTAAAAACAAAACAAGGTAAAAACAAAACCAAACCAGAGACCACAGAGGGATTACAGGAGGGGATAGCCGTGGGCACACATTTGGAAAATGAGGCATAACATTATATCTGTCATATTTTACATATAAAAAAGTGTTGGCAATGGCTTAGAATTCAGAGTAATCAAAAAACACAAAATGTAATGAATGCTGCTAACATTATGCGTGGTGGAAGCAGTGGGTACAGCTGGGAACCTATCCTCATACATTTTTTCCTCTACCCCTGACTTAGAGAAAGTATTATTTCTTAGATGATGATGATAATGATTAACAATAATAGCTAACATTCATATAGTATTTTGAAGTTCACAAAGGTCTGCACGTAAGTCCTCATTTGGTCCTTACATCACACCTGTAGGATAGGTGCTGCTATCCCCAGTTTACAGATGAGGAAACTGAGGTAGATCAATGGAACAAGGTTACACAGCCTAGCATCTAAAGCAAGATTTGAACGAGGGGACCTTGACTCCAAGTCCAATGTTCCATCTGCTTTGCCACCTATCCAATCAGTGAACACTTGTAAATAAGTTCTTATGTCACCATTACAAGGAAATTATACTTTGATTTTTAAAAATAAACTGTTTCTAACTAATGTCCTTCACTGCTTTCTCTGAATATTTCATTTCTTGTCCCATTCTGCTGAAAAATCCAATTATGTTCTGAATGCCACCAATTGCCTTTTTGAAGACCGAATTCAGCTTAAAAATATAAGAAGACATCTCTATTATTCTGGGTTTCCCCCCAAGTTATTCATGTCAAGGGCCCAGGGGCCCAAAACTTATAAGTTTTCTTAAAAAAATTTTTGACAACTGTATTCAAACACAACTGGTTTCCTTTGTAATCCAATGTATTATATTTTATGCATTGAAATACATAATTTTGAGAAAGAGAAAGGGTGCTAGGCTTCACCAGACTCCCACCAGAGGGGTCCAGGATATAAAAACGGTCAAGAATCCTCCCACTAATACATCTCAGATCCAGTCTGATAAGGAAATTTGACTGGATGTATTATTCCTTCTTCTGGTAGGGAACAGTGAGATATTTATAAGTGAAAAACAAAAAGAACTGACAAGTGACAGACCTCAGGGCAGGAGATGAGCTTTTCAGATTTACCTCTTTTGACAATGACTTTATAAACTAATTTCACCAACTGCACGAGATCTTGGGCTTATGATCTCGGTTGATACACCTGGAGTTTACCTAGCCAAGATGTTTTCTTGGAAGCCAACGAGGGACATATTCTCGAGCTCTCATTCAAACTGTAGGCAGCCTCAGGAGCGACCGCTTATAGATAATCCTTTTATTATAATTATATAGTGTAGTTTGGTATATAACTAGTCCAGTCTAAAGGCACTCAGTTCTAAATCAACAGCTTCCTGCCATAACTACGTTAGAGCCTTAAGAGATATAGTGTTTCCCACCTGGATTCAAGATAGCAACCCAATGGGACAATGGGATCCAACATTCATTCTGCTGAAATTTGCTAAACTTTACGTTCTAGATATAGGCCAAGCTTGTAAACGGGGAATAAAACCAACACGTAAGCTACTCTTATACAAAAGGGTTCTTAACCCCTTTTTCAGTCTGATGAAGCCAGTGTATCCTTTCTTGGAATACTGATTGAGATCATTTGAAAAGGCTTAATTTCAATTAGAAACTAGTGAGGATAAAGGTAAAATAGTTTTCCTATTCATGTTTGTAGGACGCTCCCTCCCCACCCGCCAAATATCTCCAAAGACCCTAAGTTGGGAACTTTCACCTTTTCCAAATGAAGGACCCACTCTTGATCACTGGCCACCCCACCAGGGAGCCTCCCCCAACTGATCCTAGTCTACCTCCGGTCTTCCAGTGACCCAACTCCCTAGTCTCTTGGGTCCAAGGGGGCTTGGGCAATGGGGCTAGACCTCAAGGTATTAGTGAAGCTCTTCAACACAGAATTCCACGATGATGATTTAAAAACATTTAGGACCTCTTCATCCCTCAAAATGCCAGAAACATTTCCTCTCCTATTTTGCAGCTGTTTATGCCCTATTCAACATAATTGCTACAACACACTCGATGGAGAAAGCTGCAGAGGATTCAGAGAGATAACTTAAGGCTGAAGGTTGTCAGGGATTGTTATTTTGAGTATAATGGATTATGGGGAATGCACTCCCAGGCAAATTAAAAATAGGCAGGTTTCATGTCGATAATGATTGGCCAATATCTGGAGTTATTGTGTAAAAAGTCAACAGAGTGAAGTCAATTACACTATTGACAGATACTCTTAACAAGGAGGTTTTACATCATAATTATATGCAGAAGAATCCAGCAAACACAAGCTGGGTAATGATCTGCTAATAAAATAACACTATATCTATAGCAATAGCAATTTCGGAGTTAAGGTAAACAAACATGGCCCAGGACATTAAGGGGAGGGAGAAAAGACCTTCCACAAAGAAAATGCTTTCACTTAAGAATAAAGCCATTTACACACAGACACATTCCATCATGAGAAATAGAGTAGGAAATGGTCCTTAGTGAGCCCTCCTGACTCCCCTCCACCCCCCAATTTGCTGAACAAACTGTTTACAACAAGAGGCCGTGGTCCCTTCCAGGTGGTTTTCTCTGAGGTTCCAGTATAATTCTGACCACTTGTTATTGACTCCATCTTCATCCCCATCCCTCCCTTCCCAGTAATTTAATTTTTCTTAGTTTCAGCTGACTGTGAGATTCATTTGACACATTGCATTTAAAAAAAAAAAGGAAAGAAAAATAAAGTAAAATGATGGTATGAAAGTGGCAAGGATACTTTCCAATATACCTTTTTGGAGGCACAGTCCCAGCCATTAAAAACTCTTCTATTAGCTATGGCATTTTTGTCTGGGGTCCTGAAATCCAGACTGCATGCTTACTTTGGACAATTTAGCTCCAAATTCATAAGTTCTGCCACCCAGCCAGGTTAAATCTGCCCTGATCAACATATTTTGGAATGGCCAAGGCATGAGCAAATCAAATTGGAAATCATTCTATTTATTTTGTTTCTTGTTAGATTTCCCGATATTTTTTTAACAATGAAGTCCTTTTTAACTGCTTCTGTCAACACTTTCAAACTCTGCCGCCTCCCAACCGGAATATTCTCACTACTCCAAAGCAAAGGGAACTACAGACACTGATTATTAAAATTTGCAAGGAGACAGGATGTGAAGGTAACAATTAAAACCAGCAGGGTTTAATTCAGCTCCTGCTGAAGGTCACCTTCTTCTCTACATTTTGAAGAAGGCAATCCCTTGTCTCTGAATTTCCTTCATCTCCTTTTTCAATCTCCTTCATTGTAAGAATGGCATCAAATTTAAGAATGATCAATATTGTAGCAGAAATCTATGTTTAAGATCTGTTAATGAAAATGGAGAGATGTTATTAAAATAGCCCAGAGAAGGAAACAGAGAAAATGAAGGGGCCTGAAAAAAAATGTTTTCTAGCAAAAGAACAAGAAATCAAAGGCCATTCACAACCTGAGGCATGAACATAAGTAACCCTACTTTATGGAGCAGGGTTAAGATCATTAATCTAAGGGTAAACATGACCTATTAATAGAGAACTGGAAGAAAAGGGCCTCTCTGAGCCATGTTTATTTTCAAAGCAATCCAGCATATGAATAGTGGATATAACACAGGCTTCTTTCCAATCCTTCTTTTGCCCTCTCTCTTACCCTCTTAGATTTTCACATTCTATTCTTTTCTTCCCTTCCCTCCAAAGTCATGTTATTTATAGGAACAGGTCTTGTGATTAAATTTAATCACACTCCCTTTACCAACACAGGCTGGCACCTTTTCTGCAACTTAAAGAGCCTTAAATGTTTCTTAGAACCCTGAGATGTTAAGCAACTTGTTTAGGGTCACAGAGCTACTACATTTCAGAAGTGAGACGAACCCAGGTCTTCTTGGCTTACAGAATTCTCTAATTACTATGCCACGTGTTCTCTCGGTTATTATTTACATCATTGCAAAACTGGGTATAATAGTGAGTTTCAGAAGACTTTAACAGTCACCAAAACCTATCAGTACTCTGAGCTACATGGAAATCTTAAATAGGAGGATACACACAAAAGCAAATTTCCCCTTCATGGTTTCAAGAAGGGTTTTTTCCCCCCAAGGAGTCAAAAAAATACGAAAATAATGAAAAATATGAAAAAAATATGAAAATAAACACAGTCCAGTAGTGTGGAAGGAGTACAGGGGTAGGAGAATGGCTGGAATAAAGTAATTAACTGACCATTATAGATTCTAAAAATAGAAGAATCTATAGTGGAGGAGAACTTCCTACATTTCTCCTCTATCCTTGCTTCTAACTATTCTCACAGTAATCATGTGTAACTTGTTTAACCTCGCCATATTTTAGTTTCTTCATCTGAAAAGATTAGAAACCCAAAGATCTGATTGTTTGAAAATGTGCTGGATAAACTTTCCCCACACAAAAAAGTATTTTCATTCTAAACATTGAGAATTATTTTAACCCCTTAGGAAAACACCGCTAGATTTGTTAAACCCATTTGGCTAGTTATTCTTCTCCTACGCAACTGGATTTCCACTGTGGAAAAATCAGAGCTGCCTCCAAGTCTGTGTTGTTGATTTACCCTAGATGTATCATCACTATCACTTACCTCACAGCAGCCGCCATTCCGATGGGGTGGATCGGCAGTGGTCTAACTCCAGGGAACATACCTCGACTCAGAACTCGGGCTCCATTTTGTATTACTCCTGAAGGGACTGAAAAAGAAAAAAAAAGGTACAAAATTTTGTAAGTAACACAGGGAGTCAAGTTTAAAGATTTTAGTTCAAAGGATTACATTAATAAAACGCTGATGGTTCTGAGAGGTAGATTCAGTCAGTCAGGTCAGAATGATAACGGAATCAAAAGTAGAGTTGTCTAGGTTCAAAAAATAAGTATATACATGAGATAGACACTGATTTTCAATTCGTGATTGAAACTTAATGAAGAGAGAATTTTCATCTTTGGGTAAACCTCAGTCAAGAAACAAAACTAAACGTTCATTATGTTTGTTGGACACAATCAGAGAACAATAATAGTTGGAAAAGAGCATTTTCTCATTTTAAAACTATGGTTTTTAGGCCTCGGTCAATAACAGGTATCATCCACCCCACCCCCCTTAAAAACCAATATGGCCCATAGAGGAAACATACAAACCCGACTGTGAGCATTTTCACATCTCAGCCAATGACTAAAATGGTCCTACTTAATATTACAGAGATCTACCTCCAGCACACTCTTTCCTCTTCAGAGACTTTAAGGGGATTATGGATTAGGATCAAGCAGCAACTTGGCCTCTGCTGCCAAACCCCTCAGGGGGTTGCTTTCCCGAACTAACTTTCTTGCCCTCAATTCCTTCCAGGCAAATTTCCTCAACATATCTCTCCCAAATGGAATATTAGACCTGGAATGATCGACCTGCTAACTTTTTCCAGAGGACCATGCTCAGGGCACAGATTCTTCTCCTTTCTTTACACAGCCCTCTCAAAACAATATGGAAGAGACCTTTTTATCTCCCTAAAAGAAAGTCAATAATTAATTAGTACACTCTGTGATAGCGGTCCAGCTATCTAAGACAGTAAAATCATCTTTGAGTGAAAGAGCAGAGTTCTGGTCCTACTTTTTGATGCTAGCCACTTCATGATGTTAGGTAACTCATTTAATCTCTGGAGGACTGTTTCCTGTTCTATTATATATTCATCTAATGAATATAAAAAATAAATAAATAAATTAGATGGCATCTATTTTTATATATATTACATATATAGATTATGAGAGGGGATAAACTAGATGGATGAAGAGTTCATTCAGTTTCAACATTTTAAAAGGGCAAGGAGGCATAGTACTGGGAGACAGATAGGATGAATAAACATTTTACAACTCAGAACATGAAATATAATGGTTGGAAGAACCAATAGCATCATGAATTTAGAGCTGGAGGGAACCGTAGAAGTCATCGTGTCCAACTCCCCTCATTTAACAAAACAGAAAACAGAAGGCAGCAGAGGAATAATGATTCACATACCCTAGTGGAAGGCCGACCCAGACCTAGGATATGATTTACATATATGTAGAGGGATTGAAGAAATTTCAGGTCCTAAGATGGAAACCACCCCAGGTATTAAAGTTTGGAGGTCGGATGCAAATAAATATGTCTGCTGAAGTATGGTCTCTGCATAAGACTCTTAAAATGAAAAGGCCAAGAAATACCTACAACACACTCCCATACAAAATACCATTCGGCAACAAATATCCCAAGTCCAACAAAAACTGAAAGGAACATGGGGCAAAGTCAAGTCTCAGTGACTCTGGGCCAGCTCGGCATGCAGCTTTTCGAGATCTGGCTCTAGAGCTTACTGGCTGTGAGATGATCAGGGGGATAACAATCCCCTCCAGGACTCCATTTCCTTATCTATAAAATGAGAATAATACACTTTGTACTCCCTACTTTATAGGGATGTTGTGCTTCATAAATGCGCGCGATTATCATGGTGGTCGCTATTATCATGATGGTTGGGTTCCTCTTTTTTATCTTCTGTGATATACTTGCCTTTTAGCCAATTCTCTTGTTCAGAAAGGGAAGAGAAAGTTAATCTGGTTCCTTCTTACCAACTCAGGCAAATGGCTTACTCGAGATAGAAGCTGCTGGCTGAAAGTTAAGATTTATGACTATCTGTGGATTTCGGGGAATCAGACTCTCCCCTCTTTCTGATTACCACGGAGAGTTGGATGTATGATTTCAGGAAGTCTCTTTAAGTCTCTTGCATCAGCTTGACTCAGAATAACAGACTGCCAAAGTACCAAGATCAAGAAACTGATTTAATAACGAAGCATTCTGGCACACTGTGTGACATCTCACTTAAATGACAGCTCAGAGTTTAAAGAAAATATCAATATTTCTGTTAACTTTAGAGGTAGAAAGTCTATTAATAATCATTAAATGGAAATTTCACAAGCACATGAGGACATATGCACCACTATCAGACATATGTGGAAGTGCATTTAAAGTCTGAAAGCTGCCTAAAACAATACAGCTTTTAATAAATTATTTTACCATATTAAAAACTTTGTACATTGATTTTCTTCACTCCAAACTCTCTTTAATCTACCCTCTACAAGGATGCCAAATTGATACATTCTTAAAGTAAGGATAGGACCATGTCACCTCCCCCCCAAAAAAATTATTCATTCTGTCCTATAACCTCTAGGATAAAATACTAAATCCTCAGCTTGACAATCAAAGCCCTTAAAATCTGGCTCCCTTTTTTGTACTCTCTGTTCACTACTCCATGCGCAATATTTTACCTCTGGACTTCATTCCTTTGGTCAGGTTCCCTTGACTGCAATGTAATCTCAACTGGCTTCTGTCTTGTAGAATCTCTAGTTTTCTTCCAAGAATCAGTCCTGGTGCCTCCTCCTAAAGAGGGTCCTTCCCTATCCTCTTTAGTTATTAGAACAAGTGTACTCTCTCTTGAATTTCCTTTGCTTTATTTCTTTGTATGCTTTTTGTAATGTACTTGCATATTATGTTGCTGAGACAGCTGGGTGGTGCAATGGAGGGAGTGCCAGGCTAAAGTCAAAAAGATTTCTCTTCCTGAGTTCAAATCTGGCCTCAGATACTTTCTGCCTATGTGTCCCTGGGCAAGACACTTCACTCTTTTTGCCTCAGTTCCTCCTCTGTAAAATGAGCTTGAGAAGGAAATGGTAAACCACTCCAGCATTTTTTTAATTTCTAAAACCCTAACTTCCAATAATCTCATATTTAATACCACATACTGATCCGAAGGCAGTAGAGTGGTAATGGGGCAATGAGAGTTAAGTGACTTGTCCAGGGTTATACAGTTAGTGTTTGAAGCTAGATTTAAAGCAAGGATCTCCTATTTCTAGGCCTGGCTCTCAAGTCACTGAGTCAACCAGCTGTCCCCCATTGCATTATTTTTGACAAGAAGCCCCTCTTTTCCAAAATGGGGTCACAAAAAGTCAGACACGACTGAAACACCTAAAGAACGCTGAAAATATAGACTTTATCTCCTCAATAGAAAATATAAGCTTTAAAGGAAAGAAGGAGGCACACAAGGGTGGGCTAGGGGAGAATGAGAACACACAACCACAGGACAACCAGCAGAGCTTCCTACAAAATGCCATTTGGGGAAGGACATCTATCATGAGCAACCTTGATTTTAGAGGCAACTGGGGCTCCTGCAGTGGAAAGCAAAGCCATAAAATCTCTTTGAGCAGCACACAAGGAACAATAATGTAGGATGATCAGAAGTCATAGAAACAGAAATAGGAATTCTCCTGGAAGCTGGAAAATTGCAATGTTGTAGATTAAGTTTCCAAAAGCAACAAAAACAGGCGCAATCAGAAAATCCTGGAAAGTCTCAGCAATTCCATTAGACATATGGCTCCTTGGTTAGAACAGTCACAATGGAACACACCATACCTCAGAGGACAATGTAAAAGGTAACACAACCGTCTCTGATGAAATATACCTGAAACACTCAAAAAATACCTGAGAAATTGGCTAAAGAGTCCTTATTGATGGCCTGTACAGTGTGTAGCCTGCCCCGAGTAACTGCCCACTGAAACTGAAATGAAGATATTAAAAGATAAAAGTCAGTGACAAGACGGCAGGTCCAATTGCTTTCCCATGTGCTTTCTCCTCCAATGTTTTCAGTGCCATGGATCTGGGTACCGGATTATATTTGGTTTTACATTTTAATAGAAATAGAATCTTTTCACTCAACAAAACCAGGGTGCGACATGAAGGCAGGGGGACTAAATCATACATTTATTTCAGGAGAGGGAAAGGGATATATATGTATTGGCAGTTGCTTTAGAAATTGTTCTTGAGTTGAGTAGTTTGGCCCTGATGGATCTCTGGCCAATGTATGTTCCCCAAATCTCATCAGTGACACTATCTGAACATCCCCCTTTAAAAGGGAAGTGAGAGAGAGAGAATGAGTATTTACATAAGATTTACTATGTACCAGGCACCATATCAAGCACTTTGCAAATATTATCGCATTTTATTTTTACAAACATCTGAGAGGAAGATGCTGTTATCTTGCTCATTTCACAGTTGGGGAAGATGAAGATGGAGGATAAGTAATTTTGCTCAGGGTCACACAGTTAGGAAGTGACTAGAGTCCACATTTGAACTCAGTTCTTTCTGACTTCAGGCCCAGAGTTTTATCCATTGCACTCACTGGCTGCAAGAGGGGAAAGACAAGGGAACACATTTTGAATATAGTTTACTATGTTTTAAGCTTCCAAGGCCTTTCTTTTCCACATGCCTAATAAATCTCTTCTAGTCAAGTCAACCCCATTTCAGTTACAAGAAAAGTAGTTCTATAGAGTTCCCCAATTTTGCAGAAAGTTACATTTTCCCATCCCTATACCACATAACCACAGTGGCAAAACAGGAGAAAAGAATGGCGTTATTTATTTTGCTTACTATCAACTAGGCTGGGTAAGAGATGGAGTGGAAAGTTTGGGAGAAAAGTTTCCTTTATTTTTGGATGAAAGTTCACTCTAACTTCTTCCAACTTCAATATTTCATTAGTGCCTTTCAATTTCAGTTGTTAACATAGACAGAAAGTATGTTGACGGGGAGTTTGCAGGTTACTATAAGCCAGGAATATTAATATTTACTTTCTTCTTTGTCTTTTTTGTTTTCTTTTCCTTTCCTTTCTTCATTGTTTTGAACTAATTATCTCAAAGGGACTCACCATTATTTCTTCTGATAACAAGCTTTTATATTCAGGGTTGTTTAGGCATATTTTAGATACCAGGTCACAGGCATGTTCCCAATCACCACCACCAACCTCTACTTTGTCATTTGTCCTCCATACAATAGAAATCTAAAATCTTCCCAAAGCAACATTCTTATTTCTTTGAAGAGAAGGTGATGGAATGACAGAGATGGGATTTCAGGGTCTAGTCAATTAGAAGATAGTATGATTGAGTAGAAATGCATTGGTCTGGGAACCAGGGAATGTGAATGAGTTCAAATGCTGCCTACAACATTCAATATCTGGGAAACTATGGAGAAACTTTTGCCATCTCTGAGTCTTAGTTTTCTTGTCCACAAAAAGGGGATATTACTTGCACTACCTTTATTCAGAAGTTGTTGTGAGGTAAGCTGCTTGGTTAGCTTATAGGTATATAAACATGTGAGCTGTTGGAGCAGAGAAACTATTCAAAACTGAAAATTTGATTATGGATTGATTAGCAAGTCTCATTGGTAACAGAATGAAGAAAACAAGCACTTATTAAGTGCCTACTGTGTGCCAAGCACTTTACAAGTATCATCTCATTTGATCCTCACAACAACCCTGGGAGCTGTTGTTATTCCCATTTTACAGTTGAGGAAAATCTTTAACAGATAGTAGTCTGGTGACTTTCCCAGGGTCACAAAGCTAGAAAGTATCTGAGGTATGATTTGAACTTGAATCTTCCTGACTTGAGGCCCCAAACTCTATAGAACCAACCAGCAAATAGCCAAAATATTGCATATTTTGTTTTTAATTCTTGGGAGACTTTACCATTGAGGTCTACAGCTGGGCAGGTCAGTCTACTAAGGCCTGTGAATTTCATACAGGGATGAAGTGAAGCCAAAGGCATGAGCATATTCTCGGATTCCTGCTGTCAACCATATCCTAAAAATAAGACTATATGAGAAAACTTTATTTTCACCAGGCTCAAAAGTCAAGACACAAACTCATTCAGGAATCTAAAATTACCATTTAGAAACAAAACTCTTTGTAAATAGGCTTGCTTATAAAAAGGAAGGAAGAGAGGAAGGGAGGAAGGGAGGAAGGGAGGAAGGGAGGAAAGAAGGAAGGAAGGAAGGAAGGAAGGAAGGAAGGAAGGAAGGAAGGAAGGAAGGAAGGAAGGAAGGAAGGAAGGAAGGAAGGAAGGAAGGAAGGAAGGAAGGAAGGAAGGAAGGAAGGAAGGAAGGAAGGAAGGAAGGAAGGAAGGAAGGAAGGGAGGGAGGGAGGGAGGGAGGGAGGAAGGAAGGAAGGAAGGAAGGGAGGGAGGGAGGAAGGAAGGGAGGGAGGGAGGGAGGGAGGGAGGGATTTTGGAATTGGAAGACTTCTACCACTACCTACCTCAGCATCCATCCTGGTGCTTAGCTGCCTTAATTGCTGCAAGTACTAAATGCAGTTCAGTGCTCCCACTGGGGCCTTTGGAGGAGAGTCCTGGCTAGCACTAATAGAAGCCATAAGTTGAGCAGCAGGTAATTCCGCTAATCCTTCCTTTAGTTGGTTCTCCCACCTGCTTCTTTGGAAGTGGTGGGAAAAGGGAGAGAGAACACAGTGTTTCCAGGATGCCCTTTCCTCTATTCCTGCTGGCACAGACGATGGAGATCCTTAATTCCAGGCAGAAAGCTGCGGAGGCCGGCTATTTCTGACCTTGCCATCTCCCTTTCTGTTTGGGGTTTCTGATTTCATATGCTGGCATGATGATGAGCACACTTAGGAGACTGGGAAAACTTGCTTTTCCCGGGTTGGATTTGGATATCTCATTTATTATGGAGGGGCTTGTCTCTGGCCATTTTCAATGAGGGTTCAGAATCTGGCCATAAAATACTGAAATTTTGTGACTGGGGGCTGCCATATTATTTCTCTTTTCTAAATCTCAGTTTCCTCATCTGTAAAAATGGGGAATGACAGATCTATAAAACCTTCCCCTAGAGTGTTGTTGTGGGGCTAAGTAAGTACTTTGCCAGCCTTAAAATGCCACAGAGAAATGAACTATAATTAATACATGATAAGACTTTACAGGTAATATAAATGAGTAATGGTGATTTGGTCTCTCCTGACTTCATAATATTACTGTTGGGGTTAAGGATAATTTATTTGTGCCAGAAAAGAATTGCAGAGCTTCTATTTTGCTCAAACCTTGAAGATGGCACTTCTAATCTTTTGAAAAATTTTTTTCTGCCTCAGCATTTCCCAAACTAATTTGGCCACAGGATAGCACAGGGCTTGAAATATAATAGCAGAACCCTTAAATGCAGGTCTAAAGCAGTTTGGAAACATGGAATATCTCCTCCTGGAGAAAGGCGATACAATGTGTGGGAAAATAAAAAAAAAAACACTGGGATTCACTTCAGAAGAACTGATTTGAAGCACTAGCTTGGCCTCTTACTAGTTCTGTGACTACAAGCAAATCACTTCCCCATTTAACTATTTCTTGGTTTCCTCATTTCTAAAATAACAGTTAGACCAGATGATACCTGAAGTTCTTCACATTTCTAATCTTATGATTCTAGTAATGCTCAGCTCAGGAGAATCTGAGGGCAAAGGGAAGAAAATCAAATACATTTTCAGGCTGATAAACTGATATAACTAAGTGTGTATCACTGATATAAATAAAAAGAATATTATGTTTCAGAGAGAAAACAATCAATAATCTTGAATTTTTTCTCACAAATTCTTTATCTATACCCTGCATGATATCGAAGTTCTTGCAGAAAAAGGTTTGAGGAACAAAAAGGACTGCAACCTTAACCACAAATCCCAGAGATTAGACTCTTTCTATTAAAACAAAAGGTAAGGCTTAAAAATAAGTAAATAAAAGTATGTTTGCACACACAAAGATCCTCAAGGCAATATAGGCTGTTTTGTAGAACAGACCCTGTACTTCTCAGTCTTTAAGAAAACAGAGCCTAAGGTGACTCGTAAACAAACTATGCGCCCGAAGAACTGATGCACAACCTGAGATTTCATTGCCCACACTCGGCTGGCACATGCAGTAGGACCTCCTACGGTGAATTAATGAGAGAAAGATGGTCGAGAGATGCCCAGGATGGGCAGACAGGGAGGGTTGCAACCTGCCTGCCTGGAAGGACAGATGCCCATCCCAGAGTACACGCTGATGAAAAGCCCTCTGTCAGGCAGCCTCCAAGTACCAGCAGGTAAAGAAACCAGGACGGCACTCAGGAAGGCAGGGAGAACCCCGGCCCACACAGGAAGGCTTCCGGAACAACGGGATTCTCCGAGGCAGCGGGCCTCCCTCTTAACTTCCCGAAGAGCCATGGCCGGACGTCCCCCCTCGCTGCGGGGAGCGGTGCTGGCAGCCCCGACGGAGGGGCACATAACGTGAAAGGGTTAAGCCTGGCTCCCTGAGGGGGCCCTGGAGCTCTGCCAAGTGCGCCGCTATTAAAGCTCAATGGAGCTCCGCGGCAGGTGTGGAGGGGGGCGAAGAGATCTAAAGAGCCGTGGGATGGGAGAGCTCAAGTGGGGTGACCAGCAAGAATGGGCCGGCCAAAGGGAGGCCTTCCAGGCAATGCATAGTAGCCATTAATTGCTAGGAAACCGAGGTGGCGGCAGGCGGCTCAGGTTAGAGGGCCCGGATTGAAGTGAGGGCAGTTCAAGAAGGCACAGGCCTACTGGAGGTGTCAAGAGCTTCTGGCTTCTTTGCTCTTTTCTAACCACACTCAGTCCACAAGAATAGCTCCATCCGCGAGGAGAACGGCCTTCTAACAGATGCTAAAATGCATCTATCTACAGAGAGGCATTCCCACACACACACAAACCTGCGCTCTCTCCCTCTCTCTCTGTCTCTCTCCCTGTCTGTCTCTCCCTCTCTGTCTGTCTGTCTGTCTGTCTCCCTCTCTCACACACACACCATAGTCATTGGTTGCTCTAAGAAATTATTTTCCAACTGGTTTTTCATGGAGAAGTAGAAAAATAACTATACTACATATACATTTCATTGGGAAAACAAAAGGTTGAGAGTCAATGAGTTATTGCTTGGGACACTATAATTCACTCCCAGGGGAGTGGAGTGATTTTATATACTAAAAAATTTTGAGACCTGAAAATAGTAGATCTACACTTTCTTAGTAGTCTATTCTTTTTTCTTTTAAACCCTTACCTTCTGCCAGAAGAGTGGTAAAGGCTAGGCAAAGGGGGTTAAGTGACTTGCCCAGGGTCACACAGCTGGGAAGTATATGAGGTCACATTTGAACCCAGGTTCTCCCATCTCTAGGCCTGACTCTTAATCCACTGAGCCATCCAGTTGTCCCCTAAAAACATTTTTAAAAAGTTCTATATTTTTAGTTTTTTTCTTCTTCCAATAGACTTGCTGTTCCGGGGGCAGCTGGGTGGCTCAGTGGATTGAGAGTCAGGCCTAGAGACGAGGTCCTAGGTTCAAATCTGACCTCAGACACTTCCCAGCTGTGTGACCCTGGGCAAGTCACTTGACCCTCATTGCCTAGCCCTTACCGCTTTTCTGCCTTGGAGCCAATACACAGTATTGACTCCAAGACAGAAGGTAAGGGTTAAAAAAAAAAAGACTTGCTGTTCCAAGAAAACACCCTAAGTTTTCCCACCTCGGTATCTTTGCTCATTTCATGCTCTCTACACCTGAAATCTACCTCCCTTTACTCAATCAGTCTTCTAATGGTTGAAATTCTACCTGTCTCTCGAGGTCCAGCTCAAATGCCTTTTCCTCCATGAACCTCTCTCCCCTTCACCAAAGGAAAATGATCTTTTCTCCTTGGCACTCTCTTCACACCTTGCCTGTACTACTTCCATCCATTAATCATGTTTTCTTTGGTAATATATCTTGATGTCAGTTTGCCTACTAGAATTGCTCCTGGAGAGCAAAGAGCATGTGTTATTTCTCCTATCTTCCCCCGACAATACCCTGCACACATAAATGCCTGTTGATTGGCCAATATAAGGAAGTGAACTTCAAGTTCAATGAAAGCTAGTCCGTCTATGTATTTACTGACCACATTTCTACAAAGCTGCCCCTTCAGATGAATTCAGGGCCTTAGAATAAAATCTACAATGAGGCCCGGGGCACGGTGCGACAGCACAGATGGGAGCCATCCACAGCTCATCCAGACCACTGGCCAACACTGGCTGGCCACACCTGAGCTCTCCTGGGGCTAACGATAAATGACAAATGACCCAGGGATGGACCGCTCTTTGCCTCACTGACCTGTGGGCCTGCTTACAATCTAAAGTTTGGGCGACCTCTGTTTCCACCCTTGGGAATATAAGTTGGAAAGGGAAGCAGGGAGGACAACTGATTCAAGAGGAGCCTTTGGTGCTACCTATATTAGCTGACATTTACGTAGCAACCTTCAGGTTTTCAAATAACTTTCTAATCTGATCCTTATAAGAACTGTGTGTTTTATTATTATCTCCATTCAACAGAGAAGGCCCAATGAGATCTTGAGACCCGACTTGCTTTGGTCACATGAAGTATTAACAGTGGGATTCTTCTTTTTTCTTTAAATTCTTTCTTTCCATCTTAGAATCAATACTAAGTATGGGTTCCAAGGCAGAAAAATGTTAGTGAATGGGGCATGCCCACACAGCTACAAGGCGTCTGAAGCCACATTTGAACCCAGGACCTCCCATCTCTAGGCCTGGCTTTCAATTCACTGAGCCACCTAGATGCCCCCTACAATCTCCTGGGAGTTAGTCTTGGAGTCAGGTTCACTAGACTTCAAATGTGACTTCAGAAACCAGGGAGCTGTGTGACCTTGGGCAAGTTATAGGAGCTTGGTCTCCCCTAACAGGGATTAAAATAGCACCATTTCTGAGGGTTTGTGGAGGGGATCCAATAAGAGAGTATTTATAAAGCAATTGGTCTGGCCCACAGTAGGCACAATATAAATGCGAGCTATCATCATCATCACACTAATTCATGTGGTTTCTGCGCTTATCAGCCAGTGTGGCTTTGGGCCCTCCCCTAGGAGGACTTCCAGATTCATTGCTAATCCTTCCAGACTCAGCTTCTCTCCCCATCATACAAGGAGTGATCTTAAAGGAGATGTGTACCTGAATGGACAGTAATAGTAAGAAACTGAGTAGTGACAGTCAACACAGTTTCAAAAGGAAACCTGAGGTTCTTTTGTTAATTTAAATGCTTACCCTTTTGCAACACACAAGGCCAAGAAGATAATATGAACGCATTTTTTTTGGTCATAGTCCATAGCTTTCTGGAAAGTAGCAGTGAAATGGGAAAACCCACTTGACTAGAGAATTGAACCTCATTTAGCTATTATGATATGAATGTTTGAAAACAACAAACATATCCATGGTTCTCCTTGCCAAATCAAGACCCTCTCCCTAGTTTCTGTTTTTTCTTCTTTTCTTTTCTTTTCTTTTCTTTTCTTTTCTTTTCTTTTCTTTTCTTTTCTTTTCTTTTCCTTTCCTTTCCTTTCCTTTCCTTTCCATTTTCCTTTCCATTTTCCTTTCCATTTTCCTTTCCTTTCCTTTCCTTTCCTTTCCTTTCCTTTCCTTTCCTTTCCTTTCCTTTCCTTTCCTTTCCTTTCCTTTCCTTTCCTTTCCTTTCCTTTCCTTTCCTTTCCTTTCCTTTCCTTTCCTTTCCTTTCCTTTCCTTTCCCTTCCCTTCCATTCCCACTACAAATACAATAGCAAAGGTCTATGATCAAAGTCACCAGGATCATGGGTACAGATGAATAACCCAGCCACACCCATAGGGTCCCTCCTGCTTCTTTAAACTACTTCTTAACAGCTTACTTTTCAAAAGGAATTTTGCAGCTGTGACCATAAGTAGAATAGTGAAAGTCATGAAGGTCTTATTATGATGCTGTAATAAAGTCTTTATGGTTATTACCATGTGATAAGTTATGCAACTGGATTTATAAGACACTACAGTATCAATCCTGAGATTTACTTTTCTTGAACCATAATCTTTGGATGGAAGGAGAATTTCTAATTCTCCATAACTTTTAAGTTCAGGTAGAAAGACGGCTTGTCTAAGGTCTGACTGCTTGCTGGTTGATGTACTTACCGGATATGCGTACAGGTTATGGGCAGTTGGTTTAATTCCAGTGCCAGCACAAAGCAACTGGAGAAGAAACATGGGAGTATCTTTAAGAGAAGATTACAAAAGAAGAACTCCAAGGCATCATAAGAACTGCTAAGTAAACTATGAAATTCCCTGGTTCATTTCAAAAGCGATGGAGAGAAGCGATTGAGTCAAGTTTCAAAGGAGAAGACATCTAAGAGAGGTGACCGAGAGGTAGAAAGCTGGAAACGAAGTACACCTCCATTAAAGATATGTCCCACGCTTGGGTATTTCCCCAAGTCTGCAGCCAAACAGTCTCGACATTCTTCAGCTCTGTAGGCCACAGAAACTTTCAAGAGTAGGTTGGTCAGTATAGTATACAAGCCAATGCTTCCAAAAGAAGAGCTATTTGTCCCCTTGAGCCAGAGGTAGTTTGATGGGGAACCCTAGTTCCTAGTTTTGAATTTGCGCTATTTTTTATGGGACTCCTCTTTTTGAATTTGCGCTATTGTTATGATTATTTTAAATTAGCTGTCTAACTCTGGCATATTGCTGTTATTGACTATGGGCTGAGGAAAAAGTGGCTTGGAGAGCAAGCAGAAGAGAGACCTTCAGCCTCATGAAGGATGATTTTCCAGGACCCAAACGAGCTTTGCTTAGCACAATTCTTCACTCAGAGATCAGAAGATCTTCCTGAGATCACAGATCTGATCCACAGAGAGCCTCTCTCATGCCTGATGAGCAAGAACTATCGTAGCCCCATCAGATAGTGCTAGGATAACTGGGAAAGAGCAACAAGAAGAAATTAGAAAGAAAAGTGTTCCCCCAAGACCTGATATTTCTAAAGAACCTACTGGGGCTGAACAAAGGTACAGTGTTGCTGAGAGATGTCTCCAATGTCCCGATTTTTCATTATCAGGAAGGGATGGAGATGATATGTACTCAGCAATCTCCAAAGCCCAGGAAGAGGACTTTAGGGTGCTTGTGGTCAAAGGCAAGTGACTCTCTTCCTTAGAATGCTCTCTACTTCATCTCCCAAATGTGCTGCCAAAAAAAAGTGAGTGCCCGGCTGGTCCAGTCCAGAAGAAGGCTTCTAAGAGCGCTGCCTGGGGCTCAAGTCTACTACTGCTCATCCACCCCCAGGTAGTCTTTCAGATTAGAGCCACCATATTCATAGGATTTTTCTTTCAGGAGAAGGGTCTATTTCACTTTCCCCAACACGGACTGGTAGGCACCGAGCTCTTCTGAAAGCCTTAATGCATACAGATGTATGTGCACATACACGTACATGGAAGCAAGTCCATATGCCTATGTGTTTCAGAAAGTCGGAAGTCTTCATGGGAAATGGCGTTTTAGCATTAGTTTCTCCTAGAGTCTGGCACATAAATGAGAAGGTTAAGTTGACAAGTCTGTGGTGCTGTATGCTATAGAAATATCTACTCACAACCTGCTTGTATCTCAGGGGGAGTATTCAAAAGCATCATGGCAGTGGCAGCATCAATGTCAGGATCTGGAAAAATCAACCAATAAATACATTATTTACAACGGGGCCGATTTGGGTTGTGTGTGTTTTTCCCCCTGCAAGTTATCGCTTACTGAATGCAAAAGTGAAAAGAACTAGGAAATAGAGGAGATATCCCAAGGGTGTCCTTCTTCCCCTTTTTTGCATCTGGGGATGGAAAAAGGGCTATTCTGGAGTTAGATTCAAAGGATGTGTCCCTAGGCTTTAATTAAAAAGACATTAAGAATGAGACCTCAGCTTCAGCAAAGGGGGCTCCTTTTCACTGCATTCATTTCATTGCTTGCATTGTGTTTTCCTGAGAAGTAATCTGTGCCACTTGCCTGGTACCTCCCTTCTCCCCTGGGGGAAAAAATTCAACCCCCACCAAAAAACAAAAAAAAAAAAACAAAAAAACAACCCAAAGAAAGGTCTAGCCACTTTCTTGTAGCTCAGGGGAAAAAAAATTAAGCACACCTGCATCTGGGGAGATACAAACATGACATTTGGTCATTTCCATTCATCAGCAGAATTTAAATGGTCACTTCTGAGACTATGGGAGCATAGTGGTAGCAGAGCCTCTAAATATTTGGGGGAAATAGAAAGTTCTCTTGAGGGCACCATCGCTTGCTACAAAACCTATTGCTGCTCTTTTAGAGTCAAAAAAAAAAGTCATCACATCACTGCCGTTATTCTTAATAGGTTTCTGAATCCATACTGATCTGCCAGTTGACAGATGGTAGGTTATAGAGACAGAGAAAAATATTATCCTTTTATAACTAAATTCACTTTCCTCTGAGAAGCAGCAGAGGCCGCTGCTATGGAAATAAAGGTCACCATGGCAACAGTAAACAACCCTCAAGAATGGCCACTGAATACACTGAAAAGAACATCTGCCCTAGCACAGTGTCCCAGCTGCCCTGGGGCGAAACTTGCTAATAGTGCAGTGATGCCCCGTGACAGGAGCCGCCGCCTGTACCCTGTCCAAATAAATGAAGTGTGCAATTGAAGCCGACATCAAAATGCCTGCCCTAGCAGATTACCGCCTCTGTGCCTCCAAAATGAATGACTAATGATTTGGGGGGGGGGGGGGGGGGGGGTTGTTATTTGTCAGTTTTTGTACTAGATTACATACCAAAAAATTCAATTTACTGTGAATAGCTCCATGGCACTTTATTTGGGGTATTATGTTGGAAAATTACTTTTTACTGTTAAAAAAAGTACATTTTTCATGCTTTAGATGTGTTGTTTAATTTCCAGGGGGATAATATGATCCACTAGAAAACCCCACAAGCTATTAATAATGTGCATTATGCTGGCTATGAAGGACATTGTCCTCCCCTATTCCCCAGCACCCCCTCCAAGGTAAACTAACTGTACTTTGAAGTATTTTTTGCCTACAGGAGGCCAATTGCATGCAATCCCTAATGGAGTTGAAGGCTTACTTTAATGAATACATCCTACAGAAAACAGGTAAAACAACTTATTCAGCAACCTATACTATCTAATTCTTGAAACTGTCATCTCATGGTGCTAAGAATCTGGTAAATGCTCATCAAACACTTACATAAAATTTTTTGAACCCTTATCTTCTGCCTTATCAGTTCCAAGGCCTAAG
The DNA here is from genome assembly GCF_027887165.1 of Monodelphis domestica. Taxonomy (NCBI): domain Eukaryota; kingdom Metazoa; phylum Chordata; class Mammalia; order Didelphimorphia; family Didelphidae; genus Monodelphis; species Monodelphis domestica. Next base: position 233,034,633 of record NC_077227.1, on the reverse strand, counting down.
GTTAAATGTGACTTGTCCAGAGTCACGCAGTTTAGACAGGCAAGATTTGAACTGAGGAACTTCCATCTCCAGGCCTGGCTCTCCAAACACTGGGCCACCTGGCTAGCTGCCCCTTCCATAAATACTTTTTGACTGATTAAAAAAACTGAACTGTGACACAAGTCCCAAGACCCTTCTGATAACTACCATTGTTCAGTGCCCAACATGAGACCAACAGGTGTGAAGATCTGCACATTTCCCCATGGGCTCATTGTCAAGATTTGCTAGAGTACTTCTGAAGAAGCAGGCTTTTGTAAACTCAGGTCCATACCGACATGTTGGCAGATGTGAGGAATGATTTAAAGGTTATGGAATATTAGATAGCAAGGATTTTTTTTCCCTTGCCTTCTCCCATACTAAATGGCCTAAAGTTGTTTTCCCCTATTGTATCCCTTTTTGGGGTTCTTTTGTCTTCTCATCAAGTTCTTGTGTCATCGCTGGAGAATGGTAAAGACTCAAGTAAATTTGGGGTTACCCAGACAGATGGTTTCAAACTAGTTACCCAGAGTCCTCAACTTTAGAGTCATTACAAGAAGATTTGCAGGAATCCAGTATAGTAACTAGATCTTTTATTTAATGGAGTTTTCAAGAAAATGCAGGTGAAACATTTCTATCTTAATTCAGTAGAAAAGGCATTTTTGGACATTAAAGAACACTGGAAAAGGCAGATATTTTCATAGGAAAAAAGAAGAAAGGCTTCCTAAAGGAGAATACACAACCATTGACTCACAACAAATGAAACAGAATCTTTTTCAGGTTCTAGTCTGAATATAGATAACCAAGCTTTTCACTATCTCATTCGCACGATTTCCAACAAGTCCCATTTCTCTACTCTTCGTGCACCAAGAGCCGGGTCAAGATCAAGCCCGTAGAAGCTTTTTGAGGAGGTGAGGGAGTTCAGGAGCTTTGATGAGAACCGCAGAATTGATGCAGGATTTTGTTGTTTGGCTCCAGAGATGATGCACTTAAACCTTGAAAAACTGGACCCAGAAAATTTAAATTTATACATGTGCAAGCACACACATACACTCTCTCTCTCCAGTACCATATTAAGTTAAGTTATGCAGACAGAGGAGTAAATAAAAACAGGAACAGCGAGGATACCCCTTTCCTCAGGTAAGCAAATAGAGATTTTCCTAGGTCAAAGTAAAATGTTATCTCAAGAGATCAAAAAAAAAAAGATAATGGCACCTTTGTAAAGGAATGCCAGAGCCAACTCCTATTGGCTAAGGAGAGCTGACTGTTCAATTTCAAGGTGAACATTTATACCTTGGAAAGCTACAAATGCTACAACTCAGGGCTGGATTTGTTGATTGTCTAGACTTATGGAAGTCTAGATGATGAAGAAAATTTCAATATGTAAACTTAAATATGTGTCATGCATACATTCCCCACCACCTCCAAAAAGTTGTTAAGCATTTATTACCCAGCTGAGACCATTTTACTGGGAATGGTTGTTGTGCATGCTATAACTTCTTGGAGCTACAAGAGTTTACATTGTTGAAATCCTGTTGGTCAGACAAATCCCCTTCATTTCTTAAAAGACTCGGACAGAAACTAATTCTATTTGCTAACAGCCCCTGTTAACAAAGCTAGCTGAGATTTTTCTGTTCTATCCACAGATTGCCAAAACTATTCTTATGCATTGCGTCTTCTCTGTTTCAGTTCCTAAAGGACAGAAACTTTTTTTTCTTCTTTAACTTTCCAATTTATCCCTGCTCAAATCTTAATCTTTGGCCAAACAAGCCTAATTGCTATCCCTACTGTAAAGCATAGTATAGGAGTAAATAATTGAGTAAGTAGTCTTACTTTTCTTCTCCTAACAGAATCTCACCCATCCTTCAAGGTACATCATAGAGATCATCTCCTGGGTGAAGCCTGTCTTGACTGGGTAGCCCACAATGTATCACATAGTGCTTTGGATTATTAATAATCAATATATAACAACTTGATTCAGATTTATTGGGTATTTAAGGTTGGGTAAAGTGCTTACTTCACAATATTCCTTTGAGGTTAGTAATGAAAACCCCCTGTTACAGATGTGCCAGGTAACAGAGCAAAGGTTTGAATTCAAGTGGCATTACTTTTGACATCAGTCCAAACCAGCAAGACTGGAACAGTCAGCGCTGAAGTTTTAAATTGACAAGAAAGACAAAAAGACATGTTGAGTTCTAATGACATGCTGCTACCCTTGAGGTCTCCCTTTCAGTGTCAGTTGACTATTCATTAAAAGAGAAAGGGAGATAGCAGAGATGATTAGCAGAGGGAATGAAGTAGGAAATGAGAGATGGGATTCACCACAGGAGATGATGTTATCCTTTACATGGCAAAAATTTGAGATGTTCTCATCCACAGAGACTAGAAAGAAAGGGAACCCGCTGAGTTCAATGGCCAAGTACTATGATTTGATCATAACTGATGTGATTAAAGAAGTGAGAGAAAGTCATACATCTGTGAAATAAAAATTTGTGAATTAAAATTTGTGTCATAAAAAAGCCAGCATATGTAGGACAAGGAGAGAGATAGGGAGATGTAAGACAGAGAAGGTACTTCTTAAAAGTGACCTTTGATTTCTCTAAAAAGAATTATATGTATCTATATCTATCTATCTATCTATCTATCTATCTATCTATCTATCTATCTATCTATCTATCTATCTATCTATCTATCCCACCCCCTACTGCCAATCTAAAAACCTTTCTGCTCTGAAGAAATGGAACAAAATGAAACAAATTAGGGCAATATTTTGTCTGGCAAGATGGGAAATAAACTAATTTGCATTTCCCCTTTATGTAATATATGCCTTCTGTACTTAACCAGATTCTATCTTGGTGTAAAGTTGTGATGAAGTAAATGAGGTTTTGTTCTTTTTTTAAACTAGTTCTTCACTGCAGTATTACAGTTAATTTCCAAAGTCCAAGATATGTTTACATCATCACCTAGGTGAGTTGCAAGTATTCCTACCAGCTGAGAAGTTGAATGGGAAAGCAATTTCCTATGAATTCTCTTTCCTTATCTCTGATAACCCTAATTCTTTCTGATTCATGGGGGTGGGGGCAGTATGAGGGGGTAATAAGAAAAGCTATGGACATAGAGGCCAGAAGATCTAGTTTCTCAACCCAGCTCTTCTAGGCTGCTTTCTGTTCTTAGGCTGTTGGTGGTACTGAATGGACTAAATTTTGGATTAGTGAGGAAGACATGAGTTTAAATCCTGACTCACATATGATCTTTGTGATCATAAATCATTTAACCTCTCCTCAACTAAGTTTCTTCATCCATAAAAATGAGGACAATAATTGTAGCTACCTGTAATGTTGTTGAGGGGATCAAGTAAGATAACATATGTAAATCAAATTTCAAACTCTGAACGTTAGCGATTATTATTATTGTTCCCTTTATCTTCCTGGGACTCAGTTTCCCTATATGTAATATGTAGAGGTTGGTCTAGTTGATGGGTAGATGTTGTATAATAATAGATTTTAAGAACATAGAATGTGACAGTTTTGGATAAGGGCAATGTAGGAATTAGTTTTGCTCTGACTAAACCATCTTTGTTATAAAGGTTTTGTTTTTCTTTTAAATGGGCAGAGGGGAGCAGGTGAGAGAAAAAAAAATAAATGCTTGTTTAAATTGAAACAAAAAATGAAATTTTAAAAAAGAACACTAGGCTTAAGGTTGATAAAACCCTAAATAAAATATCTGGGGAAGAGAAAATCAATTTTAGGTCTCTCTTCAATTGTAGGTCTCAGCAAACATTATGCAGAGAGGTATATCTGAGATATGTCTTGATGAAGAAGACCTTGCCAATGTCAGAAAGGTCCAGGGGGCATTTGGGTGGAAGGTAAGTCATTTTATCTTCCTGGGGTCTCAACTGGTTCCTATGCAAAACAATAAATAAAACATACACTACCTTCCTCCAAAGTGGAGGGGATTCAATGAAAGGATGTATTTGGAGCACTTTGTAACCATTAAGTTATAAACTTATTATTACTATTTTCTGTTGTAACCTCTCACATTTATAATTATATTGATCATAATAATATTTACAAAGCATTGTCCATTTTCCACTTTGCATACAGAGCAGAGAGGTCAGTAACTGGTGTGAAAAGTTGTTTATCTACATGCTTCCAATCACTCCTGAAATAGACATCTTTAGTTTCTTAACAAGAATGGAGTAACTTTTAAAACATACTTAGCTTTATGTTCTAAGACATAACTCGTTTGCTAGGGACAGTTCTATTCCCTTGCTTCCTCACATTTGAGGAATGAATACATAAAGGATGTGGCTTAGAACCTGAACTTTACTTTGTTCTAAAGTATTAATCATCAAGACCATTTGGTACCCATTCCAAAGAGGCCATAGTACTATTTTTAGAAACTAGATTATATTGCACTACTGTACAATAATAATATTGTATGATAATACTAGTTGACATTTATGACAAGCATGGCAAAATGAGCAGTGAGGTGGCACGGTGGACAGTGTGCCAAGTCTGAAATCAGGAAGACTCATCTTCTCAAGTTAAAACTTGGCCTCAGATAATTATTAGCTATGTGACCCTGGGTAAGTCACTTAATTCTGTTTGCCTCAGTTTCCTCATCTATAAAATAGCTAGAGAAAGGTAATGGCAAACAACTCCAGTATCTTTGCCAAGAAAACCCCAAATGGGGTAAGGAAGTCAGATACAACTGAAATAACAACAAAAAGAACATAACAGAAGGAATTTGGGTATCAAAAGACCTAACTTCCAGTCTCATCTCCGCCATTTAACTCTTGTCATCCTGGTTGAGCCACTTCCCCTCTTTTACTTTTGTTTCCTTACCTGTAAAGTGAATGAAATTCATGACCACTAAAGTCCTCACAAACTGATTCAAGGGGATCAATTTTACTTTATGGTTAGAAAGTCATTCTGAAGCTGCCTTTCCTATTTCTGTGGATGGTACAAACCTCCATTTTCTACCTATGAATAGTCTTCCAAACATAAAGCCTCAGTTCCAGTGACACTTCCTTCTATCTTATCTGTGGTCCCATCCTGCGGATTCTGCTTCTGTAGAATCTCTTGCACCCATGTCGTCCTTTTTACTTTACTTTTTTACTGTGACTAACTTAGTAAAGGGCCTATCTCATCTTCTCTCCATTGGGTTACTGAACTAACTGCCTCAAGTCTTCCCCTCTGCCCAGCTCCAAACAACCTTTCATATACCCATCAAAGCAATCTTTCCAATGCAAGGGTCAAATGAAGTCATTACTCAGAAATTGTCAGGTGTTTATCATCAGCTCCCTACCTTGGCAATCAAGTCTCTTCACAGACCCCTAAGCATCCTTTCTGGAATTATTTCATACTGCTACCCATTATGCACTGGAACTCCCACACAAATTAGATTCTAAGTGGTTCCCCATTCTCCTCTCATACTGTCTTGCTTTTGTACATTTATATTGCCCAAAGATTACACCAAGGAGAAAGGAACCTTTCCTACTTGAATCTCTCAAGGAAATGTGTTTGACCTCATTTGCCTCTTAATCTTTTAACAATCTGAGTTGTTACTAAGCTAATAAATGGTAAGGAGTAAATTTGGACTTGAATCTTCTGTTTCCTAGAAGTTCAGCATTCTTACCATCACACCATTGTTCAAGTAATAAAGAACCTTTACGACAACAATAACAAAATTTACCTACACCTTCCTTTGTAAATATACTGAATCACAAATGAAGATCCGGTCCTAAAGAGTCATTTGTTCATTTCTTAAGTACAAAAGGCATCTATATCATTAGTCAATCAACAAGTTCTTAAGTACCTATGTGGGAGGAACTTATGATACCCTGAGAAAAATGAAACCATCCCTACTCAAAATTAGCCTAGAAGTCAAAAAAGCTTTTCCTATGTCAAAATTGATGGAATCATGGCAAGGGGATGAATGGGATGGAATGGCTTAAAAAAAAAAAGTCTGCTACCTACCTGCCAAAGAGCTGGGAAAAAAAAGTCAACTTTTGGAATAAAAATATTTTAAGATCAGTTTTGAACCATAAATCGCTGGGACATTAGAATGAGGTTGAAAATAGGGTTCTGAATTTTCTATTATGCACACAGATGAAGTAACTAATATTAGTGGTCAAATTTTCCTTAATTCAAAAAAGATAGAATATATCATACAAAATTTATTCATGCTCAAAGGTGGGAAGAAAGGGGTAGAAAAGAGATCTTTAAGATACTTTCCAACCCCAAATGCTGAGATATCATTAAGCACAAAGCGTCTTAATCCTTGATGTGTGAATTTCTTAATCCTTGATCTTAAAATTTCTTTAAAAAAGATATTTCGAAAGGGTCATAACAGTTTATAAAGTGCCCTAATGAATTTTTCTTTCCCCTTTCCAGACCCGGAATATTGCCACTTGACATAGTTTCTATGCAAAGGAGGCAGGTCCATATCATGCAAACAAACATTTGAAGGGCATCTCCTACCTGCCCAGCTCTGGGCTATGAAGTGCTGTAGAGCAGAAAAATAGGTATGACAGTCTGGGTGCACTCAGGGCTTACAACCTAGTTGGGAAAGACAAGACTAGTACAGGGGAATATAAATCACGAACAAGACAATGCAAAATAAGATTTTAATTGTGCAGTATAGACAATAAGAATCAGGGAAGAGAACAATGGATGGAGAGTCAACAAAGGCTTTGAAAAGATTTAATATGGGCCTTCCAAGATGAATATGGATAGATGGAGAGTACTGTGACTCTTAGGAAATTTCATCTCTTTGTTCTGGAAAAGGGCTTATACTTTTAATCCAGGCCACACCTTCCCTCCTTCATCCCCCAGCTGAAATATTGTCAGGCATTCCTTTTCTAGAAGGGGCACACACACATCTGTCTACAAGTGGAAGGAAATTCTGCAACTGAATTGTCAAAGAGATACTCTCTATGTCAGGGACCCCTCTGTTGAAGCTTATGGATCCCTTTTCAGAGTAATGTTTTTAAATGCACAAAACAAACAACAAAGGATTAGAAAGGAAATCAATTATATTGAAATGCAATCAACAATATAAACATTTTTTTAAAACAAGCTCATAGACCCCAGTTTCATAATTCCTGGCTCTACATCAAAATAAAGTTCTTGTTTGTTTGTGGCACTGTATTTGGGGTAAACACATCACAAAATCCAAAGAAAAACCATGATCAAGCTCTCAAAAAGGAATGAAATTTGGATGCTCCTATCCAGTCCTATTCCTGGCTGAGAAGATTAAAAACACAAGGGACTGGATGAATTTAGTGCCACTCAATGATTTAAATACCACTGGGGGGTGGGGGAGACTAAATGAGGGTGGGAGTGACAGACACCCCCCCCACACACACACTTCTTCCTTTCTCTTTGAAAGTATTTCCACATCGCTCCCTTCTCTCTCTCTCTCTCTCTCTCTCTCTCTCTCTCTCTCTCTCTCCACACACACACACACACACACACACACACACACACACACACACACACACACACACACACACACACACACACACACACACACAGCAGGCAGGCACACACAAATTAAAGCCCTTACATTGCTCTAGGGACAACTGTTGAACACTCTCCACAGGGAGTAATGTTGAATGCTGTGGGGAGGAGATTCCTTTCTATTCTTCTGAAGCAGCATCAAGGCATCCAATGCCCAGGGCAGCCAGTCCTAGCAACAGTATCACTGTCTAACAGAACTCTGTCTGGGACCAGGTTTTAATGCTTAACCTTTTCTACTCTTTCTGGGCTAATCCTTTCTCCCAAATCTTTGATATGGAAAAAGAAGAAGATAAAAGAAAGCCTGGTATTTCTTTTTTAGCTACTAGAATCACACTGCTGCATGATGTTTATTCAAAAACACTACTGGCTGTGTCAGCCTCTGGGTTTGGTTGGGGAAAAAAATGAAAACAAGACTCCAATAAAGCATTTTACAGGATCACAGCCTCTAAGAGTAGGGAAAAACCACAGAGGCCATCCAGACAAATAACTGGGAATGGAATCCTCCTTCCAGCTCTGAAATCTAGGATTCTGTGAACCCTGATAAGTGATTAGACTTGGATGATTCTGAGTGATGGAGAACTCACTTCCTCTGGGAAAATTAAGTTGAACAAGAATCTGCCTATCTGCCACCTCCCAGACATTGGGTCTGGTTTTTACTTTCTGGGTCCAAGTCTAATGCTCCTTTATTTCTCATGAAGATCACTTAGGGGCCAGGTCATAATTGCTATATCACTGGCCCACCTATTTTTGTATTTTGTTTTTTTATTAAGTCATAACATCTTCGATGATATTTGAGACACTAACTGCCAATAATATAGTGTGCTCTATTCTGGCCCACACCAAGCATCAAATCAGTCTTTCTACTCGTAATTCAGATATTTCTGAAATAGCGGCAGTTCATGATTTGATTAAAATGTTCTTTTTCTTTATCCAGAGTATGTTCTGATTTTTCTTTTTTTGTTGTTGTTGTTTTTTCTTTGAATTTAATTTTATTCATTTTTAGATAACATATTAAGTTCCCCAGCTGTCTCCTTGCCTCCCAACTCCACCCTATAGAAGGTTACTATTTGACACAGATATAGAGGAAGCAGAAGCTTATCCAACACACACACTCAGATTCTCTCTCTATATGCACAGCATGGTATATAGTATACTACAGAGTATGTCTGCATCTATCTATCTATTTATCTATCTGTCTATCTATCTCTATGGGAATGTCTTTACTTATCAGCTCTTTCTCTGGAGACAGATATAGCATCTTCCTTTGTAGGTTCTTTGTAATTGATCTGAATATTAATAACACTAAATGGCTTAGTTGCTCAGTTATTCCTCAAACAATATTGCTGTTACTGTATTCAACATTTTTTTTGGTTCTGCTCATTTCACTCTTCATTATTTCATAAAAGTTTTTCCATGTTTACATTCTGATTTTTAGAAGCAGGAAAAGGTCAGTCTAAACCAAGTCAGGTGAATAATCCAAGTCAGTATCTGAACATTTATTAGCTGCCTATTGTCTGTAAAGTACTAAGAGGGCAAAGACAAAAGGTTCAATTCTTGCCCCTGAGTAAGTTTACATTCCACCCATGGGGCCCCTAGGGTGGGAGGAGGAGATACAATAGTAACAGAGATAAATATAATAAGAGCTAGAGAGTGAGACAGAGGGCCCCAGAGAGACCCACATTTAAGAAGAGAGAAAGTTTCTGGCTGAGGGGGGAAATCAGGGAAGAAAAGAATCAGCTTTGAGTGAAGTCTTAAAGAAAAAGATTCATAACGACTTGAATAAATACACAGAAGTAGAAGACCTAGAAGAAGTAGTTTGGGGAATCTTGTGGATTGGAAGATAAGAGTTCAAGAGTGGGGAGTAGGATAAAAGAAATAAAAGAAAAAATCACAAATAAAACATTTAAAAGAAAAAAGATAGGTGTTGTGGCCTTTCGCTGACCATAGCTTTCGCCATTGTTCTCTGGGTTACCCATAGTTTGGAATCACTAGAGGTTGTGATATTTTAATATTCACATCCATATAGCATTATCCAGAGAACATAAAAAGAAGTCTCCATCAGGGAACAGTTAATGAAACTAGCTGAGTCTCTCCCCCAGCCCCAAGGGGACCAGCTCATTGTCCATGGCAATGTCTATTTGAGATAAGCACAGGCATGACTTGGTGGCCTGGGATTCAGTGCCTCTGGCACTGTTCCATGAAGATTTCTCATCCATTTGGTTTTTTCTGTGTGGATTCTTAGCCTGATCTCCTTTGAGTGACCATAGATCTCATGGTGGAGGTTATGTAGCATGGTTTGGTTGAATCTAAGGAGCACCTACAAACCCGGGGTGTCTGTCAGACTGGATAAGGAATCTCTATTCTGTTCAAAGCCTGCATGATACATTTGCCTGGGCAGCAAGGATGAATATCTTTGGCAAGCAGATGACCGTTTTATGACTTGCCTGATGTGAATAATCAAGATAATCACAGAACAGTTATCTTTTGAATTGCATTTATTGAAGACTGTGACCTTAGCACTTGTATGAGAAAATTGTTGGAGGAAGGCCTGTAAGGTCACTTTAAGTCAATGGGGGAAAGAGGAGGGTGGGGGGTACTGTGGGGAAAAATCAAGAAACACACAATTTTAGGAACTTCTCCAAAAGAAAAATTCCTAAAAATGATCTGAGCTTATATAGTTCATGATTCTAACAAAGGGGAGGAGGGTGAATCTCACTGAACTTGTAAGAATACAAAAAAAAAATCTGTTGTTGTTTTTTTTTTTTAATAAAGTCTCATAACTATAGTAGCCAAACCTAGAGTCAACTTCTTGAGTTCAAATCTGGTCTCAGAGGCTTGCTAGCTGTGTAGCCCTGGACAAGTCACTTCACCCTCTTTTTGCCTCAGTTTCCTCATCTGTAAAATGAACTGGAGAAGGAAATGGCAAACCAGTTCTGCATCTCTGCCAAGAAAACCCCAAATAGTGACAGTCAAAACCAAAATGACTGAACAACAACTTCTGTCTCTAGGTGTGGCTCCTAGTTACCTAAAGTGAACAAATAAGTAGTCATACAAAAGAACTAGCTAAGCTGAAAAATAGGTATTAAAATTTTTTTCTTTTAAATAATCACACTCATGGTTAAGAATATTTGGACTAACCAATCCCATCCTGAAGATCCCTTCTAGTTCTAATATTTTATACTTCTCTCTGTAGTAACAACAACAACAACAACAACAACATCTCTAACTCCTGTGTTTGGTGCTTATAGAATTATAAAAAGAAATTTGTATACGAAGTTTTAAATTTAATTTAATTAATGCATTTTTAAACCCTTACATTCTACCTTAGAATCAATACTGTGTATTGGTTCCAAGGCAGAAGAGTGGTAAGGGCTAGGCAGTGGGGGGTTAAATGATTTGCCCAGAATTAGATGGTTATGAAGTATCTGAAGCCAGATTTGAACCCAGGATGTCCCATCTTTAGGCCTGGCTCACAATCCACTGAGCTACCTGGCTGCCCTCATTTTTTTTTTTAAAGAAAAGTAAGGGGAAAGTGTCCAGTCAATTTTCAGATGACATTCACATCTAACTAATCCACACAAATCTGCATAAAAGGACTGAGGTGAGAAAAGACCTAGTTGCCATTTTTGTTGCTACAGTACTGGCAGTGGAAGATGTCAGTCAAGTTGGGATATCAGGTTATGTTAGAAGAGTAACTGTTTTCAATTCTAACAAAAAAGCCATGTTTCATTTTTAAAGAAGGAGAAAAGATTCCCACATGATATCAGAGGAGGGTTTGAGCAGTAGGCAAAGGTTGATAGCTCAGGACCTGTGACTCTCAATCTACCAGGACAGTTTATTAGAGGCTCTTCAGCTATTTTTTTTTTTATCAATGAAATTTATAATAGTCTGAGCTGAAAAGAGCACGGAACCCTATTTCACACGAAGGAAAACAAAGGAGCTCTTCTTTTTAACTTCTAAGGTAAGGGCCTTGGGGAAGAGCTGCAAAATAGTGAAGTGGAAATTAAAATCCATTAAAAACAATGTGCAGTCTTTCTGTGGTAATTAATAATAATATTAATTATACAGTAATAGCAATAATAGTTATACAGGTATAGAGTACTTCTACATTTTCAGAGTCCTTTCCTCATAACAGCCCTGTGAGTCAGGTAATGTAAAGGTTATCATCTTCATTTTACAGGTGAGGAAATGAAGCTTCAGAGCTGGTAAATGACTGGCCACACAACTCTAAAGTGCCTTAATAGTACTTGAGCCTCGCTCTTTGGGTCACAACTTCCCATTCTACTTGCCTCTCCTACCTCTCTCCTTCTCCCTCTCGTCTCTCTCTCTCTCTCCCCCCTAAAACGTACTCTCTGTTCTCTCCAAAGATTACTAAACCCTTGATCCCTCAATTTCCTCTCATTTCATCATCTCAATTGCAACTCTCTGTGCCTCAGACCTAGTTAATCATCATTCTGGGTACAGAATTTCTTTCTCTATTCCTACTCCCAAGCACTATGAGAGTAAATCTCACAACTGTGCTAAATTGGGTCCACCCAAAAATTTCTACTATCTAATTTCATTTGGACTATTTTTGGTACATTACAGCAATCCATGTTCATCTTGGACTGCCCACAAACCTCCTTGAACCCTGGACTCCACTATACCCCTAATTCTCCATCCATCTGTTGACTTTCTTACCATGCTATAACTGGGGAAATCAGGAAAGATCTCCTGAAGGAAAATGGCACGCCTGGCATGAACACTTAGGATAGATATTCCACATGATTATAATTAAGAGAAAGGCTGGGCATGATAGTGGATAGAGGGCTGGCCTAGATATTCAGAAAGACCCACCACGGTCTCTGTCACTGATCCCTTAATGCTCAGATAAACCTAGAAAAATAATAATTTCCAGAGAATATGTAGATCAGCACGGGTAGAGGAAGTTCCTTCCCAGGAATTCCCTACAGGAATGAAAAGACAGGTTGTTTTAAAAATATATTAAGGATTACTTTCACCAACCAAAATGTGTTTTTTGTCGTTATTGTTCGGAAGACTGACAGAAGAGACAACAAAATGAAATGCATTTAACCCTGACTCCCACATTTCAGAATAATGTTCTCTAGAAATCACTTTGCAAACAGACTTGCCTATCTTCTCTTTCAAAAGAATGCCCCAGGGTGATCTCATCACTCTCTTGGGGCTAAGAACAGTTCTAAGACAGCACTATGGTGATCATCAGGTGCTGTCATGGCTAAGAAAGCCGTCTCCAGGTGCAGCCAGCCTCCGGGATGTTGTGTCACCCTGAAGCACTGAGACAAAAGTGTTCTAAGAGTTGCCACCAGTCCCTATCCTGACCCACTAGTCCTCATTCACTTGACGAATTCCTATTCATCCTGCAAAGGATGTCAAGTGCCACCTCTTACTTTTCCTGTATGAATTCTCTGGTTCTCACTATCTTCCCAGGGATCCTCACCCAACAATCTGCTCTCCATCTCTCTGATCTCTCTCTCTCTCTACGGTATCTTATATTATTGCACCTCACAGTTATCGGTGTGTTTTAGCCAGCTACGAAATCATTTTTGGCCAGGGTCAGGGAGGGAATAAAGAACAGGTAAAATAAAAAGAATAGACTGGAGAACTGGGTGAATTTTCAAATTTCCAGATGTATCTCAGTCTTGAGTAACACAGACCTGGAGATTTCATTGATGAAATATGGAAGAAGCCTGAAAGGGTTAGCACATGGACTGTGAAGCTCCATAACAAGAGAGATCAAGTCTCCTGGAAACTTCATCTTCCCCAGCACTCATAAATGACTAAAAGTAACATTTAGTAAACATTTGTTGAAAGAACAAACCCAAACACCTTTCAATGACCAGAGATGCTTTCCTTCAGAGGCAGAGAGAAGCTATTTGTGCTGTGCAATTTGGTATACAGCATTATTTTAAAAATGTGTTTTGGTTTTTTTTTTTTTTAATGGAGGTTTCATCTCTCCAACTAAATAGGAAGGATTTGGTTGGGAGCAACCCATGAGCCCCGCTGATGAGAAATCTTTTCATGGATTTTCTATGACCTAATAGAAGTGTAACCAGAAACCAGGGTGGGGTGTGAAAAGGTCTCGTAGCACTGGAGCTGATATTTGGAGTTGCTAGACTATAAAGGTGGTAACCATGAACATCATATTAGGGTCTATTCTCAACCAGCTCTTAGATGGGCAAGAATCTGAGTTGCAGGACTTCATTTTGCTCTAATTGGAGACCAGCCGCTTCCAAGAGTCTTTTGGATGCTTCAGAGAAGAAAAAACAAGAGACAATTTAGGACCAGAGTAGTCCCTCGTTTTCATTTCTTAACTAACTCTCTGGTTCACATAAAGTCATCTGGTGGTTCTGGACACCAGTATCTTCTCTTCATTGACAGAAAAAGAAAGGGCCCAGGAAGAACAGGTACAGAGCCCTTTCAGAATACAGGTCTACTTTGTCACCAAAAGGGCCCAGCTGCTCCTTGTGTTTTTAAGAAGGTCAACAGGAAAGACAGTAGGGGTTTAGCAAGTCACTAAAGCTTTTCCCCACGAACATCTGACCTTTCAGCTGTAATAAGTGTTAAGCAGTGGTCAATACCTGGTGCTTCCCAGCATGACAAGACACTGCAAGCCCAGTTTAGTCAATCTGATGGGGTTATGCATGGCTGGGGGTGAGATGGAGTATGTTTCTGACCCTTGAAAGCAATTAACTTATACTCCCAAGCAGGAGGTGTCATTATCTTTATCTCAGCAGGCATTACTGTACATAATTAGAAGTCATAATTATGGTCCTCTTTTTAAAAATGCAACTATAGTATCCAAATTGACCTCCTGTGGCAGTGAGGCCGCCATGCTGTGAAACAGCATAAAGGAGATAATTCAGGTCCTATACATCAGTTTAATAGTAGTGATGGTTCAAGATGTACAATTTCACTTTGGGGGTCAGGCTGCTATGTCTCTTCTCTCTTAGCTGTTCTGAGTGGTGTGTATGGCCATTTTTATCTTCAATAGCTACCTAGTTCTCCTTTGGGAATGACTTTAGAATGTCAATACTTTGGAGGCATGGAGGAAATCTATAAGAGAAATCCCCATTTACAAATAATTAAATGTATAAATTACTTCCTAATGAAGCATAATGACATAATACTGATTGGTTCAATTCTGTAAAAATTTCTTACAATTTCAGTTACTTCTTATACTCCTTTGCCCATCAGATTATTATCTCATATGGATTATTTGGGGCCATTTTCCTGATCAGAACTGAAACATAGAGAGTGGGAAAAGGGACAGTCTGGTCAACTCTGAAATGTGATTTTCCTATAGGCAAATTAGTACCTGAATCAAGCAAATAAGTTTACTCAAGAATCAAATGATAACATGAAGAAGGCTCAGCAATTCTTAAGTGGACATTTATATAAATATTATGCAAACCACATTTCCATACTGGTCACTCTTGTAGAATCACACTCATAAAAAATCAAAATCCCAAAATAAAACCATGAATGCTGCATCCATCCAACTCTAACGGTTCTTCTCTGGAGGTAGATATCATTCCCCATCATAAGTCCTTCAGCATTGTCCCAGATCACTGCATTGCTGAGAATAGCCAAGTCTTTCACAGTTGATCATCACACAATGTTGTTCTCCCAGTTTTGCTTACTTCACCCTGCATCAGTTCATCTAGATCTTTCTAGTTCTTTCCGAAATCATCCTGCTCATCATTTCTTAGAGCACCCCAGTCCACCACCACCATATATTGCAATTTGCTCAACTATCCTCCCTTTTAAACAGCGTACCCAATTCAATTAAATTCAATAAACAGTTATTGAGCTTGCCACACGTGAGGCATTGATTTAGGTGCAAAGCAAAAGTCAGAAAATAACATATTTACAGAAATACGAATATAAAGTATATAGTAAGAATAATAAAAAGTATTAGTATATAGCATATATGAATATATAGTACATGTTAAGTATATAGTAAGAATAGTAATAGCAGCTGACATTGATATACTTCACAATTTGCAAGATGCTTTCCATATATGAAATGACTCTCACAATGACCTTCTGAGTAGATAGCTTCTGTCATCATCATCATCATCATCATCATCATCATCATCATCATCATCATCATCATCATCATCATCATCATTTCTATTTTGCAGAAAAGAAAAATGAGACCCAGAGAGGTTAAAGACATTTGCCTAAGGCCATAGCTATTAAGGACTAGGAGAAGGATCTGAATCTAGATCTTCCTGACTCCAGATTCAATAATCTGTGTCATTATGATGATGATTACTATAAAATAAAATGAAGTCTCTGCTACCAAGAGATTATAAAGAAAAAAACTAATTCTACTCTATAATGCGCTGCAAAACATGTTTAGGAAAAAAGCCTGACTAAGCATTCTACCAACCACAATGCACAGTATGTTAGGTATTATGTAAAACTATATAAGAAAACCCAAGGATAAGAAATCACAACTGGTAAGAGCCCGAGTTGTTGTTTTAGAGAATGGGTAAAAGTGAAAGCTGAAAAGGAGTGAATACCATCTAAACAAGTGCTATGGCTATGACTTGATTTAGCAATCAAACCCTTCCCTGTGGGTACTTACTTCTAACTCCATTTAGCTCCTCTATTTCATTCACTTTCTTTTCAGGAGCATCTGCTCCTGTATCTGTCCCTATGAGGTCATTAAATAATCCTAACAAAAAGCCAACTCCTCTTGTCAAAGTATTCGAAACCTCCAACCAACACTTGAAAAACCAGAGAGCAAAAGAATAAGACTGAGAAATTTCAGCATCAGGCAAACTCCTCCCACTTGCAAAGAGGATTGAAAACACCAAAGACAGACAAAAATAGTTTCAAATGGACAGCAGCCGATATGAATTCAAAACATTCACAGAGCTGCATGTTGATTTCGGGTACAAAGCAAGGGCTTAGATTAAATAGCCCTGGGAAATACAGTTTTATCAATATGCTCTAAGTTTTCTGGAAGAGAACACTCTTAGAATGTGGTCCCCACAAATAGAAAAGCCGCCTTATTCAGAAACAAAAACTTTATTATTACGAGGTATGCAAAACTACAATTTCAATAAAAGAACCACTGCTCCATTGTTCTTATAGGCCCTTTACTATTAAGAAAGTAGGCTATTTTATACTATTTTCTTTTTTGGTTCAGTCATACAAGTCAAAGAAACCCTCCTCAATAGATCACAACAAAGGTATTCAATGGGGACCAGTTCATTTGCATCTCAATGTAGCTAGTACATGATATAGCAATGTAAATGAATTGATAAAGTTCATTCTATTACAGTATTAGAGCTGCCATATAATTTGTTAGTTCACAGGTTGCATTTTAGCATTGCAGTGAGTAGATGTCTGGGAAATTCTGCAATCCAACTAGTTATTTTGAGAAAGGCTGCTCAAAACTTCGCAGAGTATAGCAGCATTGTAGCCTATGTGTTTAGGAGGGCACCTAGGCTTGTGCTGACAGTCAAATCTACTATAAAATAAAAGCTGGATTTCCAGAGCTTTGTCTTATGGCACTTTGAAACCTGAATCTTGAATCTGCCTTATACATACCAGCCCATCATTCCTGTGTGGTGCATTAATTTACACAAACAAGCCACAAATTAAACACCATCATTTTCTATTTCAATTAAATTTGGATTCTAAACTGAACACTTCATTTAATTATGTGTTCACCAAAGCATAGCTAGACAAATGAGTTATGTCTGCGTGAACTACCCAGTCTCATGACATGGGACTGAGAGGGGTTAAAAACAAGGGCATTGTTAGGTCAATGATTTTTTTTTTTGCATTTCCACTGGCTTGAAAGGATTGAAACATAAAAAATTCCTTCCACATCATATAATCCTGGCAGCTGCTGTACAGCAAATCAAGCTCACTCAGTGTTGCTTTAGTTTATTCCCCAAAGAAACTATACTTTTGTCCACACGATTCATTTTCCATTGCTTGATGTTCTCTGGCTACCTAGTTTCCTGGTTTTATCACTGGGTGGGAGAAGCAGAATTGCCAATGGCTTCAAAGTAAATTTAATGTTAGTATAATTCCCATTTGCACAGGAAATGTTAATTTATCTAGTTCTTTTCATTTTAATACCTCTTATCCCAAACATTCAGCACAGGACTAAGCTAGTACATGCCATTCTATCAGACTATCTCTCCAAATCCCAGGTGGCCCAGCCTGTGGTATGTTAGCCTAAATGCAGTCATTATGGAGATTAAGCTTTCCATGTACCTCATTTTATCATCATGCCCCGTGCTACCATAAAAAATGGCTAATCCATATTAGTCAGGACCAAAAACTAAAGGCAATAAGAAAGATTCTGATCAGTCACCAATGGATGTGGCAGCAAAGATCAATTCCAATTTTGAAGTCTCTCCAGGGAATGAGGGGGCAGGAAGGTCTCCAGCCATCTTGGAATCTCCAGCTAGCACTGGCAGCACCAGATTAAATGTGATATGACCAGACTGGCTGCACAAATCTGACAATTACTCATAAAAAAAGATAAGATTTTCAAGGCAAATAATTGACTGAAATGGGACATAGAGTTCTTCCAAAAGTGTCTACAGTGGGATTTTTTCTCTGCTACAAGGCAGAATTGAGAAGGTTCCACCAGAAACTCTTGCATGCTATGAAAGATATGTTGATTGAGGTTTTATATGAGCAAAACCCAGAACTTAGGACTGCCAAAATGGCCCCAGAAGAAAATGAAAGAAAATCTCTTGGCTGGTGGGCTTGGCTAGGTGGCGCCTAGGAAAGGTTAAGATCTTGAACAGTTTCCTGGGTCACCAATAGCTCCTTTTGCCTTTGGTCCAAGTTCCGTTCTTTCCTTCAGTCAAACTGTTAAACTTCAAGGATTTGCCAGCCTTCCTTCTTTTCCTTCCTCCCCCTTTCAAAATACGCAAATTAAAGTGACTATATTCATGGTTCTAAATGAAACACAGCTTCAAAGAAAAAACATTTTTCACATTCTGCCTGATTTTCCAATCCAGTGGCTGTGGACCTAGACACGTTCCGCAGGTTATACAACTAGAAGATGGTAAATACTTGAGTCTCATTTTCTGCCATCATATCCTCTATCATACTACTAGAAGTAAAGGCATTTTTTTCTGTGACGCATCTGCACTTTGCTTTGCTAGGAGTCTCAGATCCTTCAGGTATTTTTCTGGCTCAGAAACAAAGGCTGCTTTGCACCTGCTTACACACATTCTCTTCCTGGCTCTCAAAAACTCATCAGCAAATGTTACAGCAGATCATTCGGGGGTGAGGTAGTAAGCTGGGATACTAAGATTATCTTAGGATATCTGAGTAATTTAAAAAACATTTTTAAAGTGCCTACTATGTGCAAGACAGAGAGACCCCAGAATGGTTTTAGATTCTCAGAGTAAGGAAAATCTGGGTTTAGTTTTACCTCTAACCCACACTATGTGACCCTGGGCAAGTGATCCACTTTTAGCTGGATCTATAAGTTGCAGAACAATTCATGAAACATAATGCCAGAATAGAGAGAGATTCCTTAACTGGAATTCCTTACATTGAAGAAATCTCAGATCAAGTCAAAAAACAAATTTTAGGTAACAAGACAACAAAGACGAAAAAACACAATCTTAATTCTCAGGAGGCTGAGAGCCCAGTCAGGAAACTAGGATCTTCAAGGAACAGTTAAGCAATGGAAATGGTGCTGGGCCTGGGACACAGGAAGACTCATCTTCCCAAGTTCAAATCTGGCCTCAGATACTTACTAGCTGTGTGATCCAGGGCAAGTCACTTGAGCCTGTTTGCCTCAGTTTCCACATCTATAAAATGAGCTGGAGAAGGAAATGGCAAACCACCCCAGTATCTTTGTCAAGAAAATCCCAAATGGAGCCTTAAAATATTGGACAAGACTGATCAACAAAAACACAAGAATGTGATGCTCTTCAAGATTTACAGACTGCTAAGGAAAGAGGGAAATCTGGTAGTCTGGAGTACGGCTACATTTCTCCGTAGGGAAGGAACGATTTTTGTATCAAAGTGGGTTGGACCTGCCTTTACTGGAGAAACTAGGAAAAGAGAGGAAAGGGGCAGAGATCAATCTAAAGGACACGTGAGGGGGAAGCTAGGTGGCTCAGTGGATTGAGGAACAGCAGAGACACGAGGTCCTCGGCTCAAATCTGGCCTCAGATACAATCTAGCTGTGTGATTGGGCAAGTTATTTAACCCCAACCACCTTGGCCTTTATTTCTGCCTTGGAACCAATACACAGTATTAATTCTAAGATAGAAGGTAATGATTTTATTTCAAAAAAATCATGTGAGTAGTTTCAAAAATTTAATTCTCAGGAATCATAGATTCAGAGTTGGAAGGGATTTTAGAAGCCCTTTGGCTCCAATTTCTTTCATTTTACCAACAAGAAAAGTCAAATCACTACCTGCTCTAAATGTTTAAACCAAGACCTGAATCTAGGGCTTCCTAATTCTGAGTAGAGTGTTACCTCTTGATTAAAAAATACAACTACAAAAATTGTAATTAAACTTTGAATAAAATAGTAATTTTTGAGGGCAACACAATGACGACTTTTGAAATACCACAGGATAATGAACACAAATGCAAAGACTTAAAATATAGGCATTATTTCATTTGGTTCTAACAAAAACCCTGTAAGATTGAAACAGATATATTGTTGTTAAACTGTTTCAGGTGTGTCCAAGTCCATTTAGGTTTTTCTTGGCAAAGATACCTGAATGGCTTGCCATTTCCTTCTACAGCTCATTTTATTGATGAAGAAATGGAGGCAAACAGGGTGAAATGACTTGTCCAGGGTTAATTTGCTAGCAAGTGCCTGAGTCTGGATCTGAATTCAGATCTCCCTGACTCTGGGCCAGGAGCTTTATCCACTTAACCCCTTAGTCACTGACCTGTAGTCACACACAGATAAATTAGTGCTGAAGATTGGATTTAAATCCAAATAACTACTGACTCCGAATCCAGCCCCTCTACTAGTCTCTAAATCAAAATACTATAAAATAGGGGCAGCTAGGTAGCACAGTGTCAGGCTGGGAGGATCTGAGTTCAAATCTAGCCTCAGATACTTCCTATTTGGGTGACCCAAAACAACTGCCCCAAAGCCCTGCTGCCTAGTCCCTACTGCTCTTCTGCCTTAGAATCGATAAGAATTATATTCCGTTCTAAGACAAAAGTGAAGGGTTATTAAAAAATGTACTATAAAATAACTTTAGATTCCTAAAGTTCAAAAACTTGAGAAATGAAAGAAATAAAATCGCTAAGATTTTCTATTGTTTATAAACTAAATTAATTTCTTTATTAAAAACACCAGAGAAATTACAAATATATTAAATGACTAGATCTTGTAGTTTCACATCAGTCCTTTTTTGTTCACAAAAGAAAAATACGAACTGTTCATATCACTATATATGAGGAGTCTTACCAAAAATTTCCTCTGTGCTTGGAAATGGGACAGAATAAAAAATCTAAAGTCTAAAGGAGACGCAGCAATTGTATTTTTTTAAGAGTTAAGATGGGGGGTGGGGGGGAGGGTGCAATTAAGTGGCTCATTCGATTGAGATTGAGAACCAGGTCCAGAGTTGAGAAACCCTGGGTTCAAATGTGACCCAAGCCACTTCCTGGTTGTATGAACCTCGGCAAGTCATTTACCACCCCCCCCATTGCCAAGTTCTCACCACTATTCTGCCTTGGGACCAATCCACAATATTGCTTTTAAGACAGTAGGTATGGGTTTAAAGAAAACAAAATGGAAAGGACTATTCTCAATTCTGTATTACTCTCAAGAAGAAGAAAAATTAATGTGTAACTTCTAAAGTACAGAAGAAAAACAATAGTAATGATAAAAATAAGATGGGATAGGATCAGAGAGATCAGGGTCAGAAGGGCTTGGGTTTGGTCCTCCCTCACACCCAAATTGGTTGTGTGACCCTGGGTCAGTCCCTTATTGTCTCAATGCCCCAGGCAACTATTTAAGATAATAAAGCTGCAGAAAACTTGTTCTGCCCTGGTAGAAGTAGTTTGCTCATCAGGAGTTCACTGCACTAGTGAAACCACAGTTCTGGACTAAAAATAAATAATGATGATGATAATATTCACATGGGTTTGTGTTCTCATCCATTTCAGAGTTCCTGATCATTGTGCAGAATGTAAGTCATCACTTTCTATTTATAATATTTAGACCTTTTCCCCTAAGAGGTCCCAAGAGATGATCTAATTTTTGCAGATGACCATAATAAACAACATTACGGGATAGCACCAGAGAGGCATAAAACAAAATGATAAGTGACTCAGCCAGCTGCCTAAGAGTGGAGAAAGAACACCAAGTTGGATTCAACTAAGCATTACTAAAACACTTGGCCTGTCCCGTTTTTTACTGATGGAACCATCTAATTTGTCCGCATCATCAATTATCATCCTCATCCTCATCATCCCCCCTTTTTTGGGTGGGGGGTTTGGGGGTTCAGGGTGGTGAGAGGGGCTAGAAGTCTTTCCTAACTATCACACAGAGAACTAGTGGCTCTTACTCTCTATTGTGCCACTGACATTTTGTTTTATGGTACTTGCCAGATTATAGCTGATAGTAAGTTTTATTTTAGTAACCCTAAGTTTGAGGACTGACTTTGACACTATGTGATTGTGGGTAGATCATTTGATAATACTTTTTTAAAAGAAATGTTTTACATGTGAACTCTGTAGAAATAATGTCCGGTGGATTATGCCCAGTGAAAAATTACCAATTTATTAAAAATTTATCTTGTAAAACCAAACACACATACCCTCAGTTTCTTCATCTGTAAAAATAATAATCGCATTTATATAGCACTGTAAGACTTGCAAAGTGATTTATATTTGATCCTCACAACAACGCTAGAACTCATTTTACTGACTCATAAGGGAAGTATTACAGGTATTACTATCTTTCTTTCACAGATAAAAAATTTCCACCCTGAAGAGACTTAAGGACTTGTTCATGGACACACAATTAGTATCAGAGGCTGGATTCAAATGCAGGTCTCTCTTGATCCTAATACTCCCTCTGATGCTTCTGCTTCATGGAGAGAGAGGTTGGGTTGATGCTTAGATATGAAGGAATCAAGAATCCCAGAAAGTAGAAACTGGAAAAGACTTCAGAGATCACCGAGTCCAAACCTTTCACTTTACCAACGTGGAACTGGAAGCCCTGGGAGGCTGAGTGTATTGATCAAGGTTAAATAGCTAATGAATGGTAGAACTAGGATTAAAACCAAAGCCTTTTTGAGCCCAAGACTCCGTTATGTGTCAGATTTGCTTAACCTGCTCCTACTAAAACTTAAGACATTTATTATTCTGAATTAACTTATCAACAATGGAAGGATCCTGGACAACTCCAAGGGACTTACAATGAAAAAGGCAACCACTACTGTAGAAGGAACTAATGGAGTCTGAATGCAAATTAAAGCATACCTATCTTTATTTCCTCCATGAATTTCTCTAGTGTAAACAATTTTTCTTCCTCTTATATTACAGGGAAAAATGTACTATATGATAACACATGTATAACTTATGTGATCATCTTATCCACTGTTTGGGGGAGAGAACATAGATTGCAAACTGTCAGAAGATTAAAAATTATTAAAAATTGTATTGACATTAAAAAATCCAATTAAAATACCTTAATGAGACCTATTATTCTAAGTCTTGTGAATATTTTTTACTAATTACTTACTAGGTAGATGGATCTGACAAGATTTGAATAGGCATTTGAAATGTAGAAATTTCAATCCACCCATACCCTGCTGATCACGTTGGACCTTTTCCACAAGTATTTATGATGTAGGCATGGGTGCTTTCCTTTCATCTTGTATATAGCTTGATATATTTGCATATTGTCTCATCATTAAACTGTAAGCTTCTTGAGGGCAGGGACTGTCTTTGACCTTTTTCTGTCCTCAAAGCTTTGAATGGTGTATGGCACATAGTAGATCTTTAATAAATGTTTATTGATAGATTGTTAGGAATGGATATACAAAAAATATAACAATCTTTGTGTTCCAGGAGTTTACATAGGTTTAAAAAACACACACCAAAAAACCCTTATCTTCTGTCTTAAAATCAATACTAAGTATTGATCCCAAGGGAGAAGAGTGGTAAGGGCTAAGCAAGGGGGCTTTGGAGGGAGAGTTAAGTGACTTGCCCAGGGTCACACAGCTAGGAAGTATCTGAAGCCACATTTGAACCCAGGACCTCTCATCTCTGGGACTGGCTCTTCTTTGAGCCACCTAGCTGCCCCTTTAAATAGTTTAAAAAAACAACAAAAAACCAACAAACATTTCCTAGATTTTCTATATCCAGTGGATCTTGGAAATGATGTCTTTGCTCAATTTCTTGAAACGGATGGCATCTGATTAGTGAAATGCAACTTATGGTGAATTTTGGTCTCAAAATAGAAAATGATTTCTCCACATTTCTCAGTTCTCTTTGGTTTTTCTCTACACATACCTTGTTTTATTTTGTAATATAAGTATCCATGTAGATGTCAAATCCTCTCCTAGCCTTTGGACTCCTTGAGGAGGAGGGACTAGGTCCCCTCTCCCTTAAAAAGAAGCGAAAAAATATCCAAACAAACCCCAAAACTTGTATTTTCACTTACACCCAGAAAGCAGGAGGGAAATACCAGCTGAAGTGAATTGACTGTATTTCCAGAGCTGGACAACAGTGAGTGGGTGCAGGCTTTTTGTCAAGCTAATCTCTACATCTATTTGCCTTGCTACCAAGACAACTCAACTACAAACAAGAGCCATGGTTTCATTCAGCAGTCTCCAAATTGGGAACCTGCCTATTTTGTTTGCTTTAGGGCAAAAAAAGGTGGCCATGGGCAGCTTGGGTTAGTTAGAGAAGTTAGTGATATTCTTCTCTCAATTATGGCTGTGAAAAGATAAAGTGATGTAAAGTACTCTTTATAGATCAGTCATTTCATTTGGAGCCAACTTGTTTCACTTGACTTTAATTTAATTCTGCCCCTAGAAGTGGTTTAACTTTGATGTGAATTAAGCCATGTTTTCTGCAGTTGGAGAGATAGTTTTCAACTCAGCAGGGACAAAGTAATGTTAACTCCTTCTGCCTAAGCAAAGTATTTACCTAAAAGAAAAACACAGACTATAACCAGTTCCCAGAGAGTTCATTTCCATTATCTGATTCAGATCATGTGGTTGGTCCCCGCTGCTGACTCTGTCAAAGTATTGTCTGGCAAGGTGAGGCAAACAAAGTCAAGTCATTCTCAAAGGGAACAATTAAACAAAACCAAAAAGCAACTCATCTACAAATATCCCTGTCAAACAATTAACAAAAAAGGAGAGGGATAGTGTTTAGCTGTAGCATGAATGTAGTTAATATTATATAGAAAATAATTTCACAAGGTAACAGATAAAAATCAAGATCGGTGCGTTTATGTTATGTTATGTTGCAATTAAGCTGCAGTCAGCACCTGGCAGGGGTTGTATGCTTTGAAAAGCCAAACCAGCAATTCCAGTTTGCATGGGCACAATTTGAAGATTCCATTTGGGGCTGCCACGCACATCTTCCACCCTGTGTTGAGATATATGTACATGTATATATAGGATGTAACATACAACATACACACATAAGTTAATGGATAGGTGGTGTGTGTCTTTTGAAAACCAGAAAATCAACTTTCCTTCCCCCAAATTTGCCTTTGTTTTTATTTTTTACCACCCACGAGGAAAAGAATCCAGATTTCCCCCCCCACCCCTGGCAAAAGGCCAAAGTAATATCCCAGCAAGACATCTGACTTCTTGACAAAAACACACACTGCTACAAGTTTGATTTTGATTTCCAAAACCAGAACAATTTTGCATCATAAAAGAAAGACTCCCACTATTTAACATGTTGTTCATAAATTAATTTTACAGCCTCTCCAGAGCACTAAACTCAGTGATGCTATTAAAAGAGAGGGAGAAGGGAAGTAAAAGGGGATGTGGGGTTTGAAACAACTCTTAGATTGCTCAGTAAAAAGAATGGGCAAAACTACTCTTAGGAGTTGTCCTAAGTCAGCTAATTTCTAACAGCAGTGTTTTTATTCTTACTCAGTGTCCCATGATTATTTAACCCCAACAACCTGAATGCAGAAGAAAGCTGGGAGGCTTTTTAGGGCAGGCATGCATGCTTGGTTCCTCTACACCGCTCCTCCCTCTGCCCTGGGACTTATGGGAGAGTACAGCAGTCAGTCAGAGAATCTGCAGGATTGAAAAAGCCAATGACAGCTGTGATGAACACAGCACTTGGTAACTGGGTGGGAGGAAGGAAAACAGCTGTGTAGATGCTGACAGAATGTAGCACAAGACTTAAAAAATAAAGCACTTTACTTGGCCTAAGAGGCAGGCCAGGGTCTTGGGGGAAGAGGGAAGGAGAACAAATCTCCCCAAATTAATGCTCTCCTTGGCATAGTTTACATAGCTTTGCTGAGGTCTATCTATCTACTGGTTCTTTCTGGTCAATTCTAAAAGCATGGCATTTCTCGGGAGGATCTGAAAGTGGGCCAACAGCCAGCCACACGCCTTAAAAAAATCCGCTGGAAAGGAGTCGGGAGCACAGCTTAGAGGGCCAGTGCATTTTGTTTATGCGACATCTAGTAAGAACAAGCACTGGCTGTGTACAGAGCACCAGATGACACTGAGGAGGAGGAGGGAGAGGGGGAGACAGACTTACAAAATAAAAAGCCGTGACCATTGCCCCGTGGTCATTGTGAGGAGGCAGCTCACAATCTGGAAGGAGAGATACATGCGAGCACATAGATCGCCACGAGGGTAGCAGCACGCAACCTATTTGCAGCATGACTGATGGACAAGTGGCTTGTGCTTCATCCAGGAGAGACGTTCTTGAAAAGCAGTTTGCAAATAAATTTTTCATCAGTTTTTTTCTCCCCTTTTAAAGGCGGCATGACCACCATCTGAGTTCACACCCTTGTGACATTCCTCATCACTCTGATGGGCTTCAACTGGCCTGTGACTCTCTAATCTATTCTATATGTCGATGAAAGATCAGCCTTTTGCTCCAAAAGCTTCACTGTCAAAGACTTCTTATTCCAGCTTTCAATGCCTTCCACAGTCTGGTCAAACGCCCTTTCAACAATCGTATTTATTAATAGCACCAGCAGCTGCTGCTATTTATAGTTACTGCAAAGCACTTTACATACATTATCTAGGTGCCTACTATGTGTAGGAGGACGCTACATGGCCCTGTGGATAGAGCAGTGAACTTGAGTCAAAAGGGAAGAAGAATTCTTACAGGATCTACTATGTGCCCTGGCACCCACTAAATGGGTTACAAGAGGACAAACTGATAGGGAATCCTACAGCACTTAATCTCTTTGATTCTCATTTTGCACAATGAAAAAATAAATAAATAAAAGTAAAGATGCCATCTTTATTTACAGGCTAATTAAAAAATATGTTCAACTAAACTAAACTAGCTAGAATACAGTTATTATGGATATTACATCTTTTACAGATAAGCCCAAACCTGAATAGAAGGATATTGAATTATATAATGTTTAATGAAAAGAAAGCATTTTAAAGTTTCTGAAGTCAAACACAAAAATCCCCAATGTGATGAAAGCACCACCACCAAGGAAATTAAATTATGTTTTTTAAGTGTTCAGTTACCTCCACCACTAAGGAATGTTCATTTTTCTTCAATCTACCTTCATATATAATCCTATGTTGTTGAAGTTAAGTTCTCAAGTCACTGCCGATGAGTAATTTTTAGAAAATGGTCTTAATAAGATGTGCGCATATATGCTATGTTCGCTCTCGCTCTCTCTCTCTCTCTTTCTCTCTCTCTCTGTTTTAAACTATAAAGCACTCTGCAAACTTTAAAACAACTATATACTCAATCAATAAACAAAATTAAGCACAATTAAGCACGTATTATGTGCCAGCCACTGTACTAAACTCCAGAGGCAAAAGACAGTCTCTACCCTCAAGAAGCTCTCAATCTAATGGGAGACACAACAAGCAACCCCATGTATAAAGATAAGTTACATATAGGAGATAGAAGAAATAACGGTGAGAATTAAAAGGAAGTGGAAGTTTGCTGGATGATTGATATGTCTAGAGAAAACCTGGTCTACTGTCACTCTCCTGCTGTTTGCAGTTCTAGTAGGGAGATGAGTGACAAAATCAGACAAATATATTAGAATTTGAAAAATAAAGGGCTTTTAATGGTAGGAGGGTCAAGTAAACTATGAGGGATGAGGGCTATAAGGGTTGTTGGAGGTTTTTCCCCCCTTAGTGAAAGGGGGGAACCCTTTTTTTTTCCTTCTTTTTAAATATCCACCTTCCTAAGCTCTCAGAAGCTCTGGTCACTTCTTGGATGTGCCTTGAGTTTCCTCTTCCATTCCATCTGTTGGTAATGCCCTCCTCACCTTCCCTTCTCATCTAGTTCTTCCAGACCCAAGGCATGCATATCTTATATCACAAAGCCTTGCCAGCCCATTGTTCTCTTCCTCCTCAGAAGTTATATGACTACAAAGGCACCATACTCAACATCTCTTTTCTTTTTAAACCCTTACCTCCAGTCTTACTGAATCACTACTGTGTATTGGCTCCAAGGCAGAAGAGTGGTAAGGGCTAGGCAATGGGGGTCAAGTGACTTGCCCAGGGTCACACACCTGGGAAGTGTCCAAGGCTAGATTTGAACCTGGCCTGACTCTCAATCCACTGAGCTACCCAGCTGCCCCCTCAACATTTCTTTTACTATGTGCAGTCTTGAATTGTTACTTCTGGAGGCCAAGAACAATCTCTTGTGCCAGGTAAAGCAATGTGGCAAAACAAAACAAAACAAACAAACAACAACAACAACAACAAAACAGGAAGAACATCAGAATTGGAGCTAGAAAGCGTGTGAGTCCCAGGTCTTAAGACAACAAGCATGTATGTATTCAGCTCCTACTCTGGCAGCCAGGAGCTGACACGCAGACAGCTTTGTACATACAAGATGCACATGGGATAAACTAGAAGTAATCTCCAGAGGCACTAGTATGGACAGAGTCTAGAAAAGTCTTCTGGAATTTGGAAGAAATCAACAGTGTGGCCAAAAAGGTAGAGAATTACAAGCAGGAGAGAGCCGGGAGTCTGGATGATGGAGCTGGCCAGTGTCATTGGATGGAAGAATACTTGTGGGGGTGATCCAGGGCTCAGGTAAAAGAGGTCGTTAAAAATCTAAAATACTTTAAAAAGTAGATTTTTGATTCTAGAGACAATAGGGAGCCACTGGAGTTGACAGGGTGAGTGGGTTTATTCCATCCTTTAGTCCTTTATTACCAATAGTTAGTTCCACCCTTAGCAATGGTGGCTAGAGGATGGACATAAATTACATCTCCACCCTTCCCTTCCTATAAATAAGCACTTGAAGGAGGGAGACCCTGGAATTTAATGAATGGGAAGAGGGTGGATATAGGCCAAACTGCACTTCAGGAAGATCAAATTAACCCAAGTGAAGACTTTTTGACTTTTTTTTTTTAATCTCCAGCCCTTGGCAAGGTGTCTGGTATACAGTAGGCACTTAAATATTGATTGATTGATGATGAGCTGGAGTGGTGAGAGACAAACCAGAAGATTATTAGGACTCTAGAGGGTGAGGCAATGAGGGGCTGTACCCGGGTGGTGGTAATGTCAAGAGAGAAAGGCCATATACAAGAGAAGTTACAAAGGGAAAAATCAATAGGACTTGGCAACAGCTTGGATATGAATAAGAGGCAAGTGACTCAAGGCAAATCACTTACTATCTCTAAGGTTTTTTTTTAATTTGTAAGATGGGGAGAATAAACACTTTAGCACACAGGGTTGTAGAGGGCAAGAGTCTATAACAGATTTCTAGATGTGTGACCCTGGACAAGTCATTTAACCCCCACTGCTTAGCCCTTACTCCTCTTTCTGCCTTGGAACCAACACATTGATTCTAGGACAAAAAGTAAGGGGTTTTTTTGTTGGTGGTGGTTGTTTTTTTAAAGAGCCCACTATGTGGAAAGTATTATTCCAGGGGTTAGAACAATTAGGGCTGAAAGGTACTTTAGAAATCAATTGAACCCAATCCTACTAGAAGAGATAATATTTACAAACAGCACCTACTTCAGTGCCTGACACATATTAGGTGCTAAGTAAATGCTTGATCCTTTCTTGTTTCTTCTCATTTTAAAGAGGAGGACACTGAAGACGGGGAAATTACTTGCTTATGTTTGCCACAGCTAGTTTGAGGCAAGGTCCATGACTCTTTCCAGGATATGCTTTAATGGTCAAATGAGATAAAAGTGCTATGTGCCTGTTCCTGAAGTTGATTCAGCAAACATTTATTAAGTACCTACTGTGTGCTCACTCTGCAAGACTCTGCAAGAATGAACTATAGTTCATTCTCTTTCTTGAAAATTCCTACCACCTACCAAGATTTAAGGCTAGGAAAATAAATGCCAATTATCACTACATGGTATCAGAATACTTTCCATGTTCATTCCTTTTCCTGCCTCCCTCCACAAGGAAAAATGGGGAGGCAGATTTCTTATTACCCAACCACCTGAGAACCTGGAAATGCATGCATTTTTACTCATTTCCAATGCTGCACTGAATGTATGCTGCCAAACGCAAAGTGAAAGCTATCCAGTTCAGTACTTGGTGCCAGTTACTCCCCAAGGTGTTTATGTGAAGCACTCAGGCAAAATGAACATAACATCTGTATTCTAATTGCTAATGAGCAATCATCATTTCTACAATTCTCCTGCCTGGGATTTAGCTGCCTGGAATACTAATGTCATTAAAAGTTTTAGGGCTGTTTTTTCTCTGCTTAAAACACACACACACACACACACACACACACACACACACACACACACACCTCTTTCCCTCACACTTTTTTTTCCTTTCCAAAATGAATTATATTTTTTAAAAGAAAACCTGTCTTCTCACCCTACCCTCTCACCTCCTTCCTCCTCTTCCCACTGAGGAAGAAAAATAAAACCCTTTTTAAAAACATTCAGTTAAACTAAACAAATTCCCAAATTAGGCATGTCCAAAAATAAAGTCTTAATCTTCACTATGCATTTTTCATCATGAGGCTTCTGGAATTGTAGTTGGTCACTGTCTCTTCATCTTTCAAAGCTTTAATATCTTTACAATATTGTTATTACTGTGTAAATTGTTCTCCTGGTTCTGATGACTTCACTTTGTATCTGTTTATAAGAATCTTCCCAAGTTTCTCTGAAATCATCCCCTTCATCATTTCTTAAAAAGAACATAGTATTCCATTACATCTGTATAAACAATATCTTTTTTCCCTGTTCTCCATATGGTAGGCACTCCTTTTGGTTTTTGACTCTTCATCACAAAAAGAGCTTTTATAAATAATTTTGTATTCCTGAGTCCTTTTCTTCTTTCTTTGATCTCTTTGGAAAATAGATCTGAGAGTGTTATGGTAGGGTCAAAGGGTTTACACAGTATATTAGCCTTTGGGGTAAAGTTCCAAATTGCATTCCAAAATGGCTAAACCAATTCAGGGCTCCACCAACAGAGCATTAATGCAGCACCTGTTTTCATACAGCCCCTCTGGCACTTATCATTTTTCTTTTCTTTTCTTTTTTTCTTTTCTTTCTTTCTCTTTTTCTTTTCTTTCAATGTTTCTAATCTGATGTGTGTAAAATAGTATCTGAGTTCCTTTTATTTTGCATTTCTCTAATTATTAGTGATGTAGAGCATTTTTTCAGGTGGTTATTAAATTGCTTGGATTTTTTGCTCTGTAACTTATCCGCCTGTTTATATTTTTTGACCAGTTATCAATTGTAGAAAACCTCTTATTCTTATAAATTAGTCTTGGTTCCTTGTATCACTTAGAAATGAGACTTACTGAACTTAATGAAAACATTTTCCCACCCTTTCCCACAGTTTTCACATATAATTTTACCTGCATTATCTTTTGTAATCAAAACTTCATTGTTATCCATAGATTTAACAGGCAATTTCTTTCTTGCTCCTTTAATTTGTCGCTCTTTACATCAAAGTCATGGGACCAGTTAGAGATTTTCTTGACACATGGTGTTTAATGCTGGTGTGCCCCTAGTTTCTACCAGACTGACTATTCCTGTGAATACTGAGGTCTTTCCATGATACTTGGGATCTCTGGTTTTCACCAAATACTATGATGCTTAGTTTGCTTCTATGATATTGCATATCTGATCTGTTTTACTGATTCAATGTATTTCTTAGCTAGTACCAGACTGTTTTGATAATTCCTCTCAAATTCTGTAGGATAGTTTAAGAGCAGGTAGGGCCAGGTGCTCTTCCTTCCCATTTTTTCATTATTACCTTTGAGAATTTTGATCATTTGTTTCTCCAGATGAATTTTATTACCTGTTTTTTCCAGTTCTATAGAATAATCTTTTGGTAGTTTTAGTGATATGGAACTAAATAAATTAATTTGGATAGTCTCATCATTTTATTATATTGGCTTAGCTGACACATAAACAATGTTTCTCCAATTACTTACATCTGCCTATATTTGTACAAAAAGTGTTTTATCATTGTTTTCATATAGTTTCTATGTATGGTTGGCAGGAAGATGCTCAAGGATATTAAAATTTCTGTAATTATTTTAAATGAAATTTCTCTCTCTAGCTCTTCCTATTGGATTTTGTTGGTAATATACAGAAATGATGATGATTTATATGGGTTTATTTTATATTCTGCAAATTTGTTGAAGTTGTTAATTGTTTCAATTAGTTTTTCAGTTGACTCCAGGGTTCTCTAAGCATACACAGACTTTCTAAAACCTTGTTTAGCTTGTGAAAATTTCTCTTCTCATTGAATCTGGTTACCCACCACACACAGGATAACTAAACCGTTTCCAATTTCTCGGGTTTTAGTTTGTGTATAATATTTCAGAAGCAATGTAGCATAAAAGAAACATTATTAGAAGGGGAATTCAGAAGACATAGGTTCTTGTCCTGGCTTTACCACTAATTAGGCTCAGTCACATCGAGTCTCTGGGCCTCAGATCCCTCATCTGTAAAATGAAAGATTAAAGTCTTTTGTAAACCTCTCTTTTCTTATTTTTCCACAGGAGATACTATACCTATTTGAGGCAGGTTTAAAAGTCCCTTGCTCTCTCAAACAAATACTCGCTATTTAAAATATTTGCTAACAAGTCTAAAATAACTTTTAAAGGCTTTCTTCTAACAGGGTTCCATCTATCTTTCCAAGCTAAGCTTATTTTTCCTTACTGATCACTGACATGAGCATTTTGCTTCAATCAAGAATTCAGTCTAAAGCATGGGTCAAGCATATTTTTCTCCCACCCTTTTGCTTTTGTCAACACCATCCTCACCTCTTTCTAACTTTATTCTGTCAGTCAACAAAACCTAATATTGCTTTGAAGCCAAAATCAAACCCTACTTCCTTCATAAAATCTCTCCTACATCTCACCCCAATCTCTCCCTTCCTTAAAGCAGCCTTCTCCTATATCTTTTTCCTCCTTTGTCAAATATTTTTGACCATTTCACTAATAATGCACCCCTTTTCCTCAGCCTATAAATGTCAGGTTTCCCTTTATTCTTAAAAAGAACATATCTGGGTGACTATTATACATAACACACCTATCTGATTCACCTCCTCTTCCCCCTCCTCCAATGAATTAGAAAATTCATAACTCTCATCATTAACAGGCCAGTTTCTCAGATTATCCTTCAGGTCTGGAATGGCCTTCCATCCCCACTGGCATTTCTAGCCACTTTAGTCTTTTTTCCTTCATAATCCAAATTCAAGTGCTGAGTTATCTATGCCTAGATATCTTCTTTGCTTCTACTTTTTTTTTAATAACTCTGTTGCTTTCCCCTAATCCTACTACAGACTGTAAGCTTCTGGAGAGTAGCCTAAAGTATCTCTCTTTGCATTTCCAGATCTTGGCAGAGGGCTTTGCCTATAATAGATTACTTAATAAAAGTCTATTGAACTGAATCATACTGGAACTCTAGAATCACAAACTGTTAGAGCTGCAAAAGACCTTGGAGATCATCTAGTCTAGTGCTCATTACACTAATTGTTCTCTAATTGTTTCATGTGTGTTCATCTAATCTTGTTTCATGAACTAGATGCCAACTTGCAGATCTTATACTGAATATCACTAAGCAATGTGAAATTTGAGAATAAACTAGCAAAGTAATTTTTTTTATTGCAGGATTTTTAAAAATTAAATGTTCATTTAACAATAAATTTTGTTGATGCTGTTTGCCTTTATGTTATAATCATTCTCCTACCATGTAGCTTTTTTTCATGACAATGAAAAAATTGGTAAAAGCATTGCTCTGGTGTTAGTACCAGACAATGCATACAAACTCTCATTTCTGTCATGAAAGGGGCAGTGAGCTTCCTTATCTAGTCTAGTCCCTAAGACTTCCTTGCCTTTTCAGTTATTTAAGATTTAAACTTGCTTTTAGTGATCTCTTTTCATTTATACATTGTTGCAGTAATCGTGTAGGTTGTTCTTTTGGTTGTTTATTTTGCTAGGTCAGTACATTCAAATCTTCCCATGTTTCTTTTGGATTCTTATTTGTAATTAGAAAACAATATTCTATTATGTTTACATGCCAAATAATATTTTTCTTCTCTAGCTATTACCCATATGGATTTCCCTACCCTGGACTTCCAAAATCTAGGTAGTGAGTAAATTAACCCTATTACCAACTGGTGGGATTGGTGCTTTTTACTTATATCCCAGGGATAGACTTTCAGCTCCGTCCATCTCCCCATCTGCCTTGAGCTCATAACTGCTGCCCTACCACATTTTCATTTCCCGTAAATAAAACTTCCTAACCTGGTCACTTCTCCCCTATTAAAAAGGAATCTCCTCGGTGGAAAAAAGTCTGTTTCTGTATTAAGCACATAACCTGGTATGGAGTAAGTACTTAAGTGTCTTTTCAGTCAATTGATGGGCACCCATTTTTTCAATTCTTTGTTATAACAAACAATGCTGCTATGATAATTTTAGTATATTATAGGGCCAGCTCTGCTTTTTATTAATGGGATTATTGGATAAAAGGATAAAGATGTTTTAGTCACTTTTCTTACACAATTCCAAATTGATGTCCAGAATAGGGAGACTACCTCTCACCATCAATCATCAAATAGTACATTATTGTGTCTATTTTCCTATAGTGCCTCCTATAATTTTTTTGGGGGGGTGGGGGGGAGTCATCTGCCAAAGAGCATGGTATAAAGTAAAAACCTGAGGTTTTTACTGTTTTGCACTGTTCTTACTATTAGTGACTTGGGGGATGTTTTTGTAAAGCTATTTATGGTTCACTGTTCCTTTGAAAACTTCACAAACTTTGAAAACTTATGTATTAGAGAATGGTGGTTGGCGTTACATATTCTAGTCAATTCCAAATGTGATTGTGGCTACTGGAATTTACTGGTGACATCTGATGTAAGTAATTTTTCCTGTTAGATCAATTTCTCTTCTAATTTTACCTTCATTGATTTTACTCATGAAATAGCATTTTAATTTTCTATAGTCAAAATCACTTAAAAAATTATCTATTCTTTATTTAACAGAGAAATTTTCTAGAGCTGTTTACACCACTAAAAAACAAACAAAGAAATAAGTACTCCTCTATTTCTCCTTGGAAATGTTTCTTTTTGGTCCTATGGACCTTCACATCTTTTGGTACCAACACTGAGATTTAGCAGATCTACAATAAGGGACTCAATGTACACCCTGGCATTTCCTTGAAAAGGTCACGATCTAATAAAGAGACAGTTGTAGGTACTTCTAATTGAGTTATTTTCAGACTCTTAGTCATGATAAATTATAAAAATTAACACAACGACCTCTTGTGAAGATTCCTAACCATCTTCAGAGCAATGGCATCGAACTCAAATAGAAATGGAAGGAGCACTAAATCAGCCATTCAGTAACTTGTAGGCTACATATGTACTTAGAAAATCGCATATGAATCTTATCTAGGTTCTATTGTATTTTTATTTATTTTGTCAAATATTTCTCAATTATAGCTGTATCTTGTCTTGCCACATCCAGGGGTATGGTAGGCGTTTGACACCACTCTTCTAGAGAACCCATGTTTTCAGATGTGTCTATGGCCCATGTAGGTGCCAGATGACACCAAAGTTATGGGGAAAATGTCTGGTGGATGGAAACTGCAGCATATTACCAACATTACTTATTATATCATTACCTATATTATTATCAGAGTAATATTACATATACATAAAAGTATTATATTATCGAGCATACAATATATTTATATTATATGTCATAGAATTATATGCAATTATATATTACAGTAATTACATATATAACTAGATATAATTATATGTATAATTATAGAATATATTATAGTAATATTACATATACATGAAAAATATATATACACATGCATTAAAGATGTCTTTGTAAGAGGAGGTAGACTGAGCATATGTTGAAAGTGAAGAAAAAACAGGAGCCCAAGTGCTGAACTCATAAAATACTAAAAGAACTAGGGGAAAGCTTCCAGGACTTTAGATGATCTCTGTAGCATATCGTCTCCCTCTGAGACTACCTCCAGTTTATCTTGTATCTTATTTGTACATAGCAATGTTTTGATGTTTTTTTTTAACCCATATCCTTCCATCTTAGAATCAATATTGTGTATTGGTTCCAAGGCAGAAGAGTAATAAGGAGCTAGGCGGGGGGTGGGGGTGGGGGGTGGTTAAGTGACTTGCCCAGGCACACACAGCTAGCTAAATATGAACCTGAGACTTTGCATCTGAAGGTTTGGCTCTCTTTCCACCAATTGTGCATAGAAGTTTTTATGCTGTCACCCCCATTGGACTGGGTGAGTTCCTTGAGGGCAGGAACTGTCATTTCCCTTTCTTTGCATACCCAAGTAGTTTAGCACAATGTGTAGCACAAGGCAGGTGCTTAATAAATGCTGCTGGCTTACTGGCATATTGAAAATAACTGGAAGGAACAACAGGATGAGCCAGATGTCAGGGAGGCAGAGGCATAAATCCATTTTTTTTTTCTCTGAGGGAGGGGCCAAAAACTAGGGGGCATTGGGGGGATTCACCCCCGCGGGCCATTGGGCAGTATCTTACTGTAACTAATTACTCTTGCTCACAAACTTTGGGGTTGGGGTTGCTGTTGCTAGGCTTTTGAAGAGCTCCCAAGTGCTGCAAGGGTGCTCCTGAGCTTGGCATTCTGGACGGCAGGCATCAATCATGCCTAGACTGTAACCATCGCCCCCTTGGGATTATCACCTCAAACTGTCGAAAGGGTACGCCAGAAGTTTGGGTACAAACTATGACATATCAAAAGCAGATGGTGCTGAATAGAGCCTGAATTCACACATAAAAAAGAGGTCTCAGGGACAGTCAATATATAAGGAAATGAATCAGTCAAGACAAATTATCATTTGCTAGTGGATCAGAGCACACATTATAAAAGACAGTTTGAGTTGGGAGATTATTGTTGGATGGCATGAAATATCATGGGAACTATTAGGAACAAAAGACAAGGTACCATGTAGGCTCTTCTATCAGAAATGCTATGCTTTAAAAGTCTAAACATTTTATTAATGCCTCTCAAAAGTGAGTGAGTAGAGGCTTAACTTGACAGGAAAAAAAAAAATTTTTTTAAAGGAAGCAAAATTTATTATGGGATCATAAGTCAAGTAGGTCCAAATCCTTAACCTTACAAAGCTGGACAAGGTGGCTGAAAGTTAGTTAGGAGGTGCGTTTTTCTTTATTCTCTTTCTTTTTGAAGCTAGCTATTTTTATTCCAGAGAAAAGTCACTTTGCAAAATTTTGGAACTTAAAAGAAACAAAAATAAATAAATTGGAGAATAAAAAATTCCATGCCCTTCAATGTTTCCATCAATAAAAATACAGCTTGAATTTCCTTCCACAAATCAAGTCCTAATGATTATCACTTTCTTACAACTGGAGCTCTGTTCTAGCAAAGGCATCTTGATGGTAGCATTTCCTTCCTCGGTCTTGAGCTAGCTTTCTGTTGCCAAGGCAACCAGTAACATTTCACATACCACAGAGTAGTATATCATGTATCACTATGGCAGAAAAGGAAATGCCATACTATACTTAAAAGCCATCTCTCTCTTTTTTTTTTTAATCTTTTACCACTCAAGTGAATTATTCAGAATACCATATCCTAACCTTTGGGTGCAGAATGTTTTTTGAAGTAGAGCAAGAGTTTTCACCCTTTCAAAAATCTAAACCAAAGTAGAAAACTGGTTTCCAAAACAAGAATAAAATCTATGTTTATCAACTTCCTGATGTGAAAAGAAGCCCTTTTCCTGTCCACACCTGCAAAATTTCACTCAAGTGGAATAGCAGCAACTTATCTAACAACAATAATAGCAGGCACTATACTAAGTAAGCACTTTACAAATATTATCTCATTTGACTTTCACATCAGATCCTAGAAAGCAACAATTTTCAATTATCCCCATGTTACAGCTGAGGAAACTGAGGTGAAGGTAAGTGACTTCCCCAATGTCACATAGCTAATAAATAACTGAAGTGGGACTTGAACTCCAGACTTTGTAATTCCAGGAACAATACTGTCTTATTATCCTCATTATATACCTGAGAAACTGAGGCAAATAGAAATTGTGTTGCCCAATGTCACATAGCTAATAAGCATCTGAAGTGAGATTTGAACTTGGGTCTTCCTGACTAAGCCTAAATGGATGCCACTTACCTGCCTATTTAAAATGGAAAAGTTCCTATATCAATAATCTCTATCACTTAAGCTTTGAACTTTGGGGATCAAAAAGGTTTATTTGTATTTTAAACCATTTCATATGGAAAACTTTGTAAGGTGTCACAGGCTACAGAAGGAAACCATGAACACGATCTTTTTTGAAGGCTGCTATAGCCTCAAAGGATCAGAAGTTTTTGAGTTTCTCAGGGAAGTTGCTGCCTGCAGGCTCTCCTCTCCTTTTATTCTTAGGAGCAGTCCAGTTGCCCCAGAGTCTCTTTAAGTGAAGTCTGCATGCAAATATCAGCTAGGATTGGTGAATTTTGAGTTAACTTCCAATGAAAATCCCAGACCCACTGCTACCTGCTGTTAGCTGGACAAAACAGTTCAGTCTTTTTGAAGACTTTCCTGAGGAATATTCAAGAAACAAGGGATAACTTTGGAGGAGTGATGTATATTAATATTTCTTTGCCTTCTCATTCAATAAATGCCTATTGAGGGTCCACTATATACAGTTCTTTTATAGGAACTCCTGAGTGATGAGGGAAAGGAAAAAAAAAACTGACTTCTCCCTAGGGACTTGAAGCTCACAGTCTTCTCCTAACAACCCTGAGGGTTGCAAAGGGTAAGTATTCCTAATTTACAGATAAAGAAACTGAGACTCAGAAAAGCTACATAATAATTGGCTTCAGAATAGGGAATCGCACTGAGATCTGACTTGAAGTTGATGTCACTTTTCTATTCAAGAACAATAACAGTAATTCACATTGATATGGTAATGGTGATGATGATGATGAGAGCTAACAAATATTTAGTGCTTAGTTATTATTGTTCAGTTGTGTAAGACTCTTTGTGACCTCATTTTGGGCTTTCCTTGGCAAAGATACTGGAATGGTTTGCTGTTTCCTTCTCCAGCTCATTTTACAGATGAGGAAAACAAAGGGTTAAGTGACATACCGAGGGTCATACAGCTAGTAAGTATCTGTGGCTACAAATGAACCCCAGACTCTGTGCCATTCACTTTGTCACCTTGATGCCATAGAGTGCTTACTCTGTGTCAAAAACTGTGCTAAATTCTGTACCATAATTATCTCATTTGATCCTCCTAACAAGCCTGGGAGAGAGGTGCTATTATTATCCCCATTTTACAGAAGAGAAAACAGAGGCAAACTGAGGTTACAGGTCCTGTAATTACCCTGTTTAAACAATTCCAGTGACCTCCTACTCCGTCTTGGGCAAAGCCCAAATTTCTTTTACTTCATACCCCAAGATCTCTAAAATCTTGTTATCCTAGTTTTTCTATCTTATGCTATTTTAAATGTTCAGCTTGAATTTAAGAGGTCCTGAAGATTTATTATCAGATTTATTCAGTGGTTTCTATAGATGATAAAGGGCTAAGAATCCTAAAATAAAATCAAACTAAACAACCCTGGCCCTAGGAATTTTGTTTTGTTTTGTTTCGTTTTGTCACTGGCCCTTCTGGAACAAGCCTAGCAGGATTATTTTCCAGCTCCTGCAATTTATCCACCTACATCTGGGCCTTTCAATTAAGCTGTTCCCCAAGCCTGGAATCTCCTTCCTCCACCTGTGGAATGCTACCTTCTCTATGAAACCATCCTGGAGCACTGTCAGGACTCTCCTCCCCATCCCTTTGGCTTTATACCTGTGTCTCCTTTATGCTTTGCCCCAAGCCTGACAGGCAGCAGGACCTGCCCCAACACCCAATAAGTTGTCTACGATAAATCTGTGATGAATGAAAAAATTGAATTGTATTAACAAACAATTTTCAAAGTTTTTAGAGATGACAGACTTTTGTTAAATATCCTTATGTCAAGTAATATCTTAGAAAATAAAAAAGGTTGCAGCAAATAACAAATGATGAATATTTTATGTCTATAGCACCTTTTTTTTTTTTAAATTAAATCCTTAACCTTCCATTTTATAATCATTACTGTGTAATGGTTCTAAGACAGATGAATGGTAAGGGCTAAGCAATAAGGGTTAAGTGATTTGACCAGGTTCACACCGCTAGGAAGAGTCTAAGACCAAATTTGAACTCAGTACCTCTATCTCTGGACACAGTTCTCAATCCACTGAGTCACCAACTGCCCCTACATCATCTTAATTAATAAAAATATCAATTTTAATAAAATTCAACTGATTTTGCTCTGTAATCTCAAAAACAACAAAAACACATTTTATTTTAAAAAACTTATTTTTCATCTTAGAATTAATACTGTGTATTGTGTTTAAGGCAGAAGAACTTTTGGTAAAGGCTAGGCAATTGGGGTTAAGTGAATTGCTCAGGGTCAAAAAAACACTACTTTAAAAGGATATTTCCATAAAGAAAAATATAATGCTGATTTAGAAAGTAAATTTCTTAATTCACAAAGAAAACCATGTTGATTCTTCCTCCCTTAAATCAGAATGACAAGCACAAAGCACAAAATGAGATGTGGAATAAAAGACCAGCTAGCTCTTTTCTCCCACAGGGGAAGAAAAAAAAAAGCATTTTTTCAAAATGTTGTGGGACTTATCAACATCCTGCCCCTCCCTTCAAAAGAGAGAGGGATCAAGAAAAACATGATAAAATATCAACATTTTATTTTACTATGTAATTGGCATTACATGAATAATAAACAAATGTATGATGACATAAAATATTTAAAAAATAACAAAGTAACGACCACTGCTTTACTCCCCTACATTGAGAAGAAAACATAGAAAACACAAATCCCTTCTTCGCTCACAATTTGGTGAGGGAATAAAACATGTCTGGAGCTATCTTGAGATCGTATTACTGAGTTTAAACCCAAGTGGTATTGAAGATAATTCGGACTTACTTGGTGATTGGGAGTGGATAAGAAAAGGGAAGAAAAACCCTAAACCCGAATGAAAGTAAACAATGCTGCCCTAGGAACTGCACCGCCCAAGACTTCTCGGGAGATCTGAGGCCTCCAAGTTCTGACGCCTGGATAAAGGCACGACACAAAAATGTCATTCCATTTTGGTGGCACCCGAGTTACTGAGGAAGAGGCTCCGGGTCAGGAAATATTCATTTTTCTTGTGTCTTGGACCCTTTGGTGCAATCTGTGAACTCCTATTGAGAATAATGCATGCAGGCATGTATACACATAGAAATGCACATTATATATATAATATTAAAATGTTATAAACATGTACGTGTATGTATATGGCATGAGGGATTACAAAGGAAATATTAAAAACAAACACACTCGTAGGCCCCAGGTTAGGAATTCCTACTCCAGAAGACGCCCTGGATTCCGCTTCAGCAAATGGACATTTTAAATCTCCTAACAAGATGAAAGAGGAATGAATGTGCTTCCGTGATTAGGGCAGGAAGTCCATGCTCTGGGCCCACCGTTAAACAGGAAAGAGATTTCAGGCTGTTTCTCCTACCAGGGCCATAGTCTGAACAGAGCCATCCCCTCTTGTTTTACCTCCATCTCTCTTGGGGATGTTCCCCTTTGTAGAACTGCTATTCAAAAGCAGGGGGTTCGGGACAAAAGGGAGAGGGATCTTTAAGGGATGGCGCTCACGGTGTCACACGGAACAGGCGCTACGACCGGTCCTTGGCCAATGGCTTTCAAAGGATGGACATTCCGCTGGCTCTGGCACACGGATGCCAGCATAGGACATGACTCTGGGACACCCAGGGCTTGTCAATGTAGTGCTGTGGGATCTTCACATAATGGGTTCAAATCTGGCCTCAGACACTCGCTAGCTGTGTGACCCTGGACAAGTCACGTAACCCCAACTGCCTAAGAGCCCTTACTGCTCTTCTGCCTTGGAACCACTACTTAATATTGATTCTAAGATGGAGGGTAAGGTTTAAAAAGGAGGAGGGGGTAGGGGGAGAGCTCGATACAAAGGTTAGTTCTTACTGAGGAGCTGATAGGGAGTGTAGTGGACCAGGAGTTAGAAAGACCTAGGTTCAAATTTGGATTGGGCACTAGATGTGTGAGCCTGGGCAAGTCACTTAATCTGTTGGCCCCAGTTCCTTTACCTAGAAAATGGGAATAATAAAAGCACCTATTTCCCAGGGTTGTGAGCATCAAATAAGATTAAAATCTAAAAAAGCACTTTGCAAACCTTAGAGTGCTTTATAAATGTGAAATATTAATGATTATCTGTGAATGCATATGTAGGTAGAAGTGACTTCACTGCCAAGCGTGTGTTCTGTTTTCCAGCCAAAAAAGTCTACATTCACTTAAAAAAAACCTCCCATCAAACCCTGAACCTTCCATCTTAGAACTGACCCTACGTACCAGATCCAAGTCCGAAGAGTGTGAGGGGCTAGACAAGGGGGGTTAAGTGACCTGCCCAGGGTCACCTAGTCAGGAACCCAGGACCTCCTGCCTTTGGGGCTGGCTCTATCCATGGGGACACCCAGCCGCTCCCCGGCACTCACTTTCCCTCAAACTTGTACCCTCCTCTCTGGTCCCGGTGCAAGCCTGCCCCATGGTCCTTCAAAGCCTATATTGAATATTACCACCCCGAGGAAGCCTTCCTGGATTCTCTCTCACCGACATACAAATGATGGTGATTTCGCCCTTATGTGAATTCAGAGCATCCTGATGACAATTATCTTTTGTAGATTACTGCTTTGTGAATTCAGAGCATTTTGATAGTAATTATACTATGCAAATGATGGTTATCTATATTCCTGTCTGATCACTTCTACGAGACGTAAATTCCTTGAGGACAGGCACGACGTCTTATTC
Source organism: Monodelphis domestica (assembly GCF_027887165.1). Lineage (NCBI taxonomy): Eukaryota > Metazoa > Chordata > Mammalia > Didelphimorphia > Didelphidae > Monodelphis > Monodelphis domestica. The sequence continues at coordinate 232,991,561 of NC_077227.1, read as the reverse complement.
TTGCTTCTCGGGCCAGGGTCTCTAGCTCGATGTGTCTAGCACGTCGTACACGCTTAATAAATAGTTGTTGAATTTTAAAAAAATGAAATTAAAATACTCCCTCATGCGCTGTCCCCTTGTGAAAAACCATTTAGTTTTTGACAATGAGGAAGAGCCTCTTTTAGTTTTAAAAATTTTGTTTTTGTTTTATTTTGGCAGTGGCTGACTCTAGGAAATGCTTCATGCCTCCACCAACCCAAGGGCAGGGTCTGTTTTGTTTGTCTTTTAAGCCAAGACACACTAGCGTGACACCCTGTGTAATAGCTGGCATTTAACAAAGCTGGTTGAATTAACTGCATTATTCCAGGAGACACGTTCCGTTATGTAAAACCGACGGAAACCTTAAGCAATCTGTTTAGTGTTCCAATAAGACGAAGACGACTTTCACGCCGTCCCCCATGACTCCTAGGCCTGTTGCCTGTTGATTTCAGAGCATGGAGTATTCCCAAAATTGCACGTGGGATTCTTTGGGGAAGGATCCTAACAAAGAAAGAAGCCTGTGCTACATGACTGGCCAGGGCTTCCTTCCCCATCTAGGTGCAGTACTGGGCCTGGAGACTAGAAAGGTATGTAAATTACTGGGTAAGTTATGTAACCTCTTTCTGCCTCAGTTTCTTCCTCTGCAAAAAGGGGGAGGGGGGTAATAATAGCACCTACCTCCCAGGGTTGTGAGGATATTTGCAAAATGCTTTGCAAATCTTAAAAGTACTATAAAAATGCTAGCTATGGTTATTAGTGAAAAATTCTTTTGGAAGTCCCTAATGACTTCATTTTCACCAGATCCAACTCCATTCCCATTTTTTGGGGCTTCCTCCACCTAGGCCTCCTTGCAGTATTTAACACGGCTGACTACCCTCGTCTCCAAGCTATGTTCTTGCCCCAAAATGATGATATTGTATGCTGTACTCATGAGGCAGGAGGACGGCAGAGTGAAGAGAGGACTGAGCCAGGAGTCAGCAAATCCAACCTCGAATCTTGGCAAGTCACTTACCTCTGCTCACCCCATTTTTCAGAACCGTAAGATGAGGATAATATCACCTGCTTTACAGGGACATTGTGAGGATAAAATGGGATGATTATTTGTAAAGTACTTAGCAGAGTGCCCAACACATGGCATGGTGGATCCTTTAGAACCATTTATCCCCCTTTACTCCTTTAGGAACCCCCACCTACTTCTCTGATCATTCCAGTTCTGCTTCCTTTGCTGCCTGCCTGCCTCCCTCCCTCCCATCCAAACATGGCTACACCATAAGTTCTATCTTTGGTCCTCCCCTCCCTTCTCTTCTTTCTCTCCCCTCCCCTCTCTTCCTTCTCTTGTCTTTTCTTTTCCTTCTCTTCTCTTCCCTCTGAACATGTTCTTTCCAATGAAGAGCACTTCTACCCCCATAGCTCCAATGATCTTTTCTATGAAGAGGACTCTCAAAAATAAAATATTATTCATACCTCATCTTCACCCCCAAGCTCTGTCCTCATGTTTCCAACTATCTCTATCCCCAACTACCACGTATAAAAGATCTCTGACCTTCACCCCATCCCCAGTCCTTCCCAACTTTCTTATTTCTATCAGTGGTGCCATCATCTTCAGTCATCCAAGCTAAAAACCTCAGGGTAAAACCATGGAAAGACCTACATGAAATGATGAAACATGAACCAAGCAGAACCAAGACGTTAATATTTACATCTAAATATACATACATGCATACATATACGCATACTTTTTGTCAAATGATGGGCAAAGAGGAAAGAGGATTTAAATATTTTTTTAAGTTAATTAAAAAATGAAAATGTTAGGGTCACGTTTCATGATTCCCTTTCCTTCATTATCTATATGAAATCAATTGATTTCTACATCCACATAATTTACATCTAGGCCCTTGCTTTACTCACACTGTCACCTCTTCCTCAGGTTCAGGCCCTCACTGAAAGGCTCCCAGAAGGTCTTACTGTTCCTTGCCTTTACAGTGGCCAATTTATTCCTTTTTGTTGTTGTTGTAGCCCTTCAGTCATTTCAGTTGTGTCCCACTCTAGGACCGTTTTTCTGGGTTTTCTTGGCAAAGATGCTAGAGTGATTTGCCATTTCCTTCTCTAGCTCATTTGACAGATGAGGAAATTGAGGCCAACAGGGTTAAGGGACAGGCCCAAGATCACACAGCTAGTAATAAGTGTCTGAGGCCAGATTTGAACTCATGAAGAGGAGTCTTCCTGACTCCAGACCTGGCATGCTATACACTGTACCTCCCAGTTTATACCAGTACTAACCTTTCGAATGCATGCATGACCTTGTTCGTAACGTTCCTTCACTCAAAGCTTTTAGGAGCATCCCCTTACCTGCCACATAAATGATCAATTCCTGATCCAGGATTTCAAAGCTTTTCACAGTCTATTTCCAACTTGCTGAGCACTCTTCTTGGGCTGTTCTATCTTTGTGGCAGACAGGTAGCAGGTGGATAAAGCATCAGTCAGGTGAGATTTGAGTTCAAATCTGCCTCACACACTTACTAGCTGTGGTAACCCTGATCATCCTCTCGATGGAGCCATCTTCGCCTCAATTTCCTCACCTGTAAAAAACAGGGCCAGGCCTGGAGCTCCATCCACTTTGCCACCTTGCTGCCCATTTAAGAAGAGACTCTGATCTATCTTTGATCATGTTTCAATAGACCTCAATCCAGAAAAGGAAAAACCAGGTTCTAAATCACAGGACAAGATTCGGATAAGAATGTAACGCTGGTTCTAAGTTTAACCATATCACTGTGAGTGGAATATATATACTGAAAAGGCTTTTGGGATACAGTCTTCATACAAGTGGTACAAACTGTGAAAGAATTAACCCCCCCCAAAAAAAAAAATTGTTAAAAAAAGGAATCCCAATCGCTTGCCAATCTCCGAAAGTCCTCTGCTCTTCTAACCTCATTTTTTAACTGCATCCCAGGAAACAGTCCCATCTCGGGGAGACTGTATGTTAAAGTGACAATGCGTCAGCAATTACAAGACATATGTGGAGATTGAAAACAACAGCTACAATTTCTCTGAGAGCCTGGTCTCTAGCTTCAAGCATGGGATGATAATTTTAAAACGCTGCTGTAGCCACTTCTGTCATTTCAAGATGGCAGAACACTGATCACTTGTGACAGGAGGCATTTTCACTAAGAGATTTTTGAAAGCCATACAGCATTTCTTTGTGTGAGGGAGGGAGCTAAGAAATAATAATAATGAGGAGGAGACGGATTAAAAAACACAACAACAACAACAATAAAAATCCCTTCCTTTCAGTGTGTGCTGTCAAACAAAACAATTCCTAGCCCGTGTTTTCTTTTCTTTCTCTTGCTGATGGATATTACATTAGAGGGGCACCCAGCACAAAAGATGTTCTTGGCAGGCAATGTGCCTTTTATGTGACATTCCATAGAAACATTTGAGAGATATATTGATTTAAGGCTGCAAAGATGCCCTGTATGCATCACTTCTGCCATAACCTAACCTACCCAGCATTCCACATTCATGATTTAAAACAGGTCCAAAAAGCTGGAATCTATTGAAATGGCATTTGTTCCTCCACTTCGACCTGCAGAAGGAAGGGAGAGTCAAAGCAAGGCTGGCTACAAAATACTTTTCTGTTGTGCCTAGAGGAAGGTTTTGATTTTATGAGTTCCAAAAAGCTGCAATACCAACATTGAGCCTGAAATTCCAGGCCTTTAGTAGTTTTAGCAATGACACATTGTATTACTGTGCTTTCACACGATTTCCCCCCCTTATAGTCATCTACACTTAATCATCCTTTCAAATCCTCTCTGAAGGTCAAACTAATGTTTAAGTCTATCTGGCCTTTCCACCACCCCCCTTCCTCAAATGAAGATCTAGTTAAATATTCTGAAGGAAAAGTTTGCCAAAGGAAGCAGAGGTATTCACAGTCATAAGCAATAGTTACAAGGGACCTTAAAAAGCATCTTGTTCAGCCAAGCTACCTTTAAAATACGGGGAAATTAGAATAAAAATAGAATGTAAAATTCGTAATCCTTTCTTTGTACTCCACAGTCCCTGACATTCAAAGTAGGTTTTGTTTTTTTTTTTAATTTAAAAATTCAAAAAAGAATTGATACTTAGATTGTCTTAGAATTGATACTAAGTATTGGTTCCAAGGTGGAAGAGTAGAAGGGCTGGACAACTGGGAGTAAGTGGCTTATGTAGGGTCCGGCAGGCAGCTAGGAAGTGTCTGAGAACAGATGTGAGCACAGGTCCTCCCAACTCCAGACCTCACTCTCTATCCACTAAGCCACCTAACTGCCCCCATAAGTAGGTATTTAATAAATGTTTGTGGAAAGCGTATTAAACAGCGGGTGCTTCCTGCTTTCAGGAAGTCAGATTGCAGGTAGACTGACTTTTCTACCCTGACCGACTACAGCTTTTGACTCCTTTACCACTGAGAATAGCCAAAAAGTCTGTGTCCTGAAGCGCCAGGCAGTTCTGGTTAGTGAAGCCACCCAGCAAACTTCTTGAAATATCCCATCCAACTTCAGGAAGGATCACTATCCGCTGCAATATCTAAGAACTCAAGTATCACGTAAACTCCTTGAGTTTCCTCCAGAGGATCAGCTGGCTGCATTAGCACCTGGCATTTATATTTTTTATTTATAATATATTTATGGAACTATTTATTTTACCCCCCCCCCAAAAAAAACAGTTTAGGTCTTACTTAGCCCTCAAGAAATTAGATTTTGCTTTCGTAGGGCAAATTTATGTGACTTCTGGCAAGTCACTTAATTTCCTGAGGCCTCATTTTCCTCATCTGAAAAAAGAATGGGTTAGATGAGAAGGCTCCTGGAATCCCTCCATCTTTACTTCTATAATCTATCTCTTTATCATAGAAGTCTCTGAAAGGACGCCTGAAGTGTTTAATAGATCTTGATTCTGATCTCTTATGGAAAACCTAAGAACTAAGTAGATGCCAGTATTATTCCCAAGTTATCCTATTCCTTACATGTTCTTTAGGATATTGTTGAATGATTTTTGACTTTTCATGACTCTGTTTTCTTGGCAACGCCACTGGAGTGGCTTGCCGTTTCCCTCTCCAGCTCGTATGACAGAGGAAGAAACTGAGGCAAACAGGGCAAAGTGACTTGCCCAGGGTCACACAGCTGGTGTTTGAGGCCAGATTTGAGCTTACGAAGATAAGCCCGAAGCCTTCCTAACTCCAGGACCAGCAGTATATCCACTTAATTGCCCTATTTCTCTTACATATAATTTATTCTGTGCATCCTACTGTGCATACATCATGTACTATGTACATCCTACTATAAAAGGGAAAGTGCAATTACAATTGCAAAGTGCAATATTGGAGAACATGTTAAACATCTTGACTCTGTTAGGTTCTCACCATTTCTGGAATATACAACAAGCCTAATGAGAAGGATTTTCATGGCTTTTTTACATATCTCGGACAGACAAGACAGACAGACAGACACAGACAAAAACACCCCATATGCTGAGAAGGCCTAAAATAGTTTGAAAACTAACTAATATAAAGGAATCCCTCCCAAGAGTTTTTTTTTTTTAATGTGAGTCATATCTATTTACATTTATTGTATCAAAAATTAAAATGTCTCAGTATTATTATGAAAATAATTTGGTCCTCATGAGCCCCCTTGAAAGGCTGTTGAGGACTGCAGAGATCCCCAGACCACATTTTGATAACCATTAAACAAAAGACTAAATGAAGCATATTTTAAAAAAAAGAACTAATGGATGTATTTTCAGGCCAGATTTCATTTGGGGAGAATCGGGTTGGGGATACAGATAGCACTCTGTATCAGTTAGTTTCTTTAAAAATATCAACGCCTTCCCATCACAGCCTCGTGTCTGGCCTGAAGAAACACTCACATATCTACCATTTGGGGAAAAACAAAACAAAACAAAACACTCCCTCCAACATTTTCCTCCCTGGCTACTTCTACTACTAAGCACCCAGCAGCCTGTGAATGAAATAGATCTATTTCCAATGTGAGAGAGAGAGCAGGGGGGGAAAGATCCAGCGTTACTCTCAGCAAAATCCTGTCCACATTCGCCGGGACGTAAGCTATAGACACCCTAATTACAGGCTGCAGGTAATTAACAGACACTCATGATAGCAAACCTGAACATTTAACATGAACAATTAGATATGATATCAGTTGAGGAATAATCAAGTCAGAGATGGGGGTGGGGAGAGAGATGCACAAATTCATGAATGAGGACGGCGTTAAACAGTCAGATATAATTCTGTCCTCTTTCAGCCTCACTAAGAGCTTTTCCAGCAAAGTGCAATGGAATGTATCTTGTCAAACAAGCGGAACCAGAGGACAGAATTGGTAGCTCCGAGAAGGCAATCTTCCTAGTTGTAAATAACCAGCGGCTTTGTGGGAATCAATTAGGTTTCCCTTCTCTTCTCCAGAAGTCCTATTCCGGCACATCCATCTTCTTTCATTGACTTCAGGAGCTGTGCTTAAGAATCTGGAGAGAAGGATCTATTTTTCCCTCCCTCAGTACTTATTGGGGAGTTTCAGATTCTTTCACTTAGAATTCAAGGAGAGTACTTCCAAGTCACTCTTCCTTTTCAAGGAGAGAAAGCTGGGTGAGAATTATGTACTATATTTGGCAATAGGGGCACAAATCTTGAAGAAAATGCAACTGTATCTTCTGAAAAGAGGGAAAAAAAAAGCAAACTCCAGGCCAATAAATACAGCATAGCAGAGTCCCATTAAAAACGATTTATTATTCACAGCTTCAGATAAAACACAGGTCAAATCACACCACCTGAAATTTACAAACCCAATGTAATAACTGTCTTCTCTAACATGGTTAGGTTCCAATGGAAATGTCAGTGATCCCCCTCTGCCATTGTGAAAAAGGCATTTTACTTAAATAACTATCAAATCACCAACGTGGGGCCCTGGCAGTGTAGTTCTTAAAGCTCCCTGGGCATTCTATTCTCCAGTTGTTAAGGACACTGTCCTGGTGCAGGAGAGACGAGCCTGGGGAAAGCAGACATTTATATTCTTCTATTACAGTTTCCATTCTGCTTTGAATACCTTCCCTCATTTGAGACTCAAGAATGACCCTCTGAAATTGTTGTACTTGAGTCTTTTCAGTCATGTCTGACTTTAATGAACCTATTTGGGTTTTTTTTTTTTGGCAAAGATACTATAATGGTTTGCCATTTCCCTCTCCAAATGAGGAAACCGAGGCAAAGAGGGTAAAGTGACTTGCCCAGGGTCACAAAGCTAGTAGTGTCTGAGGCCAGATTTGAATTCAGGAAGAGGAATCTTCCTGAGTTCAGATCCAACACTATTTACTAAGCCTTGCCTTTAGGGAGAGACAATAGGCATTATTGTCGCGCCCATTTTTTCTTCCTTTTATATAATTAATTGATTTATTTAGAATATTTTTCCATGATTCCATGATCTATGATTTTTCCCACCCCTCTTCCATTCCCCTGTCCTGGAGCTGACAAACAATACCACTGGGTTATATGTATCATTGTTCAAAAACGTATTTCCATATTATTCAAATTTGCAATAGAGTGATCTTTTAACACCAAAACTCCAATCATATCCCCGCTGAACCACATGACTGATCATATGGTTTTCTTCTATATTGCCCCCATTTTGCTGATGAGGAAACTAAGACTCAAAGACTTAATAAAAAGTCACACAGCTAATAAACACTTCAGGGGCAATTTGAACCTGGGGCTTCTTGGTTCCAAGGATGAAGATCTTATATACTACTCCAGGATGGTCAAATTGGGTCCCATTTTGTTCCTAACAATATGAATCAACTTAATAAAACTTCTTACATCAAAGCATTGCCCTTAATCCCAGGCTTTTCTCCATTATTCAATGTCTGCCGTTTACAATCAGCATACTTCAGAGGAAAAAAAGAATAGCATCTTGTGCTCCGTGATTCTGTTCATTCTTCCTGACTTGGTAAGCCACAATTTAAAAAGGCAATCGAGGAGCCAGTCAACATTTCTAGTCCAAGGACAACCTCTCTCATCTTTATGAAACAGCCTGAATATATTTCAGTAGCTTCCTAAATAACTTAGGAGAAGCATTTGATGACCCAACTAAATAGGGGTTCTCATCTCCAATTTTTTGGATACCACCAACATGGAAAGTTCAAGTACATTTTGTGAACCATTTAGTTACAGGGCTGCCTCACAACTACTCACAGAAACAGGAAATGCTACTGTTGATAGATGAGAAAACTAAAAATCAAAGAGTCCAAGACATTTGGTATAGTTAGCAAATGGCTGGGTCTGGACCCGGGTCGTTGGACTATAACATAGTAAAGAGAGTGCCAGGCCTGGGGTCACGGAGATGCATCTTCCTGAGTTCAAATCTGGCCTCTGACACTCATTCGTTAACTATTTGCCTCTGTTTCCTCATCTGTAAAATGAGGTCGTGAAGAGTCGGACATGACTGAAACAACTAAAAAACAACTTTGGACATTAGGAAAAGCACTGTCTTTGAAGTCAGTCAATGGATTCAAACGAAGACTCTAATGTTCACTCCCAGTGTTACTGTGGGGCAATTCATTTTAATCTCCCCAACTCCCAGTTTCCTCATCTGTAAAATGAAAGGACCGGAAAAATGGCTTCTCAAGTCCCTCTGAGTACTAGTGATACGACTGACCGGTAAGTTTTTGATAGGGACTAGGGAGTAATGGATAGAAGGCAACTGGATCTGGGTACAAAATTTGCCTTTAAACATTTACCAATAGTTGTGTGATCATGGGCAAACTTTGATCTTTTTTATCTTGGCTTACTGATATGCAAAATGAGTTGGACTCCTCCCTAAAAATCAATGATTTTATGAATCCACTTTCCATAAAAAAAGTTCATGCTAAAGGCAATTAATTAGGTAGTTGTAATTATACCCCCAAACTAATCTTCTAAGTTTATAGATTAATCCATGGCCAATTTTTCCCCCGCAAGGATGAATCTACCCCCTATTCTTACTCCTCTCGCACAGTGAGTAGGGGAATGTGTAGGCATCAAAATACAAATCAACTTTTCTATCAGTCAAAGAAAATCATGGGGAAGATAAAGCTCCTATAAAAGAAATCAGAACTGCAAAACAAAGGCAAATAGCCATGCCTGGTTATCCATGCTACCCTTCCTTTCATTATTGAGACTAGAGAAGTTTTTAAAAAATCTCTTTAGTTTCTCAATTTTAAAACACATTTTTCTTATATTCTCTGATGCCTTTGTTTGTTGTACTTTTGACTTCTGAAAGAAAAGGAAAAGAGATTAATAAAAGCCAAGCTATAGACTAGAGGCAGGCATCAGCTGCCTTGCCATGGTGTCTAAGTCTAAGTAGCTCCCAATCCTATCTTTGCAAGTCACCCCAGGCAGATGAGAGAATAGCGCCCGCTGAGGGAATCACATGTTGAGATTGCATTTTTCACCCTGAGACAAAGGAGTGCCATAAAAAATGCTGAATTTGGATTATTATTCCATTATATTCTACCTGATTACATTAATCAAACTGGTAAATGCTCCTATGGAGGAAAAAGATCGCCTAAAGGTAAAATATTTGAGGTTTGATACTTGCAAGATTAAAGCTGAATACAGTAATTTCCACATAATCATAACGACATATGCACCACTTAATCAACAGGAACACTAGGAAAATTCCAACAACTTAGTGTTAAAGTAATTGGGGGGTTGAGTGGAGGAATCAACCTACAGAGATGAAGAGAAAAATCATAGCTGGTATTAAATACCTTAAACTATCCTGATTCTACATTTCCCCCTTTTATCATGGTATCCCCCAAGATTCTTAAAAACAAATAAAATTCAAACAAACATGCCCCTATTGCCCCAAAAACACTTCAGCAAGAGAGGGCTATTAAAAAAAATCACCCCTAGACTCTTACAAGGTCATAGTTAATTACCAGGTTGCTTTACTTGGGAGTCTCTTCAGCATACCACATTCCCCACCACCCTTAGGATCTGGTGCCATGGGGAAAAGGGGTTGAGTGATGAAGGTTCAACTTCCTTTCCATACCTGAATTTCCCAGAAGTATAGGAATTTGGGTTATAGGTGCTTTCAAACCCCCAAAGGGTAGTAAAAAACAAACAAAACCACCATAGTTTGCCTATCTACCAGGAGGGGTAGTAGGATGGATGTGTGTGTGAGTGATTTCTTTTTACGTGGTTTATTTTTCACCATAGTTAATGAATACAAAATTCCTTAGTGACAAGCTACACAGAAATACAAGCTGCACCAATATCTACAAATGGGATAAAAGAATGTGGCATAATTTTCCAAACCTGGACGAGGTTTTGACAAGTGTTCTTTTGTAATATTTAAAGCATCTGCCTTATCTTATTTTTCTCTAAAAGGACACATTATCCTAAATGGTTGAAATGAAAGGCAATGAGGTTTTATTCTGGTTTCATAACCCAATGCTGGCCATTCCCCCCACTGGGCCACCCCCCAGTGCATTTATTTTCCCTTTTAATTCCTCCCCTTGGAGTAAGCAGGTAAACATAGTAAACTTGACATCATGAAAAACCACTGCAGCCCCAAATGAGTGATGTCACCCCCAGAAACAAGGCTTTCAGAATTCTATCGAAAAACTTCTATTATTAATGCTTTCCGTGACCTATGGAGGTAAGTGAAAGAGAGCTATCAATGGTGCATTTGCCACAGAGCAAATCTGATAGAAGAATCTAAACATAGCAAGGAGGACTAGCTTGCATGCTAAATGGAATCTCATCACATGACCACTTTCATTGTGATGCATGAGTTCATATAAGGACTCCCCAAAGCTACATTATGCAGGAGAATGAAAACAATTAGAAGCTATATTCAGCTCTTCCAACACAAGAGAGACACTATTTCCTGGTAGAGATGCTCAAGGAAAATGGCCCCATGCTTTCCCCCCACCCCTCTTAAACTCTTTTGTCAACAGGTTAAAATATTCAGCAAATCCAACCATAAATGTCCAAGAATGCTTTTTTCCCTCCCAGAGCCTCAGCAAAACACAAATCCCAGAACACTGAAACAAAAGAGACCCAAAGGTTCACATTCTCTAAGGAGAGGAACAGAAATGAGTTATCTTACCTGCACCTACACGTGTTCCTGGATTACACAGAAAGACACACACATGCGGACAAATGACAGGCAGCAACATTTTAATGCTAGGAGGGTCCTGGGAGATCATTTAGTCAGCCTGCTCCCATTAGAACAGATCAGAAAAGTGAGACTTGAAGGGGTAAAACCATTTACCTAAAGACACACACAGCTAGTCAGTGTTTGGCTATGGGCCTGGCTTTCCAGCCTCACAGCACTCCCCTTCTCCTCCCACGCTCCCAAGCAGGACTTGTTTAGCTCTAGCATCTTGGGGCGGGCTTATGCAGACAATCCTCCATGCTAAAAACACAGAGAATGGGGAGTTCAAGAGGCCTTGCTTTTAAAATAGACTCTGGTGACCCACTAATTGCAAGGTACTGCAAGGCCGCTTTGCATGTGCCAGAAAGTGGACTTCCTTATTGGTTGAAGGTCATCGAAGTAGTGGTTTGTGTTTGATGGAAACAGCTACAGTCCAGTCCCATCACTGCTTTCCCCTTTTTCTCAGCACTTGGCATCTACACCATTACTTTGACACAAAGATGTCTCTTGTTCATCCTCAAGATTTTTTTTAAATGCAACCTTTTATGATGATTTTTCCCCCCTTCTGGCCTGGCAATTAAGCTGTGAATTTTACCTAAAAAGTTATATTCTTTCTTTGATCAATTATTGCGCCCCCGCCCCCACCCCATGTCTGGAATGCCCTCCTCACTTGCATGAAACCAGTCTCTTCATTCAAGGTATGGCTCAAACACTCCCTTCTGCAGGAAGCCTTTCTTAACTCCCTTCTTCTGAGGATAGATTGCTGGGTATGCAGTCAGGAGGGCCTGAATCCAAATCCTACCTTAGAGATTTACTAAATGTGTGACCCTGGACAAGTCTCTTAACCTCTGAAGGGACTAGTTTTGTGTCACTGAAGAGGGCATTCCAGACATGGGAGCTAATAAATGATTAAAGAAAGAATACTGTGGGGGCAACTGGCTGGCTCCGAGGATTGTGAGTCAGGCCTAGAGATGGGAGGTCCTGGGTTCAAATCTGCTCTCGGACACTTCCTAGCTGTGTGACCCTGGGCAAGTCACCTAACCCCCGTTGCCTAGCCCTTACCACTCTTCTGCCTTGGAATCAATACTATGCCAATCAATATAGACAGAAGGTAAGGGTTTATATTTTAAAAAAGAAAGAATACCATACAAAGCTCCAGGTAAACAAAAAGACAGGGCAAAAGAAAATTCCTCTCCTCTAGGAATTGACAATCTAATCAAGAAAGACAACAAAACATTATATATATATATATATATATATATATATATATATATATATATATATATATATATAAAAAGGGACGGACAAAGTAGGAGGGAGGGAAGTACTGCAGCCAGGTGGTAAATTATGAGATGCTGTCCAGGGGTCCAATCCTTAAATGGAGGATCTGGGAGGAGCTCTCTGATAGAACTCTCCACCCTTTTCAATTAGAGGCAGGGAGGCACCCAAGGGACAGGGGGACTGGGTAGGTGTGATTGGATCTTGCAGGAAGATGAGTTTCTAGAGATGATGGAGAAGTCCGATGGCAAATATTGAACTACTTGGGATTAACTTTTATAGATTCTCTTCATATTTTTTAGACACATACTTCTATATGCTCTTTATGCCTTGCACTTGTGTGCTTGGTGCAGAGTGGGATTCAGTGCATAGATCTCCTAAATTTCAGGCTAATGCTTTCTCCTCTCCAAGATACTGCTTCTAAAGACTCACCAATATTTTCAACAGCCCAATTCACTCATTAAGGCCACCCCTAATCTCATATTCCATCAGTCCTGGCTCCACTAAACAGAGATAAAACAAATCTATTTTTGGCTAAATATGACCAGAATTCAGGAAAGCCTTTGAAAATTTTAAGTCATCTCAAGATAAAGGCAAGTTAGAAAGGTTTCTCCTTTAGGAGTCTGAATTCCTGAAGACCTTGGGAATGAGATAATGAACAAGATGAAGATAATGATAGATAGCATTTATTAAGTGCAATGAGGCTTCCAAAGCACATTACCTACATTATCTCACTTGTTCCTCAATTCTGTGACTTAGGTGCTATTATTATCCCCATTTTATAGATGAGAAAACTGAAAGTTTTGTAACTTGTGAGTGACTTTGTGAGAAGATGATGGTTATGTGACTTGCTCCAGGTCATGGCTGAGATCAGATAGGTGGTATAGTGGCTAGAGCACAAAAAGCCTCATATAAGGCCTTCTGCATTCAAATCTGGCCCCAGACAAGTCAGGCAACCTTGTATGCCTCAGTTTCCCCATCTATAATATGAGCTAGAGAAGGACAGGGCAAATCACTTTAGCATCTTCACCAAGAAAACCCCAAACTGGGTGATGAAGAATCAGACATGACTTAAAGATGACTTAAGAACAAATATTCCAAAAAAAGGCAAAAGTCAAACCATGATCTCAGGAAGCTTAGAATTGAATGGTCAAAGAAGACTCTACCAACCTGTGCAAAAAGCTTATTCCTGACAATTCTTGTTTTCAACAAAAATTTCACTGACCTGGGCTCTTTGGGAATCTAAAGTATGAAATAATTTTTTTTTGGCTTAAATTATTAAAAAAAAAACCTCATACAATTTATGTAACTCCCTCCCTGCTGTGTGGGAAATTTCTTAGCTCTCTCTCAACCTCCGTGTTGATATTACACAGGCAATCAACTTTCCTGTGGCCACATGGTTTATTAAATATAGTAAAATTGCAAGGAAAAATGTCAAGCACTCCACTCACTTGGAGTAATTGGCCTGATCGTCTCCATACTTACCCCCCACCCCAAGCCAGCACATACTCTTGCGGGTAACAGAAGGAAGGAGGGGTGGGGTGGGGTACCTGAGAATTCTCTTGGGCTTAGGGAGACTGCTTTAGAAAACAAGGAAAGAAGGGGAAAGTATGCCAGGAGTTTGGTACTTACACACATAACAGTGAGGATTCTTTGGAAAAAAAAAACAAAGTTAAAATCAAGGAATGTCAAAATACTTCACAGAGAAGAGATTGTTAAAATATAAATTTCCAAAGAACTCTTGTCAAGAAAATCAGTGGATTTTAGAGATGGGAGGGACCTTAGAGATTTTGTAGCTGGAGCCTTTCATTTTAAACAGTGCCAACTACAGTAGTAGACACTCAAATATTTGTTGAAATCGTGAATCATATTGAAACCGAGAGGGTAGGTGGTATACAGAGCTGGGACTTCGAGCCATGTCTTCTGATGCTCTATCCTCTAACTATACCACACAATTTCCCTGATGTTGTTTTTCAACTTTGATTCTCTTTCGCCCCAATGCCCCCTTCAGTTATTATTGTTGTTGCTCAGTTTTTTAGTTGTGTCTGACTTTACAACTGGTTTTCTTGGCAAAGATCCTGGAATGGTTTGCTATTTCCTTCTCCAGCCCATTTTACAGATGAGAAGCCACAGGCAAACTGGCTTATATGACTTTCCCAGGGTCATACAGTTACTAAGAGTCAGAGGCCAGATTTGAAGTTATGAAATCCCTCAACAAAACAGTCAATTCCAATTGCTTTCTGCCCACCCACTGCCCCAAACTCAGCAATAAAGAAAAAGTTAAGCAACTCAGCAACTTCACCAGAGCATTTATACAACATTATGCTCCCAGAAGTCCAATCCCTTCCCCTGCAACCTTGTTACTAAGAAGAATGAAAAGTGCACTAAGTTTACTAGGATGAAGACTTTGAGACCGACTGACTTCTAGTGTGGTTTCCATGGATGTTACTGTCATTGTGAATTCTGTTCTCTGGACTCAACCTACAAGAGTTCCAACAAACTTTTCATATTTCTTGTTAATACCCAATTCTCTGGCACAGCAGTATTTCATTTATTTGTGTATCAATTTGTTCATCTCTTCCTTCATTTAATGGTGCCCACTTTGCTTCCAGTTCACAAAGACTGCTGATATAAGTTGGGTAGATATAGTATCATTGTTCTCACTGTTTCATACAGTTTAAGAAAAAAATTGTTTTAGAAACCAGAAATTTGGGATTTTAAAGAGAATACCTAAGCTCGTGACTTTGCTCTGAACTTTACCTAGGCAAAGTACTTTATTTTAAAAGGGGAACATTCATCCTATATTCACAGAAATGGTAGAGGGACAAAGAAGGCAAAGGCACTATTAAAAAAAAAAGGTCATAACAAACCTGAAACACCATACACCATTATAATTCAGAGCATGGAAATTTAGAATTATAAATGAAACTGTAGCGTATCAAAAATAAGATTCTATGGTTCCCCTACAACATTTAATACCAAAGAAAAATATCATATAAACCACGTAACTTATTTATCTAGATACAGACAAAAAGACATCTAGTGTTAGCTTGGTTATATTTTTCTTTTATCTTCCCATATTGCATTGATCCATTGACCAATGGCTGAAAATGTTCACTCTGAAGCTTGAAACATGTCAAGAAAGTGTTTCTGAGTACAAAAGACATGCAATTTAAAAGGGCAAGAAATGTTTTCTTTGGTCGAAAGTGAGAGACTACATTTCTCTGTAGGTTTCTCATCTTGAATTTTGTTGGCCTTTTAGCACTTCAAAAGAGAGAGAGAGGAAAAAAAGTAACAGGAGGGTTTTGCTTTTTCTAGTTTCTATTTCTCTGAATGGGGCTTTCCTGTTATATGCATTATGTTTTCCTCCCCACTTAGTATCTAGTTGTCTAGCTTCACTGGTGCTTAAAGACCCAGTAAAAGAGGATTACATGTCCAATTGGTCCAAGATTTGAAAATGTTAATATGAAATAAGTAAAATGCAGGACGAGAAAGCAGAAAAGAGATTACAAGGGGATGGACCCATTATCATTACATGGGATTACATTACAAGGGGATGGACAAATTATCATTACAACAACACAGCTTAGATGAGAGTATGAGATATGCCCTAGTATATAAAAATTATATTCAACTTGTTGATTCAATTAATGAAGGAGCTAGAAATCATTAGATCATAAATCACATAAACACTGGTTGAAGGAACCAAAGAAACTTAGTCTTAAGAGGAAAAAATTTTTTAAAAGAATGATTGCTATCAACCTAGATGGATATCTCAAATGGAGACTTGGGCCATTTTCTATTCAAATGTTTATCAAAGACTCAGATAAATAGAAGACACTCATCAAGTTTATAAGTGACACAAAGATAAAATGGATACTTAATATGATTAACATTCAGGATTTTAAAAAGGCTGATACAGTGAGATGAATCTATAAAACATAATTTAATATGGTAAATATAAAGTCCAATATAGGTTTAAAAAATTAATCACATCTCAGAAGACACAACCTTTCTTGGTCTCAGTTTCCTTGTTTATGTTAGATTTTCTCTGCTATAAGATTAACCTAGAGGGTCTTTATTCCAATCATACGCTATGACCATTCCTCTTCCTCCAAGTCAAACATGCAATGTGGTTCTGGAAAGCAAACACCAAGACTTTACTAGACAGTATCATAGGCAACTCATACTCAACTGTTAAGCTACTGACAGATGTAACATAAAGTTCATTAGGTATTCAAGGCTAGAACGATTCAGTCAAGCTCGACATTTTACACTGGGCTACTATACTATACTATACTATACTATACTATACTATACTATACTATACTATACTATACTATACTATACTATACTATACTATACTATACTCACACACAAATGCGTGCGCACAGAAATAAAACAATGTTAGCAAAATTTCTCAACTAAACAATCATATTACTTTGGACTTGATGAATTTCAGTGATTGAGGGTCAACTAGATAACTACATTCCCATCAGTCAGACTTTAATTACTGAAGAGAAAAAGCAGAGTGTAGTGGCCAGGGCAGTGGACGGAGAATTGGGAGGCTCTAGGTTCAAATCCTGCTTTATACAATTTTGTTGAGTGACTAAGGACAAATGACTTACCTTTCCTGGACTTTTTCTTCTTCCTCTATAAAATGAAGGGGTTAAGGATCTAAGATTCCTTCTAAATCTAAATTTATGAACCTATGATCACTTTTAGAATTAAATACTTAAAAGAAGGAGGAAGAGAATAAACATTTATATAGAGTTTACAATGTGCTGGGCACTGTACTAAGCACTTTATAAATAAATATTATCTCATTTGATCCACAAAAAACAATCTCCCCGAGATCAGTGCTATTATATTTCCATTTTATACAGGTGAAGAAAACTGAGATTAAGCGGCTTGCCCAAAGTTTTGAGACCCAGAAGGTGAGTCTTTCTTGAATCTAGACCCAGTACACTATCCACTGCACCCCTTTGTTGCCTCCAGGTTATGAATTAGTCCCAAAATACTAGGGTTGGCAATGAGCTAAAGGATAATAAGGTCTTGGGAGTACTATGCATTCGCAGAATCAAGGGTTTAAGAACACACATTCTTATACCACTTCATACCTAGCCGATTGGCTAACATGACAGCAAAGGAAAGTAATGAATGTTGGCGGGGATATAGCAAAGTTGGGACATTAATGCATTGCTGGTGGGGTTGTGAATTGATCCAGCCATTCTGGAGGGCAATTTGGAACTATGCCCAAAGGGCAATAAAAGACTGTCTGCCCTTTGATCCAGCCATAGCACTGCTGGGTTTGTACCCCAAAGAGATAATCAGGAAAAAGACTTGTACAAGAATATTCATAGCTGCACTCTTTGTGGTGTCCAAAAATTGGAAAATGAGGGGATGCCCTTCAATTGGGGAATGGCTGAACAAATTGTGGTATATGTTGGTGATGGAATACTATTGTGCTCAAAGGAATAATAAAGTGGAGGAGTTCCATGGAGACTGGAACAACCTCCAGGAAGTGATGCAGAGCGAGAGGAGCAGAACCAGGAGAACATTGTACACAGAGACTGAAACACTGTGGCACAATCGAATGTAATGGCTTCTCCATTAGTGGCAATGCAGTGATCCTGAACAACTCAGAGGGATCTGAAGAACTGTGGGAGTAGAAACACTGAAGAAAAACAACTGCTTGATTACATGGGTCGAAGGGATATGGTTGGGGATGTAGACTCTGGGTGAACATCCTAGAGCAAACATCAACAACATGGAAATAGGTTTTGATCAAGGACACATGTAATACCCAGTGGAATTGGGCATCTGCTATGGGAAGGGGTGGGACAAGGGGAGGGAAAGAATATGATTCTTGTAACCAAGGAATAATGTTCTAATTTGACTAATTAAATAAAATTTAAAAAAACAACAACACACCCTTAAAAGATTCGGAATATGAAGGGGGTTGGGAGTAAGGGGAGAAAAAAGAAAAGAAGATGAGGAAGAAAGAGGAGATGATGATCTTTCACTATTATAAGAAAGTGTTGGGGAAGAAGGGAGAGGTCATATAGACAGTCTGCACCTGCATACTACACTTCTTATATAAGCTAAGTGGAGTCTAAGAATAAACAAGAAAGACAGGAAATCTAATCTATCTCTAGGAACAAATGAAAATTTCTTTGACTATGAAAATAATTTTGATTTGAAGCTAAAAAGAGGAGGGGCATGTGTGCATTTTTGCACACTTCAATGAAATGATTCCCAAGAGCAAGCTACTGAAGAAATGGGCAAAAAAAAAATTTTTTTTAACCATTCTAATAGTTTAAAGAGCTTATTCAAGTGCCACACTTTAAAAATGCCAGGAATTCAACTGCTTAATTTGAGAGCTCTGTAATTCAAGCGCTCAAAATTGAGAAAAGAATACACAAGTAAATGCTTATGATTTCTTCTATGTACAAAGAGGTATTAATATTTACCATCTTTGACTATGTCTCTAGTAAGAGCTACTTAGGGTTTCTATTTCTATCATGGCAGGATAGGGTGAGACACATTATTTGAATGCTGAACATTATTCCCACTTGAAATTATACCAATTGAAATTAAAATTAATTGGGGGGAGTATAGGGTGGTGAGGGGAGGAAGACAGGCATGTTCTCATTTTGTTAAACAAATCCCTTGGAAACAAAGTAGCAGGTACTATGTAGTAAGGAAAACTTGTTAGCAATGAATACAAAATTACTCAGATTCTAGTATGTAGCTTCACTATTTATAGAACACCTTTAAGATGAAAAGAACTCTTCTACTGTCTTACCTGTCCCTTTCTCATCTGAGTTTTCAAAGCCCATTTTTTGATCTGGCATATTCTTCTATTAGCACTCAGACTGATGCTTCTTCAATTAGGTAATTCTTAGGAACAGTGAATGGCTAACAAGGAAGGAAGGCAACTTTACAAGCTCCTGCTTTCTGAAGTTGCTGTGGGGTAAATCAGCCAATGAGAAACCAGAATGCTAATAAATACCTTTTGAGTATGTATCTACATAGACAGATGTTGCATCATAAGGGTGGGAAACCATTTCAGAGTTGAGTTTCAAGAAAACAATGCTATTATTTCTACATACACTGGTTTTTCTTGTTTAAATTTTCTACCTGAAATTCTGCTTGATGATTTTTGGCTTGCCAAAAGAAAAAAAAATCTGCCAAATGATTACTTTGTCACTCCAAGCCCAAAACATCTGTTTTGATTCAGTGATTAAAATATTAAATATTTTTACGTGGAAAATGTTTGAAGAAACAATGACTGGTGTTATTCAAAGGAGCCAAGAATATGGTGGTGCATTTGCTTTAGGTTACTATATAGTGGATATTTATTCGAGTTCTCTTATGTGTGAAATATTGTGAGACCCCAAAGAAGTATAGAGTACCTAGGACTCTAATCCCTGCCCTCAAGGGCACATGAAAAAATTATTTTTATTCACCTGGACAGATAATACAAGTCACAACAATAGGCAATACTAAGGGCACACATGATTTTTATTATAATTTTTAAATAATTTTAATGTTATATAGAATTGATATAAAATAATTAATAATATAGTTAATATAATGCTATAAAATGACAAATATTATATAAATATAATATAAAGGTAGTTTGGGGGCAGTTTCTTCCCAGCTTAAAGGAGTCTAAGGTAAAATTTAAAACTCTTTCTCTTAGCCTAACTCTTTATTACTAACTCGGTTAATTAACTAATTTAAAATATTATCATTACAATGTCAAGCTGTATTTTTCCATACAGGCCTGTCAAAGAATAACCATATTGGTCTTGGTAGATATTGTTAAATGAAACAATGATGTGCGTACAGGTCAGGATCTAGCATGGTGCCTCCCGTACTTTGTTAAGAACTTCCTAAATGTTTGTTGAATTGAAAATCTGGTTGAATCAGTTTTCAGTTATTGTCGGTGAGTCATGAGTCAGGTATGTCCCAATACCTTGGTGTGAGCTCAGGTCACATGTAATTCTGAACTGATGTGGGTCAGGGGCACCATACGTTGTTCTGCTGTGCATCAAGAGGCCGTCTCCCATCTCAGGCTAGAGAAGGCTCACTGAGATTCCAGGAATCCATTCTGCAGAGAAGCTAGCATCTGCTCTAGTACAACGCTTGGAGACCAGCTATCTTAGAATCAGTACGGTGTAGGTTCCAAGGCACAAGTGTAGTCTAGGCAATGAGGTAAATGTGACTTGCCCAGGTTCCACAACCAAGGAAGGGTTTGAAGACAAATTTGAACCCAGGACCACCTGTCTCTAGACCTGGCTGAGACTTCACTGAGACACCCTGCAGCCCCGCATACTGCATAAACCACAATAGCATCTATATACATTTGCAAAATAGTCATACATTTATGGGTACGGCTGAATAGTTATTCAATCTATAGATGTGATGTTTGCTCATTTATTATAATGAACAGTTTAATGAGAGAGGGGTTGCTGGTGTTTTGGAGTTTACAGAGATGAGAGTTCTTATTGAAGTGATGATACTTTCAACATTAGATCTGGCTTTATACTAGGTTTGTTGCAGTATTAGTTTTCCATGCAACAAGTCCAGATGGTGCAACAAATATTTTTTGTTTGGATGTTCAATCCATGCATTTGGAGAGGCAACTCATCTGTAATTTATAATCCTAGAGAGTCGCTGCCACGCAAAATCCTATTGAGACACGAAGGTGATTCTGGTTTTGGGGGCTTAAGATATGGTACTAGTAACAGAATGATTCTTCTTCCTGAGGACCAGCAAAAGCTAAGTAAAATCTTATCTCCAGCAGGCTGGCCATCTGGTGATGAATTTCACTGGACATTCAACAAGGTAAAAAATGCCAAATGGTCCTCAGTCCTGGGTAGCCCCTCTCTACTTCTGCAATGATGATAGCAGAGTAGCAGAAAAGAAAAGAAGGTAGAGGTGATCAGAATCACTCAGTTATTAGACCATCTATAATCTTTTAACAAGCTGTTGGCAGTCTAAATGTGTGATCCTTGTCCAATAAACAATGAATGGACACACCACCACAGGAAATGAATCATAGCAATCTTAACACTTTCGAGATAAATTAAAGCAGAGCAGAAGGGGAAAATAGGATAGTAAAATGGAAGGATAGCCTTTCCTTGAAGAAGGTAGGAATAAAAATAAAAAAAAAAGAATTGTTGAATATAGTTTTATTGTGTGCCCAAAGGCAACAAAGAAATTATTATTTCCTAGTCTGGTGATCTAGTATTGCAGTGCTCAAAAGAACACTGGGGGTGGGTAGCTAGCCAGGCCCAGAGACAGGAGGTTCAAATGCAGCCCCAGACACTTCCTAGGTGTGTGACCCTAGGCAAGTCATTTAACCCCCACTGCCTAGCCCTTACCACTCTTCTACCTTGGAATCAATACACAGTATTGATTCTAAGATATTTGGTAAGGGTTATTTAAAAAATAAATAAAAAGATAACTATGAAAATAACTACAGCTTATGTACCAACATTGGTCACAGATGATGAAGAGAAAGCCAATTCTAGGAGGAACTTGATAAACTCTCAGATTAATTCAATATACTATAATACTTGTGGATGAGAATCAGTAAAGATGGAGGGAAACACACTGGAAATCAAGGGTCAAGAATAAGGAATGAGAAGAGAGGCCAAAGATTTCACCCTTATGCTGACCATTCCAACTCTGGAAATAACTTCTCCAAGAAAATAATTGTTAGGTGCTGGTCATGGTGAGAACAAAATAATCTCACCTCAAAGGAAAATAATTACATATACTTATAACTGATGCTTGCAGCCATTCCCTGAAACAGCTGTGTATAGTCAGACAACTGACTTGTTAAAGCAAAGATCAAAATTAATATAAGCTAAAAGAAGGCTAACGAGATAAAGATATAATATGCAATTTTAATCTTTTCAAACAAACTGCGGTAATGAAAAGTGACTAATGGATAGGAAAAAAGGGATTGACATCAATTACCATACAGGGAGAAGAAAAAAGCTTAAAAGCACCTTAGTCAACAAACACTTGGCATGTTATCTAAGCAAAAAGAAGTGGCTAACAAAATAAACTTGTTTGTAAAGTCCTATGGAGACAGGTTAAATAATAGTATGAACAGTAAGTATATAGCACTGAAAAGAAGGGAGGATAAAATCAAGTTTTTTCAAAAGTTTGATAAGAGACCCAATTAAATAAAATTATCACAAGAACATTTAAGGATGAAGATGAAGGTGGACAACAGAAAAAAAAATGGAAAGACAGGTAAAGATTTTTATAACAAATATTTTTCATCTTTTTTTAATTTTTAAAATCAAGTTCGGTAAAAGTACTGTACTTGGGAGTCTAATATCATAGTCTAAGATAAGGGCACTGACAAGGCAGGAAGGGGCCAAAGAGAATACAAGCAGGAAAAGCTACTGGATTAGACCAAGTGTAAACAGAAGAGGTCTATGTTGTAGACAAGATAACTTTGGGGATGGAGAAGGAAGGGAAAGTGTGATGGGTATATAGACTTTAATAACACCAAAAAGGACAACCAGGAAAACGACATTAAGTATATATGTCTACTTTCGTATGTAGAAAATGTCTGTGAAAATAACACACACACTGAGAATCTCCGGACAAAGGTATTAATAAGGAGGAAATAGGCTTTCACAATGAGTATTGTAATGTAGACCATGTTTTTATTATCAGACAACTGACTGGAAGATAGAGAAAATACCAGCTCTTATAACACTTGTTGTTTGTTAATTATTTTAAAAATCAATTGATTTGATAGAGTAAATGCCTTAAAGGCACTATTCTGAGATTGTGTTACCAATCCACGGATCAAAAACACAAGATTCCTTGAACACAGAAATTACTTTGTTCAAGTAATCCTCTGACCATCAACACCAGAAATAAAACAGAGCACATGCTTGCCAAATAACCAATGTCACAGAGATCCAGGGTGGAGTTCAAGTTGAACACGGATTTCTTAAGAGCTGTGAAGTCCTCTAGTCACTCTTATTTGTGAGTGACATTGGGCTGGTTGTATCAAATGATTGCAAACCTTCATAGAAGACATGTATGTCCTCAAAAGAGTTTGGCCTGAGGATTCACACAAGAAAAAACAAGTGGATTAAGAATATTGCCCAGATTAAGATGCAGTTGGACAGACAGATCTACGTAGAGCTTGTGTGTGTGTGTGAATGAGAGAGAAAGAGAGAGAGAGAGAGATGGGGAGAGAGAGAGAGAGAGAGAGAGAGAGAGAGAGAGAGAGAGAGAGAGAGAGATGGGGAGAGAGAGAGAGAGAGAGAGAGAGAGAGAGAGAGAGAGAGAGAGAGAGAGAGAGAGAGAGAGAGAGAGAGATGCGCGTGAGAGATGATTTCAGGAAATTGCAAGGCTCCTTTTTATGTTCCCAAACTTCTCTCTAAAACAAACACTTGTCTTTTTCATACCAATACTCTATTGATCTTACCATATCATTATATAGCACAGAACACAATGGTCACTGAAGAAATGAAAATAAGTATTACCCAGAGGGCAACAGTTACAAATAAGAAACTTCAGAACAAAGGGGTAAAGTTAACTCATCAGAGAAGGGTAGAAAGAGAAGATGACCTAGTCATCTGCAAAGGGGAAGAGATAAATGAATTAATGTATAATCCTGCTACTCCACTGGAATTCTCACAAAGTCAGAGAAAAGAAAGTAGGTTTCCAGAGCGCATTGGTTGGCAAAGGAGGGAGGGAGAAAGTGAGTTAGAGTTACATTGGAGGTGAAGTAGGCATGGATGAGTGACAATCTACATCATTAGAAGGAATATACAGATCAAAGAGGACACAGACCCTTTTGGGTAGAATGGCCTGGTTATAGAAATCTACTGAAAGAAAAGGCATCCGATTCTTCTGAAACTCTGTAGTTTTGAATCAGACAATTCTGAGTACTCCAAAAGAGCCATACAAAGCCAAACTGTTATCCATGAGAAATCACATTTGTTAACTTGGAATAGATAAGGCAGATGGTCCACTGCAAGAGAAGCTATCTCATCAATATAAACTCATCTTAAAAGTCCAGGAAAAGTACTTTTTATTGGCACAAATAAAAGCAGTGAAAATGGGCATAAAAATGTCACATTTTGTTTGGAGGTAAATAAAAATAAGGAGGGCAATATATGATATGAATATGGATTCAGAGATTCCTTGTAACTCTGGAGTCCTTGTCCATGGCATGGGGTTTGGATAGCACTGTCCTGAGGTTCTAGAATCCTAAATCTGAACTCCAATACGGTATTGTTTGATGGTATGTAGGTTAACACTACTGTGAATGTGAGATTTGGAGCAGGTCTATGCCATCCTAAAATATTATTTTCTCCCCCAATGAACACATACTCTACAGGGTCAGCAAAGGGGAAACTGTTGAACATCCTCCTGTGAAACAGGTTGGAGTGGCCAGAAGTTGGGCAGAGAAACAACAAAAAAGGAGATATTAATCTTTTACGATGGTAATTTCTTTCTTTTTATCAATCCAGTTCATCATCTTATAATTCTTGCTAGGTATATGTCTATTTATAAAAATCCATACTGTTCAATTCTCAGACATGCTATTATTTACAAACTTTCAAGCAGCACGTGCAATCTCTCTCTCTCTCTCTCTCTCTCTCTCTCTCTCTCTCTCTCTCTCTCTCTCTCTCTCTCTCTCTCTCTCCCTCCCTCCCTCCCTCCCTCCCTCGATTCGGTAGCAGTTTATAGTCCTGTTATGTACCTGGACTACATTTATCTGTGTACATGTCGAATATAAGCTCTTAAGTGCTGTTGTTCAGTCATGTTCGACTCTTCGTGACCCCACTGGGGGGGTTTTCGGGCAAAGATACTGGAGTGTTTTGCCATTTCCTTTTCCAGCTCATTTTACAGATGAGGAATTGAGACAAACAGGGTTAAGTGACTTGCCCCGCGTCACACAGCTGGGAAGTGTCTGAGGCCAGATTTGAATTTGCAAAGATGAGTTTTCCCAACTCCAGGCCCAGCACTTTTGCCAATGTACTTTATCTAGCTGGCTGTTAAAAAGTAGATAGCAGGCTTTATGAATCATTGCATTTCTCCACCAGTTTTTGAGCACAGGAAATGAATGGATAGATGAATGAAAAAAAAAGGCATTTTAAGATCTTAATAAGTGCCAAGAAGATCCTAAATCCTTAGGATACAAATTAAAGGAGGCAGACTAGTCCCTGTTCTGAAGGACCTTAAATTCAATAGATAAAAGCAACACATGAAGGGGGAAACTAAGAGTTGGAAGGAAGGGAACAAAAGAGAATTAAGTGGTATGGTTTACAAAAGGCCAGGAAAACCATAGGGCTGGCTGGCTCTAGACATGCCAAGCTTGCCTATCAGAACCCCAAGGTCCCAGGGACAAAGTCTGAGTGTCGCTGAGAAGAGAGGCAGAGTGAAGGCAACACAAATGGGAAATGGACAAGCACTAAAAGCAAGTGGGGCAATTTAGTTTGGATTGGGGGTGGAGCAGAGGAAAGAAATAACTCTATTCAAATATTTGAGGGGTTGCCATGAGGAATATGGATTAGACTGTTCTGCTGGGCCTCACAGAGCAGAACTGGGAGAGTTTGCAGATAGGCAGACAGATTCATGCTCGACCTAAGAAAACAACCTTCCAACAATGAGCGCTATTCAAAAAATTCGCTGGACTTCATTGCAGCCTGAGTTCTCCCTCGCTCTAATTCTTCAAGTAGAAGGGTGAATGACTATTGTGGTAAATGGCGTTCTCGGTTAAGTATGGATTGGACTAAATAGCCTTTGGAAGAAGAGGGGCTATACCCTTCATCTTGTACAATCGATCGATCTTGAGAGGAAGTAGGCAGACAGATTGCTAGACCTGGAATTAGGAAAATCCAAGTTCAAATGAATTCTGCCTCAAATAAGACTAGTCACATTTCTAGCAACATGATCCCGGGTAGGTCAGTTAACAACTCCCAGCCTCAGTTTCAGTGTCTCTAAAACTGGGGATAATAATGGCACCATCTCACAGGGTTGATGCCTCAAATGTGATATAGATACACACATATACAGACCTTATATGTACATATATATTGTGCACACAGAAAAATTTACACACGCAGTTTTGTGCACATATATTGAGTGGCAAATGAATCATTTGATTTAGATATAGAAATATAGATAGATATGCGCTCTCTCTCTCTCTCTCTCTCTCTCTCTCTCTCTCTCTCTCTCTCTCTCTCTCTCTCTCTCTCTCTCATATTTACTTCAAAATCTCCCCCAAATATGTATATATCAAATACATGATGTAGACTTTAGGAAGGGGAATAAAATGAAATTACTTTGAGACATGAAATGCCAATCTGGGTTTGTTTTGGTCTAGAGACAATGGCAAGATTAGGGGGCAGCAAGGAGGGGCAGCTATGTGACAGATGGACTGTTCAGGCAAGACACCAACATCAGGGAGATTGGTTTGGAGGCTTCTATGATACTGCAGAGGACTAGTGTTGAGGGCCTTAGCCCAGGCAGTGTGAAGAGTTATCTGATGTTTAAGATGTCTTGGAGGTAGAATCCATAGCAATTGGCAACTGATTTAAGATACAATTACTTCTCCTTTGGCTTTTGTAAAACTCAGATTTCTCATCTCTTTCTGCAGTATTTGAAATCTGACATATTATTTGGTAAAAACATGTTCATTTGACCCGAGTCCAGTGTTTTGGCAGCCAGAACCTGAGGTAGATCGATCAATGATAATCAGGCATATTGGAGATATATACCTCAATACACCTATACTACATATTTATAATATGTGTATTATAAATATGTAATAAAATAAAGGCAGTTTCCAAATTATTAGCTTATTTTCTGGTCATTGCGGAGGGGAAAGGAGAAAAAAAGATTTATTTTGTGAATGCAAGGACTCTGCTGAGTTTGGCTGGTCAGTATCAATGAATTCAGGTCTGGAGAGAGAAAAGCTATCCTTCAGCCACAGAATGAACTCTTAACCCCAACCAGCAATCTGCAAATTGTATACTCCAGGAAAGGATTTTGCATACATTAGGTCAAAGTAATTTTTTAAGTGGTAGAAACAATCCAGAACTCACCCTTCCTCCTTCTCTCTTTTATCAGGACAGCAGAGACTCCTATTAATGTTATTGGGCTTTGAGAAGAGCAAACATGAACCAACCCTGAGTGGATTAAATGTGTCCTATGTGTGATTCTGGGAATGAGTGGGTCCCTGGATTCACATGTATGTAGGCAGATAACTAGATGGTATAGTGGGCAGAATGTCAAACTTGGGAATAAGACAAACTTGAGTTTGAATCTTGCCCTTTTCTTTTACAATCTATTTTAATGCATCTGAATATACCACCTAACCTATTTTCAATTACAATTTCTCCTCTGTAAAATAGGGATAATTCTAGCAATCTATTGTTTAGGGTTGTTGGAAGATCAAATGAGATAAAATGCTAGATTTTAAAAATTATTGTTGTTTTTTTTAAAACTGTAACTGATGTTCTTAGGAGAGAGGAGAGAACACACCAAGTACAGGCAATTTCCCACCCTGGGCACCCTCTATTGCATTTACCATTTCCAAATATGTCTTGTCATTATTTCTACATATTTTATTTTTCCTAATAGCTTGTAGGCTCCTGGAGGGCAAAGAACTGTGCCCTTTCTTTCTCAGAACCTAGCACAGAATAATATGGGTGAATTAAACAAAGCAGCTTTGACTTTGAAATGAACCTTTGCTAGGATGGTAGTAGTTTACTGGGATGCATTGGTGAGAATTGTCTATTGATGGTTTTAATTTTCTATGATTTACAAAGTAAATAAGACTCCAGAAAGAATGAAATAAGTGGTAACACTAAATCTCTGGAAGAAAATGCTACTACAATTTACATAAACTCCCATCATCTGAGTGCCAGGACTAATGTTACTCAGAGGTATTCTACTATTTAATTCTATGAAACGACTCCATCTTAACTGTAATGGTCTGTTGACATACGATGCCATGGGCAATGTCACTGGAATGTTGTTTTAATTTTAAGCTCCCAATTTCTTTCTACATCTATTTTTTTTCCTAATTTAAAGAGCTGCTGGGTTCCATGAATATAACTAAAATTAATATTTTGAGTAAGTTAATTCAAGCGATACATTTTTGTCTGCAATACACATTTATAAAAAAATATGTACATATTTAACACATTTCCCAATCTTGAGATTTTCCCCTTCTGAACTGTGTGAAGCAGGAAAGAGGGGGAGAGAGAGGAGGAGGCAGAGTGGGGAGAGTGCTGAATTTGGAGTCAGAGAGAGTTGAATTCAAATGCTGCCTCAGATATCTAGCTGTGTGACTCTGGGCCAGGTCATTCAACCTCTATTTGCCTCAATTTCCTCATTTGTAAAAGTGTGGAGTTTGTCAGCAATTAGCTTACAGGGCTGTTGTGAGGATCAAAGGAGACGATTTTTTGAAAGTGCTTTGCAGACTGTTAAGTGCTATATAAATGCTAGTAGTGGTTGTCGTCAAGGAGGAGGAGGACGAGGAAGGGGAAGAGGAAACTGTGGCAATGGGCACTGCAAACTTTAAAGCATTATATAAATGTGAGTTATTTAGTAGCACTAGTGTTGGTGTGTGGGCAATGGTTCGGGCAGGTATTATTATTACTCCCACTTTACAGATGAAGAGACTGAGGCCCAGAGAGGTGACTAACTCTGAATAAAATCTATTAAGGGAAAAGGAGCACATGCTGACAAGTCCTGGGCTCTTTCTAATATACAAAATGATCTGACACCTAGGTGGCCCAGGGGATAGAGGGCCATGCCTGGAGTCAGAAAGACTGATTTCCTAAGTTTGAATCTGGCCACAGTCACATACTAGCTGTACGTGACCCTGGGCAGGTCACTTGAGCCTGTTTGCCTCAGTTTCCTCATCTGTAAAATGTGGAGAAGGAAATGTCAAACCACTCCACTTATCTTTGCTAATGAAACTCCAAATGCTGTCACCAAGAGTTGGGCAAGTTGCTATGACTGAACAATAAAAATTTCTATAATATCAAACTTCATGTGACACTGAGGATGAAACCCCATGGATGGCCCGCTGTCACCCGAAAGTCATCATGTTCAGCAGGAAGCTCCCCTAACGTGCCCCTCTCCAACCTACCAAGGCCCTCAGAGGCATCCTATTTCTCCTAATCCCTCGGCCCGAGAAACTTCAGCTTTCCCCTGCTTTGCCCTCTTTATCCAATCTGTCACCGAGTCTTGTCACCTTCTTTCATTTCTGTAACCACGTCATAATCATTTCATGTACCACTTGTGTCATCATCTGCAAGGACCCACCGCTTCCCTCCAGCCTGTGGCCGCTGCTAAGATTTGCCGTCTCCAGTGGGTAGGCGGGAGTGGGCTCCATGAAAAAATAGGGGGGAAAGACCCCCCAAACGCCTCACCTAGCTCCCTCCTGAAGAGACACGGATGGGATCATGGTAGTCAAAAGGGACAACAGGACTCCCCAGACAGAAACCCTTTGGCTGAACATTAGAAATATTAGAAGGTTAGTGACTGATACCATCTGGCAAGTTGCAAAGAATTATGGCAGCCACGATCCAGGGAGAAAATAGAGGGTCAGAGAAATCACACAATGATGTGTTTAATGATTTGCAAAGCCAAGACTCAATGCCGAGGCGTTCTGGACGCACTACTGACCACGCCACTTCTCCAAAAATGAGCATGAGGTGATAATAGCCTTTTTAGAAAGGTAATTTTAAAAATTTTGCTCATGGCAAACACAACCCCTAAAAGGGGACATTTCTGTGCACAAATTATAACATTAGAGGAGTTAATATGAAACTTATGAGGGGGCAGGTCAGTGGCTCAATAGATTGAGAGTCAGGCCTAGAATGGGAGAATGGAAGTTCAAAGCCGAACCAAGATTGCTTCCTAGGACCCTATGTAAGTCACTTAACTCCTGTTAAGAAAGAAAAGAAAAGAAAAGAAAAGAAGAGAAGAGAAGAGAAGAGAAGAGAAGAGAAGAGAAGAGAAGAGAAGAGAAGAGAAGAGAAGAGAAGAGAAGAGAAGAGAAGAGAAGAGAAGAGAAGAGAAGAGAAGAGAAGAGAAGAGAAGAGAAGAGAAGAGAAGAGAAGAGAAGAGAAAAGAAAGGAAAAGAAAAGAAAAGAAAGAAACTAGCAACATATAGCTTGCCCTTTTCAAAAGTATATGCTAAAAAATAAATCAAAAGTATATAAAGTCAAAATGTTCTTTTCAAACCCATTCTGCTTGTTTTCCTCTTAGCATTTTGTTTTAAATGCTTCAAAGATTTTTTTTTAAAACCCATACCTTCTTAGAATCAATACTGTATATTGGTTCTAAGGCAGAAGAGTGGTAAGGGCTAGGCAATGGGGGTTAAGGGACTTGCCCAGGGTCACATAGCTAAGATGTGTCCGGGGCCACATTTGAACCCAGGACCTCCTATCTTTAGCCCTGGCTCTCAATCCACTTAGCCACCCAGCTGCTATTCCCCAAAGATATTTTTTTGTATTCTCGTTTTGGCAAACTTAGGGTAATACCTTTCCCATTAGTATTCCCACTGCCTAAAGTGGAAAAAATTGTAATCAATAAGCATAGTCAAACAAAATAAATACACAAATTGGCCACATTTAAAGATGTGTGTCTCATTTGGCTCCTTATATCTACCACCTCTCTGGCAAGAAGCAGGAAGCTTTACTCAATCATTCGGACTGGCCAGAGTTCTTTAAGTCTTTTAAAGATGCTTTCCTCGTCCCTGTAGAAAGACCCTTGTCAATTATTCCCCAGGTTCTGTTCATTTACTCGTAGAAATCTGCCGTTTCCCCAAACCATTCTTACTGTCACCTCTTAATCACACAGTCCATTCCAAATACCTTCCTAGGCATAATCTGCTCAGTCATTCCTCAAACGATGGACCCTTTTCCTCAACATTCTTTGAACCTTTTGGAGTATCGGCCTACTAGTGGCCTTGCTGGGCCCAGGGGGATGCACGATTGAGTGACTTTGGGGGTCAAGTTCCAAACTGCTTCCCCAACAGTGGTTCCCCAACAAGTTCTTTTTCAATGACAAGATGGCCATCTCTCATTTGTAGAAGACGTGTGACTCTACAAAGGCTTTTGCACACATCACATCACTAAAAAGATGCTGCATTTTACATTCAATGCTGGCAAAAAAAAAAACCAAAAACGCTAGCAAACAAAAATAAAGGTACCATAATTTCTCAGGAATAGGAAGGGAGCATTGGACCATGCATCTGCAGAAGGCTGAATATGGGGTCCTCAATGAGGATAGTCTCTGACACTTCCCTTGTGTCCCTGGGCAAGGAACAGATTTTGTTTATTTGGGTCTTCGTTTCTTCATTTATAATATGAGGGGGTTTGGGTCAGACCTTTAAGTTTATAACTCTCTTTCTGAAAATAAACCCATTATGCACTTGCCTGGGTATGTGAATACATGACAATGTTCCTAGAGGAAAAAGTGCTGACGAGAGGCACAATGAGCATTTTCTTCACATTAAGACACAGCATGGCAAAATGGAACAAAAGTAAAATTGATAGAAAAAGGATGATAAGAATGGAAGCCCTGCATTAATTATCAATTACTCATTAGAATTAATTCCACTTTTCAAGAGAACTAATTCTCTGTAAATATCTAGAAACAAAATTAAAATTCTATTTTAAAAAATGGTTTAAGACTGGAATTTTTTTCTGAATAGCAGAGGGTCACAGATACAGCCAAACTCAATAAGCCGTGACTCTGAGCAAGTCATTTAACTCCTGTTTGCCTTCATCCACTGATGAAGGAAATGGCAAACCGCTCCAGGGTCCTTAGCAAGAAAACCCTATGGGCCACAGGGGCAGGAAGAGTCAAGATATCATTGAATGGCTGAACAACAATTACAACACATAGAAAACTTCCTTGTTTAACCCAAGTACAAAGAGATCGTCATCCTGGATATTATTCGAAAGATTATATGAAAAAGGTCAAGCCTATATATAAAACACCCACAATTCAAATTCTTTCATAACACACGTCCTTATCTTTAGAAACACAGAGTACCCCACATTTCTTGATTCATTACTTGTTCCCAAATTTGATCAGAGATATTTAACTTTAATTAAAATTCTCTTCATATCTTTTGCTAAGATCTGAGGTCCTAGTCACAAAACCAGCTGGCCATTGCTTCGCTTTTGCCTCCATTGACCATATCTAGTGCTGTAAAGTCCTGTGACTAAAATGCTTATGATTATTTGTCTAGGTAGACACAGCTCCTCCTACAATCATAAGTTAGCATTTATGTAGTGCTTTAAAGGAAGTAAAGACCTTTATAAATATTTCCTTATTTGATCCTCACAAGATCCATGGGAGATGAATGATATTAATTCTAAGTTTTGAAATAAATATATTTTATTTAAGCACATGTAACACATTTTAGAGGGAAGGAGGGAAAGGAGAAAAGGAAGAATTTATAAATTGCTTACAATATACCAGGCACTGTGCTAAGAACTTTACAAATATCTCATTTGAGCTGTGCAACAGCACTGAGAGCTATCAATTGAGCCCATTTTACAGGCAAGGAAATTGAGGCAGATTTAGAAATAATTAAACTAGGGTTGGACAGTTAATAGGGACCAGAGCCGCTTCTAATTTTAGGTCTTCCTGACTCCAGGCCCAGTTTCTCAATGTAGCTGTCTTTAATTGAGCATGGCACTGTGAAAGGCATTTTCCTCATAACCTGCTGCTGAGATATAAGGTATTAGGTTATTATTATCCCTATTTTTAAACTAAAAAATAAATATCAAAAAACTCCGGAAACCCTGAGGTCAGGTGATTGTCCAGAACTACAGAAAACTACAGATGGGCAGAGAAGGGACTTGAATGGAGGCCCCTTGGTTCTAAGTCTAACAACTTTCTATTATATCAAGCTACTCATCAATAACAATTTACATTTTTTTTAAACCCTTACTTTCTACCTTAGAATCAATACCATGTATGGGCTCCACGGCAGAAGGGCAGTAAGGGCTAGGAAATAGGGGTCAAGTGACTTGCCCAGGGTCACCCAGCTAGAAGTGTCTGAGGTCAAATTTGAATCCAGGACCTCCTATCTCTAGGCCTGGCTCTCAATCCACTGGGTTATACCCTAATAATTTAGAATTATAAAGCGCTTAAAACTTTACAAATTACTTTCCTCTGTAACCCTGCAAAGTGGGCCAGAAAGTCATTTAAGGCATTTTTTTATTCTTATTTTGCATAGGAAAAAAATCTGAATGAGAGAATTATGTGACTTGCCCAAGCCAAACAACTAGTCAATATCAGAGCCTGAACTAAAACCGCCGCCCCCTGGGACCCACTGTCTGGTGATAACACACGCCTTTGCTTTTCAGGATGTCTTTTATGACCCATCGGTCAGTTGTCAAGATGTATTTATTAAGCACCTACTCTGCGCCAGCGCCATACTAAGCACGGGGTCAGGTCCTTGCCTTCGAGGAGCTCACAAACTAAGGGAGGAGGCAACAAGCAAGCAAATCTGTATCAACAGACTGTAGAAGAGGAAAATGGAAAATAATGACAGGAGAAAGGGGGTCAGAATGAAATGCTCTCTGCAGAAGGGGGGATTTTAGGAAGTCATTAGACAGTTTGGGAAGTCAGGGATTTTCAGAGAGAGCCAGAGAACGTCTGGAGCCAGGGGATGGAATATCTTTTTGTGCAACAGCCAGGAAGCTAGTGTCATACTAAAGAGCATAGGGTAAGGGGGGGAAAGGCAAGTGGCTGAGTGGCTTCAGAGCCAGGCCTGGGAGGTGGGGGAGGGTTGGTGGGTCCTGGGTTCAATTTTAGCTTCCCACACTCCCGAGCTATGTGATCCTACTAGGCAAGCTAATTATAATTGCCCAGCCCAACCACACTTCTGCCTTGGAACTGGGACGTATTATTGATTCTAAGACAGAAAGTAAAGCGTTCAGTGCATGGCTGGGAGAAAGGTTCGAGAAGCAGAAAGAAAGGGCAGGGCTAGATAATCAGAATGTCAGAGGAGAGGTAGTAGGGAGCCAACAGAGGTCACTGAGTAGGAGAGGGACCTGCCTAGACCTGTACTTTAGGAAAATCACTTGAGTGGCTGAATGGGGGACAGACTGGATAGAGGAGAGGCTCAGTGAGAACCTGGACCAAGATGGCGGCTCTAAAAGAAGAGGAGAGATGGTGCAAAGGGGAAACCCACAGACTGTGACCACACTTTGGATATGGGAAGTGAGCCAAAGGCAAGAGTCCTGGTTAATACCTAAGAGATGAGCCTGAGGGCACAGTGGGTGGCCCTAGGGCGGGGGGGGGGGGGGGGGGTGGGAGTTTGGAGGAAGGACAAGCAGCAAATCTCAGCTCATCCAGCAGATATTTATTAAGCATCTACTATGTTTCCTACCATATTATGGGACTATGTTCAGTACCCAGAAATACAAAGCTTAAAACAAAACGGTCCTTGATCTCAAGACATTCCACTGGGGATAACTGGGATAATATATGCCCAATTTATATACACATTATAATACACACAATTATACACATATATAATCTATACACATAATAAAAGCACTTAGACACATTACAATACACACATTTATACACATAAGTACATACATTTATACATATAACAGATATATAATATATTCATACATTATAATACACATTTATACAAATGAATACATAACACTCATATATACACATAACATATACATTTATACATATTGTAATACATACATGTATACCCATAATGTGTACACATACATGCATGCCTGCACATAATAATTATACTGCATATTTATGAATTACACACACGTGTATGCACATAGGTGAGGCAGGAAACGTCACCTTCCTAAGTTCAAATCTGGCCTCAGAAGCTGGCTGTGTAACTCTAGGAAAGCCAATTTAACCTTGTTTGTCAATGTTTCTTCATCTGTCAAATGAGCTGGAGAAGGAAATGGCAAACCACAACCCCCAGGTGGTGCTGCAAAGAGCTGGACATGACTAAAAACAAATGAACAGAAAAAAAAATTACAGTGCACACATACATGTGTATATGTATATGTGAGCCAGGGATAGTATGCATAAAAGACAGGCATGCCTAGAAGACGGGCAAGTCTTGCAGCAAGAGGGAGAGATGACCGGACAGTAGGGCTGAAGTGCTAAAATGTGTACCTACAATACGTTTAGAGC
The DNA here is from genome assembly GCF_027887165.1 of Monodelphis domestica. Lineage (NCBI taxonomy): Eukaryota > Metazoa > Chordata > Mammalia > Didelphimorphia > Didelphidae > Monodelphis > Monodelphis domestica. The sequence goes on along the minus strand of NC_077227.1, from coordinate 232,955,868 downwards.
ACAAGTGATGTCCCACAGAGCACTACACGTATCTGCTAGGGAGCACGAGAAAGTGTCGCACCATTGCATTATTGCACCCACTATTCTCATAGGTCCACTAAAGTATTATGTATACAGGCATGTGTACATCTATCACAGACTATCAAATATCATATACTTAAGACTCCACAAATTTACTTTATATACATAAAGACACAAATGTATTTTCTACGGATGTCTGTATGTACTTCATCTCCTCCATTAGAATGCAAACTCTCTGGAGAGCAGAGATTATTCTTCCTTTGTATTTGTGTCCCCAGCTCACGGCAAAGTCTGTCAAACAGTAGAAGCTTGGTAAATGCTTATTGATTGATAATAGGTAAGTTTATATGTCATATAGGCTCATTCTAAAATGTCAAAATAAAATGACATTCCATTTTTCTCTTATTCCTCCCAGTCCCTTCCAAATCAAGCCAATTCTATCTAGGCTCAGACTTAACTATTGCATCATGGAGGATGGGGAAGGGCATAAGAAGCTCACGTTTTACTTATTTTTAGAATGCTACACCTAACAACTTGATATAATCATATAAGAGATCAAAATAAATATTCTAGAATGGATAAACCAGGTACCATATAATTAAAAAATGTTGATCCCTGAAGCATTTAAACAGTCAAATTACTTCCAAGTTTTCTTGATGTCTGATATCTAAAAAGCATGTTTGCTTAAAAAGTTTTTCTAAAACGCTTGCCACTATCCCATCTCTAAAGCCTCAGAGCATGGCGTGGAAGTGACTGTGGATTACGGGAGGCTACAACTATCGGATTTCAAATTTTGGAGGGTCCTGACTAGTTGGAAAAGCGTCAGATCCAGGGCTGTGTCTTAGTTGTTTGAGGATATATTGAATATATATTTCATACAAGACTGGCCACAGGGTAATGGATTTTTCTACCATAGTGACACCTCCAAATCACCTACTAAGAGATAAAAGGTTGGACTCTGTATCAAAGGAAGGAGTACTGAAATCAAAGAGCTCTGAAGTATTAACATACCCCTAAGTAATCTTGGAAAGATAAAATCACCATTGTTGAAACTTTTCAGGCATATCTGGCTCTTTGTGCACCCTTTTTGGAGTTTTCTTGATAAAGATTCAGGAGTGGTTTGCCATTTCCTTCTGTAGCTTATTTACAAAGGAACCAGAGGCAAAAAAAAAAAAAGGTGAAATGACTTCCCGGGGTCACACAGCCAGTGAGTTTATGAGACTGAATTTGAACTCTGGTCTTCCTGACTCCAGGCTCAATGCTCTATTCACTGTACCACCTACCTGTAAAGACACGAATGACTGCAGACTTCAGGAGGGCAGCTAGCTACATGTTTAGCAACAGCCACACACCCAGAGCATAGTTGTGGGTGGGTTTCAAACTCTGGAACCAGGCACAATTCTCTTTCTAATGCATAGGTCAGATCATGCCATTCTTATGCTCAAAAAGTTTCAATGGCTTCCCAATTGTGTATTCAAGGCTAACTGCCATCACAGGATCATTGAAACAAATGGAAGATCCTTTAGGGATATCTACTTCAATTTAGTTTATCTCCAAAAAATGTCAGAAGACTTCCAATGGGGTACTTTATTTAATATTTCTCATCACCTTATACTCCCTACGACCAACTCAAAATGGACACATGTGGGTCATTCTTCAAACCCTGTCCTCATTTTCCCTTCTCTGGGTCTGAACAACTTCCTCTTGTCTCAGTACTCGTTGAATACATTCTTCAAGGACTAGCTCACATGCAACAAACCTTTCCAGAAGCCACCAAGAGTTTTTCCTCTCTCCTCTAAGCGTGATATTTTGTACCCTTCGTATGTCCTGAGAACATTCAATTTTTTACTATATTTGTGTTCCCCCATCTCTTCTCCTTTAGGAGATGATAAACTTCTTGAGGACGGGAACCATTTCTCATCCATGTCTATTGTTCCTTCAGTTCTCAGAACAATATAATTTTTAAACCATCACCTTCAATTTTAGAATCAATCAAATTAAAGTAAATATTTATTGAAATGGACCCAAACAGTCCACTCCACTGGAGAGTTCCTTGTTCTGGAACCATGAAAAGTTCACCCATTCTTACTATTTTTGTCATGCTGTATAGGCAAGACCATTAAGTTATTTTTAAGTCCCCTGCAAATCTGAAGATCTTATGTATGTCTATAGTAAGAATTTACTTTCTATAACTGATAATTATTCCAATGATGGTTATTAAAAGGAGACTCTTCTTATAAGATTTGGCTGAGGATGTTATCATGGGAACGTGAAGACCTGTGATTGATTTCATTCTGATGGCAGACTCGGTGATGTGACAAAGTTTTACTGAACACCTTAATCATCTCAACAAAAGTATTGCAGGGGAATAGTTTCCTATTACTATTTACATGAAGGCAAAATTAAAAGGTGCTTTCAGTTGAAAAAAGATGCCAGTTATCCAAAGCGTTAAGCAAACACAAAATTCAGAAGAGGTAAGAAGCGAAAAGAAAGGCACACGTATTTCCTATATTTTAGGGGCTGTAAAATGTAAAAATGATTCCTTAATAAAACCTCCAAACATCTTTCTTCCTGCACCCTCCCACAGCACTTTACTATAAACTCCTCTCATGAATTTCAATGTAATATACACTAATTCATCATATCTGTGAATGTGTCTAATCCTTCTCTAGGGCTCTAAGCTTCCTGAGGACAGGCAGATGCACTTTCCACTTTTCTTGTGTGCTTTACACACAAGAGGGGCTGGATTTGAATACCTGGAAGGACCAAGCTACCTTAATGATTTTTACAAAAATCCATGGCAAAGAATTTAATTTGAATTTAAATTTGAATTTAAACATAAAATTACTAATAAAATGTTGGCACCAATTGCTATGTCTGTCTAGTCTGTGGCTAGGTGTCATAGAGCACCAGGCCTGGGGTGTCAGGATAATTTGAGTTCAAGTCTAGTCTCAGATATTTACCAGTTGTGTGACCCTGGGCAAGTCACTTCACCCTATATGCATCCGTTTTCTTATCTGTCAAATGATCTGGAGAAAGAAATGGCAAACCACTCATCATCTTTGCCAAGGAGGCCTGAAATGGTGTCCCAAAGAGTCGAGCAGGGCTGAAACAACTGAACAACAGCAGCAAACTGTCTCTTAAAAGGGAGGGAAAAACCCCACAAAATTATCAGTTGATTGTTAAAAGTTTCATGGTTTTCATAAAGTAGATCAATACATGACTACATCAGTCTATGAAAAAAAATTTTTTTAAACCCTTACCTTCTGTCTAAGAATAAGTATTGATTCTAAGGCAGAAGAGTGCTAGGCAATGGGGGTTAAGTGACATGCCCAGGATCACACAGCTAGGAAGTGTCTGAGGTCAGATTTGAACCTAGAACCTCCCATCTTTAGGCCTGGTTCTCAATCCACTGAGCCACCCAGCTGCCCCTCTATGAAATTTTTAAGATCCTCAGAGAGAATACTTTATAGACTACATTTGTGAATGTAAACTTGAGACACAAGAAACTATGTTAGTATGCAGGTCAAATTTAAACGAGTGCCTCATCAAAATGTGGTACTACATAAATAAATTCTATAATTTTTAGGTCGTTTTAGCCTACATGTATAAGCAAAACTGGGCAGCTAAGTGCTATAGTGGATAGAGTGCCAAGCCTGGAGGCAAGAATACCCATTTTCTAATCTTCTTGAGTTTATTTAAATCTGGCCACAGATTTTGTAACCCTGCACAAGTCATATTTAACCATCTTTTCCTCAGTTTCCTCATCTGTCAAATGAGTTGGGAAAGGAAATAAACAATTCCTTTATCTTTGACAAAATAAAAAAGTAAAATGGGGCCATGAAAGGTTGGACATGATTGAACTGACATCAAAAATAAGCAAAACTTGATAAGAATGGATTTCACTAAAATAAAGCTACTTACAGTGTATAACATCTCAATAACAGTAGAAAATTAGTAAACTGATTTAGTGTAGGGTCCTAGGCCCAGGAGTCAGAATACTTGGATTCAAACCTTGGCTCTGCCATTTATGTGTCATGTGACTGCAATCAAATCATTCATTTTAACTTTTTCTGGGCCTGTTTCCTCATTTGTAAAACAAGGGAGGAAATACTTGATGTTCTTTAATTTCCCTTCAGTTCCAATACCCTGTGATCCTTTGGCTCTTAATACTGTATGAATGAACACCATTAAGAGTAATCAAGTTTAAGAGCCTCAATGGAAAATATACTTTAGTTGTGAGTGAAATTATTATTATGGTATTACTTTAATTGACCTAAAAATGGCCATACCGAATTCACAAAATTAACTATAATACTGCGCTTTTACATAATGATTTTATATTCTATGACACAAAGACAAAACTTATTTCTCATCAAATATATGTAATGACATATAACTCTGTGTGTTCCTTTTCTTTCCTTAAAACCTGGTTTTTACAGCAGGAGGCATATAAATTTCCATCATCTAATGCTAAGGATTAAGTATTGCTTTGCAAAGATTGACCAAGGTTATGCTAATTTGTTCTGCCTCCCTGTTTGAATGATTGCCACCTGTTTCAGTAATTTTTTAAAAAGCATTTTTCAATAACTCCCAGGGCCATGGTACAATGTAACATGGAATAAATTTAATCTGTTAAGAGATTACCATCTAAATGTACATACAGAATTGAGAGGGTTATATTGCAAAAGCTCCCATGTTAAGTCACTTATTTAGAATTTGAATAACTTTGCCCATAGAAACAGGGTTGGATGTGGTAACAGTTCATTAAGGTTTGTAAAGTGCTTTGCATATGTTAAAACATCTGATTTTACAACAATGTGGAGAGGCAGGTGCTATTATTATGTCCACATTACAAATAAGGAAACCGAGGCACAAGGCTATGAAGTGGTCAGCCAGGGTTACACAGCTAGTGACTCAGGTCTTCTTGACTACATTCTATGATGAGTTCCAAAAGACATAATAACTATAAAAATTTACAAAACCAGTCCTAGACTCTAACTCTTAGTTAGCTCCCTCTAACTAAGTAGATCCCCAAACCAGGTTCCAAAAAAAAAAAAAATGAATTAATTTGACCCAGCAAGCATTTATGAAGCACCAACTATATGCAAGGCAAGGAGAACAAAGAGAAAATAAAAAACGGGCCCTGCCCTCAAGGACTTCACATTCTACAGGGATGAATCAAGAGTTCCTTCCCGGGATTCCTTAAGTTTTAAATCTGACATCTCAGTGTCTCTGCACAGGCTGTCTGTCCATACTTGGAGTCCATTCCTTTAGGAATCAGTCAAGTCCTGTTCCCTATCACGTCTCAATTATGAAGGACTAAACCTAAGTCAAACAAGGTTCCAAGATAACTTCATGGGACTCGTGACAAAAAATGCTGATCCAAAGCCAAGGAAGCCAACGGTTGGAATATGATTACAGATTAAAGCAATTTGATTATTTGTATGTGTGATGTCTTTTGTTGTGGCATGGGAAATATAGAATTATGTATTACATGAAAGCACTGGTATAACCTATAACAGACCTTCTACCACCTCTAGGAGGTAGGGAAGCTGAACTGCAAAATGTCTGAAAACAATTGTAAAACATTGTTTCTACATACAATTAAAAAAGAAAGTTTTTTTTTTTTAAAAAGAGAAAGTTAAAAAAAAAATTGTGGCTGCCTGCAGCCACAAATTAATATCTTCATGAGTGGACACCTGAGAAGGTAAATTAGAAACTGAGGGAAAATGGGTGAAGGGGATAGACAGAGAGAGGGAACAATAAAGGAAGAAAGACGCAGAGAAGGAATTCAGTAACATGGGCTCCAGCATGTTTGCTCCTCTGATGGTGGAAGAGAGAGAGCTACACGTGTCCCCAGTCTTTTATTGGAGAATCAAGGAATGGGGAATGGGAGGTAGTTAATGAACATGTGACATGGCATAGGATTTGACATTGGCTCAACTGACAACCACAAGATTAAAGAGGAGGTTAATCAAACATGAGAGATAAACGTAAAATCATCATCATTAGATTTAAAAAAATAAAATGTTTTAATATCTGGTCAGCACCTTAAAAAGATGCATGAATCAAGCCCTAGCCCTCTTAGTATTTGGCTTGATCCCCCTGGGTTAACAGTCCTTCCCAACTTCTGAAAATAATTAAAATAGACAAATACCAAGTATCATTGTCCATGTTTTTCCCTTTAGTACCACAAAGGCTGTTGGTTGCAAGGGACTGTCTTTTCTTGTCTTGTTTTGTTTTTTTTTTACTGAGCTCCAGCAAACATTACAGTGCCTGGAAAGCCCATGAATCCTGGCATGTGTTGAATGAATGGTGAATTAAATAGGTAAGATTATATAGTACAGGATGATTGGAGAAGGGAGAAGTCTAACCACTAGAGTGAATTAGGAAAGGTCTCCTATGGGAAGAGGTACAGGAATGAAGCCCTGGAGAAAGCTAGGAATTCTAAGAAGTGGGGGTTCGAAGCTCATTCCCCCCACAGGATACACAGGCTATTTATTCAAAGGCATGGAGGTGGAGATGGAATGTTGGGTTCAGAGAACAGCAGCTATGGATATCTTCCCTTTTGTGGGGATGGGGGGAAGACCAGACAGAGACAGAGAGGGGCAGATGGGTGGAAAGACAGAGACGGAGACTAAGGCTGGAGCTCAGCTGAAATTAAATGCTAAGAGCCTGTATTTTGTATTTGAGGCAAAGGAGAGACAGTGAAGGCTAAGCGAGCAAGGGAGGGAAAACGTGGTCCTTTATTACACAGAATATGCAGCTCAGTAATACAGTGATTTTAAAGCACAAGTAATATCCATCTTAAATCGTTAGCACTTAACAAATTTTCTCCATATTCTCTATTTCCAAAACAGCAGCCCTATTCAAATGCTTTTCAGGGGAGAGAGAGAAAGATGATGCAGTGTGATCATTCCTCTTTGGACCATCAGATTTAGAGGTGAAACCTGACTTTTCAACCTTGTGATTGGTTCTAGCTTATCCTTGGTCAGCTTTCAAGGAATAATGAATTTTCAAGAGGAAAAAAAAAAGGGGGCAAGACTTTGGTGAACAAAGACAGGATCCCTTACTGTGGGAGATTGAGAAAAGAACAAGGAGTCAAGTGAAGGCATTAGAACACATGTTGTCAGACAAGCACAGAATCGGCAGAAGTTAAGGCAAAAGAAACCAATGGGGGAGAAGTCTAGAAGAGGAAGGAAGCAGTCAACAGGGTCTAATGCTACTTGAGTAGTCAGAGAATATGAAAATTAAGAAAAATTTCAAGAAAAGAGCTTCAGCTGAGTAGTAAGGAGAGAGGAAAAGTTTGCCAGGGATTCCAAAGCCACTGGGCAGTAAGGAAGTTTAGGCAGGGCTCCACTGATTACCCTTGTAAGAGCTTTGGATGATATTATCACAAGAACGGGTGGACAAGTCATTTTTTTTTTTAAGGATTAGGGGGACTTGAGAATGTTTGTGGCCAGAGGGCAAAGTAAGGGAATGATGGGTGTCCTATAGAAGGGATAGGATGGTATTTTATGACTGGTGCTAGAGAAAGAGTGCGGGCTAGGGGCAGAGGGGGTCAATCCAATGAGATTGATAGAGGGATGATGAAGAGACAGTAAATGGGAGTTATTTCATTTTCTGTCTTCTTTTTGTTTACTGTCCATCCTGCTAACGTAGGCCCCAATCTGGACTAGCACTAGGATAAAGTGAGAAATGTAAAGGGAGTAGGAAGTGGGTCTAAAATGACAAAAGGGAAATGGGTTAGGGAGGGCAATCTTAAGGGTGAGCGCTAGAAGAAAGGGGGAATTTCTGTGGCTCCTTGGCTGAGATGAATGGTAAGAATCAGGGACTGCCTGTACATTTTTCTAAGAAGAAATTCTTCTCCATCTATGAAATTAGGTTCTGCCTAAATTTGAAGAACCCTTTAGGGCCATTCAAAACCACGAGGGATATTAACTGTTCTGAGCAACACATCCTCCAGAGCTGTTTAATTAATCAAGGTTCCTAGGGTTTACCAGTCTCATAAATACCTAACAGGTTTGTGTTTGGTTTGACTTGTTTAGTTTGGGCCAGTATTTGTATTAGATGGAGCCCTCTTCCAAATACAGTGATTGATGCATTTGGTTTTTAGTGTTCCTGAAATTTGTCTTTATAGGATACAAACCACGATGTTTATCCAATTATACTTTGGCCAGGGAAGGGACACTTGTTGATGGAGGTATAACACGGTTCCCTCTGCTCAGACCGTACATCATATTTGCTTTGCTTTTGCGTCTTCCTAAATGCATGTCTGTAATTTCTCTGATTATGTTTATGTTAGCATGTCTTAACCCTCTCTTGGAATGAGGTCAGGGATCTTTTCTTCCCTATACTATACAGAGCTTTGCAAACAGGTGTGTAATAAATGTCTATTAAATTAAATTCATTGGAGGTCCCTACTCAAAGTTCTTGAACTAGAAATGCTGAGGATTGAAGAGGGACAGGGGATAAGGAAGGTTTTGTAACAGGGAATGGAGGAGTTGATGGGATAGAAGGAATATGGATGGTGGTGAGGTAAAAGGAGAGATACCCCCTACTGAGAGGCTATCTTTGAAAAATGAGGCTCCTGAGAAATGGGACATCTATGATAGCATGAAGGAATGTCTTCTCTATTGATGCTGAAGATACCCGAGAGTAGGTAAGCAAGGACCCCCCTAAGGGAAAGGCCTCCCCTTGGACCAAGGTCCCCCAGCAGGGGCCTGATAAGGACCATTTATAGCTGAATGGCTGTCCTTAGGTTCATGTTCCCCTGAAATGATAGTTATCCTCTTATCTGACTACAGGTTATTTAACTCAAGAGGAATTTAATAACAAGTTTGGATCAGGAAGGTATCAAGGTTGAGGGAAGAGGGGTTCCCTATACTTTTCCCCAGATTGGGTTTGAGTCTCTCTCAGCTTTTGAGCTGAGGCCAGGTGACAGGCTGGTGGAGGGTTTCTTTTTTTCCTGCCTATGCTAATCCTATGCTAGTTTTCTTAAGTTCAAAGTCTTTAGCAGTAAGACAGCAAGAGGAAGAAAAGGTTCTGACCTACAGAGTTGGTTGGGCCTGTCTCTTCGGGCTGATGACCCTAAAGACTGTCCTTAAGTTCAAACTGCTCCCCTTAAATCCTTTTGTTTGATGACATGATCACAGGAATACAGGTAGAATACAGTTGAGAAAACTCCAGGAATAGAGGTACTTCTATCCAGAGACAGGGAAAGAGCACTCCTTCCAGTCCAAGGGCCAGGAAAGAGTGTCCTCAAGAGCAAGTGTCACTCTCAGTCGCCCCACCCCTCACCAACTGTCATCAAGGTCCAACAATCTCTAACATTCCAACTGCTATTTTGCTCCACACCTCAGTGGCAGAAAATCCTAAAGATTGATTCAGTTTTCCGTTCCACAATTGTCCCCTTTTTTTGTTGTGACCTTCCGGAGGTCACATATTTATTATACTTACCAAGTTACTAAATCTACTTTCTAACTACTCCTCCCCAAAATAATAAACTTCCCTCAATGACACTATCGCTATTCTATGCTAACCTTATCTACTCTAAGGAATTCTATGGAGGGAAGTTTGGGTAAGGGTTGTTTTGGGGTTTTACAATAAATTCAGTATAATAATTGTTTGAATAAAACCATTACAAAGAAATTAAAATCTTAATGCTAATGCTACCTACTTTTCCTAAATTAAATACAAATATTTTTTCCTATTTTATTTATCTATAATTATTTGCAAACTATTTTATCTCTATATATTTTCCATTAAACACAATTTCAGCATCAGCTTTATAATAAATAATTAAAAATTTAAATATATACAAATGCCGTTTAAGTCTATTCCTAAGTATATCTGTCTTATATATTGTCTTATATATATCTTATGTCTTAGATATATATATGTCTTATATATATAAATAAGTTATGCTTGATTTAACTTATTCCTAATCTATTCCCTACTTTTAACTATTCTCTAAATCCCTAGTTTAATCTATAACCAAATTTATGTACAACATATATACATGCTATGTTATATATTTACAGACCATATCACTGTTACTAACTTAATTATAGTATATACATTATTTACAGAGATTATTTACATATAATACAATAATATACATAGTTCCCACATCCTGATGTCAACTAGAAATATCTATTGATCTTTCTATTTGCCTAAGACCTTATGAAACTAACTATATACATATTTACATTTTGCATAAATGCAATTTCAGACACTTGTTTATTTACATGAGGTCTCCAAATATATGTCAGTTTGTGATTTATGTTTTGCATCTAGTAGTGTTGTGCTGAAGGGATACTTATCAAGTATCTTCAGATTTTCACTTCTCATGTTGACTGATGACTCTCTTCTTTCTTCCAAGTTATGTAGTATTGCATGCTATTTCCTTAATATGTGAAATTAATTTTGTTTTATAATTCCCATTTTCTGTCTGCCCTCTTCTTGTATAAACATATTTACAAAGTTCAAAGTCTTAGCTGTCTATTTCAGCTTTTTCTCTTTGTTTCTTCTCTCTAGCACCTCTTCTTGATGCATTTCCTCTGGGATGCTTTAAAATCTTTTCCTCTGAGCTGGAAAGTTTTCTTCTCGTTGCTGTCCCATGCTTGACTGCTAGGATCTCAAACATTATGTGGCACTATTCTTTCTTTGTGGTGTACTTTTTTGATGTTAATCAGTTTTTGTTTTCGATTTCTCAGCACTATCTTTTGTCTGATAATCTTCTATGTCTGTTACAGTGATGCTAGATTTTTCTGGTTTTATGTGGGAACAGTAGAACGATGAGTCTTTCCCTGCAATTTTTATAGCTTTTGGGGTAGTAAGCAATACTTCATGTGGTCCAGTCCATTTCATGTCTGTAGCCAATTTTTTATTGAAATTTTTAATGTATGTTTTGTCTCCTGGTTTGATGTTAAAACAAATTGTTATCCAGGGGTACTATTTGTTGTATCAAGCCTATTTCATGCAACTCTGCTATTCTTGTTTGTAAAGCTTATATATATATATATATTTTTTTTTAAATTAATTGACAATCTCCTATCATTGCAATGTAAACTGGCTTACAAGTCCTTCTTGCCAAATTATGTGTCTGTATAGCATCTCAAATGGAGAGATGTGTAGATATCCACTGGGTCTTGTTCTAAAATGGAACAGAAGTAATGGTAGAATCTGTCCATTTTAGGTGTGTTTCTGCACAAAATTGACCTATTAATGTTTTGATGTTTTATTTAATCTCTCCACTTGCCCTGAACTTTGGGGTTGCGTGTATTCCAATTTTTTTTTTTATTCTTAATACTTAAACCCTCTGTCTTTTGGGCATGTTGATAAAATGTATCTGTATGCATTCAAATGGAGTATATGCTAAGGGACGACCTCCTAACCCTTTGGTCTTATAAACTCCCTGATTGAACTGTATACAAATGTTACATTTCTGATAGACTCTTATGCCATGAGGATATTCCAGGTGGAGTCCAAAATCATCTCACTGAGTTGATCTTGGCTTGGGTTCCATAGTGTCCTTGTGCATGTATTGATTCAGTTTTCCTCTTCACAGAAGCCAGGAGCCCCTGTCTCCAAGCCCAGCTCTCTCTCTATCCATTGAGCCACCTGACTGCCTTTGGTACCTTCATATCTTGAAAGATTGATTGACTTTCTGAATTGGGTCTTTCTTTAATTTATCACAGTACAAGGCACAGAACAGATTGCCCAATTCGATAAAAATTTCTCACTTTGTGTTACCAGACCCATCTACTAGGTTGATTTAAACTAGACATTTATTAAATGAATACTATTTTCAAGGGATACAAAGAAGGAAATATAAATAATTATTATATATGTATACACACATATATTTTTCAACCCGGTTTCAAGGCAGGAGAGTGGTAGCTAGGTAGTGACTTGCCCAGGGTCATCGAGCCAAGAAGTATCTGAGGTCAGATTTGAACTCAGGACCTTCTGCCTGTAGGCCTGGCTCTCAATCTACTGAGCCACCCAGTTGTGTGTTTGTGTGTATTATACATACATATTTCCCACATATTTGTCCCTTATATATATAAAAAATATTCCTTGAGCACACCTTGTGTCCTGTGTCTTCTCATGCTAGCGGTTCCCCAACTTCTTCGGTCTCTTCAGTTTCTCTGGCTTCCTTCAAGACAAAGCTCAAAGTATCCCTATCTTTATTACCCCTCTCTTCCTCCCCAAAAAGTTACTGACACCCCAATCAGATGACGTCTCATCACCCCTGTAGGTCTACATCTATGTCTTGTACACCTAGTTATCTACAGTTCTACCCCCATTGGAATGTACACTTGAGGGCAAGACACATTTTTCAGTTGAATCTGCATTATTAACATTTCCCCAGGCCTAGAGTCAAGAGGTGCTGGGTTCAAATCTTGCCTCAGATACTACCTAGCCATGTGATCCTGGGCGAGTCACTTAGCCTAGCACTTACAACTCTTCTACCTTGGAATTAATGCACAGAATTAATTCTAAGCCAGAAAATAAAGGTTAAAAAATATTTTTATATCACTTACTAAAGTCTAAACAATCAATTAACAAAACGAACTCTGACGTACAGAATTTGAGGATCTCCCAGGTATGAATGCTCACACTAAAAACTTAGCTCTCTAGAGCTATTAGGATCTGATTCCGGCACACACCTGAGGCAGGGGCAGACTGAGTTTTTCAGAAAATTTTTCTGCAGGGCGGGAGGGATTTCTTTGAACATGCAGCATTTTGCGTGGTGCTCGGCATATTATAGTGAGCATTTAATAAATGTGGGTTGGTTGCCCTCTGGGATTTCTTCAGAGAGGTGAATCCCTAACTCAGACGTTGTTCAGGTAGGTTATGTTAAGGATATGCAATTCCTTGCATGTTCTCTTATATCCGTGTTATCATACAAAATAGTGCAAAACAATCCATTCGAGGCCGCATGAGGATAACCTGGAGCCTATCAAGGCTGGGAGGATGGGCAGAGTTAAGAGAGTCTGGCTTGAAGATAGAAGCTCCAGGGTTCACATGTGGCTTCAGACACTTCCTAGCTGTATGATTCTGAGCAAATCACTTCGCCCCCAATGGCCTAGCCCTTAATGCTATTCTCTCTTAAAATTGATACTAAGGAAGGTAAGGGTTAAGAAAAAAAAAGAGGAAAGATGGAGAGTAGGATTGTGAAACAGAGCTGGAAGGGACCTCAAAGGATGACCCCTTCATCATACAGGTTGGGAAAAACTCAGGCCCAGGATGGTTCTGTGATTTCCAGGCACCAGAGGTAGTACCACCAGAAGTGGGATTCGAACCCAGGTCCTGACCCCAAAGCTAGTATTCTTCCCATGGGATTACATTTGTTTTCACCCTTTCCACCTGTCCTTTAAGATCCTCCAATGCACACTACGGTTTCAGGTCACAAAACCAAACTGTTCCCAGGCTCTCCGCAGTCCTGACTAAATAAAATATCCATACAGAAAGACAAGGGCCTAGGTGGCTGTACAAACAATGAATAGATATATAAACAAGATGTTAACGTTCAGGTAAAGGGGACCATGGACAAACAGGAAAGCAAAGCCAGGCACGTGGGAACTATTTATTTAGGATTTGGAAGGAGAAAAATCCTGGCCTCGCATCAAGTCGATCCACATACGCTTTCCTAGAGGAGTAGGAAGGGATGAGATCGTTGGGTCCCGGTGGCTAACTAAGAGAGGAGCCAGGGTTCGAGGACCGGAACAGACGAGGGACAGCGCTTTGGGCAGATCCCAGCTCATGTTTACATAGTGACTTTCAGTTTACAGAGCTTTACAAATCCTGCCTCATTCTATCCTAATAACAACCCTGGGTGGTAGAGGCTATTCTTATCCTCCCCGAAAAGAGGAGGAAATAGAGGCAGGAGGTGGTTAAACGACTCTTCGAGATTCACTAATCAGTGTCAGAGTCAATATTCGAACCCGGGTCTTTCTGACTCCAGGACCAGCAGTCTATCCACTGCACTGCCTGCCTACCTGTCATGATGAAAATTAGAAATAAGTAGCTTTCACTTTGGGGAAGATAAGACACCACTAAAAGCTTGAGAGAAGTCAGAACTAGAGTCCATCAATAAGCATTTAAGGTCTAAATACGTGTGACAAGCACTGTGCTAACAGCGGGGACACTAAGATGGGCCAACAAACCAACACTCAAAAATAAACAAACATGGAGTTCAAGACAAATGGGGAAGACAAGCTGTAAACTACGGGCAAACAGGCTCTATACAAGATAAACGAGATCATCGACAGGAAGGCACGCGCACCAAGGGGAAAGGGAAAGACTTCCTGGAGAAGGAGGGATGGCGCTGGAGGGAAGCTGGTGGCAGAGTCTTCCACGTTGCAAGGATGTAGGGTAAAGAAATGTTTTTTGATTCTAAAGGCAGAAGAGACCAGGGTATGAATCCCGGGATCACAGAGAGAGATCAGGGACTTCAGAGGCTGTCTGGTACCTTCTCTTCATTTTATAGACGTAAGGCTCAGGGAAGTTGTGAGTTGTCACAGTGACCGAAGCATGACAGGAACCCAGTCTTCTGCACCCAAAGCGGAGGGCTTTTAATGCTGTAGCCTACCAACTCCTTGACTTTGCCATTCAATTTGGACCTTGGACAGGTCAATCTAGCATAGGGGAAGGGGGAATGGGATTTGGAATTGCTCGAGTACAACTTGTGATTTTTATACTAACACTCCTCACAAGCTGCGAGGTTCTGGACAAGTTGTTTTGATTCTTGGCACACTGTTCTCATCTATAAAAATTAAGAGGCTTGGAGTAGATCGGGGGTTAGTTCTTCACCTGGAGCCCATTTCAGGAGGTCCAGGAAAGTGAAGAGAAAAACCATGACAACTTTATTTCTACCATCCTCTACGTGAATTCCCTTCAAATATAAATATAGATAATAAACCACTATTCTGAGGAAGGATCCATAGATTTCCCTAGATGACCAAAGGGGTACAATACACAAGAAAGGTTTGCAATCTCTGGACAAAATGAATGCCAACATCCCTCACAGCTTTAAATCCCAAATAAGATTCTCCATCATAACTTATCAGGGACTCCTTCTGCACATCTATAAAAATGGGGACCATCCCACTCTTCACAGCGTTGTTGGGAGAACTAAATGAGATATGAAAATAGTTTGTATATAAAGCTATAATCTTCCCCATAGCACCTAGTAAAGTGCTTTGGACAGAGCAGCTGCTTTAAAAAAATCTATGCTGAATGATGGAATGAGATCACTATGCTGAAAGGGGCTTAGAGCTGAGAGTGGGAATCTTACACCTGCTCTATAACACGGAAAGTCATACTGCACGCTGTTTTGGAGTTATATGATATGGTGAAAGCCAAAAAATAAAAATAAAAAAATCCTGGAGTTGTAGTTATCTAAAATGATGAAGGACATATGCCTTTGAAGACATAAAGGCAACAGGAATATGCTTTAAAAACTAGGGAAAAGAGGCAGTATAACTGGTCTTATTATAGATATCTATTTTTTAGGGAAGGAGAAAAGGGGCAGATAAAACTGGAATATTATAAGCCACTTGGCCCACCAATTACCATTAGACTGTGTTGCCTTTTTATTTTTCTCATTACCTAATCTATTTAGGGAAAAAAAATAATATCTTAAATCGATGTAATTTGCAGAGTAATTGAGTAATGGAAATCTAACTCAGAACCAAAGATGCATCAGTTTCAGATTCAATCTCGCTCTTAGGATCTCAACTAAATTTTTTAAATTAACATGTCTAATGAGACTAAAAAAAAACTATCAACAAAATCTCAAAATATTCATATTGAATACAAAATACAAAAAAATAACTTGTGAATTTTGTCATTTCATTTGAATGGCAACCTGGAATATTACAATTTCCAAGCGAATTCAGAAAGTGTATACATAAGATGTGTGTGTGAGAGAGAGACAGAGACAGAGACAGAGAGAGAATCTTTTAAAGATTAAGACTACACTAAGATTTTTTGGTGTGTGTGTGTGTGTGTAACTGAGTTTCTTTAAATAGGCTAAAAATTCATCCGTCTTAGAAAATGATTGATCTCTTTTAAGCCTTGCTTGCTTAGGAGAGCAGGCCATCTATGAGAAGAGATACACCATGTAGGTCATCAAGCTGCTGAAAAAAAGCAATGAAGTAAACTTTCTGTCTTAGAATTGATACTATTAGTTCCAAGGCAGAAAAACTGTAAAGACTAGGCAACTAGAGTTAAGTGATGTGCCCAAGATGTTTAAGGCTAAATTTGAATCGAGGGCTTCCTATTTCCAAGCTTGTCTCTCTATCCACTGAGCCACCTATGCCCTGGGGAGTGAAACTTCTGAGCAAAGGGAGAAGAGTAGTTAGGGCACCTGAGATCCTGGGTAAATCACTCCACTCTCCGGGTCTGTTTCCTCCACTGTAAAATGAGAAGACTGAGCCAGAGGAGCTCTCCTGCTCCTTCTAGCTCTGGCCCCAGGGGCCGCACCCTTTCTGGTTCCCCGGTGCCTGCCAAACTTTAGAGATCTTGGTATAACAGAAATTGGAACTTGGACAACAATATCACCAAGGCAGTCATGTGGCACAGTGAATCTGGTGTCAGAAGGACCTTCTTCCCACAGAAACCTGGGTGCAAATCTAGCTGTGTAACCCTAGGTAAGTCACATAATAACTATTTGCTTCAGTTTCCTCATTTCTAAAAAGAGGATAATAAATAGTACATATCTCCCAAGTTTGTTGTGAGGGCACTCCGCAAATTTTAAGGCACATAAATGCTAGCCATTATTACTATTGTTTTTTAAACTGTAAGGGCATGGAAAAGTTTCTGGAAATAAAGATTTCTTACAGTATCTATCTATAAATTTTAATGCGATTGATACTTTGAAATATCTCATAATCTGAGAAATATGGCAAATAACTCACCAACTCCTTAGACTTATAAATCAGACCAGACTGCTGTTGAAGATTTTTTTTTTAAGCCTCTGAGGGAACACCCTTTTGTGCCTGAAATCAGAGGAGCAACAACCTATCATGGAAACAATCAACCCTGCCTCTAGAGTCCAAGGAGCAGGATTCAGATGGTGTTTTTGAAAGCCTATTACCTAGATAGTACCTGTCTAATACCTCTTCCCACTCCATTCCATCCTCTCTACTCAACTCTCAGTGATTTTCTGAAATCACAGATCTAGTAACATCACCCTCATCTCTTCTCCATTCTCATCAACTCTAGTGGCTCTTTATGAGCTCCAAGATAAAATATCCTCTAATTGTTGTTCAAAGCATCCCCACCCTGCCCTGCCACCCCCATAATCTCACCTCCTACCTTTCTAAGTCTTCTTTTCCCAGACTCTGAGCATTTCCAGTGGCTGCCCCTCATACCTTCCCCTTTCCATCTCTTCCAATTTTGCTTCCTTCAAGTCTTAACTAAAATACCTGTTCCTGTTCCTCTTAATTCTAGGGCCTTCCTGCAGTTATCTTGGAGGGCTGGGGGGTAGAGGCAGCATGGGCCTGACTCTTCATGACCCCATTTGCGGTTTTCTTGGCAAAGACACAGGAGTAATTTATTATTTATTTCTCTAGCCCATTTTGTAGACAAGGAAACTGAGGCCAACAGGGTAAAGTGGCTTGCATTCTATGCAAATATAAGTTTTTGAGGCCAGATTTGAATTTACTTCAGCCTGGAATTCCCCCACTGTGCCATTTTGCTGTCCATGTATATCTTATTTGAACATAGTAGTTTGCATGTTGTTTTCCACTTTTGCTGGTGAGTTCCTCGAGAGAAGAAATTTTCTTCTTCGGTTGGTCTTTCTTTGTATCACTGGGACTCAAACCCAGTGCCTGGCACCTATTGGGCCCTTAATAAATGCTTGTTAACCTTAGGCTAGTCATTTGGCCTCCCTCAGTCTCAGTTTACTCATTTTGTAGAATGAGAAGTTGGGCTGGAAGGCTGCGGGTGTCCATTCAAAGCTCGAGCTCCATTATCTTATGAAATGAGTGATTCTACCAAACTCCTAGATTATTCCCACATTTGCTACCAGATATGCTCATGAAACAACACACACCTCTAGCTTCCAGCCACAACTTATATCAAGTAAACAGAATAAGATCATCACGTTAACGCCCCATGACAAAATCAGTTCCCAGGGAAAGGAAGGCTAGGGCATGTTTGTTTAGTCAGTCATGAGCCTTAGCAAGGGCTCAGTATGTGCCAGGCATTGTGCTCAACCCTGGTGAGAGCCAGAAAGACAAAAACACCACTGCTCCCTTAGAGAGCTCAAATTGTAAGGAGGGACAAAGTCTAATAGCTAGGCAGATGCAAAATTCGCAGAGTAGATGGAAGGAAACCTGGGGGTGGGGGCTTCTAATTCAGCCTTGTAACTGTTTTCTTTTTTGAAACCTTTACCATCTGTCTTTAGATCGATACTAAATATCAGTTCCAAGGTAAAAGAACAGTGAGGGCTAAGCAACTGCCCAAGGTCACACTGCCTGAAAGTATCTGAGGCCATATGTGAACCCAGGACCTTCCATCTCAAGGCTTGGCTCTCTATTTACCAAGTCCCTAGCTATTCCTTATAATTGTTTTTTTTTTAAATACTTTTCTAATCTCTTATAAGAAAAAGGACTTGTCTGTCATAGAAATTCCATTTATTTCCCAGGAAAAGGAAACTCTTCTACCAATGGAAGGAAGAACCTTTTGTGAAATGTAGTCTTCCAGAATGACTTGATCAGGGTCACACGGTCAATGGATGTTAGAGGCAAAACTTGAATCCAAGACTTCTTGTGGCTGTGAAGTGATGCTCTTTCTATAATCCTGGAGGTGTCAAATTCATAGCCCTATAGCCTCTGAATAAAAAAACAAAAACCAAAACCCAAGGGCTGCCTGTGGTAATGATTTAAAGCTATAATTGGGAAATATTTGAAGAAATGAAATTTTAAAATATAACAATTTAATTTGTGGTTTTAAGTTAATATGTGGCCCACAAAGATCCATGTTTGATACCACTGCACACCACCAAAGGTTTCTCATCTATCTCAGACACATGGATACATATACATTGTGATTGTTAAATTTGCAATACTCCAATGGAATTTATTGGAGGGAGGGGGTGAGGGAATATGCGAGGGAAGGAAGGAAGGAAGGGAGGGAGGGAGGGAGGGAGGGAGGGAGGGAGGGAAGGAAGGGAAGGAAAGGAAGGAAAGGAAGGAAAGGAAGGAAAGGAAGGAAGGAAGGAAGGAAGGAAGGAAGGAAGGAAGGAAGGAAGGAAGGAAGGAAGGAAGGAAGGAAGGAAGGAAGGGAGGGAGGGAGGGAGGGAGGGAGGGAGGGAGGGAGGGAGGGAGGGAGGGAGGGAGGGAGGGAGGGAGGGAGGGAGGGAAGGGAGGGGAGGGAGGGGAGGGGAGGGGAGGGGAGGGAGGGGAGGGGAGGGGAGGGGAGGGAAGGAAGGAAGGAAGGAAGGAAGGAAGGAAGGAAGGAAGGAAGGAAGGAAGGAAGGAAGGAAGGAAGGAAGGAAGGAAGGAAGGAAGGAAGGAAGGAAGGAAGGAAGGGAGGGAGGGAGGGAGGGAGGGAGGGAGGGAGGGAGGAGAGAGGGAGGGAGGGAGGGAGGGAGGGAGGGAGGGAGGGAGGGAGGAAGGGAGGAGAGAGGGAGGGAGGGGAAAAAAGGAAGGAGATTGAAGCTAGGTACAACAGTGGATAAAGTGATACTCAGACAGACCTGAATCTGAATCCTGCCTCAAATATTCACTCTCTTAATCCCAGACAAGTTAATTGATAGATAATCTTCCTTAGTTTCCTGATCTGTAAAATGAAGTTAATAATCATACTTATCTCGCAAGGTTATTGTGATGCTCAAATTAGGTAATATATACAAAAAGATCTTTTCAAGTCTTAGGACCCTGTAAATAATAGTAGCAGTAGTAGTAATAGTAGCAGAAGGAGTAGTAGCAGTAGCAGCAGCAGCAGCAGCAGCAGCAGCAGTAGGAGTAGTAGCAGCAACAACAGCAGCAGCAGTAGTAGTATATGTAGATCTGCTAAATTCCAAGTGCAATGCCCCTTCTTGAAGCTCTGTCAGGTCCTATTCAAACTGGACAAGTTTCAAGTACTGGCTCCTACAGATAATTGTTTCTCATTAGAAGACCTGGTTGAGACTAAAGGGTTCTTCAGGCACTTGAGACCAGACTCACTGTTATACCCTGGATGGCTACGAGGTGATGAATTATTTTTCTGGCCCATAAATTCATGACAACCTATTATTACTTAAGATGAGGGGGCTGGGCACGGATAAAGCAGGTACCAATTGCTGAAAATGTGGATCCTTGAAGTTTATACACACACCATCCCCATCCCCAATAATACATCACCTTAGGGTTGCAAACAAACTTTACCAGCACTTTTTCTTTCACCCCTCATGCTAACGCTGTGAGAAAGTTGCCAAGGTATTTTCTCTCACACTTTTTTCAAGGCTGGGTCTCCCCAGCTTGCCCAGGTCAGACACACAAGAGCTGGCTAGAATCACATGGCAACATTGATCTGCTTCATTTCTGGGCTTCATTTTGCCCCTTCCTTAGAAATCATGGTAGAGAAGGAAATGTGATACTTGGTGGCGCACCCCCTTCCCCATTCCCTCCCAGGGGGCACTCAGTTAATGCTGAACTTAGGTAAGACAAAGGACTGGTATCATCTATTGAGATCTGCCAGCTTCACCTTTCCTACTACTTGGGATTACAAGTGATGCAAACATTCTCAGTACCATTCTCATTTTTACAGATACAGAAACAGAGGGTCAAAAACACTGAGTCTTGCTCAAAGTAAATGGCAGAATTGGTCTCAAATCAAAATTTCCATACCGCAAATTCAGTGTTCTTTCCATAAAACATGCTAACACTCCACAATCTCAATAAAAGGCAGGAGAAGTTAGGGATGTACCAAAGGAGCAAAAAGGAAGGGGAGAGGAATGACGGAGGGGCAAGAGGATCTATCAAAAAGCAATGTTTTTTTTTTTTTAAGAACTAAAATTCAAATAAACTGCACGCAAATTATAGCACACACACCTCCATTTGTACCATAACATGACTTATCATGAAGTAGTCAGCCACACCTTTCAGTTGTCAAGGTAACTAAACAGTCACAGCAAACTTTACCCAGAGTCCTTTACAGGTAGCGACTGAAATGCTCTTTCCTGTAACACTTCACCGTGAACAAGTCACTTGAAAGGTCTTCTAAAACAATGTATCCACCTAATAAGTCCATCTCATAACTTTCTTAGAAATCACATAAAACTGTCTTTGTACTTATACACATACAAAGATATACCCTGCCCCAAAATCAAAGAGCCTTAATTTTTCCCTCTTGCATTTGAAAAATTATATGTAATCTTATAAAACTAGGGTCTGGGGTCTCTCGTCTCAGTTTTATGAACAAAGAGAACTTGAAATAAGAATGAAATTATAAATACACATATAAAATTCGTTTCTAAAACTGTGTATAAAGGATAAGGATAGGAAGTAGGCCCAGGGTTTCACGGGTTTAGGGAACTCCCAAATGAAGAAACTTCCTCTAACAGTACAGGTCAGCACCTTCTCTGCAATTTATAATCTCTCTGATTCCTCCAGCACTGAGAGGTTAAATAACCCAGCCAGTCTGGTCAGGTCCCAGGTCTTCCTGGCTCCAAGGCAAGCTCTTTATCCACTACACCAAAGGCAACAAAATAAATGGAAATACACAGAGCATGTAGTTGCTGTTCAGTTGTGTCCGGCTCTGTGATCCTGCAGACCATACTGTCTGTGAGGTTTTCTTGGCAAGGTAACTGGAGTGGCTTGTCATTTCCTCCTCCAGTAGTTTAAGGCAAATAGAATTAAGTGATTTGCCTAGGTTTGCCCAGGTAAAGCCTGAATATGGATCTGAACTCAGTTCTTTCTGACTCCAGGCCCAGTGCTCTATCCATTGAGCCACCTAGCTGCCTCAGAAGATAGTCACTTAA
Source organism: Monodelphis domestica (assembly GCF_027887165.1). Taxonomy (NCBI): domain Eukaryota; kingdom Metazoa; phylum Chordata; class Mammalia; order Didelphimorphia; family Didelphidae; genus Monodelphis; species Monodelphis domestica. Next base: position 232,933,862 of record NC_077227.1, on the reverse strand, counting down.
GAGGTTTTGGTTGCTATTCAGTTATGTCTGACACATGTCTGACACCCTTTTGAAGGTTTTTTTCTTGGCAAAGATAATAGAATGGTTTACCATTTCTTGTTCCAGTCCATTGTAGAGATGAGAAAAATAAGGCAAACAGAGGTTTGCAATAAGGCAAAACAGAGACTTGTCTAGCTAATAAGGATCTGAGATGGAATTTGAACTCAGGTCTTCCCAACTTTAGATCCAGCACTGTATCCAATGAGCAATGTAAGCTGCCTCTACAATAGAACATAGGTAGTGTTAATATGCAATTTTCTAAGTCAATAAGCAGTCCCAGTTTCTATTTGAATTTGAAGGGAGAATCCAAGTACCATATTTTAATATTTCTGACTTCTATTGAAGACCCTTTATAAAAAAAAAAAAAATCATGGTGCTTTTCACTATCATATCTCTCCATTTGGGAGGGAGGGAGGGAAAAAGGGAGGGAGAGAGGGAGTGAGGGTAAAAGGAAAGGAGGTTGGTTAATCATTGTGCACCAATCATTTGGGATTTAAAGTGGAAAAGTTAAGATAGTCCCTACTTTCAAGGAATTTGCAGTGTAACCAAGGCAGTTAACACATAAAAGAAATTAATCTGCAGGATATGGGAAAAGCCCTTGCAGTCCTGAGAGTGTAGCAGCAGGGAAGATGGCAAGGCCCAGTAGTCCTTAGACCTTTATATCCACCGTAGAGCCTCTCAGACAGCAGATAATCAATAAAAATGTGCTGAACTAATTAATAAAAGGCTTAATTTACTTTAAAAATCGACACTGCCTCAAAACACTTGCCAAAACCTATCTTGTGGCTTCCTGAGCAGAGCTGGAAAATAAAATTGAGAATCACACCCATGTATCAGAGTTATATCAATGACCCAGGGCCATTGTTCACAAGAACAGGATTGTGCTGAATTTGTACTGATCTATTATCCTCCTGTGGAGATGGCAAGCAGAGGTACACAGAGATTTGGCAAAGGTCAGACTCCCAACTGGTTAGAGAGGTAAGAACAGAAGCGAAAGTTCCCTCTTTCCCTATCCCTCTGGGCTCTCCATTCTAGTGTAAAATGCATTTCTTTATTATATTTGTTTGTTTTTAAATGAACTCACAAAACTCAGTAATTGCATGAAACTCCATGGAACAAACAGGTGGGAGTAATCCCCTTTTCAAGTTCAACAAGATGAATGAGTTGTCTCTTTGTGGAGATTGCATATAAAACCTTACAAATGTCCACAATAGAAACTGAATTAAGGAGGAAAGGGGAGAAAGTTGTTCCTAATTTAAAGGGTTCCAAAAGATCCAAACTTGTGACCAAACCAGGTGTGGTATATGTAAGGCAGCGCTGTGTAAATAGGGAATGGACTCTGATAGAGGCAAAGGCATGGTGCTGGAGAATTCTGTACTGGGTAGATAAAGTTCAAATGCAAAACCACTCAGAATCTGTCATCCCCTCACCTTCAGGATAAGAAGGGAGACTCCTGGGCTTCTGGTTAGCCTGCAAGGAGCTTCTTCCCTTTCCAGTCCATACTCTGCCCAGCTCTCAAAGTAATCGTCCAACCTGACTGTCACCCTCTTTCCCAGTCCATAAACTGCAGGGGGATCCTTACCACATCTGGGCTCAAATATAAAATCTTCTGCATGGCCTTCAAACGTCTGCATACTTCTCCCACCCACTCTAGTATATACCCTCTCTTGCTATTGTGTGGTCCAAAGGAGCCTGCCCTTCTCACTGCTCTCCCTACCTGGATTCTGGGTATTTCACCGACTGTCTCCCAAGCTGAGAATGCTCCTCTGCCCTTGGCTTCTTTCCAGTGCCAGCTAAAATCCTGCCCTCTCTAGAAGCCCCTCCTATCTCCCCCCCCCCAATCTAATGTTTCCTCACTGTGGATTGCTTCACATGTATGCCATATATAGTTTTTTTTGTACACTATAATTTGCATGGAGTCTCTTGCAATAAACTGTGTGAGCTCCTTGTCCGTGCCACTACAGTGTCCTTTTCATGGCTTTGTATCCCCAGCAGTTGGCACAGTGCCTGGCACACAGGCCTGTCCTTACTGACTGAGTTACAAGGCCAAAAGTGCAAACAAAGCCCCAGGAGCCTGGCAGAGGGCACATTAAGGGTACGTTATGAACACGTAGGGATGCTAGATTATAGGAATGCTGTCATTTTGAGGTGGGAGGACCACAGAGGTCATCTCGTTCAACTCCCTCATTTAAATTTAAAGAAAGGGAGGCCCACAGGTGAATGAACGTTCTTGTGGGGAATTCGTGACTTTACACAATGGTCTTTCCACTATGCCACACAAGAGGATTATTAATATGCCATACGGGACAGGTTGCCAGGGGTCAGGCATAACGTGGGAAAGAGAAGCCCACGTTCCACCCTATCGAGGAAAGAGGTCTTAAAATACTGTGGTAGATGCATGATGCGTCCTCCCTCCATCACAACTCCTTCTTTCAGCTCCTTCTCACTTGTGTATCTCCCCTTGCTAGGGGATGAGATAGAGAGAGCAATCATTCAGATCCCACCCTGGGATAGTCCTTTCACCTCTCCATCTGCTGGGAGGCTCCCTTTCTGGGCTCTGGGCATTTCACTTTCTCCCATGCTCTTCTGGCCATGGCTTCTTTCGGTTCTGAGTTAAAATCCTGCCTTCTACTAGACCCATTCTAATCTTTTCTCTACAGGGTTGTTGTGAGAAATCAAATGAGAGAGTATTTATCAAAAGCTTTATAAACCTTGAGGTGCTATATAAATGCAAAGTACCAAATAAATGAGGATAAAACTTTTTGTTCCTTCAGTACCTTTTAGGAGGTGGCCGTAATTCACTTTGGGAGTCTACCTACTGTCTGTCATTTGCACCATATGACTGGTCTACCACTTTTTCTGATCATACATGTTAATAAGTAAGCATTTATTAAGTGCCTACTACATGGCAGGAACTGTTCTGGGGATGTAACAAAAAGTTAAAGATAATGTCTTGTCTCTGAGAAGCTGTCTAATGGGAGAGACAACAAAGAGCTTTGTACCAACAAGCTGCATGCAAGATAAATCGAGGATGATTCAGAAGGAAAGCACTATTAGCAATAAGGGGAAGAGGATGTCAAGAAATGCTTCTTAGAGAAGGTAGAGTTTTCCCCTAGGATTTGAAGCCAAGAGGGGAAGAAAAGAGAGGGCATTCTAGGCATGGAGAACAGACAGTGAAAACATGCACATTTTAGAGATGGAATGTCCTCAAGTCTTGTGGTTTCTTTAACTTATCAAAAGCAAAAAATTAACAGTAACATGTTTCAGCATGTTTATATCAACAAAGTCTGCCTCTGTTTCCTAAACTGTAAAATAGGAATAATAATAATAATAATAATAATAATAATAGCACCTGCCTTTCCAAGGTTGCTGAAAATATCAAATAAAATATCTACAAAGCCTCACACAATACATTTCCAGGCATGTAGCAGGCATTTAATAAATCTTTTGTTTCCTTCATTTTCCTTTTGTTCATGTTGCCTTCCATTCCCCCATAGATTACATTTTAGTAAATCAAAGTGGTCACCGTATGAAAAAAAAAATAATTGTAAAACTAAGCATAAACCCTTACTATGATGGGTGATTTTTGTTTTAGAGAAATAAAACAGGATTTAAAGTGACATTTGTTCTATTAGGGAAAACCAAGTGACAACAAATATTTACATTATTTTTCTGTCTAAAGAAATTTAAATGTACCAAAGTCACAATATCAGTGGTAAGAGTCCCTGAGAGGTCTTAGAATTCCATTCTCTTGACTTTAGGCAGCTTAAGTTATTCAATCTCAGACTCAAAAGAACGTTTAGAGGACATATAGTTCATAGGCCTCAATTCTGTTCTCTAAAATAGCATAAATCATCCTTAGCTCCTTCCACTGCTCCTTGTTTTACATGAATTTCTCAATGGTTATTATCCTCATTGCCCTCCTCTTGATTTACCTTCTATAATCCATCCCTTTAAAATCTGGCATTCTGGAACATAACAACTCATGTTTATATCCTAAGTGATCATTATCTATATTTATCTAATTAGATCCATTTTATTTCTATATCTTCATGTATACAAAGTCTTATCAGACCAAATCAGTGTGATAGAGTAGAAACGCCCTCATATTTGGAGCAGGAGGCTCTTTCTTGACCCCAACTCTTAGACCGTACTACTTTAATGACCCTGAGCACACTGGGGAGATCAGTTTCCTCATCTAATAAATGAGGGGAATATGGTCATCAACCTCTAGATTCCTGACAGCTCAAAAACCCTGGGGTCTTTATAAGTCATTAATCTTCTTTTACAGGTAAGGAAATTAAGGCACTAAAATATTTTGACTTATTAAATACTGTGAAACCAGTGAGTGGTAGGCTCAGGTCCTCAATGGTCTTTGACTCAAGACTAATCAATGTTCTTTTCATTAAACTTGTTGACCCGAGTTAACTACAAAAGAACTATTACTTGTCGTGATTTCTAGGATCATCATAATTCTATTACCACCACCTAAAAGTGATGTTTTTAGTCACTCTGGTGTCCTAATGACTCACTGCTTTACTGCTAAGCCAGGCCATCCCCATTCTATATTGGCACAATTCCCTTTTTTTTCAGCCTAAGCATAGGATTTTACATTCATCCCTGTTAAAATGTCATCTTGCTGGTTTAAACCCATCATTCCAACCTTTGAGATCAGTATGAATCCTGGTTCTGCTGGCTATTTTTTGAATGACCACTCCCAGCTTTGTGACCGTAGTGGAGCTGGTTCAGCCAACTCCTGTTTATTCAGGCATCATTGCAATCAGTGAGCCACATGGACTGCACAATTATGTTCCTGCTAAGAGGCGATGGGTAGGGGTGGATTAGTGAGGGTGGAGAAGAAATAAACAGTTTCTGCCATGAGAGTAAAGATCGAATTTGAGGGGAAAAGAACACAATGTAACACAATGTCACATAAACTAAGCAACAGAAAATGATATTAAAAGTAACACTTTTTAGAGTAGGAAGGGACCATGCCAAGTAGCAAAACTGAGACATTGATTGATGTACTGAAAACCCAAACAGGTCATTAGAGACAGAGGAAATATTAAAACCCAGTTCTGGGCTTCTTTCTCTCGACCCATCACATGAAAATGTCCTCACAGTATAAAACTTTCATTTCACCTTAACGAATGTTCACAAAATCCCTACTATGTGAAAGACACTGTGCCAGCGGCTGGAGAAAAAGAAAAAAAAGAGAAAAAAAAGGCAGATGTCTTCCAGAAGCTCCCTTTCTAGTGGAAGAAAGGGGGCAAGTCCCTTCCCCTCCCTGAATGCCAACATTCTAATCTGTAAAATGAGGGGGTCGGGCCAAGAGATCTGGACAGTGCTTTCTAGATCTCCTCTATAAACCCATGAGAATGCAACTACGGAAAAGACTTCAGAATAGGGAATAAAAGAGAATCTTTTCCTCTCTCATTCATTCAACATGTTTCAGTGCTCTTGTGGGCCTCCTACAAAATGAAGATTACAAACAAGAGTCAAAATCTGGGGGGTTTTCTATGGAGGATAGTACTATCACAAATTCACTCAACCATACTGAACAAAACAGACGTCTTAAAAACGCAAATAATTATTTATATTCTTAATCAACAAGTAAGAGAAAAACACAAAAGTTTTAAGGTAATACAAGGAGTCAAAGCAGTGTGCAGAATAAAATGAATTATTCAGCCTTAAAATAGAAGAGAGAATCCTGAAAGATTTTCTGATTAAAGAATTTCTGATTAAAAAAATTCCAACATAGTGGAAATATAGTTTGAATTAAATACCAAACAGAAAGCTTGTGTAAACAGTCTGGTCATTTTCTTGAACCTTTTCATTTAAACCAAGAGAAAAATCTTATGGCACAAAGGTAGTACAATAGATAAAAGTGCTAGGCGTTGAGTCAGGAGTTAAAATCCAGTCTTGGATACCAAGCTGAGTGACTAAAGACATGTTGCTTGGTTTCTGTCTCAGTTTTCTCACCTGTAAAATGGGGAGAGCAAAAGGATCTATCTCATAGAATATATGTGAGGATCAAATTAGATAATATTTGTATAGAGTTTAGGATAGTGCCCGACATACTGAAGGAACTATATATATGCTTATTCTCTTCCCCTTTCCCTAATCTGTCTGTCTCCCTGCACCCATTTTTCTACTATGTAGTACATGTATTGCTGGCTATTATCCTGACTTTAATAAGAAGCTTAAGTGGAGTTATAAATTCTTTAACAGGATAATTTGCTAATTCTGCTATTCATCTGTGCCTTGAAAGTCAGCGAAGTGGATAGAGGAGCTGGTCTTGGGAGTCAGGATTCATGGAAGGCATTCGTTAAACATTTACTATGTGTCCAGCATTGTGCTAAGCTCTGAAAGTGTAAAAAAACAGCAACAACAGTCCCTGTCCTCCAGAAGCTTACATTGTAACAGGAAAGTTGTTGTTTATTTGATGTTTTGTGATGCTTCAAGGCCCCATTTGGGGTTTTCTTGGCACAGATACTGAAGCGGCTCATATCATTTCCTTCTGTAGCAGGAAATAAGCAGAGGAAAATGACTTGCCTAGAGTCATTAAGATAATAATGTGGGGGGCAGCTGGGTAGCTCAGTGGATTGAGAGCTAGCCCTAGAGACGGGAGGTCCTAGGTTCAAATCTGGACTCAGACACTTCCCATCTGTGTAACCCTGGGCAAGTCACTTGACCTCCACTGCTTAGCCCTTACCACTCTTCTGCCTTGGAGCCAATACACAGTATTGACTCCAAGATGGAAGGTAAGGGTTAAAAAAAAAAAAAAGATAATAATGTGAAGTGGCATTTGAACTTGGCATCCTCCTGACTCTAGGTCTGGCACTGTATCCACTGCTCCACCTAGTTACCCTAATGGCAAAGATAATATGTATATAGAAAAGCAGATAAAACATGACTATATAGTAGTATAGTATGACCTTGTGCAAGTTGTAGGCTAACTTTCTTTTTTTTTTTTAAGAGTAGAAGAGTGCCATGGGTTAGGCAATGCGGGTTCAGTGACTTGCCCAGGATCACACAGCTAGGAAGTGTCTGAGGCCAGATTTAAACCCAGTATTGTCTGACCCTCAATCCACTGTGCCACCTAACTGCCCCCTGGAGATAATTTTTCAAGACTAAGCTAGATTGTGAAAATGCATTAGTGAATTTTCGCTCTGGGAATTTCCTATACTGATAACACCACAAATCTGTTTTTGTGCCTTGAATAATCCAAACCAAGTCTCTTTCTACTGCTTTCCATTAACCAAAGTTTTTTCTTAAATTCTGAACGTAATAAACATTAAATTAAAAGAGGCAGCTAGGTGGTACAGTGAATACAGCATTGGATGTGGAGTCAGGAAGAACCGAGTTCAGAACCTACTGCAGAAATGTACAAAGTTACTAGTTTTATGACCCTGGGCAAGTCACTTAATCTGTTTGCCTCGGTTTCTTCTCTTGGAAAAGGATGATAATAATAGCATCTACCTCACAGGATTGTTGTGATTGTAAATGAAGATTCTGATTTGGAATGTTACCAGGAAAGGCAGTTTGGAGCCAAACCAACTGGGGAAGGAATTCTGGCCTTGACTGATGCTCGGGGCCTTTGAATTCTGGACTGCTGGTGGTTGCCTTTGAATCAGGGTCCTGATTGATTTCCTGATTGCCTTTGAATCAGGGAAGGAAGAAGATGGGTTTATCTCTGGAACTTGGGATAATCAAGATGGAGGTGGCCTGGTGACTCTGAAGGCAGACGAAGAAGGACAATTGTCCATGTATTTCTCTGACTTTGCTCTGTTGGTGATAGTGACTGAAATACTAGACCTATCAACCACTCTCCCAATATCCTCCAATCTAAGGCTAATTATAGAATTAGGGAAAACCCCAACCCTCTTACCTCCACCCTCCATCTTTTCCTGTCTTCCCCGAATAAACCCTTACTTAGATAAAGAAGACAGAAAGTATTTTCATTTGAAACATCATTAACTCATCCTGACTGATTTAGAAACCAGAAGAACAGGGGAAGGGGAAGCTGAAGGGAGAAGGGGGAGGCTGGAAGAGGGAGGAAGGGAGGTATAGAGGGAAAAGGGTAGGCAGAAGAAGATAACTACCTGATTTATTAGTTATCATTTACCCATCAAATATACCCCCTCAATATTATCTATTATACCATCCATTCCTATCCCATAACATGTTATTCCATGGGGGGGATTTTTTTTGGTAGCAAATTAGCCTCTCTCAATATAATGAATGTCTTATTTTGTATCACTTCTCAAGATATGGGTTAACATGATTTATCACCATCTTCTGGAATTCTAGCTGGTCACTGCATTGATCAAAATTCTTATGTCTTTTAAAGTTGTTTGCATCATATAAAATTGTGATTGTATAAATGGTTTTGCCCAGTTGTTATCACTTAATCTACATCAGTTTATATGACTAACAAGAATTAACTGCATTGTATAGGCTACCAATAAGTTCTGTAACAGCTGAGAACCCTTATGGGCCCATAGAGTGAGTGAATAGAGCACACAGATGGCTCATGAGTGTGTTTAACCACTTTTACATTGGGGTGTATGGGGTGCTCAGGGAGGAGTAATATCTTTGGTATGGAGGGCTTGTCGTGCCCTTCTAGGGCAGCTCTCCAGCCTCTGACCCCCACCTGACACCCAGCTCTCACTTGTGGCTCCCAGTAGCCGCTAGCATGCGGCAGCGGCCACACCCCGGCAACGGCTTCGACAGGCCAGCTAAACCTTGTGAGGGTAGCCATTGGGTCATAGACCCCTGGTGAACCAGGCCTTGCTCACCCAGCATGTGAAGACTGCTTCGGTGGAACAGACGGAAGAAACTAATAAGAAGGTTCAATGGCTGAGATGGCAACGCAGCAAAGCACTGTGGAGTGCTTAGGACATGTTGGAGCACAAAGGACAACACGACCATCCAATGCAGCTGAGGAAGTCTCCAGGTGTAACGACTTTTCATGCCACTGGACCCAGGCTTCCAACGCCGAGAGTGGGACTGTCTCTGTGCACCGACTTTTCCACTTAAATCTTCATGCACAGGTGTCTTTGTGCACAAAAACAATAGTCATCCTCGGTTACCAAGAGACAACTACTACTACTACATTGGGGAACATGGCGTATATGCTAGATTTCTATTTGTTTACACACACACACACACACACACACACACACACACACACACACATCCACTATTTTTGAGGAGATCTGTTTCTAACTCACACTTCTCTCTCTTTGTACAATAAAACCCAGACTGGCCAAAACACTCAGGGCATGAGGTGCTCTGGCTCACTGGGGGTTAGTGCCTAAAACATATTACAATTTCCTACTATGCTCAGTACGACTTGTGGGACTCCACGTCTCTGCTACATGAGAGGCAATGTCCTGGGCATCCATTTTCATTGGAAGTCGACTCACCCTTCATGAAGATGCTCAGGGGGCCCCCCACCTCCTTACTCCCCCTCTCCTCTCTGGCTCCTTCCATCTCTATCTTCTCACACCCATCATGTTAGGGGTGGGGGAATTATGTAACAAACACAGGAAATAAACACGATGGGATAGGACACACGGAGGCATGGAGACATCCTATCTCTTTATCCCTAGCATCTAGAAAGGTATATGACAAGCATATGGTACACGCTTGTTGGATGAAGCCAGAGAGAGGGCTAGGATGTGGCATAAACATTACTTCCCCTTGTAGCCTCTGAGGGATGATGGCACTCAAATGATACATAGGATGGGTACAAAAGAGCCCCAGGTAACAGCAGCCCCCAAGCCACTGGCCCTGCCTCCAAACCATTATCCCCTCCCTCCCCCAAATCTCTGTGATTGCTCAGAGGAGCAAATCCTGTGGAGACAGAGCTGATTGCCCCCATCTCCTTCTAGACAGCAACTTGATGTAGAACCAGAAAGAAAGTTCTCACAACCTGTGGCACAGGGTACTGCCCAATGGTTAAACATAAAAAATGGATATGGCTTTATCATTCACAAAAGAAATTATGACTTAACTGTAGCCTTTTGTCTCTCTACACTCCAAACACATCTACCATCTTAACCACCAGGCAAAGGCCTTGTCATTTGCCCTAGACCTGAATCTTCCTCAAGAGGCTCACTCCCACAATATGACTTTGAGAGCTGTGGCTGCCTCGGTTTTTCTATTTGTATCCCTGGAACCTCAAACAGTGCTTTGCACAATAGCAAGTCTTTAATTAGAGCTTTTTCATTCATTAATTCATGAATAAATGAGAATCTATCTTGTTTTTAAACATTCATTCCCTCAACAGGAAGATTCCTTCATCTCCCCCAGGAAACAATTCCAGATGTGTAATAGCAATCACATCACTGTCAGAAAATTCTTCCTTATGTCTAACTTAAATCCCTCAGGCTGCAGATCAAAACCGCTTTTCTGGGACAGATGGAAAACATCTGTACTCTAGGCATACCTTTGCTACTATCACAGAGCTTTATTATCTTAAAACTAAAATAACTACTATCCTTTGGCTCAATCTTTTATTCAATTCCAATACCACCTGAATTCAACTCAGACTTACTGCATTAAAAAAATTACTGTATACATCTCCGAATAGAGACAGAAACAATATTTTCCCACCTCCTCAATTTATTAAATTGGATTAATTCATTCGTCTATCTTTCTATATTTCCATGTCTTCATTTGTAATATACAGGCAATGTGGTATTATCACCATAAGTCTATTGTGAAGAGTACTGTATAAAATTTAAAGCATTAAGAAAAGTGAACATTATATATTACTAATAGGTCATTATTATCAACATTAATATCACGAGAGTGCTTTGGAATTTTCTAAAAGGAAAAATGCAAAAACAGTAGTTGAGTTATATACACACATACACACAGCCCTAAAAAATATCTAGTCACAATAAAATTATTAAAGAACTATACAAGTAGATTATTCAATTAAAATCATCCACTTTTGGAAACCATTATCATCATTTTCTTAAAGATAGTAAAGGAAGCCTATAATAAAAAATCAAAGTTAACAAGTACTCCCCTGCTTTAACTTACCAACTTTACTTCTTTCATCCAAATCTGTCCAACTGACCAACATACGAAAAATAGGTAATGTCCAAACGATTTAGGCTGAAAGAAAAGTGGCTTTAGGGTCAGAGAACCTGGTTCCTACACAGGGCCTCTGATGCCTTACTCCCTGCATAATGCTAGACAGGTCACTTAACCTACCTGACTTTCTCTTTCCTTAACAGATATTGGACAAAATGGTGTCTTAAGGTCCCTTCGGACTCTAGATCTCTGATCTTATGACTATTTATCCCCAACTTCCCCATGTGAATTTTAAAAGTCTCCATCTTGGTCTAGCACCCAAAAATTGTGCACACCCACCTACACGGGCATGCGCTAGTCAATGACTAATCAGAAATAACTAACTGCCCACCTGGGCTGTCCTAAGCCAAGCTAGAGCCAACCATTGGATTTGTGAGACACAGGAAGAGAGGTAGGGAACAGCCTCTGAGATTGGCGGAACTTCCTGTGGAGAGAGCTAGGGGGAGTTGGTGTTAGGAGCTTGGAGAGAGAGGACGCCCGCAGACAGCTTTCCTTCAGATCGGTCACGTGAGTTAAGGACTGATTCTTCCACCTGGGCCTTTGGGCCTAAAACTCCCCCTGCCTTGGTCAGAGGTTGAGTAGCCTCTTTCCCTTTTCTCTTCTCTCCTTCTCTCCCTAACCTTTTCCCCACTCCCAGTGTGATTAAACCTTCATAAACCTCATTCTGACTTGAGTGTTTCATTTTAGGAATTTCATAAGTAAATTCCTTGGCGGCCATTGTTAAATATTACATAAATTTTGTAGCCACATTTGTAACCATTACTATATTATAACCTTCTCCCAGAAGCCTTAAATTTCCCCATTACAGTTTTGGCTAACCACTACGGGAAAAAGAACTTATCAGTCTTCTGATCTCCTTACTATCACCTGGGAGAAATCCCACCCCGGCTACCCCCTCTGGCTCTTGGCCCTGCCTTAGTGCTTGGAAGGTTTCTAGAACCTCAATAAATTTCCTGAATTTTCTTGCCTTTTCAACCCACTTATTGCTCACTCCCTCAGTCCTGTTACCAAATACCTTGGCTTAAAGACACAGCTGCCAGAACAGGTGAGTATAAAACACCTTTTCTCTTTTCCCTTTACCCCTTAAGTTAAATTGGGGTCAACAGGATTTTTTTTTCCTTCTCCTCTTTGTCTCTCATTTCCGTCTCCTTTTACTTTAAGGAGGTGGCTCAGTAGAGAGAGGCAGGCCAGGCTTACCTAATCAACTAAGCAAGGAGGAACCTCAGGAGAAGGAGCTCTTAGGAGCTCCTAGCCCGCAAAAAACAGCTGAATACAGCTAGGGAGCTAACTTAAAACCCATTTTTTTTTTCTGTTTCCTGGCCTTTCTAGTCTTAAAAATTTAAGTGGGCTTTGCTCAAGGAAGATAGCACATGGTCATAGCGGCTTTAGCCTGAGGGCCAAAGAAGATTGCTGGGACCCACCCACATACACTTTGTAAAGAAGGAGAATTTACAATACAATAGGCCCTTAGCCTGTATAGGGTTGTAGACTCAGAGCCACCTATTGTAAAAAGAAAAAGCCTGTGGAAAGTTTGCTGCTTTGCCCTGCTCCCCACTTGCTTTGTGAAATTACAAAATATACATATAAAAATGAGTACTATATCCTTTGACAATTATAAGGCAGCTGAAGAAGTAGGGGCATTGAGGAATGAAGGATACCTCCAAATTTTTATATTAATAGGTACTGTCATTTTTGTACTCCTCAATACTATATTTAGAGATGAAAAAATAAAACAAATTGAGGATAAAATAAAACAAAATGAGGAGAAAATAAAACAAAATGAGGAGAAAATAAAACAAAATGAGGAGGAAATAAAGCAAAATGAGGATAAAATAGAAAATATTGAGGATAAAATAGAAAATGTTGAGGATAAAATAGAAAAAATTGAGGATACAATAGAAAAAATTGAGGATAAAATAGGAAATATTGAGAATAAAATAGAAAAAATTGAGGATAAAATAGGAAATATTGAGAATAAAGTAGGAAATATTGAGGATAAAATGGGAAATATGGAAGATAAAATAGGAAAAATTGAGGATAAAATGCAAGCCCAATTAGAAGATCTAAAAAGTTTCTTACAGGATCAATTGACAAACAACCACTCTACCAGAAATAGACCTGTTTCTGAACCTTTGAATGAGGAAATTTCCTTCCCTGAAATAGAGATGGAAAATACCTTTCCTATAGCCAAGTTAACAGACTGCTTCTCTCGTGTAGTGCAAATCTTGTCTGAATTTAATCCCCAAAACCCTTCCCCGGCAATCCCAGATTCTCATGTTCCTTCTCCTACAGAAAACCAAATTCCAATGCAAGAGAGATCTTGTCCCCCTAGAAAAACCTGTCCTTGTCAAACTGACCCACAGGTGCAAAATCCAACTAGAGGCCTGTTTCCTCTAAGAGAAGTACCTGAAATAGGACGAAATGGGGATGTGGTGACTTTAAGACATAGGATACCGTTTACTCCCCAAGAAATAAATGAATTTACACGAAATATTCCCACATATGAACAAGATCCTTTTCTAGTAACAAAAAAGATGGGAGACATATTTTTTCAGTATAATCCGTCTTACAAGGACGTTGAGAGCTTACTCCAGGCTTTTTTAAGTGAACGTGAAAAAAATAAAATAATTGCTCATGTCAACAAAACCAGGGGGCGTAATGCAGCACATTGGCCATCTCAGGATCCCGAATGGGACTATAACAATCCTGAGGATTATCTACAACTATACCGTTGTAGAGAGGCCATCCTCACGTCCATGAAGGAATGTGCGGACAGTACAGATAAGTGGATGGAACTGGAAAAAATTAAGCAAAAGGAAAATGAAACACCCTCCAGATTTATGGACAGAATTATCGAGTTTGGGGACAGATACTTAGATTGGGACTTAACTAAAGAGAGTAGTATAAGACAAGCTAGAAGAATCTTTGTAAACAATTCTTGCAAAGCAATTAAAAATTATTTCAAAACACAATGCCCAAGATGGTCAGATATGGACCTTGAAGAATTGCGAAAAACAGCTATATATGTTTTAAAGGGAAACGAAGAAAAGGAGAAAGAAAATGATGATGACATGGAGGAAATGAAGAAAAAAATGAGATATTTAATAGATAGGATAACTAAATTAGAAAGTGGGCAGGGTAATGAACCAACGACAATTGCCCCTCTCCAGAAATCCAATTATCAATCCATTACTTGCCACTTCTGTGAGAAGAAGGGCCACAAAATGATGGAATGTAGAACCTTTCTTAAGATGTTTGGAAGGAATACACAGTTTAATAATAGTTTTAGAAATAATAACTATAATGAATATAGAAATAAGAACTTTAGAAACCAGAATTATAGAAATAGGAATTGGGAAATTAATGACAATGCTCAAATTGAAGAAAATTTTAATGATAATACTCAACAATATATGAGAAATGGCGCTCGTCCAAAAATTACTCGAGGTACTAATGACTCTCAGAGAGGTGCCCTTCAGGGGGGTGCCCAAGGAATATCCCAAACACAATGATGGTGCCCGGGGGGGGCTAGGGCACAGGAATCAGAGGATACAACCTTTGATTTCCCGGACCCTGATGTCCTACTACCCGTTGTCCCTATCCACTGCCCTCCCCATACTAATGAACCCCATGTTACCTTAAAGGTGGGTAACACCTATTATGATTGTCTATTAGACACCGGAGCTTCCTGGTCTGTATTAAAGAGAAAACCTGATTTACAATGTTATTCTATTGGCTCAGAGAATGTAATGGGAGTATCAGGAATAACCCAAAGAGTTAAAAGACTTCCTCCTAGAATGGTGTCTGTAGGACCCCTAGAGGTACAACACTCTTTCCTTTTGATGCCTGACTCCCCTTTAAATTTGCTGGGGAGGGACCTTCTATGCAAACTCAGAGCCACAATAACCTGCTCCCCAGATGGCTCATTATCATTAGAAGTACCAGAGGAATCTTTAAAATTACTCCCTGTACTTCTCTCGGAAAACCAGGACGCAAAAGAGCCTTCCATTTTCGAAATACCTAAAGATATACCTGAGTCTCTTTGGGCCACATCTTCTTCTGATGTAGGCTTGCTTAAATCTGCTGTTCCTGTGCAGATAAAAACTAAATCTAGCCCACCTCCTTCTATCCCTCAGTATCCCCTCTCAAAGGAGGCAATTGAGGGTATTACACCAGTTATTAACTCATTAATAGAACAGGGAATAATAATCCCTTGCAAATCTGAATACAACACGCCCATCCTACCAATTAAAAAACCAAAAAAAGGGCCCGATGGCAAGCACATCTATAGATTTATACAGGATCTAAGGGCAGTAAATAATCACGTTATAAAGAGACACTCCGTAGTTTCTAACATACATACTATTATTTCATCTATTCCTAGCACAGCTACATACTTTACAGTAGTAGACTTGTGTTCAGCCTTTTTTTCAATACCAATACATGAAAACTCCAGACATATTTTTGCTTTCACCTGGAAGGGCTCACAATATACCTGGTGTCGGCTGCCACAGGGTTATGTCGAAAGTCCGAGCTTATTTGAGCAAATTTTGAGCCAAGACACAGACAATATAACATTTAAAAATAGCAAATTAATCAAATATGTAGATGATCTACTCTTGGCTTCAACAGATGCAAAAACATGTCAAGAAGATAGCAAACACCTTCTTTTGGAATTGCACAAAAGAGGTCATAAGATCTCGAAGGACAAAGTTCAGTGGTGTCTCCCCAAAGTAGAATATTTGGGGTTCATTCTGACAGCTGGTGCCCGCTCTATTTCTCCCAAGCGAATTGAGAATATTCAAAAATTGAGTGCTCCTACTACTAAAAAACAGTTAAGAGCAATTCTGGGAGCAACAGGGTTTTGCAGACAATGGATTCCTTGTTATGGGGAAATTACTAAACCTCTTATAGCACTAACAAGGGATGTAGTCCCTGAACCCCTCAAATTAGAGCCTGAACACCTGTCAGCTCTATCAGAGCTAAAAAAGGCTATCTTATCTGCCCCTGCTCTAGGCATCCCAAATTACAACAAGCCATTTACTTTATATGTGCATGAGCGAAGAGGAGTAGCCTCTGGTGTGTTAACTCAGACTTTGGGACCTTCTCAGCGCCCAATTGCTTATTATTCTGCCCAACTAGACCCAGTAGCAGCAGGAGCACCACCATGCCTTAGAGGAGTAGCTGCTACAGCCTTACTAGTAACAAAAACCGTTGATTTAGTATTGGGATGTCCATTAACAATAATGTGCCCACATGAGATTGAAGCATTATTGGTAAAACATAGAACACAGGCATTCTCGGATCAGAGAATTACAAGGTATGAAATAACCTTATTAAATAGTGAAAATATTACCTTGAAACGCTGTTCAACTCTTAACCCTGCCACCTTGCTTCCAGATTTACCTACTTCAGGAGAACCACTACATAACTGTGAAACATTAGTGTCCATGGCAGAAAAGCCTCGAGATAATCTCTTGGACACTCCCTTAGACAATGCAGATCTGATTTTATTTACCGATGGTTCCTCTTTTATGAGGGATGGCATACGTTACACTGGAGCTGCCGTAGTCTCAGAATTTGCCACTGAATGGTCAGCTTCACTACCTTCTAACATTAGCGCTCAAGGAGCAGAGCTCATAGCTCTGAAACATGCCTGTATAATTGCCAAGGATAAAAAGGCAACAATTTATACGGATTCTAGATATGCTTTTGGCATTTGTCACTCAGTCGGGATGCTATGGCTCCAGAGAGGATTTTTAACCTCAGCTGGAAAATCCATAGCTAATGCAGAAATTATTAATGAAGTTCTTTCTGCTCTCAAACTGCCTAAAGCCCTAGCTGTAGTTCATTGCTCTGCCCATACAGGAGGCTCAGACCCTGTCTCTAGAGGAAATGACCGAGCAGATGCTGCTGCAAAACTAGCAGCCATAGAAGGACCTGGATTAATTTTAACATTAACAACCACTGATAATTTAAATTTATCACTCTCCTATAATGAAAAGGAAGTGGAAAAATGGAAACAAAAATTTAAAGCAAAACAAATTAATGGAGTATGGGTGTCATCTGAAGGAAAACCCCTGCTCCCTAGAAGTTTCTATAACCAAATTTGCCAATCTATTCATAAAAATGGTCATTTTGGTACCCAGGGCATCGTGGACTCTGTTAAGAGAGTATGGATAGCCCCTGGTATAACTACCATAGCCTCTAAAGTGTGTTCATCCTGCCCTACCTGCCAGGCATATAACCAACATGCCTTTCGTGGTAAAGCCTTTGGTGGACGTCCTCTGGCTTACACACCTTTTGAGCACCTGCAGATAGATTTTATAACGATGCCAAAGGCTGGACAATATAAATTTTGTTTGGTCATAGTAGACCAACTGACCAGATGGCCAGAAGCATTTCCTACAGCCCGAGCCACAGCAGCTTTTGTTGCTAAGGTGCTTTTAAAAGAAATTATTCCTCGCTTTGGCCTACCAGCACGTATTGACTCCGATAGAGGGAGTCATTTTACCGATTCTGTCTTAAACCAGATATATTCTTGCTTGGGGATAACTCCCAAATTCCATGTTCCATATCATCCCCAGAGTTCAGGCCAAGTTGAGAGGATGAACAAAGAACTTAAAACTATGATTGGAAAATTATGCACTGAGACCCATTTAAAATGGCCTGAAATTCTCCCTCTGGCCCTATTTTATCTTAGAAGCAGGCCTAGAGGAGACTTACATATTTCACCATTTGAGATGCTTTTTGGACATCCGCCTATACAGGCTAAGCCTTTCTCCCCGGCTTATACATCGCTATTAGGGGGAGATATTACTATTGCTTCCTATATACAGGAATTACAGCACAAACTGCGTGAGCTACATGAATCCGGAGCTGCAGTACAAGCTGGACCACTAGACTTCTCACTTCACGACCTGAACCCAGGAGACAACGTGTATATAAAGAATTTCAAGCGTACTGGAGCAACTGAACCTTCATGGGAAGGACCATTCCAAATATTGTTAACTACTCCAACATCTATAAAGGTTGGAGAAAAGGACTCTTGGATTCACTGTTCTCATGTAAAGAGAGCATCTTCTGTTGAGACTGATTGACTGTATCCTATACATGCATTGGAGATAACTATACATTGACAAGTGGAACTGTTTTATTCTGCTTTTGACACATTGAATTCCTAAATTTAATTTTTTTCCTTTTTTCCTTTTTTTTTCTCTTTTCCTTATTTTATTATTATTATTATTTTTACATTATTTTATTTTTTTTCCCTTTTTCTCATTTCTATGTACTTTAGGTACATATGATCAATATTAATTTTTATTCTACAATATTAGTTTAAAAATATATATACTTGTTGTTATTATTAATACGCACCCAAACAGCTTTAGACTATGGGAACCTGCCATTTATTGATAATTGTTGTGGGACTATGATTAATGTTTGTGTCTGATTCTAGATATGAGATCAAACAAGGAGCACAGATATAACCTGGATAATGCCAAAAGAGCTCACAGGTCTAAAAATCAAAAGACCAATCCAGGTAGGATTAATACATTTCTAAGCCAATACTAAGGACTTGAACCTAGTGTGAGACTCGGGGTTGCGACACTTGACAGACGTTAAGATGTAGGCCTTCCCTGTATCCACACTCTTCGTGAAAATACCTACAGACAAGTACCTAAGGTTGGCTACCATCCTGGCTCCATCCATCCCTGAGAACGAAGGTAAAATCAGACGAGGGAATAACACTTCCCTAGATATAAAATAAAAATCTGGTCCTCTTTTTTCTCTCCTATAGTATGGCAACTTCCTGTAGCCTTGGCTGCAAATGGGGAAGTAAAAATATACTGCATTCTGTCCTACAGACTTGTGGGATTAGAAATTACTTAACTGGACCCTAATACAGAGGCCTGTAAAAAAAAAAAAAAATTTTTTTTTTTATTCTTGCTTTCTCAAATTTTGTATACATAGATTTTTTGATTTTGATACTGATTTTGAATTCTTTAATGTAAATATGCATATATAAAGGGTTATATTTTTTTCCCTTAATTTTTTCCCTTTTTCTTCTTTTGATTTTGATTTTATTTTGATATTGTTTTGTTTTTCTTTTGAATTAACTCACACACCCCCACAACTAAAACTTGAATCCTCAGCTGGACTCAGTGTTTTTTCAACACGTTCTTCAGGGGGGATTGTATTTCATCAAATCCAAGATTTAAATTTTGTTCGAGAGAGAAATCTTCAGAGAAGCTTGCTAACTAACTGAATCCAGAGAATGAACTGTTTGCAGAAAGATATCTAAACCTTTTCACTACAGGAAGATCCAGAATGAACCTTGGGGTGTGGTTGATTGAACATTTTTTTGAATGTACACTCTTATGCCAAAGGGGACTGCCCCCTAATTGGCTTTTGTCAATGCGCCCAGCAAAACATTGGTTTGCTGTCTTTCTCTCTCCTCTATTTCCCCATATTTACAACTATTATAATTTTCCTCTTAGTGGGTAGAAAAAATTTTTGTATACACTTATAGTTAGAAATTTTTGGGGTGCAGTATGCTTATGTTTAGTGATCAATTGGGGAGACTAGTCTCCCAATCATCATCAGGGGGGATTGTGAATTTTAAAAGTCTCCATCTTGGTCTAGCACCCAAAAATTGTGCACACCCACCTACACGGGCATGCGCTAGTCAATGACTAATCAGAAATAACTAACTGCCCACCTGGGCTGTCCTAAGCCAAGCTAGAGCCAACCATTGGATTTGTGAGACACAGGAAGAGAGGTAGGGAACAGCCTCTGAGATTGGCGGAACTTCCTGTGGAGAGAGCTAGGGGGAGTTGGTGTTAGGAGCTTGGAGAGAGAGGACGCCCGCAGACAGCTTTCCTTCAGATCGGTCACGTGAGTTAAGGACTGATTCTTCCACCTGGGCCTTTGGGCCTAAAACTCCCCCTGCCTTGGTCAGAGGTTGAGTAGCCTCTTTCCCTTTTCTCTTCTCTCCTTCTCTCCCTAACCTTTTCCCCACTCCCAGTGTGATTAAACCTTCATAAACCTCATTCTGACTTGAGTGTTTCATTTTAGGAATTTCATAAGTAAATTCCTTGGCGGCCATTGTTAAATATTACATAAATTTTGTAGCCACATTTGTAACCATTACTATATTATAACCTTCTCCCAGAAGCCTTAAATTTCCCCATTACACCCATCGTATAAAAGAGGAAACTGATATTAATTGGGGAGAAGCATCTTGTTCAAGGTCACAAGGTTGGTGGGTAGTGTGGCAATGATTTGAACCCAGGTCTTCTACTGCTAAACTAAGGTTTTTATACCACACTGCTTTCATTTAGTGACTTTGAATTGGATAAGTAGCTGCAGAGTTTTGATTCTCAGGGTCTATGGCTTAAAAGGGTAGAAAGGAGGGGGGGAAAAGGAGAAAAGTATACTATCAAGATGCCAGGACTTCCTAAGACAGACCTTTAAGGAAAGGTCAATAGCCTAGAAGACAATCAAAAGAAAACGTGGGGGGAAAAAAACTCCTTTGAAATAAGAAAAACAAAAACAAAAACAAAAAACCTAAGATGTTTAGAGTAATTACTTCTGAAGGATAGACAAATTTCATCATAAAGAGCTGTAGATACCCTACAAATCTGCTCTGGAACATTGAGAGGTTAAGTAATTTGCCTCTCCTCCCCAGGGTAGGTGTCAAGAGGTAGTATTTGAACCAAGAACTCAGGCCACCCTCCTCATGAATGCTGTAACCAAGTAAGAACCCATCTATCCTCTAGGTACAGAACAAAATTATCTGAGGAATGACCACTCTACAAATTCTTGAAAATGACTTTCATCAGAAGGTCCAAATATTGGAGTAAAAATTATAATAATCCCTTGAAATTAACAAGAAAGACCATGGCTTAATTTCTTACTGCTTTCTATTTAGATTGGCTACATGAAAAAAAAATCCTTAAAAAAAAATGTGTTCACTGATTACAGATAGAGCTCTACCTATAAGCTATTAACAGAGACTTTCATTCTCTTGCCAACAGTCTGGAGACATAATATGGTGATTAAGATTAGTGTTAATGGAACCTACCTGCCTAAAAGCCTGCTGGTACAGAGAAGAAAAGCAAAGAAACTCCAAAGTTCACTGATTTCATAGCCTCCTGATAATGCAGACATCAGCCTATAGCACAACAACAAGGTCATTCAATTGCACACACTGTGTGAGCTGCTTCTACAATCTCAAGGTAAAATGAATTTCTGGAAGTTTTTATTACACTCCTGACACAAATGGCTGCTGTTTGGCCTATACATTTTAGGGGGAAATGACTTAAAAGTACAAAAACTAATTCAGGCCCTAACCCTCTTCCCAGAAGAACTATCAATCAAAACTTTTGGTAGAAGAAAAGTCATTCATTTGTCATGTCTACCACAATTCAGAACCCCAGCCAACGAGGAGATGTTAGAGAGAAAAGTAAGCCGATTCTTAGTTCACTATCAACACTCCATCCATACAGATAGTGTGGATGACTCTAAATGCGGAGTAATTCCCCCAACTTTTTCAATTTGGGCTTTAGGTATTTACCCGAACAACTCTGTTTCCTTTAAGCAGATGGTAAAGGCAGTTTTCGTTCCCCAAATGATATATGAGCCAGGCTCTAGGAGAAGACAGCTGAAGAGTGAAGTTCCATAGTCTGGGGGAGGGGGGAACAAACAAAGCAAATGACCCACCTTTGGAAAACTAGCTGTGCCAGGTCTGAGGATAAACCAAACACTGTTTCTCAGTCACATTTATACATCAAAGTTATGATATACCAAGAAGTCCCTGAACACCACCACAGCTTGCTAAATAGCATAAACATATGAAATAAAGAAAAGGGAGACCTTCATAAAGGAGGTGACTTTATTGATCTTGTTTCTGTTGCTATCATACCACGAAGACCACGTAATCCCAGTTTCACCAAAGGAGACAAACACAGCTGGAACTTATACCCAGCAAGGCAGCAGCCCAAGAAAAGACAAAACAGAGACATATATTTCAATCATTTCAAACTAGTAATTCACCATTTCCAAGAGACTGGAGGAGGAAACAAATAGAAGGAAATAAACAGATCCAACCCACAGAACTCCTAATTTTCCAAAATGAGTCCACTGCTAAGGCATTCACTGTGAACTGTGAGAATAAATCATCTTCATTGGAATGAAGGAACAGTAGATAATATAACAGTGGATGATAACTGGGACCTACCTTGTAAAAGGGCTCCATTTCTCTTGAAGAAGGTGCTTCCTGGCCAGATGGGTGGACCTGATGTGCTAGAAGAAAAGAAGAAATAAGCATCAAATCTTATTTTATTTGCATTCAGTCACATGCCAGCACTATAACTTGCACGCAAAAATCCAGAATAAGCCATAAGAAGTCTTTCTGATCTCTGCATTCTTAATTACCCTAGGTAAGAACACACATCTCTCATTAAAACTAGCTTTTGCCTTTTACTCACCTCAGTTTTTAGTGTATGTAGTCTCTGTTTCTTTCTCTGAATCAGTATTTTGGGCTCAAGAGGCTTCATTACTACTTTCTTTTAAAACTTTTTTCCTTTTGTGTCAATTATTGAAGCTTTTTGCTTTCGTGATTGGCTTTACTCCCCAGTTTCCTATATGGGCTTCCCCATAAGATTTAGTGTGGCTCTACGTTTTAATAGAAGTTTGACATTATTTAATAATAATATGATTGTTAATATAAAGGAGAACTTGGGACACAGTATATCTTGTCAATTTGTTGCATTAAAGTATTGCATTATATCTCTTCCATGATATTTAACAGATGTATAAACAACCAGTCTCAGGAGGAAGAAGGGGAAAATATAAAGATTTCACACAATCTCTGGCTACTATTCTTTAACATTGGTTTAAAATCAATTGAGCAAAATTCTCTACCTCCCTCCGTCTTTCCCCTTCCCAGATGAGAAGCAATCTGATATAGATTTTACATGTGCAATAATGTAGAACATGTCCCCATATTAGTTGTTTTGTGAAAAGAGAACGCAAACAAACAAAAAAAATGAATAAAGAAAGTGAAACAGTATGTTTTGATTTGTATTGAGACTCCATGACTTCTTTTTCTGGAGGCAGATGGCAGTTTTCATCATGAGTCCTTCGGGACTACCTTGGATCACTGTACTGCTAAAAATAGCCAAGCCTTTCACAACTGTTCATTATATGAATTCTGCTCACTTCACTTTGTATCGGTTCTCGTAGATCTTTCCAGGTTTTTCTGAAATCACCTTTCTTGTCCTTTGTTATATTCCAATAGTATTTCATCACATTCCTCTACTTCAGCTTCTTCAGTCATTCCCTATAACTTCTAATTCTTTGCTACCACACAGAGTCCAATTGCTTTTAACAGCTGAAAATATACTGTTTTCAGATAAATGATGAGATGAAATTCACTAGAGTAAACTGAGAATGCCTGAGTGAGGAAGATCTGGGTTCGAAATCCATTTGTGATTTTTAAGTAACCTTGGACAAGTCGCTTAATAATCTACTATAACCAGGACAGTAGCTGACCTATACTGGTAAAGGGAGCTTCCTAGTCCAGTGAAATCACAAATCCAAATAAGAATTAAGAAAAAGAAACCAAGAGAGTTTTGATAAGTACTAAGAGTTAAATTGGGAATGTAGAAGTCTTCTGAATCAAAGAATGGTTTAAGTCAATTTGAGAAAGTACTCAGCCAAAAATATTGCTATATCAAGCCGGAAATACCATGAAAATTAATTCTACTCAAGAATATGCCGAATACTATACTGTTATTCTTTTGGTTCCTGTGTATATACTTGTATATAAATATATGAATCTAATTATGTGTGTGAACGTATATATACATATATTAAATGGGACTAGCAAATTGTGATTTTATACATACATACATATATGAAAGGAACAAGACATCTAAAGGATAAGTGGATTTGTGGTACATTTCCTTTACTTTTTAAAACCAAAGAGTAGCCAGATGGTGACTTAATAAGGCAACATAGTATAGTGTATAGAAGGCCGGCCTGGGAATCAGAAGACCCCAGTTAGATATGTCTGGTCTTGGACATGGCTCCAGTTTTCCTCATGTCTTCAGTTAATCTCAAAGGGGGCTCTAACATTTTAAACCCTTCTACAGTAAGTCTAGAAGTCTAGCAAGATATGCACTCAGAGTTAATATACAAAAAGATCCTCAAATATTAAAATTATATAAGATACTCTAGGAAACAAAATCTATCTTAAAATAAAATTTTAAAACGATAATTTTTTAAAAGTTGTATGAAAACAATATAAAAAAGTAACAGCAGCTTTTGGAGTGTTTGAGGGTTAGAAATCACTTCACTAGGGGGCAGCTGGGTAGCTCAGTGGATTGAGAGCTAGCCCTAGAGACTGGAGGTCCTAGGTTCAAATCTGACCTCAGATACTTCCTAGCTGTGTGACCCTGGGCAAGTCACTTGACCCCCATTGCCTAGCCCTTACCACTCTTCTGCCTTGGAGTCAATACACAGTATTGACTCCAAGATGGAAGGTAAGGGTTTTAATTTAAAAAAAAAAAAAGAAGAAATAAAAAAGAAATCACTTCACTCATCACAACTCTAAGAGATAGTATATAGTATTATTTGTTTTATAGTCAGTTAGTCAATAAATATTTATTAAGCACCTACTATGTGTGGTTGAGGCTACACAGAAAGGCAAAAGAGAGTATCTGCCCTCAAGAAGGTCATAATGGAAGCAAATAAAAAGTACAAATAAACTGTAGAAAGGATAAATAGGAAGTAAATCAGAGAGACAAAACACCATAACCAAGAGGAGCTAGGAAAGGATTCCTGTAGGAGATAAGGAAACAATTGGGTAGAGTCACTTGCCCAACATCTCAGGGAGCCAGGTGATCTGACTCTCAATGAAGCATTGTTTCCATTATCAGTCCACTGCAGTGCAGATAAAACACATGACATACCTGCAGTGGTTTTTACTGCCTTTTCTGCCTTTGCTCCTTCCTTCTCTCCATAAACAGGCCTGCAAGCCAAAGAAGGGGGCCAAGGTTTGCAGAAACAACAGATGGACCTACTGTGGTTCTTAGAGCTAAGAGCTGGGAATCAGTAAACATGTTTCTTCTACTTGACTCCAGCTCTCCAAGTGTTTTGAGGTTCAAAGTTAAAAAAAAAATTTTTTAATTAAAAGGCATAAAATTGCTTTAAATTATCTCAGCCAAAGCCCTACTTTTCAAGAAGTTTTTACCAGTCCTTTCTTAATCGAAGTGTCTTCCTGTAGAGACAAACTGATTTATCCTGTCTTTATCCTGTTTGTAGTTGTTTGCATGTTGTCTCCCCATTAGACTGTGAAATACTTGAGAGGGGAGACACAGTGGCTGGCACATAGTAGGAGCTTAATGAGTCTTGTTGACTCAACTAGATAATCAGCATTTTTACAACCTACTTTTTATTAGAAAATAGTAAACAGCAGTGTCTTTACTACCAAAATAGCTTTGAAGTTGTTTATCACTTGGGTTGTATGTGTTTCTTTAAACAATGCTGTCCCCAAGGACTTGTTAATTGAAATATCATCTTAAGATTCCTTCAAAATAGAGAGAGAGAGGCAAGTCTCCTCTCAGGCTGTTCAGATTGCTGCCTGATAATGGCTTTATACCAGAAAGACAGGAAAGGTAGAGAAGACAGAAAGTAG
The DNA here is from genome assembly GCF_027887165.1 of Monodelphis domestica. Classification (NCBI taxonomy): domain Eukaryota; kingdom Metazoa; phylum Chordata; class Mammalia; order Didelphimorphia; family Didelphidae; genus Monodelphis; species Monodelphis domestica. The sequence goes on along the minus strand of NC_077227.1, from coordinate 232,908,007 downwards.
TAGACAAATTCTGCTCACTCATTCCTTTGTTCAACAAGGGAGGAAAAAAAATGCCAAATATGCCATGGCCTCAGCCATCAATATATTTCCATTTTAGATTTTCCTAATTTGTAAACATCAAGATGATTCTCCTGTGATTCAGATATGGAAAACCAAATGAAGTAGAATCTCTTAAGGATGCCAACATTCTTTTAGAGGCCATTGCCTTGACAGGTATAATGGCATAAGTGCTAAGTGAATGCCAGTAGGGGCTGAGCTTGGAGAATCACTGAATCTCCAAGTTCTGAGCCTCCTCTGTTGGGCTGAACTCAAGGGGGTGTCTACACTAAGTCTAGCACTCCTATGGTGAGACTCTGTGGAGCTGGGGGCTACCAGGCTGTGTCCAGAGGGGCAAACCAGCTTTGGTGAGGAAAATCCAGCAGGTTCAAGCTTCAGTGCATTTCAGGATTGGGATTAGGAATGACCTGCCGTGTCTAAAGCAGAATAAGTCAAACAGATTAAGGACTGAAAAAAGGCCAGTGAATTTCAACAATAATAATTTCCCACATTTCTAGCAAGCTTTCAGCTTTACAAAGCACTTCTCATATATTATTTAAATGAAGCCGTTAAGAGATCATTGGAAATCTCTTAAAAGTGTAGTTTCATTGGAGGGGTGGGTCTGAAGCACACACTCCACATGGTCTACAGCCCTCTGCAGGAGTGGAAAGAAGAAGAGATCAGGAACAATAGCTCCCATAAGGAGCCATCCACATTTTCCCAATAAATCTTTGTAAACAATGGTAAGCATTCCCATGAGAACTATCTGGGGTGAAGGGTCTACTGCTTATATAATCTAAGAACATAACAAAGCTCGATTTGCTTCCATGCCTGCTCTGAAAAATGAGATCATCTGCAACAATATTCTAATTTTTTTTTTCAGAGAGCCCCTCAAAATAACAACTCAGAAATTTCAAACCTGGGCGACTAAAAGAATAGTGGTATTATGTAGGCAAAAGGAGCCAAGTTGGAAAAGAGAAGGTATGGCATCAGAGGACCTGGATTCAAAAGCCAAGTCTTGTGACCATGGGCAACTTTCTTTCCCTTCTCTGGGCCTCGATTACTTTTCTTTAAAATTAAATGATTGATTAATAATGACTAAAATAATTAATCATTAACAGCTATGGGCAGCAAGTGGTATAATGGATAGAGTGCCAGAGCCTAGAGTCAGGAAGTCATCTCCGTGAGTTCAAATCCAGCCTCAGACATTTCCTAGCTGTATATCCCTGGACAAGTCATTAACCTTGTTAGCCTCAGTTTCCTCATCTGTCAAATGAGCTAGAGAAGGAAATGTCAAACCACTTCAGTACCTCTGCCAATAAAACTCTAAACTGGATCACCAAGAGTCATACACAACTGAAAATGACTCAACAACAATTAATGACTAGATAACTCTACAGTCCCAGAAATAAATCTATAATTCAGAATGCAGATGAGGCATTTGGTGCCTTGTCCCCATCCTACTCACTCTTCTGCTCTCCTAGGGTCAGAGAGAAGCAAAGACCTAAAGAATGAGATTTTGAATATTTTTGAGTATGAGATGACCTATATGTATACAAGGAGTGATAACAAATTTGTTAAACAATGGAATTTTCTGGCTTCAAATTTTTCTGGGGGCTAATGCTCCTAACCAAAGAGACTCTCAAAAGAACAAGTAATAGAACCCAGAGAGGATGGAAGGCAAAGGAGAGAAGCTGGTGCTATTCCTCTCTTCCAAAATTTTGGATGGTTTTTGACAATGAGAAAGTGGAGCAGGCAGTTCACTCCCACTGAAGCACTGAGGAGGAGGGATCAAAGCTGCTTCTAGATTGGGAGATGAAACACCCACACACAACATATGTAAAAAAAAATGAATACCCTGAAAAAGAAGGGATCAATAAGTATAGAATCATGGAATGTAAACAGGATCTAGAACAAGGGGGTCACTAAATCTGAGCCAGAAAAGACTCTTGTTTGAAGGATGGTCCCTTCTGCACCATGCCCAATAAGTGACCATCCAACTAGAGAAGTCTATGATCCTATGATGTGACCACCAGGGCAGAGCTCTGTTCTTGTTTTTTTCTTACAGCAAAGTTAAATCTGCCACGCTACCCTCTGCTTGCCTCTCTCCTCTGAAGCTCCCCATCCTCTGTAATTCTAGTGGCTTCTTTCTCCTGATGAAATATTTCTAGTTTATCTTGTCTGTACATGGATGTTTGCATGCGATCCCCCATTAGAGTGGGAGCTCTTCAAGAACAGAGACTTTTTTATCTCTAGTGCTTAGCTCAGGGCTTGGAACTTAGAAAGCACTTAAAAAAATGTTTGTTGACTGACTGAAGCCAAGCAGAATGTCTAATCCCTTCTTCCACAAAATACTTGAATGCCTCAGTCTTCTCTCCTCCAAGCTATTATCCGCCATTCCTTTGAAGATCTTAAGATCCTTGAGCCTTTCCTGGTGGTTTTCCTCTCGACTTTACTCAGCTAATCAATGCCTTTACTGCAAGATAGCACTTAAAAACCAGACCGTGACATTCCAGAACTACCTCCATCTTTCTGGAAGTCGCCTGCCTAGATGGCACCGGCATCAATGGCGGCCATATATCCCATTGTTCACAGGATCTGACTGGCATCATGAGATCTGCAGTTCAGAGAGACAATCATCCTCTTCTTGGTCCTGAAGGTGACTTTGGGCTATCACAATCTTGTGATTGTGAGTTGGAAAGTAGACTTCCAGAAGTCTTGAAAGAGAGAGACAGAACACAGACAATAGTCCAAAAGAGAGCAAACTGGGGCAGCTGGGTGACTCAGTGGATTGAGAGCCAGGCTTAAAGAAGGGAGGTCCTAGATTCAAATCTGGCTGTGATACTTTAACTGTGTGACTCTGGGCCGTCACTTAATACTTGCTTAACTCTTACCAATACACAGTATTGATTCCAAGACAAAAGGGAAGGGTTAAAAAAGAGGGACAGTTCCTGCCTTTGAGGCACATATACACATATATAAACCACAAGAACATATAGCTACTAAAGCTTAATATTTAAAGAGATAATACTTTAGTTTGATTGACAAGGTAAGAATTTCCTAAACAAAATGAATTTGGAGACAGGGATTTGGACAGGCATAGTATCTTACAAGTTTATCAGCACTGGGGAAAAAAAGCAGAAATCCAACACTCCTAAGAGGACACATTTTTAAGAGAGTGCTGCTACAAAGTAAAAATGCATACTTTCAATTTGATTTTATTGAAACCTCAGACGGGTAAAGAGGAAACGTCTTTTTATATTTAAAATAGTCTTCTGCAGTAACTACTAGATATAAATCTACCTTTTACATGATTATGTCAGAGTAAATCCATGCAAACATAAAAGATTTATTGTATGTCTGATTTCAGTGCATTATTAAAATAAAAGAATAAGGATTTCTTAACCGTCTATTGTGTGAAGAACATCGTACCTGGTGCTAGAGTATATCTATTAGGCTTTCGCAAGTCACAGTATCTACCCTTATGTGACTAATGGACTAGCAGGGGGCCTCCACACAATTTTTATGCTCACAATCTTCTAGGGTAAGTATACAGGGAAGTTATATAACAAGAAATTAGTCTAGTAAACATAGCAGAAAACTGGATATATTTTTAACTACACCTTACAGAGGCCTCCACTTTTTTTTGTAAATTGTGAGGGCTGGACTAGATCATTTCTAAGGTCTGTTCTGGGGGGAACCAGGTGGCACAATGGCCAAAGCACTGGGTTCAGAATCAGAAGATTCATCTTCCTGAGTTCAAATCACACTTTAGACATTTATTAACTGTGTGTCTAAGCAAATCACTTAACCCTGTTTGCCTCAGTTTTCTTATTTGTCAAATAACTGGAGAAGGAAATGGCAAACCACCCCAGTATCTTTGCCGAAAATTCCAAATGGGGTTACAAAGAGTTGGCCATGATTGAAATGACTTGACAACCAGGCCTGTTCTAGCTCAAAAGTCTTCAATTTATGGCCTGTGTAAGACATAAGGGGGATGGTCCTAGCATTACCCATATAAATACTACTAACTGTTACTATGCACAAAAAGGCAGTCATGCTTTCACTTTTGTATGTGAGGATCTAATGGTTCTTCTACATCTTTGTCTGAAAATGGTGGGTAGTAAAGGGGATTATTAATACACCAATAATCTATAAAAAGAGAAGAATGATGGTTCCTTATGCTTCATTAACATAAGATTTAAATTAACATCAATAACTCCAACTATTATTTTTAATTTTTGATATTTATATTATTTTTATAAAGTTTATCAATAATCACTTGAAGTAGAAGATATAAAAAAGATAGAAGTATAAAGTCTAATCTAACCTAACTAACCACCACCTGGCTCTCCATCCAACTCCTCAGCCGTGTTCTAGGGGGTCACACCAAAACTATAACCTCCCTATGTTCACACATAGTATAAACATGCAAATGGGATGATGGGAAAGAGTCCTAGGGGGAAAATTCTACCCATGCATTAATAATTCAAGTAAAGAAGTTCAACAGGACAAGAGGCATTGTCATGGGAAGTAGAGAGGACAGCAGAGGTCAAGTCTGAGGCCTCCCAGAAGCAAAATCACATCCTCATGACACAAGTAGTAAAACTGAATGAAGAAAGGGAGAGCTAGCCATGTGGTGTGTAGTGGTTTGGAAAATGTGGACAGAATTATCTGAATTGGTATAAAATCACCCTACCTAAATAAATCAATAACTCCCAATTTAATTTCTAATCTTTTAGATTTGCCTTTTATATGGTTCCAAGTCTCTAGATTCTTAGCTATCTACATACTTATGAGAAAAAGCTAGAGATGATATATCTGGCTAGGAATCTATCCAAGGCAAAATCCCAGGATAGAAAAAGCTATCAAGCTTACCATATGCAAGAGACAGACTAGAGTGCACATATTAGTAGAAACAATACCATATTGGTGGAACAAATATATCAAAAACTTCATTTCTTTGGTGTTCTAACAAGACGATATGCCCTTTAGCAGGATGATACCCCTTCCCTCTTTCTCAAAGAGAAACCCATAGGTTAAGAGGGTCTTACCTACCAGATAGGCAATCTGAGGACTGATATTTCAGTTTATTGATCTGGCTTATCATTAAGAGCTGGCAAAACCCAAGGGAACCATGACACAAACTTGAACAACAAGCTCTATTTCCACGACAGATTTAGTGTCCTAAATGATTCTATCACATTCCCACTTTTCATTGGGCATTATGCCAAATACACCAGGAAACACCACAGACCCAATGGTAATATGTTCAAAGTATCACTGGACACAAAGTATGTATATAATGTATTTTGTGTATGAATAGGAGTGTCGATTTAGCACTAGAAAGGATCAAAGTCACCTAGTCAGTCAACTAGAATTTATTAAGGGATTATTATGTGGTAGACACAGTGCCAAGAGCCAGTGATACTTGGGGTTTCTTTTGGTCCACTGAACCAAAATGGCCTTAGATATAATGCCTCTCCTAGAGTCATAATGTTATCTTCTCGGTCAAAAACATACAGGTGGCACATAAATGGAATCGGCATAAAGGGAAAATTGACTGGAATGATTAAGGTGTTTATTATTAACTCCACCAATAGTTCTATCTCCCCCATACCTGGTGGGGTGCTTATATGAGCTCAAATGGAGTCAATGGCTACATTTTCAGTGCCAGCACTTACACCCCAACAATAGGTAAATGATCTTGACTTATTATTTTGTTGAATGGCTTAACACTTGAGATGTAAGAAACTAATAGAAAAAATTTAAGTCACACAGGTTGAACTTTAAATATGTCATATGCACATTATTTTTATCAGAGAGCTGATGGTTAAACAGTTCCTGTACCTCTGGACTTCCCTTGCATTTTGCACCACTGCAAGATCAAGCCCAATTCTGCCAATAATAATAATAATTAACATTTACATCTATTTATGTATTTATATCTAGGTGCCAGGTACTGTGCTAAACACTCTGCAATTATTATCTTATTTGATAGTTATGACAACTCTAGTGTCATTTTACAGATGAGAAAATGAAGAAGAATAGAGGTTAAGTGATTTCTCCAGGGTCACAGAGTTTTATAAATATTTGACATGGGACTTGAAATCAGGTCTTCCTGGCTCCGGGCCCCATGCTCTATCCATTGTGTCAGTAATGGACAGTACCCAATGAGGATGAGTGAGAGTGGTAATGGGGGTGGAACATCATACATACCCATCAAATGAAATAACAAGCATAGCATGCTTCTCAATCTTAAAACTATATAAATGCTACCTGTTATACTATGATGATTAATGTTGCCCTACGATATGTTGGTTATGAACTACTTCCCACTCACCCCAACCCCCTTTCTTTTTTATACTTTATTACTGGGAAGTGGATAGGGGTGAAGAATCAAGCTTTTGTTTTAAAACTTTTTGTTGTTGTTGTTGTTGTTTTTTAAAGAAAAACGTCCAATGTGAATTGGGGTAGAAGGGTGAGAGGGTAGGATGCAGGGAACAAACACCATTCTAATCTTATCTCAGGGATTTGGGGAAAGGACTTTGTGTCCCTCTGCTCTGAAGTCACAGCAGAAGTAAATTCTTGTAATCTTCTTGAGAATTGGGAAGTGAAATCAGAGGGCACTTCCTCAACGGCTACCTTAGGTTCTCATGAAGATCATGTTCTCATGAAGATCAAGATTAGGTTCTCAGAATCAAAGCAGGATGCTAAAAACTCCCCATTAGATACAATTACCTTGAGTTTTCTTACCACCACTGAAACATCAAGAAATAATACAATGTCAAACATCCTCTGTGCTTCACATCAACATGGACCTCTTGGGTAGAGAACATTTAATTTCTTGGAAAATAAATTTTTATTGCACCATCCCTAGTCCACCAGGCAAACCGGGCTTTTGTGGTGAGCCTTACATGTAACAGAAAGTTGCCTATGCTGCTTGAACGATGTATACATGGAATGATGGTTCAAGTGGCAAGTTCATCTTTTTGGTCACATTCCTACAGTAAGAATTATGGATGGCAGATTTCAAGTCTAGCACTTTCTTTTTATACCACAGGAAATTAAGACCCACTCAAGTTATTTGATGAGCAGCTCGGTGGTCCAGTGCCTAGAGTGCTAGACCCAGAGTCAGGAAGACTCTGCCTCAAGATATTTACTAGCTTGTGTGACCCTGTTTACCGCCATTTCCTCATCTGTAAAATGAGCTGGAGAAGGAAATGGCAAACCACTCCCAGGATCTTTGCCAAGAAATCCTCAAATGGGGTCACAAATCATCCAGGTTCATCACCTTAGGTACGTACCATCTTCTGTTCTTTTTTTTTTCCCTTACTTCCAATAAGTTGCTACGCTCTGTTGATTCTACTTCTCCAACACATCAGTCCCCTCCCTTCTCATCACTCAACCACCAGCCTTGTACAAGTCTTTATTAGCTCTGGTTCAGGCTATTACCAGAAAGTTTTCAATTTGGATTTCTGAATTGTAGTCTTTCTCCTTTCCAATCTGTCCTACATACAGATGCCAAAATCATCTTTCTAAAGCATGAGGAAAAATATGTCATGGACTCCATATTGCTTCCAGGATAAAATACAAACTCTTCAGCTTTGAAGGCTCTTGACAATCTGGCTTTAGGTCATCATTCCAAGTTTATTGTGTATTACTTTCCTTTATACACTATACTTGCTAGAAAAATTCTGAGACTCAGTACTCCATGTCCCAACTCCTCATCTGTTTCCCTCTGAAAACCACTGCTAGCAACATATTCCTCTCCTGCCTTCTGCCTCTTAGAATCCTGCAAGAATTAGCTCATGTACCACCTCACCTGGGACCAGCAAGGGAGCTCAGTGGATATAGAGCTCTGGGCCTGGAATCTGGAAGATTCCACTTACCGAGTTCAAATAGTAGCAGCAGCAAGTCACTTAACTGTTTGCCTCAGTTTCCTCACTAGTCAAATGCACCAGAGAAAGAAATGGCAAATTCCTCTAGTATTTTTGCCAAGAAAACTCTAAATGGGGTCAGCAAGAGAAATCCCAGCATGGTCCAAAGATTACATTAAAAAATTACATCTTTTTTTAAAAATCTACACAAAGGTTACATATATATCTGGGTAACTGTGAAAATAACCTAATTTCTCTAATTCCCAGGTTTTAGATCAGTAAAATAAAGGGCCTAGACTAGATGATCTCTTCTATGACCCTGTGATTTTTTCTTTAAACCCTTATCTTCGGTCTTAGAATTCGCACCGTACCTCGTTGTAAGGGGTAGGCAATTAAGGAGAAATGACTCCCTCAGGATCACACAGGGAGCAAGTACCACCTAGCTACCTCTGGTCCTATGATTCTTATAAAGTGCTGTCACTTTTTTTAAGGTGCTTTATTTTCATAAGGACCTCACTCACATCAAACTTACATATGAACTAATTCCTTTAAATCAATGTGAGATTAAATTCAAATAGGTGACTGAACAAATATCATTCTAAGTTTCCAAAGATCAAAATGGATAATTTTCCCTTTGCAAAGGTATGACCTTTCGAGCACGTCCAAAACAGGACAAAGAATAAATGAGTGGAAATGTACCAAGAACAGTCCTATCTCAAAATATGGTAACAGATGGAAACATTATTAAAATGATCAACCGTACTGTCAAATGCCTCAAAAACCACAAGCAAAAGAATTATAGTTACTGTGACAGCAAAAGAGTAAATATGTTTTAAGAACGCAGAATCAATTTGGGGGCCTGAATGGAACTTTTTTTAAAAACTGGAGACTTATACCAGCTCCCCTGATTGTCAGGGCTGCCTAAAACCAATTAACTAACTTAGCTACCCTTTATCAAAGTCCCTTTCTTGCTTTAAAAGCCACTCACATGCTGCCGCCAAGTGTCTTCTGACCTTCCCTCTGGAATCCCAGGTTAAATCCATTTCCTATGTTGGATGCGTGTGCATCTGTGCATGTACCTGTATATAATTTATGTGCGTGGCTTTTGTCCTCAAAGAGGACCAAAATGCCACCATTATTGGTGATATCTTTTGACTCCTGCATTGACAGGATTTAAGAGAGACGGGGCTCTCTTCCCCAGTCATCTAAGTCCAAAGGCTTCAAAGCAAAAGCCATGACTGGTGATGGAGGGATGCAGTGGATGACCATGACTTCTTCTATGATTGAGTTCTAAGGATTCTGCCAGTGTCATGACTGTTAGAACAAAGGCTCTCAGCTGCCCTGTCTGGGGAAGTCTTTGCATGTCTGGGATGGTCACCCCACTAACTCACCGATTGGTTGGAGGTCCCCCAGTTGCCCTCAAATGGGCTCTGCCTGCCCAGATGTTTACTTGGGTGCAACCTCTGGGCACACTCACATGGACTAGCTTCTCTGAGCCACAGGTGAGAGCCAGAGGGTAGGGGACCCCAAAGGAGGAAAGCCCCCCTGAAAAGGGGCTTGGCAAGCCCTCGTGCCAGAGGTGTTAGCTTCCCTGAAACCCTGTGGGTACAAACCCCCAATGCACAGACACAGAAGTCAGGAAGACATCCTCAGTTCAGAACCCTTTTCAGGAACTAACTAGCTGTATAACCCCAAGCAAGTCCTGGTTATCTTTGATTCTATTTCCTCATCAGAAAAACAGAGATAATATACCTATAGTCTGTGCCTCTTGGGTATGTGGGGGAAGAAGGGGAGTACCCCCCACACACAGACACATAATCTCTCTCTCTCTCTCTGGATTTTCCATTCTTTCTCTGGTTGCTCTCTTCCCTGTCTCTATCATATACCCTAAGACTTCCTTCAAGAGGCAATGCTCCATACATTCAGCCTCTCTGCCATGTTCTTACCTACCCCTTCAAATACCGTCCATCCTGCATAGTGCAAGTGATGCTTCATATTCTCTTTGGATTCACCTGTTATTTCTGACCTTATGCCCATGTGAGAGTGATGGGAAGAGAGCCAACCTCAGAGCTAGAACAATTTTAGTTCAAGTCCTGCCTCCGATAGGCATTGTTGTTCTTCGTGAGCAAGCCACTTAACCTCTCAGCGCCCCCCCAAAGCAAATCTCCAAAACTAAAAATTAAAGGTAAATTGTTCATTTGTATAGGTGGAAGGCATTTCTGAGTTAGGCATTTTCTAGGGTTGGCATTAAGGCTAATCTTCTCTCCTCCCCTCCAACAAAAATTCCCTGACCATAATGGGGGATTCTCTTCTTTCTTTCTCTCCTGCATTCTCTACATAGTTATTAATTTAGAATTGCAGCATATACCATCATCTAGAGATATTTTCTATAATGTTGTCTTCTATTATAACATTTCTACTTATCCTCCCAACCAAATGCCAAAGCCTAAAGGGGCAGGGACCTTGTGTAAGTCTTTCTATCCTAGTATGGAAACTATGAGGTCCAAATGAAATAACACAAACACATTGTACCCCTAAAGTGCCATATAAACATGCATTAGGCACAGTGGATTAAAGCACCAGGTGTGGAATCCAGAAGATATGGATTCAAATCTGACCTCAGCTACTTCCTAGCTGTGTGACCCTGGACAAGTCACTTAACCTCAAATTAGCTAGTATTTGTTGCTCTCCTGTCTTTGAGTTGGTACCAAGACAGAAGTTAAGGGTTTAAATAAATACATAAATAAAATAAGCAAAATCTAGCAGTAGGAGGGTAGTGCTCTGAATAATGTTTCCAAAAGTCCTTAAATGACAGTGAAAAATAAAGTACAACTCACTATTGTAGGACTGCTATCTTTAATGCTCCAAATAATACCAGAAGATCAAAATGTCAAAAAAGAGGGAAAATGCAGGCCAGAATCTAATCCTAGAGGAAAGAACATCCCCCAATCACATTATTTCTCCTTCCTTCCTGTGACAATCACATGCAAATCTAAAATCTTTAAAATGGAAAGAAAAAAATCTAAATTGCATCATTGATGGCAAGTAATAGGCTAAGGCAATTTGAACTCTTTTCAGTGATTTCCTGATTACTTGGGAATACATAAATAACTAGATAAGTACATATGTATCCCCCCCCCCAAATATTCCATGCAAGTTTGGGTATACTGAAGCAATTCCACTTAAAAATCACTGCTACAATTTAGATGCCTACTGCTCCTTGGTGATGGAGCTGGAGAACAGATGCAAAGGTGTTTATCATCATCTTTGTGCAGCAGTTTCTAACTTTACATATGAAAACCATGGCATCATTCAGCATAAAATACATTATTTGCATGATATATTTGCATTTGTAAAACACCCACATCCACTCCCCCCTCCCTTCCCTCCCAGTTTAATGGGACCTATTTTAAATGGGCCACTCTATATAAATTGAGCACCCTGGCACCAAACTCAATGGGGCTGATAAGAAAACTACCCTTTTCAAATGTAAATGAATTTACTAATCACAATTAAAATGGAAGGGCCTAAGAAGGCAGAACAGATGTTCCAAGAGCTGCCCTTCTGGGGCCAGTTCAGATCCAGCTGAACTCCAGAGCAGCCTGTAACTGCTCCCAAAAGGGAATCTGTCTAGTGGTCTATGGGAAGAACAGAACTTTTCAGGGAGGGATGGAGGGAGGAGAGCTGGGAAGTACCAACAGAAATTTAGGGTAGGGAAGATTTTCTCATGTGACCCCAATTTGGCCCATGTTTCTGGTACCCTGGCCTGGAGCCAGGACCCCAAAGGGAGAGGTAGTGATACTGCTAATGGAGATGATTTAGGAGGGGTTGGGGGCTGGGGGATGTTCTTTTAGGTCTCTTTCCTTCCTGGCCTTCTGGACATTCAATTGTGAACTTAGAGGTATCCTCAAGAGTCAAGGATTGATCCAGGCCTAAAGTGATTTCTGCTCAATTACATCACTTGGTAAAAGAAAGCGACTTCATTTCTCCAAGGTACATTTTCTTCATCTGTAAAATGGGAACAGCTAATATAAGTTTGAAAAAAATAAATGGGAGGTACAAAAGTGAATTGATGTAATTCAGAGGACATGGGTTTGAACTGCTTTTTTATTTTTTAAATAATAACCTGGATTTACTGCTTATTTATGTCACTTCTGGCTATTCAACCTCTCTAAAAGCTTCAATTTCTTCATTTGTAAGATGAGGATGCTAAACCAGATGAACTCTCAGATGCCTTCCAGCTCTCAATCCATAAACTAAGTAAGCCCAAGCTACCTTCTGATTCTCATATTCTAAAGCCTATGAGTTTATTCAAAGTCTACCCAACCTTCTGGTTAGAAACCAATCCATCAAGCTTTCTAGGACTACCTATAACATCTATAAGAGTTGGAAGGCTCCTCAGAGGTTATTTAATCCAACACATATACGAAAAGCAATCACATCTAAAATAGTGCAGACAAGTAGGTGTCTTCTTCATTAAAAAACAACAACAAAAAACACAAACCTTACTTTCTTAGGAAAAAAATTTAAAATATTTCCAAATACTTCCTGAGAAATTCAAAGGTAACTGTTCTTACCAGTTTAATTACTATTTGCATTTATATGCCACTTTACAATTAACAGCACATTATTCACATCAACTAAGCAAGTAGGCCATGCAAAGTATTACTTTTCTTTTACTGAGAAGGAAATTGAGGCTGAGAAAAGTTAAGTGATTCATGTAGTCACAAAGTCAGTTTCAGAGATAGGCCTCAAACCTAGGTTTTCTGAATGCAAATTCAGTTTTCTTGTTACTATATTCTCAGTATCACCTAATTTCAAATCTAGAAGGGATATTAGAGATAATCTTGTCCAACCCACTAATTTTACAAATGAGGAAAATGAGCCGTACAATTGAACACAATTATATGCTATCTTGCATATTCCATAATTGTTTCATGTGAATGAATCATATCTTTCCCAAAAACAATATAAGCTATTTATTTAAAAGGAAGGAAGAAGACATCTAGGGATGGTGACTGCATGAGATTTTATTAATTTATCTGGTGCTAAGGTAAGTCAAGGAGAGGTAGTAGGTGCCTACTATGTGCCAGACACTATGCTACTAGCTGAGAACACACAAAAAGTGCCTAACGCTCCTTGATTTCAAGGAGATCAGGACAACATGCAAATAACAAGAGATAAACAAGATATATCAAGGTTAAATAACACTGACTCAGTTTCCTCTTCTATAAAATCTGGAGAAATGGCAAACCATTTCCTTTGCCAAGAAAATCCCAAATGAAATGTTGATGAGTCAGACACAACTGAAAAACAACAACAAAAAAAATGGGGGTAATCTTGGGGGGAAGGCATGTAAGATTAAGAAGGGCCAGGAAAGACTTCTTGAAAAAGATCAATCTTTAACTGATTCTAAAAAGGAAATCAGGGAAGACATTGGGTGAAAGATCAAGGAGGGAGGAAGATCCCAGCACCAGGACGGCCAGTAAAATGCCTCCAGATGGGAGATGGAATGTCATGCATGAGGAATGAATGCCAAAGAGGCCAGTACCACTCGATCTCAGAGTGTCTGGAGGGATGTGAGGTGTAAAAAAACTAGAAAGTTAGGAATAGACCTTGATTTTGAACAAGGGCTTCCCCTCTCTCCCAATGCAGGTGGATAGCTTCAGATTGTTGCCTGACTTGCTAAAATTAAGATACTCAACCAGTAGGTATTAGAGTTGGGACCTGAACCCAAGTCCACCTGGCTCCAAAGCTAGATCTCAATACACTATACCACAATGCCTCTTATTGTTACATAGTAATAAAAATAACACATGGAATATTAATAAAATTGTATAATTTACAACATGCTTTAGATACATTATGTCATTTGGTCAACTCTTTGGATATGTTTAATGGTCCACAAAAGCGCTATCTGCTGCTAGTCAAGGATACCTGGCAGCAATGGACTCATCAGAACCCAAGAATGTTCTCAACAACACTACATAGACACTGATAATGTGAGACCATCAGGGTTTGGTCCAAATTCCTACTCAAACTAAGAGTCTCCACACCCACCCCCAAACCATCTGGAAATATTGGTTCTGTCAACAGATCCTGAACTCTGCCTGAAAACCCAGCCTAGTATGGAGGATGAGGGAAGCTAGCAATCAATCAATTAATTAATTAACAAGCCTTACTTATGCCAGGTATTCATGCTGAGAGCTGAGGATAGAAATTCAAAGAATGAAATGAATTCCTACTTTTCCAAAGTCTGCATTTTGATCGAGAGAAGTTTTGATAAGGGAGATAAATCTATAGAGGTGGAAAAAATACAAAGGGAATAAATACAAGGTAAATATTCAGTAGAGTTAAGAAAAAGGACAACAGCTGCAGACATGGACTAGTTCAGGCTTCTCTAACTAGCAGGTAATGCCTATGTACAGAGTAGGACTCCTTAATGTAGAAAACCTTGTCACCCTCCTCTTTAGGACATGTCATAGGGCAAAAGTATTCGTGGGGTTGGGGGGTGGGGTGCTGGCTCCTCTGTTTGACAGGGAGGCAGGAGTGTTAGAGATTCTCCCAAGAGCCACCTGACATGTTGGGAAGCTTTGAAGCAAATGACAGTCTAGTTTTAAAAACAGACATTACTCTACAAGAAAAGAACTCTCAGCGTAAAAAAAGCATCACGCTGAGCTAAACGACAGGTTCTGTGAATCGCGAGGCCGCCTTCATTCACAGTTTTTTGGAAAGGGCGGGTAGCTACACATCAGCTCAGCGACCCACAGATTATTAGGCTTGGAAGAGACTTAGGAATCGCATCCACACATAAGGATAGGGAGCCTCCTCGAGTGTATAATGCTCAAATATGAAGGACATCTGCAAAGTGCCCCGACATAGCAATAATTAACATGATGCGCTGTTATACTTATTACTAAAGAAATGTCTCATTAGTACAGACATGCTTTCATAAGAACTCCTTTTTCAGCTTTTTCTTGATAGATCGAACTCAGACCCATTCCTTCACTTTTTCCTTTGGGTCGTGTATTTATTCATCCATTCAACACTCGGTATATTAAGCACCAACAGTATATAAATTATTATTAGATCACTGAAGCCATACAAAGATAAGGAAGATAAGATGCTCTAACCCAACACTGCTTACTTAGGATGAGCAGGCAGGGCATGAAAGACACTCAAATAAGTCATACTTAAATGATAACCAGAGAAGAGAATTAAGGTCTTTTGTGCTCTTGTCAAGTATGGTTCTTGGAAATTTGCAAATTAGTAAAGATGTTTCTGACTTAAGTGTGTTGGAGGTGGCAGGGTGAGGAGGGGAAAAGCTAGGTGACTCAATGAATGGAGAGCCAAGTCTTGGGTTCAAATGTAGCTCCAGATACTTCCTAGCTGTGTGAGTGCCGGGAAGTCGCTAAACCCTCATAGCTGTTCTGCCATAGAATTAATACACAGTATTGAATCTACCATGGAAGGGAAGAAATTTTTTTTAAAGAGTTTGTGTGTGTGTGTGGGGGGGGGGGGGGGGGGGGGTTGGAGATAAACAAGAATGGCTATTTGGAGGAAATAGCATAGGAACTACCTGGCTTGAGAACTGTTAGATCTTTCAAAAGGTAGATGATAAGAGGTGAAGGCAATATTAGCAGAAGCAATGGCAATGAGGGAACAAAGTCCCCATAAAATTGAGAGAATGTCAGACAAAGCAAAACACCCAGTTTAAAAGGATAATTTTGTCACCTTGGAGAATTTAATTAATTTTACCAAAGGGAAAGTCAGTCTCAATGAAATACATAATTAAAGACTATTGGGACAAGAGTCCAGTGATGTAAGTGCTGCTGCTATGAAAAACATACAAAAGCATTGCAGCTGATTTTGCAAAATATACAACTATGTACAGCTGCATTATTCTCTAAACAGTTACTCAAAAGCTCTGGACAAAAGCTGGCTGTTGCTTAGTTTTATATAGCAGACTGAATAGGTTTCCCATTTAAACTAGAGGTCTTTCTCAAGTTTATAAGAACTCTTTAGTCACTTGACCCCAAATGTCCCTCCAAAAATTAAACGTTAATAACTGTAATGCCTAGTTTAAGTTCAAAATTCTGTAATAGCTTCTCCTTTGTGTCCTTCAATATACTGACATTGGTCACACTGTATTTGATGAGTCTGGTTACCTCTAGACCTTAAACTCACATTGGTGCAGCCATTATGCTCTGCTAATTTCACTATTTATTATTTTTATACATGTCACTCCACTTTTCACTGAATTATTCATATCTGCCATAGTCTTATGCCACTGCAATATCCCATTACATACAGAGGCAGTAATTTGTTCAACCATTCCTCTTCTTCAACTCAAAGAGACATATCTTGTTTCCAGCTTTTTATTATCCTAAATAATGTTGTTATGTACATCGCAGTAAAAATCATTAATAATCTTTTTGGTATAATCCCAATAACTGGATCTCTGGCTCGGTCAAAGATCATGAGCAACATCTTTTCTTGCAGAATTCAAAATTCTTTTTCAGAATAGTTGAACATTGCCTCTCTTATCATTGATGTATCAGATCCTCCAACCACCAGTTTTTTCAGGTCAAAGTCAATCTTCAGCCAAGCCCTATCCACTTGGGTCAGCAGCTCTTTTAACCCATGCCTCACTGCTATCCAGTCCCACAGGCTAATTTCATCCATCACATTACAGCAGAGGGGACTAAGCCTGGGTTTTACATTAATTAGTCAACTATTCACTCTGTGAATATTCTGAATCCACTTTTTAATATCCTAGAATTTGGTGCTGGAAGGGAGTTGACCTGACCTAAATCCTTAATTTTCCAAATGAGGAAATTGAGGCTCAGGAAGGGGAAGACTTTCCCAAGGTCTCACATATAATAGTTTCAGGATAAAGAGGCAGTGTGGTAAAGAATAAAAGAACACTGTGGGTTAAAAATCAAATTCTGATGACTATCTCATTTTTTTCTATTTTATTTTTTTCCAATTTCATGTAAAAACAATTTTTTTTTAAAAATTGAGTTCCAAATTCTCTCCCTTCCTTCCTCTACCTCCCTCATTGAAAAAGCAATTTTTTATGTTTCACATGAGTAGCCTTACATATCATATTTCCATATTCATCAGAAATGTCAACTTGGAATCTAGAAACCCTCAAACTTGTAGCCTAGTAAGATCTGATGAATCCCAAGTTTAGGATTAGTTTTTAAGTGTATAGACCCTAAAGTAAATGATAATCTCAGTTAGGTGGGGCTAAGCAACTGCTAAATATCCTTTTATATTAGAAGTTTTCCCCATTGTATCAGGTGTTTCCCAAGAAGACCAACACTGGGACAATGGTAATTAGACCACTCCCAGATACCTCTGACCCCTCAGCTACAGTCTCTTTCCCAAGCAAGCAGGTAGCCATTCAGCTAGTTTGAAGAATCCCATTTCCTTATAACTATGGTAATGTTAATCAATCATATTTCCCTGTCCCTAGGTTTCCCAAAAGGTATATAAATTCTTTTGTTCCTTAGAGTTGTCAATCTAGAGATGAACCCCTTTCCTGGATTAAAGAGTGGTTTTTCTGACTATTTAATAGTTCTGTGTTTGTTTGTTTGTTTTTCTCAGTGAAACTAGAAGTGACCTTGGATAAATCATCTAATGGTGGTTTTTACTTCCTTAATTTCTAAAATGAAAGATTTAGACTGCATAAACCTCTGGAGTGCTTTCCAGCACTAGATTACAATCCTACATAGAACCAAGTTTTCCATTTCCAAATTGAGTTCCCATTCCCACACCATCCCAACCCCCATTTATCCTCTACTTGGGATTGAGGATGCCAACTAGTCTAGAACTACCTAAATTTCGACCATCATGACAAATCTGTTCATCAAAAGGATGTTTTGACTAGACTTGATTTATCCTTAGGAATCCTTCACATGGAATTCTCCTAAACAGAAAGCTGCCTCCTGTTCCTTATTTTGCATCCCCAGCCTTTCTGCAGAGCTAAAAATAAAATCCCAGGAAACAAAGAAATTATTTCACATTAAAGATGAGTAAATTTGTTTGGGTTTCTCCATCATCTCTTTTTTTAGGATGGGGATTCCAGAGAGGAAGGGAGCAATCCTAAATTCCACTCAATGGTGGCATCTCAGAGTCTGGTGCCCTTGGGGCATCCAAGCACTAAATTAACATCACTTTGACTCCGAAGAGGTGATGGGGCTCTGAAAAGGGACAAGTTGCCTGCATAACTTTGAAGAGGAGATTTACACAGGCCTTTTGTCTCTCATAAAAATGGACTTAGAAGTAGCAGCAGTGCATAAATGATCCTTTCTTTCCACAGCTTTGCAGTTGAAAGCACACTTCAGAGAGCCTTTCCCGGTGATCCATCCCCTGCTAAAAATAGCTGATGCTGTCAGATCCAAACCCCAGCTGAACCTGAAAGCAGTTCTTACCAGAGTCTGGGCTGGTTCAACTTTAAAAGACAGGCAGCTGCTCCCATACTTGACCATGTTTCTATCTTGTTAAAGTTAAGGAGGCACACAACCCAAAAAGGATCACAAACTGGTTTGTAGCTGAGGGGGCGTGGGGGCGGCAAATGGCCCAAATGTGGCTGGTGTGGTCAGTTCTTGGTGATGACAGGGTCCCACCAAGTTATGCTTTCATTCTGCGAGGCCTATGCAGTATCTTTCTGAGGGATTAGGCAGGGTAATCAGAAGGATTCCAAAACTTTCCAGAATGCTCAATTTTAATTTGTAAAACTTTGGAAGGAAAGAAATAAGGATTTATTAAGTGCTTTCTAGGTGGCAAAGTAGATAGTGTGGCAGGCCTAGAGTCAGGAAGAATCCTCTTCTGAGGTTCAAGACTGGCCTGAAACAATTACTAGCTCTGATTTGCCTCAGTTTCCTTATCTGTAAAATAAGCTGGAGAAGGGAATGGCAAACCTCTCTGGGATATCTGCCAAGAAAACTCAAAATAGGGTCAAAAGAGTCAGATATGATTGAAAAACTTGAACAAAACACCTTCCCCATTCTAGGCAAACTGGGCTAAGTGATTTACAAAGATTACTTCATTGGGTCCTCACAAGGACTCTGAAAGGGAGGTGCTATTGCCAAAACTGAAGCAGACAGAAGTTAAATGATTTGCCCAGGGTTCACACAGCTAGTAAGTGTCTGAATCCACATTTGAATTAGCTTTTCCTGACTCCAAGGGTTCCATTCATATAGAGGACCCCCAACCAGGGAAGGCAAAGTACAGTTATAATCACTATGCATACAAGAAGTTCAGAGGGATTCTTGGAATTTAAAGCTAGACTTCAGAGATCTTCTAGACCAACCAACAGTGGTCCAAAATGCAAAGTGATAAGCCCAAGTTCAAAGAGGTAATTAGCATCAGTCTGGATTCCTTGGCAACTATTTTTACTCTAAATCAAGAGTTCTTAACCTGGGATCTGTGTGTATGTATTTACATACAAATATGTGTATAGACTAGATGCATGCACACATCTATAACTACATATATATGTATTTATAAAAATAGCATATTTCTAGTCTTCAATATAATTGTTTCCCCTTATTCACTTTATCTTATGCATTTAAAAACATTAATTTTTAGAAGGGCTCTAGAGGCTTTACTGAACTGCTGATGTGGACACAGAGGGGGGAAAAAGGTTAAGAACTGCAGAATATGAATTTCTCTTAGCATTCCTCATCATCCTCCATGGGCAGGCTGCTTTCCAAAGCCTTCTTATCAAGATGAAGGACTCTTCCATCTGTAAACCTGTGATCCTATGATCTCCCACAGTGCTGGAGTAAGAGAAAAGTAGAAAAGGGGGAGTAGATGATCATTTTCAAGTGGAAACTATCAGGAGTTAAATTTTATTATTATTAGGGGCAATTAAATGGAGCTTTGGATAGAATGACAGGCCTAGGGTCAGAATCTAGCCTCAGATACTAACTAGCTATGTGATTCTGGGAAAATCACTTAACCCTGCTTGCCTTAGTTTCCTCATCTGGAAAATCCAGTATCTTTGCCAAGAAAACTCCAAATGGAGTCCCAAATAGACGACTGAAAAATGACTGAATAAAAAAAATGTTATTTGTCCTTTAAGAGGGGTGATGGGGGTGGGAGAAGCTGTACTTTAAACTAGACAGATCACATTAACAATCATTTTTAAAAAATGTAATATCCTCACTGTGTCCCCCTGGCGTGCATATCTTTGTAGATAGTTGCCTTGTGAAAACCATGCCCAATGAAAAGGTTATTGTGGTCTCTTCTTTGAGGACTGTATTACTCAGGGGACACAAAGTTCTCAATCCAACAAACTTTGCTAGTTCCATGCTGGGAATGATTTGGGGACAAGTCAAGGGCCTGGTTTAATCAAGTGAAAAATTCACTGACCAAACAAATTGGGTTTTTTTTCCTTTCCTAATTTCATGTCTCCACAGTATGACTCATAGCAAGTTCCCTTGTGAAATGAGAACTGGTTTCAAATCCAAAAAACTAAAGTTTCACTGAGACAGGCAGGCAGGCCTTGATCTACTGTCTCATTGGGCTGAAGAGAATAAAAGGCCGTGTCATCCTCAAAACACTGGGTAAATGACAGCCACTTTCATTCAGGCAGGAATCTTACATATTTGGATTTTTATTTTTATTAATGATCTGACCCAGAGACACAGAAAATGACATTTGAGACTGAGAACGTGTGACACTCAATTAGTCATCTTTGGGGATATTTGTTTTCATTTGGAGTCTTCAAGATCCATATATACATAGATGGACACTCCACTACCAGACCATAATTTAACTAAAAAAGTTTCATGCACTTTCCAGAAGGCCTAGGGAAAGTAATCTCTCTCTGTTACAACATTACTTCTTACTGGTTTCCCCCCTCATTGCCATTATAAAATCCTGTTCTAATAACAACAAATACTCACTACAAATGGGTTATCTAAATATGCTATAAATTCAGCAGAACATCAAGGTTATATTAGCGGGGGAATTTATCACCCAAGTTATATTTTTTGAACAACACACACTTTATATACTGCTGTACCTTTAACACACATTTTTGTTAACAAGACAAAAGAATTTACAGTTACTGCCAACAGCTTGCTGGCAGTTAATATCACAATTAGCTGTTGCCTAGCAACAGTCAAGCATGCTTCCTCCCAAATCAGGAAAAGCCATTGCTAAATCAGTACTAATTATAAAATGCAACAAATATTTGGAAGCTATATATGTATTTATTAAGCTCCCCCCATCCGATAGCTTTTAAATAGATTTCGTATCAAATACAAACCACAAACATATTTTTATCTTTGTTTTTACTGCAATGAAAAGATCAATTGCTTTAGGAAAATGAGATATTTCAACAATCCCTCCAGTTTCAGGGCGTGACATGAACTTCCTAAATGATTTAAACTCAAGTTCTATTTAGTCCTATGAATGTTGTTTGTTGTTTAGTTGTTTCAATCATGTTCCACTCAACTCTAGCTGAGATTGGGCTTTTTTTTGTTTGTTTGTTTTTAATTAGCTTTGTGGGACATTCCTCTCTCTCTAGCATACTACAGCCAAATTGGCCTTCACCCTGCTCTTCACATAGGACGATCCATTTCCTACCCCTGCATCAGCCACCCCTTGTTCCTAGAATGTACTCTTC
This sequence comes from Monodelphis domestica, assembly GCF_027887165.1. Taxonomy (NCBI): domain Eukaryota; kingdom Metazoa; phylum Chordata; class Mammalia; order Didelphimorphia; family Didelphidae; genus Monodelphis; species Monodelphis domestica. The sequence goes on along the minus strand of NC_077227.1, from coordinate 232,886,446 downwards.
TTCCTTACACCCTTCTCGGAATCTCTCTCTTCCTGGAGACCAAATTTAACCATTATCTTCATGGAGCCTTTCTCCATCTTCTTCCTCTTCAATTATTTGTGCTCTCTTTTCCAGACCACTTTGTTACATTTATTAACTTTAAGTTTATGCTGTTTGCATTTTTGCACATATTTGTTGTCTCATTAGAATGTAAGCACTTTGTGAATAGGAATGGTTGTATTCTTGTATTTGTAACCCTAGCACTTAGCACAGCACCAGGCACACAGTAGGCACTTAATCGATAGTTGCAGATTGACTTGAGGGGTAAAAAGATAATCTTTCTCTGGTATGCAATAAAAATTGTCAAGATTAAATATGATAACTGGTGGAGGATCTGGGGAAAGATGGACCCACTAATAAAGCATTGCTGACAGAGCTGTGAATAGGTTCAACTCTTCTGGAAACCTTTTTATAATGCTAAATTTATAATAATAAAGATAATAAAGTTTATTTTATTAGAACAAATACTAAAAAGTCACTCAGTCATGTATTTCCTTCAACCCAGCAATACCTCTAAGCATAAACTTTCCTAAGGAAGACAAAGAGAGAAGAGAGACAGATAGATGGGATATAGGGCGCTTGCTCTTGCTCTCTCTTTCACTTATCTCTCTCTACTGATACTTCACTTTATCTACCTTGATCTATCACTTATCTATCTCTTATCGATCTATCACCTATCTCTATCTACCTTTCCATCCACCCACCTTCCTTTCATCCATCCATCATTTGAGCAGTCCCCCACTCTAGGGAAATTATTTTTTGCAGTAGAAAATAATTAGAAAGAAAATTAATTCCCACTGATTAGGGATGACTGAACAAAATATGGGCCAGGCAGTAGGCAGAGTGGATGTATGGAGAAAAGGAAGACATGAGTTCAAAACCTGCCTCAGATACTGACTAGCTGTGTGACCATAGGCAAGATATTTAAGCTCTCTCTGACTCAGTTTCTAATAATAATAATAATAGCACCAACCTCACAGCATTGCTGTTAGGATCAAATCAGGGCATAATTATAAAGTGCCTATTAGCATGGTGCTTGACACTTAAGTACTAAATAAATATTTTATGATTATTAAATGAGAAAATTTATAGAGGGTTGCAAACCTTAAAGTTCTATATAAATGAAAACTATTCAAATAATTAGAATATTTTTATACCAAAGAAATGACAAATATGAATTCTGAGAAAGATCAAAGCCTTACATGAATAGATGAAAAGTACAACTGAGGAGAAAAGTTTACACAATAACTACAACAACATAACCAAAATAACATGGAAAACTTCAGACCTGATGAATAGTAATCAATTGTGGCTTAAGAAGCCTCGCAGTTGGCAGAAAGGTGGTAGAATGCAGGTGTGTAATGAGACAGATATTTTCAAATGTGACCCATGCATGTTGATTTGTTTTGCATAATATGCATCTGTTACAAGAAAGTGATAACAAAATAAAACAGCCTCAAGGTGTAAAAAAAAAAAAGAATAATCATATTAGTATCTTTTTTAAAAAATCATCAGTGCTTGCAATACTTTTAATTACAGTGAATTAGTGCTACCAAACTGACCTTGCAGTTCTGGGTGTTTTTAAAGTCTTTGTTATTCTACTTCTATTGGCAGAAGACTGAAAAAGTCAGAGCTGATCAGGTTGTCTTCTTTCAATTACACCACTGAGATGAGTTAATTTTTATTATTAGAAAAAAACAGGCCAAAGTACACGGCACCAATTGCTTTTCATGTTTAAACCAGCAACAAGTCTGTTCCCATAAATGTAACTCATCTATGGTTGGTGAACTTCATAAGAAAACTACAGTCACATGAGAACGAGAAGATTTCATTCAAGTTCCAATTCTGAACATGCTCAAAAAAGGCTTTTTTACTTCTGTGATATTATCCTGGGAGTTCTCGGTTTACCAGTTCCATTGGACTTTCTTGAAGCTCACTGGCAGGCAACCTCTGTTGACACTTTGGAAGACACATGTTTTGTATCACGTTACAGCCAGGGGTATTGCATAACCATAGTGACCAGTAAGTTAAGATCTAAGGGCAGCCAATCCTCTGGTCCCCAACCTTTCCCTCAACCAGTCAAAAAAGATGGTCACTTGTTAAGCCTTTCAGGCTCACTCATTGACAACTGCCAGAACACTCAGATCTATTTCCATTAAGCAAAACCTGGGCCCTTTACCAAACTAAAGTATTAAAAGCAAGATTTATGTGTTTCCTTAGTATTTCAGACCCTGTAGTTCTTCAAAAGGGATAGAGAGGGGGACAGAATAAACCACATTTTATAAAGTGCCTACTATGTGCCAGGATGTGTTAAGTGCTGTTTATAAACATCTTTTGAGAATAAATGGCATAATTTACTATTATTTATGAGGAAAAGAGTGCTATTTACTTTACCAAGATTATTTTCCTGACTTGGTACTCCTAAAGTATACTTTTTTTCTTTCACCTTTATTTGATGCCTTTTGTTTTTATAGCACAATCAATTCTAGATATAAATAGGTCCTCTAACTCTAATCCTAGTGAGCTTTCCCTTTGTCATAAAAACAAAACAAAATAAGGATGTGGCTGATTCCACACCCATAGTTTTTCCTCACAAGCTTCTACAAGGAAAAACGAAATGTTGCTTTGCTTTTTAACAGCTTAGTGGCTAAACAGCCAACAAACATAATGGAAATACTCTATTGCCACAATGAAAAAGGAGCACAAAATCCTAGAGAAAAAAGAATTGTTGGATCCAATGACCTACACTCTTAGGGTACCATATCAATGTGAGTGACTACTAAGAGAATCGTAAAGCTAGAAGAATAGCAGAATTATGGAGCTCGAAGATAGTGTGATATATTGGAAGGACGCCTTAGATCCCATCTCATTATCTCCCTCTACACCAATAAAAACTTGTTTTTAAAATATACATTTCAAAATGATGTTACTAGCAAGCATACCTTGGTTTTAGCATCAGTTATGGCATCTAATAATTAACTAAAAGATTCCAGGCAAGCTGCTTAGGTCAAAATTATATAACTAGAGCTCGAAAGAACCTAAGAAGTCACCTAATACACCTCCCTCATTTTACAGGTTAAAACAAACCAAGAATGTATGTGAAAAGTACAAAGAATCACAGAATTCTTGTAGCCAACACATATCCTCAAAAGAATTCCCACCGTAGAATAACCAAGAAGTAGTTAGCCAACCTCTAATGAAATGTCAAAGGAGGGGGGCATCCAGGACAGTGGCCTATTCTACTTTTGAACCACTCTGTTGGGAAGTTTCTCCTGATACCAAGTCTAAACTGGCATCTAATCTAAAAGTCTAATCCTTCAATACGAGAGCCATTGCAGCTAGAGTCTGGTCTTCTCCAAACTAAAGAGCTATAGGTCCATCAAATGCTGGACCAAAGACCCTTCACCATCCAGGTTGCCTCCTCTGGTCAATCTCTTGCTAATTATTAATGTCTTTTTAAAATTTGATTTTCAAGATTCAAAACAATAATCCACCTTCCAACAAAGCCCATAAAGGCATTATTTTTTTTTTACTACATCACACTCTTGAAACATGTTTTACCTGCATTCCACTAAAAATCCATGGATTTTTCTACATAGTGAAGTCTTGTTCCCCTACCATGTACTTCTGAAATGGATTTTTCAATTTCATGTTTAAGACTTTACTATCTGCACTGAATTTCATCTGATTAGATTTACTCTAGTGTTCTAGCCTGCCAAGATCTTTTGGATTCTCCAATGTGTAGCTATGCTTCCCAATTTAATGTCATTTGCAATTCAGTAAGCGTGTTTTCTATGCCCTTTAACAAGTCACTGATTAAAAACACTGAATAGACTAGGACCAAGTGCAGAACCTTAATGTACTTTGCTGGAGACTTACCCTTCTATGCTGACCATTTTTCATTGAGTCAGACCATCCAACCAGGTCTGAATCCATTTAATTAATTGTATTATCTGTTTAGTCAACATCATCTCTACTGTTTCCAGCATAAGAACAATAAGAGATAGGGAATGGAACACAATGGAAGAAGTATTTATTAAGCGCCTACTATGTGCCACATTTTCTTATAAATATTATATTTTAGGAAAGGCCTTTGGAAGAGAAGGAAGAAAAGAAGGAAGGGAGGGAGGGAGGGAGGACTGAAAGCAAGGTGTGGCAGTGCAGTGTTCTCTATATGCTACTTATAATTTAATAAGATCAGAACTTCTTGGTACTTAATGGGAAAAAAAAAATCCAGAAACATCCTCCACTTTAGTCAAATAAAATTGAATGCTAATTCATTGGAAATAGTCAATCAGTTGAAGAAATAGCTAAAATGAAAATACTGGCAACCAATTTATAGGCAGGCACCTGCAGATTTCATATCTCTGTTAAAAGTAACATTAGCTTTTATTACTTGTACCACCTCTGTTGCCTCAGTATAGCCACTTCATTATGAATTCTAATTTGGAGTGCAAATTTTCCAAATTCTTACAAAAACTGCTGGCAGGATTTTTCTCAGGGATAATTCCACTGAATTGGAAGGAACCTTTGATCATTAAATCTAACTTCTTTATTTTAGAGATGAGGAAACTGAGGCCTAAGAGACTAAACCACTTGCCCAAGTCACAAAGCAAGATGGCAGAAGGGCCAAAGACAGAAACCAGGTTTCCTAATTCATGATGATCAATGCTATTTCCACTATACTACTGGGCCTCTGCTTACTCTCTACAGAATGACATCCTAAATGAAAGCCATTAACTTTATAGGGTTTATCATTATATAGAGTTGACCATTCCAAGATTTCCACAAAGAGGGTAATGGTAATGTCTTTGTTTTGATTCAGTTCTTCAGATGGCTGGATCACAAATCATATAATTATTTTGAAAAGAAAACTCACATCTCAGTAGTCACTTTCTGAAAGAAGTCTTCTTCTAGACCTAGACTGTTATTTAAAATAGACCTTGTTAAATAGGGCCAATAAAACATTTGTCATCACTGAAATAAAACTAATACTTTTTTTAAAATTTAAGTCCAGGGGGCAGCTGGGTGGATCAGTGCATTGAGAGCCAGGCCTAGAGACGGGAGGTCCTAGGTTCAAATCTGGTCTCAGACACTTCCCAGCTCTGTGACCCTGGGCAAGTTGCTTGACCCCCATTGCCTAGCCCTTACTGCTCTTCTGCCTTGGAGTCAATACTTGACTCCAAGATGGAAGGTAAGGGCTTAAGAAAAAAAAAATTAAGTCCAAAGACCTCTAGTTAAGGTGTGCTAGCCATTATACTGACAACTTCCACCCCTTCATTACTATACCCTGAAAAAAGCATCAACTTCAGCCTTCAGGGACCAAAGAATAAAATAAATCTTAAAACTTCATTTTGGGTTGACATTTCTTATCCTTCCTCTACATGCTCATTGGCCTTTGATTTTCTTGATATCATCCTTGATCGTTTTTCTCGTACTCACATAGTCACAGCAATTTCTTCTTTTGTCAAGTTTTGACAAAAAAATATATATGTGTGTGTGTGTGTGTGTGTGTGTGTGTGTGTGTCTCATTACACACCTGTATTCTACCACTTTTCTGCCAACTACGAGGCTACTTAATCCACAATTGATTACTATTCATCAGTTCTGAAGTTTTCCATGTTATTTTGGTTATGCTATTATAGTTATCATGTAAATGTGTTACTTGTTTCCATTTTTTCTATTCCTATTACCCACCCACCACTCAGCCTTGTCCCACATCCATATTGTCAAGTCAACAAGAATTTAGTAAATGCCTACTATGTGCCAGGCACTATGATAATTATCAGGGATGCACACAGAGATAGCTTTCATTTGCAAAGATTCTGTTGTCATCACTGCTACTTACATATAGGGAAAAAAAAAGGGGGGGGGGGGACCTATAATTCTCTCCACAATGATTATAATCTGTCTCCTGGTAAGTCCCCGAAGATAGTTATCATATAACCCAAATGACTGAATTTGAATCCACTCAAATTTTTGTTTGTAGCACATCCACATGAACGGTTTACAGAATTTACTTGCCAAGCAGTAACATGAACAACAACTCCCCCAACATTTATCAGTCATGCTGGGTATAAAATATATTCCACGGAAGGGGAAAAATACAAGGTTTAGACAAGACATCCTCCTCATCCTCAAAAAACTTACAATCTAGTAACAAAATAGATTTATGCGGTGTGGTTCCAAGTCATAAACTTTTGTCTCTTTTCTTCAAACAGTTTTCCCTGCACCCAACTTAACTCACCAGGCAGCAGCTGTCTAGCTATGCTGTCCTCATCCATCATCCTCACCTGTCTGAGCCAGACAGTTTCAGTTGTAATGAGTCTGCCTATGATGCCTACGGCTCAGCTGCACTCCGGGACCCCCAATACTGGCTGTCTCGCTATTTGATGTTAAGTATGGCTCCTGATCATTACAGCTGCAAGTCATCGAGAGGCTGGATGGGATTTCTAACAGCTCTAAAACATCCCTTCTCTGGATGGAGATTTTGTTTCTGAGATCAGCGCTGGTTAACGTGAGAGGATGGAGGTCTGTCCCTCCTCTGGCTCGCGTTTCCCTCGTGCCCATGGGTACCCTAAGGTCTACTTCTCTAATTCTGTATTCAAAGTAGTGCAATGTTACGATAGTGAAATTAAAAATGAAGTGAAATCAAATGGCAATAGCAACCCAGGAGATTTCTAGTTCCATGAAAGCAAAGGTATAATAAAAGGGATTGGAATTTGCAGTCAGAGGCACGGGCTCCACTGATTACTTAATCTTTGTTTTTATTTTTTTTTTAAACTCCTGACATGATTCTGGCCAAGACACTTTCCTTCCTTTGGGTCTCAGTGCCTCATCAGAAAAAGGAGGGGGCTGGATAACGGGTTTCTAAGGCTCTTTCTAGCACTATATCTATGACTCGACAGGACTTTATACGATTTTCCTGATGATAGTCTTTCATCGCTTGGCTGTTCATCCATTACTTTGCAAGCAAGATGCAGTCAATCTAATGTGCCAATGTAAGGTGATGGAAAGAATCCCAGAATATTAGACTTTAGCGGTCATCTATCCCAATGGCTATCATTTAATGGAGGAGTAAACTGAGAACCAAAGGGGTTAGTGTGACTTGTGCATGATGGGAAGGGCCAGGCCCAGGACTCTTGATCCCCGAGTCCCAGGCAAGCACCCTCTTCACTAAATCACATTGCCCAACACAGCAAGTATTCTAACACGGACTTACCTCACCTTTTCAAGCATCAGTCACAAAATTAGAGTCACACAATATAATCGCATCTCTTATTCTGCAAGAGTACTGGCAGAAACATTCAAGTCCAAAGAAAAGATATAGCAGAAAAGATGCAAAGGAAACAACTTGGAGTGTCTAATATGCCTGCATGCTAGATTTGAGTTAGTTCATTCATTCATTCATTCATTCATTCATTCATTCATTCATTCATTCATTCTAACATGGAACAAAATGCCTACATGTTAGGTGCTGTGTTGTACTGGGAAAAACAGGATAAGATGAGTATACAAAAATAAATAACTGTGATACTAGAAAGAATGAAATAATTGCAAAGGATGGGTCCAGCCAAAGTACTAAGAGACTTATGTGGAAAGAGCAACTGGAAGGGAGGGACTTCTATAGACAAACATTGTGGATTGTGGAGAAGGGATCATGGGAAGTGTAATCTAATCCATTTGTATTTTCTTGCAAGGCCCAGAAACCTACAAGATGGAAAGGACTGGGAAAGAAATAAATATATAGTCCCTGAACTCAAGGAAATTTCGCTAACAGGTGGGCATGCAGATAGGTTCCATTCCAGAAATGGAATTTCAAAACCTGCTGAACTTCTTATGTGTGACATTCAAAGGGAAGGCTCCAAAGGAATAAAGAGTATTTTGGAATGAATAAGTTTAGGAACACATATTTAGAGCAAGAAGTTATCTAATCTTAGAGAACATCTAGTTCAACATCTTCATTTCACTGATGAAGAAACTGAGTCTCGGAGTGGGTAGATGACTTTCCCATGGTCACACATTGCTAGCATTAGAGGCAGGATTTGACGATTTCCTGACGTTAGATCTAGCACTGCATCCATTATGACACCTTGCAAATGAGATAAAGAGTTTCAAAAGAGGTAAAATGAACAATTTTGGCTACATAAAATTTGAAAGTTTTTACACAACAAAACCAATGCAGCTAAAATTAGAAAAAGAGAAAAGGGCGGGGGGGGAACCTTTGTAGAAAGTTTCTCAGATAAAAGTCTCATTTCTAAAATATTAGAGAATTGAGTCAAATTTAACAGAGTCCCAATTGAGAAATAGTCAAAAGGTTTTCAAGAGATAGTTCCCAAAGAGAGCCAAGTTTTCAATTCTTATATGAAAAAAATGCTCTAATCATTAGAAAAAATGAAAATTGAACAATTCATCTAAGATGCCACATTATATCCATGAGACTGGCTAAATTAACGAAATGACAGATGCTGAAGGGACAGTTGGAAAACAGGTACATCAATCCACTGCTACTGTAGGTTGTAAAGTGGACCAAACACTATGGAAAGTAATTTGGGACTATGCCCCCAAAAGATATTAAATTGTGCATATTCCTTTAAGTAGTGATTTTACTACCAGGTATCTTCAGAGAGCCCAAAGCAAGAAGAAAAGGACCCATGTATAAAAATTATTAAAAGCAGCTCATTTTGTAATATTAAAGAATGGGAAATTAAAGGTATGCCAATCAATTGGCGAATGGCAGAACCAGTTATGGCACATGAATGTATCAGATTATTACTGGTGCTGTAAGAAATGATGGAGTGGATGGGTTTCCAAGGAACCTGAGTGAATTTGAAACAAAATAAAACAAAAATGAATTGTAAAAAAACCCAAAAAACTTGCTGTGGTTGTAAATTCATTACCTTGTGGCCAACCTGGTGTCATTGCAGAGGTTCTTATATGGAGTGGAAACCTGCTCCCTCATACCTTCCATTAATTGTGTCCTCTTGAGTCAATCAGAGTAATAAGTCTATTCTTTTTTCTATCTAACTCTTGAAGATGGACAACAGTAACATCACATAAACTCTATGCCCACCTTCTCTTCTCCAATTCTTTTGAATGATCCTCCTATGGAATTACTACTAGCCCTCTCACCAATATCCCTTCCTTAAGGAAAATCTCTGGCTTGTCAAAGTACCTTCTAAATGTGCCCCAGAAGACTAAGAATGATGTGCCACATGTGGCCTAACTAGGGCTGAGTACTAAACAACCAATACGTCCTTTGCACTCAAAGTCAGCTTCCTATTAATGCAGCTTAAAATCACATTAGTTTTTTTGGCTGCCACATTTTAGTAAATTAGAGAATTTACACTGTAATTGTATTCTACTCTAAACCTACATCATCTCCCCTACTCCTATTTGCATAGCTGGAATTTTTCAGGCAGCTTATTTGTTATTTTAATTTTCCCAAAAAGAAAATCTTTTTGAATCCACAATTCTTTCTCACCATCTCTCAAGGCTTAGCATGCTTATCAAACTGGTTGGTGACATGTCTTCATTCAAGTCACTGATAAGAATCTTAAATAGAATGGAGTTATAGGCTAACCTCCCTCTCTCTTTGTATTTGTTTTTTCTACTAGTTCCAAATTTACCTTCCTGAACTGCCAGATGGGTCACATTTCACTTTCTTGTACAAAAAGGTTATTTTGTCAAATGTCTTATTAGAATTCTGGTTTTCCTTCTGCTTCCTTATTCTGCTCCATCAATCCCTCCCCACTACTCTAAACTCATGCCTATTAGCAATTACATGGGTATAAAACATATATTATCTTGTACTGTTTTTTAAATGTTTTTTTCTCCTGGCTGGAGCTAGGATTGTAAATCTTACACTTTTCTATTCTCTCTCCAAACTAACCCCAAACTCCTTTGTAGTGTCCCAAACTGTTAGGACTTTATTAGCTCCTTGGGACAGCTAGGTGGCTTAATGAATAATGGGTCACATTAGAGATGAGAGGTCCTAGGTTCAAATTCCATCTTAGACTATGTGACCCTGAGCAAGTCACTTAATCCCAATTGTCAATAATTGTCAATAGGCAATGGGGGTGTAATGACTTGCCCAGGGACACACAGCGAGGAAGTATCTGGGGCCAGATTTGATGCTGAAGTTTTACAAAAACTAAATTTCAAAAGGTTAAGAGCTACCTGTCTTCAAAATAATACTAGAGCTAACAAATTATCAGACATTCTTGGGACCTTTCAATGTGTATCTGGATTATTCAGCTTGTAAACCAAACATTTTCTTCCAAATTTTACAATAACGTTAACAATGAAATGTGGATCTCTGATGTTCAGTCTTAGTTGTACAGTCAGTTTTTTTTATCCTCAGGCTGTTTTTTTCCCCAATGTCCAGAATGTTTCTAGGCTACCTCTCCAGGCTGCCAAGCCAGAGTATGCACAGGGAATACAAACTCATTTTATTATTAACATAAGTAAACATAATTAGGAAGGTAAGTCTGCTGCAAAAAGAGCCATGTTGTATATTATAGAGTCAAATGCAATTAAAGCTTCAATTAACTGGAGCCCAACCAACCTCTGTCTTGGATGAAATGTTTTTGCTTTTGCTTATTGCATTCAATTACATGAAAATACATACAAGTAAAGGACTTGCTCAAAATAATTTTCAAATGATATCCTGAGACGTGAATTCTTTCGTTACCTGTATTACTACACAATGAGATGTTTTGTGCTATGAAGACCGGATTCTGCAGGCCTGAGTTTTAGTTGATTCTGCCATTTACAAGCTGAATGACCCAAAAGATGTCATTTTACTTCTCCTAGCCTCGAGTTTCCTCATCTGCCAAATGAGGATGAATAAAAAGTATTTATACCAACTAGCCTAATAGGGCGGATGAAATGCATACAGTGCCATTACTAGAGAAGTATACTTCATAGTAGAAATAGGACTAGGCAGACTCCACATATGCACCACACACAAATTACTCTCCTTTTCTGAGCCTTAAGAGATCTCACCTGTCAAGCTGAGTCAAGTTAAGATGCATTTTTTAAGTGTTTACTAATGTGCTAAGCACCGATAATACAAAAACAAACAGAAAGGAAGAATGGGAGGGGAAGGGGTTGAAGATAACCATTGAGGGTACTTAGTCAAGAGGTCTGTACAATGGAATGACTGATATGCTATTTGGGAGAGTCGTTACAAGGAAAATGATTTGTAAGACATACGTTGTTGTTCAAGTCATTTTTCAGATGTGTCCAACTCTTTGTGACCCCATTTGGGGTTTTCTTGGCAAATACACTAGAGATACTCTCCAGCTCACTTTACAGATGAAGAAACTGAGACAAATGGGATGGATTCCCCTGCCCAGGGTCACACAAAGTGTCCGGGGCTGGATTTGAACTCACAAAGATGAATCTTCTGGACACTCGGGAACTTTGTCCACTGTGCCACCTAGCTGCCCTGTAAGACATACAGGCCTATATAAATTTGAGATATGGCACTTAAAATAAATGGGAGCTTTTATTCTTAATGCACAGAATGATCTTCACAACACAGAAAGATCCCCATCATGAAAAGACAGAATAATTGAGTGCCCTCTGCCAAGTAGCCTCATGATGAGGCACGAAACGGAAATAATTTTTGAAAGGTCTTTGACCACAAATAAGCCCTTTAATTCTAGTAGTGTTCCCTGTGTTAATTGCTCCAATTGATCATGGAAATAGCTTGTTTATGCACAGTCAATCCTCAACTTCTACAGGGTTCAACAATTCCTAGGAAGCCAAAAACACAAATATTGATACACTGAACCTATGAAATAGGGGGTTAGGTTCCCATAATCACCAAAAATGATCATCTTTTTCTAGAGTTGTTGAAAATAACCTTTTTTTGGATATAATTCTGTCACAAAATAATAATTCTGATAATATGTACTTTTCCAAACACAATATCCATAAAATAACTCATAATATACAGGGGAGAAGAGAGACTGCACTGGATGAGAGGAGGGACAGGGGAAGCTGATGTCAGAAGAACCCCAAGGTAAAAAGGGGGAAAGGGTGACCAGCCATCTCTAAGCTCCCTTTGCAGCCAGTGACACTTGTTCTCCCTGAGAAGCACATGCCTTGGGGTGAGTCCCTGGCCCAGGCTGGCCCCGCTACCTCCCCCGAGAGCCCAGAAGGAGCCCAAGGGCATGGGCAGCTGGAGAGGCTGGACGTAATACAGCGACCAACAAGGAAGTGAAAATGGATTACTAATACAACTACCCAGATTCTGGAAGTATATAAAGCTAAATGAGGGAATGCTGAGGACTGGCTGTACCAGTTTGCGTCTTGTCTTCGCCATCTAACCATGAGCTGCTTGAGAGCAAGGACTCTTTTGCGTCTTTGTAGGATGTCTGGCATCCAGTAGGTGCTTAATAAATATTTACTGGCTGACTAACCCCTCATATTCTCTGTAATTATGGAGAGGTCACTGAGCTCAGCTAAGGTTTTTTCTTCTTCAAAATGGGAGTTATTCACTAACTAAACCTTTGGGGTTGCAGTCATTAAGGGGAAAACCTTATGCATTAAGTGCTTTTGTCACCCCTCATTTTGCAGTTGAGAGACTGAGATTGAGACTGGCTAAGTTACTGAATACGAGGCTGGGAAATAAATGTCTACCAAGATGTTGTAGAGCCTTCTCTTTGAATATTCAGATGACATAAGGACTGGAGGGAGGAAGATCTGAGTTCAAATCTGGTTTCAGGCATTTAATAGCTGTGTCTTCCTGGGCAAGTCACTTAACTCCATCTGCCCTCATTCTGTCAAATGAACTGGAGAAAGAAATGGTAAACCACCCCAGTATCTCTGGCAAGAGAACCCCAAAATGGGTCATGAAAAGACACAACTAAGCAATGACCACCACCCCTGAAGATAGACAATGTGTGCAAAATTTCCTTCGAAGAGAATTTCCTTCGAACACTTTGGATGCTCTTGACAGCTTTTTTTTCTCTCAGTTTATTTGTTTGTTTAGAGGACTTCAGGGCTTTTGTTGCTGTTTGAGTGAGAAGCTTGACAAGTACAACAGGAGACCAACTTATTTTTAAGCATTTAAGAAGCCCCAGGACATTGATCCACCACTTCAGACCCTAAACTGGATTGTCTCACTGGCTTGAACAAAATTGTGGAATTATTTCCTGAACAAAAGCAAGGAGCATTTAGGTCCCATAATCTCATTTCAAATCCTTTTACTCACTCCCTACTCTTTTTTTTGGCCTTGAAATTGCAATCCTCTTTTAGTAATCTCAGGACTAATTGGTGCCAACACTCTGGTATCCCCTGCCACCCCCCAGCCCCTACACACACACATTTTGCATTGTTTGGGTGGTGAAAGGGGGCAGCATGCCAAAGTTCATTGCCCCTATAATGGCCCTGTTCTTACAGGGTAACTGTTAATAATTAGCAGGAAGCATTTTGTCTTTAAGTCTCACAGCTTGAACAGTTAAGATTTTGTAGAGCCAGAGAAACACTTTAAGTCTAGAGAAGGGAGATTTCCAAAAAAACCTTTTTTTTTCCCCTTCCAGTTTTGGTCTGCATGTGTAATCCACAGAACTAAGCTACCGTTGAAAAATCCTTGCAATTCTGAAAGAAACTATTTAGGTTCTATATGATATAAAAGAGAAACATCATACTTCATTTCAATTATAGAGGGAGATCCACAATTCACTATAGACTTGAAAAAAGGGAGAAGAGGAAGGCAACGTTGAAATACCAAAACCCACACGTTGGCTAATATCATTAAACAGCTCATACTCACACTGGTCAGAGAAGCTTGGCTAAAAATGTTCATATAATATACGTATAACCCAGTGGAGTTGCTTGTCAGCTTCAGGAAGGGAAGTAAGAGGGGAACAGAGACAACAAGAATCATGTAATTATGTAAAAAATATTTTAAAAAATAAAATAAATAAAAATGTTCATAGTCTTAGAAGAAAGCACAGTTTAGAAGTGTGGCTAGAACTAAGTTAGTATCCTTAAAAACCACCAATCAATAGAATTTACAGGGTGGAGATAAACTCTTTTCTCTGAAAAGTAAACTTAAGATGATCACTAGACGCATGAAAATAGAACTTTGAATGTTTGATATAAGCAAATAGGTCTAAAGTGGAGGAGTAAAGAAATACTGGCAAGGCGAATGGTTTGTCAACAAGAATTTATGAAGTACCTACTATGCGCCAGGTGCCGTGGACTCATGGTCCAATGATGATGGCAACATGTAAACAATATACAAACGAGTCAGATACAGCCATGAAAAGGGGAAATGGTCACCGAAGAGAAGACAACGGTAAGAAGGGAGATTTTAACTAGAAAATGAAAGAAGCCAGGGGAGCCCCAAAGCAAGGCAGAGGGAATATGAAATTTAATGAACTAATGTCAGAAATCAGGAAATGCCTTGGGAAAAGGCAACTAAGTGGTACAATGGTAACAATTGCATAATTAATTGCACACATAATAATGGGATAAAATGCCAGGTCTAGAATCAAGAGGATGAGTTCAAATCCAATCGGTGACCCTTGGTAAGTCACCTCACCCTCTCTGCCTCAGTTTACTTTTCTGTAAAATGACCTGAAGGAAATGGCAAAACACATTCGTATCTTGACCAAGAAAACCTCACATGGGGTCATGATGAATCAGGATATGACTGAAACGACTGAACAACAACAACAACAATGTAGAAAAAGCACAAGAAGGCTCCTGCTCGTTCCACATTTCTATCTCTAGGAAGCTGAATGGAAATTACATAGTGGGAGAATCCATTCAGTAACTATGATTCTGGTGGCCAAATTTCTTCCTTCTTCACTGTGTATTTCAGACCAAAGATTCTGACCTAACTGAGCTTGATTATGAAACCAAGATTTCTTCCAATGGGAACTTGAAGACTTGGTCACAGGAACCTTTTCCCCTTAGATTCTTTATAATCATTCTTTAATAATAATTTTTAAAACTAGATATTACTTTATCTTCTGATAGAATTCCATTATGATGCTGTATTTCATTATACAGATTCAGATACACCAAAAAAATCATGTCCTCTAAGGAAGAAGTTAATTCAGTCTCATTTACCTCCTAATGATCTAAGAGCTGGCTGCTTTTAAGGAAAAGTAAGCTCCATGGGGGAACAAACATGTTGTGTACAGTATTTGAATTCTCTGGAGGCTTAATGATTCTGAATAATGATCAGTAAAGACATACATGCTTTTCAGTCGATTTCTGGACTAACACAAACATATAAATGAATTCTTTAAAGTTTCCCCTACTGTCAGATCAAATTCCTAGTGTACTCAAACTACAATAAACATTTTGAAAAACAAAACAAAACAAGAAGAGCCATCCCTTGAGACTGACAGAATACCTACCAATAATTCATCCCAAAATTTCTCAGTTACTGAAAAAAAGACTTGAAATAACAAACCCTTGGAGTCAGACATTTATTGAGTATTAAAGCAGGGAATTTTATCCAGTCCAAACCTCTCATTTTACAGAGAAAGAAACAGAAGCCCAAGAAAATAAAAGAAATGTGAAGCCCAAGAAAATAAAAGAAATGTCACAAAATACCC
Source organism: Monodelphis domestica (assembly GCF_027887165.1). Lineage (NCBI taxonomy): Eukaryota > Metazoa > Chordata > Mammalia > Didelphimorphia > Didelphidae > Monodelphis > Monodelphis domestica. Next base: position 232,870,820 of record NC_077227.1, on the reverse strand, counting down.
CAAGTAAAAAAGCAGGGTCTGAACTTGAACCCAAGACTTCAAACCTCTAAGCTTTGTGCTCTCTACACATTACCACTGGCCTTCAGTCAAAAGTAATGAATTTTGACATAAAATTGATCTTGCTTATTCTCATTATGTAGGTTATGTTGATAGAGCAAACAAAGAGAGCTATAATCAGTAACTGAATGAGAGCCTAATTAAATTTTTATATTAGATCACATAATGACCAGAAATAGTAAACATTGCTGTAAGAGAGAGACACCGGGCTACAAAGCAGATAAAAGCTTTGTGGTTATCTAGATAAGCAGTGTAATATCACTTAAAAGGCTTTAGTGCACATATGAGTCTTGAGAACCTCTAGTAAACAATCACAAAGTGGGAAAAATTTTAAAATGAGGCAAAATTCATCCACTTTCATGGTGATTCTTTGGATTTCAACAAGTATTTGCATGGGCAACCGACTGCCACAGAGAACAAGAAATGCCTCTAGGGAGACATGGTTCGTGCTTTCAAGAACTTATGTTAATTGGGGACATGTACACCAATAACTACCATTTCATCTGAGATCAATTTTTAAATTTATTTCAGGATCTCCTTTACATTCTTAAAAATTATCAGGAACCCTCAAAATTTTTGTTTATATGGGTTTTATCTATTCATATTATTATACCAAATATTATTTAATGTTATATATTAAATGTCATTCTCTATGTATTTGATCTCAGGATTCCCTTTCTACTCTTTAAACAATTATTTAGTTCTCTCTAAAAGTGTATTTGTTCATGTGGGTTGTCAATGTTTTAAAGTATACAAAATATTACTGGACTAGAAATTAAAATTGATGATGATGATGAATATAGTTTTGATCTCATGGGTCCCCTGCAAATATCTCTTTGCAAAGATCTCATGGGTCCCCTGCAAAGAATTATACCAGGTGGTCTCCAATCATATTGAAAACGAGCACCATGATGCTCTCTTTGTTGGGCACCTTCGGAAGGGCAACAGGGGAGAGTGGGGGCAAAAGGCAGACACCGAGGGTGGAAGAACAGCCCTGAAAAGGGCTCAGGAAGCCCTCACACTAGAGGGGCTAGTCCTCTGGAAACACACCTGTCTCAGCAGATAGGCTATCCCAGGCTGAAGGTAACTGAAAAGTCTTAAACCCATCACTGATTTATAGGGGAGTGTGAAGACTTACCCTAGTGGAATGGGTGGATGAGAACCCTTAACGCTTGGCATCAGATGCCAATGTCCTCCCCAGCACTGACTTTTTTGCCAATGGACTTTGAAGACTTTGGGGAATGGGGGAGAGAGAGAGAGAGAGAGAGAGAGAGAGAGAGAGAGAGAGAGAGAGAGAGAGAGAGAGAGAGAGAGAGAGAGAGAGAGAGAGAGAGAGAGAGAGGCGCCAACAACTTTGCCTTACTTTCAACACCAGGACAAACAACAACTTCTTGAAGAGTTAAAAAAAGACCGGCAAATTCCAGATTTGGTCTTGCTTGTAAGAAAACAGTAAATGGATCACTTTGCATCCTGGAATTCTGGTGTTGTTTGATAGTTATGGAAAAAGGTTAGCATAGAGTCCAGTGACCTGAAAGAGCTGACACATGGTGAGATGATGAGTCAGCATTTACTTAAACAAGCCAAAAGACCTGACCTTCATGACAACTTAATGAGATAAGAGAGGATGGGTATCATCCTTCCTCTCAGTAAATGAAGAAACACTCACAGAAAGGGGTTGAATTAAGCTCATCAATGCCAGTCAAGCAAGTAACTGTTGAAGTCAAGAACATCTCATGAACTGCACAGACTATTATGAACAGCAATCTTCACACGCTAAATTTTGCCCAGTAGTTTCAATTCTGTACTTTTACCATAACAGATACAACTGGATATATTTCATCTTGGGGAAGAAATTAATTATAAATATAGCACTAAAAAAAAATCTGAAAAACTCAAGAGCTCAGACCTCATACAGCAAAACTAAATACAAGAAATTCCTCAAGACAAAGATCTAGGGAATTTTTGCCCAGTCACAGGGAAATTATACCTAAAGCTCATACTTTTAATCATCTAGTCATTCTGATACCATTTTCACTTCCATTCTGTGCCCTCCATATTCTTACTCAAATTGTAACATGGATGCTGGCCTTGTCCTCTAGATATGAGATATGAGATATGAGAGAGAGAGAGAGAGAGAACACTAGATGGACAGACGGACAGATAGTCAAAATAAAATAGTTAAATTATCATCATTCCTAGTCAAAATGACTGGTTTGGGCAGAGGTCATTGGTCAAAGTTGATAGGGGAATAGTCTATAACAATAATTGTTTAATTCCCCACTGTATCTAGAACATAGGCTGCAACTCACATTTATAAAATGGGTATTTAAAAAATGTTTATTGAAATCTTGATTTTTTAAAATCATCTTTATTTCTAAATGTATATAATCTTCTATCCAGGGACATCCTTTCTAACAAGGAATAAAAGAAAAAAAATTTTTCCAACAAAACTAATCAACAAATTTAAAAGTCTGACAAGCAGCACTCCATACCCATAGTCCCTGATCTTTCTAACAAAGGCAGAGGGAAGTACTTTCTTAAAACTCTTTTTTGGAGTCAATTGGTCACTAATTTCACAGCAATTGGTTTCAATTGCATTTCTCCGTTCTTTTTGTTTGGTGTCATAACATTGATATTGATATTGTTTTCCTGGTTCTCTTGATTTAACTTAAAATCAGTTCATGGAAATTTTCTGTTGTTTCTTCCAATTCATCATATTTATTACTTATTATATAGCAGGGCAATTTTCAATTCTACTCACGTGCCATGACTAATTTAGCTGTTCCTCTATTTCCTAGCATCTATGTGGTTTCCAATTCTTTGTTACTGTAAAAATTGCTAAGACATATTTTGGTATATATGAAGTCTTTTCGTTTAATTATTGACCTCTATGGAGTATGTAACTAGCAGAAAGCTCTGAGTCAAATGCAGATAACTCTTTTTTATTCACAATGGCTCCGTTTAAGTAGGTACAACAAGTATTGTTAGTCCATTAAGCATTTAATAAGTGACCACCAGGCACTGTGCCAGGCACTTATTCCGTTTTTTTTTTTTTGGGGGGGGGGGGGAAGGGGGGATCTGGGGGAGAGAGAAGGGGACAGATAAGGAAACTAAAGCTTAGAAAGGGCTAAATGACTTGCCTCAATGATTATATAGACAATTAAGCATTAGGACTTTGGCCTAAGCCTATTGATTCAAAGTTGAAGAGTTTCCATTCTACCATATTACTTCTCATCTTTACTGTAGCCACAATAGCCATAACCTGGACTATCAGAGACAGTATCTCCTTGGTATACAAATGAGGAAACTGAGGCCAAGAGAAAGTGGCTTATAGAATGTTACCTATAATGATATCATAACCTGTGTTTCATTCTTTGTGTTTACATGGTGCCTGGCACACCACAGATACTTAATAAATGATTACTGACTGCCCACATTCAAAACCAAATCCAATTCTCGTTTGCGTGCAATTGTCTATCAGAATCCTATTAACTAGATTCTATTTTTTCTATGTTTCTATATATGTTTTCTATAAAAACATACACCTCCATTTGAGGTAATTCTTTATGGTAACTTGGGGCAACTACGTGGTTCAGTGGATAGAGCACTAGAATTAGAGATGGGAGGTCCTGGGATCAAATCTAACCTGAGCCAATTCTTAGCTACACGAACTTAAACAAGTCACTTAAACCTAAATGCCTACCTAGCCTTTACTGCTCTCCAGACCAGGGACAGATACTTAATATCGATTCTGAGACAGAAAGTAAGGATTTAAAAAAAAAATCTTGATAGTAGCTTTTAAAAAATTAATTCCCTTAAAGGAGTCTCCTTCCTCCTTATTAAGCACCTCCTGGATCCTGACACACTTAGAACTGGCAATATCAAGGCACCGAGTTCCCTCCAACACCAATGGCATAGGCTGGCTCTGAAGAGTTTGACAAGAAATGGCCCCAAGCACCAGTCGTACAGTCTGTCAATATGGAGGGATGAGCCAGAAGAAAAAAGGGGTGCTCATTTGGCAGGGAGAAGTCACCCAGGCCTGCCACGCGGAGAGCCAAGCAGTAACCATCTGCCTCGCTTTTTCCAGCAGACTTCCCAGCTCGGAGCATTTCTTGACGAGTTATCGGCACGGAGGAACCAACCACTTAAGACGTGACGCTAAAAACCAGCATTCCCAGGCCTCGGTCCCTCCATCCTCTTATGCCTTTCAGCAGCCCCTGCACGGGAAGGCACCAGAAGTGGCGCTGCCCTGGAACACACGGCCTTAGGATGGCACCGAGGTCTTTCCACAGAGCTTCCGGCTCTCCGCAGACAAAGGGCAGCAGAAGGCCAAGGCAAAGTCCGACCCGTGCTAGCAGAAGAACAAGGGGCAAACGGATTCACGTGGAAAGTTTCTGTTTGGTCTTCCCAAGGCTAATTATTTGTTAGTTTAAATAAAGGCCCCATCTTAATCAAAGCTATTTAGCACATGAAAGTGTATTTGCCAACCAAGGGCTCCCAGCAGAGAAATGCTGTAACTCAAACAAACTTCCATTTACTAAGGATTACATGATCAGGACTTGACAGGACTGAAATCTCTGATGCAAGGTCAACTCAAATGTTAGGGTGTCTTTCTTCAGAGAAAATCATTTAAGTTGAGCCCTTTAATGTCAAACAAAACAAAACACTTAATTCTTCCTACTTCTTTAATGCCAAACTTGTCAATACTAGCAACCAGAGCAACTAAATGGCTAATTAATTTGGAGATCTGCATTCAAATTCTGATTAGTCTTGCCATTTGCTAGTTGTAAAACTTTGAGTAAGTCATTTTCATCTACCCTAAGTTTCCTACCTATTTTTTTTTTAATTTGGTCGATTTCAAACATTATTCCTTGGTTACAAAAATCAATTTCTATTTGTCCCTCCCCTCCCATAGCCGACGCCCAATTCCACTGGGTATTGCATGTGTCCTTGATCAGAACCCATTTCCATGTTGTTGTTTGCACTGGGATGTTCATTTAGAGTCTACATCCCCAGCCATATCCCTTTGACCCATGTCATCAAGCAGTTGTTTTTCTTCTGTATTTTTACTCCTACAGTTTTTCCTCTGGATGTGGATAGCGTTCTTTCTCATGAATCCCTCTGAATTGTCCTGGATCACTGCATTGCTGCTAGAAGAGAAGCCCATTACCTTCGATTGTGCCACAGTGTGTCAGTCTCTGTGTACAATGTTCTCCTGGTTCTGCTTCTCTCACTCTGCATCACTTCCTGGAGGTCCTTCCATTTCCTACCTATTTAAATGGGTAGAACAATACATATGCCAACTCCTTCACAGGGCTGTCCTCATTACCATATAAAAAGGTTTTTTTAAATTATTATGATTACTTTTATTTTCATGCTTAAATCTATGACCCCTTCAGACTCTGAGGAACAACTGATTGTTGCCTTTGTCAATCTTATCATGAAAAGGAAACATCAAATAAGCCATTATAAGTTCTAAAAAGAAGGAAAGCCTTGGTCTTCATTTGGAATAACAGAAGCATGGGAAGATCAAGTCTGACTGCTAAAAAGGGGAAGAAATCAGCATTTAATTTTTTTATTGTTCAGTTGATTTCACTTGTATTCAACTTTTCATGACCCCATTTTGAGGTTTTCTTCACAAAGTTAGTGAAATAATTTGTCATTTCCTTCCCCAGATCATTTTACAGATGAGGAAACTGAGGCAAACAGGGTCAAGTGCCTCGCCCAGGGACACAAAGCTCTTAAGTGTCTGAGGCCAGATTCCTAACTCTGGATGGGCTGTGCTACATAGCTGCCCTATTTAATTTTATGATAGCAGGCACTTCTCTAAGTCTTTCTAAATATTACCGCATTTGATCCTCAACACAACCCTGCAAGGCAGATACTATGAGTAATACCTCATCCTATAAGGAAACTGAGGAAATCAGAGGGTAAGTGATTTGTCCAAGATCACAAAGCTGGTCAGTATACAATGCTGGATTCGAACTCCAAATTTTTAATGAGTTTTAATGACTCCAAGCCCAGTGTCCTACCCACTGAGCCTCCTAGCTGCCTCTAGATGAAGAGGTAATGAACCTGTACTCAGCCATTATCTATGAGGACTGGTTTTGCTTTCTTAAGACTTCTCTTTTAAAAGAAAAAACGAAGAGAGGTTGGAGAAGAAGCCAGTTAATAAGAAAGGGCTCCACTGAGTTCGAGGCTGATTAAATCAAGGTTTTCATTTAATGCCTTCCTGTGAAGCTGTCCAGAGTTCTTCTTAAATCGAGGCAATTTTTAGACAAGATCTAAAAAAGGACTTCCGAAGCGTCGGGACTATTACATTGGATTCCATAGAGAAGTCATGGAAGGAGTTAATTGTTTAAAAGGACCACAATATTGCACATCAGCTACAGGAAGGGGTGGGAGAAGGGGAGGGAAAGAACATGATTCTTGTAACCAAGGAAAAATATTCTAAATTGATAATTAAATAAAATCCCCCCCCAAATTAATTAATTAATTAAAAAGGACCACAAGATGACAATCCATGCAGGAGGGATGAAGGAGGTCCATAATGCAAACAGGGGAAGGAGACTGGTGGAACTCTCAGAATTCCTCACGATTCGTTGATGTCAAAGCATCTGTTTGATAGCTCGCTTCTTGGGGTGGGTGGCATGGTATAAAGGGCAGAAAGCTAGATGCCAAGCCATGAAGAGCTAGATTCAAGTCCTACCTCTGGAGCACACTGGGGTTGTGATCCAGGACAAGAGTCTTAATTTCTCATCTCCAAGAAAAGTGCCTAAGACTAAGATGCAGAAAAGGTGCAGACCAACATGGGTAGAGCTGCCTTTTCCTCAGTGGGGAGTTCCTTACAATAATGATATCATTAAGTTTAATTCCCATCCTCCTTAAAATGTTTGGGATGAAATAGCTGGGTGGCTCAGGGGACAGGAGGTCCTGGGTTCAAATCTGGCCTCAGATACTTCCTAGCTGGGTGACCCTGGGCAAAGTCACTTAATCCCCATGGCCTAGCCCTTACTGCTATATTATAATATATAATATTGATTCTAAGATGGAAGGTAATGGTTAAAAAAAGCTTGTTTGGGATACTAGATGTGCAAACAATGGGTTGTTTTGTTTTGTTTTGAACCTTGATTAAAGTGTTATATTACAGAGAGCTTGGCTTGGTTTTTAGTAACCTTAGACTCCAACATCCCTGATGACAACAGAATGCCATAGTTAAACTTCAAAATTAAATGAGCTCCTTTAAAAAAAGAGAGAGAGAATGTCATGGAGCAAATCATGAAGGCCCTTCGAAGATGAAGAGAAGTTTACTAAAGGGGGAAGACTGGGACAGGCTGATAAAGTGAGAGTTCCTTTCATTAATCCTCTTGATAGCAAAATGAGGCATTTAGGGACCACTATGAGCCATCTGGACAGCTAGGTGGGAAAGTGGATAAAGCTTGGAATCAAGAAGACTCCTCTTCCCGAGTTAAAATCTGGCCTCAGATATTTACTAGCTGTGTGACCCTGGGCCAGTCATTTCACCCTGTTTGCCTCAATTCGTCATCTGTAAAAATCAACTAGAAAAGGAAAATGGCAAGCCACTCCCCAGTATCTGCCCCCCAAGAAAGAAAAACAAAAACAAACAACCCCAATTAGTTTCGCAACTGAAAAACTACTGAACAACATTAGCCATTAGGTCCTTGTCTTATATAAGTTTGTAAATACTCAACATAGATTTTAAAGTATACTCTAAAAACCCCATATTTCTTCACAGGTGGGAAGGGATAAACATCTGAGTCACTTTTTTTTTTCTTTCAGGGATAAAAAGGGAGACAGATTTCCTCTGAGAAAGAAGAGAGTTGCAGAGGAGGGAGGAGACTGGCTTTGTTCTCATGGAAAAAGAAGGGAGGAAAAAGTAATGAGTTGCTGCCAGGGGATTATGTACCTGGGAAAAGAAAAACACAATAGAAGGTTTGGGGCGGCCTTTTCCCATTATGAGGAGGGAAGCAGGGCTCCCTTCCTTACCTACCTACCTTTCAAGTCCTGCGCTCTGTCTCGGAGGGCACAGAAGAGAAAAAGCAAGAAGAGCTCCCTTCCGGAGAAAACAATGCTAATGCCTGGCCTCCACCAACTTCAGCGGCATTTGCATTTTCTGTGGCAGAATATAATGCTTAGTACTCTGAAAATATTTTGTGTCAGAGTCAACTGCCTGGCATTGATCACCTTTGCATCCCGGAGTAGCGTGATGGGCCTCTAAGGCTTACGGGAGAGATTAAGTCTACAATGTCAGACCACAGGCAGACCCAGAAGGGTAGCTTCACTTGGGTAGACAGATGGTAAAGAAGGGATAGGGCCATGATAATGATAAAGCTTTATGTCTAAATTATCTTGTCCCGAAGTGAAAGGATATTTACTCTTCTCTCACCTATTCAACATCCCTTCCCGGGTGATTGCAAAGCAGAGCCCATCGCCGGAGTCGCTCCAAACGAAGAAGGGGAGCTTGTACTCTTTCCCCAATTATCGCTTTCACAGAAGGGGAGGGGGGCTTCATCCCGCCCCTTCCCACAGCCCCCAAAGATGGCAGCCTCAATCCTCCATCCCTTCTCTTCCTAATCTCCACCCTCTCTTTATCCAACACGACACCTTCTCTGCAGCCTGCAAATTGGCTCCAATTTTCCTCCACCTTAAAAGACCTTCACTAGCACCTACTCATCATTATCCCTTTCTCAAACTCCACGAAAAAGTGGCCTCTATTCCTGGTCTGCCCTCTCTGCTTTCACTCACTCCTCCTTTCCGATTTTGAGACCTTCTAGAGCAAAGGAAACGGCTCTCTCCAGGTGAGCCCCCACATCTGCCTGTCCTGCCTCCTCTTGGGGTCTCCTTTGTCCCTACCTTCCCTCTTCCCCCTCTGGGCTTTCATGAACGTTCCCACTTTCTGCCTCCTTTGGGGGTTCATCCCCCACATCGCCTTCCCTAGTGGTGAGTGCTCCCCAAGATTCTCCCTCCCCTCTCTCAGTGGTTTCAGCAGTTTCCTTAAATTTAATGATCCGCTTGAGTTCAATTCTGGCCCATGTGACGGTGGACAAGTCACTGAGCCCCGTTGTGCCTCCCTGTGATCATCTGGAGAAGGAAATGGCAAACCCATCCAGTCTCTTTGCCAAGAAAGAGTAGGAAACAAGTGAACAAGTAGGAGCACCCAGCTGAATATGAGGGGTATAAATATATGCTCTTTTAAGTTCTCTCGGGGAGCTCACAATCTATGAGCTATAATTAGGAGAAGAGAAGTTAGGAATAGAGATATTTATCTGGAAGATGTGAAGAGTAAAGCAATGAAAATGGATGACTTACCAAGGGAGAAAGAATAAAAAGAAAAGAGGAAAAGGGAAAAAAGAGAATTGGGGAATCTTATACCAGGAGGGAAGATGGAAAATAAAACAACTTGCACAGGAGGGCAGCTGGGTGGCTCAGTGGATTGAGAGCCAGACCTAGAGATGGGAGGTCCTGGGTTCAAATGTGGCCTCAGACACTTCCTAGCAATGTGACCCTGGACAAGTCACTAACCCTCTCTGTCTAGCCCTTAGCACCAAAACATAATATTGATTCTAAGATGGTATCCATTTTTTAAAAAATAGAAGTATGAGTATGAAACCTAAATAACCTTTGAATGGGAAAAGCCTACCTATGAGCAATACTAGGTAAATAAAATCTTTGGTCCTTTTCTCCTTCCCTATCCCACTTCCAAGAAGATAATTGGATAGCAGTCCATCTAAATGAGAAGGGATGAGTCCCAACCCCTGCCCCCCAAAAGAGTCAAAGGGAATTGGAGACTATATATATAAAGGTATAAACAGCCAATCGCTACCTGATGAAAGATAAAAACTTTCCATTGCAAAATAAGCAAGATGGAACTTGCCTATGTTGATTTAAATCAACAGATCAGGACAAGAGTGAACTAAAAGGGACTCCTGGAAAACACCTCTAAATGATTCACAGACAAATTTGGTAATTAATGTGTGTTTTCAGGCCGGATTGTACCACTCTGGTATGTCCTTTCTTGGCAGCTTTTTAAGGATCTTTGGAAAATATCTTAAACACTACTGACCTAATAATAAAAAATCTGGGGTTATAAGACTTTACTGCCCAATTTACAAGAAAAACAAAGACTTATTGAGATCAGGACCATATCCTGGTGCTCTAATAAGTACAAAAAAATAAGACCTATACCAATTTACCAAGAAATAGGAAATTACAGAAATTTATCTTTTAAAAAAAGTTGTAGCTTCTCTTTTTGTTGTTGTCATCGTCATCATTTCAGTTGTGTTCTACTCATTTGGGGTTTTCATGGCAAAGACACTGGAGTGGTTCTCTTCTCTGGTTCATTTTACAGATGAGGAAACTGAGGCAAACAGTTAAGTGACTCTACAGTTACGTGTGTGTGTGAGAGAGTGAGTGATTCATAGACTTAGAACTGGAAGTGACTTAAGAGGTCATCAAATCTAATTCCATCATTTTGTAAATGAGGAAACTGAGGACCAGACAGGTGTAAGAGTCAAGATTTGAATGCAAGTCCTCTGTCATAAAAACTAACTTGCCTTCTTTATCAGGCTGCCTCCAGAGGAAGGACCTCCTTTAAATTTGGTAATTTCCTAATTTCTTAGCTCAACACAGTAGGTACTTAAATTTCTTCCTCAAAGGGAGATATTACTTTCCCCCCCAAGAGAACGTATAGACTTGAGTCCAAATATTTTAACAAAATAAAATTCATATTTAGGGTAATTCTGTCTTAAAAAAAAAAACCCTAGTAATTTAAACATAAATCCATTTCATTTGCATGCATTTAGCACAATCTCCTACAGGGAAAGTTTCATATTTGATGAAGCTATTTTAATGTCCTTGTAAAATCATGCCTGGCAAAAATGCATATTTTGTGCTTAATTATACTTACTACACACACACACACACACACACACACACACACACACACACACACACACACACACACACACGCAAGCATGCACACCCATGGCTGCATCTCACCCTATTAAAAAGTATACTAACAACTATGTTAAAATGAGAGGGACCATTTATAGAAAACGACTTGTGCTTTCCATTAAAATTTTTACTAACAAGCAGGTATCAGGAAATATGATAATGATTCATTGAGCCTGGATCCTGGCACTCTCTCCCTGCCCAACTACAATGAAACTCTTGCAATGATGCACAAAATCAAACAATTAAACCACTTCAAGGCAAACTGATTTTATTGTGGATCCACAGTGCTTGGATTGCTATAAAATGCAAAGCACTTGAGTAACTGGAATGAAATATGTTTTATACATTTAAATTATCAGGGCCATCCCAACTGTGGGGTCAATTATTTGCTGATGTCAATTCAGCACTTTTACAAGTGTATTAACTCATACCGTGTTAACTGGTTTAACATTTGGTGAGTTACTGCTCCAGTGGATTACCTAATACCCGAATTACTCTCTTTCATGAGTGACCTCCCAAGAGGCAGAATTTGATTTCCCCAGATTTCTGCTACTTAATCCTGTGAGCTCAACTGCAAACATTTCCACCTGTGGAACTCATTCAGCTTCAGTTTTTTAATCTGTAAAATGGGAAGAGTGGCCAGCTACTGATGCCAGAGGGCTATGGTAATAATGAAAATTTTTTTAATTATATAAAAGTTAACTTCTGTTCATCCTGAAAAATCCAAGGTGGATCTTGCAAAAGTTTTACAATGGAATGGGTGATCTGCAGAGGAATTATTTTCATTTTTAGTCCTGTATATTCTCTGAGCCTAATACCAAGACTAGTATATAAATAAGCAGGCACTGAAAAAAACAGCTGGTAAATGGAAATGAAAGGAGGGTATTCACACCAATGGATAGATAGATCCACCATCTAAAGAAACATGAGCTTTTGTGGGAGGGATAGAGGGTCCAATAGAGAGTGTAATTCCCAAACAGAAAGTTGCTCAATAGCTACCAAATCAATAGAATTAACGTCAGTTAAATAGCATCTTTTGCTATTCATCAAAAGCCTTTACATAGAACAATTATGCTTCACCCTGGTAGAGATCCTGTGATTCATCTTCTTTAAGGATAAAAAGGTTTAACAAATGTGCCTCCTGCTTTTCTCAGAAGCAAAAAGCCAGAAAACCACCAATCCCAGTTTATTGAAGAGAAAACTGAGGTCTACAGAAGTTGAGTCACTTGCCAAATTAAACAGTTTATAGTTAATATAATTTTATTTTTGAAAATATTTTTCCACAGTTACATGATTCTTGGTGTCTCCCTCCTTCCCTTCCCTTCCTCCTCCCAGAGCTGACAAGCAATTCTACTGGGTTATACATGCATTATCAAGCAAAAACCTAACAGTTTATAGTTAGAACCAGGGCTAGAGCACCTAAGCACTCACGCTCTTTTCTCTAAACCAAGGAGAAAAACCGCAAAGTGCATTTGCTACCAACTCATAAGATTGAAAATTAGAACTAAAAAGCTTATCTAGGCCAAATTCATTTTCCATGTGAGGAAACTAAGAAACAGAAAAGTTAAGTGATTTGCTTACAGTCACAGTTTATACAGAGGCAGCATGGATATGGCCCTGGACTTGCAGGGAGAAGACCTCTGCTGAAATCCTGCCTCAGATTCTTATGAATTATGTGACTGAGCCAAGTTTGTGCCTCAGCTTCCTCAACTCAGAATGAGGGGTTGGACGTGGTCATTGGCCTCCCAAGTCCCTGATAACTCTAAATATGTGATACAATGATCCTAGGTTAAGCAGCAGACTTGAGTTCAGAAGCCAAGTTTCGGATAGCAAATCCAGGGCTGTTTTCCCATGGCGACTTCCATTTTGAGTAAATGAACCCATCCCATTAAATGAAATAACATTCCATAGGGTGGTTAGTTCCAGAGAAGCCACATTATAAATGGGAGATGAATTCTTGAGCAACTAAAGTTCACTCTATAAAAGCTCTAAATAGACCTTTTCAGAGATATTTGACTCTAATAAGGAATCAAATTAGTAAAATGAGATTAGGGAATGAAGAGAAGACATGGAATAAAGAGAAATGCCATGGGGTTGTTGTCCCATTAAGGGACACAAAAAAAGGTCCATTTAATGGGGTAGAAAAAGAAAAGAAGTGGTTGCATTTTGAGGAAAGGGTCTCTCTTCTTGGTTTTAACTTGTCAAGAACAGTGATGCCTGTCCCTAGAACCAAGAACTGCAAGAAAAGCTAAAAGCAAAGCTAGCATCTTTGCATTGCTCTTCGGGGTATCACTAAAGAAGATGGCAGGGAAGAAATTATTGCAAGGTACTGTGTAATAGGGGAAGTTGGCCAAGATGGTCATCCTGGGCAGGATATGTCGGGAATACAATAGCTAGAGGGATCTATTTGACAGCACCAAGAGTATTTTTAAATCTAAAGAGAAGATATTACTTTCTAAAGAGGCGTCTTCTACTAGTTTAGTTGTTAACTAGCTCTAAAAACATTGCAGTAGAGTTTCAAAATATTACTACAGGATTCTTTCATAATATATTACTGCTGCAAATTATGAAAGAATGAGCAATACCATGAATAGTGGACTTGTATATTGTTGACACACACGAAAAGAAGAAAAAGGCCCTATGAAAAACCAAAAGACGTGTTTAAGTTCTGGTCTGACTTTTACTAGCTATTAGCTATGACTTGGTAGGGAAACCCATTTTAGCCTTTGTGAGCCTTGGATACCTTTTCTTTAAAATTTTTAAAAAAGAGAACTTTCTGGTTCTCTCCCCTCTTCTAACTTTAACCTACTATATTAATCTCTGTGTTAGAGAGGGCAAAAAAAGGACAGATAGTGATAAAAGAGGGGGGAGGGAGAAAAGAAAGAGAGCAGTGGAGAGACACATACAGAAATAGAGAAACAAGAGAGAAAAGAATGATGAAATAAAATTAAACAAAGCTAGAAGATGACAGGGCAGCACAAAGTAAGCCTCTTGGTTACCAAGAGAGTCAGGCACTTGGCAAACTGATGAATCTTAAAGACAAAAATCAAACGTGAACACATTCCTCGTGGACTCTACCATGACCAAATTTAGGCTTGATCTGATTTCCATGTTCCTAGAAGGATGACCTTCCTTCCATATAGGCATTGTAAAAAATTAAGCATAAGCTCAGTGCACATGTGTATGACAGCTGACAGGCTGAAATAAAAGTATTTGCTGAGTCTGCACACAAATAAGCCATTTTCACGAAGATCATCAATATCTGAAAGCCCCAAATAACTGGAGGAGCCATTATGTATTTTTAGAGGCTCATTAAATTGCTCTAGAGAACCAACTAGAAACAAGGAGTGATAAATGGTAAGCTAAAATGATGAGGTTTTCCTTTTTTTTTTAAATAAAAGGGAAGAAATTTGATTTTTTTTTCTAAATTTTCTGAATGTGTAAGCTTTGGTCAAATTCATTTGCTGAGAGAGGAAAAAAAAATCTTAGTGTTTATCCTTGGAAGAATATCAGCAACGGAAAGTTTCATGTTCTCTTCTAAGAACTGCACATGCCAAACAACATTTTTCAGAAAGTAAAAAGTATATGTAAGACAAAGTACAATTAAATCATTCAAGACATTTGGCTACCCACCAGTCCAGTTGTCCTTTGACCAACTGAGATGATTCAACTCAGAAGCAACACAGCTCTGTTTTCTCTTTGCAAGTCAGTCTTGGAATATATTGTTTGAAAATCTGAATCATGAATACCAAGAGCTCACATTTATATAGAACTCTAGACCATAAAGAGCACTTTCCCATAGATAACCCTATGAAATCAGCAGGACAAACATTACTATCCCCATTTTTATAGACGGGTGACCTAAAGTTCACATAAGCTATGAACACAGAAAAAATGTTTTCCTGCCCAGAATTCCATGGAGTAGATGGTATAAATATTACCACGACTTTACAGAGATGGGACTCAAAACCAGATCCTCTGAATCTAAATACTATGTTCTTTCCTCTACACTATTGGAGCATCTAAGTTAACTTATAATTTTAGAGTAAAAAAGACAAAAAGAGGTCAATTACCCCTTGAAAGAAGAAGCGACTTGGCTATGGTCACACAGTAGTTGGCACAAAAGCCCTATTACTGTAGTGCTTCAGTCATTTTCTGTCCTGTCTCTTTGTGACCCCATTTGGGGTTTCCTAGGCAGTGATATCATTTCTTTTTGCAGTTCATTTTACAGGTGAGGAAACTGAGATAAATAAAATGAAGTGGCTTGACCAGCTACACCAATTAGCTCAGGAACACAAGTCTTCCTGCCCGCAGGATCAGCACTCCATTCACCAGACCATACAATCTCCCCTCTCCCCCCAAGCCCTATTAAACACTTCCTCTAAGATCCACTATAAAATGATGGAATGGATTTTGAATTCTTCGATTAAACAAACATGTATAGAGTGCTTCCTGTGAGCAAGCAAAAAATGCAAATAATGTATATAATTATATATTATTTCTTTGAAAATTCAAGTTAAAAGAATTTTCCTTCAGGCTAGACAACCATCACTCTCCTACTCTAACTCCAGCGGATTGCTATACTTCTAAGATAAAACATAAAATCTTCCGTTTGGTTTTTAACATCCTTCAAAATGTGGCTGCTAGCTGTCTTTCCAGCACGTAGGATGATCCTTCCCTCACTCTACAGTCCAACCAAAATAGGCCTTGGTGTTCGCTCCCAGAGGATGCTCGCCTCCCATCTCCTCCACTTCAGAGGAGCACTCACTTCCTTAAAGTCTCAAGCACCACCACCTTCTACCGTGACCCTCTTCTAAAGCCAGCCCCCCATCTTAATATTCTCCCTCCCCAACAACCTTGTATTTGGTTTGTATATACTCACAACATGGTCTTGTTGTCTCCCCCAACAGAACATAGTTACTAAGCACAGGCACAGCTTTGTCTTTTATTTCTGCATTCCTAGAGCTTAGTTCAGTTTGTGGTACATGGTTATTCTCTCCTCTCTCCCTCTCCCCATACAGTCTGTCTTACTATCAATTCTAAGACAGAAGAGCAGGAAGGGCTAGGCTATGGGGGTTAAGTGACTTGCCCAGGGTCGCACAGCTAGTAAGTATCTGAGGATGCATTTGAACCCAGGTCCTCCTGTCTCTCTATCCTCTTGAGTCACCTAGCTGCCCTGAATGTTTTCCATAAAAATTTTTTTTTGTAGTAGAATCTCTATCCGCTAAGATTTTCCATATGGTAGCTATATGTTATATAAATATCATGGTAGCATGGAAACAGTTTTGTGGATATGTACAATTTTAAATTCCAACATTTCTTTACAGATATTCATCTGTGGACATTTCATTGAACGGATGACAGCATGTAACTGAGAGAGAGACAGAGAGACAGAGAGACAGAGACAGACAGAGACAGAAACAGAGAGGGGAGGGGGGAGAGAGAGAGAGAGAGAAAGAGAGAGAGAGAGAATATATACCAATGGCAAAAATGACAAATGTGATTTCCCACAAATTCTTAACCTTAAAACAAAGCACACAATCAATAAGAATTTATTAAGTGTCTATTAGGTGCCAATTGCTGTATACGGAAGATGAAAATATGCTCTTGATATTTTCTTTGTACACATACACTGTTTCCACCACCATGGAAACTAGAATTCTAGCAGAGAAGTATCACTAATACTTTTACTGGCAAGTTAATTCATTTGGCTCATTCTCAGGCAAACATGGTAGCAATAAGTAAATTCATTTGCTAGACATCCGCTAAATGCATGGCACCAAAACAGGACTTAAAGTGAGCAAAATTCAGTCTTGTAAAGGATCTCAGTGGTCATCCCATTCAATCTCTAGCTGAAATACAAATTCTCTCTACAGTATCCCTGTGGGGTAGTCCTCTAGCCTCTACTTGAAGATGAACAGCAATGAGTATTCCCTTTAAGGACAGTAAGGATTATTGGTAAGTTCTACCTAAGGTTGAGTCGATTTTTTTTTCCTATTACTTCTTTCCACTGGATTCTCTTCTTCCTTCTGAGACCATGCAGAATAGGCTTAATGATCCTTCTCTATTACCCTATTGAAAGGGCTGCTAAGTGGCACTGAGTGCCAGGCTTCAAGTCAGGAATATGTGAGTTCAAATGTAAGCCTCAGATACTTGCCGTCTATGTGACCCTGGGCAAGTCACTCTAGAATTTTTGCCAAGAAAACCCTAAATGTAGTCACAAAGAGTTGGAAATAATTGAACAAAAAAATTATCCTACTAAGAATTGGATGAGAAGCTAAAATGTAAAAGTGAACCAACTATATCATAGTTCTGTACAATTCAATATGAAAATATAAAATTGTAATAGTATTCAAATTAGACTCATACTTTTAAAACTGGAAGGGAACTTGGAGATTTTCGGTACCCCACCCCCAAACACAGGAATTTATCCTTTCTACAACACTTCTGACAAGTGGACTCATTCAGACTCTTCTAATGTCAGGGAAACCACTAATTTTCTTCTGAATTAAAATTTTATCAGTGCTTTTTATTTTTATATCACCTACATTTTCTCAGAGCAATCCCTTGTACCAATGGAAAATGAAGGAAGAAACAGTTCAGAACACCTAGCAATATACTGAAAACTTGATTAGCACGTGCAACGTTCCACACCAGGCATCACCAACATCTGCGAGGAAGTAGAGAATAGAGCCCTGCCTCATATCTGTCTCTGGAAGAAAGCTTGGTCGTTGGAATTTCACAGCATTCAGGTTTCACTGTTTGGTTACTGATGTTCTTCCCATCTTTAATTGGGGTAGTCATTGTGTATATATTTTTTCCTGGTTGTGTTTACTTTACTACTTTTGCATCAGCTCACTTAAGCCCTCCCATACATTTCTGTGTCTTAGAACACAGAAATATTCTATTTAATTTACGTATTCCTATTTGTTAAAATTACACACAACTCAAATGGCAATGGAAAGACATAGAGTGGGCCTGAGAACTCTGACCCAAAGATTCTACTGTTGATTGTATGTGTGTATACACACATATTATACACATATATACATCATGTAAATATTTACACACTGATGTGCACACTCACTCCTGACAGCAACTCTTTTTGGGTTCACATTTGCATTCCCAGTTCTTAAGTACGTGCATTTGTTCTTGGGGTTCAGTTGTGTTTGACCCTATATGACCCCATTTGGGGTTTCCATGGCAAAGATGCTGGAATGGTTTTCCATTTCCTTCTCCAAGGCCCCTGTGCATTAACGTCTTCTTAAATAATTTTTATTCACTCATTCTTTCCCTCATAAAAAGAGGGTATTGTGATCCAAAAAATATTATTTAAGACAAATGATATTATTAAAAGCAATATTAAAAAGTATAGTGAAAGGGAACTTTAAAAAATATGATCCATAGAGGAACTTTTGTGTTCCTTAGCTTAAATAGCTTAAAACCTAACTAAATAATGACAACAACAAAAATAAAAGTACTTGAATAGTCTGCAGTTAAAAGTACGCTTGTGGTAGCTGACAATGGCATTAGCGTCCTCATTTTTACAGGTTAAAAAACTTGCCTTAAATTAGTGAAGTTATTCACCCATGAACATATATCTAGTAAATATCAGGAGCAGGACTTAATCCTGGGCCTTACCAACTCCAAGGCCATCACTCTCAATATAGTTCAATGTGTGGCCTTTCTCATGGGAGCTATATATATTCATATTTTATTTTCTTCCCCAAATAGAATAATAATCCATTACATGAAGCAGAGTAATCTTTACATAAATACTTCTCAGGGATAGCTAGGAGGCTCAGTGGATTGACAGCCAGGCCCAGACACAGGAAGTTCTGGGTTCAAATCTGTCCTTAGATTCTTAAGCTGTGTGACCCTGAGCAAGTCATTGCCATTGCCTAACAGCTCTTTTGCATTGGAACAATATAAAGTATAGAGATGCAAGGACTTATTAAATAAATAAATACTTCTCAAAGTGTGGTCTGGTCCACAGACTCCGGTGAATCCCTGAAATCTTTTCAGAGGGTCCATGAGGCCAAAACTATTTTCATAATAATACCGAGATGTCATTTGCCCCTCAAAATGCTGTTCCTTTTTCCAACAATATTTCAGGCCAGATTTTCTTCATATACATCTACCAAAATAACATAGTGCCACAGACTGAATGCAGCAGCAAATAGGAAAATTCAGCTATGTTCTATTAAGCCAACATTAAGAAAGTTTGTTTAAAAAGCATGTAAAACAGTGCCACTGTTCTCATTAAACTTTTTGTTTTGAAAAGTAGAGTTGCTTTTCACAAAATGCTATTTATGCTAACACGGGTTTATTATTTTTAATGAATTGATAAATATTTTATTCATTTTCATTTCTGATATGATCCATAAACATAACCCAGATAAACACAAGCCCTTTAAGGTCTTTAGTGATTTTTCAGCACGTGAAAGAGGCCTGAGAGGAAAAAAAAAGTTTGGCAACTCCTACTTTATGAGAATCACAGGATCACAGATTGCCAGCTGGAGATCTCTGAAGTCATCTAGCCCAACCCCTTACTTTTATAGATAAGGAAAATGTGGCCCAGAGAGGTCAAGTCAGTGACTCGGCCCTTCATTCCTCGGGTAAAAAAGTGGGGGCAGGTGGGATTCAAACCCAGATCCCCCTTATAGCCTCACGCACGCTTGTCACCATGCCAAGAAGCTTCCAGCTTCCCTGAAATAAGCCTTCCGTTGTAGATGACATCAGCAGCCACATTAAAAAAAAAAGACTCCGTGCATCCAAGTCTTTTCTTAGATCTGGGGATCCTACAGAAATTGCTTTAAATAGAACCTGCTCCAGAATATTGAGCTATATGAGGAACCAGGAAATGATTATTTCTAAAAATGTTACGGTGCCTCGACTCAGAGGGGGGAAAAGAACATCAGCCCTCTTCACTACGCAGGCTTCCTTCTTTCCTGCCATGACTACTTGCTGTTCAGGGCTCTGCCTCACCACACAGCGCAGCATACTAGTAGCAAGGTTTAGTCTGAGAACCAGGGCTTCCATTCTCCCAGGTACATCTCCTCTGAAACTGCTGAGGAAATTCTGCAATGAGTGCCGGTGTATCATGCAGTGACCCGGTGCTTACAGGCCAACCCCCTCAGGCTACAGGCTCATTTCAACACTAGGAACACTACTGGTGCCACTATTAGCACTACTACTATAACATTACTATACTACTACTACTACTACTACTACTACTACTACTACTACTACTACTACTGCTACTGCTACTGCTACTGCTACTGCTACTACGACGACGACGACGACGACGACGACGACTACTCCTGCTGCTGCTACTGCTGCTACTGCTACTACTACAACTACTACTACAACTACTACTACTACTACTACTACTACTACTACTACTACTACTACTACTACTACAGGACTTTATTTACTCACAATATTACTACTAACATAGCACTTTTAATTTACTCAAACTACTAGTACAGGATTTTTATTTACTAACAATATTATTGCTACTACTATGAGACTTTGATTTGCTTACATTACTACTACTACAACTAGTAGAGGACTTTCATTTACTCACAATATTACTACTCCTACTACAAGACTTTTATTTACTCGCATTATTACTACTACTTGTACAGGACTTTCATTTATTCACAATATTACTACTATTACTACTACTACTACTACTACTAGAGTACTATTCATTTACTCACAATATTACTACTTCTACAAGACTTTCATTTACTCACAATATTACTACTACTACTTGTACAGGACTTTCATTTATTCACAATATTACTACTATTACTACTACTACTACTACTAGAGTACTATTCATTTACTCACAATATTACTACTTCTACAAGACTTTCATTTACTCACAATATTACTACTACTACTACAAGTACAGGACTTTCATTTACTCACAATATTACTACTACTACTACAAGTACAGGACTTTCATTTACTCACAATATTACTACTACTACTACAAGTACAGGACTTTCATTTACTCACAATATTACTACTACTAGTTGTACAAAACTTTCATTTACTCACAATATTACTACTACAAGTACAGGACTTTCATTTACTCACAATATTACTACTATTACTACTACTACTACTACTAGAGTACTATTCATTTACTCACAATATTACTACTTCTACAAGACTTTCATTTACTCACAATATTACTACTACTACTTGTACAGGACTTTCATTTATTCACAATATTACTACTATTACTACTACTACTACTACTAGAGTACTATTCATTTACTCACAATATTACTACTTCTACAAGACTTTCATTTACTCACAATATTACTACTACTACTACAAGTACAGGACTTTCATTTACTCACAATATTACTACTACTACTACAAGTACAGGACTTTCATTTACTCACAATATTACTACTACTACTACAAGTACAGGACTTTCATTTACTCACAATATTACTACTACTAGTTGTACAAAACTTTCATTTACTCACAATATTACTACTACAAGTACAGGACTTTCATTTACTCACAATATTACTACTACTACTACTACTACTACTACTACTACTACTACAAGTACAGGACTTTCATTTACTCACAATATTACTACTACTAGTTGTACAAAACTTTCATTTACTCACAATATTACTACTACAAGTACAGGACTTTCATTTACTCACAATATTACTACTACTACTACTACTACTACTACTACTACTACTACTACTACTACTACTACTACTACTACAAGTACAGGACTTTCATTTACTCACAATATTATCATTATTACTACTACTACTACTACTACTACTACTACTACTACAATAACACTTTCATATACTCAGGATATTATTACTACAATTAGTATGTGAATTTCAAAACTACTCCACCCTGTTCAGACCATTCTTTGGAGGATGGGATTTAGCTATTTCTTGATCAATGACAATGGAGATACTTGGCGTAACCGAGTCAGGTCTTGGAAACGGCAATCTCCACCCTACTCAGGTAGAGATTAGGAAGAGCTGCAGCAAAAAGCTCAAGACTTAATTGTTTGAGAATATGGCCCTCAACAGACATGTGTAAAAAAGGACAGACCTCTGGGCAGTCCTAGGTCAAGCTAGAGCCACCATTGACACTTGTGAGGCACAGGAAGTGAGGTAGGGAACAGCCTCTGGAATTCATTCACTTCCTGTGGACAGGGCGAGAGGCAGGTCGTGCTAGGAACTTGAGGAGGGAGGAGGCCTGCAGACAGCTTTCCTTCAGATTGGTCACATGAGTCAAGGACTGAATTTCTTCTCTACCTTGGCCCTTTGGGCCTAAAACTCCTTCTGGCTCTCAGTTCGCTGAGCCAGAAGGTTGAGTTAACCTTTTTCCCCTTTCTCCTTTCCCCCTTTAACCCTCTCTCTTTCTTACTCCTGTTGTGATTAAACCACCATAAACTCCATTCTGACTTGAGTGTTTCATTTAGGGAATTACATAGCTGAATTCCCTGGCGACCATAAATTAATATTTTAACAATCTTTAAAGGTTGATTTTCACCATAACAAGTACTAATATTAATCATGATAATAATGGTTCTTTAATCATTTTTCAGCTGTCTGATTCTTCATGCCCCTTTTTGGAGTTTTCTTGGCAAAGATATTAGAATTGCTTGAATTTCCTTCTTCAGTTCAGTTTACAGGTAAGGAAACTTAGGTAAACTGGATTAAATGATTACCTAGGGTCACACAGCTAATAAGTATCTGAAACTAGATTTAGCTCAGGAAGATTAGTCTTCATAAGTCCAAGCCCAGCACTCTATCCTGGGTGTTATTTTGGTGAGGGTATGAGATGGCCCTTTATATATATGTCAACCAAAATAATATAGTACAAAAGACTGAATGTAGAAACAGATAGGAGAATCCAGCTGTCTTCTATTAAATTAGGCATTAAAGGGGGCACCTGGATGGCTCAGTGGATTGAGAGTCAGGCCTAGAGATAGGAGGTCCTAGGTTAAAATTTGGCCTCAGACGCTTCCTAGCTGTGTGACCCTGAGCAAGTCACTTGACTCCCACTGCCTAGCCCTTACCATTCTTCTACCTTGGAACCAATACACAGTATTGACTCCAAGACAGTGGTATGGGTTTGAAAAAATTAGGCATTAAGGAGATTTAAAAAATGTATAAAATATTAAAAATACCAGTTTTCCCACTAAAATTTGTTTTGGAAAATGTAGTTATTTTTCTTTAAAATGTTACTTATGTTAATATAATGGGTTTATTACTGTTATTTTAAGCAAATTAATAAATATTTTAAAATTTTGTCCATTTTTCATTTCTAATACAGTAAATGTCCATGGATACAAACCAAATGAACAAAGTTGTACTCAGTAATTTGTAAGTGTAAAGGGATCTTGAGATCAAAAAGTCTGAGAACCAATGACTTAGATCACTAAGAGATTTGAGTGATTTGACCAGGTTTACCCAGCTAGCATGTGTCTGGTTCTCGAACAGTTATTGCTATAACTTAAGAGCTATGAACAACAACGTTGCTTTACTGAAAGCACTTCACGAATAGGATCTCATTTAATCCTGACTCCCAACACCCACATAAGGCGGGCAGTACAACTATTAGTAGCGGTAGTAGTGGTAGTCTCTCAGTGACCAAGAATGACGATTGTCTTTGTGCAGTTTCATCTACGGTGTACCCTCATGTGGCTTTGGAGTCCAAAGGCTGAGGCGCAGAGTTTGTGGCACGTGGGGCATGGGACGCCAGTTGTGATGGGAGGTGCGGTTGTGGCCTGGTGTCGGCATTCACGCACAGCGGCAAGACATCTTCAAAGGTGGTGGCGGCATGGTGAATGTGGGCTCGCCAGCTGCTTCTGTCAGAGGCAGCGAGTTCTAGTTGCTTTGGTGTAATGCCAGCCCACTTCAAGTTGGCCTTTAGCTGATCCTTGAATCTTTTCTTTGGTCGGCCTTGTTTCCTGAGGCCAGCTGACAGTTCACCATAGAATACCTGTCTTGGTATTCGCTGTGGGTCCATGCGGATGACGTGTCCAGACCATCGTCGCTGGGTTTGGAGGACCAGGACTTCGATGCTGGTGGAGTTGGCTCTGTCGAGGACTTCCTGGTTGGTGATTCGGTCCTGCCATCGGATCCTCATGACTGACCGGAGGGAGCGTTGGTGGAATTGCTCCAGCTGCTTCATGTGCTTCCGGGACAGTGTCGAACGAACTATTAGTACAAGTCTTTTAAAGAGGAAGAAACTGAGGCTGAGTCACATAACAAAGACGATGACAGAGCCACGAGTTGTACGAGACCTTCTGACGGGCGAGTCCTTCAGGGTTTTTCCATCACACCACATTGACTGTAACATGAAATTAAGATGAGGATATTGCTAGGAATTCGGGGATAAAGAATGATCCTTGAAAGGGGGTACGACGGGCAAGCCCACTCTGTGAAACGCATTTGGAGGCCTCGAGTCAGAACACATTCCTCTCTCTACTTTCATCCCTTCCCATACAATAGATCACAGAAGGCTGCAAACATGATATTCCTTCCAGATGTAAATGGTCATGAAGGAGTCCAACTATAAGCTGAAGACAAAACGATTTCACCAGTATCTGAATGCTCAAAGCTTGAACTTATCTAACCATCTGGATTTACTCAGCTCATGAGACTGAAAAACCAAAAGACTTGTATCAGGGTGATTACAGCTAAGGTAACAAACACACACACGCGAAACATCTTTCAACTTCAATCTTAGGAAAAGTTACAAACTAGCACAATGATGTAATACATATAGGCAATCAATCAACAAAGGCAATGACAAAAACAGACCTTTAAAGAGACCTAAACCTATCACTAAAAGCCTGGAGATAAAAAAAAAAAATCATGGATTTTAAAACAACACCAAAACCCCCCACAAAATAATACTATAAGAACTTCACAAAGAATGAGATCTTTGGCCTTTGCATAGATCAGATACTCCAACACACCATTTTGTTTCTGTGGGTCTTTTCCAGATTGAGATTCTATCATTCCATAGCTCCATTCTCTTCTTGGCAAAGATTCGTGCTCCTTTAGGCAAGCTGACAGGGCTTAACCAGCTGGAGTCAGAAGATCAGAACACTAGGAAGCTTATGGATGAGCTTCAGTATTATTATTTTTTTAAATGAGGACAATTTCAAGACTAATGGTTTTAAAATTAAAACAAGATTCAGCTGATAACCTCTACCCTATCCCATTCCAAATTTATTTTTAACCGTGATTAGAAAGCAACTGAGTCAGTCCCACTGAAATAATCATCTCCTCAAAATATATTTTACAACTATAGAGACAGACATTAAGACAAGACAAGTGCTGGCAACAAGATATAGTAATTTTGCTTTCAATTAACCAATAATTATTTTGCTGTTTAAGATTTTTGAAAATCTGTCTGCTTGAATTTCTAAGAATAATTACTCACATTTTGAACAGCAAAATGCCTTATTTGAGAAAGGCTTTATGTCACTTAGCATCACATTTTCATTTTTAAAAATTAGCACGTGTGCTCTCAAAATTAGCAAGCACAGAAAAACATTATTAAGTGCCCTAGAAAGAGTATGAACAGAATAGAAATACTTCAATCATAATTTTAGCAACACTGTCTGATCTAAAAATTCAATACAACATTTATTAAGAACAAGCAAAGCATAAATGGAACAGTTCCTTGTCCTCAAGGAACTTACACTCCACTAGGACAGGAGGTAACCTCTCTTAACGAGGTCTATGAACTTATTTTTAATATTGGGAAATGTAGTTGTTTTCCTTGGTCATCTTAAGTATTTTATTTTATGCATCTAAAAACATTTTGAGGAGTCCATAGACTTATAGACTGTCAAAGGCACCCAGAATACGAGTGAAGAAGCCCTGACGTAGAACCAAGAAAATAAAAGTTGGAGACAACATTTAACAATTAGGGGCTTCTTGGAAGAGATCTGTGCAGGAGAGGTGGGCGAGTTGGACTTTGAAAGAAGACTGGATTTTCAAGAGGCAGACATGAAAAAAGGAGCAACATATTCCGTGCCTGTGAGACTACGAAGAGGCGGGAGATGATGGACTAGAACTGATTCTAGGGGACCTTTCCATAGGGCTTCTCTTTCTACTTGATGGCTTGGCGCAGAGAACAATTTGCCAGATGCACCTGCAAAGTAGCAGCCAATGAGAGCACCACACTGAGTACAGTCCACACCTTCACCAACCTCCTAGTTACCATCTTCAAAAGCATTTTCTGGCTCCTCACCACAGCTGCTAAGAGGAATATGGGAGTTAAATTGCTTGGTAAAGGAAATCATGCTGGTGTTTCCCCAAGTGACTGTCATCTCAGAGGGTCTTTTCCATCTCTGCTATTAATAATAGATTATTGAGACTTGAGACCCACACACAGTCCATCAGGATGCTACTCGGGGACTTAGAAGTGAGCTTTGAATTTCACACGTCAAGTGTATAAAATTGTTCGTGACTGATTTTATGATCTTTTATGATGTTTGTCAAATCCTTTACATCCCATACGCCATAATGTGCAAAAGCTAAAATATTATAGTGAGGGCTCTCAAAGTTAGGACTTGAATACAGGACTTTTGATTCCAAATCGACTGCTTTCTTTCTTCTATCACATGATCCTTCCCAGGTATCCTCTTGAGTTCTTACATGTAGAAGCTTCTTCTTCTTTTGGTTTGTTTTTAAAATGGAATAGAGTAGAGAAGAAAGCTCCTCCTCAACTGGCCCAGGTGAGAAGTGACTCTGAAGTTGTCTTTCAAAATTTAGTTTTTTATTACACAAACTTTCCTTTATCCAAGTATTTTTATGTTCATATTATGCCCAGAACAACAATGGCTCCCTAAAAAATTTAGCCCATTACGTGCTATTTCCAGAGTTTACAAGTACATTAATGATCAAATAAAGCCATTAGGCTTATACCAGCTTAGAGAGAGACTCATCTAAATATCTGCTCTGCTCTTGCAATCCCAGAGCTGCACCATAATCTTTCAATTTATTGAATAATTACTGAGTTCCCCTTGGGGCCGCTGTTGGCAACAGAATCCTGGGCTAAATGGACCGTGGCTCTAACCCTGTGTGGCAATTCTTATGTTCCTAATAACTTTCTAGGAGCAGACAGAATGGTAACCGCCTCTCAGGGGTAAACTGGGGAAAGAAAGTGGGGGCTGGGGGGTGGATGTAGAGAGTTGTAAGCAGAGGAAAGATAGACATCGACAGACTGTAGTCAACCCAAAGATTCCAATAACCTTAACTTGTCATTTCCTATAAGGTGTGCTTCCGCTGATTTTTATGAAAACAGACAAAAGCAGGTACAATGTTTTTTTTACCCTTCAAGCCAACTGTAGTTGCTATGTAGGGTTATTTGTTACCAAGGCAACAGCGTATATCTGAGTACTAATGGCCTGTCCTTTTGCCAGGCAACAAACAGTCTTGTGATGCAACTGCACCTGTCTCAGCTATGTGTTGCTATGGATACGCTCTAGTTACTATGGTTACCATCACGCTAATCGTCTAGCAAGGGCAGACGTACAGCAGTCTTCCCCGAAAGCCCAGCTGTTCCTCCCAGTCTCCTGCTAAAGATTGATTGTCTAGGCATGTGATGGAATGCTTCTCAACTGAGATGCCCAAGAACTTCATTAATGTTATTTGAAAAGCTCACTTTGTGCTCCCTTCTTACAGAGTATTATACTTGTGAAAGAATTTGGTAAACAAGTACACTGTAAAAAACAACTACTGAAAATTGACTTATTATCTACACAGTTCATGACTGCCACAAAGTAATCATAAAAAGATCATTTTTCTTAATTGTATAGCCTTGATACAAACATTTCAGTAGAGAGAGAATACAAAAAGGCACCTCAAACCAAAATGTCATTTTTTTAAAATTGCACTGTTTTTCAAATTGTTAATTGGGTACTTAAAAAAAAAAATCAGGGTTCTTCTCCTTCCTTCAAACGATATCTTTTTAAAAAATTATTTCCTTGTTCTAAAAGCCCCATAACAAATTGATTTGTGAGAAAGGAGAAAGAAAATAAAATCCTTCATTGTTCTCTCTGTTCACCTTGAAGAGACAAAACGTACACAGAGTAACCACAACAAAATTATCTCTCAAGACTACAGTTAACATGGAGACTGGATTTAAGGACAATAGCAGCAAGTCTTGCAGTTCATAATTGAGAAACTAAGACCAGGCTAAATTAAGCTGAATTCACTTTCTTTTCTCAGTCCTGTTCTTTCAACCTAACAAAATGTGATGAACCAATTTTGAAAGGCACTTATTTTCAAGTAAGTTTTAAAGATTTGTTTCACCAATTATGCAGCTGCTATTTGGATAAACCTGCCTCTGCCCAGAAGAGATGAAAGAGGTAAGATTTATTCAATAAACAGTAGAAATTATCAATAACTAAACTTTACTAGTTACTTTGCTTATCTTAGACTATACCTTTAAAAAATCCACAGTACTTTAACTATTATAGTAGCTTTGGGGAGAAAAAATAATTAACAGTAGACAGCAGATTATAAGATTTTTTTAAAGTTTGTTTTTCTTACCTTTGATATGCCTGAGGAGAGGTGGGAGGTGTATTAAACACATGTGAATATGGGTGATAGGGTGTCTTTTTCAAGGCCTGTATTAGATTTTGTCTATATTCTGGGTCTATACACCACAAGGATCCTTTTCCAATACTCTGCAAAGAGAATTGAAAGAGAAAGGGTAAATTGATTCAAGTTTATGTAGTTAGAGCAGCATTTATTTTAAATGGCATCAGCTTTTTTATTTGTTGACAACTGTTTGACAGCATTACTCCATCAGAATTCAGAACAATTTTGTTATTTAAAACTGACTATGGAAAATTAATAGTTACTGCTACCACATCATAGTGTTACAATAATATCACTGTAATCTTCATACCCCGCCCACTAAAAGAAAATACCAAGGGGCTTTGCTAAAGTTCATTGGCAACTTTGAAGACCAATATATCCTCTTTCAAAGTAACTTAAATGTGTTATATTTCAACAGAAGAAAAAGAAATCAGCTAGATCGTCCTAGCAACTGCTTCCGGGCTTTTAAAATGAAAGGATTTATTCCTTCAGCCACACGATATCAGTATCATTTCACTACAAAAGAAAATTAATCAGTTTGTTTTCTTCAGTTTGCTCATAAGAGAACAAAAGTTTCAGCTGGGAGTGTAATTCAGATTCCTTAACCAACAGCCTTTGGAATTACCCAGCCCTAACAAACAGAAGAACATAGGCAGTCTGTTTAAGCCCAAGCCAAAATTCAATATTTATTCTTTAGAACACGGCAATGTGCCCTTAAGAATTGTATCTTCAGAGGCCAATCTAAAAATGTAGATTTTTCTCAACTGTTCTACCAGAGCCCAGCGATTTGCTTTCAAGTTCAACATGAATTACTGACTGAGAAATTTGTGTGATCAATTTGAAAAGGGATTTTTTTTTCTCCTCTCAAATTCTGGAAACTGGGCAGCAGCCCTGTAGGGTGGGCACAACATTAACTGCACGCTTCCAAATGACCCAATGTACCCAAGGTATTCGGATAAGGTCATTTGTAAATATTTACTGATTTAGCAAGGAAAAAAAACACATTAAATTACATAACCTTTGCTCTTCCCCAAGTACTTTAAACCAGAGAATTCACTCCATTTAAAGAATGATTGTAGTACGCTTAACATTTGTCTTAGAATACTTGTAAAGAACACAAAAACTTATAAAAAATTAAGCAGCTGAGGTCTGAGAAACGATACACAGGAAAGACTCGATGTACTATGTTTAAAAAAAAAAAAAACTCAAACTGTATCATTTTGATCCTTTAAAAGTTGTGCTTCAGACTTCACAGAACACATAATATAACTTCTCAAAAAGCTCACCAAAATTACTGTCCATCAATGAACAACATCAACTACTTTTCAAGCGTAATGTTAAATGTTTTTGGATCAAACTCTAGTTAAATAGAGGTTATCTAGGAAAAGAAAATGATCATTGTTTCCAATGAATAATGTTTGCATATGACCAAATAAAATAATGTTAAAAAAATAGAGGATATCTCTAAAGACTTGGTACTTAAAACTGCCCCCAAGACATTGGTGACTCTGTAGTATTGAGTGATCAGGCAATATGAAGTAATGGAAAGACAAATGGACATGGGACCAGAAAATCTGAGTTGGAGGTTCAGTCCCTTACTCCATGACCATGGTAACTCCCAACCTTTCTGAGTCTCTGGTTTCCTTATCTCTAAGATGAGGCTAATACTTGATGATGAAGACAATGATAATAGCAAATATTTATGAAGCACTTCAAGGCTTTCAAAGTCTTTTACACATATTATCTCATTTGATCCTCAAAACAAACCTTGGTGCTATTATTATTATACCCATTTTATAACTGAGGAAATTGAGGCAGTCAGGCTAAGTGACCTGTCCAGGGTCACCCAGCTGGTAAATTTCTGACCCTACATCTGATCTTGGGCCTTTCAGACTCCAAGTTCAGCACTCTATTCACTGTACCACCCAGTTACCTCTATAACAATGATTACCTATTTGAAACATTTGTGAACAGTAGAGAATTATAGAAATGCAATTTGTCATCACCATCACCATCATTATTATTACCATCATTAATACCAGAATTGTTCAATCGTTTCAGTATGACCTCAGAGGAACACATCAATGCTTACGAGAGACATTTGTTATCCCAAAATAAGCCTAAATATAATCACACCGCTAAGGTAAGTTATTGTTTCTATTTTAAACATCAAATTTCCCAGTGTGGTTCTTTAGGTCATTTGGGGCTTGTTTTGTATTGTGTTGTTTAAGAACACAACAGCTTCTGATGACAAATGTGTGGCCGTATCTGTTTGGAAACTTCCAATTCATGCATTAATTTTCAAAACTTCGAATTGTTTAGAGAACCATGATCATACTTTTCCAAATACTGGGTGAACCACAGGCAAATAACCCACACTAAAATTAGCAGCCTTCTCTCATAAAGAAATCAGAGTGAAGAGTAAAGACCTTTTTAAAAAGAGGGACTGTTTAAAACATTAAAAAACAAAACACCACCAATGACTAAAGGCAAAATAACTATCACCCAAACTGACATTTGTGTAAAATGATAAAAATTTGAAAATTCTAGCTCTGCTTTCCCACTCCTCAACCCACCCTCATGTCACACAATTCTATCCATTACAGGACTTGGATCTATACATGCAATCTGACTTATGATATTAAGAATTAACATTTATGTAACACATTAAGGTTTTTAAAGCAATCTTCATATATCATCTCACTCCACAACAACCAGGGAGGTAGGGAGTATTATTATGCTTATCTTACAGATGAAGAAATTGAGGCAGGCAAAGGTTAAATGACTTGAAGAGTCATAAAGCTAGTATCTGAGGCCAGATTTGAACCCTGGGCTCTCTGATTCTAAGTCCAATTCTAGCCACTGGAACCACAAAGTAAAAACTATGTAGCATGCCTGGGGATTTTCCTGGCATTAAATCATGTACATGTATAAAATTAATGTTCAAGCCCTTTTCTGATGCCTCATTGTGGCATGAAGGTAAATGCTGTGTTCTTCATGGCCTTTAAATAGAACCCAGGTTTTTTCAGGTCCCACCAAGCTGGAAAGGCTTTAGGTACAAGCTCTGTCAAGAAACAGCCTGTATTCTCAGATCTAGTTAAATTTGGGTAACTCGATCATAAGAAAGTTGTTCATAAACTAACAATTTGGTTTTTTTGGTCACTGTAATTCATGAAGACGGTCTACTGAGGCGTGGAAGGATTACCCCTACAGATGAAACTGAAAAAGTGAATCTCGTGTCCACTAACTGCATTTGGCACCCTAAGAGGCTAGCCAGCTAGCCAAGACCTAGCCTCAGCCCTGTGACCTTCACATAGTGATGAATTAATCATGCTACAAGAATTACGTGCCTCCCCAAAAAGTCTGAAAGACACAAATTCTAAAGTCAAACAATCCTTTCCCTAAAGGAGCTTCTATTCTAATGTGCAAACAACACAGGCATTCAAAGACAAGTCTACACAAAATAAAAAGCAAGATAGGTGATAATCTAGGAGGTTAAGATACTAGCATTGGTGCTCGAATTTGATCTTTTTTTTTTAAACCCTTACCTTCTGCCTTAGAATCAATATGGAATGTATTGGTTCCCACGAAGAAGAGTGGTAAGGGCTAAGCAATGTGGGTCAAGTGACTTGCCCAAGGTCACACAGCTGGGAAGTGTCTGAGATCAAATTTGAACCCAGGACCTCCCATCTCTGGGCCTGGCTCTCAATCCACTGAGCTGCCCCACCCCACCCCAATTTGATCTTTTAGAAAATCAAGGATTGAAAGAAGCAGAGCTAGAAAGGGAGTACATTCCAAACACAAGAGACAACTAGTAAACATAGAAAGAAGAAGAGTGTCAGGTGTGAGGAACAGCAAAAAGGCCAATGTGGTGGGAGGGAAGAGTGCAATGACTAATGAGGTTGGGAAGGTGGGTTGAGGCTAGGTCTTTATTTAATCCTAAATGAAAGATTTTTATAGAATCCTAAAGAGAGGTTAACCACAAAGATAATGGGGAACAACTCTAGTTATTAGTTAAATAAGGAGGTTGATAGGGACAAACTCCTGTTTTAGAAAAATAACTGGGTGGCTCAGTGGATGGAGAGCCAGGCCTAGAGATGGGAGGTCCTGGGTTCAATTCTGGCCTCAGACACTTTCCAGCTGTGTGACCCTGAGCAAGTCGCTTGACCCCCATTGCCTAGCCCTTATCAGTCTTCTGCCTTGGAACCAATACAGAGTGTTGAATCCAAGACAACAGGTAAGAGTTTAAAAAGAGAAAAATAACTGGCAGATGGAATGAAGAGAGACCACTTAAGAGGCTTCTGCAGTCCTCCTGGCCAAGAGGGATGCTGACCTGAATGAAGTGTAGAAGGGTGCTTGAATGAGTAATAATGGTGAAGAGAAAACTTCCCTCCTTGCACTTCAGCTTTTCTGCTTCCTTTTGCTTTTTCCGTTTGTCTTTTTAATCTTCCCTTATTGGACTGTAAGCTCCTGGAGGGCTGGGCCGGTATCCCCAGAGCTTAGCACAATGCCCGGCACACAGTAGGTGCTTAATGACAAAAGGTGAGGAGTCGCGGGTAACACTGCGGTTCAAAGCTCAGTTTGAACCCAAAGTTCAAAGCCTGAATTTTGGCTAGAAGGCCAGGAGTGTCCTTGACAGATACGGGGGAGGGGGGAAGAGAATGAGTTTCTAGCATGTTGCATGTGAGATATTGATGGATATCCAGTTCAACATCAGGAAGTGGGGCTGAGTCTCTGAAGAATGGATGGGGCTGGATATAGGGATTCAGGACTCATCTGCACAGAGATGATCACTAAAACCACGGAAACTGATGAGGCGCCCAAATGAATAAGAGCCACAACGCCTGTGTCGCAAGGAGCCGACCCACCGCATTACAGCAGGAAACATGGCATCATTTTAGCCCGAGTTGGGTAAAAGACACATTACCTAGCAAGAATCTTGTCCACTGCAGGAGAAAACAAAGCTAGGTGGAAGTGAAGCAGCTTACACACTCAGTCAATCAACAAGGATATATTCAATACCTATGGGCCAAGTACTACATAAGTAGTGGAGATGAAGGGGTGAACATGGGTATCCCATGGAGAGTAAGGAGAGACAAAGGGTGGGTGTGCCCAAGACAAATAAGGAACCAGGAAGAAGCAGATGAGTGACAGGCAACCAATGAATATGTGAAGAAAGCAGTTGGGTGGCACAAGACCTCGAGTTCCTGGGCAAGTCACTTCACCGGGTTTGCCTTGGGTTTCTCATCTGTAAAATAAGCTGGGGGGAAAAATGGCAAACCATTCCAGTCCCTTTGGCAAGAAAACCCCAAATGGGGTCATGAAGAATCAGACACACCCGAAAAGATGGAATAACCACACATATGTAAAGGAAAAAGAAGACGGAATGGTCATGTGAGGATTAGAGAGAATGTGTGGCAGACAGCCCACAAAATCCCAGGCTGAAATCAAAATAAAGGAAAGAAGACTCCCAGTATGGGGAGGTGGGGGGGTGGAGCGTGGGGGGAGGGGGGGGTGAATCCCTAACTCGGGGTGGGCAGGTCTGGATGGATGGCTATCAAGATGGCATGGGATCCACCACAATTGCATGATAGTCATTAAGATGTTTGAAAATATAGATTATACTGAGACACAGTGGGGAGAAAGCAGGCCTTGAAGTCAGAAAGTCCTGGATT
This sequence comes from Monodelphis domestica, assembly GCF_027887165.1. Taxonomy (NCBI): domain Eukaryota; kingdom Metazoa; phylum Chordata; class Mammalia; order Didelphimorphia; family Didelphidae; genus Monodelphis; species Monodelphis domestica. Next base: position 232,836,475 of record NC_077227.1, on the reverse strand, counting down.
CAGGGCCTGTTAATAAAATAGACTGAGCAAATCACTTTAATGCCTCGGCCCCTAAAACCTAGAGATCCCAAAGCCAGGAGAGTTTCTACTGAACAGGTAAAATCTAGGTCCAGTCCAAACCAATAAATAAAACTACTGTTTAAAGACAAGCTCAAAGAATCCTCGGGCATATTTTCATGACTCAGTTCCCTACCTCTCAATCTTAACAGGTGAAAATCTGTCTCTCCAAAGAGCAGATGCACTGATACAAAACTGGCTATAAAGTGAATTTTAGTCAATCAAATGCTGTCATTTGGACAGCCATTGTTAAATATGGTCTACATATGGATAGGGAGGACAACTAGATGTCCCAGTGGATAGAGCACCAGGAATTGAAGTCTGGAAGATCTGAGTTCAAAGTCAGCCCACAAAATCCCAGGCTGAAATCAAAATAAAGGAAAGAAGACTCCCAGTATGGGGGGGTGGGGGGGGGGGTGGAGCGTGGGGGGAGGGGGGTAAATCTCTAACTCGGGGTGGGCAGGTCTGGATGGATGCTTCCTATGCTGTGTGACCCTTAGGAATCCTTAACTTAACTCTGTTTGTCTCAGTTTCCTCATCTGTAAAATATGTTGAAAACTAAGCACCCCACTAGCTTTGGTGTTTTTATTTTTAGTTTATAATTTTCCCCAATTACAGGCAATTTTTAATAATCATTTTCTAATATTTTGCGATCTATGTTCTCTCCCTCCTAATCCACCCATGAAATGAAACATGATACAAGTTATACATGTGCTGTCATACAATGTTTCATGTTGATCATGTTGTGAAAGAAGCATATTGTTTATACATGAAAAAAATTCACAAAGGAAATAAAAGTGAAAATGGTATGCTTCAATCTGCATTCAGAATCTATCAGTCTATCAGTTCCTCTTAGGGAGATTGATGGCTTTTTTCCTTCATGAGTCTCTTGAAGCTGCCTTGGATCCTTCCATTGCTGATAATGTTTAATGTTTTAATGTTACTGTGTACAATGTTATCCTGGTTCTGCTCACTTTTACTTTCTATCACTTTATAGAAATCATTCCCCAAACTCCCTTAAAACCCATACTTTCTGTCTTACTATCAATTCTAAGATGGAAGAACCAGAAAGGCTAGGCAATTGGGGTTAAGTGACTTGGGGGGGGGGGGGGTCACACAGCTAGGAAATATCCAAGGTCACCCTTGAACTCAGGTCCTCCAGGTTCCAGGCCTGGCTCTCTAACCATTGTACTACCTCGCTGCCCTACTTCATACAAATGTTTCAGTTATTTTTGTGATCATCCTGTTTCTCATTTCTTATGGCTCAATAATATTCCATTACAGTCATCTACAACAACTTATTCAGTCATTCCCCAGCTGACATCTCTTCAGTTTTTAATTCTTTGCCACCACAAAAAAGCTGCTACAAATAGGTCCTTTCCCCCTTATTTTTTATCTCTTTGGGATACAGATCTAGTAGTGTTACTGCTAGGGCAAAAGAAACACAATTTTATGGCCAGTATCTCTGTCGAGAAAATGACTTAACACATTTTAAGAGGGAAAGACTCCTAGTTTCCTAAGACTGAGATGATAAGCAAGCAGTTAAAGTGGAACAAGAGAGCTCCTTTTTTACTTTGTAATAGGTTCAACCTCACATAATTATATACATTCTCGTCTGATCACCTTTTCAGGCTTTGAGATGGATCATTCCCTTTGGATCTATTGTATATAGAGAATTTAAGTGACAACCAAAATCATAAAGCATTAGTAATAAGTGGGAAATATGAACCTCTAACTTCAGTCCTAAAACATGCCATCCCATGGGGCTCTACAGACCATGTTTTAGTTAAATTCTGCAGCTCCACGAGCTTCTAACAAGGAATGTTCTTGTGCTTAATAAACGTTTGGCTATTATCTACTCTTCTACTAAATAAAGCTTAGCCCAGTTCCTGGCATATATTAAGTGTTTAATAAATTCTTGCTTTCATTCTTCTTCCTACAGAAGGCTGTCTCTACTAGATTCATTCATTCCAGAAAAAAAAAATTATTAAGTGCCTACTATGTATGAGGCACTGGGGATACAGAGAGAAAAAGAAAAATGTTGTTCCTACCTATAAAAGAAATTACTTTCTTCCAGGGGCAAAAGAGAGGGGGGAGGGAATGGATTTTATGATATGAACACAGATGAGAACAAAGTAAAGTGGCAAATGATGGAAAGAAAGTGTTCTAGGATAATTAGAAGAAGGGAAAGGGAAAGGGAAAGGGAAAGGGAAGGGGAAGGGGAAGGGGAGGAAAGGAAAGGAAAGGAAAGGAAAGGAAAGGAAAGGAAAGGAAAGGAAAGGAAAGGAAAGGAAAGGAAAGGAAAGGAAAGGAAAGGAAAGGAAAGGAAAGGAAAGGAAAGGAAAGGAAAGGAAAGGAAAGGAAAGATTATCAGCTGGGGGAAGGGAAGCTGTCAGAGAAGATTTGATGAGAGCAAGCCATTCACCTCTTTATACCTCAGTTTCCTCATCTGTAAAATGCAGACACTCAAACTTTCACTCCTGGCAGGGTTAACTTGAGGTGAAATACTTTAGAAATCTTAGAAGTGCTATAGAAATGTGAGTTATTATAGCCATATTCTTTTTATCAGGAAGTGCTTGGTTATGTATTCCAGTTTGAAAAATTCTTAATTTGAAGGCTTCAAGTTTAAAACAAAAAACCCTAACTCCTCAGTAGACCAATTCAGTTTGCTTGAAACTGCATGTTAATTTGACTTACAATGAGAGCTGTCTATAATTGCTAAGTAGTTTAGCAAACAGACACTACCCTCAAAACATTTCACACTTCAAATTACTGAGATTCCAAAAGGGAAAATACTGATGCTGTCCATTATTCCAATGAGCTTGCAGGGGGAGCATGCCTGGTATTCTGTACAGCGATTTAAAGGAATATAGAAATTGCTAACGTTTGCAATTCCATCTTCAAATATTACATTTGGTTTCATGTATCAGCTCAGAAAAGAAGCAAATGCTGGCTTTGAAAACTTTTAACACACAAATGTTCAAGAGGATAGAAAGCTCAAGTGTCTTAGGTCAGGAAAAATTACATTTAATGCATCTAAAATGGACATCAAGCAAAGCTTAATCTGATTTTAGTTTTGTCATGAATGTGGGTGGGGTGGGGAGTGAGGGTGAGAGAGAGAGATCAGAGCTTTTACAGTCACATAAGCACCTTCCCCCAAGACTATAAAGTAGGTGCTTGGATTTCTATCAGAAATGGCTATTAGTGGGAGCAGCTGGGTGGCTCAGTGGATTGAGAGTCAAGCCTAGAGATGGGAGGTCATAGGTTTAAAATTGGCCTCAGACACTTCCCAGCTGTGTGACCCTGGGCAAGTCACTTAACCCCCATTGCCTAGCCCTTACCACTCTTCTGCCGTATTGACTCCAAGACGGAAGGTGAGGGTTTTAAAAAAAGGCTATTAGTAAGTACCAGGTAACATAAAAATTTAAAGGGCTATAAAAATCAAAGGGAGACAAAATATTATACATGGGGTTAAATAGAAAAAATTTCACAGGATTCCAAAACTAAGGAGAACTTAAAGTAAAAATCTGTTGGGGAAAAGATATGAATGAGAAGTCATAAATATACTATATGCATAACTCCCACTACATATATACACACATATATGTATGCATGTGCATACAGATGAAAATTTCTGTGTGAATGTGTGTATATACACAAACTGGAGACATTTGCTCATAAAATTCATTAAATAAGAGCTGAAAAGGACTTCAAAGGCCATTTAATCCAACAACAAACAAAAGGGACAGAGAAAGAAAAAGTGATTGGTCCAAGACACACATTATGTTTAAAGCAGATATGGAACTCAAATTCAGATTTAAGGCATTAAAACACTGATGGGAATTGGGGCGAGGGGAGGGGGGAATACTTTAAAATGATAAACAATTTGGGAATAGGCATTTTTAGGCAAAAAAAAAAGAAAAAAAAGTCCCAACTCTTGAAAATTTCCTAATAACTTGACCATAAAAGAAATGACTAAGAGGTACCTTGAAGAACCCAATAATATATTCTTCCCGTCTGACATGAGCTCACTGACCACAACCTCAAAAGCTCAAGAAGATTAGAAAAAATGATTCAGGGAACTCAGAGATTTGTTCTACAGTTCTAGCTCCCAGAGGAGCTAGAATTTTATTTGCAAAGCATCTAAAATCTTAGAGCCAAGTTCCAAGATCAAGCAGCTATGAGAACCAATAGAATTGGGCTGTGGCTCTCAAATAATCTGATCTACATCTGGATGCCACCAGGGCTGGGAAAGCAAGACATAAGAGGGAATTTGAGGTAGCAAAGGCAGAGAATAAACAAACTGGGTACTCTGGAAAGGTTAATGAGGAAGTTGGACTAAGGAATCCATACATCTATACAATGGAGCATACGGAACCTGTATTTCTTGTTCTATATTTATGGAAGGAAAAGTAAAAAAAGGTAGAACTCTCAGATCTGGACTGATTCTCTACATGCTACCTATGTGATCTGGGAAAAGTTTTTTTTATTTTGTCCATAAAATGAAGGGGTTGACTTCTATGGTAGTAATCATTGGTTAGTAATCTTTCCCTTTTATACCCAAATTTATTATAATTTAAGTTGGTTATGTTTACAAGATCCATTAGGGAGATTCCCCAGCAAAACTATGATTCCCAGCACCCTTCTCACTTCCTGTTGTTATGTGCTGACGTAGAGAGGATATAAATTGGGTGGAGTTATGTGTCATCCTGTCCCTTTTGGCCAGGTAGACTAGTTCGGGCATGTGATTTTATTTTGTTAGATAATTACCTTTTTATTCCTTTACTTCTAGTGATTATTAATAAAAACTTATAAAATTTGGAGTTATTGTATATTAAATTTAATTTTTATACCAGCTGTAAATCTTTGATCTTACATCTTCCCATCAAATCTAATTCTTGTTCATGTCTTTCTGAATTCATAGGGCAACCAACCTAACGTACTAGAGGCCTACCTTGGTTATTTTAATAAATGTATAGTGTCCAAAAGTCTTAATAAAGCTTGAATTGTTTCAAAGTTTAGTAGTTTCCGACTATACTAACACTGTAGGGACAGACAACCTGTACTTTGTGAATAAAAGGTGCAGAGATTTGAAGTTGGAAAAGAAATGAGAGATCATGCTAATAACTCCCTCATTTTATAGATGAGGAAACTGAAGGAAAGGTGTTAAGTGTCTAGATCAGATTTATCTAGCTAGTAAGTACCTGATTTGGATCAAGCAAGATTTGAATTCAAGTCTTTCTGATTCTAAACCCAGTGCTTTAGCCACTGAGTCACTGAGGTGTGTGTTCTCTGCACTGGGGCAGTGAGTGCCCTCTCTGATGAGACCAAAGATCCAATGATCACATGATAGAAGAAAATTTCTATGGGGAATTCCTAGGCTTCTTAGGAAGAGAAAAGAGTGTCACAGTAAGGGGGACAGGGAGGGGAGAAAAGGACTCATCAAAAGTACAATGATTATAAAGAATTTTGTTTTTCCAATTTCTCTGTTTTCCATAGGATAACAGGATGGTTATTCCAAAAAAAAAAAAAAGAGGTTTGAGGAAAAGCATTTCTGAGCATCAGATAAAAACATATGAAAATATTCCTCCTATTTTTAGTGTTTAGAACTTTCTAACTTATACCAAGTACAGACTTCGGAAAGGAGAAATTTTTTTTAATTGGGAAAAATTTTATCTACTCTTATGTCTCCACAAACTCCTTCCATGACAATAGATAATGTCATCACCAATTAAATACAATAACGTCAACATAATAAAGATGAACAATTTTAAAGGCTTTTGTAAACTGATGAAGAATGAAATAAGAATCAGGAAAAGCTATAAGAACTATGATCACAACAGTGACTATTCATGAATCTAGAGTACTTAAGATGAAAGATGCTCTCTCTGAGAAATGATAAATTTAGGGTATAGAATGAAACACTGTTTTTGGTGTACAGTCTGTGAGAAAATTGTTTTGGTTTAAGTGTGTGTGTGTGTGTGTGTGTGTGTGTGTGTGTGTGTGTGTATGTGTGCGTGCGTGTGTGTGTGTGTGTGTGTGTGTGTGTGTGTGTGTGTGTGTGTAAGTAACCAGGAATAACTTTCCCTTTTTTAATGGGGCAGAGGATGGGAGGGAAGAAAAAAAGATTTCTATTTTTTTTTTAATAAAATGAGGAAGGTAGATGTAGAACCTTACATGCCATTACTTTTGGATGAACTTACAGGATTATTAATAGATTTGCTTACCTGTTTTACTTTGTTACAAAAGGCTTTTGATAGCTCGAGAACAACAGGTAAGAATAATGTAAAAACTAAATACATAAAGAAAATTTAAAGAGTGGGGGAGGGGGAATTCTCCACTTGGCTTACACTAGTCTCCTATGCAACTGGTCTCCCAGGCAACAGGAGCTATACAGGAGTAGAAAGCATTTTAACAGGGTATCCCCAAAGTCTTAGTGCAGTTTTAAGCTTGAATAGTTCATTTAAAGCTATTTTATGTTTAAAATTACTTATGTTAAGATATTAAAGCTTAAAACTACATTAAGACTTTGGGAACAACCTACACCCCCAAAAAAGGTCTCAATAACAGCCAAGAACTATTTCAAACTCACCAACATGTCCTCTGAATGGCAGATATAGATTTCCCTACTTTTACAATACATATTATTTTACAGAAAGATTTCAAAGGCAGTAATCACTATTATCGTTATCTTTAAAGACAGAAATCATTAGTAATGTTTTGCATGTATATTGTTCCAATTGTCTTCATGACACTTTCATACAACTTTTTTTTTTTAAATGATCTTTTCTGTTTCCAATAAGTGAGGATGTTATGTTCTGACCATAGTTCTCTAGCCAAAAGTGTTTGGAACTTCTGGTAGTTTCCTAAAACATTTTATCTCTTAAGTTCATGATAGCTTATTTGGAAACACTTGTGGGAGAGTCACTATTTTCTCTGTGATCAACAACAACAAAATCACAGCATCTCAGCAAAGGAAGGGGCCTTCAGAGATCATCCCAAGATCCATACTTAAACAGAAATCCCCTCCAAACTCTACTTAAAGAAGATCACACTATTTGCCAAAACGAACCATTCTTTCAGGACATTTTTCTAAAATACTGTCTAAAATTTAGTCTCTACTTACAAAAAAAATACAAAAAACTATTCATGTTTCTTGCTACTATTTATTTTATAACTGTAATATTTAAATGTCCCTCCCCATTTTGTTCTTAAGAGTGTGATCCCTTGTCTAGCCGGTTGCCACAGGCTCCCTTCCCCCAAACTCCCACACTCTCATTTGCCTGCTCTACCCTAATTTCTTGGAATTTATTTAAATCAATCTTTTCTTATTTATTTCTCTCTTCTATTTTCCTATTTAGTTAAAGGAGTGGTTCAAAAATCATCTCTCCTCCTACCCTTCAACTTCTTGCTTTCAATGACTTTCTTTTGCTCTACTCATCTCCCAAGTTTTCCTCTGCTTTCTCCTCGTTATCACTTTTCCCTCTGTCTATTCCAAATTTATTTCCTGATTCATGGGCTATAATAACCCTGACTTGTTCCTTCTGAATATTCTCTGCATTTTTCAGAGAGATAAAGGTTCTAAAAGTGAAAGTTTGAAATTCTTCTTTTCAATAACTATGGCATTTCTAATGTATATGATCTACCCATCTCTTTTAAGTCTTGATTTTAGAAAGTGAGAAAAGTCATGTCAGAAGGAAGCACTATTATATGGTAGGAGTAACCCTATGTCACACATATTCGGGTCAATCATACCCTCTGCTCAACACAATGAATCTCCAATTCTAAAGTCATGGTATTCGATCTCTGGTTTTATGCCACCCTGCACCACACACCAGAGGGGCTGGCTGTCCTTGAGGACTGATATATATCTTTTCCTTGGGCAGGAAGCTATTCAGGGAGGTATAGTCCATGTTCAAAGCAGGTAGTTCCAAAATGTGAAAATTCCACTCAGATGAAACCCATTTATAAACTCTCTGTCTGCTGCTGAAAATGTACTTTTTTTAAATCATGTTGGAATGTTCTTTAGTGACATTCTTTCCATTCCCTTTCTTTTTCTCTTTCCCTAGGATGATAGACATCTCTCAACTTTCTACTCCTTCCCTTTCAGACTTATTCATACATTATTTTTATCATATTCTCTCATTCTCTTATTGATACAATAAAGCTAGCTTTTAAAAAACTATTGAGGTTCGCCAAGCATTATTCTCATTTTAGCCTTACAACAACCCTAATATAATTATCCTTGTTTTACAAATGAGGAAACTGAGGCAGATAAAGGTTAAGTAACCTGGCTCGGGTTATAACTGCTAGTAAATGTCTGATGCCTACATTTGAACTCATGTACTTCCTGAATCCTGGCCCAGAACTGTTGCCTAGCTGTCTACATAATGTATTATCCCTTTGCTATGCTCCCACAAAAGTAGAGTTTGAAGCAATCTTCTATTATCTAAATATTTTTTCAAAGAGTGCTGTCTAAATTCAGAAGTTGTAAACCATTTTCTTGAACTGTTTTCCTATGTTATGGAATTTAGGGTCTTTTTCCTCCACTTCAGTACTTTTCCATGATCCAAATTAACTATTTGATAAGCTTATACTTTTTTGGTAGCATTCTTCATCATGCATTCAGTTTTGTTTTTCTGTATTGTGTTCTTTTTAATTCTGTATTTCAAGTTATGAATTCTAACCTAATTCACTGGTAATTTTTTTTAAAATTTTTCTCTTTTGAACTATTTTGCAGTTTCTTGCTGATGTTCCATGAAAATTGTAGACTTGATTAAATTCTTTCTCAGTTGATCATACTGATTCCTTTTCTTTGATGGGTTTTTTTTAAACCCTTATCTTCTGTCTTAGAATAAGTCCTATGTATTGATGTCTTGGTGTTGATCCTTCTCATGATAGGATCTTTCCCACTACTACAAAAATACCTGAGGATGGTAGATTAAGTTGGCTTGGTCCCCATTCCTATCCTCAGTTATCACCAGGGAAAGAGAACTGTATCTGGGTTTCCGGGTCCCTTTTCTTTAAATCCAAATTCTCCTTTCCCTTCTGGAAGGTAGTAAGAGACACTTGTGCATCTTTCACCCTCCCTGTATCTTCGCTCTCTCTTCATTCCACTGTCCTTTCCTTCCAAAGGCTGGAAGAAAGCAGTGCCTGCCATTGCTTAGAGGAGTCAGTGGGGTTTCGGCTTCTATGGGGAATGCTAAGTGATAGATCTCCAAATTTTCTTGTACTTACTGTGCTATGTGCATGGAATTAATTAGTTCTAAGTTAATTCATAAAGTTTTACTGTAGGTAAGGATCACATTGTTTTCAATCAGTCAGTATACACTTGTGTACCTACTAAGTACCAGGCACTCCGCTTATTATCAGGGATACAAAGAGAGGCAAGAGGCAGCCTCTGCCCTCAAGCATTTTATAATCAGAGAGTTCTTATGGTTATAATTAATATGTAACTTTTTTTTTAATCTCATCTTCTTATAAACAAATTAGAGGAGCAAAGAAATACCTTTCAAATAGAGGGACAGTTATTTCATGATCAAGAGTCATGCTATAAATAAAAGTTCTCAAGGGAAGAAATCCAAGCTATCAATAACTATATGATAAAACTGTTCCAAATTACTAATAATTAAAGAAATAGAAATTAAAGTAACTTTACTCTTCCCCATCTGATTGGCAAAGTTGGTAAGAATGAAATAAATATTAGAGGCATTGCAAGAAAATTGGCACATTATTAATGATCTGTTGCTGGAAATAAGTGAATTGTCATTCTAGAAAGTCATTCTAGAAAGCAATTTGAACTATTACTGAACAGGTCATACCTCTAACCCAGTGATATCCCTACTAGTCCTTTGCCCCCAAAGAAATCCAAGAAAAGAAATCATATGTGTACAATAAAGTTTTAGCAGTTTTGAGGTGGTAAAGAACTAGTGATTAAGAGGTGCCCATTAACTAGGAACAGTCAAGCAAAGAATGATATATAAATGTTGCAGAATACAATGTGCTCTAAGAAATGATGATGGAGACAATTTCAGAGAAACCCAGGAAAATGTCTAGAAAATGATATAGAATTAAGTGAGCATAACCAGGAGAAGTATTTATACAGTAACAAGAACAATGCAAAACTCAAATGAGACCAAGACAGGAGGTCCTAGCTTTAAATCCAGCCACAGATACTTCTTTTTTGTGTGACTGTGGGCAAGTCACTTAACCCTCATTGCCCAGCCCTTATCACTCTTCCCCCTTAGAACCATAATACAATATTGATTCTAAGACGGGAGATGAGATTTTTAAAAATTAGAGGGATGTGCTAGGCTTCTACCAAGGAACTTTCATGGACTTTTTTCCAGTCCAAAAAAGAAAAAAAAAGTATATGATTATGGCATCTAATCTTTTATGCAACATTTTTAGGTAAAATATAAACATAATACACACACACACACATATAATACATAATTCCCTTCTTTTGAGGTTTGGGGGGTTTGAATAAGTTTTTGAAAAAACATCTATTTCACCACTTGTGGGTCCCATGAACCCAGTTTTAAGTTTCATAAAGCACAATAGCCCTAATAGTTTTAAAGCTTTTTGTCACCAGATCTTTAAAAAAGTCAAAACTATGTAATGCAGTTCTCTCAAACTTTGATAAATTCGAGGTGTCATCCTCCATATACATGAATTTTAAGTACATCTTATAGAGGAATTCTATAGCACACTAAAGACAACAAGGCAGAGTGAATAGAGTTGGACTTAGAGCCAAAGTCCTGGATGATTACAGTTCTGCCTCTGTCACATACTATGTGGGGCATTGGGCAAGTCAAATTGCAGAGAAGGGAGACCTGCATTGGTGGCAAGTTTCATGCTTATGAAATAAACAGATCCAGGCCCTATGCCCTAGACCCATTAACTTCTTTCTCCTCCCAGATAAAAAGGTAAATGATATATTCAATTCTCCTAACTTATCCAGTCATCAGATATGAAGGGAAAAACCCATTACTCATCACCAAGAAGATGATAGACTGCTTCTACCCAAGTGACTTATGGTTAGAAAATGTTAAACTACAAAAAAGGAAATTGTGAGAGCAAAAACTAGGGGAGAGACCTGAAATCAAGAGACCTGGCTAGGTTCAAACAACAGCTCAAGAAAATAAGGATGACCATAAGAACAGGGCTAGGCACACAGTTGTTGAAGGAATTAATCTCTCGTGAGATTATTGTGAGGCTTAAAGGAGAAAAAGGGAAAGCATGTCATTGTGAATTTTAAATCATTATACAAAGGTAATCCTGCTGGAAGACGTGGGCCTAAGATCAGCTCTCATATTACTACTAGTCACTCCTCAGTCCATTTATCACAGATGCATCATCTTTTTCACAAAGATAAAGACCACACCTGAACCTGATACCTCAGAGGGCCACTGGAATGGAAGTTCTTTTGCAAACCTTCAAGTGTTATTTAAGACAATTTCTTATAATTATCAAGATGCTACACAGGGAGTTCCAGGAAGGAGAAGCAGGATCCCTCACTGAGCTTGGATCAGTGGATCAGTGTTATCAGATGACCTAGATTCAAATCCTAGTTCTTCTAACTTTCTGCGAGTTATTAGTAACCTGTAACCTTAAGCAATTCACTTAATGTCTCTCGACCTCAGTTTCCTCATCTGTAAAATGAAGGGGTTTGGATCAGACTCCATCTAAATCTGTGATCCTCTAACTGACACCTTTCCTTATCTGGCAATGAACTGAATGTGAGAGAACGGATACAATTTTTTATTCTACTTGGCACACATTAATTATTTGCAAATGGCCTGAAATGATCCTAAACATTTAACTTTGATGTACTAATCATTTCTGTGGTAAAACAATGTTAAAAGCCTGTGAAGGCACACAGAAATGGGCACACTAGTGGGCCAAAAGAGCTTCATCCTCCACACACCTAATCTTTGAGCTATGCTCTGGGTTTGAACACTTCACTTTAAAGATGGTGCCACTGACCCAAAGTACGCATCCTTCTGGAGGAGGAGCCATTTCCCAAGACCAATGATCAGTTTGCACCTCTCCCTACTTCTAGGACCTACTGGTAAACCACTGAGGATGGGGAGGCAGAGAGGAAGAATTCTGAAATTTGCCAGAAAGGAACTCCAAACCAGGTTTTCTTGACTTCCCCACCCAACTCCGTCCACTCCGCCGATTAACTCAAGAAGCCTCTTACTGGGTACAGATGAGAGTCTTCTTATGAATAATTTCAGTAAGACATTGGGATAATTTGTCCCCTTCTTACATTTTCCTCCAGAAAACCATGTGCATTCTGGGTGTGAGGGATGAGGGGAGGAAGGTGAACAAAAATTGTTGGCTTTCAAGTTCTGAAGAGTTGTGTACAGGGCATTTCACTGCGAGGGAGACCGTCAGAAAAGCCTAACGACAAAGATGGTACTTCTGGAGGAGGAGAAGTACCTCCTTCCTCCACTCTCTACATCCATGGTTCCAGGGTGGGAATGTGATAAGGGAACAAATTATCCAAATGTCTTACTAAAACAGTAGTCGCTGGGCCTAGATAAGGGTAGGCCACACAAGGAGACCTAAATTTTGTTGATTTTTTTTTTAATGGACAGGAAACCACAAGCTAAATGCCCACTTAGGAATCTTGGGTGCTTCTCACTTTATCTGCATTGAGGTGATAACTTGCAAGGAAGTGAAAGGCAAAGAAAGGCTTGTTCTTGACAATTCAAAGAGGCTCAGTAAAGTTTTCTACAAACTAGAATAATAACTGACAGCCAGATAGAGAGCATTATGCTAATGAATGAAAGAGGGCTACCCAGGAAGCACTCTGCCAAGGGTTAAGAGTTACCTTATTATAATGCATAGAAAAGAAATCCCTGGATTAACTAACACTTTACACAGCCCATTTCATCTGACAGTCTGAAAGCACTTTATAAATACCATCTCATTAATCCTCAACTACATCCCTGGGAAGGAAACAGGCAGCCAATAGTATCCCCATTTCTCTACCAGAGGAAACATGGCAAAGAGAGTTAAATGAGTTGCCCATGAACACGCAGAGATTCTCAGCGGCCGTAGCTCTATTGTTTCCCAAACATTCTAAATTCTTGATTCTCCGTGGACAGATTTACCCAACCTTAAATTTTTATTCTTTGGCTAGCTCTCTCCCATTGCTTGGTACATTCCTCAGTCATCTACTCTTATTTTCAGCCCACTCCCACCCCTCCCCGATGCTCAGGGCTTTGCAACCTGATTCAAAGAATAAATTTAAGCTAAGCTTAACTGTAAAGGTAAATCTCTTGCAATAAAATCATGTAATACATTCCGTAGCCAAATTTAAATTATCATTGGATAACCCAACTATATTAGGTGATTGGCTCCACTACAAACTTTCCTCTGCTGGTAACAGTTAGATAGTTGTCTATAAAAACATTTTGGTTTTTATAGTTAAAAGTGAATTCTGATCCCAATACTTGATTTCTGTTGAAAATCTTAACCAAGAGAAGAACTTTCTCTTTAAATAATTTGTTTCAAAAAAAAAAGTGTTTCTTTCATGTTGGCAATAATGGCATCTGTATTTGGGTTGCTGTGACTTTAACCCTATCTATAAAGATGTTCCACAGTAGCTTCAATGGTAAAACATGGCTTTGCTAGAAATGTTTGGGAACATTTCTGTATGGTCTGGATGGCTCGGTAATCTGCCCAAAGCACTGGACAAAAATAGTTAAGAGTCAGGACAACCTGTAACATCTCCTTGCCAGAATTCGTCCATACTTCCAGATGTGGGTCAGTGTTTCTGAATGCAATTGGCCACAAGTCAATGAACCTTTCTTTCCCTGCCTCCCTACCATCTAAGTGAAATGGCACAATGGATAGAACACTGGAACTAGTGTCAATAAGATCAAAATTAAAAAATCAAAACAAGCAAAAAAGTCACAACTCTGCCTCAGTTTCCCCATAATTGTATCTACTACCCAGAGTTACACTGAGGATCCAAGAAGATATCTATAGTGCTTAGTGCCATACCTGGCATGTATCAGGTGATCAATATTTCTTCCCTCTCCTATTTAACAATATAAACAAAATGATTCTGAAGAGGACTAGGGAAAGAGGTTTGTAGGTTAGAAGTAGTTTTTCAAAAGGAGCCACTTCATCCCCTAAAGGGGTGAAAATTGCTGTTTATCTCCCTGCACACACAGTTCTCTCCCTGGGACAGAAGTCACCACAGAACCATTATACGGACTGAGGGAAAGGTCTCCTAGCTTATGGAATTCCCACATCTTGAGAAGGATTTGTGATTTACCCTTCTGAGCAGGGACAGGCCCTGTTTTCAGCCTCATGAGACACCAGAGAATCTCCCTTTAAGTTGGTCCAGAAGGCCAACCGTGCTACTGTTTCACAATGACTCTATAATGGAAGTTCCACTTAACATTTTCTTCCCTGGGTGCTAGCCCTTTTTGGTAGCTTACACACTCCATCCTCAATGATAGTGGAGACAAACCAGCCCAGTCAGAGTGTCCAAAACCAAAAGGAAAAAAAATAGAAAAGAAAGCAAGAAAGAGAAAAAAAGAAACCCAACGCATAGTGACCACTGGAGTCTTGTTGACTCAGCAGTGCAGCACCCAGGGGTCACCAAGGGCAGGGAGCTTTTCTGAGATACAAAGAAGACTTGTGCTATGATGAACACTGCTCTGAAAGGCGAGCTCTGTTCTATTCATTCTCAAAGATAGCACAGTAAAGAAAGACTCACTTTCCCTTTTGGAAAGATCTCTCTCTCCCTCTCTCTCTCCCTCTCTGCCTTTGCACCATCCACCACTAATGGGAAAGCAGTTATCAAAATGGCAATGAAGAAAGTCTTGCTTGGTTGATGAGTCTTCTTGAGGTTTTGTTTTTAAATTCAAATAGAAAAGCCTATCTTGATATCATGTATTAAAAACTTGATTATGGCGAAGAATACTCCTCTTTTTAAGGAGGGTGGAGAGTGGGAGAGGCCCAACTTCTCAATTCTCTTAGCTGGTAACTCTCAGTTTTCTTTTGCATTCACTGAAAGATGAAGGAAGGTACCCTCAACTAAATCTTCAAAGCATATGGCAGCTATTGCAAAAGCGTGAGCATTCCGAATCGTAGAGAAATTGACTTGATTATCCTGAGAATTTCAACTGTTTGGCCAAGGGTGGCCAGAGAGCTTAAGAGATTCACCAACAGGCACACCAATTTCTCTACAATTACAGTACATCAGAAGAGAGGTGAGTGTGGCGTGGGGGAGAGAGAAGTGGAACCTAGATGGCAAAGAAAAATAATGCCACCAACTAAGCATGGCAGCATGCCTTGAAAAAGCAAAAATTATTCATTCTAAAAAAAAGGAGATGTCCTGTAAAATGGAAGCAAAGCTAAGAATAGGCACAGGGGAGGTATTTCAAAGCTTGTGAAATCTAGGAGACTAGATAGTGAAGACATAGGCAGATGAGGGCCAGAAGAAACCCTTCGGAGATCACCCTGAAATTTTACCAATGCGAAGGACAGCTAGGTGATTCTGTGGATAGTCAGGCCTAGAGATGGGATGTCCTAGGTTCAATTCTGGCCCCAAACACTTAACCACTGCCTAGCCTTTACCACTCTTCTGCCTTGTAACTCATACTTAATACCAATTCTAAGACAGAAAGTAAAGGTTGGGGAGGGGGGGAGAAGGGGGTTACAAATGGGGGCACTAAGGTTCAGAGGGAACAAATGATTTGCACAGTGAATTAATGACAAAATCCAAAAACAGGACTCAGGACTAAAGAGATCAAGGCCCCTTGTCTAGTAGGAGAAGACATGCTACTTCTCTTCTCTCTTATTGTGAATCCATCTTAGAATCAATATTGTTTTAGTTCCACAGTAAGAGGTCAGCAATGGGGATTAAGTGACTTGCCCAAGGTCACACAAGGTAGTATCTGAGGCCAGGAGCTTCCATCTCTAGGCCTGGTCCTACACCCACCGAGCTACCTAGCTCCCCCTAAGAATTACTATTTTAAGGCAACTTTCTTAGAATCATTGGAACACCATATGAAGATTATTATTTGTTGTTGTTATTCAGCTATATGTGACTGTAATACCGGGTTTTCTTGGTAAAGATACTAGAATGGTTTCCATTTCCTTCTCCAGCTCATTTTACAGCCGAGTCAACTGAGGCAAACAGGGTAAAGAGACTTGCTCAGGATCACACAGCTATTATGTATCCGAAACCATATTCGAAGTCAGGTCTTCCTGATTCCAGGCCTAGCACTGTATCCATTGAGTTGCAAGTAGTACTCATTCAGGAATTCAGATGGAAGGCTTCCAAACTTTTTTAAAAAACAGCTTTCAACAACATGAATTGAAATTTATGCCTAATTCAAAACACTACCATATATAGCTAATGATAATGATGCAGAAGGAATTTAGCTGTAATGACATCATAAATAAAATTTTCATAAACTCAAGACCTAACTGTGCCCTCCATCCTAACCATTATTTATTATGGTATTTTGTACCAGGTCAGAGAGAAATACAGGAACCTAGAGTTGAAAATTAAAGGTTTAAAAGTCTAGAAAAGCTATGGGATATTTCCACATAGAAATCTTCAACAAATTAAATCCATAAATTGAAATATTTTCCCCAAAAAAGTCAAATGCAGACATTTATTATAAAACTCTTCTGTATCAATTCTAAGAGAGAAATGGGTAAAAGGCAAGGCAAATTGGGATTAAGTGACCTGCTCAGGGTCATACAACTAGGAACTGTCAGAGGTCAGAGTTGAACCAGATCTTCCTGACTTCAGGCCTGGTTTTCTCTCTCTGTGCTACCTAGCTGCCCCCAATGCAAAGATTTTAAAAGAGGCTGCGTGAAAGATCAAGTTTAGAGCTGGGCCATATAGTCAGGAAGACTTAGATTCAAGATGGGCCTCTATTGTGATGCCTGTGAGCAAAGTACTTAATCTCTCAGTGTCCCTGCACTTTTGCTTCTGTGCATTACGGCAGGGATCATATCCACACTAGGAAGTTCTTTGTATCATCAAATCAGAGATTTGGACCAAAAATATCAATATTTTAAGATTAACCCAAAGGGGAAAAAAAAGAAAATCACACAAATTTTTCTTTCTTCCTTAGGATCAACAATCAAGTCTAAAGTTCAGAATAATTGTTTAAAAAAGAAAGAGTGTCGGATTTATAGTAGAGGACCAGGAATTTTTACTCCCAGCTCTGTCACTTGCTGACCTTGGACACTTAACGTCTGTGTGCCTCTATTTCTTCACCTGTAAAATGAGAGGGTTGGTTGGTTGGTCAGACTAGATGGCCTCTGAGGTTCCTTTCAGCTCTAGTTAGGAAAGTAGCACTGTGCTTTGTCCATACTATATACATGGCACAATATTTTTTTTTAGTTTTATTCTAACAAGTTAAATAAGGACCTTAGATTACCAATCCTTGACAGATAATATTACATAGAACTTTTAAACTTTACAAAGAACATCTATGTTATCTGATGCTCAAAATAACCTGATCGAGTTGGTGCTAGCAATATCTCCATTTTAAAGAAGAGAAAACTGAGGTTAAAAGAAGCTTAAGTGAGGTACTCCAGTTCACACAGATAGTGAGACAGGATTAGAAATTGGGTCTTCTCCCCACTAAATCCAGTACTCTAAGTAACCTTTGGATAACAATTCTTTAAGGAATATTCTCAATAAACCTTAACTTTAAACCCAAAGGCTGATTGCAGATGCAATGAAGGCTTAACAGAGAAACAGATCATTGGGAAGTGAGGTGGAGTTTCCCCAAGGTTTTTAACCTGTTTCTAAAGGGTTTAAATCCTCCAGAAAGCCTGGAGTTAAGTGTTAGAACAAAGAAAGAAAAGGCCTTTTTTCCCCACATCCAGATCAAATACCCTTGCACTATTATTTCTGGGAGCACCAATTTGCCTAACCTATCTTCTTAACAGGAAATTTGAAAATGGAAAAAAGGCCAGAAGAGTTCAAATTCTTTGACTGAAGCCCAATCCAAGATTCAAGATTTATAAGTTAGAAATTATATAAGGGCTCCCCTTAATGCAAATGGCTTGGGGATGGGGTACAGAGTCCCAACTCCTGCCCCCCCACCCCACACACACACTTTCTTGTAACAGCTGAGTCCATAGGGGAGGCAGTGCTGTTCTACTAATCAAAAAAAGAGTTTTTGGTTATCTGACCCTCAGAACCTTTTTTTGCTGGACAGGATAGATTATGAATCGCTTACATACCATTCTAAAGTGTTAACTCCAAGGAAGGACTCTTCAGTGAGTCTTGGTTATTTCCAACTTTTAGATAAAAGTAGAATAAAAGGCCTTTTGGGTGGCAGGGAGAGAGAGGGTTGAGATAACAGTGGTGACTTAATGGTTAGAGTATCAGCTGGGGAATATCCAGACAGCTTGGAATCGAAGCTGCCAATCCAATCAGGAGTCTTCATCTCTGGGTCAGGGATGTATGGGTAGTTCATAGTAATGGTGGTATCTTGGGAGATAACATTAAAAACTCAAAGGTCTATCACTTGTAAGTGAATATAGATAGATCAGGATGCATTTTCCTTGTGGATAGGAACACATTAAGTTTATTTTTTTTTAAGTATTTCCCCTTATAATAAAACAAATTGCTATTGTTATTAACAATAATACATCTCATATTTCCTTATTTATCAAATACTGCTTAATTTTTAAAAAATTTTTTGAAGAAAATATATGATTTATCACTTGTTTATATGGGTAGAATATTTTGGGGTTTGGTTTTTTTTAAGATTATTATAAAAATGAATAATATGGAAATAGGTTCTGAGTGATAATACTTGTATAAGCCAGTGGAATTGCTTGTCACCTCCAGGAACAGGGAAGAAAGAGGGGAGAGAAAGAACATGAATCATGGAACCAAGGAAAAAATATAAATATTTTAAAATTACTAAATAATAATAATGAAATTAAATACTTTTGTTAGAAGAGAATATGAAGTAATTTAGGGGTCTGCTAGTATAAAGAAAAATACTTTATTGAGATGGCTTCAAGTTGTCAGTCCTAGAATGAGAAATAAAAATTAAGTACTAATTAGTACTATTTAGGAAAGATTTTACAGATCAATCCCTTTTTAACTTGTTTTTGTAAAACTGAGAAGTTAAGTGACTTACCCAAAGTCACAGAGTAAGCTAAACTCACTAAAACCTCTGATCTCTATCTAACCCTCACCATATAATTTTGTGCCTTGTACTCATTCCTCAGCTAGAATGTAAACTCCGTGAAGGTTGGAACTTTATCTTCCACAAATGTTGCAACTTTTCTATAGCCCAGTGCATTTGTATGCAAGATTTTATGGAGTTGAAGCCCAAATTTAAGCTCCCATACTTTCTTTCCATGCTTTTTCTTGTTACCTGAAGATTATTATATTCAAGTATTTAATTTTCCCACTTCCTTTTTTGACAATCTATTTCTTGGTGACTCTGAAAGACCCCAATGAAAGATCCTTCATTTGTGCCAGTCTTTTTTTTTTCTTAAAAGATGTTTTCTTTGTGCTGAATTTTTTACATGATTCAAAAGAAATAACCTCATACAACAAATTAATTAATAAAAGATTTATTAAGTACCTACTGTGTGCCAGACTCCACTTCCTCCACAGTATGCCTGTAATTTCAGGGAAGCTAGGTGGTACAGTGGATAGAGCAGCAGGCCTGGAGTCAGGAGGCCTGCAATTCAAATTCAGCTTCAAACACTAGTTACCTGTGTGATGCTGAGTGAGTCATTTACCCTACCTTTCCCTGTTTCCTCATTTGTCATGAGCTAGAAAAGGGAATAGCATCTTTGTCAAGAGTATAAAAAATTAGGAGACCAAGAGTTAGACATGAGTAACTAAAACAATGACGACAATACTTTTATAAGGAGCACTGTAAAGATGGGGCTCTATCGCCTGCCTCTTGCAAAAGAAAGGCAGACTATTTAGGCTAGAACAGTAATCTCCAAACTTTTTGGACCACATATCCCTATTAGTAAAAGAAAACAAACAAAAAAATCCAATAACAAAATTTCTCAACAAACATCTGCAATGGGTATGTTAAAATATTTATTTGATATTAATAGCTAACATTGAAGAGTTACAAACTTCTTTATGTATAATATCTCATTTGATCCTCACAAAAATTGTATGGGAGTAACTGCTATTTCCCATTTTACAGATGAGGAAATTGAGGCGGAGTCTGGAGATTGGGTTCCTTATCCAACAAGAGTACAAGAGGCTAGATTTGCATTGACTCCTAGGCTCCAAGTCCATCACTCCGCCAATAATAAGGCTGAGCAAGTGCCATTGTACCAATAATTACCTAAATTGTAAAACAAAATGAAAAATGTTAAAGGGAGGAAATCAAACAGCAAATGATACATGATCCTAGGGTCAATTAGGGAGGTAGCAGAGTTTACGGGGAGGGAATAACACAGTTAGAAATCCACCTTAGGAAAAAAAATCACCTTGACAGCCATATGAAGGATGGATGGAGAAGGGACAGGTGTGAGGATAACAGAGTAGTCCAAGCAAGAAGGAATGAGGGGTTGGATTATAGTAAAGTGGTAGCTATGTGTCCAAATAGAGAAAAAGGGAAGTACTCAAGGATCCCAGGAAACTGGCCTCCTAGCTGTTCTTCAAAGAAAACATTCTATCCCCTCTGACTGTCCCTCATGAACAAAATGTCCTCCACCCTGTCCTTCTCCTGCCTTCCAGGGCTTCCTTCAAGTCCCATCTAAAATCTCAACTTCAAAGGGAAGTTCCTTCTGATCTCTCTCAAGTCTAGTGCCTTCCCTTTTGATTATTTCTGATTTTCCTAGATATGCTTTCTTTGTATATCATTATTTGTGTTCTGTCTTCTCCCTTAGATTCTAGCTCTTCAAGCGCAGGGTCTGACTTGTTGCTTTTCTGTGTCTCCTCCGATTGGCAGTAGTAGAGGGAGTTTTTCTCAGTTCCTTACATCAAAGGGACCTCAAGTCCACACCTCCTCACTTCCAAAAGTCAAGTGAAGAAGTCCAGAGGTCCTTCCTAAGAAAGGAGGTGATGAGGAAGTCATCGGGCTGAGGCACTGTCATGCTTGGTAAGAAATATCACCTCTCAAATACCCCAAACCCTTTTCAAGACTTGAAAACACGTTTAAAGGCAAAGAAAACTCATTCTGAGTGGCCTGTATTCTTTGGCCTCAGTTTCCTCATCTATAAAATGAGCTGGAGAAGGAAATGGCAAACTACTCCAGTATCTTTGCCAAGAAAACCCCAAAGCCCAACTGAAAAATGGCCCAATAACATTCCTCGATCATTGCAAAATTATTCATATTGATAGAAAAAAAAATTCTCCATGCCATAGATTATGCTTATGAATGCTGTCTAAACAAATGCCAAGCAGTTTGAACTTTCTAACACTCCCTGGGGGTCTATAAAATCACCTAGATCTAGGATGTTGAGGTGGTTGTATTGTTGGGTTTTGTTTTTTTTTTTATTACAAGGTTTTTCCAAAATCAAGTCACATTACTATGACAACTATTCCCAGTTCTGCCTTCATGAAGCTGACTTCTTACTTACCCACTCTGTCAATCAGTAATTCTTTTGCCGCTCAGGATGCCAAAGAGCTACCTTTGGGCAATGAGAGGTGCAGTGACTTGTCCAGTGCCATGCCACCAGGATGTATTAGAGTGGGCACAAAGCTTGGGCTTTCCCAACACTCAAGACTGTCTCTCTGGACCAGTGTGAAAGGAAAGGGAATAACAGCCTAATGCCATTCTGGTATTTCTATACAAGACAGAAATTTTATTGAATCCGCTGATTTAATGAAGAGGAAACTGAGGCCCTCCGTGGAGAAATGATTTGCCTAAAGTCAGAGAATGGCAAAACCCAGAATAGAACCCTGGTCTCCTGATTTCTAAGACGGAGCACTTTGCTAAACCATGTTCTTTCCTCATGCATACAAACATGGTCATGCCTTCGTTATATGTGGATGACCAGAAACTGGCATTTCTTTGAAAGCTGACTTACCTCCAACATCCTGAGTTCCTCTCTCCTGGATGTCCCCACTCCCAAACCACAATGATCTCTAGTCACTCATTTTCTATAGTATTCACTGCCCACTCTCCTCCTCTGATATATGATTGTCTTTTACTGTGAGCTATTTTTACATGCGCATGGGTCTTGGTTCACTCCTGGGACTATAGCATCCTTGACAGGAGGGATTTTTCTCAGTCCATTTCTTTTTATTCCTCCTAAGCATCAAGCTCTATGCCTTGAAAATAATAGATCCGTCAGGAAATTACTGAATTCTATGTCAGGTTACTGAAACCTCTACCAAAATAACTAATGCCCATAATTTGTAAAGTATCGTGAAGAGCGATTTCTGAGGGAATGTAAATGTAAACACATTTTAACAGCAGTGTGAACAACAATACAAGAAGGAAAGAAGGAAAGGGAGACCAATCAATCCTGAACAGATTTTTATTAAGAGCCTGAGCTAAGCATATATTTACACACAAGACTAGTTAATTCATGAGCTCAAGCCTATACATTGAGAAAAGATTACGGTTCTCCTCTCTTTCACTGTCTCAGGTATATAGATAGATGCATGCTGAAGTAGGTAAACTAAATGCATTTTAAGTTGATCAAATAATTAGAAAAGGAGAAGAGATAGGTAATCAGGGATAAAGTGGCTATTCTCTTTGAGTTCATGATAGTCAAGTAGGGCATAGTCTGACACACCTTAGATTTGTAGGAAAGCAGATTTCAAAAAGTTCAGGGGAGTGGGAGGGAAATACCAGCATTATTTAGGAACTAGTTCAGGAAAAAATAGGCACTAGTCCGTGCCTAAAGACTATAAAAGTGAAGAAAGTCAAAGAGATAAAGGAAAGCTCAAAAACAAAATTCTGACAATAAAATCCCATGAATAATTCTAGTAACTAAGAGAAGAAGGCATCTAAACAAGTCACCTACATACACAGGGAACTCTTTGTATAAATTTAGATGTTAAAAGAAGAAAAATCTAAAAGATGGAAAATTGGCATTAATACAAAAGAGGCAAAACCCCCTAAAAATAGTATGAGAAAGCTAAATCCCCAAATGAACTGGAGTTCCTGAAAAATGCTAAATAAACAACAACAATCAAAAAATTTTTTAAAGAGAGGAAGGCAGAGAATATACTGGGCAAAATAAAGTTCTCCTTTGCCTCTTAGTGGCATTGGGTTGATCTCTATCCCTAAAAGTTTAACAGTAAAGTGCAAGCTCTTACAGGTCCCGTTCCAGTGTGGAAAAGCTTCATATATGTGGCTGGCTGCTAGATGGGAGGCCCAGACTAGGTAAATCCAGACAAGCTCATTACCAGAATGGTCACAGGCTAATGAATTATTTAGCCAGCTATTCATGAAGGTAGCCTACTAAAACATATAGTTTGTGACCTTCATCAGTGGTTGGAATATCCACAGACAGCAACATGGAGCCACTGAATTTTACCCTTTATTGCTCCATAAAAGGAATAAAACCAAATAGACTAAATGCCTGCAATTAGGGTAGCGTTAACATAAGACTGGGAGAAAGCAGGGCTGTTCAAGTCCTATTTTGCTTCTCTCTTATCTCCTCAATCAAAGAAAATGATCTTTAAACTGGAAATGGAAGAACAAATGTGGTTAAGAGGAAAGCTAAGCCTAAGATAAGTAGACAGTAAGAAAGAACTCCATTGCTTTAAAGGAGTTCAAATTAATTGGATCAAATGCAATTTAAGTGAAGGTAGGGAAACATCTTGCAGATATGCTCACCAAACCTTTGCCTATAATCTATGAGATATCACAGAAAATATCATAATAAGAATAACCTAGCCTTGATAAAATTTTTTGATATTTACAAAACACTTTACAATTATTTTCTTATTTGATCATTGCAACAACCCTGGGAAGCAAGAGCTGTTATTATCCCCATTTTATAGATGAGGAACCTGAAGAAAATAAGAGATTCAGTGACTTGCCTAGGGTCATACACATTAGATCTGAACATGAGTCTCCCTGAATTAAAGAGAAGTCTTCTACCCATTGTTTCATCTAGAGACAGATTCTATATTCTAGAAACCAGGGACCAGTGAGCCTGCATTCCATTTCCCACCAAATTCTCAAACAGATTATACAGATTGATTTGGGAGGAGACTCCAGAAGTTGGCATGAAATAAACTAAGAAAAAGTTATCAGTTTCAACATGTTTAACAAATACTTCCAATAAACAGGGAACACTGTGCTAAGCACGGATAAGAACAAAAAAAAAAAGTAAATTAATGAAATAACTAATTGATAAAATAATGAGTAAATTAAAGAAATAAAAGTTTTATCAGCATACTTGAATAGGAGTTTTTGTAGGATTTTATAGAGTATGAAAGAACCTAGAAGGAAAGTTCTGGCCCAACCCCACTGTTTTCCTTCTTACTTTTTTTTTTTTGAGAAAACCCTTACCTTCTGTCTTAGAATCAATACTGTATTATAGAATATGAAAGGACCTAGAAGGAAAGTTCTGGCCCAACCCCACTGTTTTCAAGAAAGAAGAGTAGCAAGGATTGAGCAAAGTGACTTGTCCAGGGTCACATGGGTAAGAAGTGTGGGAGGTCACATTTGACCCCAGGACCTCCTGTCTCCAGGCCTGGCTTTCAATCCACCTACCTGCCTCCCACCCCCTCAATTTCAGATAAGGAAACTGAGGAGGAGAGCTAAAGAGTGACTTGCAAAGGCACTAATTTTATTTCCCATTTTCATCAGTTATCCCAAGGAATGTCTCTCCCAGTAAGGATTCCAAATGAAGGAAGCAAACATTCAGACTCTGTGACTAATAAGAAATGTTTTGAATATCCAACAAACATATATGGAACCTTACTTTTCTTTACCTAAAAGTAGTAAGAATAGCTGTGGACAGCCAGGTTAAGGAAATAAGAATGGGAACAGGAAAACAAAATTGTCCCACCTTTGTGGGAGAGATTTTCCATCCTACAATAATATGGAAATTAAACACACACAAGTCAACACAAAACATTGGGAAACATGGGCCTTATCCTCAAATAGTTTTCAGAGTGTTAGAAGATACAAGATCAACACATATGAAACAAAAAAGGAATCCAACATGCAACCATAAACAATGAAATAAAGTAAGACTTGCTTGTATACCACCATCTCATGCCCTTTACTAAACTCTTTTTAAGGGCAGGGGGCTCTGCCACTTGAAGCTCTTAAGCACAACACATATATAAATAGATCAATTTGTAATTAAAAATTATAATTATAAATAAATATATAATATAGTATATATAATTTAGAATTATAATAATAAATTAATGGAGCATCAAAAAAAACAATTAGGACCAATTTGTGGAAGGTACAAAGAACCAGGATTGGCCTCAATAAAAATAGATTTAGAATCTAGATTGTACAAAATGGTAATGGATTGCCATATATGTTAATGCCCATTACTGGAAATATTCAAGTAGATGGTAGATGGCCAACTGTCAGGGATGCTATAAAAGAGGATTCCTGCTTTGGGTCAAAGGTTGGAATATATATGATCTCTAAGGTCCTTTCCAAGTCTGAGAATATTTGACATATATGTTTTAAACCCATTTTTAGTTATGTGAAGCAGTAATATTTCAAAAGAAAACCACGAATATAATATTTAAAATAGCATACATGCTGGTCATAATCATCTTTTATAAAAAGAAAAAACTGTTACTTTAAGAAAATAACATAGCAAGGGGATCCTCTAATGCATTTTTCAATCAGGATGTTATGTCTAGGGATTTGCTCTAAGCTGATTTTAAAGAGAGGAAATCCCAATTCACAGAGCAAGCAATTTGTTTTCTCCCCAAACCGACAAGTAGTATCATTTTACATTGGATAGAGAATTTTATTTATTGAGTATGCCTTTATTTTTCAAAAAGGCTAAAAGAAAAATTAGTAGCATGAATTGTGTGAATTGTTAAGTAATGATACTCTCAAGTACATAAAGAAACTTCTTTATAAGGAACTAAATCCAATTCTACGACTAAACCACCAGAAAGAGCTTCCAGGTTACAAGTAACTCTGAATTCTCTTTCTACTACTCGTCATGACAGATAATATGGGGGACCATTAAGAACCTGTCCATGTGTTTTTGCCCCTCAACTTCCAAAGGCAGTGGAATTCTTGGAGAGAATGTAAACAGTAGCCAACTGTTGTTTCTCTTCAAAGCTCCCTCCCACCTCATTTAGAAAAGAGAGTTCATTGTCCTTTCATCACAGTATTTATAAAGGATAGGCATGTTCAGCCATCAGTCCCTTCAACAAGATGAGAAGACAGTTTTGAATCCAATATTAGCTATCTTGTACTTTAGAAGAGGAGTTTCAGCACTTTTGGGGAGGTGGGGGATGTGGGGGGGACAACTCAGTCCTGAGACCAATTAAACAGTGAACAGTGGGATGGATAATCCCTTTCAGGGATAAGGGACAAATGGACTGACTACTCCAGGGAGAGAAGAATGTCATGAAAACCGCTTATAACATGACCAACTGAACAATTTCACTGCTTGCCTCCAGTGTCTATTATCCAGATCATTCTTAGGGAAGAGAGCTCTACATCATTAAAATTCAACCTAGACTGAAAGTTGAATTTCTTTTTTTCAGACTAGTTTGTGAGCTTTTATAACCCAAAAGCCAGTGATCAAGTCTTTTTTTTAACAAGCTTTATCCTAAAAACAACTCACATTTCTATACCACCATAAGGCTTATAAAGCTGATTCCTCACAAATACATTATCAAGTGATATAACTGTTTCATAAGTGGTTTGCCCAAGACATGTAGCTAGTAAGTAGCAATGGCTCAAACTTTGAACCAATGACTTCAAATCCAATGATCTTTCCCATTACGCCATAGGTTCCCTGAAATGGGTCATTTGTTTCAATAGTCTTACTAAAGGTGCCTCAAATATTCAGCACCAAGGACAGGTATGTATGTCTCTGTCCAGACGTTTTAACCAAGAGCATGTTAGACACAACCACTTTGTTCAACCAGTCAAGTATAAGGAAGTAATCTTTGTCCAGCTCATGAGAGGATACAACTAGTGCCAAAAGTGTCTGGGGGAGATGAAGAGGAGGCAAGCTGTCTAGAGTGAGGCAAAATTATATACGTTCTGGAAGACTTTCCTTCCCCTTGAATTTTTATAAATCTTATATAAGTTAAAATAAACATTAAAAATAATCATGAGAAGAGAAACTCATTTGGGGTGTTGTAAGTTGGGTCAGACCTAGGTGGCTCCCAAGCAATTTAAATCCAGTGACAAAATGCAGGAAACACAGCAAATGCAATTATCAGTTACAGGGAAAAGATGGATGTTCAGGGCATGGAAAGGATGTTCGACCAGGATAATGTACCTGATTCAGCTGAGCATAGTCTGGCATTCTTCCCGCTGCTGATCTACAAAAATGAAGCCTCATGAAGGCATTCCAGACCCTCTTTTCCTATCTGTTTTGTACCCAGGACATCAGGTCTTGAACAATGTCCATATCTTAGCCTCTTGAGATAATTATATCTCAAGACAACTTCAATTCCTTTTAAAGAAAACTAGCCTAACTTGCAAGGGGGTATGGAAAAAGCAGTCAGGATAGTGCTTCCAACACAGGTGCCCTGAAAAGAGCAATGCCTAGTTTATTTTGATGGCAAGAGATGGGGTGGAGGGAAGAGAAGGCAATAATTATGGGCTGGATCTATAAACAAAACTGGATCTTCCTGTTGTTTGGTTTTGAATTTAATTCAACAATCATTTATTAAGTACCTACAATGCACAAAACACAAAAGCACTGGGAACACAAAAAATGAAAAAATTTCTGCAATTCAGAGAACTTGCATTCTACTGGGGAAGCCAATATGTAAACATATATGTAAATAGTCTGATGATGGAGACTGTATCCACAGGAATATTGATATAGAATCATAGATCTAGAGGCCTTTTTAGTCCAACTCCTTCACTTCAAAGAGGCCCAGGGAGGCTAAGTGACTTTGCCAACATTACACGGCATCAACAGAGGTGGCATTCAAACCCAGCTTCCTTCACTCCAGAGTCAATACGATGCTCTTTCTCCTTTACCTGGCCAGCAAGGAAGGATTCTTTATAAGTGGCATCTCTACCTAGCTGGATGGAGCCTTCTCTGAGAATCCATCTTTCTTCATATCTGGTTCAAATATTTGGCATCATCGTTATTGTCCCTCTCTCACAACTCCCCAAAGCCCATTCAATTTCTGCATCATAGGGTTCCCATATTGCTAATCTGGAACCAAGACCACCAAGCACTTTCCCCAGATTCAAGGACTGGCTGATTTCACCTTCTGATACCTACCAATCTCTGTATGCTCAGTCGTTTTTCAGTCATGTCCAACTCCTCATGACCTCATTTGAAGTTTTCTTGGCAAAGATGCTGGCGTAATTTGCCATTTCCTCTTCCAGCTCATTTTACAGATGAGGAATTGAGGCAAACAAGCCTACATGAATGAAGTGCACAGGGACACACAGTTGGAAGTGTTTGAGGTTGGAATTGAACTCTCAAAGATAAGCACTGTGCCACCTATGCCCCTACTCCCTTATAATCAGAATGCTGAAATGCCATTCTAATCCAACAAAACCAATGCCAACTGGTCCTTCAAAAGTTCAAAATCTAAACAAGTAGTAAATAAGAATTGAAAGCACGCATCTCAACCATTCGAAATAATTTTACATATGATTGAAAAAAATGCAAAATTAAATCTAAAAAAATAAAAATAATAACTTCCATGCTACAAGCAGTATCCCAGAAATTTGATTCATAGACTTCATTTCCTAAGTAAAATGTTTACATCACCAGCAAGTTAGTTAGGATGACTATCTTAATTTTTTCTAAACCCTTACCTTCTGTCTTAGAATCAATACTATGTATCAGTTCTACAGCAGAAGAACACTCAGGACTAGGGAATTGGGCGTAAGTGACTTCCCCAGGGTCACACAGCTATTAAGTGTCTGAGTCCAAATTTGAACCCGAGACCTCCTTTCTCTAGGCTTGGTTCTCTATTCACTGAGCTACCTAGTTGCCCCCATCTTAATCTTTAAAGTAAATATGGGGGGGAAATAGTATTAGTTTTATTGATTTTTATTACCTGGGAAGAAGAATAAAGACAGAAAAAAGAGACCATAAAAACATTCTAAACAATCTTCCCACAGCACAGGTCTGAACATACCATGCAGATAACTCAATAAACTCTAGTGGCTGCCTATTAGAAACACTGTTTTTCTATTAAAATGTTATAAGGGTTTAACATTTTTGGTGGGGGGCAACAGATAAAAGAAAGGGATAAAAATGAAGAAGTCATTCACTCTGGTTCCCAGTACAAATGTTTTGTTTTGTTTTTTTTAACCCTTATCTTCCATCTTGGAGTCAATACTGTGTATTGGTTCCAAGGCAGAAGAGTGGTAAGGGATAGGCAATGGGGGTCAAGTGACTTGCCCAGGGTCACAGGCTAGGAAGTATCTTGAGTCCAAATTTGAACCCAGGACTTCCCATCTCTAGGACTGGCTCTCAATTCACTGAGCCACCTAGCTGCCCCTGCAAATGGTTTCTAATAAAGGGGGAAAGTTTAAATCCATTCCAAGCATGCAACTGCCTAAGACCTGTTGAATCATGTCAATGTGCTGTCAGATTGCTATTCGTGTAGCAGAGACATCATACATTACATAAGCTACCACTCCCCTGGAATCAAATACTCAGAGTTGTGAACTCTTCATTCACAACTATTAAAAAAGGAGGAAAGGGGGGGGGCCGTTGGTAGCTCAGTGAATAGAGAACCTGGTCCAGAGATAGGTGGTCCTGGGTTCAAACCCCACCTCAGACCTTTCCTGACCCTGGGCAAGTCAACCCAACTGCCTACTCCTTATTACTCTTCTGCCTTGGAACCAATACTTGTATCAATTCTAAGACAGAAGGTAAGAATTATATTAAAAAGAGGTGAGGAGAGAAGATAAACATACATACTCTAGCATGGCCAGTTTTCTTCCAAGGCATGAATGTCTTAAGACTATTTTCTGCTAAATTTCTTGTTTGTTTCTTTTTTTAAACTCTTATAAATCACCTGTGATTCCCATTACTAATAAGAGCAACCCAGGAAGGAACTAAACAATAAGTTACTAAGGAACAAGGCAGCTAGGTGACTGGGGGAATAGAGCCAGGCACAAATCCAGCCTCAGACATTTCCTAATTAGGTGACCCTGGACAAGTCATTTAAACCCTAATTGCCTAGCCCTCACTGCTCTTCTGCCTTGGAACCAGAACTTCGACTAATTCTAAGACAGAAGGAAAGGGTTTTTTAAAAGGAACAAGGCAGCTAGTGGCCCTCGAGCTTTGATTCTGCCACTTCCATTCTACTCTGTCCTCGATTCACTCTCCAGGGTCATCTTCCTCAAGCACAGGTCTAACCATGTTACTTCCTTACTCAATAAAGTCCGGCGGCTCCCTCTTACCTCCAAGATCAAATAAAAACTTCCTGTAACATCTTTGCAAAGCCCCTTGCAATCTGGCCCCTTCCCACCTTTCTGGTCTTCTTACACTTTGCTCCTTTCTTTGGGCTTCATATGATCCAGGGACACTGGACACCAACACAGCCGCTTCCCAGCTCTCCTGATTCTGTACCATTTCTCTGTGCCTGGAGGGCTCTCTCTCTTGGCCTCTAAAAGGGCATTTTCCAGCACCCTTCCCTTCTCCCCTCATCTTCACTCAGGAATTACCTCTCATTTACAAAGTACATATCCTGCACACACAGTGACAAGCTCTCTTCCCCATGAGAAGGTTACTGACTTTCCTTGTATCCCTAGCATTTAGAACAGTGTCTGGCACATAATACGTGCTTAAGAAATGCTTATTCATTGATTTAATCAGATCACACAAGCAGGGTAAAAAAAAAAATTTTTTTTTTTACAGTGCACCAAACATTCCTAAATTGTGACACTGATGCATGAGTAAATCACTTAAAGAACATAACAAGTTCTTACTGGGGAAAAAAAAAGTTTTGTTTTAACCTTTCCCTTCTATCTTATGATGGATACTACGTATTGGTTTCAAGGCAGAAGAGTAGAAAGGGCTAGGCAATAGGGGTTAAGTTACTTGCCCAGGATCACACAGCAAGAAAGTGTCTGAGGTCACATTTGAACCCAGCATCCCCACTTGCAGGCCTGATTCTCCCCTGGGCCACCTAGCTGCCCTTCTCACTTAAATTTTTAAAATACAGATCTATTCAAAAGACATGTCAGGGATGTGGGGCAGGGAAAAGAGGTTCAGTCTATTTCAAGCCTTCAAATCTGAAGCCACATCAGACACAAGCACTTTTTATAAGCAATACAATTTATTTTGTATGTGTAGTCAAAAGGATTAACACTAGGAAGTTAGGTACCCTTAACCAATAAAACCTTGTCCAGTTTTGACTTTTATTAAAGCCCATACTGTTCTTTTGCCTTGGAATCAATACAGATTCTAAGAGAAAAAATATTTTCTTAAAAATCATCATCATAAGAGATGTATGATTTCTTAGGGCCCTTCCCTAACATTTTCTGAGTTGTGAAGTTTTATGATTTCAATAAGCTAGAAATCACTTCCATAACTAAATTTTCTAGCATAGATGAAAACTCATTCTTATTCCTTTTTCACTTGGAAAAAGCAAAACATAAGAGTGTGTGTACCATATGAAACCACCATCTGCACACATTAAAAACACGTACGTTTCTGTTTCTGGAGTAAGTTACATTTTTCCATAGAATATCTCTAGATCAACAAGCTACTGTGGCACAGAAATAGAATGGAGTATATTTCTTTGATAATTAATCTATGAAGCAGTCATTAATAGAATGGATTTTTAAAACAATATGCATGTCTAAAACAATGTAAACAACATAAACAACCACTCCCCCTCCTCCCCTTCTAAAAATAATGCTACAAAATTATAAAGAACAAGCATGACAAAAAAAAAACACACACATATGAGAAGACCTACCCCCACCTCAGGCCCCAACAAATCTAACCCAAGGCAGAAGTAGAACTGCTATAAGTTTTATACACTGTATGTTTTCCCAGACTTTTTCAATGTATTTATCAGTTATGCTCCCTTTTTTCTTTCACTTTTTTTAGTATTTATACTATTTGTTATATGGAATGGCTTGTTTGTTAGGGGGTAAGAACCGGGGGAAATTTATGATGATACTAAAAAAAAAGGCATCAATAAAAACTTATTTTAAAAATATAAATAAAAATGAACTTTTGGAAAAATGAGTCCAAAAACCACCCTATTGGTCTTCAAATAACCATGGGTAATAATAAGCAGGGTACTGAATGAGTAATTGTACCACTCTTTGCTAAAATTTCTTTCCGCTTTTACACAAAACAGCCAGAAGTTCAAAGACCACAAGTATTCACTGGAATGGTGGTATCCATGGTCCTAATGGTTGGAAGAAAAACTTGTTATAAATTGAATAACACATTTTCTGGAATTACATGTCATTACCCTTGCCCACCATTAATACAGTAATTTTAAAGCAATCATCACTCAAAAGAGCAAAACCACACTCTGAAGCTGTTCATCAAAACATTTAAATCCTTTTTCTAAAACTAAGAAAGAAGTCAGGAGGCTAAAGCTACTAGAGAACAAGCATGTCTTCTTTATAGATCAGACATAAAATACATTCTAACTCCAACATCCTATGATTACAGGATTCTATATCATCAAAATAACATTTAATGGGGGGCAGCTGGATAGCTCAGTGAATTGAGAGCCAAGCTCTAGATTTGGAGATGCTAGGTTCAAATCTGACCTCAGACACTTCCTAGCTTTGTGACCCTGCACAAGTCACTTAACCTCCATTGCCTAGTCCTTACCACTCTTCTGCCTTGGAACCAATATGCATTGGTTCCAAGGCAGAAGATAACAGCTTAAAAAGTAAAAAAAGACATATTTAATGGACAAAGCACAGGCTCTGACAAAAATCTGAAATTGGAGGATCTGGGTTTGAGTTCTGGATCTCTCATTTTTAAAATGTGTGATATTGGGCAAGTCATTCTACTTCTTGAGAGACCCAGTTTCCTTGTTTCTAAAATAGGAAACCTTGGTATTTAGAGCTGAAAGGGGATTTTTAAAAAATTAATGCAGTTCAGGGATTTTTTTAAACCCTTATCTTCTGCCTTAGAATTGAAACTAAGTATTGGTTCCAAGGCAGAATGGTGGTTGGAGCTAGGCAACTGGGGTTTAAGTGACTTGCCCAAGGTCACACAGCTAGAAAAGTGTCTGAGGCTACATTTGAACCCAGGACCTCCAGTCTCCAGTCCTCACTCTCTATCTACTGAGCCATCTAGCTGCCCCAGGTCAGGGATTCTTAATTTGTTTTGTCATGAACCTCTTAAGAGTTTGGTGAAGGCCATGGATACCTTCTCAGAATAATGCATTTAAATGTCTAAAATAAAATATATAAGATTACAAGGGAAACTATACTAACATAAGTATTTTTTTCTTTCCATCCAAGTTCATAGACTTATTGGGAAGACATGGATCTCAGATTAAGAACCCCTGATCAAATTTAACCCCACATTTAAAGAGAAAGAACTGAGGCCCCAAATCAAGTGATCTGAATGGATTTGTGTAAGAAAGCAACTGGAAAAGCTGAGAATTAAACCAAGATATTCTTTCACAACACTGTCTAACTGCCTCAAAAGGTTATTGTGAGACGGATGCATATAAAGTGTTTTATAAAGCATGAAGTGATATACAAATGTCTGCTATTAGCATCGCTCTTGGTAAGGATCTGGCCATGGTTGCCCATTCTTCAAAATTCTTCAAAATGACATAATTATTTTCTAAGGAAAACTGCCTTTCAAAAAATTCTTTTTCTTACTTCAATAGTTAAATTCCTTTGGTGAGAGTACAAGAAGGATTCCACTCTTGAGAACACAAGAGTGAAATACGAGTCTAGTGGACTGATCCTGGAAGAAAGATTCATGTCTAATAAGAATAAACAGTTCTTAAATAAACAGAAACCAGTCAAAAGGGAAATGGTCATTCAGGCAAAGCTGAGACAGACAAAGAGTGCTGGACCTAGAGTCCAAGTTCAAATCTGACCTCAGACCCTTACTAGGTGTGTGATGCTGGGCAAGTCACTTGACTGCCTCAATTTCCTCATGTGTAAAATGAGTTGGGGAAAGAAATGGCAAATCACTCTGGGTTCTTTGCCAAGAAAACCTCAAAGAGGGGTTGTAGAGAGTGAGACACAACTGAACAACAAATGTTTGGATACATGTCAAGAATTGGGCAGAGAAGAGAAATGAAGTCAGGGCAAGTAGGTGGTACCATACTTGCACTGGCTGTTTATTGCTTGTTTTCAAATGCTAAGCAAAATTTATTTGTTCAGACTTTCAGTCATGTCCAACTCTTTGTGACCATCATGGACCATCGCACACTAGGTCCTTCTATCTCTCAAAATCTGTCCAAATTCATGGTCGTTGTTTCCAGGACACTATCTGTTGATCTCAAACCTCTGCCATCCCCTTCTCCTTTTGCCTTCAATCTTTCCCATCATCAGGATCTTTTCCAATAAGTTCTGCCTTCTCATTATGAGGCCAAAATATTGAAGCTTCAACTTCAGTATTTCATCGTCTGAGTTAATTTCTTTAAGAAAAATGTATAATATATACATAGAATGTTGAAAAATATATCATTATTTAACTAATATGTCCTGAAGGTCCCGATGAAGAAGTCAACTCTAGCATGATGACTGATGCAGGAAATTCGAGTTTCCTGGACAGTTATCACACAGAAAAGAACATTTATCTTTATTTCTCAAACCCACTAATTAAGCAAGAAACCCTCAAAAAAGTGACTTGATGATTTTTAATAACCTCATCGACATAAACAATACTTTAAATATGTCATGTTTAAAAAGGTGATCTGAATGAACAAAAATAATCAAATGTTCCTGTTTATATCTAATCCTCCTCCAATTTATTTTTCATCTATCTATCTACCTATATATATATATCTGGGAGGACAGATTTTTACCCATACCGCTAAGGTCCCTTCCATCTCTAAATCTATTGATCATGAATTGTCAGTTAAGAAGCTGCATGGTAGAATGGAAACTCTGAAGGGATTCTTAGCTATCCTTTTGAGCAAAGCCCTTTAGAATCAAAGAAGGAACTCCGATGATCACCTTGTCTTAACTACTCAGTTTTACCCCCAAAGCAACTGAGACACAGAGCTCTCTGGATTTGTTCAGAAATTTATAGCTTACAGAAACCAACTGTTCTTCCCTTCAGCAGATAGAAACAACTGAGTTTAGTACCTAGTTAGCATTTGAAATCAGTTAAAATACAAAGCTATATAGATGGCCTGCTTCCTCTTCCCACACCCTTTCCCCAACATCCTAGGTCAGCTCCTCTCAGTTTCCTCCAGAAGATTATGACTAAAGGAAGTTTTTATGTTCTTGGGTCTCTCTGTCTCCTCTCCTACGTGCAATATTGTAGGACTCTCTCCCTCTCCCCAGCCCTAAGGTTAAATATGTCTTTTAAAATGTATCTAAAGGTTCCATTTCTGTTGCTCATCCCGTGGGATACTTGAAGATCAAACAAATCAAGCTCCCAGGGTCTGATGAGCTTTTAGAGTCAGAACTAGAACTCTGCTCTTTTAATATCTAGTCCAATGGTCTTTTCTCAGACAACCTTTAGGATGTTTATCAGTCCAAAGGAGATATGACCACCTAACATGAGGTCCATTGATGGAAGAGTGCTTTGAGAAAGTAAAGATATCACAGAATGATATGATTATTCAAAAAAACAAAATTCCTCAGAATGAACCCATGATTTGTAAGACAGAAGAAAATACCTTCAAAACAAGCTTAAGAACCAAAAGATAATTAACCTAGAGTTAATCAGTGTAGGTACTTAGTTAAGTAAAAAAATCCTGTAAGCATCTTCAAGATACACTTATCTTTACTTCTGGGACAGGTTAAGTTTTCTCCCTAGCTCATCTACCAACAAGCAGGATTAGATCCTCTGCTAGAGTCAGGAAACACTTAAAAGTGTTATTTTTTAAAGACTCTTATCCTAATTAGTTAATACACAGCAGCAACTAGCAACTAGGAAAACTAAGTAATAGCACAGACATCTTAAAAGGCTAATAACACATCAAATAAATTTGATGGGATTCTCATGTTTTGAAAAATCACAGGTCATGGATTTTTCACAGTACACGATTCATTAACAAAAAGTAAATACAGTCAACATGGCAAAAAAGGGGCCAAGAGGTAACAATTGAAAAGTCCTAGGGCAGCTTGGTGGCTCAGTCGATAGAAATCCGGGGCTAGCGATGGGAAGTTCTGAGTTCAAATGTGACCTCAGATACTTCCTCATTATGTGAGCCTGAGTAAGTCACTTGACCCTAATTGCCTAGCCTTTAGTACTCTTCCTTCATATAGATTCTAAGACAAAAAAGAGACGGGGGAAGGAGAAGAGAGTCTTGTCTTCACAAACTCTATTCTTCAATAGAATAAACTCTAAACTTATCTATTCTATGTCTTCACCACTCTATTCAGACAGCCACCACTCTTTTTTAGGTCCTCGTCCCCTTTTTACCTCCTCACTGGTCTCCCTGGCTCAGGTCTCTCCGATCATCCTTTAAACATTGGCGTAACCACATCACCCCCTTGCTCTAAAAGTTCCAGTGACTCATCTTATAGGATGAAATACAAATCCTTCTGTTTGGCACTAAGAACACTTCACAATCTGGTTCCAGCTTCTCTTTCCATATAATCCTACCTCCCAGTCACCCTCTTATACCTGCATGACATTCTTGTTTTTTTAGAGTTTAATAGATTTTACTTTACCAATTACATGTCATAACACTTTTCCATGTAAATTTTCTGAAGTTAAAAGATCCTCATGGTCTCCTTCCCTCCCTCTTCCCAGAGATAGTAAGCAATTTGATAAGGCATTATTACACAAAATAGATCTAAAAACATTTGTGTTTCATTCTGCACCCCGAGTCCAGAAGCACAAAGCCCATTTTTAAATTCCAATATTCTCCTGGTAATACCACACAACTGAGAATCAGACTACTCCACGATCAGAGGAATTCTAATCACAGGTGATCCGAAGGACAATGATTGTTGGATGTAAGTAGGCCAAAGTATATGAGTCGCCAATGAGAAGTAACATGCCAGTTTCTTGAAAAGTCTAACGGATATCAGAAATACAGTTCAACTCTGCACAAAATAGTTACAGAATTTTAAAAGATCCAGAAGAACACTAGTGTATTGAGGGAGATTTTCTTTAGAGGACTTAATGTAAAGACATGAATAAAAAGTAACTAAGGATGAAAAAGTATAGGAAGGGGATTCTGTCTTTACCACAGAAAGAAGCCTCCACACTGAGGAAATGGTATATTGGGTATTTGAGGCTATTAATATAGAGGGGATGAAAGAAACCCACCACATTCCTAGGCTGAGAGACCTTAAACAAGTAGCTGCCACAAGATTATCTATTTGGGGAGTACTCAGTCCTTACTCAAAGGGATGGATTACAAATCACCATGTCCTGGATAGGGCAGACACAAGTCAAGAAAGTAAGAAAATTATGGTCTTGACTATATTTTATGCCTGACTTTCACCACCCCATAGAAGATGACCATATCTCAGTTGAGTTGATTGGGAGAAAAAAATCATTCACCTCTAAGCCCCCTATTTGGTTCTGCAACCTAAAGAAATAAAAAGAACATCTGTTAATGGAAGCACTGACTTACCCCGAAATTCTGAAGCAAAGATGGTGCAGTGTAAACACAGGGGATGGATTAAGTGCTGGGCTTGGTGTCAGGGAGACCAGAGTTAAAATCCAGCCTCAGACACTTCTTAGTCATCTGACCTTGGACAAAACTGCTTGTCTCCATTTCCTTAGCTATAAAATGGGGTACATAGCACCTGGCTGTAAGAATCAATTATGAGAATCAAATGAGATAATAACTGCAAAGCACTTAGAAGAGTGCCTGGGAAGCACTATATAAATGCTCATTTCTATTATTATTTGAGAAAAACTCTAGCCTATCACTTAAAAAAAAAAACATTAAAGGCAGTGAGGTGAGGCCTATGTAAAAGAGAAGATAAATGGTCAACTAAACAGGCTTAGCTATTTACCTAGATCAGTCATTTCATCAGTGTGAACTCAGTGAAAATCCAACGATTGGAGTCAAAGGAGGTGCCTCACAGGCACTATTTATGCCTTGGTCCTCACCTATGGACCTCAGTTTCCTCATCTATAAAATAAAGAGGGTTGGGCTTGATGACCTTTTAAGTCCTTTCCAGCTCCTTATCTACAATTTTATCAATGTTCTACCAATCAGCAACTTATGTTCAATTTAAGAATCTTTGATCATTTATAGAGGAACCCAGAAGTTAAGGGACTAGTCTATGATTACATAAGCTAATATGTGTGAAAGGTGATACTGTGCCCAGGCTTTTCTGACTCTAAAGCCCAGCTCTCCAACCATTAAGCCTGAACAGGTCCCAACAGTATTCTGAACAAAAAAATTTTCTCAAAAGAAAAAAATATGTAGACTATCAACAACCACGGAAAACAAATGCTCCAAATCACTAATAACAAATCAAAATAACTCTGCAATTTCATTTCACACTCAGAACTAGCAAAGGTGACAAGACAGGAAAAGTCAGTTTTGGAAAGGGAGTGGGAAAGATAGGCACACTAATGCACTGTTGTTGGAGCTGTGAATTGGCACAACCATTCTAGAAAGCAATTTGGAAATCTGCAAAGAAAGTGATAAAAATATCCAAACCCATTAGGCCAGGGATTTCATTCCTACTTATATAACCTCAAGGACATCAATGAAAAGAACAAAGGCCCTCTATACATGTAAATATTTATAGCAGAATTTTCTGTAGAGGCCAAGTACTAGAAACAAGTAGACAATAACTGAAGACTTTAGCAAATTATGGTAAAGGAACATAATTAAATATTACTGTGCTCTAAAAACTGATGATTAGGATGAACACATAGAAACACAGAAGACTTAAATGAATGGCATCAAGTGAAGTAAACAGAACCAGGAAAAAGTATGTATGAGGTAAATGGAAAACCAGCAACAATTAAAAT
The DNA here is from genome assembly GCF_027887165.1 of Monodelphis domestica. Lineage (NCBI taxonomy): Eukaryota > Metazoa > Chordata > Mammalia > Didelphimorphia > Didelphidae > Monodelphis > Monodelphis domestica. The sequence goes on along the minus strand of NC_077227.1, from coordinate 232,797,235 downwards.
TAAATTGGGCAAAATTATAATGACCAAATTTGGCCCCAAAGAGGTTAAAAAAGGAACTTCTCACTTGCTTCTTTGCAAAGAAAGGGAACTAAGGGAGGAGATCGCTGTAAAATGTCAGGCTTTTTCAATATTTTAGTTAGTTTTGCAGTATTTTTTTCTTCCTTTTTAAATCTTTGTGTTAGAGATTGTTCTCTGCAAGAAGATGAGAGCTACATTAGAAAATACAGGTGATCTAAAAACAAAAATTAGTGACTTAGAGGTAAAAGTTTAAATCAGAAAGAAAGTAAAGTGCACTTATCACAATAATCACCCAGCTGGGATTGAGGAGATCAAGGTTTTGGAATTCCATCTCTACCATTAACTCTGAGTATTACTGAGAACATATTTCTCTCTCTGGACCTTAGCATTCTCCTGTTAAATGAAGGCTTTGGACTAGCAGGTGTCTAAAATCCCTTACAGCTCTAAGTTCCTTTGAATCTATGAAGAAGAGAAAGTACATATATAATGAACTGGAGTTTAATTTTTTATTTCTCTTCCAAATGAAAGGGAATATTGGCCCAATTTATCTAAATAGAAAGTTTAATTCAAGAGTCATACACCTAATTCTTTGTGGCTAATGAGGAAGATGAAATCTTGGTGTAAGAATCAGAGCTACAAAAAAGTCTGAGATGAACTCTGGGAAGGATTTCTGTATAAATCCTTTGTACACATTTACCTCCTACTCAAAAACTTTTCATGACTCACCACTGTCTAAGACACAAGTCAAAATCCTTAGCCTGGCATTCAAGGCCATTTACCATCTACCACTAATTTTGCCAATCTCATTTCTCATAAATACTCTAAATGTAGATTCTTTGCCCCAGACAGTGACTCCCAAAACAAGATTGTACACATTCCCATTTCCCATTAAACTGTTCCCTCTCCCTGAAATTCTTTCTTCCTTCCTACTTCTCCAAGTCCTTCTCTCTTCTATCTCTTGCATGAATTCTTACCTGGTCCCTATAATCCTAACATACCCTCTTCTGAACTCTTCCTGAATTTGCTGTCTCCATTTGTCTTGACCTGTGCAGCCTTGGATTATCTTTTTATGTGCATTTCCTGTCTCCCTAACTGAAAAAGAAGCACCTTGAGGATAAGGAACTAAAATGTAGTCCTAGTTATCTAGCATGGGCCCTCAAAGAAGTAGAATCAACCCATAAAATATCAGTAGAAGGGTCCCAAAATTTCCATGGCTAGACATTTTTCAGACTGGGGCAGACATCAAAATGAACCCCTTATCTTGCAATCAATTCTCTGTTTATGAAAAGTAGAGGCTGAACCTAATGACCTTGCAAGGCCATTCCAGTCCATGTGGAGCCACTGACAGGAAGAGGTTATCACTGATGAACAGCTTCACTGCCCAGGCAACAATCAACAAACTCCATGGAGATAAAGACAACAGAAAGGCCATGAAACAGGCACAATATGGCAGGGAATGGAGGGAATGGGCGTGACAGGGAGATCTACAACTTAGAATCCAGGGCGTGACCAAAGCAAGGGTCGGAGCAAGAGATAGAACATAATAGACAAGTTTGAGTCTCAAAGTTCTCACCCCACCCCATCAAATACTGCTTGCAGGGAGGTCTGTGTTCTGGTTCCATCCCTGTTCCCTTCAGGGAAAGAAAGGGTAACCACCTACAATGTGGCACAGTGATCAGAGCCCTGGGTGGGGACTAAGGGAGACCAAAGTCGAAATTCTGTCTCCTACGCTTATTAGTCGTGGAATCCAGGACAAGTCACTTAACTCTCTGTCCTTTTGTGTAAAATAAGCCCCCCTCCCCAGCTCAATAACTTCTGGATCCCTTCCAGCTTTTAAATCTCCGATCCTATGATTCCATCCCAAGGGAATACAGTATAATGACAGGTGTGGAGAAGACGGAGCATGTAGTAAAGTCTCTCTCTATTATAACTGAAAAGTAGTATTGCTGAGGAACTGCTAGGATTTAAATAAGTTTCCTAGAAATGTTTCCTTAACATAAGGGAACACAAATCCATTGCACAGAATCTCTCTCAGGATTTACTTTACCTGGGAGCAACTACTTCTGTCTGATTCATCAAAAGCTCCAACCCTCCCCTCCAAAGGGGAAGCTGACTGATCTTAACACAAGGAGGCTAGCCGCTCTGACTATCATTACAAGAATCCTACATAATGCATTTAAACTAGTTTGGTCAGTTTATCCCTTTCCCAGCAAAGCAGGAAAGCCGCCACATCAGTAACTCCGTTGCTAAGGCAACTGCTTACTTTCCATATCAACCTCAAACTTGTTGCCATGGAAACGCGTATACAAGAAAAATTCTTCTCTCCAGCCAGGGACCAGATGGCAGCTAACTCGGGAAAGTCATGGGCTAAGGGGGGAAGTTTCTGCTAAATAGGATGTTCACTGTGGCACATTTCTGTCTCCCCATCAGCAAGGAGACTGAGCCCTTGACCATGCTTACAGGTTTAGCTTCCTTCACAAGAAGCAAAGGCTCCCACTTTGTTGAGGGATCCTCTGAAATCCTACCCTGCCAAATACTCAGTTATCCTTGAGACACCAATTCAATAACAGCCTCTTACCTCACACTCCTCACTGCTCTCTTTTATCAAATTACTCAATACCAGCTACACTCTATTCATCTATTCCAATCATCTGCTTTGGGCAATATAATTTACAGAAATAGATCAATTAATTGAAACATAGGTTTTTGGTTAATTGGGAGTTTAACCTCAAAAAGTCTTTTTTTTTTTTAAATTAACCTATGCTGAAAATCTTCCCAAAGCAAACTGGGCTACTTTCCCATTTCAAGAAAACACATCAGTGGAAGTTTACAGCTGGGGGGGCCGGGAACAGGACTGCGATTAATAGCCCAATAACAGCCTTGGGGAATAAGTAGTATACTTCTATTTTACAGATGAAGAGGAGGTTGTTAAGTCATTTGCCCTGATCAGAAGGTGGTTAAGTGGCAGAAATTGGGCTTTAACCCTAGTATTCTGACTCCAAATCTAATAATGCTCTTTTCATTATTACCAAAGAAAACAATGTTATCTCTGTCTTAAAGATTTAAGTTCTCAGAACACCAAATCTCAGGGAACAATAGCAACGTATAGACAGAAAAGATGGAAAAATTCCATGAGCAGGAAGAATTCCAAAAGCATTAGGGCTGGAAGTCTGGTTCTGTTCTATTTACTGACTGTCTCTGAAGTGACTACTTTGGGTTTCTTTTAGTTTTGATTTTTTTTTAAATTTCTACTCTACAATTCTATAAATTTCTACTCTAACTAGAAAATACAGGAAAAACTTTGGTTGCTCAAGTTCTTACACTGTGATATTAAATTATATTCTTCTTTGGTTCCCTTTTAAAGGCAGGACAAAGTAACTGATAGGACACTTCATGGACTTTAGTTAAATGCAAGAACATGCTGTTAACAAAGTAGTCTGTATTCATGAAGCTCCCAACAGCATACCAGGTGCTTAAATAAGGAAAATACAAAGTTTTTCTTCCTGGGATTACCTACATATGTATCCAGCTATTCAATCATTCTTAAAATAATTGTAGGGGATATGGGGGAGGATACACATCTCATCCCTCCAAATGCTATCTTCTTCCTTTCCTTCATCTTATCCTGTTTACTGGTGATCTTCTTCATCTCCCTCAACTAACCAATTTCTAACAATTAAAAAAAATACATTTCCATTTACTAGAATGCTTAGAGAATGGAAATCTTTTTTTTTCTTTCATTTTCTTGGCATGCCTTTACGGAATCAAATTTAGGTCCCTCAGCTGAGCATCCCAGGCCATCCACCAATCTCCATTATTTGCTTTCACCCCAAACATTTCTTCAACCTTGTCTCTCCTGACACCTTCACTGCATCCCCTCCATATTCCTCCAGCTATAAAGGAGCTTCCTTTGCTATCCAATATCCACTGTTCTCTTATTTCCTTTTTCCCTCTCCCTTTGTATATCCCAAACCTGACCATTACAGGGTTATAAAGCTGAAAGGGGTCTTGTAAGTCATTTAGTCCAAATCCTTCCTTTTATAGATCTTTAATAAATCAATGTCTTATGAAATGAAATATAGGTCAACAGGCAACAGAAATAATATTTGGACACCAAGTCTCTTGATTACAAAACCCAGGATCTCTCCATTAAATTCAGCTTCTTTAAGAACTCTTCCAGTAAGTCCAGAAGAGTAGAGAAGAAAGACCAGAGGATGGGCAAGTCACCTAACCCCAACTGCCTAATTAACCCTTACTGCTCTTCTGTATTAGAACAGATACTTACTGGAGTCTAAGACAAAAGGTAAGGGTTATTTAAAAAAAAAAAACAACACTATATACTTGAGAGGCAGCATGATGTGGTAGGTAGAATCAAGAAGAACTGAAAAGACTTCATATTCATTAATAAAGTACATTCAAGTTCTGTCTCTCACATAAATGGACTGTGTGACCCTGGGCAAACTACTTAACTTCTAACAGTCCCAGGAAACTCTTTTAGGATTATAAATTGCAAAGTTGTGCCAATTTGCATTGTTAAAGGGAATTCCTTACTTAGATTTCATTATATGGATAAAGTCACGGGTATGATTAATAGATACGGATATATAAAATTTACATTTATTAGCCACAACCCGTACATATACATGATTCCCTTGCTTTATAACCTTCTGGACTTACAATAGTTTATACACTATTATTTTAAAATAATTTCTGGTATCTAGTTTGTTTGTTTTTTAAATCTTGTCTGACCAATTAGTTTTGGCCTCAGGAATAGAGACTGGAGCTTCTAATTCTTTTGTATACTCTACATTCTGCAAAAAGGATTATAGATTTAGACCCAACACTTGAACTGAGATATCCTGACACCAACTCCAGTGCTCTATGCCCTAGACCACCTGTCCATTTCCAAGTTTTTTCATTAAACTCTCAAGATTCCCATAAATATGAAAGCTGGGGAATATCTACTAAGAAGATGCTTTTCACTGAAGTTGTGAATAGTACAACCATTTTCTGGAGAGCAATTTAGAATAACATAAAAAAGGGACTAAAAAGGCCATACTCTTTGACCAAGAGATTCCATTGGTAGGCTTATGAGAGTCTCCAAATACAACAACATGTTTACAGTGGCACTTTTTTGTGGCAGAAAAAAAACAACACAACTAAAAACAAAGTAGATGCTCATCAAATAGGAAATGGCTAAACAAATTGTGGCTCATGGATGTGATGGAATAGTATTACAATGTAAAAACAAAATGATGACTGATGGACATAGATGGACATCACACACACACACACACACAGATACACTAAAAAACTAAAAAAAGAAGGCTATAAAAGTTTAAAAAGCAAGCCTGTCTTAGAAGAGGAGATATGAAAAGATACTCCCAGCCCAACTCTGCAGAGCCGGAAAGTCCACAAGGGTTGTATAATGCACTTTTTTCAATATTTTTAATTTTTTTTTCAACATTTTTCAAAGTATGAAGAATTACGCTGATTTTTTAAAAATGTCTTTTTTAAAAGCAATTTTCCACATGGAATAACTCTCTGGGAGGAAGGGACAGGAGAGATAGTGGAAATTATGATACTATTAAAAAAAGATCAACAAAAATATAAAAATACAAAAAAAAATTTTGTTCATAATATCTAATGGTTAATATATAACACTATCTAAGGGCACTTTATTAAGTGTTTTACAAGTATTATCTCATAAGTTCCTTATAATAAAGTGGGGGAGGGGTGCTATTATTCTCTCCATTTTCCAGATGAGGAAACGGAGGCAAACAGGGGTTAAGTAACTTGCCCAGAGTCATATAGTTGGTTAAGTTTCTGAGATCAGATGTGAAATTAGGAAGTCAAGTTTTCCTGGTTCCAAGCCTGATTTTTTTTTTAAATCAAACCCTTAAATTCTGCCTTAGAATCAATGCTGTTTATTGGTTCCAAAACAGAAGAGCAATAAGGATAGGCAATGGGGGTTAAGTGACTTTCCCTGCTAGGAAGTCTGTCTGAGGCCACATTTGAACACTGGACCTCCCATCTCTGGGCCTGGCTTTCAACTCACTGGCCTGCTGATGTTCTTTTCAAAGCACCACCCAGCTGTTTTCTTGGATTCCTAAAACCTGAACATCTTTGAAATTATGACTCAGGCCAGAAATAGAAAGGATTTTGAGGTGAGAAGCAAAAGGACAACACATTTCATTTGGACTGAGGACTTGGGAATGAATACGACAAAGCCTGATAATCAGGGTCACAGAGGCAGGCAAACTACTACTAGATACTCTCCTTTTTGTCTTTTGGGGCTGCTCACACTGCAGGATTCCGCTAAGGAAAACCTGTTACTTGACATGGCCCAAACTCACCCCGGACCACCAATGACGTAGGAATAAAAACTTCCTGTGACTCTCTCTAGAACCCGCCATCATGCCCTAACATGGAACTCACCTCTGGGGACAAGGGAGAGAAGCTGGGAAAGATGACCAATTAACTCTTGATTTTAATACTAAGAAATAATAATAACAGGGGGCAGCTGGGTGGCTCGGTGGATAGAGAGCCAGGCTTAGAGATGGGAAGGTCCTGGGTTCAAATTTGACCTCAGACACTTCTAGCTGTGTGACCCTGGGCAAGTCATTTAACCCCCATTGCCTAGCCCTTACCACTCTTCTGTCTTGGAACCAATACACAGTATTGATTCCAAGATGGAATTTAAGGGTTTAAAAAAAATTTTTTTAATAATAATAATAACCTTGACATCAGATCAGCAGGGTACTGGTTATAGGGAGAACTAGGGATTTAAATTTTAAAATTTGGTTTTTTAATATAAAACAAATAATAAATTAATAAAATAAAAATAAATTAATAAAATAAAATAATAAAAAATAATAATTTAAAAAATGGTACCAAATAAGAACTGGGAAAATGTTTTTCAGGGGTGTCCAACTCTTTGGGGTTTTCTTAGCAAAGATACTGGAGAGGTTGCCATTTCCTTCTCCAGCTCACTTTCCAGAGAAGGAAATGGAGACAAACAGAGTTAGGTGACTTGCCCAGGGTCACACTGCTAGTATGTGTCTCGGGCCCCCTGAGTAATATCCCCGAATCTGGATCCAGAGCAATCCCCAGGTAGATCTTTGAAGGAGGCTTTTTCTCCAAGCTGAAGCTGGATATATCCTGGCAAGCTTTTGCTTGGTCTCAGAATGAAAAAAAGAAATCTAGGTGAAATCCATCTGTAATGGGAATCCCTTGATCACATCTCTGCTTGGAAAGCTCTGGCTCGCTACCTCACGAGCACACCCATGGCTTTTCAGACAGTTCTGAAGGTCTGAAACCTCTCCCTTTGGCTGCCACCTGTTGCTGCTGCTGCTCCGGGTCATCGCTCCTCAGGTGTGCCGGTCCTGATGAGTGGGGAGGTGTACATCCCAGGAAAAGGGAGGCAAGAGCCAAGGCAGGAAAAGCAAAGTACAAAAGAAACCTAAAGGTTGAGCAAAGCCCCCACCAAGTCAGAAGTGAGGAAGCGAACAAAGGGAGGACCCAGATCCCGGAGGGCAGAGCAGGCGGGACAACCAAAGTCCATCCAAACAAGCTCTCTGGGAGAAGCATCTCAAGGAGGCTGGTCACGGGCCTAGACAGGAGTTCCCAATCCCCAGGAGGAATCCCCACTACAGAGGCTGCTGGGGGCCTCCGTCTAGGCTTTTGTTCTCTATTCACCCAGTCAAAACCAGGCCTCGCTGGGTCTAATCCAGAAGGAAAGCCTCACAGGAGATTAGTAAAAAACTCCAGGGCAAATGAGAAGCAAACGTTTCTGGCACAGGCAGGTTCCTGATAGCATGTTAGAGGGCCTCAGCTGATGGGATTTTTATTAGAAGGATCTCCCTCGATACTCAAAAAAATCCCATGAGACCAGCAGTGCAAAAGGAAGAGAAGAGAACCCTCCTAACTGAATGTCTTATCATCAAGTGGCATCTGGAAAATGATCCCCATGTTCTAGATGGGGAAAGAGGCTCAGAGAAGTTTTGATTTGACTGAGGCTCAACCAGGAAGCTGTCAAGGCAGGTCTGACTGCAAGTCCCGAAGACCATACAGTCAGGAAAGAGAGAAGTTCTATAAACGTGATCATATTTTTATCCAACTTGCAATTGCTATGGGGGGGAAAGAGGGGGTTAAGTCTCTAGATCCAGAGAGCATGCATTCATAGGGCATTTTCCCACTAAAATCAATCTTTCCTCCCCCCACAAAAATTACACCAATGAATCTGTGACAAGTTTGGGGGAGAAGAACCTCCCAAAGATGTTATTGCATTTTATCAGGAGGCAGAGATTAAAAGCTATTATCATTTCATATTTTTCAGCATATGGGGGTGCTATCACATAACGGACAAACTCATCTGCCAAGCCATTTTTAAAAAGAAAAACTGCCCATAGACAAAGGGATACAAGACTTTGAAAGTAACTGTGGACACCTTGAGGGGCTAAAGGGGGAAGAGAAGGAACCTCTGTGTGATCAGTCAGGAGAAATGAGAAAGAGAAAGACTTGGGAACCTAACGTACAGTCTAGCAACACTCAGCATTCTGGGTCAAGTTTAAGATTGTCTTTAGCATCTATAAACAACAGGATTTTGCCACATCAGAGGAAAACTCTCTCTCTCTCTCTCTCTCTCTCTCTCTCTCTCTCTCTCTCTCTCTCACACACACACACACACACACACACACACACACACACACACACACTTCCATCCCAAAAACTTTTCAGAGGTAAATGAAGACATCGTTGTGCCTAAACTTTTATTTTTACCAACAAAAAGACAGAATTTGAAGTCATTTCCCCAGTGGCAATGCTGAGACAAAAACCCAGAACTAGTAAAATTTCCATTCTGCTTTGCTTTCTACCGGATCCCAAAGTCTCCTCCACACCTCAAAACGCAGAGTTCTTAACCTTTTAGTGTCATAGACCTCATTGGCAATCCATGGACATCTAAGAACAAAAATTTTTAATGCACAAAATAAAACACCTAAGATTATTTATAAGGGAAATCAATTATGTTGAAATAAAGGTGCAATTTCCCCTCCTCATAGCCCCCCTCAAGTCCAGTCAAAACCCCTTAAGGGTATTCTGGGTTAAGAACCGCTGCCCTACAGCCAGTACAAATGCTTTTCAAACTCTCAAAAGACACAGCTTTCCAGTCAGGTTCCAAATAATCCACAAGACAGACTTATTGTTTATAAACATCATGTATTTTGAATAGCATTCTGTTTAAAAATAGAAGGAGTGAATGACGAACAGGAGAGTGTAGGCTCGGGCCTTATGATCTGGGCTATAAAAGCATGATTGGTTTTTATTTCTCATTTGGAAGTACTAATAGATTCAGAGAACGTTTAAGCCAGAAAGATGCTTAGAGAGATCAGCAAGCCAAAGAACCTCCTTGTTAAGGTCACAGATAGTAACAAGGAATGGGGTTAAAACCTCTATCTCCTGGGTCCATGGACAGAGCCAGGGATCCATGTGAATCACACAATGGCAAGAGCCTTCAAATTTTTAATATATAGAACTGTGCGGCAAAGATATCTTATAAAAAGGAAAAAGCAGAAGTTTCTAAACCTCTCAGATCAATACAAATACATAATTAAGTTTTTGTAGAGGACTAAATCAATGCATTGATGGACAAAGATATATGTCAGGAGGAGCTGGTTTCAAAACTGACCTTAGACACATCCAAGTAGTGTGACCTTGGGCAAGTCATTTGACCCCAAATGCCTAGCCCTTATTGCTCTTCTGCCTTGAAACCAATAATTAGAACTAAAACTAAAACAGTAGGGCTTAAAATCAGTAAAGGCTTTATGTGTCCAGGCTACAAAGCACTAAAATCCCAATTTAAAACCTAGCTATAAGCTTTGTTGTAAACAAATAAAAAGGGGGGTGGGAGGGCGCACACACAGAAATAACTAAAAGGTCCTTAAGACAGCACTGAAGGTTCCCGTTCAATGTATGAGGCACATATACAAGGCTGCATTTCCTGACTTCTAATAAACATTTCAAATTCTATCCCAATGCCAAATTTTAGGACTGTGTGAGGAAGATGGGCAAGAATCTTTAGTCCCCAAACTATGGGTCACAGATCTGCTTTTTCTACACTACCCCTCATTGAAATTCTATACTACTGAGAATGATCCTTAACAGGCCCCAACGTAAGAAAGAAAATAAAACAAAAAGTGGAAAGCCAAGAATTTCTAGGGAATTAATGGGGAAAAAAAAGTGAAGGAAAGAGGCCTAGCCATATCGCATCTCAAACTATATTTTAAAGTGGTCATCATCAAAACAATCTGGTATTGACTTAGAAATTGAGTAGGAGATCAATGGAATGGATTATGTACTCAATACAGAGAAGTAAACAACCACAGTAACTCAGTATTCAATAAATCCAAAGATCTAAGATTTGGCGGGAAGAAACCATTCCTGACAAAAACTGCCAGGAAAAATAGAACAGTATGGCAGAAACAAGGTATAGACCAACATATCATACCATATACCAAGTTAAAGTCAAAATGGATCCTTGAACTAATAAAGGGTGACATCATAAACAAATTAGGGGAATACAGAAAAGTGCATCTGTCAGGCCCATGGATGTGGGAAGAATTTATAACCCAACAAGACATGGCGATTATAACAAAATATGGAATGGATAATTTTTATTACATTTTAAAAATTTCTACACAAACCAAACCAATGCTACCTATATTAGAAGGTATTTAGCAAGTATTTCTGACAAAGGCTTAATCTCTCACATATATAGAAAACTGATTCAAATTTACAGGACTAAAAAGCACTACCCAATTAACAAATGGTCAAAAGATAAAAATAGATAGTTCTTAGAGGAAGAAATCAAAACTATAATCAAATCTATAATCATAAGAAAAACTGCTCCAAATCACTATTATTAGAGAAATGCTCATTGAAACAACTCTGAGATACAACCTCACATCAATCAGATTGGTTGACATGATCAAAAATAAAAACTATAAAAACTAGAGGAGATGTGAGAAAATTGAAATACGTAATACGCTATTAATTAGAGCTGTGAACTGATACAACCATTCTGGAAAACAATATAAAACCACTCATAAAACTACTGCATACCCATTGACCCAGCAATAATGCTACTGGGTCTGTATGCCAAAGAGATAAAAAAATAAAAGGAAAGGATGGAGATTTGGCTTGGTCTTGATCCTCAATCCTTTTTTAACTATCAGTACAAAAATAGTTTTAGCAACCCTCTTTGTAGTGGCAAAGAATTGGAAACTGAGGAAGTATCCATCAATAGGGGGTTGATCAAACAAATTGTGGTATATGGTTGTAAATGACAAACAGGATGAGTTCAGAAAAACGTCAAAAGGCTTACATGAACTGATACAAAGTGGAGTGAGCAGAACCAGAAAAGTATATACAGTAACAGAAATATTATATGACGATCAATTGTAAAGGACTAAACTATTATCAGCAAAATAAGTCTCCAAGATAACCACAAGGGACCCATGAAGAAAAGTGCTATATATATTCACAGCCAACGAAGGAACTGTTAAAGAGTCTGACTGCAGATCAAAGCATGCCATCTTCCACTTTATCTTCTTCATGGTTTTTATTTTTTAATTATATGGGTGAAACACATCTGTCACCGCATGAGCAATATGGAAATATGTATTGTTTAATAGCACTGATATAACCTAGATCAGACTATTTACTTCAGGGGAGGGGGATTTTAATCATATAATGTCAGCAAATAATTGTCCAAAATTGTTTCTATACCTAATTTTTTGTTAAAACCCAATAACATCAATAAAAATTTTAAAAAGAAATAAAAATGAGAAACGCATCCTCCAAGCCTTTGCTTCCCATGGCATCATATGGACCACAGACACCTAAATTAAAAAGCTTCCTGGAAGCCCATCAAAAAACATGTCAATACAGGCTAGAATGGATAAGAAAGGAGGCCTGTGAAAGATGAATCTTTTCAAGTCTTTAAAACAAATACTTGTTCACTGGTAGGTATCTGAACTTGTTCTGAAAAGGGCACCAAGGTAAATATGACTGAAAAATGGGGGGAGGCTTGGAGAAAAGAAGGAAGTTCAGTTTCTCCCAGCATGGGGTGCAGATTGATATACCACCAACTAGGAATTGCTTTCAATTCCCAAAGCTAATAAATAATCCTCCAAAATCTTATGCTTTGGAATTCATCTTGTTTCCAGTTTCAGAATGGGTCACTTATTTTTATGCACATGTACAATATGTCAAACATGTGGACACATACATGCAAGAACATTTCTCAACAGGCTGAAAATCTTGGTGAAAGTTGCTCTATTAATAATGTTTGTCTTTTTTTTTAAATGGAGGTGAGATTTCTTCTTAGTGGTTCTGCTTGTAGAAGGGTTGTAACTTTTTCTTTTTCCAAGGAACCTGCCTTTAAACAATCCCAAGGATGAGTGTGTTGGTGCTTAAAATGAGTAAGGCCCTTCCTTTGCTAAGGAGGACCATCCTTAAACCTCAGTACTGGAGTCAACCACTGCCCAACCTTCAGGCCTCCAAATGCCACAGAGGCTCAGAGGAAAAGAAATACAGAAGAATGGTATGAGAGACCTAGGACAGCAAAGAGACGGAGCCAAAGCTCAATCCTCAAAAACTGAAGCTTACTAGAGGGATGGGGCATGTCTCTCCTCTAGCACCATTTGTCCCAGGCAGTACAGATCCAGTCATTAAGTTTATATTAAAACCAGGAATTATAAGAGGACAGCTAGGTTGCCCAGTGGATAGTACCAGGCCCTGGGGTCAAGAAGACCTGAATTCAAAATCAGCTTCAGACACTTACTAGCTATGTGGCCCTGAGCAAGTCACTTAACCATGTTTGCTTCTGTTTCCTCAGGTGCAGAATGAGCTGGTGAAGGAAATGGAAAATCACTCCAGTACCTTTGCCAAAAAAACCTCAAATGGGGTCATAAAGAGTTGGAAATGACTGAACGACAACAAAAAAACAAAGAACTCCAGGAAGAAAGGGAGAGAATCACTAATGAATTTGACCTCTTTGGCCAACAAGATCAAAGGCTTATAATAAGCTTGGTCCCTCCATGTTCAAATCTTCCTCTTCCTCTCTCCTGATCGGTTTTTCAAAGTCTCTGGGTGAACTGGATTTTCAGAAAGAGTAAATCCAAGAAGCACATGGAAAACCACTGCTCTTTCCATTTCCCCATGAAGTTTGATTCCACTCAGGACATGAGTAGTTTCCACAGCCTCCTGATTCTATTTTGAAACAGAACTCTCTCTCAAGGTATAAGTTAAGGTCTGAATTCCACAGAGCAGCTGACCCAACACAATACCTACCCTGAGATCAAACCGAAACTTCAAAAAAAACTCAAAGAATTATGGCGGGGAGGGGTGAGAACGGGTGGTATATTTATTATCCCTGAGAGCCCACATAAATGATGGAAAAAAAACAACAAAAAATAACTCCTCTCTGTACAACTTCAAAACAAAGTACAAAAATACCAAGTCAGTTGTGGATTTGCCTAGAATCCAGCCCTAAACCTTCTAGGAGTTTCATACAAAGTAATCAGATATGATCAACCATTTATTATACAAGCAGTTAAAGAAAAGTAATCCATGTAGTTCCCTGTCTATTTTCGGTTTTCTATCAGAGGGGGACTCTGAAAATATCCTGTATAATATTAAGGTAGCGCCTCTTTTCTCCAGGTTAATAAGGCAGAAGAGATACAGAGATGCATCTCTCTTCTATATGTACCTTTTCGGTGATCAGTTTGCTTAGGCACAAGCAAACTTCAGGAATTAGTGCCTGCAAATAGAACCTTTCTTGGACTCTAAAACCCAACGATTTCTAACACAAACTGAAATTTTAGGGGAAGGGTCAAGCCTGGAAACTAAGAATGACATTTCTGTCATTCAGTTAACGATGGTGCAGAAACACTACAACAAGCAGGTAGTCTCAGCAACAATATCTAAAAACCGTGTTATATTAAATATGCATAAGGATGCCAGCTTTGGGGAGCAAAGTTTGGAAGAATTCTTTCAGATGTCTAGACAACGAATTAAATAAAGTCATAATCGGCCATCCTAAAGACTCTGCTGGTTTTTTCAGCACAATGAACTTATACTCCCTTAAAAGGAGATCTTCAAAGGATGGCTTTTCCCCCCCTTTAGCAGAGAAGATTAAAACAAAATTAGCAGAGGCAACAGAATTATACGCATCATTTCCAGACCCTGAAAGGCTTACCTGGCTTCGGTCTTTATCCACTTTCTTAAAACATTTATTCAATGACAAATTATGTCTCACTGAGTTTTTCCACCCCGTGGGTGCATTTGCAAAATATGGAAAGTGTTCCAAGATCCAGTTGTATATATCCTTTACTGGCAGTCGCTTGGTTGGAGAGTCTTCAATGGCCATAAATATGAGGCAGCTAAAAGAATAAGGAGGTTTACAGTTGGGGTTCTGCCTGGCATCATAGGGCATGTCAGAGTGAGCGGGAGAGGGGGGGGTGTCATCATCGATGTCCTGAACAGGGCTGACACTCCTGAGGACCGAATCCCCGAAGCTCTTTAACAAGTTCTTACTCTCATGCAACCAGTTCAAGTTGGTGAGCTCTTCATCTTCCATGGCCCCCTTTTCTAATCGGATGGCAGGCAAGGCAAAGTCGAGGTCATCGTCATCGTGAAGGGACTTGGACAAATCACTACTTCTGTAACACTGGCTCAGGCCACTGGAAACACTAATTCCTGAGCCCTCTGGCTTCTTACTGGGAGGCATGACTGGACCCATTTAGGTGGAGGCTCCTGGCAAAGTAAATTTGAGAGAAAATATTAGCTGGTAAATCCTTAAAAGAAAGTATATGACGCTTCCTTCCTACCTCTCTTTTCCCTCACCTCCATCCACACATTCCCCTACATGGTCACATATCTTTATGCATTGTTCACATTATTCTACACATGAAAAAGCTAATAAATGAAATCCTTTACAATCCAAATGAAATACTGATTTTAAACAGGATAATAACAATAACAATGACGTGGGAAATAGTGGAATACTTGTGATACTACGTCACAAGACATTAACCATGAATGATGAGGTACAAATAAAACAAAAAAAGGAGAAACTTCACTCATATCAAGGACGGATCCGTTCCTGGTTCTCTACTGAAATTGACGTGACCTTCCCACTGTTCCCCATCTCCATAAGTCATGTTTAATGCCACAGTTTCACCATCTTCAAGAGATGACAAGATGGAGCAACAGTCTGTGTTTCTATTGCATCTTAAAGAGTTTAAGATTAGGGGGAGAGCTGGGTAGCTCAGTGGATGGAGAGGCAGGCCTAGAGATGGGAGGTCCTAGGTTCAATTCTGGCCTCAGACACTTCTCAGCTGTGTGACCCTGGGCAAGTCACTTAACCCCCATTGCCTAGCCCTTACTACTCTTCTGTCTTGTAGCCAATACACAGTATTGACTCCAACAGGGAAGGTAAGGGTTTAAAAAAAAGAAAAGAGGTTAAGATGCAATTTCCTCATGACCTTGTGAGGGAGGAAGTAAAGTATTCTCATCTTCATTTTACAGATGAGAAAACTGAGGTGAAAGTGACTTGCCTAATGACCATAACTGTCCAAATTGGGGCTAAAATTCACAGGTCCTACAAATAAGTCAAAGAGGGCTGCTTTCTTGTATTTCCTTGATATCAGTACTTACGTGCAGCCAGGTTTCCCTGAATCCAACAATAAATATTGTTGAGGATGCAAAAGTGTTTAAATGTATTATACATTATATACACATCTCTGGGCTTTAAAATATTTGTTTATGTTTAAATATATACATAGGCGTATATATAATATTGGTGACTCAGTAGATAGAGGGCCAGCCTTGGAGTTAAGAGAACTCCAGAGTTCAAATACAGCCTCAGATACTTTACTGGCTGTATGACCCTGGGCATATCACTTCACAATTTGCCCAATTTTCCTTCTCTGTAAAATTAGCTGGAGAAGGAAATGGCAAAGTACTCCAGTATCTTTGCCAAGAAAAATCCAAATGAAATCACAAAGACTTAGACAGGGCTGAAAAACTACTGAACAACAACATATAAGACACACATATATAAATATATGTGTGTGAGTCTTTATATTTATATTTATGGATACATGTGTGTACATAGTACGTATACACACTCACACACACACAGAGCTTAAAGCCAGTTGTTTCAGATTAAGTTCAGCTGTTCTCATTTTGAGTACATCCTGACTGCATTGTGATTAAACTGTATTGTCAGGAGGCCACATCCATTTTAGTGTTTTCTTGGATTTCTCTCCCTCTTTCCCCAGCATCTCTCCCATTCACAAGTAACAAGATCTGCAATTTTAAGCAGAGCTGTATCGGTATAGTCTGAAAAAAAGTGAAGAAGAACCCTGCATATCTGGACTGAAACAAGAAATCAGCTTATTTTAAAAGGCAGTAACTTTTGAGTATTCAAAAAGGGCATTCAAGAGCCCATGGGTTAATGTTAGAAGCACTGAGAAGGGGAGGGATGAGAAGGGTTACTAAAGGCTCTAGAAGCTAGGAAGGCTGCTACATGTATTGCTACACAATTATATTTCCCTACTTTTATCAGTGACCTAGAACAAGAAGCATATAATAAAATAGCAACTAAGAAAGTCAATGAAAGAGTGCCAACAGCCCTCAAAAGAATGACCTAGGCAGATAGGAAGTTTGGTTAACCATCTAAAATCCAACACAAGTTTTGAAACATAGCAGAAATTATGCAAAAGGGTAATTTGGATGCCTCTTGTTTTACAGCTGAAAAACAGTTTGGTTTGATGGTTGTTTTTGGTTTGTTGTTTAAAGGGGAGGGAAATTTTGGAAAGGAGCTAAGACACACAAAATGTCAAGACCTATCAAAAGAACCATTAAGACTGTCTGAAAGCCCTGACACCCTACTTAAGGGATCACAGGATTTGGATCTGAGAGGGACCTTAGCAGCCTTCTTGTTTTATAAATGAGGAAATCCAGAGAGGGGGAGGGACTTCCTAGAGGTCAAATTTAACAAGTAAATAAACAGCAGAGTCAGGATTCAAACCAAGGTCCTTTGACTCCCCATCTCAACCAAAGAATCTCTCACTGTGGCAATATGCATTGAACAAATCTTTACTGATTTTTCAAAGATAAAAGGGATCTTTTCCTCCTCTCAACACTTGGCATTCCTCCTATTGGCTTACTATAGCCTTTTTTTTTTTAATTAAACACTTACCTTCTGTCTTAAAAAGCATTATTAAGCAAGGAACAAGATTGATAAGGGCTAGACAACTGGGGTTAAGTAATTCACCCAGGCTCACACAGCTAGGTCTGAGGTCAAATTTGAACCCATAACCCTCCTGTTTCCAGACCTGGCACTCAATCCACTTAAATGCACTATGGACGTACTATATTCTAATTTGTATCGAAAATTATCTATAAACAATCCCTCTCTACTAGCTCCTTGAGGGTAAGGGCCCAGATTTCTTTTATATCTGTATCTCTTCCAGCATACTAGTTCATTGATTTCACTGGGGGGGGGGGAGGGGTTCCCTCAATGAGGAAAGGTTTTTTGATGAAACTGAGTCCACACTTTTCTTCAACTACAATCTCAGAGCTGCCTAAAACAATGTGCATTTCTGTTATTTGACTAAGGTCATACATAAAACTTGAGGTGCTTAATAAATGCTTCATACTAATACTAATACAATGGAATTGCCCACCTGCTCCCCTCCCCACATATATGCTCATTAATTCACACAGGAAAAAGGAATTAAGTATACCTATAATGTATCAGGACTGTGCTGCGCACTTCACAAGTATCTCATTTGCTCTTTACAACAACTCTGAGATAGGCGCTATTATTATTATTCCCTTTTACAGTTGAGGAAACTGAGGCACAGAAGTTCAGTGATTTGACCAGGGCCATATGGCTAGTAAGTATATGAGACCAATTTGAACCCTAGCCTTCCTGACTCCAAACCCATCTTTCTATCCAACGCACTATCTAGATGCCTCTACACAGCTGGGCTTAATAACCATTATTTTGAATGAAGGAAGTAAAAAAGTAGCCCTAAGAGTACCTTTTCTCCTCTAAAAGGTTGAATCAACTTTTTGAATCGAGCTTTCAAACTACTACTTTTTATCAGTGTGATTTTGGGCAAGTCTTTCCCTCTTTAGAGCTGTTTTCTCATCTGTTAAAATGAGGACAGGGGAAGAAAAGATGGTACGTGAAATGATCCCTCCAGTCCCTTGCTTGCAATTCCAAAAGGATAAGAAGGCTGTGAGTATAATCTGTTAATTTTAAAGGAAATGCAGAACACTAGTGTGAAGTTTCCCTGAAGCAGGAAACAAGAATGAAATTTTGTCTACAAGGTATATTTTATTCCTGCCAAACAGGAGCAACAACAGTGGGCAAAGGGGAGGAGTTTTACTATAACCTGAAAACTGTTTTCTTTATAATTAGATCAAATCTGGGCTTCTTTGTCAAAGGTCTGAAAGTTCACATCAAATATCTTCATTTCTGGTGAACAAATAGAACTTCCTACTCCTCAAAGGGGAACAAGCTAGACCAACTCTTCAAGCTTAAGTCAACTTGAGCTCTAAATGAAAGTTTTATGTCTCATGAGCTTCTAAACAGGAAAATTATATCATGGCTGACAGTAAAGTAATTTAATTGCACTGTTGCTATGACAACATGCTGCTCTCTTTCTGTTTAATTTGCTTATTTGTCAGTAGCTTCCCAAAGGAATGAACAAGCTATTCTCCATGTTTTCTTTTGTTTTAAACAAACATTTTCGGAGGCCAGCAATAATAGTTTCTTTCATTAAATGATACTTCAAAAATAAGTTTAGAAAAATAAAGAGTAAGGGAGTAAGGTCCAATAACCTTCTTTCATTTCTTTGTTTTGCCTCTATTCCGAGAGAGCCTTCCATTTAGCTGCCCCCCCCCAACTACATACCTACAAATCATATATTTTACAGCAAGAGTGTGCAAAGGCTCTTGACCTCTAAGTTTGGTTTAAAACACATTTTCTAGAAACCACAGCTGAATATTTTTCCATTATTCTGTTCTAACTGCAGCACTAGCCAAATCTTTTACCCTCCCTAGTGGGGGGGGGGGGAGAGAAGAGTATGCAGTTAAACAAACATTTTTTAATCTGCTGCCAATTAGGCAGCAGATATTGTCAATAGTTATTCAGTGGTGACCCCCTTACAACTTTTCTTTTTAGAATTAGTTACATTACCCCAACACAGTTTTTTTATGCTTTGCTGCGTTTTTTTAAAGAGATAAACTGCTTTAGAAAAGCTTGTTTCTTGCCCACTTCTAAAAATTCTCCACCATAACTAGCAGACGCATTAATGTTAAGGCCTCAACAGATGTTCACTATGGGATTGGGGGTGGGGGGGGAATAGAAATTTCAATAGCGAAGCTAAAGGAGTCAGAGAGTTTGTGGGGCCGGGGGCAACTCCATCCTCTCCCCGCCGCACCCCCCCCCCCGGTTCTGCGCGCGCACACCCTGGGCTCCCTTCTACTGTACTTGTCAAAAACATTTGAAGGGGAACAGCGAAGGCAGCGATTGGCTAAGCTTGGAGTCAATCAGCGGCGTTGCTAGGAGACGGGGAAACTGCTCTTATTCCCCACACACAGGGCAGTTGGGAGCTCACATACCTTCACTGCTGGTCAGATGTCATAAACGTTTTATTGGCCTTACGGGTTGCATGTCATAAAAATAAATACAGCCCCCAACTTATCATGCAACCAAGAAACCATGATAGAGAAGGGGAGATGTGGGCCTGGGTGGTGGGTAAGGTTTCAGGAGACTTACTCCCCTTTCTACCCCTTGCCAAGGCTGGACAGCTTCAAAAAAAAATCTTTGTTAGGCACATCTCTTGTTATCTTAAGAACCGTTTCGTCCACTCACTCTTGGGGACCCCCCCAAGTCCCAGTCTTAATGACTAAGACCTCGGTCCTCCTCACACAAAACCAACTCTTGTCTGTTTGTGAAGGGGTCGCTTTCTTTTTCTTTTCTCTTTTTTTTCTTTCGGAAATCGAAGCAATAGGAAAACATCCTGTACGTCGGGTCAGGAAACTCTCTAGACCAACCAACTTAGCTCCGCCGGGGTTCTCTTCCTCTGCCCACTTGGGCCAACCCCGCCGCATTCCGTACCTCAGAGCAAACATGCCTCCCCACCCCACCCAGATACCCAGCTGCAGAGGGGTGAGGACCACCTTCATAAATTAAAACAGACGAGTAGGTCTCCACCAATTCCCGGCCCATCCTGCTGGGCCCCAGCCTCACTTTTCTCCCATCCTCTCCCGATCCACCACCCACCCGGAATACACTAGGAAGCCTGCAAAAGCTCGAAATAAACTTACCTGGCTCCAGCCGGGGACAGGGGCAGGGTGGGGTGGGGAAGGGGATGGGGGGTGGAGGGTGGGATTAGATTCCACCGCTGCCCTTGGGCGTGAGGTTACAAACTTTCATCTGATGGAGGTGCACATCGCTTCCTCTCCAGGCTAACAATGTGCAGCAGGCAGTAGCGAGGGAGGAGGTGGTCGTGGGGAACAGAAGCGGGAAGAGGAGGAGGAGGAAGGGGAGAGAAGGGTAAGGGAGAGACATGGGACCTGCTGCAGTCGGCCTCTTTTCTTTCCTCTCCCCCCGCCCCCTCCCCGGCCCGTCCGACCTCCCCACTCGAGATCGGCAGCGTTTGGGGGCCGGGGCTAGCAGAAGAGCGATAAATTGTTTCCACTGCAAACAAAAAAAGGCGACACATGACCAGGAAAGAGGAGGGGGGAAGAAAGGGGAGGGGAGGGGAGGGGAAAGCAGGAGGGGGGAGGGAGCCGGAGAGAGAGAAAACGTGGGCTGGGCTGCCGGCAGGCAGCCGCGACTAGAGCTGCAGTGAGACTAGCAGAGAGGAGCACCGAGCTTCTCTGCTCCCGTCTGGAGATGTAGGGGCGGCGAAATGGGAAGGGGAGGGCAGGAGGCTGTCCAGTGGAAGAGAGAGGCTGTCACCCTCCGGCCCCAATCCTCTCCTTCCCTGGCCACCTCAGCTCCAGGTCCTAGCCCAGTTCCACTGTGGGATCACACACAGGAGATTTCCCCAGCCGGCTCCGGCTCCTCTTCTCTCGCACTTCTCTCCATGCCCCTTGGGCTATCGGGGATGGGGGCCTGAAAAGGGGGTGACTGGGCTCCTGAAGAGCCACTGAACACTTTACCTTTCTGCTGCTTGGGGGGGGGGGTCGAAGGGGGGGGTCTCGGAAAGAAAAGAGAAACCTATTCTGACCCGCCAACGGTCCTAAAAGCTCCCTTACACCACCACCATCCCCCCCACCCCACCCCCGAGGTACAAGCACGCGAGTTAAGGGGGCTTCCCTGTGATGACTAGACCCTGCAGAAGTTTGTGTCCTTGTTTCTCTTTGGAACAGCTGCTGAGGGGGTGCCAAGAAGCCCCAAATCAGAGGCAGAGCAATGCCCCCTTTTAATTCGGGTGCCACCTCCATTCTCTGGAGGCTACCTAAGCTCCAACGTGTCACCCAGTCGGGTTTTACTCAAACCTCTTGCCATACATGGTACAAAGTAAAAATAAAAAAAAAAAGAAAAAGGAATTGCGATGCGGTCGAATCTTGGGTGCAGAAAAAAATATTCCATTCCTCCCAAACTACAAATTCCTATCATAACTCCCAAAGCCTTTCCAATTTTCCCCCCTCTCCCCAGGAGAAAAGTCTTAGCTAAAATTACACTTTTCCTTCTTACTTATCTCGCAGTAGAAAGGTAGACGGCAGCCAGAGACGGAATTAAAGAAAAACAATGTCCGTTTTAAAGCAAACCGCGGGTTTTTAAAGGCACACCGAAGGGGAGGCGGTAATTGTTTATTTTCCACACTCCGGCAGACTTCTAGGCCATCCGCTAAAACAAATCTTATCTCTCAGCCCCAACTAAGAGGTTCGCACAAACCCAATTACCAATTCATGGTCCCACCCACACAAATGAGCACCAGCCCCAGAGCAGTGTCTCCGCAGTCAACAGAGAATTTGCCACCCACTGCTAAGACCCAACTGGTTTCCCTAACCGTCCCACCCCACCCCCATCTTTTGATAGGATGATAGCTTCGGCCAACAAGATACCCTAGTGATTTTTTTTTTTAAATCAAAGGGGGAAAAAACTAGCCATTGCACAAACAGGTAATTGATTCAAAGTTCGTCGAGTCTTTTATGAGTAAAGGTTCCGTCCCCACCCCTGTGAACCAGCAGAAGTTTCTGAAGGATCAGACAGCAGAAACAATGTAGTGTGGCACAGAGTAAGCTCCTAACTGCTGGTTGACTGGCTGGCCGATGGAAGGGCGGGGGGGGGGGGGGCTAGGACCAAAGAGAGAAGAAAGCAGAGGGGTGTGGTAGAAAAAGCCCGGGAGGGTGGGGGGGTCTCCAGTCATGCATTCCATGGCCCCACCTCATGTGACCTTGGGCAAGTCTACTGGATAATTCTAAGTCTCAGTTTCCTTCACAGTAAATTGAATTACTAAATAAACCCTTTTTTAAGTTACCCAACCCCGTGGACCCTAAGAAAACGTTGAGCCTGTTTACGTATGTTCTGTTTGGGATCGAGATTTAGCCAAGTTGGATGAAGTACGAGATATGGCCTTACTTGCTTTTAGATTATTTTTTCATTCCTGAAAAGAAGGAAACCAGCCTGGAAAATTCTTAACACTAGGCCAGTTCCTTCTCACAGGGGAATAAAGAATCCAATACCATTCATCAGACTCACAAGATGGTGAAGTATCTTCTATATGATGCCCTCACCCTGATTGCAAACCAAAGGGGCACAGATGCCAATAGGAAGACAAAGTCCATTCAAATGATCAGTAGGTTTTTTTGTTTGTTTGTTTTCTGAGAAAAAAAAAAAACAAACAAAAAAACTAGTGGTGGTAGTAAAGGAGGGAAGGGAAGAGACTGTGACACTCATCTCAACTTCAATATAAAAATTCTGGTATTCTCAGGACCTGAGCAACCAGAAGAATAAGGGCAGCAAACAAACAGCCCCTTTTCCAGTTCTAATCTTTCAAATCTTTTCAGAAGAGTTCCTTAAATGCTTTTAGAGTCTATCTGCAGCCCTTCCTTTCCATGTGACCCTTAGTCCCCAAGCTATGGACCGGCTCACTCATACCAGAATTTCACATCCTTTTAAATATTCAAAAGATCAGTGATTTCATCAATGTGGGTATTCCCTCTACCAGAGGCAAGTCATAACCCCAAGAAGGTCTTTATGAATTGATGTGTGTGGTTATTCTTATAATAAGTCTCTCAGTAGTTGCTTAGGGTTGTCAACTTGAAATTTGGAGACCCCAAGTTCGCCCTGGGCCCAAGAGAATTAGCCCAGAGGGAGTTCTCAGACACACCAGTTTCAGACTGAACAATAGACCCTAAGGGAGACTTAAATCAAATGTTAAGTACCCTTTTGTCTTAGTAGTTTCTCCCAAAGTATCAAAGTCCTCTCACCCTTCCTTTTATATCCATTATAAAGCAGCAGATCATCCAGTCTAGGACTTCCCATTTCTTGTAGCCATGGTAATGTCAATCAATCATACTTCCCTGTCCTTAGTTCCCCAAATGGTATATAAATTCCCCAAATTCTATTGCTCTTGGGAGAATCCTCTGGTGAGGTGATCCTCTCAGAGATACTGTTCCCAGAGTCCCGGAGCCCTTGACTTTGTATGGTTTTTAGGCCTTTGACTCCATGTGGTGACTATTTCTTTCCTGATTAAAGACTTGGTTTTTCTAACTACTTTTGTAGTTTTGTGTTTTTCCCAAGTTAACAGGGCAGTCATTGGCCCAATCTTCAAAACTCAACAACTTCCGGGAGGGCCTACCAGAGTTTACATTGCATTGGCATTTGTCAAAGTAGAAATCTAGAAATCCCCAGTTTATTTAGTTGGGAGGTAGAAAGCCCAGGTTTTGACCTGGTCACAGGAGAGTTTCCCCCCTGAGGGAAAGTCCCACTTCTCCAGACAAATAGACATCCACTTCAGCTTTGGCTCAGTCTGGCAAGAAGTCTGTTCAATCCTGGGGAGGGGGGATATATGGGGAAAGGCTCTACCTCCCACCTCAAGTGGATGTCTATTGTCTGGGGAAGTGGGACCATCCCTCAGGGGAGGAACTCTCCGGTGACCAGGTCAAAACCTGGGCTTTCTACCTCCCAACTAAATAAACTGGGGATTTCTAGATTTCCATGTTGACACATTCAATTAATTCCATTCCACAAATATTAAGTAACTGCCATGTCTGAAGATTGAAAATAAAAAAGAAAGTTCCTTCACTCAAGGAACTTACATTCTATTGGAAAGTAGCCTTAGAGAACCCAAGGATCTCCTCCATACTACAAAGAGGCATCAAAGTAGGATGTGAATAAAAGTTCTCTTTAAGTTCCCATTGCAATTTATGGCACATTACTCTTCCCACTTCCTTCTATATTCCTTGGACTATAAGAAGCCAAGCAATGTAATAGAAAAAGCATTTGGCATAGAGTCAAGAAATGCCTTGGTTTGAAACCATGTCTGTGATACTCACTAGCCATGGGGCTGTGGGAAAGGACGTTTGTCTCTTTAAACCTCAGGTTCCTCCGATACAAAATGGGAATGATAATCCCATCTGTGATACCTATCTCCCAGAGTTTTTGTGAGATTTTTTCCCCAGCTGTTAGCAAAGTGTCTGGCACATAGTAGGAATTTAATATATGTGTGCTGATTGATTGATAAAAATTCTAGCTATTTTTAAAAATATATTAGATATTAGTTATTATCATTAAAAAATATAGGACATATAGGGGGAAAGAGCTGAGTTCACATCTTGACTCTGAAAAGTGTGAATGTGGACAAGTTACAACTTCTCTAACTCAGTTTCATCAACCATAAAATAGAGATAATGCCAGTAAAACTTACCTCACAAATGAAATACCGTGCAAAATGTTAATAAATCTTTAAGAACCTTATATCAGCTATGATGTACCATTCCTTAAAATCCCTCTGCTCTTTTCTCTACTATTTAGCTTTAGAGTTTAAGGAAATCAGAGTACTTCCACCAACTATAAAAGCACATATTAATTTAGGGCCAGGAAAAGTCCCTAAAAGAGCAAATTAAATTAAAAATAGAAAAGAAAAAAGGGCAATTAGAAATTCAAAGAAGCTTTTTAAGCCATGAATTTAGAAAATAAGTTAAGCACCTACTCAGTACAAGATGGGCAGCTAAGTAGCATAGTAAAGTACCAAGCCTAGAGTCAAGAAAACTTATTTCCCTGAGTTCAAATCTGGCCTCAGCTACTTATTAGCTATGACCCTGGGCAAGTCACTTAAACCCGATTGCCTCAGTTTCTTCATCCGTGAAATGAGTTAGAGAAGGAAATGGCAAATCACTCTTGTATCTTTGCCACGAAAATCCCAAATTGAGTCATTAAGAGTGGGAAGCCACTGAAAATGATCAAACCACAAGGGTACAAGCTACAATGCAAGATGCTTAGAAAGATACAAAGACTTCCTTTCAGCTGCCTGGTGGATACCATTTTCCTTTTTTTTTTTTTTGGCCAGTCTTTCATTTCTACTTTTAAGAGAAGAAATTGAAGTTAGACATTAAGAAAAGCTAAAACAGAAAGGAAAGTTATCTGGTTTAAGGAAGGAATCCCTTTGCATCAAGTTTCATTAATAATGGTCTCCTTTCCAAGGTATATATGGGACTGATTTAAATTCGAAGGGCCATTCACCAACTGAAAAATGGCCAATGGATATGAGTTTTCAAAGGAAGGGAAAAAATGGTCCAAATCACTAATAATTACAAAAATGTATATTTAAAGCAATTCTGAGGTTCTAACATGCTCATTATGTTGGAAGAAAAACCAAAAAAGAAAATGAGATATGTTGGAAAGGTTGAAAACAAGCACTTTAATGTAAATGTACTAATGGTTGAGTTGGAAATCAGTCTAGACATTCTGGAAAGAAATGTGACATTTTGTCCCAAAAGTCACTAAACTATTACATAAACATTACAGGAGGCCTTTGACCTCCTGAAACCATTACTAGGCCCAAGCCCCAGTGAAATTAAAGAGAGAAGGAAAGGACTCATATGCACAAAAATATTTTTAGAAGCTCTTTTTTATAGTGGCAAAGATCTAGAAACTGCAAATACAACCATTATTTGAGCTACACTTGAATAAATTATGGTTTATGAATGTAATAGAATCGTTCTTGTAAGAATGGTGAAAGGGGCAAATTTAGAGATACCTGGGAAGACTTCTATGTGCTGATGCAAAGTAAAGTGAAGAGAATCAGTTGAGCAATTTATATGACCACACTGTAAAGACAAGAACTTTGAAACACTTGAGAACTCTGATCCATTCTACGAGAAAAAAAACACTATCAACATTCAGAGGAAAACTGTGGGAGTAGAAACACAGAAGAAAAACAACTGCTTGAATACATGGGTCGAGGGGGATATGATTGAAGATGTAGATTAATGATGATCCTAGTGCAAACACCAACAACATGGAAATAGGTTCTGATCAAGGACAAGTGTAAAACCCAGGGGAATTGTGTGTCAGCTATGGGAAGGGTAGGGTGAGGGGAGGGAGGGAAATAATGTGATTCTTGTAACCAAGGAATAATGTTCTAAATTGACTAAATAAATTAATTCAAAAGAAATAAAAAGAACAAAGAACTCTGATCCATGACCAACCACCATTCCCAAAGCCCAAAGATGGTGTATACTGTCTACAGATGATGGACTCATTATATAGAATGAGAAAAAATATCTGGACATGATCAATGAAGAATTTATTTTGCTTGACTCAATGTATGTATATTACAAATGCTCATTTTTTGGTTAAGAGGAAAGATTAGAAGAGAATGAAAATAAATACTTATTTGAAAGGGAAAAGTTGAAAAATAATTTCTTGAGTAAAGAGTTTATTAGAAGGGCAGTGAGGTGACTCAGTGGACTGAGAGCCAGGCACAGAGACCTGAGGTCCTGGGTTCAAACATGGACTCAGACACTTTCTAGCTATGTGACCCTAGACAAGTCACTTAACCTTTACTGCCTAGTCCTTAATGCTCTTCTGCCTTAGAATCAGTAATGATTCTAAAGAATCTTAGAATCACTAATGACTTTTTAAAAACATTTATCTTCTGCCTTACAGTAATGATTTAAAAAATGATTTTAAAATTATTTATTAGAATAGGAGCCCATGAAATCTCCTCTGACTCAATATATTTTTTAAATTCATAATGTTATTTTCCTAAAGCACATGTCTGCATAGTTCACTGTTCTAACTCAAAATAACTCCAGTGGCTCCTTGATACCTTAAAAATCAAGTTTAAACTCCTGTCGGGCATTTAAAAGACTTCACAACCTTGTTCCAACATACCTTCCCAGCTTTATTAGGCATTATTCTCCTTCATACACACTATGGCCCAGCCCTAGAATGCAATCCCTCCTTATGTCTTCTGCTTGGTTTCCCTAGTTTCCTTCAAGACTCAGCTCAACCCAGCTGTGTGACCCTGGGCAAGTCACTTGACCCCCATTGCCTAGCCCTTACCACTCTTCCACCTTGGAGGCAATAATCAGTTTTGACTCCAAGAGGAAAAGTAAGGGTTTAAAAAAAAAAAGATTCAGCTCAAGCATTCCCTTCTCTAAGGAGGAAATCTTTTCTGATTGGCCTCTTATGAGTACTGTTCTTCATTGGAGCTTCTTGGTATATATTATATTGGTACGTGTTTCCTCCCTTGACTATATTTCAAGCTTCTAGATGAAAAAAAATCTTGTCATTTTTTATTCGTATCTCCAGTACCCAGCAATGGGCCTGGCACAGAGCAGGCACTTAATAAGTGCTTGTTGATAAATTGAAACCTACTGAGTAAATATAAGGCACTGGGCTGGGCAATAGAGCCATAAAGGAGAAAATACAGAGAATCCCTGCCCACAAGGAAGTTTCTACTAATAGGTATACACACAGGTATGATAATTTAAGGAGGGAGAAAAGGCCTAAGAATGAGGGAAGGGAATTGATAAATTGTTAAAATGATTAAATATTAATTAAAATGGAAGGAAACTCTTCACAGATGAGGTAACCCTTGAATGGATGTTCATGAAGAGAAATGAGGAAAAAGTACATTCTAGGCATGGAAGATGGTTCCTTCTCCCTCTAATTCTGTGACACCTCCCATTTTCCAGCCCATAGTTCTGCCCTGTGATCTTTCCCTCCTCCATTTCCCATTTTACTCTTCCTTTTATTTGCTCATTTGTCATTTATTGAATGCCTGCTAGATAATTTTCCAAGAATGTAAGTGGCAGAGAAAGTGCTGACTTGCTAATTTAGCAAAGGGAATTTCCTCATCTAGATCACTTATTATCAACAAAATCACAGGGCCAGTGCCAAGGCAGCTATGCAACACAGGGGACAGAGTACTGGGCCTTAGTCTTATAGTCTTGAGTTCAAATGCAGTCTTAGCTAGCTGTGTGTGACATTGGGGCAAGTCACTTAACTTGTGTGCCTCAGTTTTCCTCAACTGTTTTTGTTGTTCAGTCATTTTCAGTCATGTCCTTTGTGAACCCATTTGGAATTTTCTTGGCAGCACTACTGGAATGGTTTGCCATTTCCTTCTCCAGCTCATTTCCAGATGAGGAAACTGATGCAAACAAGGTAAAAAGTGACTTGCCCAAGGTCACACAGCTAATATCCGAGACCCTATTTGAACTCAGGTCTTCCTGACTCTAGGCCTGGAGCTCTATCCACTGCACCATTTAGCTGCCCCTTCCTCAACTGAAAAAGGGGACAATAATGGAACTTACCTCTCATATAAATAATATAAATCTGCAGAGCATTTAGCACAATGTCTGATATACAGCAGGTACTTAATAAATGCTTATTCCTTTTCCTTACTATCATATCCCTATCCCTTATTTTTACAAGATAATGAGTAGGTTCTACATGGGAAACAAAGATGAATAAGACCTATCCATTAACCCTGGGTTCACAAGAACATAGATTTTGAGCTAGAAGTAATCTAAAGAATTATTCATTCATTGGACAAGCATTTATTGATGCTATTATACACAAGATATTGTATTAGATGATGGAGGATAGAAAGACAAAATTGAGTCAATACTTCCTCTCAAAGAACTTCCATTCTACAGGGGAAAATAGTATGTACTCAGTTAAATACAGAGAAACTTGGGAATGAATTGGAGAGCACTAACTCCTGGAAAAACTAGGAAAAGTCTCCTCATTAAGCAATAGGGAGATATTGAGTGTTTTTGAGCAGATAGGTGACATGCTCAAGGCTTTTTCATTAGAAAGACTAATCTGTCAATGGTCATGGAATAAACTGGAAGATCTGAAGATGTTAAAGGCACAAAAACCTATTTGGAGATAATAAGTGCTTGAACTAGAAGACAGCATTGGGAGTGGAAAGGAAAGAACCAATTTAGAGGACACTGCAGAAAGACCAGCTAGATACTTAATGATACCTAATGAGGTTTG
Organism: Monodelphis domestica; assembly: GCF_027887165.1. Lineage (NCBI taxonomy): Eukaryota > Metazoa > Chordata > Mammalia > Didelphimorphia > Didelphidae > Monodelphis > Monodelphis domestica. The sequence goes on along the minus strand of NC_077227.1, from coordinate 232,767,663 downwards.
GAAACTGGAAGAGGTGCTTCCTTTTGTTTATTCCATGTAGTTTAGGAAGAATAAATGAAACTCAATGTAAAGGCTGCATAATTTACAAACTTTAATCCCAGATTAGATAATGACCATTCTAGATATAGTACAGTAACTTTTACTACCTTTTCTTAGTCCCCCAAACCTTTCTTTCTGGAGCATAATTAGCATAGCAGGAGTATAGGCAATGGGAGGTACTTGGGAAATGACTAGTTAGATCTATTCCCTTTGTGGAAAGAAAACCAGGTAAAAAAGTTACATAAGAGAAAATAGGGTCATGACTGGTAGAGTGTGAAAAAAGAGATAGGGTCTTTTCCTTCCTTAGATAGGGTGAAATAATCAAGACTATATGTATTAAGAATCCCTCCCAGAGGAAAAAAGGAAATAGAGAACTTACAAAGTTTTTTGTGGGTTTTTTTAAACTATAAACATCAATTAGGAAGAACAAAGATTCTTGATTCCTTTCCACTGTACTTAATGAACAAGGCCATTGGCCTACTTGCTGTCCCTCAAATACAACACTTCATCTCCCAATTTCATATCTTCACTGGCTAAATAACATGTTGAAAAAGCTCTCTCCTCATGTCTGTCTGCTGGTATCCCTACTTTCTTTCAAGACTCAGTTTAACTCCCATTGTCTGCAAAAGGCCTTTCTTTCTGGTCAGTTCCTTCCTCTCTCCTCTCCCTTTGGATTATCTTATATATATCTACATATCTATAACTATAGCTATCTATCTATCTATCTATAATATCCCTCCTCTCTCCCCTCCCTATTGGATTATCTCATATATATATATACAATCTATCTATCAAATTTTCCCTCCTCTCTCCCCTCCCTATTGGATTATCTCATATCTATCTATCTATCTATCTATCTATCTATCTATCTATCTATCTATCTATCTATCTATCTATCTATCTGTCTATCTATCTATCTATCTATCTATCTATCTATCTATCTAATTTCCCTCCTCTCTCCCCTCCCTATTGGATTATCTCATATCTATCTATCTATCTATCTATCTATCTATCTATCTATCTATCTATCTATCTATCTATCTGTCTGTCTGTCTGTCTATCTATCTATCTATCTATCTATCTATCTATCTATCTATCTATCTATCTAATTTCCCTCCTCTCTCCCCTCCCTATTGGACTATCTCATATCTATCTAATTTTCCTCCTCTCTCCTCTCTCTATTGGATTATCAATATCTATATATTCTGTGATCCCATTAAGGGTTTTCTTGGCAGAGATAGTAGAATGGTTTTCTATTTCCTTTTCCAGTTCATTTTACAGATAAAGAAACTGAGGCAAACAGGATTAAGTGACTTGCCCAGGGTCACACAGCTTGTATTTGAGTACAGAGAAAAGCTAAATAAATGCTTGTTTATTGATTGAATTTGGATTCCCGAGTCAGTTAATCCATTCTATCAGTAAGTATGTAATGAATATGTATTTGGAGCAGTGGAGGAACATATGAGACTTATACAGGATGTCCTTCCCCTCAAGGAAAGGTATGATTCAGTTGAAGAGAAAGGATTAACATGCATAAAATGATTAGCAAACCCTATGAACCAGTATCTAATCAGTTTTGCAAGTGATATGATCCAGAGTCTAAATGCAGTACTTCACAGCCAGTAGTCAATCAAGGTGCATTCAGAGTCAGGAGAAGTGGCTTCCCTGGCTAAATGGAGGAGAGTGGCTAGAAAGACTGGTGAATATTATATAATACAACTGTAAGCTCCCTCCTTTTGTCTTCATGTTGCACAGAACCTGCACCATGCCTAGGCCTATTGTAAGTATGTCATGGATAGAGAGCTGGGCTTGGAGACAGGACCTTGGGCAACTGCTGTCACTGAATCCCAACTGCCTAGTCCTTATGCTCTTCTGCCTTGAAACCAAAATTAGTATCAATTCTAAGACAGAAGGTAAGGGTTTTTAAAATAAATACTCGGTGCCTGGAAATACCTGCATGAAGTGATACAGAGAGAAATGAGTAGAACCTCTAGAACATCATACAAGATAACAGCAATTCCATACAAAGAACTGATTTAGCTATTGTCAGCAATACAATGATCCAGGACAATTCCAAAGGACTCATGATAAAAAAATGTCTCCAGAAAAAGAACTGAGTCTGAAAATGGACTGAAATGTACTATATTTTGGTTTTTCATTTCTTCTGCTTGAGTTTTGTTTGACTGATATGGGAAAAAATTTGACATGATTGCCTATGTAAAATCTATATCAAATTGTTTACTCTTTCAGGGAAGGATGAGAAAAGGAGAAGGAGGGGGAGAATTTGGAACTCAACTGAATGTTAAAAATTGTTTTTACATGTAATTGGGGGAAAATAATAGTGTTAAGAAAAAAAAGAATAAAGGTAGAGGAAAAGATAAAGCTTAAAATAAATAAATACTTGTTGAAATAAATGAATGAATGAGTTCAGACTACATTACAATTCTGTTCCTTAAAAATGGCAGCCCTCTACTTCAATTTCCCAGTAGTCCTGAGGGAAGCTTGCCCTTTCATTCTGAACATTCCTCATATTCTCATATGCTATACTTGTGAAACAATCTGTGAAAATTCCACAGAATCAGTGCAGACAGCTTATGGGAAAATAAGTATACTTGCAGAGCTTTTTACAAAAGGCTTAAAAATCTTATCAATCAGTGGGGACAAAATTATACCTCTCTCAAAGTGTTGGTGTTTTGAGTAAACTGGAGAGCTCTTTAGTATAATAAACACTGTATTTCCCATTAGGGATTCTATTGTACTGATGTGAGAAGGCTTACAATATCTCTGACTATAAAACTTTCCAGAAATTCCCATATGGGTCCAAATATAAGGCGAATTCTCTTTGAATGAAATTATTTTGATTTTTTTTAAATTGAGCTTTCTGTTTCCAGACCAGTGTATATTTATCTGGTTTTCCTCGCCCCAAAACATAACTAAATTCTTCTGTCAAGCTTATGGCTCTATTTTTTATAGAACTCTCTTTTATTCTGCCTGCCCTCCTGGTTATATTAGACCTACAATCAAAAAACAGAGTGCATCCATTAGGATAACAGCTGACATTTCTACAGTTCTTTCTCACAGTTCCTTCTATTTCTATAAATGTTGATGGTTTGCAAAAGCTTTCCTTGCAACAGCTTTGTGAGGTAATATTTAATAATAATATTTAGATAGTATAAACTATGTGCCAGATACTGTGTTAATAACTTTACAAATATTAACTCATTTGATATTCATAACAACCCTGGGAAATAGGTGCTATTGTTATCCCAATTTTACAGTTGAGGAAACTGAGGCAAACAGAGGTTAAGTGACTCACTCAGGGTCACATGGCTAGTAAATTACTGAGTCCAAATTTAACTCAGATCTTCCTGACTTCAAGCCCAGCACTCTATCCATTGATCAGTCTAGTTTTTTAATAAGTACAAACACTATTCCCATTTCCCAAAAAAGTAAACTGAGTCTCAGGGAAGCGAAGTGGCACTATAAACTGGATCTTAGGGAACAAGCAAAGTATCAAAAGATAACAAAAAAACTAAAAATCAGAAAGCTATGGTTAAATTATAAAGGGCTTTACATATTAAACATGGAAGCTTATATGTTGTGTTTGAGGCAATTGGGAATTGCTAAGGTTTCTTAGGCAGTGAAGTAACATGGTCAGAACTATATTTTAAGAATATCAATCTAGTAGCTACGCAGAAAATATTTTGTGGCAGGGATCACTGGAACTGGGAAGATCAATTAGGACGCTAATTCAGAAGCCCAGGGAATGAGAGGATGAACCAGGGCATTAGGCATGAGAAGGCAGAGACCCTAAGAGATGCTGAGAGGGGGAAATTGGTAAGACTTAAGGAACTGGACATTTGGGGAAATGAGAGTGAAGAGTCAAAGAAGAATATTTAGGAACTGAGTGACTAGGAGAATGATGGTGCTTTTGAGAAATATGGATCAGTTTAGGAAAAGGGGAGGATTTATGAGAAAAGAGAAAAGGAAGGAGCTCTGTTTGGGACATGCAGAGTCTAAGATGCCTATGGGATATTCCAGTGAATACATCCAGCAGGCAATTGGAAATGTAGAACTGGAGCTCTGAAGAAATGAAAGTTTGATAGGAAGATCTGAGAGCTATGTGCACAGAGAGGACAACTGAACCTACAAAAGCTGGGGAGATCACCAAGAAAAAGATGGCAGCACCACAGAATCAGAATTCTGTCACTTAGGAGTGCTTAGTACTCACCTAGTCCAATGAGGGACAGCTAGGTGGCACAGGGGATAGAATTCTGAGCATGGAATGAGTTTAAATCTGGTCTCAGACACTTAACTAGCTGTGTGATCCTGGGCAAGTCACTTCACCCTCTCTCCTGACTCAGCCTCATCTATAAAATAAGGTGGAGAAAAGAGATGGCAAACCATACCAATATCTTTTCCAAGAAAAATCCCAAATAGGGTCACAAAGAGTCAGACACAATTGAAAAGCAAATTATTTATAGGTGAGGAAACTGAGAGTTTGTTAAGTGCCTTGCCTAGTGACTCAGAGATAGTCACTGAGCCAGGATTCAAACTTGGGGTTCTCAAGATGCACATTCAGGGCTTGCTCCTCCATGTCAAGCATTTGGGGATGGCATGGAGAAGGGCCAGGACAGATCTAAATCTGGAATCCGAAAGAAAATTACTTGAAAAGAAACAAATATCAGAGTGTTTTTTCTTCCAATTGAGTGTTTTAAGTTTCTCTTATGATCAGCACAGTAGGTTATTTTCACTGTAATCAAAACAAAAGAGGAAAAGAGGAGGGCCATAATATCAAAGTCCAAAGGAAAGCTATACTGTAGGAGAAGGCAGGTGAGAATTCATTTTATCCCACTATATCTTGCCTAGCAGGTGAGAGCATTTTGAAAGATTTCCTCAAAAATGTGTTGTCTGAACTTGGACTAGCAAAATCATCTTAATGCTGGAGACACACAGGACTAGCCGAGGGTCACAAGAGAAATGCTTCACAAACACATGAAAGGCAAGGCATTAATGTAAAAACAAAATAATCAATATTTTTTTAAAAGGAAACAAAAAAAAGGAAAAATTAAATTACAAGCACCTACCAATCTTTTATTTCCTCAAGGGCAGGGACTCTGTCTTATACTTCTCTTGTTTCCACTCTTTGCTTAGACTAAAAAGTACTAGGCATAAAGTGGGTGATTGAGAAATATTTGTTGACTGACTGCTTGACCCAACAAAAATTATAACCCTCTTAGAAAATCTTCCTTCTCTAGACTTTTTATCTATGTAAATTTACATCCTTGCCATAGGAAAGAGACCACAACAAGTTTTTCCCTTCCCCAAGTCTTCAAGAGGTTTTATTGTCTTTTTCAGCGAGTACACCAAGTCCTGAGTCTTATGGGTCTCTGAAAGTGAGCCTGCCAAAGTGTTAACAATGCCAAAAAACAAACTTCTCTTGCTTTATTTTCTTTGTAAGGGAGTGAGAGAAACTAGTCAATCCTTATAAGCAAAACCTTCCCTCTGGAGCAAAGTAAAAGCTCTAACTTTGATGAACTTTCTGGAAAACAATGACAAATTGAGTTCATTTGGTCTGGATTATTCCCCGCTGGGCTGAACTGCACAGCAAATATCCACCTAAGAATCATTCCATCAGCAACCAGTGTTGAATTACCGCAGAACTGATAGGACCCAACGTGGAAAAATTAAAGGCGAACTAACTGCCAAGAGTCTTCCAGATTGATGAAAGTTCACCAGGACCTTTCTCTGGGCCTGAAATTCTCCCAAGTTAGAAATATTTCAGGGGAAAACCCCCAAGATTTCCCCCCTCCTTTTTAAGAGTACTGCAGCACAGGTGCAAAGCGTGTGTACCCACAAGAGTCAATGTGTGGTTGCAAATGACTGGTCACTTGAATACTGGGTAAGATTCAAGTTACTGAGGAAGGTGGAAGCTTCTGGGTTACAGTGCTGCCTCCCACACGTTCTAGCTGTGTTACTGTGTCACAAAGGAGCAGCGGCCAATTTCCCCCTGGGTGCCAAAGTTTCCTCATCTGTCAAAAACGAGGCTAATAATACTTTCATTATCTACCTCTTGGAGGGGAGCTGGGTGATCTTTACGCAGCACAGAAATGTTAACGAATATGATTCTAGAGGAGGTAGCTAATAAAACTGCAAATTCAGTTCATCATAAAGTTAGTAGACATTTGTGAAGTACTTGTGCCAGACACTGTGCTAAAACTCTAGGGGCACAAAGAAAGATTTAAACACACACACACACACACACACACAAACAGTTTTGGGGGCATCTAGGTGGCTCAGTAGATAGAGTCAGGTCTGGAGACAGGAAGTCCTGGGTTTGAATTTAGATTCAGCCACTTCCTCGTTGCATGACCCTAGGAAAGTCACTTTGCCTAGTCCTTATCACTCCTTTGCCTTGGAAACAATATTTGGTATTGATTCTAAGACAGAAGGTAAGAGTTATTAAAAACACAGTCACTCTTAAGGAGCACAAGGTCTAACAGAGGAGACAACATGTAAACAACAGTGTACAAAAAAAGCAATATACAGGATAAATGTCATAAGACTTCTTCCTGTGGGTATAGTTCAATAGCACCTCATTTCTGTACCCAAAGAAAGACGGATGTGCTTATTTTCAAAGAATTAGAGCTAAAACAAAACAAAACAAAAAAGCCTTCCTTTTTTATTTGGCAGTTTTATTCATAGTGGAGCATTGAATTATCTTTTCTTACTTGCCATAGACATTGTTAGACCAGCTGTCTGACAATATGGAATTCAGAAGGGGGTGCTGCCCTTGTCAATGGCAGGTGCTTTTGCACCCTGGAACATCCATGATACTAAGACCTCCCCTCACAGCCCCAGGACAAGAGGTCTGAGGCCAGGCTGGACCAACAGTGGGAAAAGCACTCCATCCACCATTAATGTCAACACTGTAGGTCCCCTGCCAGGACAAGAGGTCTGGGGCCAGGCTGGGTCAATACTGGGAGAAGCACTCCATCCACTATTAGTGTCAACACTGTAGGTCCCCTGCCAGGAGAGTCTGGTTCTTAGCCAATGGTGGGCATTCCACATGGCATTGGATTTACTGAGGGCAGTTTAAGGGAGTTTTCTATCATCATCTAAGGGCTTCCATGACCAGGTTCCCACACACACAACTGTTATCTTACTCCAACACATCAGTCCTGAATGCTGGGCTTGCCATTTATTCTCTTATGCTGGTCTCTGAATTCAAAATGTTGCAGGAATTCAACGTGATTACCTGTTTGTTTTTTTTTTCTTGCTAATCTGGGAGAGGAGGGTCCAGAGATTAAAATGGAGGGTTAAAAATAATTTCCAAATTCTTGGGCCAAGCAGGACTTTGATCTATAGCCTTTTTTAGATCTTGTTTTTAATTGTGATGATCTAAACTGACTAATTTGCTGCAAAAGGCTAATCCACGTCTTATCAAATTTCAGACTTTTTAACATAATTTCACCTAAACATACTGAGGGCTGAAATGTTCTTACCTGCCATAAAGACTTGGGCACTCTATCAGAATTGCTACCTAGTTTCTGTGTTTTCAAATGACTTCAACTCATGATATCAAGCATAATCCAAAGGAAATATACGTGTATATATATATATATATATATATATATACATGGAGGGAAAGACAGAGAGAAGAGGAAGAAGAGAGAGAAAATGGAAGAAAAAAGAGAAAGGAGAAAAGGAAAAGGGAGGGGAGAGAGAAAAAAGAGGAGAGAGACAGAGAAGGAAGAGAGAACAGGAAGAAGGAGAGGGAAAGAGAGAAGAGGGAGAAGAGGAAGGAGGAGAGAGACAGAGAGAAGAGGAAGGAGAGAGAGAAGAGGAAGGAGAGAGACAGAAAAGAGGGAAAAGAGGAAGGAGGAGAGACAGAGAGAAGAGGGAGAAGAGGAAGGGAGAGCAGGAAAGGGAGAGAGAGGGAGAGAGAGAGACAGAGAGAAGAGGAAGGAGAGACAGAGAAGAGGGAAAAGAGGAAGGAGGAGAGAAAGAGAGAAGAGGGAGAAGAGGAAGGGAGAGACAGAGAAGAGGAAGGAGAAAGACAGAGAGAAGAGGAAGAAGAAGAGAGAAGAGGAAGGAAGGAAGGGAGGGAGGGAGGGAGGGAGGGAGAGAGAGAGAGAGAGAGAGAGAGAGAGAGAGAATGTGTGTGTGTGTGTGTGTAGGGGAGAACGGGCTAGTACTCATCCCATCCCACTTCATCTTGCAAGAGCAAGAGCATTTTTGAAAAATTTCTGTCAAAAACATGTCATCTGAACTTGAAGCTGCAAAAGCATCTGAAGCCTGAGCCTTACTGGACCAGCCCAGGGTCACAAGAGGAAGGTTTCAATAGCCCACAAAAGGCTGGGCAGATCTGAAAGGAGGCAGGCTGCCCTGGGACAAGGCAGCCAACTGCCAAACTGTCATTTTGCTCAGTGGCTGAACAGAAGGCTGGTGTAATGACAACCACGAAACTCAGTTAAAGTCTGAAAAGGTGACTAATGAGCTCATTCATGCTGGCTATAAATTATTCACTACAACACTGATCCCACTCAAGACAAGCAACAAAGTAAACTTTAAACACAGACATCTCAGGCCTCCTAAGTAGAGCAAGTTCTGTCTGTAAAACTTTTCACAATAAGAGATACTTGTCTTTCTCTATTCCCATTGTCTACTCTGTACTTGTTTACTTTTTTTTAAACTGCCTTTAATCAGGTTTAAACAGACACAGCTGTTAGGCATTTATTTCTCTGTTGAGTCTCTCCCCCCCTCCCCCATTAGTTATTAGAAGCAATCATGAAGCTCTATATATAGCGGTAAATTATATTCTTTGCAAATTGAAGGATGACCTTAAAATGAATCCTAGGTCTTCAGAAAGAATATTCATGTGCATGTGGTGGGTGACTGGCATCAGGGACACAAAGGGGAAAAGGGGCGGGAGGGGGGGAAAGGGGGGGGAGAAGGATGTGAAACAGAGCAGATCATTCTCAGCCATTATGAAGCTTTAGATTGAGTTCCAAATTTCCCTTCAGCTCCAGCATTGACTGTTTGCTGCAAAGCACCCCTTTCCAACCTGCCTCCAAGGGGTCATGTTGCAGCTGAGACTGCCAGGAAAATGTACAATCTGTAAACCCAATCTAAGAAGGAATGCTTCATTTAGACTTGGGGGACACTGATAAACAGTATGGCAGGTTTGTTGAGAGGGGGGAAAAAATAGTCCGCCACATGGCTGGAGATAACTTTCAGTTTCCTGTTTGATATTAAATAGAGACTTTAAACTCTTCTGTTTCTATAAACCATAATGTTTGCTACTGATGTTGTTACTAAAAGCAGAGTAACTATTTGCATAAGCGGTCCATGTTTGTAAAATCCAAAGATAATTGTTAAATCTTGCTATCTATTTCCAGGCCAGAGAAAGTTAGGACACATGTAAAGGAAATCTCCCCACCAGCACATGGTCAGGTCACATGTGTTTTTAACATGCTCGGTCTATTCAGTGCTGAAGCTGTTGCTGGGTTTTTTGGCTTTGAGGTTTGTTTTTTTTTTTTTAAATGTGTTACATGCAACAAAGACACTAGCTCTGTGGCCTCAGCAAGTCTGTTAACTTATCTGGGCCTCCATTCCTCATCTAAAAAATTCAGGGGTTAGACAAGATGACCTCTGAGGAGTCTTTCGGGTCCAAATCTATAAAAATCATAGATCTGAAGCTAGAAAGGGCATTAGGAATCATCTAGACCATCTTTCTCATTTTACAAATGATAGAGCTGAGGCCTGGAGGACATAAGTGACTTGTGTGAGATGGCAGACATATTAAGTGGAAGCTCAATGATTCACATTCACAGCTTTTTACATTGTACCATATTGCTATACTACAACGGCCAATCTCAAAAAAAAAAAAAATCACAATTAAAATAATAGCAAAAGGATCACAGACGAAAGCAAAAGCAAGAAAATGAAAATAAAATTGGCTATTGTGGACACTTCTTGAGACCACTTCAAGTATGAGAGCATCATCTCAAAGTTACAACAGGTCATCTAGTGCACAGATGTCTAACGTGGAATAACCCATATGGAGTCAACCCAAACTGGATTAAAATATATTTGGAAATATATAAATAAATTAAAATATTACATTACAAAACTAAATCAGTGTGGTGAGTGGAGGGATCCTTACATAGGGCTTAGTGCCCCTGTTTCTTTTGAGTTTGATACCATCAATTTAATCTAATTCCCTTTTTTTTTTCTGATAAAAAAACAAAAACTAGCACCCCAGAAGTGAAATGATTTGCTCTCAGGATACACAGATCTCAAGTTGCAGAGCTGGGATCTAAAGGTAGGTCTTCTGATGCCAAATCTAGCCCCTTCTATACTATACCATGCAAACTGACTGGCTGAATGGTCTCCAAAACCTTATATAACATGCATGAAATAACACTGAACGAGGAAGGCAAGCCAAGATTGAGACTTTCACTTTAAATCAGATGCAGAGCCAAACTTTTTCTCTGTGTAAAGACCCCCCACCTTCCCAACACACACACACACACACACACACACACACACACTGTTTTCAAGTTTGTAGTGAAGTGGGGGCTTCTCCAGTCATTTCAGTCATCTGAAATGCAAAGTGATTAAAAAAAAATCAGGAAAGAAGCCTCTTGCAATATTTATAGTAAAGTACTTTGCCACCTACCGACAGCAATCTGGTTTGCCTTCATGTACTTAGGCTATTTTTTCCTTCCAAGTTCCTGAATCTAGTAGGAAGTCACTTTTTTCTTTTCCATCGTCTGTGTAGTATTTTCAGGGCCCCTTTGGCCAGTTGGCAAGTAACATTTTTTTTTAAGGCCCAAAGAAATGGAAAAATTTGAAACTACCTCCCATGCAAGTCTCAACTTCTCAGGATCTCTCTGCCCGACTAGATTCCTGTACTTCTAGCTCAGGGGTGTTGGCGAAATACTGCTTTGAAAAGACTGTCACATGTCCTGCCCCAATAACCTGTCTAACAAGTGAGTTCACCTCACAGTTCATTGGTGGGAAACCACAGAGCTTCCTGCTGGCCCAGCTCCACTCCCTGGCTCCTGATTTTCCCAAGGAGGACCCAAAGTGACGTCAGATCTGCCGCAGGGGAAATTGATGGCATCTGAACCATAAGAGGCAAAACAGAAAAGACTGAAGATTCAAAATCTAGAGGCTTATACGGTTAGAGATCTAGAATGTCGGAGTTTGAACCAGAAGAGGCATCAGAGATCATCTGACAGTCCGACTGCTCATATTACAGAGGAGGAATGTGAGTCTGAAGAGGTAAGTTATTAGACTTCAGATTTTCTTATGATATTCTGTCTAGACCTATCTCTTTATTTTAGAGGAAGAGGGGGGAAATGTTTATAGAGTGATTTAAGATATATAAAATGTTTTACATAACATTATTTCATTTAAACCTTCCTTGTCATCAAAAACTCCTCTGTGAGAAAAATAATACAGATATTAGCAATATCACTTTACAGAAGAAGAAACTGAGGTTCACAGAAATTAAATTAATTTGTCTGTGGTCACGGAGCAAACATTATTTAAACCCAGGGTTTCCTGAACCCAAGTCTAGCACTCTATTTGCTTAAGCAACATGGCTTCCTTCTATTACCTTCTACCTGGTAGGGTAGCCAGGAGGTAAGGTAGATAATGCCTCCTGTAAACTTGTTCTGGGTATCCCAAAGAGCTTTAGGGCAGTTTTAAGTGATTAAGGCTTATGGGAGATCACAAAAGTCTCAGTGCCATATTTTAGCCATTAAAGTTTAACATTTCCCCAAGACTTTTGGGACTCCCAGTGTAAACCTAAGTAGTTGTTGCTGACAATATTAATATACAAGCTACATCTCCCCAATTGGTTGTAAGTTCCTCAGGGAAGGGGCCGTGTACTTTTCATCTTTCCAGGCTTAGATACAGTAGGGCCCTTCATGGATGCTTTTGGCATGCAATTAATGCCTGGCCAAATTCTCATCCCAGTGCTCCTCCGAATAACCAAGATTACAGAAAGTGACCTGTTGCTCCCGAAATTACTAAATGTGTCTAGTTTGCACCTCAGCAGCCTATCTTCACAAAAGTCAGAAGAGTTGCTTTCCTATTCACCAGATTAACTCCTTATGCAAATGTGGGAATCCATAGCCATTAGTTAAATCCATAAACATTCAAAGTGCAAACATACACACACATAAGTGGCAGTGAAGCAATTATCTTAGTAGCACACCAGGGGGACGCTCCAGTCTGAGTCAAATGGCACAGTGTTTTTAAGGGCCTGTGTGATGGTAGAGAAAAATTCCAGGGTTGATGTATATTCATTTCACCTCTAAAACGTATCCCAGTCCTCACTGCTGGGACCTGGTGTGCTGGAACTCCCCAGAATTCATCTTCTAGTTGGAACAAAATGCTATAGAGTCACAAAGATATTCCATCATGATTCTTCTCCCCTCCACCTCTGCCTCTTTAAAAGTCTGCCCATCTCTTTCAAGACCCAACTTAAAAGTCCTTGGACCAAACTGTTTTCCCTCTTTGGATCTCATTTTCCCTCTTTGGGCCTCCATTTCCCCCTCTGTAAAATACTGTTGAACTAGAAACAAATTAATTATGGGGTCCCTTTCAGTTCAGCTGTACCGTATCTCGTGTTTTAACACCCTTCCTGGTTCTGATGGTTTATATTTTATGTCCTAATTCCCCTGCCAGGTCTAACTTTCTATGTTCTGAGGTCCCATTAAATCTAAGATTTGAAGTTTTACCTTATTACATTCTATGTGTTAAGGTCTCTTCTAACTGCAACATTCTAGGATTCTGTAGGCAAATCCAAAGGCTTTTATAAAAAGCCTTATAAAAAGTCAATAAACAAGCACATTTTAAGTTCTTATGTGGTACCCTGGCAAAAGTAATAGTAATGACAAAAACATAACACAGTAGGACCTTATTTTATGAAAATTTGACTCATGAAAATTCAAGAAACATGACTGGCAATCAAAAAATAAAATAAAAGCAATAAAATTTATAAAATAAACATTTTAATTATGCACCAAATCCTTGGCATTTTCCTAACTGGCCTAAAATCTCACAGCAGTTTGCCCAATCATGCTCATTCTCACTTTGAAAAATGTTTGTTAGTGTGAGTCATATAGTTTTGCACCAAACATTAAATCCTGCATCAGGCTTCATGAAAAATTTTCACTTATAACAGATCATGGCCACATCAGAGCAATGCTTCCTTTGTTTCATTAACACTATTTAGTTGGGTTGTTTTTTTTTAAAACCCTGACATTCTGTCTTAGATTCAATACTATTAGTTAGAAAAGTGAAGAACAGCAAAGGTTAGGCAATTGGGGTTAAAGGACTTGTTCAGGATCACACAGCTAATAAGTGTCTGAGGTCAAATTTGAACCCAGGATTTCTTAATGCCAGGCTCACTGCTCTATCCACTGAGCAACCCAGTTGTCCCCTATTTAGTTATTAAAATGGACCCAAAGTACAAGAGTAGTGATGCTGATTGCTTTGATAAGCCTAAAAAAATTTAAAATGGCTCAGTGTTCTCATAAGAAATATTTATTAAGATTCCTCTATTATAAAAATGAATAATATGGAAATGGGTATTAAGTGATAATACATGTATAACTCAGTGGAACTGCTTGTCAGCTCCAGGAGAGGGGAGGGAAACAACATGAATCATGTAACCATATTTTAAAAGAAATATTAAAAATTTTAATTTATTTAAATTTTCATTTAATATTTAAATATTTAAAAAGAAATAAATAAAAGAAGCATTTATTAAATAATGTTCTCTATTATGCATGACTTTCAACTTATGCAAAGGGTCTTGGAATTCATTGGTCACATGAGGTACTGTGGCAATACTAAGAAGGGTGAGTATAAATATATATATATATATATATATATATATATATATATATATATCTTTTCTGGAACAGTGGAGAAGGAGAGTGGAAATACAAATAGGTTGAAGAAAAGTTCAGATAAGTTCTGGGTTAACAGATCTATGACGGGTTATCAAGGGAGAAAGGACCATACTCCAATGGGGGTAAACCACCACTAGATGTGGGGCTGGAGGGGCTAAGTTTAAATCCTGGCTTTGCTTCTTGTTACTGTGACCTTGGGTAACTTATTTAATTGCTCCGGATTTCAATTTCCTCATTGGTAACAGGATGGAGTTGGATTTGATGATCTATAAGGATCTGCCCGGCTTTAAAGCAATTGAAACCTATGCTATGTATTCTAGGAAGGCTTCCATTTGCTCTCCCCACCAATACCCCTCACCAGATGAAAATGATCTTTTTTTTCCTCTTCCTGAAACCTCAAATATGTTTATACACTAATACTTGATTTTATATTTTAAATATGTGTATATGTGTCATACATTCCTCCTCCCATTTAGATGAGGTTTTAAATTCCATATGGCAAATGGACCACATCATTTAATATTTTGATGTCCTTTTGTAGATCTGGGATAGATGGTACAGAACGATGAGTTGGTGGAAAAGAAGAAAAGCGGCCTGAATTGCCTTCAGGAAATTGCAAAGCTCCTCTAATGACCCCAAGCTTCCTAGAAAAGCAAAGGCCTATCTTTTTTAATACTGACATTTTACAGCAGCAAAACATGCAATCCCACTGCCTCCAAAGGACTGAAAAGAGGATTATTATACAGGGACCTATGGATAGATACAAGGTGGGTATAATCAGGATGCAACATATAAACTAAATATCATCTTGTCTGATTTGTTAGAAAAAGGTCATTAACCAGAACACCACTGATACTTATCCAATGTCAGAAGTAATAATAATAATATAATAGTTAATATTTATTTATATAGCATTTCCAAGTTTGCAAAGCTCTTTACAAATATTCTCATTTTTTTTCTTCACAGAAATTCTAGAAATTTGTTTGATTTCTTTTAGTTTATCCCCTTTTTACTGATAAAGAAACTGAGGCAAAGGTTAAGCAACTTGCCCAGGGTCACCCTGAGGCCAGATTGTAATACAGTTCTGTCCAGACTCCAGGTTCAGTGCTCTAGTCACCTCACCACCTAGCCACCTCAGGGCTCCAGCACATTGGGTGAGCTCCTGACCACAAAGTTGGGGGAGAACCTGGATAGGAGCTGCCCATTGAGAGATGGAGGAGATGGAAGGTGGGAATGAGCAAGCAAGGTCAGGTTACAATCTGCATCAGATCAAAGATCCATAGACTTGACATCCCTCAAGGAACTTATATTCTACTTGAGGTGAAAACATATACATTAATTGTAGATAAAACTAGAACAAAGTCAACGGCAGAGGAAAGGATAACTAGTTACTGGGAGGATCAGGAAGGGCTCTAATAGAAGACATTGTATCTTGAAGCCAGTTTTGATGGAACTAAGGTGGGAAAGCCTGCTAGATCAGTGTAATAGTTCAGGACTGATTCCTGTATTGGGCTCCCTCTCAATATTTAACTACTGAAATATGTCCCTTTCTCAAAACCCAACTCAGTTCCCACATTCTCCAAAAAAACCTTCCCTTATTCCTCCCTCCTCAATTCCTACTGGCAAAGCTCTTACTCCTCCAACATAGCATTATTCCCAGACCCAAGTTTCCTCTCTAACTAGAATATCAGTTGTTTATCATTTGGATCTGTGTCAGTGAAGTAGCAGTATATAAAACAAAACCAAAAAACTCACGACCCTTTCTATGTATTACCAACAAAACCTAGCAGGGAGAGAAAGAAAAAGAAATTACCTACAAAATAATTAGAAAATATAAAAACTATTTGGGAGCCCATCTACCAACACAAGAACAAGAATTATTCAAACACAAATAAAAAACACTCTTTACTTCTAGGAATAAAAACAAATAATTGGAAAGAGACCAACGGTCCACGGTTGTGTCCGATTAATATTATAAAATGTCAACAGTACCTAAATTAACCTATATATTCAGTGCCATACCAAACATCCTATGTATTACTTTATAGAACTAAAAAATAAAATAAAATTCATCTGAAGAAACAAAAAGGTCAAAAATCTCAGGGAACATAAAGAAAAAAATTGGGAAGGAAAAGGGCCTAAATGTACCAGATCTCAAACTATACTACAAAGCAGTAATCATCCAAACTATTTCGCTACTGGTTAAAAAATATATAATAATTGGTCAGTAGAACAAATTAGGTACTGAAGTTCCAGAAACAATCACACATAGTAGCATGGTATTCAGTGAACACAAAGACTCCAACTACTGGAGTAATAGCTTACTATTTGACAAAAACTTCAGAGAAAATTGGAAATTAGTCTATCAGAAATTAGGTCTATACTAATAACTACTCACACCATACAATACACCATACTAGAATTAAAAGGCCATTTCATAAATGAACTAGAGGAATAGAAATGGAGATGCCTTACAGTACAATGAATGAGAAAAGAGCTCTTGACCAATCAAGATAGACTGCAAGAGATAATACAGACAAGAAAGGAAAAAAACCTGACAACTTTGATTACATAAAATTGAAAAGCTTTTACATACAAAATTCTTACAGGTAGATTAGAAGGGTAACATTTGGAGAAAAATATTTGCAGCAAATGTCTTTGTTTAAAGACTGATGCAAGATATATAAGGAACTTTTTTACAAATATATAATACCAGCAGCTGGTCAAAGGATATGAACTAAGGGAAGAAATCCAGGCTATCAATAACTGTGGGCTCTAAATCGCTAATGGCTCCAGAGAAAGAACCATTGGAGTTGGATGGATGCGCATCAAAGCATAATTCACATCAGTGTATTTATGGTTTAATTTTGTTGTTTTGGTTATGTATGAGGGAGTGTGGAAGTGTTTTGTATGATAATAAAAGTAAAAGTAAAATGAATTAATCATTAATGGCACTATTGTTGGCACCCTAATTCACACTGAATTCCTGCAGAGGAAGTGGGTAAAACAGAAAATTTAGGTATGTGGTTTATTTGTTAAGAAACCCTCAGCCATCCATGAGGACCTTATTCTACTGTCATTTTGGAATAAATCTTTGGTCTGTGTGAAGGCCAAGTTCTATCCAGTCAAATTAAGCCAATGACAATAGCATCAAGGCAGAATTTCCCCTTGTACTAGGGGTCCTAAGAAAAACAAGTCTAATTAGCAGTGGAATAAGGTCCCTATGGGTGAAAAATGAAGATGGACTTCAGGGGAAAGCAAAGAAACAGGTATTTATTAAGCTCCCACTCTGTCTGAGACTGGGCTAAAGCACTTTATAAATAATATCTCCTTTGATACCAAAAACTACATCATAATTACTATGTTATAGCTGAGGAAACTGAGGCAGATAGATTAAATAACTTTTTCAGCATCACACAGTTAGCTAAGGATCTGAGACCTAATCTGAACTCAGATCCTCCTCAATCAAGATCTAGTATTCACTTTGCTGCATCTCTCATTCATTCAAGCTTTAGGCTTGAAAAGGACCCATCCCTGAAAGAAAGGACAATCACAGAGATTTTCTAGGGCTTTGCTTCAAGAACTTCATTACAGATTTTTTTCTACCTTACCAAAATCACTCCCTTTCACTCATTCCACCTTCACATAAAAGCTAACTATTATATCAAACTCCCTCTGTAAACTGCTTGAGAGCAGGAACTATTTAGTTGTTTGTTTGGTTTTTTTTTTATTTCCAGGGGCCAGAACAGAGTTTGGAACACAGTGGGCCCTTAATAAATAAATGAGGGTGGAATAAATGACTTACGAGGAAGGTCAGCATTGGTTCAAGATTTAAACAGGAAGGACTAACTACTGTTCAAGTCTAACACCTACCAGAGACAGCTCCCTAGTTCCACTGACCAACTCACCTCCAGAATTCCTGCAAAATCAAGTTTACCCAGGGACTGACATAGAAGGGCTCCTAGCACAGCCCTGGCACTGCCCCATGGTCAGTTCTTCAGCATGCATCCAGGATGCTCCCAGGCTTCTCTTCCTATACTGCCCCCTCCTTCCTTCTTACACAGGATGTAAACCAAGCAAAACTTTACATATAGAATAGTTTCCCAAATTCCCAACAAAGATTTTACTCTGATTCTCTCTCTCTCTTAGGCTTAGTCTCCCTTTACTAAGGGACAACCGCACCTCCTATTGCTTTTTAAAAAAAAAATCTTTACAATCTATCTTATTGATTCTAAGACAAAAGAGCAGAAAGGGCTAGGCAATGGGGGTTAAGTGACTTGCCCAGGATCATACAGTTGGAAGTGTCTCAGGCTAAATTAGAACCCAGGACCTCTAGGATCTCCATCCACTGAGCCACCTAGCTGCCCCCTAAATGAGATAATTATGAAGCACCTCAGGCATGGAGCGGGAAAAACCGGGGTTCAAATATGATCTCAGACACGTTCTAGCTCTGTTGCCCTGGGCAAGTCACTTTGCTCTGACTGCCTAGACCTTGTCATTTTTCTTTCTTAGAATTGACAGAAGGTAAGGTTTTTTAAAAAAAGAAGAACTTAGCATGGTACCTGGCACAGAGCAGGTGCTTTTAAAATGTTTTCCTTCTTTCTTTCTATAATTATTGCTTATATCACCCAATTTACTATAAATTCAAATGATCTTATTTTGTTCTCCAAATGATACAAGCATTAGTCTTTTCTCATTAAAAATTTCTTTTCAAGAGAAGAGATTTCTTCTTCCTGGGACACCTGATAAAATGCTGAGTAAATGGTGAATGTTCAGCAATACCTGTGATGATACACCATTTTAACATTTATAATATACTTTTCTAAATAATAACAATAATTAATTTTATATAACATTTACTATGTATGTGCCAGGTACTGTGCAAAGCACTTTACAGATAGCATCTCCATTGGTCCTCACAACATCTCTGGGAGGTAATATCTCCATTTTACAGATGAAGAAACTCATAAAATAGAGGTTAAGTGATCAAACAGCCAGTAACTTACTGAGGCCAAATTTGAGCTCTGATCTTTCTAACTCCAGGTCTTATATTCAATATAATTTGCTACCTGGTTGCTACCAACTATCAGGAATAATAAACTGCCTGATTTCCATTTGAGCTACAAAGACCTCCAGGAACTGATACAAAGTGAAATGAGCAGAACCAGGAGAACATGGTACACAGAAAGTGAAACGTTGTGGTCCGATCATATGTAATTGTCTTTGCGACGGATAGCAATGTAATGATCCAGGACAAGTTCATCATCTGGGTTAATACTGCTATAATCAGTGTTTATAGAATAGAAACCATTATCATAGATACAGTGAAACCAATAATATTCTGTTCAGAAATCTAGTTGAAACTTGGTTCAATGTAGAAAATGAAAATTTTTTAGAAAACATTCAAATAAATTTCTTTGGTTCTGGGTTTTGTTTTGCAGGGTTAATGGAAGATATATGTAATGAGATTTCAGGGCATGCACAAACTTTGTCGTGCAAAAAAAATACATCATTATTTTCATTCACCTGCAACTACATTTTAGCACTTTCTTCAATTATTTAAAAATATTCTGAATATTGTGTCCCAAGAAATAATGAAGGGAATGATTTCGGAAAAATCTGAGAACTTTATAAACCAATACGGACAGAGATGAGAACCAAGAGAACAATTCTACAATAACAATATTGTAAAGACAAACAACTTTGGAAAACTTGAGAGTTCTGATCAATGCAATGACCAGCCATAATTTACAAAGGTCAAGAATGAAACATGTTACTCCCCTCTTAATGGGGAGGCAATGGGTTTAGGAATCTGGTTGGAGAAAGAAATTTGTTTTGCTTGACTATGTCTATTTCATTAAAAAAAATTTATTTGAGTGTTCTTTCACGGTTACATGATTCATGTTCTTCCCCTCCCCCCCCCCAGCTGACAAGCAACTCCACTGGGTTATACATGTCTTATCACTCAATACCTATTTCCATGTAATAATCTTTTAAAAACCCAAACCCCACATCCAATACCCATATAAACAAGTGAAAAAATCAAATGTTTTCCTTCTGCATTTCTACTCCCACAGTTCTTTCTCTAGATGTGGATAATGTTCTTTCTCATAAGTCCCTCAGGATTGTCCTGGATCATTACATTGCTATCAGAAGCAAAATCAATTACATATGATCAGCCAACAACGTTTCACTTTCTGCTTACAATGTTCTCCTGGTTCTGTTCATTTCACTTAAATCAGTTCCTGGAGGTCTTTCCAGTTCAAATGGAAATCAAGCAGTTTATTATTCCTTATTTATGCCTATATTTTTAACAAAGATTTTGTTTCCTTTCCTTTTTCCAATGGGGAGGAAATAAATTTTTGTTCATTGAAAAAAAAAAAGAGTTAAATTTAAAAACCATTACTCTTAGGAGTCTGGATTTTACTCAACCCAAAAAAGATATCCAGCACACATACAAAATGGTCCAGACCCTCAGGCCCTAAAGTATCACCTTAAATTATTTAAAAAAAAAAAAAGCGAAACAAATTTTTAAATTAAGTAGTGTAGGTAGATTTCATTACCTCCAGCTCCAGATAAAGAAGTTAAATATTAGATGGAAGAGAGAAAAAAAAACAAAAGAAAGTTAAATGCAAAGTTATTTTATTCTGCTTCAGTAAAAAGAGTTAAAAGGGTTACTTTGGTAAAAGATAAGCAAGAAAATGCAAGCTAAAGATACATAGATACACACATATTTATACATCTATGTATATTTTATACGTACACATAATGCTTACACTATCCCAAAAGTTTTAGTGCAGTTAAAAGCTATTTAAAGCTTAAGCTACAAAAGCTTAAAACCCTGTGTAATTAACGATCATCATTGTCATTCTTTTCTTTTCCTCTCTTGTCTCATATACAAAGAAAAAAAAGTTTCTGAGCAGATAAGTTGCACAGGAAAATAAACCTGTGATTTTCGAGGCTCAATCATAGAAAGAACTCTTACTAGAAAAAGTGAATACAACCAGCTGTTGAGGGAGCACAGCCCAGAAGTTAAGCTTATCTGATCCACACACATGCACTGAGAAAATTTCTGGCTTTTACAGATGGCCCATACAAGCTATTTTTACTTTAACTAAAAGGTGAGGACAAATTATAACAATGGTTGTTCTAATCAAATAATCCATCAACAAGATTCATAAAGTTCCTACCATGTGTGCTCTAGACAAAAATGGAACAATTTCTGATCTTGAGAAGCTTTCATTCTAGCTGAGAAATTTAAAGTTCACCTATTTAGATCTATATAAAAACCAAAGTTCATCTCTCACTTTTTCTTAAAACCCTTAACCTTCTGATCTTAGAATGGATACTAAGTATTGAAGAGCAGTAAGGGCTAGGCAATTGGGGTTAAATGACTTGCCCAGGGTCACACAGCTAGGAAATGTCTGAATCCACATTTGCACCCTAGACCTCCCATCTCAAGCCCTGACTCTCAATTCACTGAGCCATCCAGTTGACCCTCCCCAATTCATTTCATTTCATTTCTCTTTCTTTCTTTCTCTTTCTTTTTCTTTCTTTCTTTCTTTCTTTCTATGAACTTAAAAATTTATTTCCAGTTTTCCCCAGTTTTCTTTGGAAAAAGCAGAAGGGAGGAAGGGGCACTCTCATCCAATTCATTTCTTTTTGGGGGGGGGTGCTACAAAGCTTTATTAAAGAAGCCAAAGGCAAAGACTGTGTCCTTGAAGAGCTTATAGATTTACAGAATTTACCCAGAAGACTCAGGTATTTACCACTAATTTGCTTACATGAGTCCTCTGATTGAAAATTCAGTTTTTTAAGAGTATTCAGCAATACCGATTAGTAGAAGAAAACAGTCTGAGGATATAACATTGGTTTAAGTTTGCAAATATATACAACAAGCGTGTTTTCATCCAATTCATTTCTTGAGAGTAGTAATAAATTAATAAAAGGAATAATAGAAAAGATACCCAAATATGTTTCCTTTTATTTCTTTTACAAGTTTATTTCATTAAAAAATATTCCTTTAATAACTAATGTTTTGGTTTAGAGGTTTTTTTTTTAACAAGTAGTATTTTTATATAAATAATGAGAGCACAGAGATCATTATTTCTACTCTTTTGTATTCCCTATGGTATGGAGCACTGAGCCTGGTATGTGACAAATACTTAGTAAATGTTCATTGAAAAATTCACACTAAGAGGCAGCACAGTTTATTAGATGGGATGCTAGGCTGGGAAACTGGAAGACCTAGCTTCAAAACCACCACCTTTGACAAGTTTGGGGCCAAGCCCTTCAAGCTCTATATGCCCTAGGACCTATCTGGTAGAGGGAATTCCCACAAAAAAAGGTGGGACTTTCTACCCCACCACTCCAGGATTTCCCCACACCCAGGGAACCACAGAGTCCTTGTAATTCCAGTCATTCCTGTTGGAGAACTGTGCAACTTTAGCCTTCCAAGGTACTAGGAAGATGTAATATTTTGAAGAGACATCATGGTAGGGAGTAGAAAAAGGCTGGCACTCAAGAATCAAAAGACCTTGGTTCAAAATTCTATTGCTTAACAGTTCTTATTAACAATGTTAATTAACCTTACCATTCTGTGCCTCAGATTCCTCATATGTATAATAAAGAAAATAATACTTGCATTACCTAAAAAATATATTATAAAGTTCTAAAGACATAGGGGGGGAAAGTCATTTTCTAAACCACAAAAAAAATATATCAGCAATTGCTGTGAGTACTTTAGTCCTTTACCTTCTAAAACTTATTCTTAATCAATGACATTTCTTTAGCACCCTGTAGTGCTTGGCACTCTCCTACATAGCTTAGATCCTATCCAAGTTAAACAGACATTTTATAGTCTATACTTCCTATGTAACTAATATTAAAAATAATATAGTTCCCCCAAAACCAGTTAAAATACCTAAGCTGTAAAGAGAACAATAGAGTAAATTTACAGGATTCATTTTTAAGCATTTACCTCCCAAGCCCCTCATTGGACATTACTAGTTCATATTCCCATAGAGGTAATAGTTTCTTCATTCTCTTACATTGTGGCTATGTAAAAAACAAAAAAACAAAGAAAATTTTCCTCTATAACAAATATTTATATTTTCCATAATTTTCTGAGGATCTCTGAAAGATAATTCTGAGTATGGGAAAATTGGCAAGCAAGTTAACGTGGCTGCCAGGTGGTACAACAGGTAGAGAGAGGGCCTACAGTCAGGAAGATTCGAGTACAAATGAAGTGGTTGTATTAGCCTGGATAAATCATTTAACCACTCTTTGCCTGTTTCTTCAACTCTAAAATGGGAATAAAAGAATTTGCCTCAAAGAACTCAACCCTATAGGTGTACTGAAGTCATTGTAAATGAGGATCAAAGGATATATATATATATAAAGCAGTTAGCATTGTGCCAAATACGTAATACCTACACTCTAGGTGCTCTATTCATTCTTATTCCCTTCACCCAAGTCATTTAAGTGCTAAATGCCCCCTGATAATTCTTGTCAATTTGCTGGGGTGAATGGAGTTCCTTATACCTGCATTAATGAAATCACAGATCTGGAAAAAAAAAATTAAATGTGTGCGTGTGTGTGTGTGTGTGTGTGTGTGTGTGTGTGTGTGTGTGTGTGTGTGTGTGTGGTTTTTATTTTTTAAAGGACTAGGACATGGTTTAAAAGTACAGAACTTTGGATCATATTTTCTTTAAAAGATGAGAAAGGAACACAGAAGTAAATAACATTTTTATTTACTTTTCATCATTATTGGTTTTATTATTGGTTTAATAATGTTAATGAGAGACTACAATTTGTATAAAGTACTTTGTAAACTTCAAAAAGCTCTATAAATGCAACTTGCTTCTATTATTATTGATGATATTGTTAATATAGGGTACCCATACATTTTTCTTAAGCTATTTTCCAATTTATGGTTTAACATATGGTTTCATTCTTTGTTTTGTTGGTTTTATGTAAGTTTAGAATCAAAATTTTATTAAACATCTCAATAGTTTTGGCTTCTTTTCTATGTAAAGGAATACATTTTCTTCAAGTAAATGATAAACACTTTATAATGGCTCAGTCAACTATGTGCTGGAAGTTGTCCTGGTAAAAACATATTCATTCCTATGTAAGAATCATGTAGGATATGCAAAAATGCATTGGCAATTAGCTTTTTAAGGCATTTTATTTTTAAACCTACGTTTTCCTCTCAAAGGAAGGATACTGCACCACTACTGGTATCACTTCCAAACAAAAAGTTACCTCAAGTTTAAAGGAGCAACATATCATCAGAGATCTCCTTCTCAAATAATAGATCATTTAAAATGAGAACAGGGATATCTATAGGGAATTAATATAATATGTAATTGCCCTGTTAGAATTTTCTTGAGGTTTATCATTCAGATGTATGAAATAGAAAACTAGAAAGTATATTTTTAAAAATTTCATTTGGATTTTTGGTTTTAATAACAAATTTCCACATAAGTTTTCCAAAGTTATATAATTAATATTGTCTTCCTCCTGGAGCTAGGGATTCTATTAATATAGCCTCAATTTCTTCTTTTGTAAAATGAGAAGAGCAGTGGACTAGATGACCTCTGAGGTCTATTCCAATGCTAGAGCTAAAATCCTATGAGCCTCATAAATATTCTGTATATGATGATAATATTCTGAAACAAGATGATATGGTAACAACTCATCATCATTAATGATAACTCACATTTCTACAACACTTTAATTTATAATTTACTGTGACCTTTATAACAATCAAATAAAAGTCTAACTATCCTCATTTTACAAATAGGGAAACCAAAGTTCTCACAGAGGCTAAGTGATTAAGCTCAAAGTTTCACAATTTAAAAAGGGATGGAAACAGGATTCAAACTCAGGTCTCTAGACTCCAAGTCCAGCATTCTATTACTCTAAATTGGTGGGGCCATTAAGTGGCACAGTGGATAGAATACCAGTCTTGGAATCCAGAAGACGTGAGTTCAAAACTGGCATCATCTGTAAAAATAAATTGAAGAAAATGGGAAACCACTCCAGGATCTTTGCCAAGAAAACTCCAGATTGGGTCAGGAAGAGTCAGACACAGCTGCCACAACTGAACAACAACTACCACTCAATTAGAGAATATTCCTGAAGGTTAGCAAGTCTGAAGGACTTCCACTGGAACTACCTGCATGGAATTGAGCAATCAATCAGACCTTTCCCAACCAAGAGCAAAAGTTTTGCAAATTAGTGGCTGAGAACTGGGATATAGTCTGTGGCCAAAGAACAGAATAAAGTGGAAATCTTGATTCAATCAACTGAGCTTCCCAATCATGGCTATAATTGACCTGCAACATTCAAGACTTTCAAATTAAAATTTCATCACATCTAAACATGATTTTCTATACCTTTTCACCCACCCACTCTTACTGACTTAGGGCCTTCAGAAACAGAATGGAAAAGACACAGAAAGACCTGGAGGTTGATGAGGGAGATCTCGCCACCAGAAGTCCTGTCTTTGGTTTTGAAGTCTTTAGGTCACAGTTTAAACAAGCACTGACCTAACTCGTTATGAGTCATATTCTCATAGATTTGGAGCTGAGAATGACCTTAGAAGTTATACAGCTCTTAAACTGGGGTCAGTGAACTTGCTTTGTTTTTTAAAAAATATTTTGAGAACTTAGTTTTCCTTTGCAATCTATGTATTTATACGTTTAAAAATATTGTTCTAAGAAAAGATCAATAGGCTTTGCCAGACTGCCCAAGGGGTCCATGACATTAAAAAAAAAAAGGCTTAAAAACCCTGATCTATACCAGTGGCTTTTCACAGATGAAGAAATTGAGGTCTAGAGAAGATGAATAACTTGCTCAAGGTTATATATTAAGTGATCATGTCTGGATTTGAACCCAGTCTGTCTGATTCCAAATCCTTTTATCCTTTATATTAACGTTTTCTTGGGAAATAAGAATTCATGCATGAGTTTTAGTCCTATTAATGAAGGTTATATGGTCTATGATAATGAAAGTATTTTTAACTCTGCCTCTATGTTTCCATTTTTTTTAACCCCTTACCTTCTGTCTTGGAGTCAATACTGTGTATTGACTCCAAGACAGAAGAGTGGTAAGGGCTAGGCAATGGGGATCAAGTGACTTGCCCAGGGTCATACAGCTGGGAAGTGTCTGAGGTCAGATTTGAACCTAGGACCTCCCATCTCTAGGCATGACTCTCAATTCACTGAGCTACCCAGCTGCCCTCTATGTTTCCATTTTTTTAATCTCAACCCTGTTTAATCCAACCATTATTTAGAAATCTACTTGTATACCAGGTCAAAAGGAAAAAATTTTAAATCTTGTCCTCAAAGAACTGTGAGGATACAACATAGAAGCATAATAGTAAACATGGTAATTTGGGGAGAAAAAGGGTTAAACTAGCAACTAAAGGGAATAGTGAGGGTTTTGAATAAAATGGAACACGTGAAAAATGGGATTAGAAATCCCTTCCCACCTCAGTGATAGGAAAAAGTTAGATGGTGGTGATGTGATAAAATTAGTTCAAGCCCAAGTCAACATTCTTTGAACTGATATTGGTAAATGGTATTCTCCTTATTCATCAATTCTCATTACAAGTTGGTCAGTTCTTCCTTCTTCCCTTCTCCCCCAGAAATCCCTCCCCTCCTCCTTTTACTTTCTGGTCTCCTTGAATTTCTGGGCTTTCTAGCCTTCAACTTCAAACATTTGTTTCTAGAATTCCTGCTGCTTCTCAGCTCTCTTCTCTGGTGCCAGATGAAATGGTTTCTGAAATATGTTACCATACAGACTTTCTAAAGCTGTCTATTTTTCACCCCATCATCAATCTTCTGGAACCAAGACTCCCTTCGATCTGAATTCTAATGCTGTATATTGTTGTCCTGTTTCTGCTTTCTTTAGCAGGTATCAGATTCTGAAAATTTTCCTGTGTTTCTCTGAATTCCTCATGTTCACAACTAATAATATTCCATGACACTCATATATCATAATTTTTCAGCTATTCTGCCAATAAATAGGTGCTCATTTTATTTCTAATTTTTTGCTGCTACAAAAAAAGCCTTGAATATTCTGGCACATAAAGAATATTTTTTTGGTCGTTGACTTCTTTTGGACTGCTGGGCCAAAATTTACAAATTGTTTAGTAACTTCTCTTGTATAATGCCAAATGGCTTACCAGAATAGTCAGAATGATTCGCAGCTCCACCAACTGTGTATCTGCATACCAAACTTCTCAAAGGCCTTCCAACGTTGACTATTTTTGTCTTTAAATGATTTTTGCCAATTTAATGGATGTGAAGTAAAACCTTAGGCTGCGTGTTTGGAAAGAAACATCTACTCCCCATAAGCTAAGTAAGTGGTATGCCAAAGAAATGTGCATATTTGCAAACCCATTAGATTCTTCTGGATATCGCCCAGAATGCCCAGCCCTTCTGGAGAAATAGCATCCCCATAGAGATCTGTACGCAGCATGCTGGCATCATCTATGCCTTATTCACCTTTTCTATAAATATCTGCAATTAAAGCCGAATGGCCAGATCAGCAGAACCAAAACAGTGTACGTCACAGCTGGAAAGAAAGAAAGAAAGAAGACAACAATGCAGAGAAAAAAAGAATTTCAGACACTCCTAGAAGGAAAGGCACACAGGTGGGGGGAAGAAGCATTTTTTTCTTTGCCTGTTATTGTTTGTAATTAATTTGCTTCTACTTTGTTAAACTCTGGGAATTTATATAGATTTTTAAAGTTTTTATAGTTAAAATTTTTTTCAGTGAAAGAAAATTCTCCTGTTCTCTACCCCCTCAATATTGAGAAAGCAAAATGAAACTCCTATTAATAACATTTATAATCAAGCAAAACAAATTCCTGAAATCAACTATATCAAAATTTTAAAACATGTCTCAATTTTTACTCTGGGTCCATTATCTTTAGGTCAGTACATAAGTTAAGGAGTATGGGTGAAAGTCCTCTGGAATCATAGGTGGTCATTGTTTTGATCAGAGTCCCTAAGTTTTCCTATGTTGTTTATCTTTCAGATTTCACTCTCTATTTATTTCTCTGGTTATTCATTTTTGTTAATGGTTATTAAATTTATAATCAACAAATTATTTTGAATTAGGAGAGAAGGAAAAGAGAAGAATTAAATCAAAATTATTAATTTAAGAATTTACATAAAATATAATTAAGAAAAAATTTAAAAATCAATTAAATAAAACTCTACTTGCTATGATTATTATTTTGACCTTTTTCTTCCCACATAAAATGAGTGAAATAAATTCCAAATAGGAGCAGCTAGGTTACACAGCAGATAGTAAGTCAGGCTTGTAGTCAGAAGGACTTGGGGTTTAAATGTAACCTCAGACATTCTCTACCTAGGCAAGTCACTTAATCCCAACTGCCTACTCCTTACTACTCTTCTGCCTTGGAACCAGGACTTATATCAATTCTAAGACAAAAGGTAAGAGTTGTTTTTTAAAAAAAAAGTATGGGGAGAAGATAAACATACATATTCGAGCATGGCCAGTTTTTTTTTCCAAGGCATGAATGTCATAAGACTATTTTCTGCTAAATTTCTTTGTGGTTGTTCTTGTTGTTTTTAACTCATATAAATCATCAGTGATTCCCATTCACTAACAAGTGCAAACCAGGAAAGAACTAAAAAATGATTTACTAAGGAATAAGGCAGCTAGGTGACTCAGTGAATAAAGAGCCAGGCACAAATACAGACAGTGACATTTCCTAGCTAGGTGACCCTGGACAAGTCACTTGAACCCCAATTGTCTATCCCTCATTATTCTTCTGCCTTAAATTCAATACTTAATCTCAATTCTAAGACAGAAGGTCAGAATTAAAAAATGATAACGAAATAAAGTACAAATGAATTTGTGTGTTACAAGCTTGCAAATTAACTCCATCACCACCACCATCTTTCTTTTCTTCCTAGAAGGCTTTAGGAAGCCATTTGGTCAAATAGCTTCTGACCTTGTTTCATACCACAGTGCTCACAGGGGTATGATTGGCCCATCCTCCTTGTGTGGCTGGCCTTCATTGTAAAGTTAGAAGGCTCTCCAAAGCCAGAAACTCTCTGATCTGTGCCTTCTCTTTTTCCTTGGTCTCTCTGAGGAAGTATTCTGATGGAACTGAACAGCTGCTATATACAAAGACATTCCTGGTACTGACACCCATATTTAATCAGCTTTATTCTTTTGCTCCCTCCTGACCTTTCTACACGCCACCACTTTTTCTCTTCGTTTCCCCTTACGCCCTCCACCATCTGCCCTTGCCCAGGAAAACTGGCTTAAGAGAGAAATTTTTGGCTTCTTTGAATAAAGAGATTTTAAAAAAGAGAATGGGAAGAAATAGATTTGGGATAGAATGGAGAAATTTCTCCCTTCTCCAAACAAAAGTTAGGTTGAGAAAACTGGGTTCAAATCCTACATTTCCTATAGAAAAATTCACCTTATATGCCTTCCTTTTACTTTCTTTAAAATGGGATTCTTTCCCCATCTTCCTAGAATAGAACTATAACTAGTAATTTTGGTGTTTGAGTCAAATGGAAATTGAAGGAATATTAGATATGAACTCAAAAAGGTTTGGTTCAAATCTTGCTTCTTCAATTTAGTACCTGTGCAACAATGACCAAGTCTCATAACCATTCTGGGACACTGTTTGCTCACCTTTAAAATGAAAAGGTTGGAGGAGATGATCTCTAAGGATTCTTCTATGAACCTTTTGGGCAAAAAAAAATGAAGAAAGAAGGAAATCACACTAGATCTTTTTAATATCCCCAAAATTTCATATTTAATTTCTCTTCAACTTAATAGGCATATCACACCGAAATCAGAATTTTGTTGAGAAAATACTAATCAAACCTCACTGTCTACCATCAAGAAATTTCACTGTGTAACCTGTCACCAAGTATTTCTACAGCAGTTGAAAGCTGAAGTGAATATAAGTTTTCAAAAAAAAAAAAAACCACATTCTAGGTTTTACCATGATTTGAACAAAACAGAATTCAGTTAAGTCTGAAATGCCAAGCAGCAAAGATGACATTTGGAATCTGGATAGCTGGGGGTAGGGGAAAGAGGAGGGCATCGTTTACTTTTTAACTTCATTTGAATTAAAATAAGAGTTTTCTTTTTTCTTTCTTTGTTTTTTTAAGCCCTTATATTCCATCTTGGAGTCAATACTGTGTATTGGCTCCAGGGCAGAAGAGTGGTAAGGACTAGGCAATGGGGGTTAAGTGACTTGCCCAAGGTCACACAGCTGGGGAGTGTCTGAGGCCAGATTTTAACCTAGGACCTCCCATCTCTAGGCCTGGCTCTCAATCCACTGAGCCACCCAGCTGCCCCCAAGAGTTTTCTTATCCACCAAATGAAACTCTCACAATCTGGCCAACCAAGAGTGGGGATATGTTCCTGGGCAAATGACCCACCATGTTCAGAACTATGTAGTTAACTCCTAATAGGTAGTAACAGTGGATAGAGGGATGAGCCTAGAGTTAGGAAGACCTGAATTCAAATTTGACCTCAGATATTTACTAGCCATGTGGCCCTAGGCAAGTCACTTCACCTTGTTTGCCTCAGTTTCCTCGTCTGTAAAAAGAGCTGGAGAAGGAAATGGCAAACCACTGCAGGACCTTTGCCAAGAAAACCCCAAATGGAGTCACAAAGAGTCAGATGCCACTGAAACAACAGAGCCACTGAACTACCACAACAGACTTGGGGCAAGTCACTTAATCTGTTTGCCTCAGTTTCTTCAATTGTAAAATAAGGATAATAGTAGCTTCTACCTCCCAAGACAGTTGAGAGGATCAAATGAAATGATATTTGCAAATTGCTAAGTAGAGTTGCTGGCACATATAATGTTTAAGAAGTGCTTATTTCCTTCCTTCCTTCCTCTTTCATAAATTCTATTCGAGAGCTCCAAAGTATGATTCAGGATGTCATTTCTAGGGAAAGATTCTAAAGATTAACCAAGAATGATGTTCAAAGATGAGGCAGTTAGAAAGTCTGGATTTTGTACAAAAGTTACCAAAGAGTGAGTTGGATCTAGGAGAAAAAGTACAATGACTTCCTTTTCCCTAGGCAAAATTTGAAAACTAGAGAGCTGATCCTGAGCCATGGTTCCCTCCAAGGTAATTCAGCAATCCACTACTTCTTATTTTATTTTATTTTTCATCCTGAATTTCTTTAATCTTAAATGAATCACCTGATTCATTTTTTTCCACTTCCACACAAAGATCAAGGCCTATACATTTTTGCAATGAAATTTTCATTATTTTTTTTTAATTTAGAATATTTTTCCATGGTTATATGATTCATGACCTCCTCCTCGGCTTTCTCCTCTCCTGTCCCAAAGCCAATGAGCAGTTCCACTGGGTTATACATATATCACTGTTCAAAACCTATTTTCATTTTATTCATAGTTGTAGTGGAGTGATCTTTTAACATCAAAACCCTAATCACATCCCTATTGTACTATGTGGTCGATTATATATTTTTCTAATACATTTCTCCTCCCACGGTTCTTTCTCTGGGTGTGGATAGCGTTCTTTCTCATAAGTCCCTCAGAATTGTCCTGGATCATTGCATTGCTGCTAGTAGAGAAGTCTGTTACATTTGATTTTACACAGAGACTGATACACAGTGGCAAAATGTTTTCCTGGTTTTGCTCCTTTTGCTCTGCATCAGTTCCTGGAGGTTGTTCCAGGTCCCATGGAATTCCTACGTTTCTTTATTCCTTTCAGTACCATAATATTCCATCACCAACAGATACGACAATTTATTCAGCCGTTCCCCAATCTATGGACACCCCAGCAATCCACTACTTTAAATAAGGGTCTCAAGGAAAACACTGTACACAGAGACTGATACATTGTGGTACAATCGAAGGTGATGGACTTCTCCATTAGGGTCAATGCAATGTCCCTGAACAATCTGCAGGGATCTAAAAAACACCATCCACAAGCAGAGGATAAACTATTGGAGTAAAAACACCGAGGAAAAGCAACTGCTTGACTACAGGGGTTGAGGAGATATGACTGAGGAGAGACTCTAAATGAACACTCTAATGCAAATACCAACAACAGGGAAATGGGTTCGAGTCAAGAACACATGTGATAACCAGTGGAATTGTGTGTCGGCTATGGGAGAGGGAAAGGTGGTGGGAGGGGGGGAGGGGAGGAAAAGAAAATGATCTTTGTTTCCAGTGAATAATGTTTGGAAATGACCAAATAAAATAATGTTAAAAAAATAAAGAAGAAAAAAGAAAAGCAAAAAATAAATAAACAAACAAACAAACAAACAAACAAATAAATAAATAAGGGTCTCAGTTTCCTTTTTCTGTTAAATGAAGACGGTGAGCCAGATAACACCTATTCTCTTCTTCATCTTTAAAATCATATCTCTGAGAAGCAGTTTAAGTGGCTCAATGGATGGAACCAGACCAAGAGATGGGAAGTCATGGGTTCATATTTGGTTTCAGACACCTCCTAGCTCTGTGACTCTGTGCAAGTCATTTATACTCAATTGCCTAGTTCTTACTGTTTTTCTACCCTGGAACCAATACTTGGCATTGATCCTAAAACATAGGATAAGTGTTTAAAAAAATAATATTCTGTGTCACTGGCTGGGGACCTCTCCAGGGACTTTCTCCCATCCCACCAAGGATTACTTCATCTTGGATTTCAGCTTCCAGGACTGAGAACTCAGGGACAGTCACAGCTGAGAACTGCTCACAGGATCCATGGGGGCAGGAATAAAGAGCCAGAGAAGAAGGATGCCATACCTCTCTTTGATCAGGTGGCCATCTGGGTTCAGAAGCATGGTCCAAATACCACCCAAGGAACTTTGTTGTACTGGGAACTTTCATTAAAGCTACAGTAGGAAATTACTTTTAATATGCTATGTCAGCCCTCCCACCACCCCACGAGTATCTATGGGCTTCAAAAAATGTCTTCTGATTCATTTAGTCTGTAAAGACCAAATGAATCAGCAGTCCAGAGCTTATGGGCAGCTCTCCAGTAAACCAATCAGCATGAACATGCAATGCTGGAGAAAAATTATTGGGAAAGGCCCAGACTTGAGTTTCAGATTTCCAAAAGCTGAGATAAAAACCTATTAAGAAATACTTATCTAAAATGCACTGGCTTTTCTTTTAACCCTTTAGCATAAAGGTCATACATTATTTCAGATAGGAAAAAAAAATGCTAACACATTCATGTTCCACCACGGTATCCATGAGCCCCACTCCTCCTCTAATCACCATGTAGTCTGGTTCCCCATCGAGCTCCCCAGTGCCCTGATGCTAGCTAGCCCCTCTAAGATCACTAAGATGCTGGACTGGCAGAAGAGACCTTAGAAATCATCCAGTCCAGACTCCTCTTATTTTACACATGAGGAAACAAAAGGCCAGGAGGGCTGGTAAGAAATAGGCCCAAGGTCACACTGGTCTCAGTAGCAGAATGCTGAGATCTGTATCTTGTGGGATGATGCCTGATACACAGCACCCATACCACTGCCTCCACAACTGTGGTTCTCATTATGATAAAGCGGTGGGAGTGGGAGAAGTGAATAAACATTTATATACATGCCAGGCACTGTGTTAAGGGTTTAAAAAAAAAACTCTTATCTTTTGTCCTAGAATTGATACCATATATTGGTTCCTGGGCAGAAGAATAATAAGGACTAGACATTTGGAATTAAGTGGCCTGCACAAACTCACACAGCTAGAAAGTGTGTGAGACCAGATTTGAGCCCATGAATTCCCATCTCTAAGCTCTCTCTATTCACTGAGCTACCTAGCTGCCCCTACTAATGATTTTTTACAAAAATTATTTAAACAAAAATAAGCTAAAAATGTTATAATGCTTATTACTAAAAGGCAGGAATGAAGGGACGAATGAACGAAGGAGGAAGTAAGGGAGGGAAAGAGAGGGACAGAGGAGAGAGAGAGAAAGAGAAAGAGAGAGAGAAAGAGAGGAAGAGAAAGAGAGAGAAAGAGAGAGAGAGAGAGAGAGAGAGAGAGAGAGAGAGAGAGAGAGAGAGAGAGAGAGAGAGAGAGAGAGAGAGAGGGGAAGGGAGGAAGGGAGGAAGGGAGGAAGGGAGGAAGGGAGGAAGGGAGGAAGGGAGGAAGGAAGGAAGGAAGGAAGGAAGGAAGGAAGGAAGGAAGGAAGGAAGGAAGGAAGGAAGGAAGGAAGGAAGGAAGGAAGGAAGGAAGGAAGGAAGGAAGGAAGGAAGGAAGGAAGGAAGGAAGGAAGGAAGGAAGGAAGAGCATTTTGACAGCTGAGTGGATAATGGACTGGAGTGAGGAGAAACTTGAAGAACCGGAGACCAATCAACAAATTACTGCAATTATCAAGGCTTAAGGTAAGAAGGGCCCATGCCAGGGTGATGGAGAAGGGAGTATTTTCTAGATTGTATATTCTAGAGACAAGAAAGTAGAATCCCCTACTGGATGGAGGCAAGGATGAGAGTGACGACGCCATCTAGGTTTCAAATCTAGATGACTGGAAGGATGGTGATACTCTCCAATGACATAAGGAACTTAGGAAGAGAGGAAGATTTGAAAGGAAAGAGAATGAGTTCAATTTAGGAATTGTTGAGTTTAAGATGTCTATAGAACAACCAGCTTGAGATATCCAGCCAGAAGATTAGAGGTCAGGAGAGAGATTAGGGCTAGACAAATAAATGTGAGAATCATCTGCATAGAGACAATAACTGAAACCATGGGATCTGATGAGATAACCAAAAGAAATTAAGAAGAGGGCATAGGTCAGAGCCCTGGAGGACACACACAGTTATCAGGTATGACCTAGATGAAGAACCAGAACAGAAGACAAAGATGCAATCACCAGTCAGGTAGAAGAACCAGGAGAGCAGATTCTTATAAACCAAGAGACAAGGGAATTTATTATCTCCCTTGGCAGCCCATTTTATTTTCTAATTGTTCATTTTTCTTTTTATTTTTTTACTTTCCTTTAAACTTAAATAAACCTTGGGGCAGTGAGGTAGCACAGTGGATAGACTGCTAAGTCTGGAGTTGGGAGGACCTGGGGACAAATCTGGCCCCAGACTCTTCCTGAGCAAGTTATTTAACCCTTTAATTGGTTACTAATTGACACTAAGCTAGAAGATAAGGATTAAAAAAAGAAAAAGCTAGAGAATATAAGCTAGAGAGAACAGAATATCAAGGAGAAAGGCTTTTTTTTTTTAAACCCTTACCTTCCATCTTGGAGTCAATACTGTGTATTGATTCCAAGGCAAAAGAGTGGTAAGGACTAGGCAATGGGGGTTAAGTGTCTTGCCCGGGATCACACAGCTGGGAAGTGGCTGAGGTCACATTTGAACCCAGGACCTCCCATCTCTGGGCTTGGCTCTCAATACACTGAGCCACCTAGCTGCCCCCTGTTTTTCCATTTTTTAAAAGATCACTGTCAATCACCTATTCAGGATTGAATTCTATGAAGGGCAGCACAGACTGCTTAAGAGAATTTTTATTTTTTTTTAAATCCAGAGAAAATATATTTAACCACTTTGTGTATATTTGTATTTTTGTTAATATTAATGTTGCATATATCTGATATGTATTCATTATAGCCTCCATTAAAGTTTATGCTCAGTGCAAGGACAGAAGTTGTTTCATTCTTTATATTCATATCCTGAATTCCCCAAATAGTACCAGGAACACAGTAAGTGCTTAACAAATCAGTAACTGATTATTAGATGGACAAGTAAACTCGTTGTCTGGAATTTATTATCTATTATGTGGCAACATCTACCACTTCACAGAATTCTAATGAAATAAAATATATTAAAACCTTTTATAAATCAAAGACAAACATGGGGAAAAGACAGGGAATGGGAAAAGATCAGATGAGGGAGAAGGCTAACTGAAAACCCATTTGTTCAGATCCCAATCTGTGACCCTTTATCCCCAATCTGCAAAAATCAAAGTTTATAAACTAAATAGCTCAAGGATTGTAGATTTCAGGTATTCTGTAAGATAAATGTTTTTAAAACAAACTCGATAAATAATAAAACCTCTCAGTCACCTTGCCTGAAAGTGGCTTCTAAGCTCTCTGATACAACGTTTTAAGAATTAGGACTCAATTGCCTTATGTCTGTGTCTGTTTCAGGTCCTACTGAAAGGCTGTAGTCAGCCTTGTATGAAGCCATAACTCTACGGGGCATTATAAAGTATGTCCCTGAGCAAACCTCTGTTTTCCTTGGTTTCCTCAACTGTAAAATGAGGAAAATAAGAACACCTACTTCTTCTCAGACTTGTGAGGACCAAAAGTTACAGTATCTGTGAAAAATACTGAGCAAAATGCCCAGCACACATAAATCCACGTTCCTTTCTCTTTCTCAGATAAATGCTTAGCTTTCCCTGTCCCTTTCCCTACTCCAGTTACTTACATTTTCATGTTTCTATAATTATTTCTAGAGTCCCATTAGTAAAATTCCTGCCTACACCTCGAGCCTATTATTAACCAGTACACACACTTCAAGCCACAATGCAGGGTACATATTTCATTAATCAGCTGTTAAAAATCCTTTTGAGACTTCACATAAACTTTAGTTTTTAATGCACTTATCAATCTGGTTTGTTACAATTATCTGGGTTGGAGTTTCAGATTCTTATTGGATTATGAGTTTTTTGAGGGCAATGAACACATTTAATCTAAACTTTGAGGTTTCACCTAGCACAGTCTAGAGCAGACAACAGATTGAACATTAAAAAAAAAAAAACCTCATTATCTTCCATTTTAGAACCAACACCAGGTATTGGTTTCAATGCAAGAGAGTGACATGGGTTAGGCAATAGTGGGTAAGTGACTTGTCCAGGTTCACTCAGCAAAGAAGTATCTACTGCCAGATTTGAACCCAAGACTTTCTGTCTCTAGGCCTAGTACTCTATCCACTGAGCTTTCTAGATGCTCCAAAATTGTGAACATTTGTTGTAATGAATGAAAACACAGAGGGGTAGATTTTGGTCCTACAAAGGGAAAAACTTCCTAAAGATGGAAATTATGAAAAACAGAATGGGCAACAACAGAGGTGGAATAGGGGGACAAATTTGAAGACTTTCCAAGTAGAGATTCCCAGGATTACAGATGTAGGGCTAGAAGGGAGAGGCTTATCTAGACCAAGCCCTTCATTTTATTTTATTGTTTAATTCTATTTTTATTATCATGCAAAACACATTTCCATATGGATCATTGTTATAAGATCACATTCATACATAACCAAAACCCCAAAATAAAACCGTAAATTATACTTAAGGGAAATATATTATGCTTTAATATTCATCTATCCAATTCTAACTTCTTTCTCTGAAAGTTGATAGCATTCCCTGCCATTAAGTCTTTCAGGATTGTCTCATTGCTGAGAGTAGCCAAGTTTTCACAGCTGATCATCATACATTATTGCTGTTACTGTGTACGATACTGTGTCTTGTACTGTGTCTCCTGGCTCTGCCTATTTCACTCTGCATCAGTTCCTGCAGATCTTTCCAGCTTTTTTGGAAATCATTTTTAAGCCCTTCATTTGAAAAATAATGAAACTGAAAGAAAAGGAGGTTGTGTGATTCACCCGACAGCACATGGGTCACAATTTTTTTCAGAGGCAGCATTTGAACCCAGGTCTTCCACCTCCAGAAGCTGTAGATGACAATGTATTGGAGGACTGCCCGACCTCTGCATGATAACTATAATAACTGCCCACAGCTAACACAACAAGTCATAATGGGTATGAGAGCTGACCTCTGAATCAGAAAGATCTTGGCCAAAGATCTGTTTCTGACAAATATGGGCTACAGGAAACCTTCTGAGAATGCAAATGGAAAAACAATTCCTGATCTCCATCATCCTCAGCCAAAGATTCTTATACCCATGATATCATGTTTCCCAGTCTTCCATTCTTTTCCTCTCTATCGCATTGCCCATCCCCACAAAAAAGCTTGAAAAATATTTTGCATAGTTACTCATTGGATCTTTACAACAAGGTTACAAAGTGAGTTCCTATTATTGTCCCCTATTATTTTACAGATTAGAAAATGAAGGCTTAGCAGGAAGGTTATTTGCCCACTATCCTTTATATGGACATTAAGAGTCAATGGCAACCATGTAACCATAGTAAAAATATATTAAATTAATTAAATAAAAATTTTCAATTAAAAAAAAGAACTGAATAAAAGGCAAAAAAAAAAAGAGTCAATGGCAGGGTAGCTCAGTGGATTGAGAGCCAGGCATAGAGATGGAAAGTCCCAGATTCAAATCTGTCCTCAAACAATTTCCCAGCTATATGACCCTGGGCAAGTCACTTTTTTTTTTTAAACCCTTACCTTCCGTCTTGGAGTCAATACTGTGTATTGGCTCCAAGGCAGAAGAGTGGTAAGGGCTAGGCAATGGGGGTCAAGTGACTTGCCCAGGTTCACACAGCTAGGAAGTGGCTGAGGCCAGATTTGAACCTAGGACCTCCCATCTCTAGGCCTGGTTCTCAATCCACTGAGCTACCCAGCTGCCCCCTGGGCAAGTCACTTAACCCCCATTGCCTGACCCTTAACCACTCTCCTGATTTGGAACCAATACATGGTAAGGCAGAAAGTATGGGTTCAAAAAAAATTTTTTAAGAGTCAATGGCAGGATTTGAATCCAATCCTTTCCCAACTTCAAGATCAGCCATTTATTTATTCATAGAGTGGAAAGGATCAACTTATCTTGACCTCTCCATGATCACAAACTTCATGATGAAATACAACTCACCTTTTGAAAACCATTTTTAAAAAACTATACATACTAACAGTTTCTTCCTTGAACACCTTGTGGAGAGTGAAAACTAGCATTTGATATAGTACTGTAAGATACTAATACTATTTAATTTTATCCTTAAAACAACCTTTGAGGTAGGTATTATTATTATAATGCCCACTTCACAAATGAGAAAACTAAGGCTGCTCTGGTTGAGCAGTTTATAAGTGTCTAAGGCAGGATTAGAATTTTCCATCTTCATGACTCCAAATCCAGCGTTCCATCCACCACACTATTAAGCCACTTCTTTATTCTACTTCTACAGAAAGAGTGAAGTTTTGGGGACAGTTTTGTGGAAATGGAACACCTAAAAAACATGATTATTTCTACTACTTTTATAAGATCACAGATCTAGAACCAGAAAGGCACGCAGAAGCCATTCAGTCCAGTTCATTTCTATTTTACAGGTAAGAAAACTGAAGTTTGCCCAAGGTTGCAGAGGTGGGAACTGAACCCCCAATTCTTTCACTCCAAAAGGAATACTCTTTCCACTGTACCCCATTTCAAGGCTCCTAGAAAACAGCTCCTGGGAATGAGTTCAGAGAAAGCACAGAGAACTATGAGAATTACAAGATTACAAATCACCTATCTAGCTTTGGAAGGGATCTCGTCCCCATCATTAAGTCCAAACCATCCACTTTAGAGAAAAAACTGAGCCTCAGAGACACGGCTGGTCTAGACTCACGCAGACAAGAAACAGAAAACTGGGATTTGAACCCAGGTCAACCCTTTCACACTTGACACACCGACCAATAGACCAGCTGGGAGGAACAGCCTTCGGTTCCAACCCATCCCAAGCTCCAGCCAAAACTGCTCCATTCTGGTTCTGGATCTGGCTAATGAGACTCGAATGTGCTCAATGGGGGAAATTAAACAATTAAAGCGTGTGGAAAGCGCTGATTGCCAGAGAAGGTCTCCTCGTCTGCCAGAGAGAGCTTGGCGTGTGTGCGACAACCACACTTTGAAGAAGCCGGGCTGATCCACTTAAAGGAGCAACAGTTCTCAGCTGTGCAGTCAGCTGTGTGCTGTTCTCAGGAGACCGCCTGCCTGCTGTTCACATGGCAGACACTTCTCAGAGAGACCAATATTGACAGCAGCCTCCTGGCTAATTACGAAAATGGACCAGCCCACCCACCTGAGGGGACCTGGACACCCACACGAGAGAAGATATTCTAGGCGTAGAAATCGTCTGCGTTTTGCCACTTTGATGGAATTCAACAAATGCTGGTTGTGGTTGGCAGTCGAACAGGAAAAATGGAAAATGACACAATTGTCACCCCTCAGGGCGCTTACCATCTAGCAAATGATGGCTTGCTTTTAAACTTAATTTAGCTATCATTGAGTTAGTGACTTTCTGGTTATAAGATCATTCCTGAAAAAAAAAAATTCCCAGCCTAGAAAGTAAAAATATTCAGGTTTTAATTCTTGGCATTCACTTAAAAAAATTTTTTTTTTAAATATCTATTAATGGGGGTAGCCAAGTGGCTCAGTGGATTGAGAGGCAGGTCTAGAAATGGGAGGTCCTGGATTCAAAACTGGCCTCAGACACGTCCTAGCTCTATGATCCTGGGCAAGTCACTTGACCCCATTGCCTAGCCCTTACCACTCTTCTGCCTTGGAGACAATACATAGTATTGATTCTAAGATGGAAGGTAAGGGTTTTATATATATATGTGTGTGTGTATACATATATTTATTGAAATCTTTTGTTTTCATATCATCTTAATTTCCAACTATATTGCTATCCTTAGAACCATATCTTATAACAAATAAAAAGAGAGGGAGAAAATCCAATTTTTTTTTTAACAAAATGAAGCAACATAATAAGTGATGAAAAGAAAACCAGTCCCATAAAATGAAGCAATCAATATGTTGTTCAGTCATACCCGACTCTTCACGACCCC
Organism: Monodelphis domestica; assembly: GCF_027887165.1. Lineage (NCBI taxonomy): Eukaryota > Metazoa > Chordata > Mammalia > Didelphimorphia > Didelphidae > Monodelphis > Monodelphis domestica. The sequence continues at coordinate 232,726,956 of NC_077227.1, read as the reverse complement.
ATATTTGGGGTTTTCTTGGCAAAGATCCTGGAGTGGCTTGCCATTTCCCTCTCCAGCTCATTTTACTGATGAGAAAACTGAAGCCAAGAGGATTTTACAGGTGAGGAAACTGAGGTAAACAAGGTTAAGTGACTTGCCCAGGGTCACAAAGCTAGTTAAGAGTCCAAGGCCAGATTTGAACTCAGAAATGAGTGTTCCCAGCTTCAGACTTGGCACTCCATCTGCCCCATTACCTAGCTGCCAAGCAATATATCACAGTATAAAGAATATTCTATGCCTCTAGTCCCTTACCTCCCCCATGATGGAAAGGAGATAGATTTGCTTACTTCTTTTTCAGTGACTTATGTCTTCAACAAGCTATTTTAATTAGAAATCATTCAGTCATTCAGATCCACTTTCTTGTGTGATTTCCACTTATGACATTGTAGTCATTTTTCATATTGTTTTCCTAGCTCTGCTTGCTTCATTATGTATCATTTCCCATAAGTCTTCTTGAGTCTCTGTATTCTTATTTGCAGGTTCTTGTGGTGCAATAATATTTCATTTTAGTCACATCTCTAGACATTTGCCACTGGATGGGCCTCTACTTCATTTCCAATTCTTTGTTACCACAAAAATGTTCTGCTATAAATATTTGGATTTATATAGGGTCTTTATGGCAGCTAGGTGGCACTATGGATAGAGCACTGGGTTTGGAATCAGAAAGACTCCTCTTTGTGAGTTCAAATCAGGCTTCAGACACTTACCAGCTGTGTGACCCTGGGCAATTCACTTAACCTTGTTTACCTCAGTTTCCTCACCTGTAAAATAAGCTGGAGAAGGAAATGGCAAACTGCCTCAGTATCTTTGCCAAGAAAACCCCAAATGGGTTCATGAAGAGTCAGAAATAATTGAAAAAGACTAAAATGGGACCTTAATATCTATTTTTTTGCCTCTTGGGGTTACAGGTTGAACCATTGGATCTCTGGGTTAAAAAGCAAGGATATTTTATTCAGCTCCTTAGAATAATTCCCAATTGCTTCCCAGAATGGGTACAGCAAAATCGCTTTTAATCTGAACTGGTTTTCTTATCTGTAAATGGAGGATATGGTCCCTTTCATCCCTAAAGTACTATGTTTCTCAGATTCACATTTTAATTCTATGTCAGCCACTAGCTAACTGTGTGACCCTTCATGAAACACTGTCCAGGCTGCAGGTTTCTCATCTATACAAATGCAGGGTTAGGTGACCGGATGTTCTACAAGGTCTCTTTCAGCTTGGAAATAACCATAATAGCCAGCATTTATATACCACTTACATAAAGCACTGCTTTCAGGCTCAGGACCCCCATCTGTAAAACAGAGATGATAATAATAGCATTTATACAGGTTTGCAAAGTCCTTTACACGTTATTTCATTTTATCCTCACCACAACCATAGAAGTTAAAATGCCATTAATATCTCCATTTTCCAGATGAGAAAACTGAGCCTGAGAGTGTCAAGTGATTTGCCCAGGATCAAACAGTTGATGAGTATCAAGGCAGGTTTTGAATTCAAGTTTTCCTGGCTCTAGCTCTTAGACTTTTCAACCCATTAAGCTACTAAAAACTGATGATCCTTTGAGTTTTGCCTCTGCCTTAAACTAGCTGCCTGGTGTGGCCCTAGATAATCCTTCATTCAGATTGGAAGGGATGTTTTCAAATGGCTATTTCAACTTCCTCATTTTATAGATGAGGAAACTGAGGCAAACAGCATTAAGTGACTTGCAGAGGGTCACACAAGCTAGTGTCTGAGGCTGGATTGGAACTCAGGTTTTGTTAACTCCAGGTCTGACATTCTATCTATCCACTGTGCCTCCTAGCTGTCCCAAAGAAATGTAATATTCCAGTTAAAGGTTAGTAATGTATTTCCCCTGCCCTGCCCCCATCTGTGTTCATGTTCTTCCAGAAATCCATCCATGCACCCCAAGTGAAGACCTCCTGGTCTAGATGTTCTGCAAGGACTCCCAAAGAATCAGTGATGTCAGTTAGAAGGAGAAGGTGGTCCAGAGGGAAGAAGGCAGGAGAGGCAGGACCATCTTTGAAGACTTAAGAGTAGAGCAGAATCAAATTTGGAGGTTGAAGGGAAGCTGGAATCCAGGAAGCGGGGAGGACAATGGAGAGAGAATGAGGGAGATTAAGCCAATCTGGATGGACCCACAGAGGGTCATGAAGCCAAGAGTCAGGAGCTTAACTGTGTTGGAGAGATATCAGGAAGCTATTAGAGGATTTGTGGGAGGAAGGTGGTAACAGCCAGAGAGGCAGGTGAGGGAGACCAATGTTCCTATCACTCAAAAGACAAGCCTAACCTTCCTTTCCCTCCTCCCTTCTATTTTTTAATCCATCATTTCCTTTCTTTACCTCCCTCTTCATCTGATTTCTCTCCACACTGACAGGGATTCTCTGGGGTTGGCAGGCTCACTTTCTTCACAGGTATGAGAGGTGTATACAAAAAGCAGCCAGCTCTTAGAATCTTTTCCCGTGTCATGTGCCCAGAAGCTGGATGCTGAGGGACAGGCAGAAAATCTACCCTCCACAGGATCACTCGGTATCATTTCCATGGAAAACCCAGCAGGCGGAATTAGCTGTGGACACCAACTGCCTCGATGACACCATTTTACCAAATGCTTTCTAATGCAGCTTTCAGGAAAATTACCCTGTTCCTCTGGCCTCAGCAGGGCGGTATGGTGTTAACCGTCAGCTATGTTATTATGGCTCAGGATCACTTGGTTTTCAAGTGTTGCCTTGACGTGCCTTAAAATAAATAATAATAAAAAAGTTACTCAGCTGCCTGATCCATGCTGGCTGGCACTTGGATACAGGGTGCAGGGAGTCCCTCTCCACTGGCTCAGGTGCCACAAAGAAGCAGCCAGGGCTGGACAGGATGCTGGGTTGGTCCCAGTCCATCACTTGCCCTCCATCCCTACTCCCCCCTACCCCCCCAAGATGTTTTGACTGATGGGAGATAAAGCCCTTAAACAAAGATTAGCCAAGCTCCTTTCAGTTCCATTCAGGGCCAAGGGGGGCAAAGTCGATATTTACTGAGTGGAAAAGGAAACACATTTTGTTTGCAAGCTCTCCAAACTAAAGGGGGTGGAGGGGGAGCAGCAAGGAATCCCCAGTTCCCTTTGCCTTACGTCGTCATCTTGTCTCATCTAGGAAACAGACTTAACTAACGGCCAGGCTTTGAGGGAATCCGTGACTCATGAAGGCGTTGATCTGTTCCCCCATTGGGCTGCTACTCAGCAGCCATAAAAAGCTGGGCAAAAACCTCTTTTTAAGGCTCAGTGCAATTCAAAGAGCACCTAAGTCCCAACTATGTGTCTGACACCAGAGAGGATGAGGAGAGTGAATAGAGTCACAAGGACCCAATGGTTCCCTAGAGGGGGGACCAGGAGGTCCCGTGAACCTAAGCAAGGAAATGCAAAATACAAAGAGAGGACTTTCAATGAGGTTCTAGGTCTTAACAACTGGAGAACTCAGGAAAGAGCAGGAGATTGCTCTTAAGCTGAAATTGGAAAGGAGTTAAGGGTGCTTTCAAAACAGCAAGGTAAGAGGGGCTGAGCATTGCAGAGATTGGGAGACAGACTGAATGGAAAGAAAAGATGGAATGTCATTTACATGGAAGATCAATTAGGTCAATTTGGTTTAAGAGTGGGGAAAGGGGTAGCTAGGTTGCTCAGTAAATAGAGAGCCAAGCTTGGAGCCAGGAGGCCCTGGGTTCAAATCTGATCTTCAGATACTTCCTAGCTATGTGACCCTGGGAAAGTCTTAATTCTTATTGCCTAACTCTGACTGTTCTTTTGCCTTGGAACTGATACTTAGTATTGATCCCAAGAAAGAAGGTAAAGGGTTTTTTCTTTTTGTTTTGTGAAATAAATCTGGAAAGACCAGATTGGAGCCAGCTTGCAAAAAGAGTTTGAGTCACAAATACAGGAGTTTGTATTTCTTTTTTGGACCTCAGTTTCCTCTTCTGTAAAATGAGGGTTTTGAACTAGAAGACCTATATGGATTCTTCTTGATTCAAACCTTTGCTTTTATTTGATTATAAAATCAAGTGGGGTGGGGGAGGGACAGTTAAGATTGCTCAGTGGATAGAGAGCCAGACCTATAGATGGGAGGTCCAAATATGACCTCAGATACTTTCCAGTGGTGAGACCTTAGGCAAATCACTTAACCCCAATTGCCTAGCCCTTATCACTCTTCTGCCTTGGATCCCATACTTAAGAGTATTGATTGATGTCAATAAGAAGGAAGGTAAGGATTTAAAAAAATTTTACCTTTACCACTCTTCTGCCTTGGAATTATTGAATGATATTGATATTGATGAGGTGGAGGGGAAGGATTAAAAAAATAAAAAGAAAAAAGAAAGTCAATAGGGGGCCACTGAAATTTCTTGAGCAGTCAAGTGATACAGTCAGATCTGTGCATTAAGAATATTAATTAGCAACTATGTGAAGGGTGTATTGGAGAGGGAAAATATAGGAAGTAATAGTGCAAATACTAAAAATGGTATGCTCTAGACCCCAGGAATAGTTCTCTTCTTTATGATATGGCTCTTTGGGGCTAATTAATGTTTTAAAAACTCTCTTACAGGAAGAGAAAAATGTTAAAAGGCCTTCCTTGGTAGGATGCAGAGAGGATCAAAAGGTAGAGAAAGCTACATGAGTTTGTATTTCCTTACCCAAGCTGAAGTTCTATGCTACAGCCATCTCTCCAACTGGCCTTTCATTCCTGAATCCACATATCAGAGTTGAAAAGGACTTATATCATAATTTTACAGGAAACTGAGTCAAAGAATTTAGGGAACTTGTTCAATATAGCACTGGAAGGACTAATATGCATCCTACTCCTTGCTACTTTATGGATGAACTGTTTCACAAAATTCACAAAGTAACCTTCTCTACAACAATCCATCTGGAGTAGGTACTGTAAATATTTTTTTAACTGCCATTTTTCATATGGGGAAACTGAGTCTTGGAATGTTTAAATGACTTTACTGTGATTACCCAGCTGATGTGTTAAAACCAGGGTTCCAAATTGGGTCTCCTCATTCAAAGCCTAGTGTCCTTTTTCACTGTACCACTCCCTCTGATGCTAGCTGTCATCCATCAATTTGCAAAGGAGAGAGTGTATTTTTGTTGCTATAAGTCACAGTGCTCTCATACATTCTGGGCTGCTACAGATTAACTCCCTCTCCCAATCATCTCCCAGGTAGCACAACATTGTTTTGGCACCACAAAGTATAGCCCTTCTCAATTATGTCTCTCACTGACTTAGCTGTCTATCAATCTTTGCAAGGTTGAGAGCCAAGGTATCAGTTTAGACTTTTACACATGAGGGAACAATGTAACATTTTGATATTACAAAAATACTATAAATTCTCAAAGAGTTGCATAGGCTTAGGAGAAACGGTCCATCCCCCCTGAATCACAAAACCTGTAAACCTTGACTTAATGAAGCTGTTCCTCTGGCTGGGGCCTCTTCCTTCAGTCCCTCAATATGAGGAAAGGACATTCTAGTTCTTGGTGCCAGAGGTCTGAACAGCTGAGAGGGATTTCTGATGAAGAGTGAGTGAGTAGCACATCTGCAGGAGCTGACATCTGGCTCAAAACTGTCAAGAAATATAACAGGGGAGAGAAAGGGATGGCACAAACCCTCCCGGACAGTTGCACGACATCACAGAGGTAATGCGCCAATGTCATGCCAAGTCTCTTTTGGAAGCCACTGGAGAGATGTGAAAATGCATGAATTTTATACTTCAGAATCAATTCATTTCCCCTTTCTCTAGAAATCCAGGCTGTTTCAATGAGAAAAAATAATGACCTCTTTTCTTTTCCCATCTCAGCCTCAGAGAACAGCAACATGTGAGTACTTTTCTGTACTTCTAGCACGAGGGTCATCATTTGTGTATAACAGAATTGCTCTTATGAAGAGACAACCTTAAAAAGGTCACAACCAAATCCTGATTCTATAAATGCTGCCATGAAAATGAGAGGAACGGGAAGGCCACCAGTCTGAACTCGGATCCTTCTGACGATTGGTTCTTTTTAATCAGCATATGTTACTAGAGTCGACAGGGATCTCTCTCCCTAATAAGGCGACTTGGAGGAAATGTCTAAACAGCAGCGGGCATGAGGTTTCTCCATGTTTAATAAATGTCAGTGATATTTGCGTACGGCATACTCAGCAACGAAGCATTTTATCTTGTCAGAGTAGATAGATTTAAAGGTATGAGGATTTGGTTCCCTCCTCTCTCTTGTCTGTCCTCCTCCCAACAAACTCCCTCACACACACACACACACACACACACACACACACACACACACAGAGTTATCCCTTCCATATCACAGGGGTTAGGGGCTTGGTGTCCCCCACAATCAGGAAAAAAATTGCATGAAATTTTTAACCCTCCTTTCCTCCGGGGAAGAAGTCTGAATTTCTTCTTTTTCTTTTGTGGGGTGTTTACAGTACCTTCTTGTAAATTTGGGGTTAAGCATGTATTTCTGAATTTCTAAATTTTTTCTATGTCATCTGCTGGCCTTCACAAAACTCCCTCCAAATCCCCATTTAATTTCTTATGCCAATTCATAATATATAAAAACAGCAAAGAAAAAAAATAGAGACATAGAAGGGATAACTATAATATTAGTAACCTTGTTTGTACCTATCATCTCCCTAGGATCATATATATTCAACAAGCAGTCATTAAGCACTTTTGGTATACCAGACTAACTTTCATTTTAATTTAACTAAGGTTCTTAAATGCAAGCGATACAAGGACAAAAGTCAACATATTCCTGGGCTTTAATAAGTTTAACTTGCATTTAACTGGAGTATGTCTCAGGGAGGAAAGCAGGCTGTCCTGTATAATAAGACCTCATTTTTAAGTGATTGATACTTTCCAAGACCCTTCATTGTGTGAGGCACAAATGGTGCCTAAGAACTAGGAGAACATTGTATACAGTTAACAGCAATACTGAGGTATGATCAACTGTTACAGACCTAGCTATTTGCAGGAATACAATGACCCAAGACAATTCTGAGGGACTTAGGGCAAAGAATGCCCACCTCCAGAGAAAGAAAGAATCAGAATGAAGATAAAGCATACAATTTTTCACTTGTTTATTTGGGTTTTTATTTTGGAGTTTAGACTTTACACGATTATTCTCTTACAAAAATGAACAATATGAAAATATATTTTCCATGATAATACATGTATAACTCAGATTGAATTGCTTACCAGCTCCAGGAGCAAGGAAGGAAGGAAGGGAAGGAGAGAATTCGGATCATATAACTTCAGAAAGTGTATATGGAAATTTGTTGGCACATGTTAATAGGTAAAAATAAAATATCTTTATTTTTAAAAAAGATAATTTAAAAAATGATACATAATATTAAGCCCCTTTATTTAATAAGTATTTTTAAACAAACATAAATAGATATTTTATGACTTTTCTTCAGCATATCAAAGCTACCACCATCACTACTCTTGTACTTCGAGGCTATTAATAACTAAATAGCATTAAGGTAACAAAGGGAAGCACAGCTTTGAGGGACATGACTTGTTACGAGAACTCTGGACAAAGACTGATGTGGGAGCTAATGTTTGAACGAAGCAATATTATGACCCACAGACCACAGAGTAGGGGCTCTGGTTCTTTATTTGATTCATCTTGATTGGATGGAACCAATCTGGGGATCCCTCAGACATTCAACTTTCTGCTGTCCATCAGCACCTGGAACCCTCCCTCTGGGACCAGCCATCCTTTTCCTTCCACATCACTACCAAAAACACCCCAAGGCTGGGCATGATTGGGCAAACTGCCACAAGACTACACTGCTTGGGGAAATGGCTTGGAGTTAGCACGTAATTAACATTTTTTATTTTATTGCCAATCATATATACTGTATTTGCATGTGCTGAGTATGTGTTAAATGAGGTCCTACTGTCATCTGTTACCAAGGCTTCATTTTCTAGTTGCAAATACAAACTAGCTCTATAACTCCCCCAAAAAAGATAAAAAGATAGGTAAGCAAACTTCTACTTAACCAATAAGCTAACATTAAGTTAGAACAGGGAAAAATACTCAATTTGAAGTGAAAAAAAGACCTTGTTTTAAGTTCTTCTACCCATCCTGACTAGCCATGTGATAGTGAGCAATAGATTCCACTTCTCTGAATTTTGGTTTTCCACATCCATAAAGCTGGGACAGCTAGCTGACTACTATTTGTATAGGGCTATGTTATGTATTTTGTTATGTATGTTAGTATTTGTCTAGGGTTCTCTTAACCCTTTTGTAGAATTTATTTATATAAGGTTTATGTTTATTTAGGGTTTTATCTCACACTATCCTCCTGGCCATTCCACTGCCAAGATATTCCATCTCTCAGCTCTGAGCATTTTCTCTGGGTATCTCCCAAGCCTAGAATGCTTTGTTGGCTGATTTCCCTGATTTCCTTAATTTTTATTTATTTATTTATTTGTTTGTTTTTTTAAAGCCCTTACCTTCTATCTTAGAATCATTACTGTGTATTGGTTCCAAAGCAGAAGGGTGGTATAGCTTTGGGGGTTAAGTGACTCGCCCAGGGTCATACAGCTAGGAAGTGTCTGAGACCAGATTTGAACCTAGGAACTCTAGGCCTGGTTCTCAATCCACTAAGCTGCTCCCCCTGGTTTCTTTTAAAACCCCACTAGCATCTCATCTTTTACAGGAAGCCTTCCCCAAACTCATCTCTAGCATCTTCCCTCGGTTAATTATTTTCTATTTATCCTGTATATCTGGCTTTGTATATATTTGTTTACATGTTGTCTCTCCCATTAGACTATAAGCTCCTCGAGGGCAGGGACTATCTTTTGCCTATTTCTGTATCCTCAGAACTTAGTATAGTGCCTGGCACATAGTAGGCACTTAATAAATGTTAACTGAGGATTTTATTATATTATATAGAGAGGATTTTAATTTCATTTTATCTTAGCAACCACCTTGGGAGGTCAGTGCTATTATTCCTCCCATTTCATAGATAGATTAAGTGGCTTGCCTAGGGTTACACAGCTTGTAAGTGTCTGAAGTACAATATGAACCTAGGTTTCCCTGACTGCAAAGATGACTCAAGAGCAGATGGATCACACATGAAGCCCACACTATCCCCAACTAAGGCCCAAGCAGAATTAAATGTAATTTTAAAATAGTTAACAAAATAAATAAAAATAGATTAAAACAGAAATAACATTCATATGTGGTTTTCTAAGTCAATATGTGGCTTGCAGGGATTCTTATCACAGTTTAGTGGCCCCATTTTTATTTGAGTTTGATACCAGTGACGTTGAATATCCGTAATAAATGGTCATCTAACCCAATACTTGAAAACTCCTAGCAACGGTGAATGGGGTCTGTCTCTGATTAGGTCTAAGTTGATCCTTGCTCTATGGTGGTGGCCGAGTGCCCAGCTGGCCGGTGGATAAAAAGCACTCACTTCTTTAGGTGTTCTCAGAGGTCCAAGTCAGCCTGATGCTTGATGAAAGGCAATCTTGGAGTCAGGTGCCCTTGGCCAGAGCATCCAACTTCTTTTCTGTATGTTCTCGCCAAGTCAGTTTCCATTAAGAAACCTACCCTTCCCGGATTGGGCTGCTCTAGGCAACCGACATTCTTGGGTACCCACGATGGCTTCAAATCTGACCTCAGACACTTCCTAGCTCTGTGACTCTGGGCAAATCGCTTATTTCCTACTGAGAACGTGCCCATCCTGGAAGATGCTTTCCTCCCTCTTGGGCCTTCAGTTGTGTCTGGCAGCAGCTTTTCTAGGGTTTCCTGGTTTGGATAATAGCAAAGGGACAGGATCTCCTCCAACTACTTTTTTTTTTTAACTTCTTGAAATTCTGCCAAATAGGAGACTATGTCTCCCATTTTAATTTCTCTCTGGAATCAGAGGACGGAAGTTCAGATTCTACCTCTGATGTTTACTTATAGGATCCCAGGCCATGTCCCTTAATCTCCCAAGGCCTCAATTTCCTTATCTGTAAAATGAAAGATGGCCTTTGAGGTCCTTTTCCAGATTTATGGTCTTATAAGCCAAGGGTTTAATATTTAACATGATAAGACCATGTTACCCTCCACTCAGGGGGAATTCTTCATTTGTCATCACTGTAATCCTTGGGTCCAAATGGATTTTTTTAAACTTAAATACTGACTCTTGCATTATTTACATGTAAGCTGCACAGAGTATTCCTCTGGATCATATTTTTGCAAAATATTTTGCTTCCTATAGTCCTCTAGTTGTTGCAGAGGGTGTTTCTGCTACCCGGGGATTAGTCATTAGATTATCTGCACCTCCCACAATTCCATCCTATTAGCTTTATTTACATTTATAAATTATGCACCAAATTCAAAAGCCTCAGTCATTCTGAGCTCAAATGAGTCACAGGAAGAAACATAGGCAGAGCAAGAATAAAGCCTAGCTTCCCCTTCCTCCAGGAAGCTTTCTCAGATCATTCTAGAATTCACAGATGTGCTTTAAGGAAATACTTTTTCATACTTAGTCTTATGCAAGAAATAGATTATCAATATTCCTAAAATCTGGTTTCATGAGGCTCCTCTTACTAAAAAAAAAAATCCTCAAGTACCACACAACATTAATAAATATAAATAACAAATGGGGATGGAGAGGGAGGGAGCTAGGTGGCTCAGTGAATTGAGAAACAGGCCTAGAGTCTTGAGTTCAAATTTGACCTCATATTCTTACTAGTTGGTATGACTCCAGGCAATTCACTTATCCCTACTTGCCTCAGTTTCCTTATCTGTAAAATGAGCTGGAGAAGGAAATGGTAAACCATTATCTTTGACAAGAAAACTGCAAATGGCGTCATGAAAAGTCAGACATGATTGAAAAATGACTGAATGATACATTTTAATGTATCTATCCATTTGCCTGATATCTCACCTCTTAGAGTGAAACTCCTTGAAGGCAAGGGACTATTTTGTCTCTTTTGTCTTTGAATCTTTAACACCTAACATAGTGTCTGGCACAAATCAGAGAATAATAAATTCTTGCTGATTGATCCCCCGCCCTCCTTCCTATTGGGTCCCTTCCTTGCAGAGGATACAATTATAGCAATCTTCAATAAGAGATGAATGATTAATAGAAATCGTTCCCAGGGAATAAATATGCATACTGTCTAAGAAAAGCTTGTTAAAAGAAATAAATTTCCAACTAGTAGAGGGAAGGAGGTTTTTTTTTAGAGCAGGAGACCTTCAGAGATACTTCTTGCATACTCTTGTATTTAGTGCTCCTTCCCCTAAAGTATGACCCAGAATCAGTATTATTTAAAATGGAAAATAAATAATTGGCACACTTTAGTAGCCTGTAGTTCTATATTGTCCAATCCTTGCTGTGACAAATGGCTGGTAGGTGGTTAAGTGGTTAGAGTACTTGGTCTGAAATTAGGAAGATGTAGAGTTCAAATCCAACCTCACACACTTAGCTGTGAAACCCTGAGCAAATTATTTAAACTCTTTTTCCTTCAATTTCCTCAACTGTAAAACAGGGACGATAATAATAGTACTTACCTCCCAGTGTTGTTGTAAGGAGAAAATGAGCTAATATCTGTTAAGCACTTAGCACAGTGCCTGGCACATAGAAGAAGCTATATAAATGCTAGCTATATTATTATTATTATTAATTAAATGGCTTTTCCCCCTCTGGGTGGTTAATGAGATCTAAAAATAATAGGTGACAGGGCAAAGAATGTTTTTAAATTACCAAACATGCAAAGTAGAGAATTCTGGAAGGGAGGATTTACTACATTGTTATTTACTATTCTCTAATGACTCCAACAATTTTCATTTTATTCCCACCCACCCTATACCCCGAATAGATGGTATGCTCCTTGAAGGAAGAAACTGGTTTTCATTCAACCAGTCAACTTTTATTACACCCTTGTGTCTTTTTCCTATTGATTAAGTATATATTAAGCCTCCTATATATCACATTCATTCACTTGGCAAACATTTATAAAGGACCTAGCAAGACACAGCTCTCAGCACTAAGGGAGAAAATAAAAATGAAAAATAAAGGATGGTCCCAGCCCTTCAGGAGCTTAGACTAACAGAAGATATAAATCAAACAAACAAAAACACAAAAACCACCATGAGATAAGGTAGAATAGGTGAGATTATTTGAAGTGCAAAGAGTTACTGGATCTGGAGTCTAAGAACCTTGGTTCAGATTTAAATTCTGTTATGAGGCCCTCATTTAATTGTTGTTTGTTCTAATTTTCAAAGAGGACCAGTGACATCATTTAACTTGCACGTGATTGGATTTAAGTGAGGAAGAATTGCACAAAGTCATTAGGCTCACTGTCTTCCAGAGTCGATGGAGTCCAATGATAAGACAAGTTAGGGCAACTGACAATGGCCTGAGATGCAGTGGATGACCTCGTCATCTTCCACATCTGACCAAGCTCTAAATACTCCACAGCCCCTGCACGAGCCACCTTCATGGCCATTGGGACAAATTATGCTCTTCTGCCCTAATTTTAGTGACTAGTGACTAGACAGAATCCCAATAGGGTGACTTGCCCAAGGTCATGTAACTTACCTAGCCTGCGTAGCAGAATCAACACTAGAAACCAGGTCTCCAATTCTAGAATTCCTTCCTCTATATTATGTTGCCTCCTCCCGGGAAATCCTGTGTAGACAGAAGACCTGGGCTCAAATTCATGATTTGTTACAATTAGCTTCATGACCTTGGGTAAGCCACTTCTCCCCAATATGCCTCTGTTTCCACTTGAACTCAATTTCTAAAAAATTAACACTATTTTATTCTCCCCCAATTACATGTAAAAACAATTTTTAACATTCATTTATTTAAAATTTTAAGTTCCAAATTCCCACTCCTCACTCTCCCTCCCTCACCCCCATGCCCTCTCCCTGAGATGGCAAGCAATATGATATAGATTTTGCATGTGCAAGTATGTAAAATATTTTTCCATATTAGTCATTTTGTGGAAGAGATCTCAAACAAGAAGAAGTAAAAAGAAAGTGAAATATAGTATGTTTCAGTTTGTCTTCAAAGTCCATTCTTTCTCAGAGGACAGATGGCATTTTTCATCCTGAGTCACTGGGCACCTGAACTCCAATTCAGGATTTGTTATAAATTCCATTCCTGACCTTGGGTAAACCACTTCTCTATGTGCCTCGGGTTCTACCTCTTAAAAAGGAGGATGTTTAAAACTGATGGCTTCAAAAAGTTCTCTTGTAACTTGAAATCTATGGCCCCAGGATCTATCTAGTGGGAAAGTAGAAACATTCCTTTATTTGTTTCCAAGTGAATTAGGTTGCTGGAGTTTCTTCTGGAATCCTCAAGAACTATGTATGCACAGTTTAACTGCTCCCAGATTTGGAATTTACTTTCAATTATTCAATTCAATCTATTGTTTATTTATGGCTCCATTGTTTATTAATGTCTTCCCACACCATTTTTATAGACTGGAGACCAAAGTGCCATATACCATGTAAATTCTAAAACTCCAACCAACCAACAGTCCCCATAGCCACTCTAGGAAGTTAATTTACCTCACATCAATTCACCCAGCACTAGCAAACAGATTCTCAAGTGCTAATGCCAGGCATTTAGAAGTTGCCCTTAATGCACCATGAGTCGAGGAAAAAGCAATCATTTCAGGAAACACTATAATTTCTGACAATAAAGATTTACTCTGTGCACTGGAATGTTTCCCTACGATGAATGAGACTCTTGACCAATAAACTACATTAGTCCTCATAAAAGTATGCTGGGGTCATAAAGAACCTGCCAAATAGAAATGATTGCTTTTGCCTGACTTTCTATTTTAAATCCAAAGTTTACAAATGTAGCTCCTGAAGCTGTGCTCTGGGCTGATGTGAAACACATAATGTTGGCCATTTTCTCATCTCTTTTGATATATGTTTTGTTTGATAGGAAGAATGGGGGGGGGTGGAGCTAAGTGGCTCAGCAAATTGAGAGCCAGGCCTAGAAATGAGGAGGTCCTCAGTTCAAATCTGGCCTCATACATTTGCATTTATTAGTTATGTGTCCCTGGACAAGTCACTTAACCCCAATCCCTAAGCCCTAATGGCTCTTCTGCTTTGGAATCAATACTCCATACCAATTCTAAGCCAGAAGGTAAAGGTTTAATAAAAAAAGAATGAATGGGGTAGAGACCAAGCTGGACCACAAAATATTAACTGGGATACATAAGTCTTCTTTTTCTTGGCATCAAGGTGGTGGACAATAGGTACAGAATATAAAGCACACATGGCCTGAGCCTCCAATGCTCTTCTGTTCAATTGTCCCTCACTGTCATAAGAAAAAGTTCCTTGATCAGGAGGAAGGTGGTACCATTGGAGAATAAGTCATATTTTTAAGTAAAAATGTTTTTTCCTAAAAGAATTTTAAATAAATCCTGTATCCATGATACTCTAAAATCTAAAAGGACAAATACATCTGTGTTTTCTCCAGCTACAGTTGATTGACAGTCTCAATGACTTTGAATTTCAGGATGATGATATCATCATCCTCATCATCATCTTTTCTTCATCCAAGTATTTACTAAACATCCACATCTACAAACCAGGATCAATAGACACAGGCTGTGTCTCCTCGAGGCCATTGATTCAATCATTTTCTAACCAAATTGGTTGTTGCAGCTGTCATCACTATCTCAATCAGTGGAGTCCTGCCAACCCTGGCAACATAAAGACTGCACGAACAGTTCCACAGTCCAGGTCCTTAGAATAATCAGATTGGAGCCATAGGTCATTAAAGAACATTAACAGTGGAAGAGTCTTTGGAAGTCTAGTTCCAATTCCCTCATTTTACAGAGGAGGAAACAGAAACGTAGCCCATCACCATCCAGAGACTTCGTGGCAAAGATGGGCTTAGACTGTAGGTTAGCGAAGTGCTCGACCCATAATCATTGATCATGGAGGTGCCCTGGCAAATATATTAGACTACTTCTTGTAGGAGGGCTGATGTTTCTAACTTTGGGGTGCAAGGGATAACCCCAAAGCCAGGCTCTGAGCCTTGTCTTTGTATTTACTACTTCTTCAGCCCAAGAAACTTATGCCACATGGTGGCTAGGGATGAAACAGCAAATGCTCTGAATCATAAGAGTCTGCAAATAAATTCCTCTTATATAATAATAATGATAATAATGAGGATGATTATAATAAGCAATAAAAATGAAAAGATAAGAATAACTGGGACAGAATTATGAGACACAGACACAAACAGATTAACGGGCCAAATGTCCATTGGAACAACTTAATACAGCATTGTGCCTCACTGGCATCATTATTGAGACACGAGGGAACAATGTGTTTGTGGCTCTGGAAGAGGAAGGGAAAGGAACATGAAGATTTAAGGGTAAAGCTAGTTATCATGGCAACCAGAGTGTTTGTACATCTTAAGGAACTGGCAGGGGTTCACTGTGCAGGAATATTCATTCAGAAGGTATGACTTTTTGGCCGTCTGTTAACAGAATCAAGGGGGTTTAGTGTCCTGCACACAGTAGGTGTTTAATAGCTATTTGCTAAATTAATCATAGATATAGCTGTAACTATAAATACATGTGTGCATGTGCATGTATAAACATGCATACATATACACACATAAGAGGCAGCATGGCGGACTATACAGAGATCAGGGTATAGAGCTGGGAAGACGTAAATTTAAATCAACCAATCAATCAACCACTTCTCAGCACTTTGTAGGGGCTGGGGTACTTGGGATACAAGGCAAATGTGAAATAATTCCTACTCGGAAGGGGTATACATTCCAATGGAGGAGCCAACAAGGTGTGGGGAGAGGCATGGGGAGAGAGAAAGAAAGAGAGGGAGAGGGAGTGGGGGGAAGAGAGAGAAACAGATAGACAGAAAGAGAGACAGAAAGAGAGAAAGAGAAAGAGACAGGGAGGAGGGAGGAGAAAGAGGGAGGAGAGGGAGGAGAGAGAAAAAGAGGGGGAGAAAGATGGTGAGAGAGAGACAAGAGGGTGAGGGAGAGACAGAAAGAGGGAGAGAGAGAGAGACAAAGAGAAAGAGAGACAGAGGAGGGAAGAGAGAGAAGAGGAAGGAGAGAGAAAAAGGGAAGAGAGAGGGGGATGGAGAAGAAAAGAAGAGGGAGAGAGAGAGAGAGACAGAGACAGAGAAGGAAGGAAGGAGAAAGACAGAGAGAGAGAAAAAGAGAGAGAGAGAGAGAGAAAGAGAGAGAGAGAGAGAGAGAGAGAGAGAGAGAGAGAGAAGAGACAGACAGAGACAGAGAAGAGGGAGAAGACAGAATTCCAAAAATATACATAGGTACGAATGTGTATATAGACATATTAATTTTTCTATATATGTGTACTGTACATATACACATGCTGTATATATTCACATACAACATACATTTAAGTTATTAAAGCTTAAAACTGCACTAATATTTTAGGGAACCTAGGATATATACATAGAATAAAATAAAATACACAATGTATAATATGATCTCTAAGGCTATGAGACCTTGGATACCTCCGGGCTTAACTTCTCTGAATCTCAGGCTTACCCCTTAATCAGTCAATAAAAATTTAATAATAAAATAATAAATAAAATAAAAACTTAATAATAGTAAACATTTACCTTACTAAATGCCATGCACTTAATCATTTTTTTTCTCCAAACCCTTACCTGCTACCTTAAAATCAATACTAAGTATCAGTACCAGGGCAGAAGAGTGGTGAGGGATAGGCAATTGGGGTTAAGTACTTGTCCAGGGTCACAAAGATAGGAAGCATCTGGGGTCAAATTTGAACCCAAGACCTCCTTTCTCTAGGCCCAGATCTCTATAGACCAAGCTACCTAGCTGCCCAGCTGCCCTCATTCACCTACTCTAAAAAGAGAAGACAACATATAAGAAAATATATAAAAATAAATTTAAAAGCTTTGGGAAAGGGGACATGATAAAATCCAGAGGCATTAAGGGGTTCAATGAAGATGAGATGGCTGTCCTAGGCATGCTCCTTAAATGAAGGCCTTCAGAGGAGCTCTCCACTGTCTACCTCTCTAATCAGGGGTGGAAAAGATTCCCAGGAGTCAGAGATTATGATATACTTAGGTTCAGTTCAAGCACCATGTCAAACCAGAGGCCCTTCTCGAAACTCGATCAATTCTCTCCTCTTGTCACAAAAATCACCATCATGGATAATAATAGTTAACATTTATACAGCACTTGCTAAGTTCCAGGTACTATGCTAAGAATTTTTTAATTAAGATATCATTTGATCCTCATTAATACCCCCAAAAGGTAGATCAAATTATTATCCTTTTTAGCAAATGAGAAAATCAAGGCAAATAGTGGTTACATGATTTTCCCAGGGTCACAGAACTGGTATGCATCTGAGGTCAGAATTAAATTCAGATCTTCCCAATTCCAAACCTGGTTTTCCACATCATTATCTAATTGCCTATAATTTTATGTTTATTTTGCATATAGTTTTCCTCTGCTAACTATACAGATTTTTGCCCTCTCAAATAGAATCAAAACTCCCTGAGTGCAGGCAATGTTTTCATTTCTGTCTTTTTATTATCAGCACAGACCTAAAATAGTGCTTAGTATTTGCTGAGTCATGTCCCCTTTGGGCTTTTCTTGGCAAAGATAGTATTGGCCATTCCCTTCTCCAGTTTGATTTATAGATAAGGAAATTGAGGTAAATAGGATGAAGTGACTTACCCAGGATCATAGAGCTAGTGTCTGAGGCCAGATTTAAACCCAGGAAGCTGAGTCTTCCTGACTCCAGGTCCAGCATTCTATCCACTAAGTTCCCTACCTGCCCTGTGCTTGACACATAATAGGCATTTAATGAATGTTGTTAAATTGAACTGAATCTACTGGTCATAGATAATCAGTGGGGGAAGTTTCTACATCATAAGTGCAAGAAATCTGTGTACTCACATACAAACACACTCAACATTTCTATTGTTCTACTATATATTATACCCAATTAAAACAAACAAAATATAAATGGAACTACTACTAAAGGTTATAAAAATAAACATCACCAAAATTTCCCCAAATCCTCCTTCTAGGAATGAATAGATAATTTCAGGAAGAACTGAGAAGCCCTACATGAACTGATGCAGAGTGAAATAAGCAGAACCAGGAGAACATTGTACACAGTAACTGAAACACTGTGGGATAACCAAATGTGATAGAATTAAGTATTATTAGATATACAATGATCTAGGACAATTCTGAGGGACTTATGAAAAGAATGCTATCCACCTCCAGAGAAAAGAACTCTTGGAGTAGGAATGCAGATGAAAATATGATTTATCTCTCATTTATTTGGGTATATGTCTGGGGGTTTTGGTTTTATCAGATTACTCACTTATAAAAATGAACAATATGGATAAAAATAAATAAAAATTAAAAACAAATTAAAAACAAATCCTTCTTTTGCCATCACTTCCAGCTCACTCTCTGATCTTGTTCCTCAGCAGCAGCTCCCTTATTCATATGACTGCACTCTAATGTCTCCTGACTGAATGGTGAATCCCTGTCTTGGGCCACCATATCTTGAGAAGCCTCAGCCACACTGGAGCTCACTTCATTTTCATCTTCTTCTCACTTTTGTTCCATGTCCCCCACATCAGCTACCTATGCCCCTTTCCCCCATGCTCTGTCTTCCCACATTAGAATCCCCTTATCAGCTTGCCTATCTTCCCATATTAGAATGGAGGAAGCTCCTTGAGTGTAGAGATTGTCTTGTCCTCTTATTTTTGTATTCATAATGCCTGTCACATAAGGATTCAATAAATGCTCCATCCATCCATTCATCCATCCGTCCATCCATCTGTCCATCCATCCATCCATCCGTCCGTCCGTCCATCCCTAATCCTTCAGCAAAGGAAGTGACTCTGGCTTCTCATGGTCTAATTCCTTTAGCAATTAGAATAATCATAATGCCTGGCACATAAGGATTCAATAAATGCTCTATCCATCCATCCAGTTATCTATCTATCTATCTATCCATCCATCCACCCATCCATCCATCCATTCTTCCATCTATACCTAATCCTTCAGCAAAGGAAATGACTCTGGCTTCTCATGGTCTGGTTCCTTTGGCCATTAGAATAATCAGATTAAACCACAGGTAATCAAAGGCTTGAAAGAGACCTTGGAGTTTTTTTCCCCCAGTTAAAACCCTCTCAGATTAGAGAATAATCAGATTAGAGCCCTAATTAGTCAAAGAACCAGAAGAGATTTAAGTTTTCCTCAGTTTTAGTCCACTTTATGATAGAGAAAATTAAGCCTAGAGAAGGGGAAAATTTTGTGTCAGCAGAAATCAAATTCTGGCTGGCTCTGATGACAGGTCCAGTGACCAAATGCTGTCATCCAAGAACCAGTTTAGCTAAGGGCAGTAGACCCTCAAAACCAGAAGGGTGCCACAACTCGTGATTGCTTCCCCCTCCCAAGTTTAGAGATGGAAGTTCCCGGGTTCAAATCTGGCCAGTCACTTCTTAGCTGTGGGTCCCTGAATATGTCCCTTAACCCCCTTTGCTTATTCCTTACCATAACTCTGCCTTAGATCCTATACACAGCATTGATTCTAAAAAGAAAGATAAGTATAAAAAAAAGATTAGATTGCTATCTGAGCTGGCAGAGAGAGAATCCTACTGATGAAAAGCAGTCTACCCTCTCCCACCTGAGCCAAAAAAAAAGTCATTGCTAAACATTGCTTAAGCATCTGCCAGTGCCCTGAACCATTATCAAAGACACTGATGAGCCCAAGAGTGGTTACCCAACCATTTTTCCATTTATATTTGGAGACTCTTGACGGGGTACTTTAAAAATCATTTGGTCCTCCAATGGAACTTAGTGTTTCCTGTCTCTTTGCTGGCCCACAAAAGATTGTGATTGAAGAGTCAGGACGCATGTTTACCACATCAAACTAATCACAAGGATAGTCTATTAGGCTCTAATTGGCAAGTAATTCAGTCCTCCTGGTGGCTGCCGAAAGCCAATTTCCTGGTTTTTTTCCTCTCCTTTTTTGTTCACCTGGAAAATATGCATCACTGTCTGGTCATCAGTATTTGCTGGTATTCAGTAAAAATCAAAGGTGGTTAAGACCCCCTCAGCTCTCAGCACATACAACAGTTGTGACGAAGAAGGGGGCTGCCAGATCTATTTATTTCAAAAGTGATCTTCTCTTCTACCAAATGTTAAATACCAAACAGAATCACAAACCTGTTGACTAGAGCTTGAGGGTGAGAGATACTAAGTCTTTGATAAAAGACTCTTTCCTGTCTTCATTACTAATGAAAACTCTATTACCCAGGCCAGTTTGGAATTTGTATTCAATGAAGATGTGCCAAGTCCAAAATATTTTGCCCTTCCTGAGGCTCCCAGCTCTAGATGACACTGCTCTGAGTTTCTATTTTTCCTATGAGCAAAATTACGTCTCATTAAACCCAGGAAGCTTATGCTGGTACCACTAAATCCCATCAATGATTAGGCTCCGAGTTGGTAAAATGCTGCCCTGGTCAAGAGGATGAATTCAAGTTCTCAATTTCATTTTTCTATTCCTACTCATCCAACCTAAGAATGAAATAAATATAATAGCATAGCAGAAATATACAGAATGACAATTAAAAATTACTATAAAATTGAGTAGAACACATCTTTCATGGGAGAGAGCTAGCTTATAATAGATCCCTTGGTTTGGAACACTGAATTTGGAATTGGGGATGCTCTCTGCTATTCCCTGGCTCTGGAATCTGAGGCAAATTACTTTCTCTTACTGGGCCTCAAGTTTCTTCATTTATACAAGAACCTGCCTCACAAGGTAGTCGTGAGGACATCCCTATGTAAAGCATAAAGGACTTTAAAAATGTAGGACAGGGACTGGATCTCTTATTTCAATGATATAGGCAACCCCTGAAGGAGGAAACCCTCTCTACCAAAGTAGGTCAACTTCTCTGCATCTTAGAGTCTAAGGTGGCTCAGTACATAGAATGCCAGTTCTAGAGTCAAGAGGATCTGAATTCAAATTTGGCCTATATGACCCTGGACACATCATTTCATCCTGTTTGCCTCAGTTTCCTCATCTGTAAAATTGAGCTAGAGAAGGAAATGGCAAACCACTCCAATATCTTTGCCAAGGAAACTCCAACTGGGTCACAAAAGAGTTGGACATGACTGAAAAATGACTCAAGAACAAGATCACTCAAAGGTTAAGAGACATGATATTCAGAGTAGTAAGAATTATGTGTCAGAGGTAGAATTTGAATGAAGGCCTTCCGGGCTTTGAGACCAATTCTCTATCTATCCTGCCATACTGTTTCTATAAATGTAAGCTATTATTTTTATTGTAAAATGAAAAAGTTGGTCTAGATGTTCTCTCTGGTCCCTTGCAGTTCACAGTTCTATGTCCCTAATGTAAGATACCTCTCCTGATTGTAGAGAATAAATTTAAGATTTCTATAAAAAAAGACAAATCCACAGTATTTTTTCCCCAACAAAAATGCTTTACTGCTGTCTACTTTCTTTCCAAAGTTCTCTCTTTTTCAATGCTCTTTCAACCCTTCAGAGTATAAATCAGTGCGAATGCTTCAATTAAATCCAAAGATAGCTTTAACACCTGCTAATAATTTTAACAAAGAAAATATATCCTGGTCTAGGGTAACCAGTGAAGAAGTGATTGAGGGAGCAGAGGTGGTGAAGAGATTTTTGTTCAACATTTTTGTTCATAAAATAACAATATAAAATTACTTATAAAAGTACATTCAATACTTTTCATTCTACAGAGGATTCATTTCATTCCCCTTTACATGGAAGATACTTCTACATTTGCTTCTAAAGGTACATTAATTTAACAAAAGAGTGGATTTGTGTTTTCTCCCTCCAAAGACTCACCCACAATGACCTGTATTAAATTTTTGAAGAATAGCTACTTTTCTTTCCATGCAGAAGAAGAAGGAAAGAATTGGTATAGGGGTCCTATTTGTTTGACACGTTACAAGTCCATGTTTGAACGCTAGCATTATAACTCTAAAAATGAAACACATTTCAAGCCTTTAGTTAGAGGAGACTTTTCATACCGTGATTTTCCATAACAAGTAAAGATGGGGCATATTTTTGACCTAAACTCCTAAAACCAAGGAACTTGTGTCTGTTACCTCCCAGTATTTACCATGATGTTATATGTAAATAGAGATTTGATAAATTCTTTCTGTAACAGTAGAGCTAGATAGTGAAAGGTTCAAAATAGAAAGATGAGAAAAAGGAGAAAGAAAAAGAAGGGAGAAGAGAAGGGAAATGGGAGGGAAAGGAGAAAGGTAAAAGAGAAGAAAGGAAAGAAGGAAGAGAGGAGAGGGGAGAAAAAGAAGGGAGGAGATATTGGATAGAGAAGAGAGAAAGAAGATAAAGCAGGGAGAGAGAGGAGGAGAATGAACAGGGTGAATGAGAGCAAGTGCCAGGCACTGTGCCAAGAGCTGAGCATACAATTGATGCGAGCAAACAATATAATCCCTACCTTCAAGGAGCTTCCATTCTACTAGAGGAAAGCCACATACTAAGGAGACCTGGAAGGCAGGAGGCTGGTAAAAAGGGTAAGTTGTAAAGGAAGAGAAATCTGAAAAGTGAGTTAGGGTCTGAGTGAAAAGAAGCACAGCTGGGACCCTTTTTGAACTGTCAGTCCCAGTATGGGAATTACACCAATCAGGAGCCTCAGGGATTTTTTTTTTTTTTGGAGGGGGCCATAAAATACCCAGTACAATTGTCCCTTTGCTTCATGAGAGCAGAGATAATGCATTAAAGTGGATGCACTTTTTTGCTGAATGAAGGTTCACATATATCTTGCCATACACATTGGACATGTAAAAATAAATTATCCAGAAGCCTGCTTGCGTGAATTCACACCTAAATAAAGAGTCAGTTTTAATCAGGTTTACAATCTTATCTTTCAGGGACATTCAGTGGACCTTCTTGTAAGATCACATGTGAAGATTAGTTGTTGGGAGTTTTAAGGATAATCTCAGTGGCAGCCAACAGTTCTAGAGGCTGCCTTTGTTTTGTCTATCCTACCTCTGGGCGCTGCTGAAAACCTGGGAAATTATTTTTTCCCTCTTAGGCCAATGCTCCTTTGCATTCCATTCCAGAGGTTCTGCTCAGGCTTCGCATTCTCCCAGGAGTTCTAGCTGCAGCCCACGGGCCCTGGACATATTATAGCCTGTGACGGCATTTAAAAACCCAACTGGGACATTAACTCGTTTCTCCCCATACAGTTATAGCAACTCCAAAATAGCTTAAAATTGGCCAAATCTCAGGCCACTGTGTTTTAGATTTGGTGATCACTAAGATCTCTTCCAGCTTCAACACACTGTGAGTCAATGATTTTAATTGAAGCCATTTTGCTAAGGATACACAGAAAGCCATGTTTTTGCCCATTGTACTTTACAGAGGCCACACAGGTCACAGGAGGGACACTGGGAGGTCAGTAAAGTCTTTCATTCTGCCATGCACAGACTGTATGATATTGAATAAGTCACCCCTCTGGAATTCAATTTCCATATCTGAAAAGCGAGGGGTTTGGATTAAATAACATATAAAAGTGTCTTTAAAAAAAAATCCTTACCTTCCTTCTTAGAATCAATACTGTGTATTGGTTCCAAGGCAGAAGTTCGGTAAGGGAAAAGCAACAGGGGTTTAAGTGACTTGCCCAGGGTCACACAGCTAGGAATTGAACCCAGTAGGATCTCCCATCTCTAGGCCTGGCTCTCAATCCACTGAGCCACCTAGCTAAAATGTCTTAAAGTTGAGAAGGAGCTAACAATCTATGCTTTGCTCCCAGCTCCATCATCCTGAGAACCCTGCCACTTCTAAACATTCCAAAGCTCCCCTCCTTCCACGTTCTCA
The DNA here is from genome assembly GCF_027887165.1 of Monodelphis domestica. Taxonomy (NCBI): domain Eukaryota; kingdom Metazoa; phylum Chordata; class Mammalia; order Didelphimorphia; family Didelphidae; genus Monodelphis; species Monodelphis domestica. The sequence continues at coordinate 232,703,014 of NC_077227.1, read as the reverse complement.
ACTCCTAACTTTTACAGTCTATGTTTTGAAGCTCCTTCTCAGATCTAACAATCTTTATCGAATCATCTGTTATAGCTCTGATGATCTATGTTCTCAAGTTCCTGCAAGCTAGAGAATTCTCTAATCCTAATCCGGATGGTGTTTCAGTAGAACTTCTCTGGGCTTTGGTTTCCTATTTGGTAACATAAATGGGCTAGATTAGATGGCCTCAGAGGCCCCCCATGTTCCAAAAACCACCACACAGAACATACAAAAGATGTCTTGCCATCTGAGACAAGAATGTACACCTTCCTTGTAGAAATCGGTTTAAACAAAGGAAATCTTGGACCAAAATGCACTGAACGTGTCAGTGTTTTTGGGTGGGTTTGGTTTTTTCCTTTTTTAATGAGAGTCATTTTCTTAAATATACATACTGCATACATTGACTTTAACCTCACACAGAACATGGCCTCAGACTCCATTTTGAATGTGGACTTTTTTCTTCTAGAATCTTTCATTTCCTCCATTGTATTTATTCAAGAGGAAAAAGGAGAGAGAGAGAGAGAGAGAGAGAGAGAGAGAGAGAGAGAGAGAGAGAGAGAGAGAGAGAGAGAGAGAGAGAGAGAGAGAGAGGAAAGAGGGAGAGGGAGAGAGGGAAGGGGAGGGAGGGAGAGAGAGAGAGAGAGAGAGAGAGAGAGAGAGAGAGAGAGAGAGAGAGAGAGAGAGAGAGAGAGAGAGAGGGGAGAGAAAGAGTGCACATAAGTGCCATTTCATATTCTAGGCAATTCGCTATAGGCAATGACACCATTACTTTGTACAAATAAATTTACATAAATCATTATTAGAATGTTTTATCTTAGCAACATTATTTAGTTCCCAGAGCACAAATTAAATGCTTGCTTAAAGCAGAATATTTTAAAGTTAGCCCTATACTGTTTATGAGACAGGATTAGAAATTTCCATCTCATTTTTCATTCATAATGTAATTTCTTTAGTTTTCTTTGTACATTAAAAAAAAAAGACATGGATAATTTTCAAGGGGTTTCCTTGAAGCAAGTCACAGAATAGATTACTATGCCATATTCTGTTCATTCATCAGCTGAGATTCCATTTGACTCTTGGTACGTTCTGTTTAGAACACTGATTAGAAGAGGCCAGGGACATGGGGAAATGACAATGCAATCCATTGGGCTCCCTGGTTCTTTTGCCTGACATTATGGGTTTGTTTGTTTTTTTTTTGCCAAACCAACTTCATGTTGAACAAAATTTGCAAGTCAACTGGCTTTCTAGCAGGCTTTTCTATTAGTTATTTGTGCTCATGGGTTTCCAATTCAGGTTACAGCTTCCAAGAATCATGGCGGAACACAAGAGGCAAGCTCCTATGGTTTTTCTGCAGGGTTTCCCTCACTCACCACAACAATTCTGTCCTGGAAGTGATGTAGAGAGACCTTAAGTGCCTGTCTTCGGGGTCAACGTCGTCATTTTATATTTGAATCAACTGAGTCTAAGAAAAGAACATTTAACTCATCAGAAAATCTTCAGACATGTTTTCACTCAGTTCATGCTCAGCCTTCTGTCTACAATTCTCTTCTTTCAGGGCACTTACCTTCTTTCCTCTTCAAATCCCCAGTTCTAGAGCTTAAAATAAGCTTAGCTCGGTGCCTCATACATAACAAGGGCTTTAAATTTAGCTTAAATACCATAACCTGGGAGCAGCTGGGTGACTCAGTGGATTGAGAGCCAGGCCTAGAGATGGGAGGTCCTGGGTTCAAATATGACCTCTGGCACTTCTTAGCTGTGTGATGCTGGGCAAGCCCCCATTGCCTAGCCCTTACCAGTCCTCTGCCTTAGAATCAATATATAGTATTTATTCTAAGACAGAAGATTAAGGGTTTAAAAAAAAGCATAATCAAATCAAGTGGGTCTGTTTCCAGATGAAGTATGTCAACACCTAAGGCCTCACTCTCCTTCTAAAGTGCCCCTACCTGGCCACCATCCCCAGTCTTTTCCCCACATTACTAAATAAGGGCCTTAAGGGCAGAGACAGTCTTTATTTTTGTTTTGGTAATCCCTTAATAAAAAATGTGTTAAGATGTAATTGGGAAATGTTTCAAAAAACAAATAAAAATGTAATACAACATTTAATGTCAATTTTTGGCTTCAGAGATTTGTTTCTGTTTGAATTTTGACAGCCATGACAAAAGGGAACAGCAGAGAGGAAAATCTTCTACCAATGCTGACATTGACCAACTCTGTAATTTACAGCCTGATAGAGGTTCCTGACGGGATCACCATGCTCTCAGTATGGCAGACAACCGAGATCTGCTAAACTGAGAAGCTAAATCTTATCTACTCTATTATACTGCTGTGGGAGGGCAGCTAGGTGCAATGAAAGTGGACAGTGTCAGGCCTGGAGTCAGAAAAACTGATCTTCCCGTGTTCAAATCCAGCCTCAGACACTTACTAGCTGTCTGACCCTGGGCAAGTCACTGAACCCTCTTTGCCTCTGTTTCTCTCATCTATAAAATGAGCTAGAAAAGGAAATGGCAAACCACTCCAGTATCTGTGCTAAAATAACCCCAAATGGGACTACCAAGAGTGAAACATGACTGAAAAACTGAATAACAACAACCCATGGAAATTTAGCTCACCCTAAAGGCTAATGGCTAAATGTCTAAGGAACGGTACTGACAAAAAAATTAATCTGAAGAAAAGGAACCATTCCGGAGATGGCTCAGGCCAAACTTCCGGGAAGATGGGGTAATGGTGTGGAACACTAAAGGATTCAGAGGTCACAAAAGACAACAGGGAATAACAGAAAGGAGCTCTAAGCGTGGGGGGTACATAAATTGGGCTCAAATCCAACTCTCACTTAATAGCTTTGTGATCTTGAGATGGTCCCTTCACTTCTCCCCGGCTCTTTAAAAATGGATAAAATGAGGAGAATGATACTTGAAGGGTTTACTGCATAGTTTGAGCAAGGAAAGACAGAAATGCACTTTGTAACTATATAAAATGTTCTACAAATGTATGTTATTATCCCAGGTGGAGAAGGGAAGATGGGGAGGGGGGGTTGTTGCTGGAATCCCTAAAACGACAAAACTAACCCATCAGCCTGCCCGCTCCAGTCCGATTCACCTATTCTAACAAATTTCAATATTCATACATACATAATGGGCATATTCTAATTCCCAGAGGTTCCCAGAAGCCATTGGAACCAAGAAACACCAGAACTCAAATCCTGCCTTAGACACTTTAACCTATCTCAGATGATTTATCTGCTTACAGCTTGTTGGTACATAACTGTTTGTGTGACATTTCACCTACTACACATATAAACATGCATCTTAAAAAAAACCACAAAAGTAGCCTATGGATATTCGATATAAAAATGCTGTTGAGTTTCCTTCAATAAACTATAAATTCCTTGATAGAAGGGATTATTCTACCAATCTGCTTCAAGTACAAGATAATACAGGACAATCCTGAGAAAGCGGCAGGCTTGCACAAAAGACTTCTCTCTCAGGACACGTAGTAGGTATTTTAATAAATATATGTTGACTGACTGGCTAACTTCTCTCAGCTTGCTTGCACAAAAGATTTCTCTCTCAGGACACATAGTAGGTGTTTTAATAAATGTATGTTGACTGACTAACTTCACTCAGCTTGCTTGCACAAAAGATTTCTCTCTCAGGACACATAGTAGGTGTTTTAATAAATGTATGTTGACTAACTTCTCTCAGCTTGCTTGCACAAAAGATTTCTCTCTCAGGACACATAGTAGGTGTTTTAATAAATGTATGTTGACTGACTAACTTCTCTCAGCTTGCTTGCACAAAAGATTTCTCTCTCAGGACACATAGTAGGTGTTTTAACTAACTATGTTGGCAGAAGACTAACTTCTCTCATCTGCACCTTTCTCATCTGCAAACGTAATAGCATCTATCCTTCAGCAATGTTACTAGGCATCCAACTTAGACAGTGCTTTATACATCTTGAAAAAAATCACTTGACAATGCTATAATTATGGTTAATGGTCATTTCTTTTCAGGACCTCATCCTTAAAAGCAGAGGGCTTTTACAAAACACCCCGACCCCCTAAAACAAACTATATCGTATTCTGTGTCCCCTTTCTTTTTTTATTTTCCTGTATAGGAAGTGAATTTCTGTAATCCTTTCAGAGTGGAGAGAACTATACTTCACTGTTATAGAAAGTATTCTTAGCAGTGAATGACAAGCTCTTGGTACAACCTCCCCCAAACCCCAATTTCCTAAGTTTAGCCTTTGATTCTTCCGGTAGTCAGGGCCCCAGAGACACGCAGTCATTTGAACACCATGTACCCTGAGACCAGCTTAGCTTGGCTGATCCTCACAGTGGCCCATACCATTAAACTCTGCCCACAAGCATACCAGTCAACATTCAGGACCCATTCAACTTCAGGGGGCCTGGAATGGCTCTCTGCCATGACTCCACATCCTCATCCAACACACACACACACACACACACACACACACACACACACACACACACACGGAAATACCCCACTTTCAAAAAGTCCTGCAGCTCAGAGGGGCTCCTCTTTCATCTGCCCCCTTTGAGTCATATGGTATTTGTCTTCTTTAGGTATCCGCAAAGACAAATCTTCTCTAAAAGCCTGTATAGCTTTTCAAAGGATTTTCCTGTAATATCCTTACAAATGGAATTTGTCTTCCTTTCCCTGGAAAATCCACCTGTGTGCCAATCCAACCTATAAAAGTCTGGAGAGCTCTGCCAAGTGGATCAGTTTTGGAGATGTGACTTGGCAGGGAGACCACAAAACCGATAATTGCCTAAAATTGAAGGTGAGCTTTTCCACTAGAAAAGCACTCAACTATGGAAGGTTTAGTGTCTTGTCCCCTGAAGACCAAACTAACTAAATGCTGAAAGGCTCATCACCACTGATAAATCCCCAAATAATAGATTTTTTTTAAGGAGAGGGGGGAGACAATCTAATGAAGTCATATATTAGGGTAATAGAGAGCTTGGACATGCACTGGTAGATTAATCTCTCTCTTTCTCTGTCTGTGTCTGTCTGTGTCTCTCTGTCTCTCTCTTTCTCCCCCTCCCTCTCTCTCTCTCCTTTCCCTCCTTCCCTCCCTCTCTCCTTTCTTTCTCTCTCTCTCTTTCATTTGGAGTCTCTATCATTTGCCACTCATGTGACCTTAGACAAGTCACATGAACCTTTTGATACTCAGCTCCTCATCTGTAAAATGAGGAGGTTGGATTTGATAACTTTTTTATCCTCCCTTCCTCCTTTCCCCCCCTCTCTCTTCCTCCCCCACCTCTCTCTCTCACACACACACACACACACACACACACACACACACACACACACACACACACACACACACACTCCCCATGAAAACACATTTTTTTTGCAATACCAAAGAAGTATAAAAACAAAATGACATCTGTTCCACCCTTGGGGAAGAAGATGGCTCCAAGCTCAAGGCCAGCCTCGATAAATCAATTCAGTAAATGGAACTGCAAGTTACTGGACTGGAGTGAACTCAAGTAATTTTGCAAAACAGGAAAGCTGGTGCATCAGATTGCATTACAATTTCCAGTGGAAGATTTCTGAGCCTCAAAGAAGGAAAATGGACAGTCTTTAATGAAGTGGGGGGGAGGGGTGGTCACTTTCCTAAATGTGAATGTGGCTCCTTCAGATGTGCAATGATTTAGACCTTCCTGAATCAGAGGCAAAGAGTACAGAAGTTGCCACATCCCTTCTGTAAATAAATATTCTCTACACACACTCTGCTCAAATTAGGAATTTATATCTAATTGACCATCTGGATTTGATAACAGTTTGGGGTCCAAAGGTTTCACATCCCTAATCCCAATTTACAATGATTCAATGTTTCATTTTCCTTACGTATTAAATCAATAATCACAGGCCTTGCACTTTTTGTATAGCACCTTGCATAATTATGTGTTTAATATAGAAAGAACCCACTTATCCAATATTCATTCATTTGTTCATTCAACAACCATTTATTCTGACAACCTCAGCCCTGTGGAACCCAGCCACAATATTGAAAGTCATTTAAAAAAAAGCTTTTCAGCAGTGGAAAAAGCTATCATTCAGGCCAGTGATGAGACATCAAGGCTCAAACTTAAGAGATTTCTGACTTTTTTTGCACACAATTCTAATAAGCTTGGATATCTAGTTTCTCAGCAAACCAGGTTACATTCAGGAAATTTAAAAACAGAGGGGACTCTTAGAGATGCAGATACAATGAAAACAGCAAGAAATTTCTAAGAATGAGAAAGAAGAAATGGAAAGGAAGTATGAAGCAGCCAGAGCAACTTGAAAATCACAGCAGTCTTGGGTCATTACAAGTGGGGACAAATGACTAACACGCATCTCAAAAGTCACAACGAGTGTCACTGATTTTTGTAATAATGACCCTGAGTGACCATTAATTAAAAAAAGGTAAATTATCAAGTGATAGAGACATGCTGTAAAAACAGTGTTAAACCTGGAGTCAGGAGATCTTAGTTAAAGCCTCAATTTTACCCCTTACAAACTCAGTAGCGTTTTTAAGTCTATTAATCACTCTGAACCTCAGTTTTCTCATCCTCAAAAAGGATGGTGATAATATTTAATTCCCTTTATATGACAAGATGATGGTAGAAAGAAAATACTTGTAAAACCTTAAAATATACTTTTTTTGACCCAGATCTATGATTTCATCATTAAGGGATACAGTGTGGAAACTCCCTCCAATCTATCAAATCAAGATACTTTATAGCCATTGAGGGTTTCCTGAAACTTGTTCAAGATCAAACATGAAGCTGCTAAGTGGGAGAGTCAGAGCCCAAACCTCACTCCTCTGTCAAAGTCCAGGGTTTGTCTTCTGAGGTCTCACTATAATGTTCTCAAGATGGTACAGTGGGAAGAATAATGGAATTGGAGTCAGAGGACCTGAAATGCCAATCTTGGTCCTGCTACCGACTTCCTATTAAACTTAAGCAAAGTCCCTTAACCTCCTTGTGTCTCAATTTCCCCAATGAATTGTTCGGTTATTTCAGTCTTGTCGGACTCTGACATTATTTGAAGTTTTCTTGGCGGAGATACTGAAGTGCTTTGCCATTTTCTTCTTTTGTTCATTTTACAGATAAGGAAATTGAGGCAAACAGAATTAAGTGACTTTTCCAGGGTCACAAAGCCAGCAAGTGCCTGAGGCCAGATTTGAACTCAGAAAGATGCGTCTTCTTGATTCTAGGTCCAGCATCCTATCTACTGAATCATGTAGCTAAAATAAAATGAGTAAGTTGGGCAAGATGGGTCCTGAAGTCTCAGTCCATATAGCTATTATCCTAAATCACTTCTTTTTTAAAAATTAAAAAAAAAACTTTTAAACCCTTTCCTTCTGTTTTAGAATTACTACTTTGTATTGGTTCTAAGGCAGAAGAGCAGTAAGGGCTGGGCAATGGGGATTAAGTGACTTGTCCAGGATCACACAGCAAAGAAGTGTCTGAGGCCAAATTTGAACCCAGGCCCTCCCGTCTCAAGGCCTGGCACTCACAGCTGTCCCCAATTTTATTGTATATTTTAAAAATATTTTTCCATGTTTACATGATTTGTTTTCTTTCCCTTCCCTCTTTCCTCCTCCCTTCCAGAGCCTAAATCACTTCTCCTGGACCTCAGTTTCCTCAACTGGAAAAATGAAGGGATTGAACTAGATAACCATAAAGATCCTTTCCATCTCAAAATCTATGATCCTAAAATCAGCCTTTCAAGAATATTTGTAATCATCTAACGTACAAATTTAGATTTAACACCACAGCTAGGTGACCCATGTGGCTAGAGCGCTGGATCTCGAGTCAAGAAGACCTTAATTCAAATCCAACCCTGAGCAAGTAACAACATCTTCAGTCACTTAACCACTTAAGCCTCAGTTTCTTCATCTGTAACATGGGATTGACAATACCTCCCTCCCAGGATTATTATAAGAAGAGCAAATGATATTGACAAAATGCTTTTTAAGTCTTAAAGTGCTATCAGAATGTTAGCTATTGTTATTGCTATCATTCATTAACTCTCCCACAAAGTTGCTTGTATTTTACACACAGAGCTTTTTTTCGAGCCTTGATACACGGCACCCAGTTCTCTCTCTCAGCAACTATCAGTGAACACACCTCGGTCTCTAGTAATACAGACACATAAAAGGGGGATCAATTCATCATCCCAGCAGTCGTTCAGTCCCAAGCAGACCATTTACTAATTTATTTCCATATGCACCTGGCAGATAGATTAATCAGGCTTCCAACTCTACAACCTGAATTGTTTTATTTCCCTAATAAGCTAATCCTGGGCAAGAGAAAGCAGGCATTTACAGAGACATACATCCATTTGTCCTTCAGAAAAAAAGGGTCCTCCATCAACCTCAGAAGCCTGATATGTGTCATTGATCAAGACCTATTTCCATATTGATATTTGCACTAGGGTGATCGTTTAGAGTCTACATCGCCAATCATATCCCCATCGACCCATGTGATCAAGAAGTTGTTTTTCTTCTGTGTTTCTACTTCCACAGTTCTTTCTCTGCATGTGGATAGTGTTCTTTCTCATAAGTCCCTCAGAATTATTCTGGATCATTGCATTACTTCTAGCAGAGAAGTCTATTACATTCGATTATACCACAGTGTGTCAGTCTCTGTGTACAATGTTCTCCTGGTTCTGCTCCTCTCGCTCTGCATCACTTCCTGGAGGTTGTTCCAGTCTCCATGGAACTCCTCCACTTTATTATTCCTTTTAGCACAATAGTATTCCATCACCAACATATACCACAATTTGTTCAGCCACTCCCCAATTGAAGGGCATCCCTTAATTTTCCAATTTTTTGCCACTGGGTTCAAATATGACCTCAGACTTTCCTAGCTGTGTGACCTTGGGCAAATACCTCCCTATATCACAGTTCACTTATCGTGGGTTTAAAAATATACACATGGGAGCAGATGGGTAGCTCAGTGGATTGAGAGTTAAACCTAGAGACGGGAGGTCCTGGGTTCAAATCTGGCCTCAGACACTTCCCAGCTGTGTGACCCTGAGCAAGTCACTTAACCCCCATTGCCTAGCTCTTACCACTTTTCTGCGTTGGAATCAATAGACAGTATTGATTTTAAGACGGAAGGTAAGGGTTTAAAAAAAATAAAAATAAAAATATACACATATCTAATTCTGTATCATAGGATTTTTTAGATGAATATGAATACAGTATTTTACACAATGGAAATGCAGTACACCACTACAGCTTGTGCAAGTTTGCTGAAGTGAGATTGTACATTATTGGCTGATGGAATGAAAGGTGACCTCTGATTGGCTCAGTGACTATAGCATCAGCCTGTTTGCTCTTCCACTACTTCCCAGATTTTTCACCTTTTGCAGGGGTCTCTGGAACCTAATAGGTGAAGGATCAATAGGTGAGGGATCACTGTACACTTAATCCCAATCACCTAGCCCTTATTGCTCTTCTACCTTGGAAATTATATTCAGTATTGATTCTAAGACAAAAGATAAGGGTTAAAAAAAAAGGAATCAAGAGAGACTTGTGAAAAGGTTAAATTATTGAAAGGCAGCATTAGATCATGAAAAAGATGTGAAACTTTGAGTAAGATGGGGTGTGTTCCAGTTTCCACTCCCACCACATAGGAACTTCGTGACTTTAGACCACTGAGTGTCTCAAATCTCAGTTCCTTCATCTATAAAATGGAAATGATAATATTTTTAATCCTGCTTCTTTATCTAGCTTCATGATCTTATGCAAAAGCTACTTTCTCTAAATTTCCTCATCTTTAAAATGGGAATAATTCCAATTGTATTATGTGCCACATAGGATTATTATTTACAATTGTTTCAGTTTTGACACAATTGAGGGTTTTCATGGCAAAGATACTGGAGTGATTTGCCATTTTCTTCTTCAGTTAATTTTACAGATGAGGAAACTGAGGCCGACTTGCCCAGGGTCACACAACTAATAAAGTGTTTGAGGCTAGATTTGAACTCATAAAGATGAATCTTCCTGACTCTAGGTTAGATGCTCTATCCACAAGGTGTTATATGTAAATGTCAGTTAATGGTATTACATTTCACTTGGTTGGCTTTCTCGTTTCAATCATTTCACTTTATTATTCACAATTTCACTCATTTCATCTTAAGATAATGAGATTTATAAATGGAAGCCACTTTAGTGGTCTTTTAGTCCAGTCCACTCACTCTGTGGGTGAGGATACTAATTAATGAATGGGATAAATGACCTTGCACTTTACTAAGGTTATGGGGCAGTAAGTGGCCAAGCAGAGATTTAGATGCAGGTTCTCTAAAAAAGTCTCATAGCCTTTTAGATCACCCACTCCTCAAGGGCAGAAACTATATTGTCCTATGTAACTCCTGAGCTGAGCACAGTGCCTGGCACACAGTAGGTGCTTAATAAAAGTTTACTGATGGATGAGCTGAGTAGAAGTGAGGGCAGAATTTTACTCAGAATATATAATGAGCCAGGTCAGGCTGAATGTCACATTCCCCTCACTTGGTACAAGGATGGGAGTCTAGAATTTCTGAAACTAAAGAGATTTTATTGATATCTCTATGCAGCCAGTTAATGTATACCTTAACCTTACTCGGACATTCCTCTGCAGAGGATGTATGCTCTCTCACTTTCCCCCATCTCTCTCTCTCTCTTTCCCTTCCTCCCCTCTCTGTCTGTCTTCCCCTCAACCTCTCTCTCCTTCTCTCCTTCTCTCCTTCTCTCCTTCCCTCTTTCTTTCTTTCTTTCTTTCTTTCTTTCTTTCTTTCTTTCTTTCTTTCTTTCTTTCTTTCTTTCTTTGTCTCTCTTTCTATCTGTATCTCTGTCTTTCTCCCTTCCTCCCTCTTCTTTCCCCTTTCTATCTCTCTGTCTGTCTGTTGGTCTCTCTCTTCTCTATCTCTCTCCCATCTCTGTCACTTTTCTCTTTCTCCCCCTCTGTGTCTTTGTCTCTTTCTTTCTCCCTTCCTCCCCCTTCTTTCCCCTTTTCTGTCTCTTTTCTCTGTCTCTATATCTTTCTTTCTCTGTCTCTCTTTGTCTCTCTATCCTCTCCCTCTCCCTCACTCTTTCACTCTCTTTCTCTGTCCCTCTGTGTCTCTCTCCTCTCTCTCTCCTGCTCTCTTTCTGTCTCTTTGTCTCCCTATGTCTGTCTCCTTCTCCCTATCTTTCTCTCTTTCTTCCTCTCTCTGTCTCTCTCCCATTCTCTTTAAGGGTCTGTACTTGACAACAGTGAGCAGCTTCAGTGTTTTTGGTGATAGGGTTGTTAAATTATCAGCATTGCTTTTGGTGCTCCCCAGGGTAAGTCCACTTTGGGTTTTAATTATGCACTACTGATACCAGCAATGAGTATGAGTCTCGCCGGATTATTTGGCGCTGAATGCTTATATGCAACATTCACTTCACAGCCAATCTGGATAAATGAATAAAGCATAAGTCTGTCAAAGATGTAATAAATAGAATAAAGACAAAGAATACAGTGGAAGGACCAATGGAAAAATACCTTTGGGGGGCAGTTATACAACTCTAGCATGGCCAGGAGGTATATAAACAATTTATATAAACAATTTCATCAATTGGAAAAAAGAAAGAACTGAGTTTTGAGTTCTGGCAGTTACATTCCAGCTAAGTGATGGTGAGAAAGAAACTCTGGTTCCATTCCCTTACTTTTCATATGAAAAAATAGAGGCCCAGAGGGGTAAGGTGAACTTGCCCAAGTTGTAAGAGGCAAAGCCAGAATCCAAGCCTAGGCTTTTTTTTTTTTTTTAAACCCTTACCTTCTGTCTTGGAATCAATACTGTGCATTGGTTCCAAGGCAGAAGAGTCATACAGGGTAGGCAATAGAGGTGAAGTGACTTGCTCAGGGCCACACAGCTAGGAAGTATCTGAGACCACATTTGAACTCAGAACCTCCTTTCTCCAAGACTAATCCATGCCTCCTTGACTCCAAATCCAGCTTTCTTTTTCCTGCACACTACACAAATTTGTTGTTCAGTCATTTCAATCATGTCTGACTCTATGATACCATTTGGGGTTTTCTTGGCAAAAATTTTGAAGTGGGTTTGCCTTTCCCTTCTCCAGCTCATTTGATGGATAAAGAAATTGAGGCAAAGTGGGTGATGTGATTTGCCTGGGGTCACACAACTAGTAAGCATCTGAGACCAAATTTGAGCTCAGTCTTCCTGACTCTAGCCCAGAACTCTATCCACTGCATCCACTATACAAGTTACTTCCCCTATAAAATGATGAGGAAGTAGGTGGTGGTGGGAAAGATCCTTTAACTAGATAATCTCTCAAGAACCTTCAAGTTTAACAGCTTATACAGTGCGTGATGCTGGGAAATGCTGGAATCATCTAAATGATTAACTGAATTCATAGTGATGCCCAGGAGTGTGGATCCAATTTTAATATAGATATCAAGAGCATCTATTTGGATGAAAAGACAAAAATCATAAATGTTTGACTCTATTATTGATCAGATCATGGCAGAATGGTGTATAGAAAATAGAGAAGCACTGATGGATGTTGGAGTCAGAAAGCCTGGATGATGGACTACTGGCCCTGTCACTTTTTAGCTAGATGATACTGGGCCAGGCATTCAGTCTCCTGATCTATCCAATGGGTAGTGTACTACCCTGCCTCCCAGTACCTGAGAGCATGGGTCACCTTGGGCTCCTTGTCTGAGCCCTCTCTGAGTCCCAAGTGTCTTGATCTGAAAATGGGGGTTATAATGCTTCTCCTATCTGCCTTCCTGGGTTATCTGGAGCATCAAATGAAGGCATTACATAAATGCAAGTTAACCCCAACAGTGGTGGCTAATCAATTCTACTATTGCTGCTACTACACTCCCTAGACCTTGAGAGGTTCTAAAAAGGCTGCTTTGTTACAACTTCAGATTTAGTAAAAGGATCAGTCAAATAGTACTTGGCTCTTATTTGTCCCATGCTGCTGCCTTTGAGAAATCCCTCAAGCTTAATTGTTGGGTTTTTTTTTTCCTGACTACATATCTAGTCATTCAAGTGAAAGTTACTGGGTTTTGTTTTTGTTTTTTAAAAATACCTTAGATATTAGACATCCAAATCACATGAAATGACCTCAGGGATCTCTATTGACTTTTGGAACCCATTAGTATGGTTTCCATGCTTTTAAAGAGATAAAAATAATATAATAATAAAGGCTACATATATACATATATGCACATTTTAATGTAATTAAAAATAAGCCAAAGATTTTATATAAATACATATTTTCTCTCTCTTTCTCTCTCTCTATATATGTATATATATTATATATATGTATATACACATACACACATATTCTACATATATACACACAGAGAAAAATTTAACTCTTCAAGCAAAGGAAGAATTTAAAAATAAGACAAAGGCTATATATATATAAACATATACAAATATGTATACGTGGAAATTTAACTCATTCATGTAATGAGAGTCTAAAAATAAGGCAAAGACTATATACATATACCTATATGTACATATAAAAATTTTTATCTTATGCAATGAAAGAGTTAAAAAATAAGGGAAAGAGTATATATGCAAATATACACATATATATCCCTATTTGAACATAGAGATTTAACTCATTCATAAAAGAATTTTAAAATAAGGGAAAGACTATATATTTAACTCTTCCATTGCATATAAAACAAACCCTTCTGTAGGTGAAAACAGACCAATGAAAGACACCCCTACCTCTGTATATGGGTGTGTATGAATATATATATGTATATATATATTCTAATATTTTGTGAACTCTAGCTCATGAAAAAAATTAAAATTATATACACAAGCCTATATTTACTTAGATTACTCCTGACAGGAGAAGAATTTGTCACTCAAAATGGTTAATTTTACCATTGCCAATTTCCTGTTTTAGAACTCAAGGTTAATAGCTTTGCGCACCCATGGCGCTTCAGATGCAAGAACCAACACTATGCAAACTCCAACTAACCAATGATGTGCAATACATATGTAGACTGCTTTCTACCCACCAATAAACTGCCTCCAGGGCAAAGCATGTATTGCTGTGGAGCAGCTGTTACAGGGCCAAGTAGCTCAAAGGGATGTGTAAACTACACACCAGGCAAAGAGGGGGCACTGGGGACCAGGGCCAGGTTCTTTGAAGGATGTCTTTTTTGAAAGATACCTACCCTTTCCTGAGAGCCAGTGCAGAGGGGAAGGAGGAAATGACTGGAGGAGAAAAGTGGTATACTGGAGAAGAAAGGAGCTTGCTTTCGAACTTGAATTGCCTTTCCATTTCCCCCCTTGAGAAAGATCCAAGCTTTGCCATTTCTTCCTCTACTGCCCAGACTGAAGTATATATGTATATATATACATATATATGTAGATACACACACACACATATGAGGCTCCAAGAAAAGTCTAATTTTGACTCACCTTATTTAGAAATGGTAAGCTACCACCCACTGGGCAAAGCTGGGAAACCCATGATTCGTCTGGTCAAATGACCCTCTAGACTGGATCAACCCATCAACCCCGCCCCCCCAACACAGGGGATATTCAAATTACCCCCCAACTGAGTCCCAGAGGTCTTAGGATGATATCATGTAGAGATGCAAAGGAGCAGAGATCATCTCATTCATTTCTTTCATTTTATAAGAAAAGAAACTGAATCCCTACCTTTCTATCCAACCATTGTCAGACAGAGGAACATGCCAGGCTCTAGGTGCTGGGGATAGCACCTTTTCATAGAAGTCTCCCAGACATAAAAGTCTTCCTAGACATGGAATGAGGCGTGTGAGGCATGCCACTTTCCACAGAAGTCCACTTCTGGGCAGATAATCCTCCTCAAATGAATAGATTAGCTTAAATTACCATCCCATTTGCCTCAGCTGATACAGGAATAATAAAACTATAAGGTAAATGCATTTCTTAAATGGGATAATGGACATAAACAGAAATATTGTGACATGGAAACTCAATATAAATTGAACTACTACAGCCTTGAAAGCCCTCACAATCACAATGCAGAAGTTGAAACCCATTAACCTAATACCTAGGCTGCCATTCAAATGCAGAGGGCTGGCAAGCTCTTAAATAAATACTCATTTGTACATTTCTTCCCCCAAATTATTGTGCGATTGGACTGCAAAGTCACACACTTGCAAAGTCTCATCGTCTTCTCGGGTGTCCTCTAAGCAAACGCTAAGGGAAGATCAGTCTGTGCTATGGCAGAACAATATAAACAGAGATGCCACTAAAAAGTAGCAATGTCAAAGACAAACCAGGGTCATCTAGAAGACAGGAGAGACAGATTTACATAAGCGCTCCAAAAAGACAATGGAATCTCAATTTGGCATTAATTGCACCACAATACAAACCTCACCACTTCCCACCTCATCCTAGTGTTTTGTTTTTGTATTTTTTTAAAGACTGAGAACAATTCTTTTTTTTTTTTTTTGGAATGCCATTAGTTTGCCCTAAACTCTGCGGCAGTTAAAAGATTCTGCCGCAAATTAGATTTGCTTTAAGGCTCTGCTATTTTCTACCAAGCCTACCAGACCTCACTCCCCCACCCCACCAGCACCAGCCAACTCTCCCCGTGTAGTGCCGCCGCTGCCACCACGGCCGCCCCCTCCCCCTCACTCACCTCCCCCTGCAAACCCTTCCTCCCTCCCTCCCCCAGCAACAAAATTCTTCTTCAAGGATCTCATCTGGCAAGACCATTTCCTTACCTTTGCAACTCACACACACTGGCCACATCGGATGCTATTTCCCCAAGCAAGGACAATTGTTTGCACGGTATCCTGCAACTTCCAACTTTGCCCAGATGATTCTCTACAGCTGGGAGGAGGGATGCGGCGACACTTGGTACATTGCTCAGCCGAACTCGCATACATCTGAATCCGGAGCTATATTTTAAATTCTTTTACACTTACTTAATATAGTGCGTGCTGCCTGTCCACTGATGCGATATCAGAAACCTGCAAGCTACTATTTCTGCAACTGTGTCACTGTAGATAGTCTGAAACATGTACGTAGCTGTTGCCATGGAAACAAACACAGCTAGGGTAGAGTGCCAAGCTGTGTTAATTCCTTCACCCATGAACCCCAGGGGAACGCTAACATTCATCTTCATTCTCCTTTAGTCCCTTGCTGCTTTAATATTTCTCTTCCCCACATTATCAAATGATGTACTAAATACATAGGACACACCTGAAAAATTCGGATGTCGGAAACTTGTGGCACCAACCAAGCCTGCTGGGTGTCTGTGGAAAATGGTACAGCTATCCAGAGATGTATCCCCAATTCCCACCGGGAAAATGGGGAGCCCAACTTCCTTTCTTTCTCTAATGGTTTTGGGAAGGTCAGAAGGGGAGCATCACCTCTTGGCTTAATAAAAACCTTTTCTTCAGAAAATGTCTTCAGGGGAGAAATGTGACTCCAGACAGCTCTTTTATCAGTTCATTTCTGTGAAAGGCAGACGGACAGGCCCTGCAAACTTTCTGAAGTGGATTCCAGAATAAAGTTGTGTTTCTTCCCTTCCAAGTGATCTTTCAGGAAGGAGATTGGCATTTTAATCAGGCAGAAAGGCTGTCGGGGCTTGGTCCGCCTATTATCACTTGCTTTTGCAAAGAATGGGAACCCCTAACGAATAACTGAGCAATGAGAAGGAAATCTAGTACCAATCACACAATAATATAATTTCTCAAAGACTTATTTACTCTGAGTTCAAATCTCTGCCCTGGTTTGTGCAAATAGCTTACATTGAGAGTTGGTAAACTCCTTCATTAAAAACAGCAAACCAAAGGCACACAACCAAAACAAAACAAAAAAACAAACAATTCAACTCGTTAGGGAGTTAACTATCAAAATAACTGTATTTAAGACACCAAAAGTCACTTTAAATATTGGAGGTTATTTACTGCCACAGATTAAAGCAACCTGTTCAAATGTTTAATCGCTTCCTACCCCTTTAGGCTAGTTAATAATATTCACTCTACCTGAAAATGGCTACTTTTAAGATAAGGTCTGACACATTCTCCTTCTTAAACAATCAACTTTATGTTTTATAAATGTAGTTTTCCAAACAAGAAGCCCATGCTAGAAAAACTACCATCTGCTCCCAAACTAAATGTTAGGTCAAAGATGGAAAGAAACCTTCCATGGCTGGCCTTTATGATGAAAATAGAGAGGCTAGATAGAGGCCATATTGGACATGGAGGACACATTGGAGTGGACAGTAGAAAAAGAAGCTGGAAGAAGAGGAATGATGATGATGATGATGATGACTAAGGATGCTAGCATTTTTTATATCACTGTAAAGTTGGCAAAGCACTTTACATACTTTTTATCAGTTGATCTTTGCCATTCCTTATATACAACATTTTCTGGAGGGTTTTTACTGACTGTCCTCCATGTCTGGAATACTCATCCTCCTCATCTTCTCACTTCCTAGACTTCCTTCAAGACTCCCCCAAAGTCTCACCTCTTTAAATAAGACTCCCAATCTTTCTTACTTCCCCTCTGAGATTATCCCCAATTTATAAATTGTTTCTACAGAGCTGTTTTCAGGTTGTCTCCCTCATTACACTGTGAGCTCACTGAGCAGAGACTGTTTTGCCTTTGACAGGTGCTTAGCACAGTATTAGGAACATAGTAAACATTTAATAAAGGGCTGCTAACTTAAAACTCTACAAAGTGGATACGCCTAATATGATTATCTCTATTTTTCAGATGAGGAAATAATCTGAGAGAATTTAAGCGACTTGCATGTGATCACACAAATAATACATGTCAGAGGAGAGATCTGAACCTGGATCTTACTGACTCAATCAATCAAACACCTATTAAACACCCACAAGGTACCAGACACTGCGCTAAGCACTAGGGACACAATTACAAAAAAAAAGATAACCCTTACTTAGAAGGAGCTTATACACCTCTAGGGAAGACAGCAAGAAAATGTCAGTCCACACAAAATATAAGGAAACTCCAAATTCAGCACTGTTTTATAGCTAAAGAAAGAAAAGGATACCAGCCCTTCAATGCTGCTAGGCAGAGAAAGGGAAACATGGTGGCCTGTGGTGTTCATGAATCAGGAATGAGCGCTGAGACTAAAGGACTATAAGGTTTTATATCCAGAGAGCAAGTGGAACTCAAGCCATGTAAATTAAACAAAGCTCTATTCCTGAAAACATTGTGAGGTTCGACATTTAGCCTATAGGCTAAAAAGTCAGATGAAAAGTCAAATTCCCTCCCTGTTCTATTATCCCAAACCTAGAAGGCTACATGGAGAGAGATGAGAAATGTCAGAGAATTATTTCCTCCCAAAACCTCCACTATAATCCCATTTTGGTGCCTTATTACAATGTAAAAGCTTTTGGAACAAAAACTCTGGCTGGTCCTACAGAATTGGGAATTACAAAAAGTGGTGGTGGTGGTTGTCCTCCATACTCACAGGGGACCAAAGCAACATTACTGGGGGTCTTTTTTAAAATTTTATTTAGTCAATTTAGAATATTTTCCTTGGTTACAAGAATCATATTCTTTCTCTCCCCCCCCCCCCAGCCCCTTCCCATAGCCGATGCCCAATTCCACTGGGTTTTAAATGTGTCCTTGATCAAAACCTATTTCCATGTTGTTGATGTTTGTACTAGAATGTTCATTTAGAGTCTACATCCCCAATCATATCCCCTTTGACCCATGTAATCAAGCAGTTGTTTTTCTTCTGTGTTTCTACTGGTGATATCTTTTGATTAGAGCATAAATTGAATTTAAGTGAGATAAAGTTGCACAAGTTGTCACTCTCATTCTCTCTTCCAGTTATCAAAGTCTAGTGGCAAGGCAAAAGTCAAGCTGACTAATGAAGACCCAGGATATAGTGGATGACGTTGGCTTCTTCTATGTCTAACCAAGTTCTAATGGCTCCATAGAGCCACTTCTGCTTCCTTCATGGCCACTAGAACAAAGTATTTATGTGCCCCTCCCACAAGGGGAAGTTTTCACATGGCTGAGGTAGGTACCCCCCCACCCCAACTTACTGATGAGTTTGAGGACTGTCAATTACTCTCAACCTGATTTAGCCTACCTAGAAATGTTTTACTGTATAGGGCAGGCAGAGGAAGAGTGTGTATGTCTCCTAAGCATGCTTAAAGTTTGGGGGGGGGGTCATCTAGAAAAGAACGGACATAATGAGATTGTTTTATAATGACTTTAAAAAAACTTAAAAAAAAACATAGCTCCTAAAGAATTCCTGATCCAAAGTCATGGAATCCATCCTGATCCAAAGGGATTTAGATTTTGAGGTTGTGTTATCTCAGTGATAAGATCACAGTTCTATCAAAGCATTGAAGTATTTCCCTAAACAGACTGTTTCTATTATAGCCTTCATCAACCAGGGTTAGTAAAGCTAAAAATTGCATCTCAATGGAGATGAGTGGTATCACACTCTTTTTAAAAGCCACGGTGCTGTCAGCCATCTAAATCAAGTCTTTGGTTCCTCCCAGAATAACTAGAAAATTACACTATCAAGTAGACTAAAAGAAAAGTTAAGTCAAAAACCATTTATTAAGCCTCTGCTATGTGCTAGGCAACATGTTAAGTGCTGGGTCTATATAGAAAGGCAGAAACAGTCCCTGCCCTCAAGGATTAATAGGAGAGAGTAAATGCCAATAACTATATGCATATGTGTGTGTGTGTGTACAGCATATATATATATAATAAAATGGAGATCATCTCAGAGGAAAAGTATTATCACTGAGCAAAACCTAGAAAGGTGGGATAACAGCTCAGACTTAAAGGAAGCCAGGGAAGTCAAGTTTTCAAAATGTGGAAATGCCTCCAGATGAGGGAGGGAAGATGGTAAGGTAGTTTCCTGCAATATTAATGTTTCCAAGAATCTACAGTTTCTATTATAAAATGTTGCTCAGAGAAATCTCTGGTTTTTTTTTTTTCATTAGTGTTTCAATTACTCAAAATCAAGAAACAAGGCATTCTACTGTTGTGTTTTAAGAAATGAAAAGGAGAATGATGGGCTTAGAAAATTTTGGAAAGATTGATATAAACTGATGCAAAATGAAGTCAGCAGAACCATGAGAATATTGCACACAGGAACAGTAATATTGCAATGATGATCAACTGTGAAGACAAGATACTCTGATCCATATAATGATCTATACAATTCCAAAAGACTCATGCTAAAAAATGCTCTCCACCTTCAGAGAAAGAAATGATGAACTATGGGTATAGAGTAAAGCATACTTTTTTTTTTGCACTTCCTTTATTTTTCTTGTGGGTTTTTTTGGCAGCATGGTTAATATGGGAATTTTTCCATGTTCCATGTTTCCATGATCACATGTATAATGCGTACCTTCTCAGTGGGGAAGGACCAGGGGCTGGAGGAAAGGAAAAATTTTGGAACTAAAAATTTTTAATGAATTATTCATGCAAATATTAAATATTTATTATATTAAAATTAAAAATTATTATATTAAAAAGAAATACGGTATTCTCTTTGTGAAGTGAATTCTTCAGATATCTGAAACTTACTCCCTGAAATACCCAAACCTTTTTCTTTTAATATCTTTTGGCATAGAAATATTAATGAAATGTATCACATTCTTTTTTCTCTTTGTTAGCCTTTTCCTGATAAAGGGTAAATTAAATGTGTTGTAAAATAATAATAGCTCTGGAGACTATTTGCTCCTACTCTAACTGTGCCTAACAGAGTCTGCTACGTTAAAAAATTGCTTTGTTTGATTTTATGGGTATCTTTCTTCACAGTTCCTTTTTATTTTTACCAATATGCTTGAATTTAGCAACTTTCTCCTCCTAATACACTATGAAATTCTACACTTGTTAAGATATTCCAGTAGTCCAGAGATCTATAATTTTGTTAGTGTTATAGCATGGTTAAAATTATATGTAAAGTAATAATAAATGGGCTCTGAGCAAAGGACATTAAGAGAACTATCTATGAGTAGGTACATGAATTTCAGGAACAGAGATTTTGTGAAGTCTATGGTTCTTTGGGAAAAGCACTGAATCTGACCCTTTATATTGTATGTGACAATAGGAAAAAATCTTTTAACCTCCCCAGGCTTTATTTTCTTTCCCTACAAAATCAGGGGATGGATGAAGTAATTTCTAAGATTCTGAGAATTTTAAATTTTGCTCCACTTAGTTTAAGGACTCGCTTCTGCCTGAGATATTGTATTGATCACCTCCTGACATATTGTCTAGTTTCTATTAAAGTTATTTTCATATATGGCCTAATTCCCCTGCTAGAGTGAAACTCCTTGAAGGAAGGGTCTATGTCCTATTTCTTTCCTTGTATTTGCAGTACCTTGCACATACAGGTACTTTAATAATTTAAATCAAGCATTTAGTAAACTTCTATGGTGCTCAAGATACTGGAAGAGCTGCTGGAGTTTCAAAGATGAAAAATATCAGCATTGTTGTCCTCAAGGATCTTGCAATACAGTGGGGAAGGAGGGAATGTTACAACATCTATACCCAAAAAATTATTGTATGGTACAAGTATGAATGCGTGAATTGCAAAAGAAAAATCAGAAAAATCACATTGGGATATTGCAATGGTTTTTTAGGAATGATCTTGAAGGAACTGAAAGATATAATCAGGTTATTGTTATAGGTCCTTCATCTAAGAAAAGGACCAAGGACAACACAAGGTGATATCTAGACTGACACAAGAATTGGAATTAAGAGAGGCACAAAGACAGCCTCGCTCTCTTCCAGAATTACTGAAGTTTAGAGGCAGGACAGAAGTCAGGATGACTGACAATGACCCACAATGCAGGGGATGATCTTGGCTGCTTCAATGTCTAACCAATTTCTAAGCATTCCATAGTACCTGCTGCAGCCATCTTTATAGCCACTGTGACAAAATGTCCTCATTTACCCATTCCACCTGGGGAAGTCTTCACCTGCTTGGAGGAGACATCATCCTAGATGGGTTTGAGACCCGATGGTCACCCTCAAAGTGGTTTAGCTCATTGGCTGAGATAGTTTTACCAGGGTATGGCTGCTGGACATATTACAGTTTCATGCAGCCACATGGGAGAGCTCAGGAACAGATGGGCACCAAAAGTGGATGAGTAGCCCTGAAAAGGGCTTGGCAAGTCCTCACACCAGAAGTAGAAATTTGTGGAGGGTATCTATTCTAGGCATAGGAAATAGTTCATACAAATACACAAAGAAATAAGAGAGAGGACAAGAGTAGCAAATAGCTACTAGTCCAGACCAGCTTGAATGCAGAGAACCTTAAAGCAAATACTATGAAATCAGGCTGAAAAGGCAGGCTGGCATGAGCATGAATGTCAGGTCAAGGAGTTTGGATTTTATCTCTATAGACAATGGCAAGCCATCAAAGGCCACTAAGCAGAGGAATTACATAAAGAAAATTATAAATTACAATCATAATGTAAAAGATCAAAGCATCTTTTAAAATCTGGTAGAAGATGGAAAAGGAGTTATCTCACACATCTATGGTTTTGGAAGAAATTTGTAATTGAACAAGAGAGCAAAAAACCAAGAGAGAGAATAGATTGTTTTTTAATATATAAAATTTTAAAGCTTTTAGATGAACAAGATTAATTTAACTAGAATAAGAAAAGAAATTGACAAATGGGAAATATATTCACATCAAATATCTTTGGTAAAATTCTGATAGCCAAGATATATAAGGAACTGAAACAAATATTTAAAAACAAAAGTTGCTTCCCAATAGACAAATGACTAAAGCATTAGGAGTAGTTTTCAAAAGAAGTACAAATAATAAACCACGTTTTCCAAAAACTGCTCCAAGTCATTAATAATAAGAGAAATGTAGATTTACTTAATTCTAAGGTTTTACCCATTTCTGTACAAACAGGCAAAAAAATTTTTTTTTAAACAATGCAAACTATATTTGAGAGGATGTGGAGAGATGAGCATAATACATTGTTGGTGAACTGTGAATTGAATCAACTGTTCAGAATAATGATTTGGAAACACACTAGAAAAGTGATTAAATTGTTCATTTTCTCTTACCTAGAAATACCATCACTACACTTATATCTCAATCAGATCAAAGATAGAGAGATCATATCAGCCAAAATATTTAGAGCAGCTCTTTTGTGACAGCAAAAAACTACATCAGTTGGGGAAAGACAGAATAATTTGTGACATATGAATATAACAGAATATTATTGTACATTAAAACAATAGGGAATTCAGAGACTTTTTGAATGGCTACAGGAAAACAAAGTAAGGGGGCCATATACACAAGGGTCATGATAATAGAAAAGAAAACAACAGGTTAAAGAAGAAAGAGTTCAAATCAATATGAGTCAGTTTCAAAGAAGTGAAGATAAAATGGAACTCTCCCTCCTTTCAGTATAAAGTTGGGAGGGGCAACAAATTTGGAATACGGTAACATATATTACTGTTTTTGTTTGTTTTTTATTATACTTTTCTGATAGGAGGGTTTCTATATTAGGAAAAGGTATTTGGAAGTGATACACAAAAAAGCATCAATTAAAAATTTTTTAAAGTTAAGCATTGGGAGTATTATTTGGGAAGCAAGGTCAGGGATGGATTGAAGAAGGGGGAAACTAGAGACAAAGGCATCAGTTAGAAGGTTAATAAGTAACTGAATGTATCTTGTTCTGGCTACACAGAGAATCATTCTTCTTCCATCCTAGCTCTGCTGTGGTATATTGGATGATTAGAGAATAGTGAAGGACAAGTCTATTGTCATGGCTGAAATGAATTTAACTTCTTGGTCCAACTCACCAGATGCCATTTCCCTAGATTCTCCTCCAAATAGAGCCAGCCCTTATACTCATTCCAAAGGTCTTAATGTTGGGTTGTGGGTATTATTTATTTTTTTAATGATTGGAGGCTGGGTTCAAAACTCAACTCAGCTGTTTCCTCCAGGAAGCTATTGTACTCTCCCAGCTAGAAGTGATTCCTCCCTTTCTGAAAAGCTCATCTTTCTCTGTTTACCTTCTCCTAAGCCTTTTAACATATTCTAACTTGACTTAGGCTATGATTTATGAAATACCTTTTATTATCTCCTATTAGACTGTTAAGTTCCTTAAGGGTAGGAAAAATGGGGTTTTATCCTCTTTGTTACCCCATTCTCTATTATAGAGCCCTGCACATAGGATTTGGCCCCACTGAAGTCATCCATGCAATGCAAACCTTTCTGAAAAATCCTTAATCAAAATCCACTGCCAGATGAATAAAAATCATGTACTAAGATCTAGGGGTATCAAACATGACTGACAGTTGCAGGAGCTGAGCTCTGGGAAAGAAACACAACCAAAGTATTGTTGTTGCAGCAGGTCCTTTAAAGTGAGACCATGTTTTCCCACTGTCAACAAAGAAACAAAAGACCAGCTCGGTCTTTGCTTTCGCATCTTCCAAAATCTGAGCTGAGTCACAGAGAAGCTGGGCCAGCTGGAGGGTATGCTAGCGAGACTGTAATGGACTGAGAGAAAAAACATTGGCTGCCCAGACCATCTATTGGTTGGTGGGTGCACCCACAACCATATGGATGCTGTAAGAGTAGCTAAATCTTAGTGCTAATGACTAGAAGGGACCTTCCAGCTAATACAGTTCTTTCCCCCATTGTATGTGTGTGTGTGTGTGTGTGTGTGTGTGTGTGTATGTAATTATAATATAATACAAAATAACATATGCACAAAATAGTATATGTTATAGGCAATAGAGGTAATGTTATATATTGTATGCCATAATAATTATTATATATTACATAATACAAATTATATATTTACATATAATATAAATGTATATAGGTATATATAATACAACTTCAAATATATAATATAAATGTATATGGACTATTATATATAAATATTCTCTGTAAATGTATATAAAAACTATATATAACCTATATAGTTTTTAAGAGTATACATAAAATAGTGTATATATAATAAATATATATAAAAATAATGTATATTATATAAAAGAGCATATTATTTATAAAATAGTATATATAATAAATATCTAGTATATTAGATATAATAGAGCATATAATATATATATGTAATAGAATGTATAGGAGGCAGCTGGGTAGCTCAGTGGATTGAGAGCCAGGCCTAGAGACAGAAGGACCTAGTTTCAAATCTGGTCTCAGACACTACCCAGCTGTGTGACCCTGGGCAAGTCACTTGACCTCCATTGCCTAGCCCTTACCACTTGATTCCAAGATAGAAGGTAAGGATTTTAAAAATTCATAAAATTAAAAAATATAGAGTATATATATATATATAAATATATAAATAGCATATATTCTATAAAATAGAGTATATATATGTATATATGTGTGTGTATATATATGTATAGAAAGAGAGAGAGAGAGAGAGAGAGAGAGAGAGAGAGAGAGAGAGAGAGAGAATGAGAATATTTACTGTAGTCAAGACAAAGTGAAATTATCATATACATATAGTAAGTTACAAACCATGCAGGTAACAGAACCAAGACTCAAACTCAAGGTCCTGTGCCTCCAAGCCTGAGCCTCTCTCCTCCACCTCTAGGGCTGGAGGAGCTTTTAAACAAAGGATTATTTCATTTACTCTTGATTCCAGATTTCATGCTTAAGCCCCCTTTAGAGCAAATACTGCAATAAAGCTCAGGAATTACCCCTCCCGGGTCTAGGCATGCTCTTCCCTACCCTAACCTGAGAAGCTCCTTTTGCCACCAGTTTTAAATCAGTTCTGCAGGTGCAAAGAGTTCCGGGGGTGAGCCGTGAGCCCCGGCCAGCTGCCAGGGAGAGGGAACCATCAGGGGAAGTGTCTGTCATGCCCTACGTGCTCCACTGCAGACACAGTTTGGGGAGAAATTCATTTCTCCTTTCCTATTTCAGGCCACATCGCCTTTGTTCTCAGATTAGCATCATGAAGATGGGAAGTCAGCTTAAAATGGTTCTTTGAGGGAGGATAATTCACCTGCCTGTAAGAGCACAGGTCTGAGAGGTGAGAAACTGCACTCTCTTTATCTCAACTCGTTCCCTTGCTGGTAATGAGACCTTGTCTCGGCGCCTGCTTCCTCATCTGTAAAATGGGGATAAAGCTTGTGATACCTAGGGAGATAATTTAATTAAAACCATAATCTGCAAATCTTAAGGTGCCATAAGATATCAGTTATTATTACCATTATTATTTTGTTCCTCACAGACGCTGGAGCTCACATATTAGAGCTCCTGGGACAAATTGTCTTTCTGTTATTCTTTTAGGTTTAATGTTCATCAGACCATTACTCAAGTGGATAAAACCACTGATGTGTGTAACTGAATGGAAATACTGGGGAGCAATCTCTCTGACTGTCGACTCCCAAAAGTCTCTTCAGGCCAACTCCAGGAGAACCTTAGACAACAGGGAATATATACACTTTTTCCTCTTTGCACATGAGTTTCATTTTTTTTTTGCTAGATCTCCATATTTTTCAAGTTTTTCACTCGATGCAATTTGGAGGTTGAGAGAGTTCTTTTATTTTAAACTTAAAATTGCTCTTAAGTTTTTTGATTTTTTATGTTTTTTTTTTTTAAACCCTTACCTTGTGTCTTAGAATCAATACTGTGCATTGGTTCTAACACAGAAGAGTGGTAAGGGCTAGGCAATGGGGGTTAAGTGACTTGCCCATGGTCACACAACTGGGAAGTGTCTGAGGCTAAATTTGAACCCAGGACCTCCCATCTCTGGGCCTGACTCTCAATCCACTGATCCACCCAGCTGCCTCCCACTCTTAAGTTTTTGAGTTTCAATGTTTTGACCAAGTCATAGTTCCATTTGCAATAATCTTTTCTAGCTCCAGTATAGTTATATGCTTAATTCCCAAGAACATTTTGAGATGTAGATTTGAGGTACAGAGATTTATTGTTTGTTAGTTTATAAACAACAGTGAGCTTTAGTGTCTAATTATGACTACTTGATAATGTCTTTCTAGCTATTTCATAAGTAGTATTTTTTAAAACCCTTTCCTTCTGTCTTAGAATCAATACTAAGTATCTCTTCTAAGGCAGAAGAGCAGTAAAGGAGCTAGGCGATTTGGTTAAATGACTTACCCAGAGTCACACAACTAGGAAGTATCTGAGGGACAAATTTGAACCCAAGACCTTCCATGCCTCCTGGAATTCTATCCCCTATGCTACTCGATTCTCAAGTGCTAAATTTTTGCAATTTTCAATGACATATTGAAAAGTTTCCTCTTCTTGGCACTATGAAATGGTTTAACATCAGAAACTCGTAATTTTATCAGTAGAAATGATATCTTTAAGGAAGGGATACTACCATCTCCATTACCATTGTATTCTAAGGACCAGGAGACTCTTCCATCTAACTTGGAGCTGAAATATTCCATGTGTAGTTTCCATTAGAATATGAGCTCCTAAAGAATGGGGGCTGTCTTTATTTTGCTGTTTTGGGTACCTGTGGCACAGAACAGTGCTATGCATATAGAAAGGGCTTAATAAATGCCTCATTGCTCCTCTCTTTCCTAAAACCTAAGCCCTTTATTTATTTTTTAACAATCCTTATCTTCCATCTTATAATCAATACTGTGTATTTGTTCCAGGGTAGAAGAGCAGTAAAGGTTAAGCAATGGGGGTCAAGTGATTTTCCCAGGGTCACTCGGTGTCTGGGGGGCAGATTTGAATCCAGAACCTTCCTGTCTCTAAGCCTGGTTCTCAGTCTACTGAGCTACCTAGCTGTCCCCATAATCACCACCACCCCTTTTTTTTTTTTACAAGAGAGATTTTGCCCATGAGAAGGCTTTGTCAAGTTGAAATGGCTAAGATGTAATAATGGCAATTCACAGATGTCCCTCACAACTCAGTAGATCAGACAGCACAAAGATTTTTTTTTTTTAGTCTCATAGATGAGGAAACAGATACTTAGGTCAAAATGGCTCACTTTCAGTCATGCAACCAAGATGTGATAGAGCCAGGACATAAAATCTGTGATTCCCCCTCCTCCTCTCTAATAGCATTGTCTCCTACCTACTCTTTTCATCTCACTTTTGATATTATTTTCCTTCATTAAATGAACTCCCTGAGAGCATGCACTAATTTTTTTCTCTCCCTTCCCCCCATTTCCTTGTATTTTCAGTGCTTATCTCAGTGTCTGGCACATAGTAGGCACTCAATAAATGCTTGCTCACTTGACTTGATTTGTTAATAGCTGTTTGACCTTAATCAGACCATTTTAATTGTCTGAGTCTCAGTTTCCTCATCTGTAAAACAGGGAAAATAATATTCAGACTTCCCCCTTCTCTAATTTGTTAAAATGATCAAATGAAGACTAAATAGGGAAAGTACTCAATGAAGGAATATATAAATATAAACTAAAAACTGAGAGAGGGTGTGAGATCAACTCTAAGAGACACTAGATGGAGGTAATTTCATAGAATCATAATCTTTCACAGCTGGAAGGAACTTTGGAGGTCATCTAGTCTATACCTTTCATTTATTACTATATGTTTAAAAGATTTTTAATATCATATTTTAATATCACAACAGTGCAATGCTCAGATTCTAAAATGGTATATCCCAGGGTCACCTAAAGGATATATCATCAAACCTGATAATGGAGGTAAAAACAGAGCTGTAACCGGGACATGTGATCTGGGTTTTGTCCCAGGAATATTGGGATGACTGAATTACAAGAATACTGAAATAAGATAAAGAACTAACTTCTTTTCTTTTACCTCTGCAGTAGGAAACAAATGAGCTTTAGTACCTAGTTGGCAATGGTGTCAAAACAGGAAGGTATCAAGCTGAAGGGGACTCCCCACCCCAATTATGGGTGAATTCATTCCTAGACTATTCCTCTACTCCTACCATCATATCCCTTCGGGGGTCCTGCCAATATTGACGGGAGAGCCTTGTAGCCTAGGTCTGAGGTCTTTTTTTTTTCCACCCCCCAGTCAAATCTGTCTTTAAAAAGTGGATTTGAGGGCATATTCATTTGAGGATTTTTCCAGGGTACATCTTGTAGTGCTCGCCCCAGACATCAGAATTGTTATTT
This sequence comes from Monodelphis domestica, assembly GCF_027887165.1. Taxonomy (NCBI): domain Eukaryota; kingdom Metazoa; phylum Chordata; class Mammalia; order Didelphimorphia; family Didelphidae; genus Monodelphis; species Monodelphis domestica. Next base: position 232,673,937 of record NC_077227.1, on the reverse strand, counting down.
ATAGCTCTGGGTGGAGCTGCTAATTTTTTTTTTTAATCACAGAATTTTTAAGCTGGAAAGAACCTTAGAGATCATCTATTCCAACTGAGACCAAGCAGTTCATCAGGTCTGTGGGTCTGCCCTTGGGGTATGAGGGATCTGCAGGCTACCAGAAAGATGTATCTGCCTAAAGAACCCACACACTGTCACACTATCTTGAAAGCATTGAGATACTCACAGGTTATCTGTCTTGTTTAGACATTGCATCACTCAGTCTCTGTACATTCTTTTCATCTCAAGCTCAAACAGGAAACTAGCATTCAGCAAACAATTCTTTCCTCTGCATATCTAACCTATTGAGGTTTTAAGGGTTATGCATGTTAAGTCTAATTCCTCACCCTTAGGAGATAATTAAGCCTTCCTGATTGAAAATCCATAGAAATGCCATACTGAATTGAAAACTGGAGATTCAATCTCACAAACATTTATTAAGTATCCACTACTTACAATGAACAGAGTTCCTCAACAAGGGATGTCTTCAAGAGGAGGCTAGATGGCCACTTGTCAAGAATAGTGTAGAAAAGACTTCCTTATTGGAAAAGACAATCTCTGAGATAGCTTCATCTCAAACTCTGAGATGCTGTGATTCTGCCAGACCTTGAATGTCTAGAATGTCATACTTGGGCAGGACAGCCTCTCCCCCCAACTAGGGGTGGTATGTTGCCTTCTTTCCTAAGCAAGATCCAGGGGACACTAAGCACAAAGTGCCACAGAATTCTAGGAGAGCCCTTATAAATCATCTAGTCAAATCCCCTCATTTTACAGGTAGAAAAACTGATGACTTAAAAGGTGAAGTCATAGGACTAGAAAGGGCAAAAACTAGCATTCCATCCCAAGTCTTTGGAATCCAAGTGCAAAGTCCCTTCCACTATTTCTCCCCACTTCCATTTATTTCTGCTGTTTTTCTTATTATTTTGGTGATTTGCTGCATTTAAACAACAAAGAAGCTAATGTCTAAGGAGATGATATCATATACCCAAAGTCAAAAGACCCTGCCAAGGCTAAGAACAGAACTTTGGTTTCCTGGCTCCAAATCAGTTCCACTTGTACTATCTATGACAAGCAGCATGTTGAAGTGATAGTTCCCTAGACTTATAACATCTTCAAAAACTTTAGTCATTATCACTTAAATTCCTTCTACCTCAGTTCTCTCATCTATAAAATTAGGGGGCTAGATTCAATGGTGTCTAATGTCCCAATCACCTCTAAATCTATGACTCTATCCCAGATTATATCTACCATAAATCACAGAATATATTCAGACCACTACAAGTCATAAATGGATAATAAAATAAATAAATAATAAACCAAATAGATTAAAGGCAGAGTGAAAGAACTCATATATGCAAAAATATTTATAGCCCCCCTTTTTGTTGCATCAAAGTCCACAATAAAGGAGTTACTCATCAACTCAAGAGATTAGTTGAACAAATTATGGCATATGGATGTAATGGACTAGTAGGGTAGAAAGCCATCAAATATGATGAAAGGGATGGATTATTCAGAGAAACCTGGGAAGGTTTGTACGACAGTTTCAGAGTGAAAGGAGCAGAACCAGACGAAAATATATATATAACCACCACGATACTGTTAAGGAAAACAATGTTGAAAGACTCATGCAATGTCTAATCGTAACTAGAAAAAAGAAAAGGATTATAAATGTAGAATGAAGCACATTTTCAGACATGGCCAACATGTGAATGTGTTTTTCTTGGCTCTACTGGTTATAAGGGTGTGCCTTCTCTGAGGGGTGGGAGGAGAGATTGGAAGAATAAAAGCAATGTGAAAAAAATGAAAAGAATGAAAAATGGCCAATGAAATGGTTTAAAAATACACAGAAAAGATCAGAAATTCACAAAAGAACATTGTAATATTGAACTTAATATGAACTTTTAAAAGGAAACAATCTGTGTAACAGATTCATAGATTCATTAACAATCTTCTTTGGTTTGGGGGATATGGAAATGTTTATATTTGTAAATGTATTTCAAGTATATAATGCCAAAGAAAATATGGAAAAAAAGGAGGAAAAAGTAAGCTGGAGCGATTTTCCCTGTGATATTTACCAACAATTACCTGATAAAGCACTCTTTAGTTTTTACAATACCTAAGGGCAAGCTGTCCTAAGATGAGTCCACAAAGTACATAGAACAAAACAAAAAAAGTCCAGTCAAAAGACAAAGAAAAAAAGATTAGTTAAGAATGGAAACTTTTTGAATAAATGAAGCACATAACAATAGCAGACTTGGTGTGACAGCAATCTCTTCAGTCAAGACAGTTTTATATATACATATATCTTTTTTTTTAATCAAATGATGCATTCTCTAACATGGGAAAGGGGAGGAAGTTAACTGAGTATTTTAATGTAACAAAAAATTGATTAATTAAAAGAGAGAAATTCTAATGTCCAGGGAAGGATATAATCTATTTGAAAATACATTCTTCCAGACAATTCACAATTAAAATGATATATTATAATAAAGTCTTTAAGGTTAAAATATGAGCTGAACAGGAATGGATCTATACTGCACTGGGGACCTAAACAAGCTCATATATCCATGTCAGTCATTCCTCCCAGGCAATGGGTATATGTCAAGGTTGTCAAACTCAAATGGAAACAAGGGCCATTCAATTATACATAAGGATCCCTCCAGATCACATAATGATTTAGAAAACCATGCATGTTTATGTATTTCTTTTTTTTTTAATTAATACTCAACATATTCAAATCAGATAGGAATTACATTTTAACCTGTTTTGAGTCACACTTTAGAGTGTTTGGGGCTCTCCAGATGTTCCATGTAGGAACCTGGATCTTAAAAGCACAAAATTTTACTTTGTAAAATTACTGAGGCATGTGCTGGTTACATTTTTGCAAAGACATAAATGATTTTTTTTTAAACCCTTACCTTCCGTCTTGGAGTCAATACTGTGTATTGGCTCCAAGGCAGAAGAGTGGTATGGGGTAGGCAGGGGGGGTCAAGTGACTTGCCCAGGGTCATACAGCTGGGAAGTGTCTGAGGCCAGATTTGAACCTAGGACCTCCCATCTCTAGGGCTAGCTCTCAATCCACTGAGCTACCCAGCTGCCCCATGACATAAATGAATTTTAAATAATAACAATCTATCGAACTACCACTGGCTTATCAAAACATAAAGAAACCGTCAGTATTGAATTATTTCAAAAGTATTTATTATGTGCCTAGTATGCATCAAAATCAGGACATATTTGGGAGATAAAAAGAAAAAATCCAAACAACCCATGCCCTCAAATTACTTAAATTCTATTGGGGGAAATAGATAGGTATACAGAAAATTAAATACAAAATATATACAAAGTAGATAAATAATTTTAGGGTAACAGTGAGAAGAGCAACAACTTGAAGGGTCAGAATGGGTCCCATATAATAGCTGGCTTTTAAGTGAGTTTTGAAGGAAGTTTTCTACAAACTGGTAGTGAAGAGGGAATGCATTTCACAGACATCTTAGACAAAGAAGGGACATGGCAGCAAGAAAGTCAATTTGAATAGGAACTAAGAATTTATAAAAGAGAGTTATATATGTTAAACCTAAAAAGGTAGGTTGAAACCAGAGAGTGAAAAGGCTTTAAAAACCAGGAGTTGATATTTTACCCTGGAGACAACTGGAGCTTCTTGATCAGAAAATGATAGGGTGATACTTTTGCTTTAGGAATAGCACTCTGACAGTTGTATAGAGATGGTAAGATTTGAGGCCAGGAAACCAATTAAGAGGCTTCTGTCTAGGTGCAAGATGATTAAAGCTTAAACTATGGTGGTGGGTCTTCTGAGTGTTACTATGGAGGAATTATCAATAAAAATTAGCAACTCATTGGCTGTGGGAAGTGAAAGAATAAGAAGTCAAGGATGACTTGGATTGCAAACCTGGGTGATTAAAAAAAATGGTAGTACTCAAGAGAAACAGAAAAATTCAAAAGAGGGGAGCCTTTGGGGAAGAAATAATTTAAGTTCCATTTTATACATACTAAGTTTGATGGAAGATCCATTTGGAGAAGTCCAACAGGCACTTAGTGATGCAAGACTAGAATTCAAGATAAATACAAGGGTGGGTTATGAAGATTGAGGAGGAGGCTGGGTTGAGATGATAGACTAATTCAGAAAGGCTGGAGAGAGAGAGAGAGAGAGAGAGAGAGAGAGAGAGAGAGAGAGAGAGAGAGAGAGAGAGAGAGAGAGAGAGAGAGAGCGAGCGCAAGCAAAGAGTGACAACATGGATGATGATACAACAAAGGAGAACAGGAAGGTGAAGTCAAAGAAGCAGGAGAATCATGAAGGGCAAAGAGTGCAGTAGGAAAAATGGATGGTCAACAGACTCAAATGCTGGAAAGATATCACAAATCTATCCCTTCATTCATTCAACAACCACTTTTTAAGAGCTTCTTACATGTCCAGCACAGTACTTGGATATCAAGGGAGATACTGCATTTAGACAAGTACCTCTTCAGGGACCTTACAATTTAGTAAGGAAATTAGACCCAAGTGATAAAATTAGTTATAGTCTTCTATGATAAGTATACTGGAGGATTATAAAACAAAAGGTCTAATGGGAGTTGGTATTTACCAATGGTGGGGCTATAAACTTTATCTTCCTTTCCAGGATTTGGTAAAGATAAAATTGTTTTCATCCTTTAAAGCAGATTGGAATTTGGAATTCACTGACTTTTATCTCTGTATGAAAAACAAAATCCTAACCATATGCTAATAAATAGTCAAATAACTGTAGAAATAATGACTTCCTTTATCTTTTTTCCAACAGTGGCTCTAGGCATCCATCGATTATATCACCTAGTTAGGAGCCTAGAAAAGGCTAGAGTTCTGTTCCTTGGTCTACTACTCACTCAAAGTGATTCTAAGTAAATCATAGCAACTGGGTAGTACAGTGGACAGTGCCAGACTTGGAGACAGGAAGATTCTTCTCCCTGAGTTCAAATGCAGTCAGCTGTGTGACCCTAGGCAAGATACTTCACCATGTTTGCCTTGATTTCCTCATCCATAAAATGAGCCAGAGAAGGAAATGGCACACTACTTCAGTATTTTTGTCAAGAAAACCCTGAATTGGATCACAAAGAGTCAGATATGACTGAAACAACCAAACAACAAGGGTATAAAATGCCAGACTTGGCATCAGAGCATTTGGATTCAATCCTGACTGAAATTAAAAAAAAAATGGATCTGTAATAATGGGCAAGTCACAACTTCAGAGACTCTCAGTTTTCTCATCTGTGAAGTTGGGACAAAAGATACCTCAGTAAAGTATCAAGAAGAGTATTGCCCTTGGAATATGGAAAACAGATTGGGTGTAGGTTTTGCCTTTAAGAAATCCTGGCTATATAACTGTGAGCAACGTACTTAATCTTCAGGCATCCCAGGTAACTCTCTAAGCCTGTAGGTTCTGGGGAGTTTCAGATATGTTTTAGTAAAGGTGGTTTCCATGCCAGCTGTTTCTTACCTTGTCTAATTATTGGTTCAACTCTCATGCCTGCTCAAAAAAAAATTTAATTTAAAAAACTCTGGGAATAATGATATTTGTACTACCTACCTCACAAGGTTATTGTGAACAATGTGTTTTGCAAAGCTTAAAGCACTATGTAAATATGAGTTATTTTTATTTCCTAAAGAGAGCATTTTCTTACCACTGAGAAGTACGAGGCTCATTACATTTTTTCCCTGTTCCTTTTCATTTATCCACACAGCAAGCAAGAAAATGCCTGGAGCCAAATAATATAGCAAGGACTCTCTTCTCTGCTTCTGACACTTGTTTGCATCTCTTGGAAAGTACGGGAGGAGGGATGCCTTTGGCAACTCAACAACTGGCAGAACTTCTGGCCATGTGCATGCCAACCCTTCTACATGCTGTTCTGGGTCATGCTCCCATATGGTGCCACTTGATTATGGGCTCAGAGATCTAGAGTTGAGAGAGAACGCAGAGGCCTTCTAATCTAATGCCCTCGTTTTAAAGATGAGGAAACTGAGACCAGGGGAAGTTGACTTGCTCCAGTTTACACAGGATCAGAGATGGGATTTGAATTCAGGTCGCCTTAATCTAGAGCCAGTTTTCTTTTTCCTGTATTATTTGTATCTAGGGAACAAAGAATGGATAATGCATGTATTTGTGTGTAGATATGTATTTACATGCATGTGCATGCACACATAAAAACATACGTACAATAGGACATTCAAATGGAAAATTTTCAATACGACTCTCCCTTTCCTGACACATATGGAGCATTTTCCAATTAATTAATCTATACATTTTCAAATCTGTAGGTATATATTTATGTCAAAAGCTTTTTCTTTAAAAGGAAATTTAAATTAAAAAAATATTAAATATCCCTATTATTTCCCAATTATGATGCCCCCAGTAGAACTTTCACTTATAATTTTTTTTAACTTAAAATGAAGCCAAATTAAGTAACAAGGACACTGGTCACACCTCACAGTTGATGTCCCATTCCTAATCTTGCTTGCTGCCCAGAGGAGAAAGTTTTTCACTATCAGACCCACAGAATCCATTGGTCATTGTTTGGGTTAAAGCTGTGATATCGTTTTGCCTTTCTCTTACATTGCTGTGGGGTCATTGTGCACATTGCTCTCTTGGTTCTGATTACTTCTTTCTGCATCCATTCATACGAAGCTCTCCAATGTAAAAAGCACTTTCACATACATTAGCTGATCTGTCCTAACAACCACCCAGTATATAACGCCAAGGCATTCATGTGAGGTGGAGGGAGACCATGTCCCCATCCTTCCATAAACCCTCTGAGGACTGTCATCTGTAGGTTTAGAAAAGTTCAACCTTTAAATCACAGTTCAAAAATGAAGGCTCATAATAACTAGAATACCCAGAAGAAAGTTGAGATGTTTTTAAGTGAAACCAAGCTTGGACATTTTGGACTTCTGGGCATTTAAGAATGAAGACTCGAAGGAAAATTTAATTGGTGATCTCCTGACTCTTTAATAATTCAACCTTGGTTTATCAAGCATAAACTACATTCAAACCATTACACTAAGTGCTAAGAATATCAGAATGAAAAACAATACAGTTCCTGGCCTCAATGAGTTTATGGACCACTGGAGCAATACGATCTATACATAAAGTACAAAAATAATATAATAGCTACCACCACTTAATGGGCAACGAGGTGGCACAGTAAATAGGGCAATGGCCTTGGAATCAGGAAGACTGATCTTCACAAATTCAAATCTTGTCTTAGACACTTCTTTGCATGGGCAAGCCACTTCACCCTTAACTTCCTGAACTGTAAAATAAGCTTCAGAAAGAAATGACAAACCACTCCAGTATCTCTACTAAAAAAACTCCAAATGAGATAATAGTCAGATGAAACTGAAAAACTTAAAATTTTAACTTTAAACAACAACTTAACATTTAATGACAAAACAACAAAAATATAGCACTTTAAGATTTGCAAAGGACTTTACATATATTGCCTCACTTTATCCTCCCAACAAACCTATGAGGTAGTACATTTATTATCCTCATTTTATATATGAGGAAACTGAGGCTAAGGTAAATGACTTGCCCAGAATCACATAGCTAGGAAATGTCTGAGGCAGGATTTAAAGTTGGATCTTCCTCTAATTCAGTGACCCAGACAAATATGTTCTAGGAAAATGTGAAGATGAGAATACTTTCAACTAGGAGAAATTGAAGAAAATTTCACAGAGGAATTAATGAAAGAACTGAACTTCAAAGAAAGAAAAAGATTTTAACAGGACAAGTTGAAGAAAAAGATTTCCACATATGGGGGAAATTGTCTACACAAATACAGAAAGACAGGAGGTTGTAGAGTGAATTCTGAAAACAACTAGTCTCAGACAGAGTGCAGAAGAAGGGCAGGATTATTAATTTAGAATAAGAAGGACCCTCAGAGGCCATCTAGTCCAATCTCTTCATTTTATAGAAGAGGCATTGAGGTCCAGAGAGGTTGAATGACCAGTCCAGTCACATAGCTAGTAAGAGACAGAGCTGGGATTTGAAGTATAAAATGATTCCAGAACAATAGGTTGAAGCTAGACCATAACCTAAAATGCCAGCATAAAGAGTTTATTTGGCAGCATTATAAAAAATGAATCAGAAAGGAGATAGACTATAGGCAGGAATAAACTAATTAAGAGGTCATATAGTCAAGAGAGGATGAAGACCTCAGCTATGCGAGTAGCTACATTTGAGAGCACAATATGGATGTGATAACACTTTTTTCCCTGCCTCTAATCTTAAAATAATTTCACAGAATAGATTTACATAGGATAGATTTCTGATCAGAACTACTGGTGCTAGCCACAGAAAAAACATGGAGTACTTGAAAGCACCCTCACACTGACATCAAGAGACATAAGGGCCAAGATGGTGGAGAAGGTACATGGATCCATCTGATATCTACTAAATTACTCTCCAAAAAACTATGATATAATGCCTCAGAACAAACTCTGAAGCAGCATAACCCACAAAAAGAAGGGATGACATAAAATTTCAGCCCAAAACAACTTAGAAGGCCAGCAGGAGGGATCTAGTACTCTGGGATGGAGGTGGATCCCAAAGAAGTACACTAGAGCAGGTCCCATGATGGCAACAGGCCCTGGGAGCAACTGAAGCATGAGCAAAGTTTTCAGAGATCTCAGTCACAGGTGGTAAGGTAGACTGGACAATAGCTCAGAAGGAGATTAGAAAGGTTATTTGCTGGCTCTGGGTGCAAGACTTTTATTACACTACGCATACACAGATTCAAGTAGTCCTGGAGTGAGATTTTAGGATGAGGAGAAACATCAGGGCCCAATGCTTAAGGCCACAAGGGAGCATGGGACCTTAATCACAGTTCCAGGGAGTGAATGAGTCTTTGTGGTTATTCACAGACCAGATTACAGGCTAGAAGAGTGTTAAAACATCCCCCTCCTTACATCATATAACCTTGGAAGAACCAAAAGCAGATAAGATTCCCAGGGCCAGTTCTGAAGGCAGCTGCACAAAGAACCTGAAGCCTGGAACAGTGCTCCCTTCACCACAGTTACAGGGCCCAACTTTAATAGTTTTTCAATTAAAAGAAAAGTGAAATAATGGAAAACATACAAACAACATAAAAATAAAGTCAACATGGAAAGTTATTTTGATAACAGGGAAGACCAAAACACAAACTCAGAAGAAGACATCAAAGTCAATATTGACACATCCAAAACATCCAAGAAAAATATGAATTGCTTTCAAATCAGAAAGAATAAATGGAGGATCACAGAAAGATTTTAAAAAACAAATATGAGAGGTAAAAGAAAAATTGGGAAAAGAAATCAGAGAGACACAGGAAAATCATGAAAAAAAGAGTCAAGTGCTTGGTAAAAGGGGCATAAAAGAATACTAAAGAAATGAATATCTTAAAAAAATTTGAGGGCTTTTGGCAAAAGAGACACAAAAATCCAATGAAGAGAAGAACTTCTTAAAATTCAGAATTAGCTAAATGGAAAAAGACATACAAAAATGCATTGAAGAGAAGAATTTCTTGAAAGCAGAATTGATCCTATGGAAAAAGAAATATACAAATTCACTGAGGAAAAGAACTTTTCATAAAGCAGAATTGGTCAAATAGAAAAGAAAGTTAAAAAGCTCATTCAAGAAAATAATGCCTTAAAAATTAGGCCTAGGCATGTGGAAGCTAATAATTCAATGAGACCGCAAGAAACAAATTAAACAAAGTCAAAAGAATAAATAAAATAGAAGAAAATGTGAAATATCTCACAGAAAAAAAAATAACTGACCTGGAAAATAAATCCAAGAAAGATAATTTAAGAATTATTGGACTATCTAAAAACCATGATAAAAAAAAAAAAGCTCAGGCATGCATTATCTTAAATAAATTATAAAGGAAAACTGCCCTGATATTGTAGAACCAGAGGACAAGATAGAAAATGAAAGAATCCAATGATCGCATCCTGAAAGAGACCCCAAAAGGATAACTCCTAGGAATATTATAGTCAGATTCCAGAACTCGTGGGCCAAGGAGAAAATATTGCAAGCAGCCCAAAAGAACCAATTCAAATATCATTGAGCTATAGTCAGGATAATACCAGATTTATCAGTTTGCATATTAAAGGATCAGAGGGCCTAGACTAGGATATTCTAGAGGGCAATGGAGTTAAGACTTCAACCAAGAATCACTTACCCAGCAAAACTGAGCATAATCCTTCAAGGGAAAAAATGGATATTCAATGAAACAGAGGACTTTCAAATATTCCTGATGAAAAGACCAGAGCTGAGTGGAAAATATGATTCTCAAATACAAGACTCAAGAGAAGCATAAAATGGTAAACAGCAAAGAGAAAAGACATTCAGTAAAGTTAAACTGTGCACATCCCCATGTGGGGAGATGATTCTTTTAACTCCAAAATACTTTATCATTGTTAGGGTAGTTAAAAGGAGTATAAGTAGACAAAGAGCAATATATGATATTATTTTTAAAAACTAAGTCATGAGAAAAAGGAATGCAATGGAAGGAAGGGGAAAGGAAAAATATAATGGGGTAAATTATTGCACATAAAAGAAGCATGAAAGAACTTTTAAAGTAGAGGGAAAGATGGGAGAGGTGGGAAAAGAACATGTGAAGGTTACTCTCATCAGAACTGGCTTAATGACAGAAGAACATACACAATCGCAGGAAAGTGGGGGGGGGATAAGAAAAGGAGGTGGGGCTCATAGAAAAAAAGAGGAGGAAATTGAGGGAGGTCAGAAACTAAATAGGGAGAAGTCAGATAGTAATATACAGCAATCATAATGGTGCAAATTTTTTCACAGTTCTAAGAAAGGCCTCATTTCTCAAAAACATAGAGAAATGAATCTAATTGTAAGAATACAAGTCATTCCCCAATTGATAAATGGTTAAAAGATATGAGCAGGCAGTTGGCAAAGTAATTAAAGCTCTCTTTATTCATGCAAAAATTCTCTAAATCACTATTAATTAAGGAAATACATATTAAAAAGCAACTATGAGGTGTCACGACTAACTTATCAGATTGGCTATTATGACAGAAAAGGAAAATGAAAAACTTGGAGGGAATATGAGAAAATTGAGACACTAATGCACTACTGAGGGAGTTGTGAACTGATTCAATCCTTCTAGAGGACCATTGGAACCCATGCTCAAAGGGTTATAAAATGATATATATTTTTTTGAACCATCAATACTATTACTAGGTTCGTATCTTAAAAAAAAAAAAAGAAAGAACCTATATGTACAAAAATATTTAAAGCTGCTCTTTTTGTGAAGGCAAGGAATTGGAAAGTGAAGAGATACCTATCAATTTGGGAATAGTTGAACAAGTTATTGTATAGAATTGTAATGTAATACTATTGTGCTTTAAGAATTGACAAGCAAAAGGAGCTCAGAAAAACCTGGAAAGACTTACATAAACTATACCTGAGTAAAGTAAGCAGAACCAGGAGAACATTGTACACAGTGACAGGAATACTGTACAGTGAACAACTGGGAATGACAGCTATTCTCAGCAATACAGTAATACAAAACTATCCCAAAGGACTCAGGATAAAAAATGCCATCTGCTTCCAAGGAAAAAGAACTAATAAAGTCTGAAACCAGACCAAATCAAACTTTTTAAAATTTTCTCAATTTTTTAAAATTCAAATTTCCTTCCACAAAGGGATTAATATTGAAAAATGTTTTACATGATTGCATGTGTAAAATCTATATGAGACTGCTTACCATCTCAAGGGGAGCAGGTTTGGGGGATGGAAAAGCAGGGGAGGGAGAGAATTTGAGACCCAAAATTCTTTGAAAAGTGTTGGAAACTGTTTTTATATGTAATTGAGGAAAAATAAGATAAAAGGGAAGGAAAAAAAGACACAAGATTATAGGCTCTGCCATTTGTAAATTTGGGTATCACTGACCCCTACATTAGCCTTGGGATACTATCTGTAAAATGGAGTAGTTTAGGGATATAAAGCTGGAAGGAATCTCATTTTATTTATTTTTTTTTAATATATTTTATTTGATCATTTCCAAGCATTATTCGTTAAAGACATAGATCATTTTCTTTTCCTCCCCCCCCCACCCCCCATAGCCGACGCGTAAGTCCACTGGACATTAGATGTTTTCTTGATTTGAACCCATTGCTTTGTTGATAGTATTTGCATTAGAGTGTTCATTTAGAGTCTATCCTCTGTCATGTCCCCTCAACCTCTGTATTCAGGCAGTTGCTTTTTCTCGGTGTTTCCACTCCCATAGTTTATCCTTTGCTTATGAATGGTGTTTTTTTCTCCTGGATCCCTGTAAGTTGTTCAGGGACATTACACCGCCACTAATGGAGAAGTCCATTACGTTCGATTATACCACAGTGTATTAGTCTCTGTGTACAATGTTCTCCTGGTTCTGCTCCTCTCGCTCTGCATCACTTCCTGGAGGTTGTTCCAGTCTCCATGGAACTTCTCCACTTTATTATTCCTTTTAGCACAATAGTACTCCATCACCAACATATACCACAGTTTGTTCAGCCATTCCCCAATTGATGGGCATTCCCTCATTTTCCAGTTTTGGGCCACCAAGGAATCTCATTTTAAAGAGGAGAAAATGGAAGCTAAAGGACTTGCCTAATGTCAGCCAGGTAAAATTAAATAGCAGTACTCTAAATCAAACACAGACCTTTTTGATACAAAAACATACTAGCTACTCCATTGGGTTGTCATGAACCAAGTGCTTTAGAGCTATTAGTAACAACATAAAACAGTCACCACTAAATGAGAAAAGTTCACGTGAACACCTAAGAGCAGTTCTGAATATCCCACCACTCAATCCATACCATGTCCACAAACAAAGCCAATTTACCCAAGAATGAACTATCTCCTCATGTACGGAAAAACCTTCATGTATGGAAGGCTTTCAGGATTGGCCATACATCACCATATCTATTGTTCGCTGGGCAAAGTGCCTTCAGAAAAGTACGATTTGTTCATACAATCCAATAGTTATTAAGTCTTAGGTTCCCATTAACCAACTCAGAGAGCTAGTTCATCAACTATAAGGGTTAAAGTTGTTTATCTATTTAAATGTGTCTGAAACAAATCTCTCCCCCCCCCCCTCCTCCAAGGGTTCACTGCACATATAAAAACTTAAAGACCAGTACAAACCCTAACCTTAAGTTGACTAGACCCAGTTATGAGAACTGGATCAAAAATTCTCTCATTCCCCTCTCCTCCTTCCTTTTTCTCTTCTTTTTATTTTCAAAGATATTTTATGTTCCCAATTACATGTAATAATTTAACATATGTTTTCCAAAATTATAAGATCCAAATTGTTTCCCTCTGTCCCTTCCTTCCTTCCCCTCTTCCTGGAGATCTTAAGCAATTTGAGCTGGTAGATAGATTGATGGATGGTTGGATGGATGGATGGATGGATGGATGGATGGATAGATAGATAGATAGATAGATAGACAGACAGACAGACAGACAGACAGCAGACAGACAGATAGATAGATAGATAGATATACAGATAGATAGATAGATAGATAGATAGATAGATAGATAGATAGAAGATGGACAGATAGGTGATAGATGGATGGATGGATGGATGGATGGATAGATAGATAGATAGATAGATAGATAGATATTATCATGCAAAACATACTTCCATATTGGTCTTTTTTAATAAAAGAATACTCACATAAAACCAAAACCCACAAATAAAATAACAAACTAATGTGAGAAATAGCACACTTTGACTTGCATTCTGACTCCAACAATTCTTTCTCTGGAGGTGGATAGCATTCTTTGATATAAGTCCTTTAGGACTGTCCCAGTTCATTTTATTCCTGCCTTCTCTTCTTCTCATTTCCTTCCTCTCTCCCCCCTCCACTATATAGTCCCACCTTGAGTTTATTGTGGGAAACATCTCCTCATATAACTTCTTGTCTAAATCTCCACAGATGTGGTTAAAAGATTCCAGATCCCATACAAGCACTCAAGGTAACTATGCATATACTAGATAAATAAATATAGCTTTCATTCTATCCCACAGAAAAATTACAAAGGACTCACAGGAGCCAAAAAACAATGCAGAAAACACTTGAAGGACTCATGATAGCTCACAAAGAATTGGCACAATTCTCTGCACTTAAAGACTATTAAATAGGTAGGCCCCTTCAGACTGAATCCCAATTGTGTACTTGTACTTCTACAGTACTTTGAAAATAAGCTACTGTTTTATGACCCAGAAACAAAAAATGGCTCCTCCAACAATACTCCTTTCCCCCTAAGAGTAAAAACCAACCAGGGATTCTACAATCCATGAAACCATCTAGGAAGAATCATGGCTTAAGTGTCCACAACCTCCAAAAGCCAGATGCAATTACCATCCCAAGCAAATGCTTGTCACTCTAGAAGTCAAGTTGATGAGAGGACTCCACTGATCAGCCTCCTAGGGCAGGAATGCTACTTCCATAAGATCATAGACTTAAGAGGTGGAACAGACTTTACAAGTCATCAAATCTAACCTCCTCATTTTACAGTTCAGGGAACTGAGGTTCAGAGCGTCTACAAGACTTGCAAAGGGATAATAAACTAGTTAATACAAGACTGAAGAGTATCAGGCTGAGATAAGATAAGAGAGACTCAGTTTAAAAAAAAATGAAGTGAACAAAACCAGGAAAATATTATACATAGATAACAAAAATGTAAACAGCAACAAGAAAAAAAAAAACGGAGCACTTTTTAATTATAATGATTAATGGTGGAGCTCGATCCCAAAGAGGAGGTGAGAAAATACCTGGCCTTCCTTTCTTTTCCAGGAGAATGACTATGTGTGTCGAATGCTGCACATCCGGATTCAGTTGATGTTGCTGGCCTGTGTAGTCTTGGGCTTAAGATATTGCAAAGGTTGTCAAAGTGAGGAAAAAGGGATATCTTTGGAAATGAAGGTGATGCAAAAAAAAAAGAGCTTTCGACATTTTTTAAAATAAAGGATGCTTTTAGCAAAAAAAAAAAAAAACTTGGCTAGCCACAAAACACTTAAGAAATTTGAGAACCTGATTGTATCTACTAGTTAACATTTAATAATACCATAGATGAGAGTTAAAAACAGGAAACAACCTTAAGAAGTATGTTGCTGAGAAAGAGATTTAACTTTGAGCAAATATGTGTTCTTAGACATATGCACCTAAGATTATATGCAAATATGTTGCAAATGCAACAGATACACAAATATATGTTCCTCTACAAAAGAAGAGGAGGGGAGGGAAAGTTGAGAGAGAGAGAGGGAGAGACAGAGACAGACAGAGACAGACAGAGATCTACCTCCAAGTCCTTTATTTTCCTGACATGGAAAAATAATAGGAAGTCTGAGAAATTAACAATGAAAAATCAGTACCCAGATTCCTTTTCCATTCCCTGTATTCTGTGGATACTATCTCTATGCTCTCAAATTTAAAGGTCATTAAACAAATAAAACCAGAAAGGATTTCACATGTACTTTCTGTGATCCCCTTTACTCTCTATACCTACATATATATTCACCAAACTCATCCCAATTCAATTCTGAAAGTTTTCTCTTCCTCTACAAATATTCTTAAGAGAAATTTAATTGTCTTTGTCCCATTTTACCTCATAGCATTTATTTTAACTGCTATATACAGTATAGTCTAGTGGAAAAATAACAACTCTAGAATCTAAAGGTATGAGTTCAACTCCTACTTATAACAAAAGATATATAATCATGTGCAAATGACTTAATCCCCTCAGTTTCCTCCTTGGTAAAATGAAAGGGTTGAATTAAATGGTCTCTCAGGTCTTTTCTAGTTCTAGAACTATCTTGTTTCTATAACTTCCTTCCCAATTATATTATTAATTTTTTGAGGGTAAAAACTATGTCACTTTTCAGCTTTATATCCTAAGTATCAAGCACAGGAGTGTATGTACTGGAAGCAATTAATTCCTCCACTCCCAGTATAGTCTAGTGATTTTTCTAAGGAAAAATCAAATTAGTGGTAGGGTTGGGATTAAACCCAGTTTTCGGGTTCTAAATACAATGCCCTCTCTTCTATATTACCTGTTGAATTCATTTCATAGAACTACACATACCAACATGGGGTGACTTGGCTTGAAACCAAACATTTAACAATAGTTCTAAAAATTTTATTGCTAAAGTCTGAATAATTTCTAATTTTTGAATTAGAAATAAGTCCCCCCCCCCATACTTTGATAAGCAAAAATGACAGCCATTGGCCTCAAACTACCAATGAAATTGAAGAGATCTCCATTCCTACACACACACACCATATTGCCTCAGTTCTTTGTATGAGACAGGTAGGTAGGTAGCGGACCATGTTTCTTGAGGGCAGATTCCATTTCATTTTGGCTTCTGAATCCCTACCTCCTAGCCTAGAATTTGCACACAGTAAGTGCTTAATAAATGTTTAGTGAATTGAGTTCAGTTGGTTGGTACTCTGTACTCATGAGATTAAGGGTATGATCCATAAAATGGACAGATTAGCTTAGTTCTGTTTCACTACCGCAATGGTTCACCTACAAAAGATATCATCTTCTTCTCACTCATTCAAATTCTAGCTATGAATGCTGTCACAAGAGAAAAATTCCATTTTCCAGCAGGTTCTCCTTGATATCCTTTCATATTCTATAAAATCTCATCATGTCTCATGCCATGATGGCAGAAACAAAGAATTTTAGAGCTATTTTGTGCTTAGTATCAGAACACAGGGCTGCAGGGATATAAAGGACTTTAGAAAATAGAATGTTGGTCCAGGAAAGGATCTAAGAATTATCTCATGTAATCTCATTTTACAGATGAGAAAACTGAGGTATAAATAACTGGCAGCTCTAGAACTAAAACCTTTTTCTGCCTGCTCTATGAATTCTAAGACCAGAACTCTTTCCTCTATATTATTCTGACATACTACTAATTTACATTTATCTTTTTCTACCAAATTGCATACTTTACAACAAAGAAAATAAATCTTTTCTGACTCCCAAGTCTTCTTTTCTTCTTTTCTTTTAGTTTTTGTCATGCAAAACAAGTTTCATATTGGTCATTGTTGTAAGAGCAAATTCATACATAACCAAATCCCCAAAATAAATCCATAAATACACTAATGTGAAAGACAATTCCAGCAGTTCTTTCTCTGGGGGTGGGTAGCATTCCTCATCATAAGTCCTTCAGGATTGTCCCAGATCACTGCATTGCTGAGAGTAGCTGAGTTATCACAGAAAACCATTGTACAACATTGCTGTTATTGTGTACAATGTTCTCCCAGTTCTGATTATTTTGCTCTGGATCAGTTCCTGCAGATCTTTCCAGCTTTTTCTGACATCATCTTGCTTATCATTTCTCATAGCACAGTAGTATTTCATCATCAACATATACCACAATTTGTTCAGCCACTCCCTAATAGATGGACATCCCTTCAATTTCCAATTCTTTGCCACCACAAAAAGAACAGCTATAAATATTTTTGTACAAGTAGGTCCTTTCCCCTTTTTTATTATCTCTTTCTCCCTAGTCATTTTAATTAATGCTACGCTGACTGGCATTTCTATATTGCCTTTTCAAGACTTACAAAACATAATTGCCTCACAATCATCTTGATCTAGAATCAGAAATTATGGGTTCAAATTCCATCCTGGTACAAGTTTGTAGAACTTCAGGGAAGGCACTCAATCCCCCCTGGGACTCAGCTTCCTCATCTATAAAATGAGGAAGGAGGCAGGCTAAATGTCTTTTGTGATCTCTCTCAGTTTTACACCTATGATCTTAGAAGTAGATTAGGCAAGTATTTTAGCTTCTGTTTTACAAATGGGGTTAATGAGACAGAGGGCAGTTAGGTGGTACAGTGGCCTGGAGGCAGGAAGACTCATCTTCCTGAGTTCAAATCCAGCCTCAGAAATGAGTAACTGTTAATATAATAAGATCGAACGACTGAGGAGAGACTCTAAATGAACACTCTAATGCAAATACCAACAACATGGAAATGGGTTCGAACCAAGAACATATGTGATACCCAGTGGAATCGTGCGTCGGCTATGGGAGAGGTGGTGGGAAGGAAAAGAAAATGATCTTTGTTTCCAATGAATAATGTTTGGAAATGACCAAATAAAATAATGTTTAAAGTGAAAAAAAAATATATATAATAAGATCGACAATATTACCTAAATTAATTTATTTATTCAGTGCCATCATTATCAAACTAGCAAAAAATTTTAATAGAATTAGAAAAAATAATAACAAAATTCATCTGGAAGAACAAAAGATCAAGAATATCAAGGGAACTAATGAAACAGAGTGTGAAGGATGGAGGCCTAGAGTTACCAGATCTCAACTATACTAAAAAGCAGTGGTCATGGGGGCAGCTGGGTAGCACAGTGGATTGAGAATCAGGCCTAGAGATGGGAGATCCTAGGTTCAAATCTGGCCTCAGATACTTCCCAGCTGTGTGAACCTGGGAAAGTCACTTGACCCCCATTGCCTAGCCCGTACCACTACTCTTCTGCCTTGGAGCCAATACACAGTATTGACTACAACACAGAAGGTAAGGGTTTAAAAAAAAAAGCAGTGGTCATCAAAATAATCTGGTAGTGGCTAAGAGATAGAAGAGTGTATCAATGGAATAGACTGGGGGTAAATGACCTCAGCAATATAGGGTTCAATAAGCCCACAGATTATAATTTTGGAGATAAAAACTCAATATTGGATGAAAACTGCTGAGAAAACTGGAAAACAATATGGCAAAAATTAGGTTTGGATCAGTATCTCACATCCTATACCAACATAAGTTCTAAATGGATATATGACTTAAACATAAAAAGTGTCATTATGAATAAATTAGGGGAACGTGGAATAGTCTCCCTGACAGATCTATGAAGAAGGGAAGAATTTAAGACCAAACAAGAGATAGGATTACAAGATGTAAAATGAATAAATTTGATTATATTAAATTTAAGTGGTTTTTGTACAAACAAAACCAATGCAACCAAAATGAAAAGGGAAGTAACAAACTGGGGGAAAAAATTTAACAAATTTCTCTGAAAAAGGTCTAATTTCTCAATTAATTTTCTCAATCAAATTCTCAAACAAAGAACTAAGTCAAATTTCTAAGAAATCAAATCACTCCCCAGTTGAAAAATGGTCAAGGGCTATAAATAGGCAGTTTTTAGATGAAGAAATCAAAACTATTAATAATCATATGAAAAAATGTTCCAAGTCCCTCCTGATGAGAGAAATGCACATCAAAACAACTCTAAAATACCACCTCATACCTAGCAGATTGGCTAATATGACAGCAAAGGAAAGTAATAAATGTTGGAGGGGATGTGGCAAAATTGGGACACTAATGCTTTGCTTTTGTAGTTGTGAATTAATCCAACATTCTGGAAGGCAATTTGGAATCATGCCCAAAGGACCTTAAAAGAACACATGCCCTTTGATCTAGCAACTACTGGCTTTATAGCCCAAACAGATAAAAAAAAAATCTGAGCAAGGATCTATTTGTACAAAAATATCTGTAGCTGTGCTTTTTGTGGTAGCAAAAAATTGGAAAATGAGGTGATGTCCCTTAATTGGGAAATGGCTAAAGAAATTGTTGTATGTGATGGAATACTATTACACTATAAGGAATTATTAATTGATGGATTTCTATAAGAACTGGAAAGACCTCCATGAACTGATGCAGAGTGAAATGAGCAGAACCAGGAGACCATTATGCACAGAAACTGTAACACTGTGGTACAATCAAAGGTAAATGACTTTGCTACTAATAGCAATGCAATGATCCAGGACAATTCTGTGGGACTTAAGAGGAAAAAATGCTATTCACATCAAGAGAAAGAACTGTGGGAGTAGAAATCCCGAAGAGAACATATGATTTGTCACTTGTTTATGTGGGTATGTGATTTGGAGTTTTGGTTTTAAAGGATTGCTCTTTTACAAAAATAAATAATAATTGCTTGTCAACTCTGGGGACTGGAGGGGGGATGAAGAGAGGGAGAAAATATAAATCATATAATCATGGAAAATTTTAAAAATTAAAATGTAGAAAGGTTAAAAAATAAATTAGTAGCTGTGTGACTCTAGGAAAGTCAATTTACCCCATTTGCCTCAGTTCCTGATCTGTTAAATGAACTGGAGAAGGAAATGGCAAACCATTCCAGTATCTTTGCCAAAAAAAAAACAAAAAAACCCAACAACTCCAAACAGGATCACAAGGAGTTGGACATGATTGGAAACTGACTGGACAACAATTTTTTAAAAAGGGGTGCATATGCGTACAATGACTGGTAGAGCAAATATTATAATCTCCATTTTACAGGGGGATAAATGAGAGTAATTAATTTGCCCAGGGTCGCAAAGCTAGTAAGTGTGGGAAATGGGTTTCAAACTCATGCCTTCTGAATTCTAAACAGGTGTTCTTTCTACTCCCAAATGCAATTAATTATAAGCTCTTATTAAAAAGAGTTCATTTATGAAGGATAATCAGTAATTTGCTATTACCTGAATGGCCTGAGGGGCTCATGGCTTAACTCTGTTGATAATGACCTTTATTTGTAAAATGATAAAATAATTTCTTCCTTATTTCAAAGGCATCCATTCTTTCTTATGGAGGGACATATCTCCATTTGGGGACTTTAAATGTGTGTGTTCCCATGGAGAAAGGAATTCCCCCTGTGCTGGTCTTATTCATTCACCAGTTCAACTTGACAGGCTTCATCCTCCTTCAGAGCCCTGGGCTCATGAAGTAGATGAGACCTGGCAGTCAGACCTCCCAGCGGAGAGCTCCCTCCTACTCCGGCATACAAATGTGGATGCCTTGGGGATGCGTTTGAAGGCAAAAAGAGGGAATTCCTGTTTGGAAAAAAAAAAAAGAGTCTTAGAGGTGGGCTTTATGATGGTATGAGACTTAGGACCAGAGTGATAATAGCAGAAATAATCATATGGCACTTTATAAAGTTTACAAATATTACTTCATTTTATCTTTTCAACAACCTGGGAGGTGGGTGGTACCACTTTACAGAGGAGGAAACTGAGTTATTCAGAGGTTAAGTAACTTGCCAGGGATCACAAAGCTAGTGAGTATCTGAGGCAGGATTTAAACTCAAATTTTCCAGTCCCCAGGTCTAGTCTGCTATTCACTGTGTCACCAAGTTGCCTCTAGCTGGAAAGTCAGACCTTTAATAATTTTTTAATGACTCTTAGAGATCATTTAATATCAGTGTACAAGTGCCCAAAGGATCTACGAATTCTTTAGCATGGGGCCTCCTGGTGTGGGAATTCCCATTTTTTCATCCACCAGAGAAAAATGTAATTCATCAATGACACTAGCATTTGGAGGCAGAATTTAAATCAAAGTCTTCTTGATTCTAAACTTAGCGTTCTATCTGCTATACAGGGCTGTCCCTAGAAATTTTTTTCCTTCATTATCTAGATAAGAAAATTCAGGCCCAGATCAAGAAAAAGACTGGTGGTCCAAGGTCCCATGGCAAAACCTCAATTCGAGTCCATATTTCCCAACTCCCAGATCAGAAGAGCGTCATCCTTATTTTGGTAGAACACAGCTAGAAGTTCTACCCTTGATCCTCCTTATAACCCCAAAAGCCTTGCTTGGGTAGAGAATTATCCTACTTTCACAACACACAGCACATTTCATTCTGTTCTGTTCCAGATGGCTGTCCATCCTGAACTTGTGCATGTGACAATGGTTACAAGGGGGACCAAGGGAGAAGGTAGAAGGCATGGATCATTTTCTACTTACCTGGGATGGAGGGGAATGAGGGGAAACCTGGCAGGTCACTTAGAATCCCAAGTTTCCTTCAAGGCTCAGTTCAAGCATTATTGTCCCCCTTTCTGGTTCTTTTTCTGGCTCCCTGAGGCTACTAGTACATCCTTCTCATGGATCTCTCTTTTTTTAAGCCATAACCTTCCATCTCAGAATCAATACTAAGGATCAATTCCCAAGCAGAAGAGCAGCCAAGGCTAGGCAATTGGGATCACACAACTAGGAAGTATCTGAGGCCACTTTTGAACCCAGGTCCATCCATCCTCCAGCCACCATGATCTCTTTTGCATACATCTATGTGCGTACACATAGGGAAGTTTATTGAAAATAGAGATGGGTTGTTGTTTTTTGTCTTAGCACTTAACTCAGTACCCTGGTACACAGCAGGAACTTAAAAAATACTTATTTCGAGGCAGATAAGTATCTCAGTGGGTAGAGCCAGACCTGGAGGACTTGGATTCAAATCTGGCCTCAGATACTTCCTAGCGGGGTGACCCTGGGGTCAAGTCACTCAAATCCCCATTGCCCAGCCCTTACTGTTCTTCTGCCTTAGAAATAATATTTAGTATTGATTCTAAGATGAAAGAAAAGGATTTAAACAAATATTTATTGCTTGAAGGGTTAGAAATGTTTCTTTTTTAATTGAGAAAAAAAGTGGCACAAAAAGTTTCACATCAAAAGATTTGATACTAGATCTACATAAGTAGTCTGATGAGTAGCAGCACATATTAAACACTTAACAAAAGCTCTGGGAATGATCCATTCTAGGATCAGAGCTCTAGAAGGTCCGCTAGCCCAACCCACATATTTTTACAGCCCCGGAAGGCTAGGTTAAAGGAGCTGAAGTGATCTGGCCACGGTCCATGGTGTCTAGGGTCCCTTCCAGGAAGCTGAATGGCCAGCATCAGAAATGGGATTGGAACCCAGACCCCCAGAATCCAGAAACCATTTTTTTTTGATGCTGTACCAGACTGTGTTTCCCCCTCCTCCTCCTCCCACCATCTTTACAAGGACTAAGAAGAGTGAGTCTCTCTCACACTCACTCATGTCTAAGATAAAGTCCACTATCCCTCCTCTACCTGCCATACTGAGATGTCACAAAGAATGCATTCCACAAACCCTCAATGACTCCAGGAACAAGACCTATTAGGATAGCCATGGGACTGGAGACTGCTAGTCTCACTGTAAGGTTCTCAGCAAGATCGCTTTGCCTCAGCTCATTCCCAAAGGCATCATCTCTCCTTGTTCCTCCCCAGCGAGAGAGACAGGCCTGCGGGGTTCACTCTGCCCCGAAGCATACCCAAAGGAGGCCACCTCAGCTTCCACTCGTTCCTGTTCAGAGGATCTCCGGAGACCAGACTGATGGAGAGGCAAGCCTGGGGATTTATGGAGTTGTATAAGAGGGGGAACGCAGTAGAAAAAGAATCACGAGTCCTGAAAGAGGTAGTTCAGTGCAAGAGATAGAATGCTCCTCTTGGTTGGACTCAGGAATCATCCTGTTGTTGTTTGGTTGCATATGACTCCTCATGACCTCATTTGGGATTTTCTTGGCCAAAATAAGTGGTTTGCTATTTTTTTCTCCAGCTCATTTGACAGAGGAGGAAACTGAGATAAACAGGGATAGATGACTTGCCCAGGGTCACAGATCTAGTGTCTGAAGGGCAGATTTAACAACTATTCATGACTCCATTTGGGGTTTTCTTGGAAAAGATGCTAACGTGGCCTGCGATTTCCTTCTTTAAGTCTTTTGACAGATGAGGAAACTGAGGCAAGCAAGGGTGATTTGTCCAGGATCACAGAACTAATGTCTGAGTCCAGATTTGAAAACTATTCATGACCCCATTTGAAGTTTTCTTGGAAAAGATTTTTTTTTTAAACCCTTACCTTCTGTCTTGGAGTCAATACTGTGTTTTGGTTCCAAGGTAGAAAAGTGGTAAGGGATAGGCAATGGGGGTTAAGTGACTTGCCCAGGGTCACACAGCTGGGAAGAGTCTGAGGCCAAATTTGAACCTAGGACCTCCTGTCTCTAGGCCTGGTTCTCAATTCACTGAGCTACCCAGCTGCCCCCTCTTGGAAATGATATTAAAGTGGTCTGCCACTTCCTTCTTTAACTCTTTTGACAGATGAAGAAGAAGAAGGATGACTTGTTCAGGATCACAGAACTAGTGCCTGAGTCCAGATTTGAAAACAATTTATAACCCCATTTGGAGTTTTAATGGTAAAGATAATGGAGTTGTTTCCCATTTCCTTCTCTAGCTTATTTTACAGATAAGGAAACTGAGGCAAACAAGGTGAAGTAACTTGCCCAGGGTCACACAGCTATTGTCCTGAGGCCAGACTTGAGCTAACAAAGGAGAATCTACTTAATTCCATCCACTGTGCCACCTAGCTGGATCTCTAGGCAGATCTTTAAACTGTCCTCATCTCTATGGAACCTAAGGCTTGGGGTAGTGAGTCCAAATCCCAGGAGATGGTTTATCTAGTAGTAGTAGTGGTAGTAGTGGTAGTCTCTCAGAGACCGAGAATGACTATTGTCTTTGTGCAGTTTCATCTACGGTGTACCCTCATGTGACTTTGGAGTCCAAAGGCTGAGGCGCAGAGTTTGTGGCACATGGGGCATGGGACGCCAGTTGTTACGGGAGGTGCGGTTGTGGCCTGGTGTCGGCGTTCACGCACAGCGGCAAGATGTCGACGTCGCTCATCTTCAAAGGTGGTGGCAGCATGGTGAATGTGGGTTCGCCAGCTGCTTCTGTCAGAGGCAGCGAGTTCTAGTTGCTTTGGTGTAATGCCAGCCCACTTCAAGTTGGACTTTAGCTGATCCTTGAATCTTTTCTTCGGCCGGCCTTGTTTCCTGAGTCCAGCTGACAGTTCACCATAGAATACCTATCTTGGTATTCGCTGTGGGTCCATGCGTATGAAGTGTCCAGATCATCGTAGCTGGGTTTTGAGGACCATGACTTCGATGCTGGTGGAGTTGGCTCTGTCGAGGACTTCCTGGTTGGTGATTCGGTCCTGCCATCGGATCCTCATGACTGACCGGAGGGAGCTTTGGTGGAATTGCTCCAGCTGTTTCATGTGCTTCCGGTACAGTGTCCATGTCTCACAACCTTACAGGAGCGAGCTGAGGACCACTGCGTTATACACTTTGAGCTTCGTCACAGTGCTTACACCGCTGTGTTGGAGGACTTTGGAGTGCAGCCACCCGAGTGCCTGGCTGGCCTTTTGGATCCTGGCATTGATCTCGTGGTCTAGGGACCCTTCATTGGTGATGGTGCGAAAGGTCAAATAGTGAGCCATCCAGTCGGTATTTGATGTAGACGCCCAGGTCTAGATCCATCACAGCATGTCGTAATACTTGGGTGAAAAATAGGTTGAATAGTACCGGAGCGAGAACATAGCCTTGTTTCACGCCATTGGAGATGTTGAAGCGACCAGAAGTCTCTCCACCAGATAGGACTTCCCCTGTCATGTCGACATGAAAGAGCTGGATCAGTTTGACGAATTTTGCTGGGCAACCGAGCTTGCTGAGGATCACCCACAATGCGTCCCTGTTCACTGTGTCGAACGCCTTTGTCAGGTCTATGAAGACAATGGAGAGACTCAGGTTCTGCTCAAGGCATTTTTCCTGCATTTGCCTCACTGTGAAGACCATGTAGATGGTGCTGCAATCTGGTCGGAAGCCACATTGTGATTCAAGCAGGTTCTGCTCTGAAACAGATGACAGGAGTCTGTTGAGTATAACACGGGCGAGGATCTTTCCGGCAGTGGAGAGTAGTGAGATGCCTCTGTAGTTGTCACAGGCTGTTTGTGAGCCTTTGTTCTTGTATAGGGCTACGATAGAGGCATCTCTAGTTCTGGGGGCATGTCTTCCTCTTCCCATATGCTGGTCAGCACTATGTGGAATGCCTGGAGCACCTTTTCATTTAAGGCCTTGTACACCTCAGTTGGGATCCCGTCTTTACTGGGCGCCTTGCCTGCACTCATTTGTTTAATTGCTTTTTGGACTTCCTCTATTGAAGGAGGGACATCAAGTTGTTCAATGGTGTGGTTTTGGGGGATCTGGTCAAGGGCACTTTGGTCGACTGAAGTGGGTCGGTTGAGAAGCTGACTGAAGTGTTCTTTCCACCTGTTGCTGATGCCTTTTTTATCTTTTATGAGAGTGTCACCATCAGAGGATAGCAAGGGAGTGGTGGTGGGTTTTCATGGCCCATAGACAGTCTTGAGGGCACTGAAAAATTGTTTGTAGTTTTTCGTATCAGCAAAACACTGGATTTCTTCTGCCTTTTTTTCCCACCATCAGTCTTGCATCTTCCTGATCTCACGCTGTGCCATGGCTTGGAGAGACTTGAATCTGTCCTTTTTAGGAGCAGAGTTTGGGTTATTTTGCCACTCCATAAAGGCTTTGTTCTTTTTGCTCAATAGGTCTTCAATAACAGTGTTGGTCTCGTTGAACCAGTCCTGGTGGTTGCGTTGTTTGGGGCCTAGGACTGCCTTTGAGGTTTCCTTCACTGTGTCTCTGAACTGGTTCCATTTCTCGGTTGAGCTTCCAGTGAGTGGTCCCTTGGCAGACAGCTTGTCATCCAAGCAGGACTGGAATGTTTGCAAATAAGATGGATCTCCAAGAGGACTCATGTTGTAAAATGCATGAACTGTCTGGGCGCTTTTTGGATGGTGAGGCGCAATGCGCATTTGAAGAGTCGCTCTAACCAATCGGTGGTCTGTCCAGCATTCAGCTCCTCTCATGGCTCTGGTGATCTTTACATCCTGGATGTCTCGCAGGCATACAATGATGTAGTCAATGAGATGCCACTGTTTTGATCGTAGGTGCATCCATGTTGTTTTATATTTGTTCGCCATTCTGAATACAGTGTTCGTGATGGTGAGTTCGAACTCTGAGCATTTGCTGAGTAGCAGTAGATCATTGTTGTTCATTTTGCCCACGCCGTGTTTGCCGAGCACTCCTTTCCATTTTTCATGGTCCTGGCCGACGTGGGCGTTGAAGTCTCCCAGTAGTATTAGCTTGTCATTTGTGGGCACTGAGTGCAGGACAGCACTTAGGTCAGAGTAGAACTGCTCGATGGTCTCCTCTGTGCTGGTCAGTGTTGGGGCATATGTGCTGATGATTGTGACATACCAGTCTTTGCTGAGAGGCAAACGGATCTTCATGAGCCTCTTGCTGATGCCTACAGGCAAGTCTGGCAGCTGTTTGAGCAAACTGGTCTCGATAGCCAGGCCAACACCATGGATTCTGTCTTCATTTGTGGCTCTACCTTTCCAGAAGAAGGTGGTTTATCTAGGGATTTTCCAATGGATTCAGCTCCTTGGCCTGGATGGGAATTAGCAGCTCTAGCATTGTATAAAGTAATCTGCTTCTACCTCTCTCCAGAGCATCAGAATCCTGGTAGGTAGGTAGGTAGGTAGACAGACAGACAAGGAAACTGAGGATCAGGGATTAAGGGGCTTGCCCCAAATCACTCAGCCAATAGATAATACAGACAGAACTCAAACCCATGCTCTCTGACTTTGAGATTGGGGTTTGTACCCCTCTGCAATATTGCCTCTAATTGCAGAAGAACAGTAGTAGGAAGATGGGGAGAAGGGCAGGAAGTAATGCAGCAGAGAGCATACATTCAGCTTAATGAGTAGCTCCTTATGCACAACAGCCCATCCGTCGTCTCTGTGTGTATACACCGGCTTTTCCCTATCACCCCTTTGTTTGTTTGTTACTTTGCTTCCTTCAAATCTCAGCTCAAATCTCACCTTATGCAAGAGACTTCTCATTTGTCCCCCAATAGCTGCCTACCCCTCTGAAATCAACTTCCATCTGCTCTGTATAGACCAGGCATGTAGGGGGTGAACTGGGTGTTTGCTTCTGGTGGGAGGGCTTGCTAGGTCCTTTCCAGGGCTGCTCAGCCCATCTTCAGGGTCTACCTCTCCCCTGTGGCTAAAAGAAGCTGTGGCATGAGCAGTGACCACATTCCCAGTGCCGCTGTTTTGGTAGATGGGCTAAACCTGGTTGAGGATGAGCAACAGACATCAAACCTGTCATTGAAGTTTGGGGAATGTTCATTCCAAGCCTGTGAAGACTTTCCTATTGGAATGAGTGGAGAAGAACGATTTGTTCCAATGGCCAGGAAGGCAGCTGAAGCAGGCACTGGGGAATGCTTAGAGCCTGACCAGACATCAAGGATGCCAAGGTCAGCCACGGCATCCAGGGCCATCCCCAGGCATCCTGACTTTTGTCCAGCCACTGAATCTCAATGGCTCCTGAAGATAGAGAGGCTGATGACTTTGAGTGACTCTGCCCGGCCTGAATCCAGACATCATTCATGACGTCATTGATACTCACTGAAACAAAGGACGGACCTATGCATGTAGTATGCAGTGATTTGGAGGTTGCTTTTTCTATCAGAATGGAAGATCATTGAGGGAATGGGCCATCTTTGCCTTTCTTTTTGTCTATTCCCAGTGCTTAGCATGCAGTAGTAACTTGAAAATGTCTCCTGATTGACATCAACTTTTAGAAGATCCTGGGACCTTCTAAAGATTATTTCCCTAAAATATGCTTTAAAAAAAAAAAGCTTTGATGGGGCCCAATTACACAGCTAATATAAGGAAAAAGGTAGAAGGGAAAGATGGCTGATCTGGGGAGGGGGTCAAATCCTGACTCTGTCACTCATTAACTATGTGACTTTGGGCTAAGTGCCTCTAGGTCTCAGTTTCCACATCTGGAAAATGGGAATCACAGTCTCTCCCTTCCTCATTTCGCAAGGTTGTTGGGATGATCAAATTAACTACAGGGTTTTTAGAAGGAGAAGCACCTTGAAAAAGGAATTAGCCTTGTAAACAGCAAGACCTCCATCCAAGCCCAGCTTCTGAAATAGACATTGATGAAATCACAGGTTCAGAACAAAACCCAAATTAAAATGTTATGTCTGGAAGCCACATGTCCAAACTAAAGTGAAATACAAACAGCTTTCAAACATTTTCATTCTGAGATCACCCTTGCTAAAAACCAACAAACATATATATACATATATATTTAATATATATATACAAACACACACATATATATTATGTATATATGTGCACACACATACACATACATACACACAATGAAAGGGGAAAAAATAAGCATTTATAGAGCTCCTACTACATGCTAGGCTCTATGCTAAGTGCTTTTTACAAATAGTATCTCATCTGACTCTCAACAATCCTATGAGGTATTTTCCTCATTTGATAGTTGAGGGAATTGAGGCAAACAGAGGTTAAGTGGCATAAAGTTGACAATCTCTAGAGTGTTGAGGAGAGCAGAAAGATTCTATCACTTTTTTCCTTTGTTTCTTTCCAGAGAGAAGAGGCTAATGAGGAAGGGCTGGTGGAGAATCAGGTGATGATGGCACTAATGGGAGACAAGATGCTAAAAGGGAGACAACAGCTAAGAAGCAGAGAAAATGCCTGGGGAAGAAAAAAGGAAGGAAGGGGGGTGACAGAGTACATGCAGGGGGTTGAGGGGGCAGGTAAAAGATTAGAAAGAGACAGAGTATAGAGAACTAATCGAAACAGCTCTTTAGCCACTGCACAGGGCAAAGAGAAGCTATACGACAGGGCTGCCAGTTTCTCCCGTCCAGCTCTTCTGGTTACTATAAACTCCCACCCCAGTATAGTTAGACGGGGCTGTGGCCAAACTTTCACCTCTTTCTTGATGACTCTACTTTGTCTGTATCAGAATGATTTCTGGATATTCCCATTCTTTCCCCTTGAGAATGCCCTTATACAACATTACCAAGGCTCAGCAATGTATAACCCTGGATGCTGCTGTTATTTTTTGCAAAGGAAAACAATGAAGCAAAAACCCAACAATATCATGTCTATGTCTGACAATATAGAGGACGCAAGCAAGTATTAAATGTCAATGATGTGCTAAGTGCTCTGAAAATATTGTCTTATTTGATTCTCCCAATAACTACCAATGAGGTGGTTAGGTATTCGTTATGATTCCCACCTTACAGTTTAGGAAACTGAGTCAAAGGTGAAGTTGCCCAGGATCATACAGCGACTGTTTCAAGGCAAATTTAAATTCAAGCTCTTGCTGATTCCAAATCCAGAGCTCCATCTACCTGGCTACAATGTAGGTAACAATCCTGAAGTCTTAAGACTCCCGTGGTTTTGTCATTTATTTTGTTTCAATTCAGTCTGACTCTCCATGACCCCATTTAGAGTTTTCATGGCAAATACTGGAGTGATTTGCCATTTCCTTCTCCATTTTACAAATGAGGAAACTGAGGTAAATAGTATAAAGTGACTTGCACAGGGTCACACAGCTAGTGAGTGTCTGAAGTCCTATTTGAACTTTATCCATGGTGCCACCTTCACATCTGACCTAGAGTCCCCCAATTCTATTTAGAGAAGATGCCCGTCATCAGTTGTACTCTCCAGATTGGTTATTTACACTTATTCTGTAGAAGCCACAATACAGCTTTATTCAATCCTATTTCTTAAACCACCATAAAGCCTCATTCACATTCATGTAAACTACCAAGAAATGATTCACTCTGTAGAATGGGAGAGACTTTAAGAGATCATCTCATACACACCTTTTCATTTGACAGATGAGGAAACTGAGGTCTCAGGAAAGGGAAGCTCACAGCTCCTCAGTGGTGCTGCCCAGGCTTCCCAGTTTCTTGCTCAGTGCTCATCTTTCCCACCACATCCCACTGCCTCTCACATGTAGGTTTAATTTTAGTTCATCACACATTCAGCCTGTGCTTTCAAGGAATTTTATAGTCTCCATTCCATCTGTGCATCTCACTATTCTATCTCCATTCTCCACTGTACTACACATGTATCTGTATCAACCTTGTTAAGAAACAGAGAGAGAATCCGAGAGCCTAAATTCATCTTATTCTATTTGTCATTTTGACAATGTAAGGATGAAGGTAACATCTGAGGCAGCAAAAATTCCATTTTTAATTTGAGAGGCCAATTCCAGGACAACTAGCTCTGGGCAAGGGCAATAAGAGAAAAAAATTTTTTTTTCAAAGTTTCTGTTTTATAGCATGTTACACTGATCACAAACTGTCAAAGCAAGTCCACAATCATTGATTAAGGCTTCACGATGTGCCAAGAATTATGCTGACAAAATGCACTGGCTTAGAGAGGGGAGGACTGGGTTCAAGTCCATAACTCTTACCATTAAATGGTCATGTCTATCAGTCATTCAATAAACATTTTTTGGTCTATATAATGCCAGGCACTGACTTTTTAAAAATCATTACTTTGTGTCTTAATAAGGGTTCTGTCAAAGACAGAAGGGTGAGGGTGAGATAAACAGGGTTAAGGGACTTGCCCAAGGTCACACAGCTTGGAAGTATCTGAGGCCAGATTTGAACCCAGGTGATCTCAATTCCAGACCTGGCATTCTATCCACCGTGCCACCTAGCTGCCCCTCAGGCACTGGCTCTAAACAAGTCTTTCTCTTCTGTGTCTCAGTTTCCTCATTTGTAAAAGGTGGAGTGAATTAGTTAATCCTGAAGTCCCCTGTAGCAGTGACATCCTGCCAGTCTAACTATAGCCCACGTGACCAGGATACAAAATGGATATTTTTACAGCCCCAAATGCTTTAATTACAGGTAGAGCCATTTAATGAAACACCAAATAAGTCAGAATGCACTCAAACATTCAAAATTGTTAAAATAACACAGATAATTAAAAGGGGGGAAATATTCAGCTTTGGGATTACCAAATAATAAATGCTAAGGGTCCCCAGCTATCGTGTGATCTGTTCTGACTGCTTTTCGAACCTTAAGTGCATTTAAAGGACCGTAATTGTTACAACCCAATTGCCACTGGGACTCTGGAGCAGGTGTGCTCATCATTGAAACTGGAGCTTCAGTCAAAGCAAATCAACTCAAAAAAGGCTCTAGCATTTTCAAAATGCCAAGGGGATTTTTTTAAATGAGCAATTAAATGCTCTAAATTGCCAAAGAAAAATAGTACATTTTCACCCACATGCAACAGAAAGGACAGTGAAGGGCCGGCGATCTTTGTGAGGCATTGCCTCTCACAAAGGTCTACAGATCGTCGTTGGCATGCAGACACTTGGCACAGTGGCTATCCTCTTCCAACTGGACAGGACTCGGTTTCCTTTTTCCATCCAAAAACTTTAATCCTTCATTTTATAATTCAGGTAGAATGAGTGGACTGAGAGTCCCCTTTTCTTCTATGGGCCTCAGGTTCTTCCTCTTTGAAAGCAAAGTTTGATTTATCAAATTGCTTACTGGCTCAGGGAGGATAGGGAGAAAAGGGAGAGGGAGATATATTTGGGAGCTTAAGAATGTTAGAAAACAAATGTTAATGTCTTCTCTGGTTCTGGGTGGGGAAGGGGAAGAAGGAGCTCAGAACATAAAATGTAACAAAATGTATATTTTTTAAAATATAATTTAAAAATTATATTTAAATTTAAAATAAAACAGATAATTTATTATCTTTATATGTTTCATTGTATATTTAATATATCTGACACCTAAAATATATTTAATTTAAAATATAACTTTAAAAATATTTTTCCCAATTACACTAACAATTTTTAACATTTGTTTTCAACTCTCAATTCTCTTCATCCCTCACTCCATCCCCACCTGAGTCATTAAGCAATTTAATCTAGACTGTACATAGGTGAGCGTAGAAGACATATAAAACAAAAACAAAACAAAAAAGAAAAACAGGAAGAAAATAAAGTAAAAAAAGTATGCACCAATCTGCAGACTCATCTGGGCGGATTAATCAGTTCTTTCTCTGGAGACAGATAACATCTTTCATCATGAGTCCTTTGGAATTGTCTGTCATTCACTGTTGACCATCATACCTTACTGCTATTATGGTGTACAATGTTCTCCTGGTTCTGCTCATTTTCACTTTTTATTAATTCGTGTGGTTCTTTTCCAGGTTTTTCTGAAATCGTCCTGCTCATCATTTCTTTCTTTCTTTTTAAAATGTATTTAATTAATTAATTCAGAAAATTTTTCCGTAGTTATAAGATTCCTGTTCTTTCTCTCTCCTCCTTCCTCCCTCCTCCCAGAGTTGCTCATCCTTTCTTATAGCACAATAGTATTCCAAAATAAATATTTTAAGAGAATGGTAAAAATTGTTCTTACATCTAAATGGGAAGAATGAAATATTTTTTTAAAAAGAGTTCATTAAGGTTAATTAAAGTAATATCTAAGGTCTCTCTAAGAACAATGGTGTTGCTTGAATCTAGTCATAACACACATTGTTGCCATTTCAAAGGGGGCATTTCCCATTTATTTCTCAACTGGACTTAGGGTCTGTGTGCAAAGAGACCCAAGTTATTAACAGAGACTCCAAGTGTGGCTACTCCTCTGCACACAAAACCATAGCTAACATGATGCCCTGGTGACACTGGGACATCTGTGGACCAGGGAAAACATCTGACTGATTTATTCAGCCAACCGACAATGATTCAAAGGTCTACTGTATGCCAGACGGTGTCCCAGGCCAAACAAATACAACAAATACAAATACAGTTGCTGCTCTACATTCTAGGGAATTAGGGGCACAGGACCCTCATGAATGTGAAAAACTGGGGAAAACTCCAGGCTCCACTCCAAACTTTTATTTTTAGTCATTCTGATGATATTTATTTAACACATAAAACAAGTAAAACAACACACTGCCATCTATTAAAAAGTTGCCGTTTCTATGCAGTCAAGATTAGTATCTTGTACACTATGCAGCTGGAAGTGTAGCTAAAGCAACTGTTGGTTGGATTAAAACCATCATTTTGGGAGAAAATCAAGTAACAAAGTCTGGATGGTAGAGACCATGAGGATACATTTGCAAAGACGGTGGGTACCTTGTAGTTCCTTTTTTTTTTTTAAACCCTTACCTTCTATCTTAGAATCAATACTCTATATTGGTTCTAAGGAAGAAAAGCAGCAAGAAAAATGAGGCAATAAACATTAAATGACTTGCCCAGGGTCACACAGCTAGGAAATTTCTGGGGTCAAATTTGAAACCAGGACCTCCTGTCTCTTCACTTGTTCTCTATATCCTGAGCTACCTAGCTGCCACATAGCCCACCGTCCTTTAGCACACTGAAACTTGTAATAAAATTTATTGTTTATAATAAATATATTATGATACACTTATGATATTAAATGATAAAATAGATTATTTTATACAAATAGTATTTATACATTTATGACTTATTAAGGGCTTTTGGGGGTAGTTCTTTTTACATATATGTGTTGATCATGAATTTCCATAGTATGCCACAAAAATCTCCTAAACTTCCCACTTAATTATTTATGGCCAACTCCCAAATAACTAAAATTACAAATGTAAAACCCACAAATGTCAAGGAATGACTATATAAAAGTGTGAGAAGAATCTCTGCCTTTAAGGAACTTACATTCTATTGGGGGACTACAATTGTTTAATGAATAGAGCTGGACCTGAGGTCAGGAAAGCCCTGAATTCTAATTTGACCTCAGACTTTTCCTAGCTAGGTGACTCTGGGCAAGTCATAGAACCTCTATCTGCCTCAGTTTTCCCATCTGTAGAATGGGGTGATAATAACAGCACTTAATTTCCAAGGTTGTTATGAGGATAAAATAATGTTTTCAAAGTCCCTTTCAAATCTTAACAAACTATACAAGAGTGAGAAATTACTGTATGTTTGTGGTTGAGAAAATACAGAACATATATCGTTAAATGCAAAGGAACAGGTCACTAACAAATAAAAGAATTGGGAAAGATCTCTTCAAGAAAGAGACACTGAGCTGAGCCTTTAATTGATCTACTAATCATCAGAAATAAAGAAGGAAGGCATCCCATTGTTTATTTAAATTTTATTTACTAAAACATCTTCAACAAACATAGCAAACTGGACTAGGGTCAATCCACCACCTACTAAATGTCTCCACCTTGTTGTCTCACCAGCAACTCCAAGTCATTTAATCCACCTCCCAGCATTTACTACTTCACCTATCCAACAGCTCCTGAAATAATGGAATCAAGTTCAATTAACTGATCAACAAATATATATTAAATTTTTATAATTCTACATTACATATAGAATTATGATTATAAATAATATATAAAAATAAATATATAAATATTTATTAAATTTATTAAACCTTGCTAAGCATTGGGGATTCAAAGAAGGGTTAAAAAAATAGGCACTGCTCTCAAGGAGCTTCCAGTCTAATGGGGGAGAAAACATGGGCATTTAGAAGATAACATATAAATAAAAATAAAAATTTAAAAATATATAATTTATGCAGTATATTGAAGGCAACCATACATCCGGTATGGTATTTTTTTAAGGGTCTTATATTTACAGAAAAGTTAGAAGTCAGTAAAAGACTCCCATCCCTTCCCAAGAACAATCCAGGCGGTTTTCCCCTTCCAGTTTATTGTCCATATTTGCAGTATGTGTCCAATGCAGAGATACTGACAAATTAATTCTGTGGATTGCCCAATCCTTCCACATATCATGATGTGAAAGTAAGATACTTGGAGGTAAGAATTACTTCATTCTTTGCCCTCCCAACCCTAGTGCCTGGCATTGAAGGGCTGGCACAGAGGAGGTGCTCTAATAAATGTTTCCTGTTGTTGGTTCGAGAATTTAGGAGATGGGGATAGAGGCTGGATTTGTGATTTCACTGGGATGGAAAACTCCCTCTACTGATGCAGGTCATCACCCTCTCTTCAATTTACAGTTACAGAAGGCTGCCCAGTTTGGGTCACTGAGAGATCAAGGGACCTCCTGAGAGTCAGATAACCAGAATATGTCAGAAGCTGATCTTGAAATTGAGGCAAGGTGTCTACATACTCTGCCACAGTAAGCCACAACTGCATATCATAGGCTGAAAAATTCTTCACCTACTTTGTTTTTTCACAGTGAGATTTATTTTATTTTTATTTCTTAAAAATATTTTTCCATGGTTATAAGATTAATTTTCTCTCCCTCTCCTCCTTCCCTCTCCCCTCCTGGAACTTGTATAAATAGAGATTTTGAACCTTGGACTTTATTCCCCAGAAGTCCTTAGTATTTCCCAAAATTCCCTATAATCTCTCCTGTGTCTCCATGTAGACGAGATCACGTTATTGGTATTTAAGTGAATTATGCTCCTTCCATGCTCTCTTTGACCTGCGACCAGGCTGAATTCAGGCAGTTCTTTTGTTTAGCAATATAATATTTAGTTATTGTATATTAATTTTAATCTTTACAAACTGACAAGCAATTCCACTAGGTTATACATGTGTTATTTGCTGTGAAATTTATTGTAAGCTTTTTTTTTAAACCCCTACCCTCTGTCTAGGATTAATACTAAGTTCCATGGCAGAAGAGCAGTTATGGGCTAGGCAATTGGGTTTAAATGACTTGCTCAGAGTTACACAGCTAGGATGTATCTGAAACTATACTTGAACCCAGGACACTTCCCATCTCTGGCTCTGGCTTTCACCTAGCTACCCCTTCTCCCTAATATTTATGTAAACATTAAAAGTAAATTATGAGCAAATTAATAAATCATTAATAAATAAATTATAAGCAAAAATAAGCTTGCAAAGCAAAGTAATGCCAAAGAGAGCATAAAATTTTAATCTGACGTCACTTCCAAGAAACAAATCTAAATTCAAGACAATTCTTTCTCTATATTCCAAGTTAAGCCTGGTCTGTCTTTGCAAGCACAGCTAGCTGCTTCTCTGTTTTAATGACCCCCTTCTTGTGGGCAGGCATCAAAGTGAATGAGACTCACTGGAACCCTGCCGGCATGTTGAAGAATTATCAGACCTTATGGTAACATCAATGGATCTTCCATTTTTTCCCCAAGTAGACAACCAGTGGAGGGAACTATCCAAAACAAAGGCTTTTCCACAGCATGTGGGTCCATTTTTAAGACTTGTTGATACTAGGGGAATGAGGATAGCTCATACACTAGCTTTGACCATTTTTGTGGGAAAAGGGGAGAGAGGAGCAGTTGACCATGCATGGAATCATTGAAAATGACTTCCACCATCCAAGGAAACACTTGTAAATACTTTATATGGTTTCTTAGGCATTTAGCTGGAATGAAATGAAATGAAACCAACAACAGACCCTCTTCCCTCTCTCCCCCAATAAACACACATCCATAGTAACAAAAAGTTAAAATATTTAGTCACTTTTAGATTTTATCATGGATGTAGTATCCCTGGAATGGAACCTGAAGTCATCTACTCCAACTCTCTCACTTTTTAAATTAGTAAACTAAGTCCAGGTGGTTCAAGGGTCAGAATACTGGGCCTGGAGTCACAGACTCATCTTCCTGAGTTCAGATCTGGCCTCAGTTACTCAGCCAGTATGTGACCCTGGGAAAGTCACTTAAACTTTTTTTTTTTTGCCTCAGTATCCACATCTGTAGTAGAATGAACTAGAGAAGGAAATAACAAATTACTCCAGTAACTTTGCAAAGAAAACCCTTTATGGTCCTAGTTGGGGGATCCTGGGCAAGTCACTTAACCCCCCACTGCCTAGCTTTTAGAGCTCTTCTGCTTTGTAACCAATATACAGTACTGATTCTATGATGGAAGAGAAGGGAAGAGAAAGAAAGGGAGGGGAAAAGAGGGAGGGGGGGAGGGGGAGGGGAAGGGGAAGGGGAAGGGGAAGGGGAACGGGAAGGGGAACGGGAAGGGGAACGGGAAGGGGAAGGGGAACGGGAAGGGGAAGGGGAAGGGGAAGGGGAAGGGGAAGGGGAAGGGGAAGGGAAGGGAAGGGAAGGGAAGGGAAGGGAAGGGAAGGGAAGGGAAGGGAAGGGAAGGGAAGGGAAGGGAAGGGAAGGGAAGGGAAGGGAAGGGAAGGAGAGGGGACTGGATGGAACAGAACAGGATGGGAGGGGAGGGGAGAGGAGAGGAAGAAGAGGGGAAAAAAGAACAGTAGAGAAAACCTCAAATAGGATCACAAGACATGGAACATGACTGAAAAGACAAACCAAGAAGAAGAAAGCTGTTACTGGATGATTTACCATTAAATGACCCAAATGCACACTTACTTAAGCTTCTTTTTAAAAAATGATTATTCTTTATAATAAAGCATTGGGCTTAAGCAAACATTTTCTTAAATTTCAAAAAACAAAAATTCTAATTCTTAAATAAAATTTGACTTTAAGCTGACTGAACTTATCTACCCAAATTCAAACATGATCAGAAGATTCCAGGCTTGTTTCAAAGGATGTTTTCAAGTTAAGAAGAACTAAATCTGGATTTAGGAGTTCAGTTTGCCTGGAGACCTTTCCTTCCCTACACATAATCCCTAACTTGTGACATCAGAATGTTGGAATCAGGAAATTTGCAGTGCCCAGAGTAAGATGATTATGATTTAGAGTAGGAGATTTGATGCTCAGAAAACCCAAAGTCCTGTGTCACCTACAAAGGACTTGCACTTGGAAAAGAAAGAAATACACACTATAGGAGGAAGTCCAGTTCTGTCCCTAGCCAGAAGACAGGGAAGTACTCCAGGCAGGATCACCAGTCTGTTTTTATTTTTTGAATTTAAAATATGTAAAGGAAACACCATGGATAAATACCCAAATAGAAATGCTTACTTGTTGACAAGGTAGCATATACTTCAACAGCATAATTTTAGGCTCCATTTTTTACCATGTTTACAATAAACATGTCACAACTATATTTTTAAAACCCACTTCTCTCTTCAAACCCTATGTTTAAATTAGTGCATATAAAACTATATCTATTCTTAAACTTTTCAAACCTCAAGTAATGTGCAAATATATATATGTATATTATATATATATATATATATATATATATTTTTTTTTTTAAACAAGTGATCAGGAGCAACACAGCACTGCCACCACCCTCAGCTCATCTCTCGGGAATAAAACAAGTCTGATAGTTGGGTAAACAGCATAATTACAGGTTCCAGTGTATGGGGATGTTAGCAAGCAAGATTTTACCCCATTTTTAAATCAACTTCTGAACTGATACGCCTGGTGAATCTGGGATGAACAGGTATTTAAACTAATTCTGCCGCTATCCGCAGAATGGTATAAGCCAAGAAAGGATGGTGATCTACTTACCACATTTGAGATCTTGTGGGGCAGTGAGGCGATGCAGTAGATAGAGAGCTGGGCCTGGAGTCAGGAAGACCTGAGTTCAAATCCCACCTCAGACATTTACTAGCTGTGTGACCCTGGGTTTGCCTCAGTTTCCTCATCTGTAAAATAAGCTGAAGACAGAAATGGCAAATCACTCTAATATCTTTTCCAAGAAAACCTCCACTGGGGTCATGAAAAGTATGAAATAACTGAAATAACAACTTTGTGACCTTAGAAAAGTAATTTTATTTCTTTAAGCCTCAGTTTCCTCATTTGTAAAAGGAAGGAATAAGATTAGATGATATTCAATATCTTTTTTCTAGCTACAAATCCTAGGATGCTATGAGATTACAACTCTACAGCCTATGAAAGATGAAAGGATTATAAAAACGCATCCTTGGAGGTAGCTGATCCAGAGTAAAGGGAGACACTGCAGAATACGGAAAGAAATCTGGACCAAGAGTCCAAAGATCAGATGTGCTATGTGACCTTATACAAATCACTTCCCCCTCTTGGAGTTTCAGTTTCTTCACTTTTTAAATAGTAGGCTGAACTAAATAACCCCTAAGATCTCTTCCAGCTCCAACATCCCATGGTTCTGTGTTCTACCTATGGTGGAATGACACTAGAATAAAAACATATAATAGAGAAATCAATCTGTTATGTTCAGCCTTTAATAAAATAAAAGAAGATGTATGTATGTGTTGGGGGTAGGGAAAGGGGGAGAATGGAGTCCTAAGTCTCAAATTTAATCAAAATGGAAAAATATGGCAAAACAGATATCTTTTTGCTATTGAATTTTTTTGAAGTTCAAATAATAAATGAAAAATGTATAAAAGTTAGTACTTATTAAAGTGGTACTTGAGAGCATAAAAGAAACTGATCATTCCATGTAGCAAGAGGCCAGATAAATCAAAGGCCAAAAATTTTCTTTTTTGCAATATTCCTATCTGTCTCAATTAGGGAAAGGGTCTCTGAAATGCATGTTTCTTTAACTATGGTGCTTTTTTTTTTTTTAAACCCTCACCTTCTGTCTTAGAATCACTACTATGTATTGGTTCTAAGGCAGAAGAGCAGTAAGTGCTAAGCAATGGAGATTAAGTGACTTGCCCAGAGTCACACAGCTAGGAAGTATCTGAGGCACATTTGAACTCAGGACCTCCCATCTCCAGCCCTGGCTTTCAATCCACTGAGCCACTATGAGAGCCAAAGAAAAAATAAAAATGTATGGTACATTTTTAAGAACCAAACACTTATGTCTGGAATTGAAAAGGGCACATAGGGTCATGGATTGAAAGCATCGTGGAATTAAGATGACCTTAGATCAAAGTCTAGCTACTGATACATAATGGCTGTGTGATCTTAGATAAGTTATTCAACTTCTGAGAGATCCTGGCACCCCTGCAAGCCTATGTGTTTCAGAACATTCTGCAATGGAAGAAGAAATTAGGTGGCATGATGAAGAAAGCATCTTCTTGAATTCAAATCCGACCTCAGATATTTACTACCTGTGTGACCCTGGGCAAGTCACTTAACCCTGTTTGCCACTGTTTTCTTTGTCCTAACAACCCTATAAATAGGGTCAAAGAAACACAGGACTAAGTGATTTAAAAAAATATATATGTATGTATGTATGTATGTATGTATGTATGTATGTATGTATATATGTATATACACACAGAGCTAGGTGTCCCAATAAATAAAGCATCTTCCTATTTCAAATCTGGTCTCATACTTATTGGCTGTGTGTCCCTGGATAAGTCACTTATCCTTGCTTGCCTCAGTTTCCTCACTTATAAAATGAACTGGAGAAGGAAATGGCAAACCACTCCAGTATCTGCTAAGAAAACTCCAAATTGGGTCACAAGTCAGACACAACTGAAAATGACTAAACAACATATATACACATATAAATATTATTATAACATAACACATACATGATACACATGTATATATTTATACACATATGCCATCTATACTATGCATATCAAACATTTCCTCTCTTAGTCTCAGACTAAAATGCTGCTGCCATTGAAAAGGCCACAGAGTGAGCCCTTTCGAGCGACGCCACGGCAGATCCCACTTCCTTGAAAGTGGACGTCGGGAGACCCAATGACATTGGGACAACCTGGAGGCGCTGAGCTTGGACAAGGACCATTCTGGATTATCTGGCCCTGGAGCACCTCTGGCTAACCGCAGACACCCTACCAAGAGGGAGAAATGAGTCTATCCTCCATGGAATGATTCCCCAAGAATTCTGAGCTCAGGAAATTGGATTGGGAGCATGAAAGTTGCCAAGGTGAAAGGCATTCCGATGTCCTTATCGGTTACCTCGCATCCTCCCTTCCCTCCGCGCCAGCAATGTCAGGGATGCTGTCCCGTGCTCCAGAAGCTGTCAGCTTTCATTTGGGGCCGGGAGGGGAAGGGCAAAAGGAACTCTTCTCCCCCCTCCCCCCAAGATTCAATAAAACCTCCTTACCCATCGCCTTACTATCTTTTCCCATTGAAAGAACCACCTACAGAAAAGTAGATGAAATCGACTTTAGCCAGCAATACAAAGGACAGCTGTTTTGTCTCAACAGAGCGTTTCCCTTTTAGGATTCCACATTCGTTTGACTGTGGCGAGGCATGTCTAATGTCTTAAACAAGATCTAGCTGTTTTCTTTTAGTTGAGGTGAAATTTCAGCTGGAAACCTACTCGGAGAGATCTGGAAGGATCAGTCCATATAAGAACAAGCCAGTATTTATTTTTCATGAGCATCCGTAGGCTGATCAAAACCTCCCTCTCCTGCCACAAAATGTGCAACCCGAGTATTTTTCCAGGCTCTTTTCGGTCTACAGAACACAGGTCAAGGCACGGAACAGCCCTTGGTTTTAATTCTCCTTCTTGCACCCCCTGAATCTTCAAGCAGCCCTCTTTAGTTAAAGACACTCATTCATGGTTCTGCACATAAAGCCATTTCCCCCGGTGACCTAGTGTAGAGGGAATGCAGTGAATGAACGACTTTACCAATGAGACACTGTGAACTTGTCCTTGGACTGCAACTGCCTGTGGGTAAAGCGTCGACACTCCTTTCCAGGCTGTCTTTTCAACAAACGGAACGTGTGCGTGCGCACCACACATACTTCCCCCACGTCGATCTAGCCTGCTCAGTCAGCATTTGGGGAACGTTTCTCCGTCCCGCCTGCCCCAGAATGCCATTGCATCAAAAACTAGAGAGAGGCAGCTAACGGATACATGGATAGACTGCCGGACCTGTCATCTCCCTGAGTTCAAATCGGGGCTCAGACACTTACCCGTTGGGTAGCCCTGGGCAAATGAGGCACGTCACTGTTTGCCTCAGTTTCCCCACCTGTAAAATGAACCAAAGAAGGAAATCGTAAAAACACTCTAGGGTCTTTGCCTAGAAAATTCCAAGGGGTCCCAGGGAGCCTGACACCTTGAAATGTCAGAGCACCAACAAAACTAGAAAGGTCATCAGAAAAATAATGGGATTATCCATTTAGAACCAGAAGGGACCTCGGACGCCATCTAGCCCAAACCATATATTTTACGAAGGAGGAAACATGTCCAGAGACTTGTCTAAGATCACACAGAGAGAACACGACTGAGTTAGAATTTGAATCTAGAACATGGATTCCAAAAACCAGGACTTTTTCTATTGGATTAGCTATCAATTTTAAAATTGATATTCTTCTGTTTTTTTTTTTTAATAAATCCTTACCTTCCATCTTAGAATCAATACTGTGTATTGGTTCCAAGGCAGAAGAGTGGTAAGGGCTAGGCAGTGGGGGTTAAGTGACTTGCCCAGGGTCACACAGCTGGGAAGTATCTGAGGGCAGATTTGAACCCAAGATCTGTCTCCAGGCCTGGCTCTCCATCCACTGCATCACTTAGCTACAACTTTGGCACTTCTTTGAAGGTTCATATTAAGAAAACTATTGGAGGGGAAGGGGCATCTGAATGGCTCAGTGGATGGAAAGTCAGTCCTAGAGACAGGTCTTGGGTTCAAATCTGGCCTCCAAACACTTCCTAGTTGTGTGACCATGGACAAGTCACTTAACCCCCACTTCCTAGTCCTTAGCACTCCTCTGCCTTGGAACCAATACACAGTATTGATTCTAAGATGGAAGGTCAGGGTTAAAAAAAAAATACCCACAACATGGAAATGGGTTCAAATCAAGAACACATGTGATACCCAGTGGAATAGCACGTCGGCTATGGGATGGGGGGGAGGGAGAGAAAATGATTTCTGTCTCCAATGAATAATGTTTGGAAATGACCAAATAAAACAATGTTTAAAATATATATTAAAAAAAAAGGATGTGCCCAAAGCTATTAGAAGCTTCAGATTGATTTCATATTATCACTACAAGTAAAATTTAACCTATCTGAACCCAAGTCTGTTGCATGAAAGAAGTAAAAAATATCAAGAATTGGAGAAAAACCAGTGGTCCACAGTTTAAAAGTCAGCTCAAAATGGATTAATTACAGAAAAAAAATTAATTTGGCGCCTTGCTAGCATTTTGAAATGTCAAAGTCAATGTGGTCCCAAGGTCTCTATGCAAACTACATTTCGATGAGATGTATAGTAAAAACTAATTTGTCTCCTCCCCCGAGAAATTGCTTGCAGAATGGTATATCTGAATAATTAAAAATGAAGCAGAAATGAGTGAGGGGCAGCCCTATTTTTGAAAATCAATTTGAACTCTGTGGGAAGAATGAAGGTTGGATGACTCTTTCTACCTGTGAGGCTTTCACCAAGATACTCCATCTCTCGGAGCCTTTGTATTCTCTCCTATAAATGAGACAACTTCTCCTTTAGTACTTAGAGAAACTAAATGACTTCTAGGAGCTTTTCCATCTCTGTCCCTGAGAACTGATTTAGACCTACCACCACTTAATAGAAAAAAGTACCTCTTCATGATTTTATTTTATTTATTTTTTAAAAGAACATACTTTAATATAAAAATAATGTTTTGTTTTGATTTTTGGTTTATCTAAAAGTCTATAAGAGAAATATATAGTCATAGCTTTATAAATATAACTTACTTATATTTATATATTACACATTACAGATATTTTATTTCATATATTTTCTAAATTTATAAATTTTATTAAATTATAATATACAAATATATTTATAATTAAATACTATGAAATATGAAATTTTATATTTCATAAATATATTTCTCAGATAATATAAGAAATATATTTTATATAAAACTATTTTGTATAATATATGAATTTATATATTATGTATTATATGAATATTATATATAAATATATAAAATATATATAATATATAATATAAATATATTTATTTATATAAATATAAAATATATATATATATAAAATATAAAATATAAAAAGAAAGTTTCAAAACATATAAGAGAGATGCATGATTCACCTTCCTATCCCTCTTCTAGCACAGGGTGTTTAAAGTTTGTTGAACTAAACTAAAAATTGATTAAACAAATAGCATCATCTGCAGACTGGAAGGCTAGTTCTAGAGTCAAGAAGACTTGGAATCAAGTTCTACATGAACAAAGCATTTAATTTCTCTAAGGTCTAGACTTGGGCCAGCTGGTGACCCAGGAACACTTGAATTCTAATTCAGCTTTAGACATTTATTAGTCAAGTTACATTCTTTACCTTAATTCTTTCATCTGTAAAATGGAGATAGTAATAGCATCTACTTCCCAGGGTGGTTGTAAGGATCAAATGAGATAA
Source organism: Monodelphis domestica (assembly GCF_027887165.1). Classification (NCBI taxonomy): domain Eukaryota; kingdom Metazoa; phylum Chordata; class Mammalia; order Didelphimorphia; family Didelphidae; genus Monodelphis; species Monodelphis domestica. The sequence continues at coordinate 232,629,218 of NC_077227.1, read as the reverse complement.
TCATTGTAAAATGTTTAGCATGGCACATATAACTATTATATAAATGTTAGCTAATATTATTATTAAACTAGAAGGTACAGCCCCAAGGATGTGCTGCGTGCAGGTCCTATGGGCTTCCCCCTCCTGTTGAATTGCTAGTGTGAGCATTTTACACCTTGGAATTCAGAAAACTCTACAGAAATCCAGGCTTGATTATTGTTTTGTTGATTATTTCTATTTAAGAAAGTAATGGAGAAAATGTTGAAAATGCAGATTAAATTTTAAATCTGTCCTGAACACATTTTTTGCCCAGAACTAGTCCTTAAAATATTTATCAACACACCCTGGTCCATGGATGATTTGCAATGGCAGTTTCCCAGTTTCTACATTTGAATCACAGAATCACAAAATTGATCATCTGATCTAACCCATACCTGAGCAAGAATCTAATCTACAACTTGTCCCATCCAACTTCTACTTGAAGTCCTCCAGCGATATTAAGCTAAATCGATAAAACTCTTTGTAAAAATCAACATTTCAGACAATGCTCTTTTACTCCTGGCATTGAAAAAGTTTCTCATCTTCAAGAAGTATTTCAAGTTATTTGTTCTCCACCCCACCACCCCAAACCAACCCAACCTCCATTACATTGCCCATTTCATTATTTTTGTTGTTCAGTTGTTTTATTATGTCTGACTCTCTCTGCCTCTGTTGGGAGTTTTCCTGACAAAAATCCTGGAGAAGTTTGCTATTTTCTTCTCCAGTTTTTTATAGGTGAGGAAATTGAGGCAACTGGGGTAAAGTGATTTGCCCAGGATCACACAGCTAGTAAAGTGTTGGGGATGAGCCTTCTTGACTCCAGACCTGGCATTCTGTCCTCCACACCACCCAAAAGTCCATTCATTTCATTACACAATTAATCAAACATATTACCAAGTGCCTCAGTTATATAGTGACTAGAACTTCAAAGCTATAAATGGAAAATAATGCAAAATTTCTGCAACTCTTGAAAAAAACAAGCAAAAATTCCATTTTTCAATGCTATAGTCATTGACATTTTAATTTTTTAATTTATTTTTTCACATTAAAAATCACCATGTTAAAAAATGATGAGCCATAAATATTCTCACACTTAATGCTTTATCTGACTATAGGAAGGGAAAGAAAGAAGGAGGAAGGGAATGGGGAAAAAAGAGGAAGAGAGAAAGGAAAGGAAAGAAAAAAGGGGAGAAAGGAAAGAAAGGGAAGAGGGAAAAGGAAAAAAATGGGGGAAAGATCAATTAATAAGCATATCATACATTGTACTTGCCATATGCCAGGCCCAGAACTAGTGACTAGAGATATAAAGAAAAACAAAAAGAGGGAGAAAAAAGAGAGAATAGAAATAGAGAGAGGGAGAAAGGAAGAGAGACAGAGACAAAGAGTGAAAGTGAGAGAAAGAGAGAGAGAGAGAGAGACAGAGACAGAGACAGAGACAGAGACAGAGACAGAGACAGAGAGGGAAGGAGGATGAAAAAGACAGAAAGAAGTAAGTCAAAGAATCTGAGAGGGATCTGGGAATGAGAAAAAAGAGGATCTTGCCCCTAAAATGGTTCAGGGTTCTTGCCTACTCAGAAGCCCATCTCCAGAAGCCTTTTCCCAGGAGAATAAGGGTTTGAATCACATCAGTATACTTAGGCAATCTCCCAAAAATAAGTTTTGAGCACAGATCTCACTTTTTCCAAAACACATACTGGGGAACTCAGCCCAATAAGACAGAATTGGCTTTAACACACAGCTCTTGAGTCAATAATTCAAATAGCAGGGAATAAAGCCCAGCCAATAAAGCCCTGTGTGTTTGGGGCAGCACTTCAGCCAGGAGGCAGGACTTGTGATTCTCCTAGTCTAGGCCGGAAGGCTGAGTTACTGCAGAATTCTGAGGAAGGCCCTGTCAGTGGATATCAGGATTTCTAATAGTATAATGACAACTGACATTTGGAAAGCATTTTAAGATTTGCGAATCTCTCCACTTAACCTTATCTTCTTCACACCTCATGATACCCCTATAAAGATACTGCAGGTAGGATTAAACCCATTTTGCAGATGAGGAAATAGGCTCAAAAAGATTTGTGACTTGGCCAAGTGCAGCATTTAATACCATTATATACACCGTGCCCGTTCTATATTTGTAATTCTCTACTTTTATATAGAATTATATAAATTTATAAAATATATAGACTGATAGATTAAATATAAATATTTATTTTAAATTTAAATAAATATATTATATATTAAATTATATTTATAAAAAATAAGAATTCTGTATTTATTTTAAAAAAGGAGTTATTTAAAATGTCTGAAATAGGAGGTTAGGTAGCATAAGAGATAAAGAAGGTCCTAGGTTCAAACCTGACTTCACACTTCCTAGCTATATGATTCTGGGCCAATTACTTCCCCCAATGGCCAATCTTCTGCCTTAGAATATATACTTTGTATCTGATTGTTTTCAGTGGTGTGAAATATTTGGGCAGAAGGGAAAGTCCAAAAATAATAGCTTCAAATTTCTCCTCTATGAAGTAGGAGTCATCACAATGGCACTATCCACCCCAAAAGGTTCTTTGCAAGTGCTACAAAAATGTTTACATAATTCAAGCCCTGCAGGAAGAAAGATCTGGATTCAAAGCCTCCCAGTTGTGTGATCTTGGGCAATTTATTTACATTATCTCAGTCTGTGCCTCTTCATTTATAAAATGGAGGTAATAGCTATACTTCCCTCGCAGGGATGTGGTGAGTATCAAAAAAAAAATAATATACACATTTAAAGGACTTTGCAAACCTTAAAGAGCTCTGTAAATGCTAGTTACTATTATTATTATTACTATTAAGTGTGAGTTATTAGATAACTCATGTTTATCAGTTTGTTCCTTAATCTAAAACTATCACCACAGAAAGGTAGAATGTCTTTTTTTTTTTTAACCCTTTTAGAGTCAATTCTGTATATGGGTTCCAAGGCAGAAAGATGGTAAGAGCTAGTGTAAACCTTAAAATTTCTTAGACTTATAAACATTGGAAATTTCACCATTGGGAAATTTCATACTTGAAAAATTTCCTATTGATAGTGGGAACTCTATTGGAATGTGAACCCCATTTGGCATGGGAGGTTCCTCCTCCTCCCTTCTTAAGATTACTTTAGGACAGAAACCTTTTGCTGAACAATGGAAAGGGCTTTGACCTATGCTTAAGCATAGAACAGGAATTTCTTTGAGTCATGATTGATTTTAGAATTGATACAATGGAGATACTTGGAATGACAGAACCAGGTCTTGGAAATTGCAATCTCCACCCTACTCAGTCCTAACAGGATTTAGGAAGGGCTGCAGCATAGATCAAAATTTAATTATTCCAATCTCTACCCTACTCAGGGTAACAGGATTTAGGAAGGGCTGCAGCAAAGGATCAAGATTTAATTATTGAGAATATAACCTTCAACAGACATGTGCAAAGCCACAGACCTCTGGGCAGTCCTGGGTTAAGCTAGAGCCACCATTGGCACAGGGAAAATGATGGACAGTGATTGGTAGATGTAAGAACTGAGGGGAGGGAACTTGGATGGTTTGCTTAAAGAGAGAGGGGTCTGAGGACTGAGGTGGTTGGTTGGAGAGTTTTGGCTCTGAGTGGTTGGAGAGGTGCTCTGAGAAGCTTGCTCTGAAGGAAGCTGGAGGTGGAGGCCCCTGAGACTGTTTCTCCATTTTGGTCACGTGAGTGATAGGGACTGATCTCCTTTCTTTGCCCCAGCTATCTAAGGGCTTGGGCCTTTTGGCCCAGCCTCAACAGAAGGGGTATTTAAGCCCTATTCCCTTCTCTCCCCTTTCTCTCTCCCTCTCTCTCTCTATCTCTAATTCCTTTCTTCCTCCTGTTTGTAATTAAACTCTATAAAAGGTTGACAGCTGACTTGAGTTTTCATTTAGGAATTACATAGCTGAATTCCTTGGCGACCTTAAATTAATATATATCAGTCTTTTAAAGTGATTTCCTTGTCACACTAGGCAATGGGGGTTAAGTGACTTGTTCAGAGATCAGGTTTGAACTCAGTACTGCCTGGTTCTCAATCCACTGAGCCACCTAGTGGAGCCCAATCACCAAGAGAAATAGTTTAATAATATTATTTATTTGATCATTATTATTAACATTATTAATAATTGTATTATTACATAATTTTATATATAACATGTATAATTTTATATATAACATTGATAATGTTAATAATTAATATTATTATTAATGAAAATCATTATATAATAACACTTGGGAGAGTGTTTTGGGGGGACACCCATGGTCAGTAAGCATGAACTAGATGAAAATCCAACAAAGGAGACTGAGAAGGCGTGGGAAGGGAATAAACCAGAAGAGATCTGAAAGAAATAAGAGCAAGAGAACGGGGAGTGGAGGAACCATTGTCTTCTAAAGAAATTTAGTCATGAAAAGGAGGAAAGATTTAGGACAATAACTAGCATGGATGGACAGACAGATCAGGTGAGGGTTTTGGAGGATATGGGGGATATGGGCATGTTTGCAAGCAATAGAAAGCAACCAGGAAATAGGGAGAGACTGAAGATAAATGAGTGAAGATGAAGAGACAGGGAGCAATCTGCTGGAGAAGACAAGGATGAGTGTCTCTTCTGAGGTACAAACTGCATTCAACTCAAGTACAAGTGAATGCTTCAACCATGGAAGTCACTCAGAAGAACAAGAATATTGTAAGGAACCTCCCTCCCCCCTCAACTCTAGAAAAGTATTTATGGGAAAAATCATCACAAGTTCGATTTTTAAGGAAATGTATTTAACTTGAAAGTACAAAAGCAGAAGTTGAGGCTATTTTTGCTTAGTATTGTATCTACTTTCCTCTGCAACTGCATGTAAAGATAACTTCATTAGAATTTTTTAGAAAACTACTTTATAATGATCTTTGTTTCCAATGAATAATGTTTGGAAATGACCAAATAAAATAATGTTTAAAAAATTTAAAAAGCAAAAAAATTATAATAATAATTAAAAAAAGAAAACTACTTTATAGAGCAAAAGACAATTGATATTCTATTCAAAGGACAGGGACAAAGATAGAGACTGAACTTGTGATGTATTGCTTTAGTTTGTTTTTGTTTGGTGTCGTTTTAGTCATATCTGCCTCTTTGTAATCTCCTTTGGGGTTTTCCTGGCAATAATACTGCACTTTTTTGCCATTTCTTTCTCCAGCTCATTTGACAGATGAGGAAACTGAAGCAAACTGGATCAAGTGACTTACCCAGAGTATGAAGAAGTTAGTGTCTGAGGCAGGATTTGAACTCAGAAAGATAAATCTTCCTGACCCCAAGACTGACACTCTATCCACTATGTCACCTAGCTGCCCTTGTTGCTTTAGGATACCCTACAGGAGGGAAATCCTTTTACTGATGCAGGTCATCAGCTTCTTTGCAACCTGCACTTTTAGAAAGTTGCTTAGAATCCTCAAAAGTTATATGATTTCCCCCCAAAGTCAAACATATGGTATATTTGTAGAGAATTGGACTTGGACCCAGGGCTTCTTGATTTCCTGACTTCAAGTTTGGCTCTCAATCCAATATGACTTGTTGCCCACAATCATTCAACTAGTATCTGACTCCAAGTTCAGCATTCTGCTGAGATTCCACCCTGCCCTCTCCATAAATATAAAACATGATGATGAAATTTAATGAAAGAACATGAAATACGTGGGAGAATGGCCAAGTCCAACAGATCAGACTCAGTATTTTCATCTGTAAAATGAAGGTAATCATTCTGTAAATATGTAACCTAACAGGACTGTTGAAAGGAAGGTACATTATCCACGTACAAGACTACTTATAATAAAATATATATTTAAAGAAATGCAGCAAGCTACCAATGATTCCTTCTAAATTATTCTTGACTTTTTTTCTATATCCTTTCTAGCAGTTTGGGACTCTGCTCAGAATATTTGTTGCCTACATTCATAATTGAAGAAAATGCCAAATTTCAGTTCAAAATAAGTAAAAATAAAGATATTTTTTGCCTCATCCAACTTCACCCATATCCTCAGGTGAAGAACCCCTAAATCTCCTTATTGCTTTGATTTTCCATGTACTCATGTATTAAGTATAGAAACAGGAGATCCCAAATATTATTTTAGCTTTAATAGGTTATTTAAAACAGCAAAACTAGAAGAACCAAATACATATTTACTACTACTATGTAATAATAACTATGTATTAAGATTTAATAGCTTTTCACTGCAGTGAGACTTTTGTGTCATCCTATATGGACATGTGTTCATGAACATCTGTGATACACATAAACACATGTTCATTGTCAACTAGCTGCACTAAATGTGTAGATGGTTCTTTTAGTTTAGCTTTTTAAAAATCTGTTTCACTTTGAGATCCAGTTCTCTTAAGACATCTGGAGGTCAAAGAAAATGTAGAAAACCTTGGGATAAACATTTTCCATCTTTTTCTTTATCCTTTCCCTTTAAATCTACAAGATGGTGGCAGAAAAGACATTATTCACTCCCGTTAACTCCCCTAATTAGTATTCCCAATTTTGGACTATGGATACTTCTCTGAATACGTACAGGGAGCTTTGGGAAGTAGGCTTCATACTGAATAGAAGGAATTTGGTGTGTGGCTAAACTGAAATGAAGCAAACATTTTTTTTTTCCTAGCAGAGAAAAAGTCCCTTCATCTTGGCCTCAAGAAGACTGCTGATTACAGAACTCAAGGAATCCCTCACATTGGAATCTCTTAGGGCACATGAGAAATAAACTTTCACTTAAAGTTGTCTGGGGTCCCAAAGTCACTAGTCTGAGAGAAAACTTAATAAAGTACATATAAGCGATGACCTCCAGATCAAATCTTATTTCAATAAACTCCAAGAGACTGTCCAAATTGCTTTGCTGTACAGGAATTTGGTAACATAAAATATTGTTTGAAATAAGTGAGTCATAGGCTGGGGTTTAGAAATATTCTATCAGAGACCATTGTAATAACTGTTGAAATGGAGTCTGATGTCTAATTGAAAATGTCTACCTGACTTGTTTATTACTAAATGAGTTTTCCATAAGAGGTGAAGATAGAAGAAAAAGAAATGCACTGCATCTGCAAAGTTAATTATAGACACATAAAATGTGGTCAATAGTTATCACCCTGTCAAATCTAAATCCCAATCCTTCTTAGCCTGAACTCATACATTTTATATCCTAGCTAGGAATTAAAAGGAAGGAGTTGTGTTTTGTCCTATTCGACTTTGTTATGTAATAATTAAAATTGGTTGCCAAATGTAATAATTTTAAAAAGTTGTGGTCACTTTTCATCATAATAAAAAATTAAACTATGAATATGTTAGTAGCTTTAGTGGCTTTATTATAGCATAATTGTGATAGTAAGAGAGGGAAATGGAGGAAGAAGATAAGGAATTTTCTAGCCTTCCACCCTAAGCCTCCTCCAAAGAAATCTAGCTTGCCCCACCACCACCACCACCAAAGTTCCAATCTCTGGTCAGAAGAGTAAGAGAGTCTCAAACTCCAGGTTCCAGTCTCCAGGTAGAAGTCTGCAAAAGTCTCTTCAACCCAGGCGAGTCACCAAAGCCAAATTCCTCGAGCCACCAACGCAGTAGACACCTATGTAGAAGTCCTCCCTCAGCAAGAGCCACCAAGACATCAGAATGAATCAGAATGCCCTTGGTTGGCTTTTTTATAAGCAGTTTTCTCCACATCACTTCCTGTCTCTCTGGTTTCTTCTTCCTTTCACTGTGTCCATCACATCTCAGGAACTCATCACAATCTTTCAATTTGTCTAGCACTATGGGGTGGGAGTGGGATGGGGTTGGTGCAGTGCTTGTGTTCTTTTAGGATGTGAATTTTCTTTCTTTCTACCTTACTAAATGTTAAGTAGGGGTACTTTAAGTTTTTGATTGATTAACTTAAAATAGACAAAGGGAATAAAAATTCCCTTTCACAATCCCCCCTATGATTCTACTGGGAGACTAGCATATTGAAATCTCTCAGATTTACATGCCTAATCTCTCCAATGAATCATTTAAAATCTCCAGCTTATACCTCTAAAGATCTTCTAGCTAAAGGTACATACAATATTGTACTTTCTAAGGGGAAATTATAATAGTTGGAGATAAGTGGGAAATAAAAGAGAAAGAGAGCAAAACCAATGATTGGTAGGCATATTGAAAAAAGCCATTTGGGGACAATGCCCTTTGGCATAAGAGTTTACATTCAAAATAAATGTGTTCAACTCCCTTCAGTTTGATTCACTATATCTCAAAGTTCATTTTGGATCTTCTGATGCAGTATATGGTTTCTACAGGTTTCTTTTTTGTACCTTCTTTAAAAGAGTTCACTTTCTTGATTTGAGAAGTTAGCGAGCTTCTTTTCCTAAAATTTATCTCAGAAAAAATTTAAATATTGGATTTTATTAAAATTATGCAACCCTGGAACTTTGTTGGGGGAGTGAACTAGATTTCTTTGGAGCAGACTTTGAGTGGTAGGCTAGAAAATTCTTTTCTTCCTACATTTCCCTCTCTTACTATCACTATTTTGCTGTAATAAAGTTACTAAAGCTATTTGCATACTCATAGTTTAATTTTTAATTATTATAAATGGCAACCACAAATTTTTTAAAATTATTACATTTGGCAACCAATTTTAATTATTACAATTGGGAGGTGAGGGTAAAGGAAGGAAGTGTTATTTCATATATAAAAGCAGCACTAAATACCAAGTGGAAAGAATGTTTCATCAGTTTTTCTTGACATCAAGTCTATATCAGTCTCAGAAACTTCCCCCATCACTCCTGCTTGTGCCCTCTGGGATCAAGCAAAGCAATTACTAATCCCTCATCCCCATAATAGTTCAAATATTTGAACCTGGTTATCATGTAACCCCCCTAAGTTTTTTATTCTTCACTAACCACCACATCCTACCCCATTCACATTTCAGTCATTTTTTTAGTTACATCTAACTCTTTGTGACCCCATTTAAGGTTTTCTGGGAAAAGATATTGGAGTGGTTTTTCATTTATTCTCCAATTCATTTTACAGATGAGGAAACTGAGGCAAACAGGATTGAGTGACTTGTCCTGAGTTACAGGTCAGATTTTAACTTGGGTCTTCCTGACTCCAGTCCAATTACTCTATGTACTACATAAGCTAGCTGCCCTCTAAACATCTCCAGTTCCTTTAATGCATGTTCATATTAGAGAGATTCAAGGCCCTTCAACAATCCTGTCACTGTATGATCTCCTTTGTCCTTCCTAAACCATGATGCCCTGAATAGAACATGTATTGCCAGGGATAATTTGACCAGAGCAGCCCACAGAAAGAACATCACATCCTTATTCCTAGAGATTATATCTCTCAATGCAATCTATTGTTCAAGTTAGTTTTGTCTAATTTTTTTTCCTAATTATAACGGAGGGCTCAGTGAAAGGATGAGTGGTTCAAGGAAGAGATCCTGAGATCTTATATATATGTATATATATATATAAATATAATATATAAAACCTTCCCACAGTATTCTCAGGTAGATCCTGAGATTATTTATATCCTATATATAGAATATATAAAATTTCCCAAAGTATTCTCAAGTAGATACTGAGATTATATATATAAATATATAATATAAAAACTTCCCAAAGTATTCTCAAGTAGATCCTATTTTAAAGATATGATTCTGTATTAAATATATTTTATATATGATTAATATGCATATAATAATGTATTTAATATGTAGGTTCTGAGATTATATTTACTATGTATTAAATATATATTTGTTTATATATAGTTAATATATATAAATAATAATGTATTTAATAAATAATAATCTCAAGATCTACTTGAGAATACTTTGGGAAGTTTTGATATCATGTCTAAGCAGAAAATGAAACAGATGAGGAATCCTGAAAACCATGGAAAAGTTCCATAACTAAAAAGGAATTCTCACTATAACATGCTTGACAAGATATATAGATATGTGTGTGTGTTTAAAGGAAAGTATGTAATATATGATATATAATACACATCACAATACTATATATCATGTATTTTATATATAATTATACCAGAAGTGTGTATATATGCAGATATGAATATATGTGTGAATATACAATAAATATACCTACAAAGATGTCAGTAAAAATGTTTAAAGGGCGGAAAATCCACCTAAATTCTAGTCTCAATTGTGCCACCAACTGACTGTGTGACCTTGAATATTTCGCCTAACTTCTTTAGCCTGTTTTTCTCTTCTGTAGAATGAGGGGTTAGAAGGGACAATCTTACAATTTCCTCCAGCTTGAACCATCTTTAAAAGCTTTGCCAAACAGGGATAAAGGCCTGCCCTATCACCACACAAGGACACTAGAGACTAGTCAGAACAAACAAACAGGGTGCATTTGTCCCGCGATGCAACAGCCCGGGTTTTATCAAGTTCACATTTGTGCCAATTCACAAAGCGGTGTTCACTGGTGTCTGAGTCTGACAGAGTGAATGAATGAGAGGGATGAGGTGCCAATGTTTATTCATAAAAAAAAAAATCCACCATTCCCCCTCCTCCCAAGGGATTCTCTGAGATCTGTTAACAGGATTCTAATTTGAGATGCAAGTGTAGTTTAATTAGATGACATTCTTGGGGATTTTCATTCCTTTTACTACCGAGGGGTTAATGCACAGAGATCTTCCTTGATTCTTCAGAAGGCAGATAACACCAGCCACTTGACATTGGGCTTGGAAAACAATCGCCTCTTTCCACAACACAGTCATTACATAAATAGTACAAGTAAAATAAAAGCCCAACAGCAGAGCGTATACTGCTCTCTGACTGATGGAAGCAATCAATCCTGCAGTTGAATCACTTAACTAAAAAAAAAAAGTAGAACTAAAAAAAAAAGTAGAAGAGACATTCCTTTTCTGAATTGACGGATGGATAGAAGCGATGACAGAGTTGCTTGAACTTATAGACAGAAGATAAAAGGTTGACACCTAGTTGGGCTGCTTACAGTAAAAGCCAGATGACCCCACTGTAGACCTCACTTTTCCCATCTATGCTGTAAAAATTAAAATTAAATTTAAAATTAATAATTCTCTTAAAATATAATAATTTTATTTATTGTACATATTTTTATTATGAGATTAATTTTAATTTTTACAATACAAAAGGAATGTTAATCCTTGTGCTATCTACATCACAGAGTTGTTGGGAGAAAAATTCTTTATGGTTGTATTCGTTAAATAAATGTTATGTGCTGCAATTTTTGTTTGATCTATTTTACATTTGATGTGTGCATTGTGTAGTGGATCCATTTGGCAATCTGGTGAAGTCCTTGGACTCTTCATCATGATTTTTTTTTTTGGTTTGTTTTTAAAATTTACAACTGAAAGAAATCTCAAGTTTCTGTTAGAGGATACTGAAAATAAAAATGTAGCGGGGGGGAAAGTGTTTCCTAGGCAAGTTCACAGACCCAGTGAACTCTATCATAAGACCCCTGGGAAAAACTTGGAGACCCAGGTTAAAAATCCCTCATTTAGACGGCGACAGTCCTTTCCCTTGCTAAGAATACTAGGATTCTACAGTTCACTAGCTAAGGGTTTAAGAAACACATTCTGTGGAAAATAAGCCAATGAGCTTTCAGGTTAAAGGTGAGGCTGGAACAAGGGGAAAACTCTTTAGCTCCAGCAAAGTTGAGTACAATGAATGGGCTCCAAGTCTTTATAAAGAAGTCAATGAAATTAGTAGCAGAGACCAGAAGCCAAAAAAAAAAAATCTTCCAACCAATCCTAGCACAGGGCTGAGCTACCAAGAACAAAATCCAACCATTCTGGGAGGCTAAGCTAAAACTACTGCTCAGATTCCTTGTGTTGGAACTGTGATGTTAATAGATTCCACCTCAGCCAAAAAAGGGAGCCAATGGCAGAAAATCTATCTTCCTCCAGCAAAGGTTGCTAGGCAACGAGCAAGCTTTTGGCGTTTGGATGATGTCTCCAGGCAGCAACGACTACACACAATAAAGTCCTCCATCCCTAACAACTAAACTTGATTTTGATAGATCGAAACAGAATCAAAATCTATCTTAAAAAATATTGTTTCCCTTTATTCCAAATTCAAAGTTTGGAGGGAAAAGAAGGAAATCAGAACCTTGAGGCAGCTAAGGACTATATTATGGAAGTCATTAGGGAAGGGCCACTTAATACTTCTGGATTATTCCTTTTGCCTTACACTTTGGAAACTCTTTAGGAAGTTCTCCCCCCCACTCCATCCCATCCTCATGTCCCATCTAAGGCACTGAGAGAATCCAATTTATCCACAGACCTACTTCTGAGGACCACAAAGGGTTTGTTTTGTTTTGTTTTTTAATTTTTTATTTTTTAAAGAACAAATATTGTAAAAAGCCTTTAACTATAACTTTATTTTATATATATATATATAACACTTCACTTTTAAATATAACTTTATTTTTATTTATAATATATACTTTAATATATTTTATTTTTATATATGTTTACATATTTTATTTATTATTTTATATAATTATAACATTTTATTATATTTATTTATTATAAAATATATTTATTTTACAGGCAATACTGTGCATGGAGTGCTGGTCATGGACTTGGGAGGATGTGATTTCAAATCCAGCTTCAGATACTTCTTAGTTGTTAGTAATTACTTAACCCTATTTACTCATCTGTAAAATGAGCTGGAGAAGGAAATGGCAAATCATTCCAGTATCTCTACCAAGAAGACTCCAAAAAAGATTATGAAGAACAACAACAACACATTAAGCTTGACATTTGTCGGAGGCAGGCAGTTTATATGGAAAGAGGGTGATGGGTTCTGCCCCATCGCAGTGACCACTATCTGACCAAGGCTGGAGGGATCACATGACCAAGTAGCATTCTGAAATTGGTTATATGAATATCCATATCCTTGTCTCTCTTGGAGGGGATAGACACGGTCTGAATAAAAAGGACTTTCCTAGCAGGGTTCCTTAAAATCTTCAGAATTCAGGGATTCTTAGCCTGGAGTCAAGTTTTAACTTAATGTGTTTTTTTTTTAATCTATATATTTTGATAAATTTATTTCAATATTACTTGTTCCCACTATAATTTTTTTAAGCATTTAAAAATATTAATCTGAGAATGGATCCATAGGCTTTACCCATTTGCCAAAGGAATCCATGGCACAAAAAAAGGTGAAGAATATGTGAGCCAATTAGATGAAATCTACATATATATAAATGATGCTGGAAGGAGGGAGGCCTCTCCCTGCCACTGGACCTGTGAGTTGATCCCCTTCAATAAAAATTCTTTCAATTACCTTATTGTGGCTGTTGCTGCCATGAATTCCCACCATTTTGAACCCAGGCTCTCCAAAGGTACAGAAGTCAATGTATTATAGAGGAAAGACGAGTGGGCTTTAAATCAAGAGGCCTGTATTCAACATGCCCTCTCTGATACTTCTTCCTGGCTATGGAATTCTGGGCATAGCACTTAATCTCCTTTAATTTTTTTTTCTATTGTGGTGATAATTATGCTTGAAATACAACATAAAATAATCATACCTTCTGATCCAAGAATTGAATTGTTGAGGATATATCATAAAAGGGTTATTTAAAAATAATAACAGTTCAAAAATGTTTTTATTCATAACTAAAAAAAAAGGTAGGCAACCTAAATGTCCAAAAACAGAGGAATAGGGGGCAGCTGGGTGGCTTGGTGGATTGAGAGTCAGGCCTACAGACCGGAGATGCTAGGTTCAAATCTAGCCTCAGATGATTCCTAAGTATGTGACCCTGGGCAAGTCACTTAACCCCCATTGCCTAACCCTTACCACCTTTCTACCTTAGAACCAATATGCAGCATTGATCCTAAGCTTGAAGGTAAGGGTTAATCAAACAAAAAAAAAGGAATAGTTAGGTGGTACAGTGGATAAAGAACAGGGTTTGGAGTCAGGAAGACTTGAATAAAAAACAGTCTCAGATAATTAAGGGCTGTGTGATCGTGGGCAAGTCATTTTACCTGTTTTCCTCAGTTTCTTCACCTGTAAAATGGGGATAATAATAGCCCCTATCTTCCAAATTGTTATGAAGATCAAATGAGATAAACATTGTAAAGTGCTTATCAGAGTGCCTCGCCTATAGTAAGTGTTATATAAATGTTAGCTATTATTATCTTTTTAAAAACTAGACTACATTGATGTAATGGAACACTTTAAGGAAGGTAAGGATGACTATAGGAGAAATAGAAGAAATCTACTAAGAGTTTTTATAAAAAATGCAAAGTAAAATAAACAACTACAAGTAGAGAGCAGCCTAATGATGATGAGAGAGAAAGTGAATAAGAATGAATGGACAAAAAATATATATAGATAGACTTGTGGAAAGAATGACTGAAAATTTATGATACTTTATATATGGAAATGAATGTAAATAGAAATCACTACAAAGCAAATTCCTTGTTTTGTTTTTATTTGTTGTCCAGTCCAACTCTCTGTGATCCCATGGACCAAAGCATTCCAAAACTGTCTGGAAAGGTTCTTTGGCAAAGATACTCAAGTGGTTTGCCATTTCCTTCTCCAATAGATTAAGGCAAACAGAAGTTAAGTAACTTTGACTTGCCCAGGGTCACACAGCTAGTACACATCTGAGCTGGGATTTGAACTCAGTTCTTCCTGACTCCAGGCCCAGTGCTCTATTTCCTGTGCTACCTACCTCAGTTGCCTCTAAATTAATTGTATTGTTATACAATATTAAATTTATAAAGAACTGAGTTTTTCATTTAAAAACATGTAATCTCACTGTCCCTCTCCCAAATAATAAATACTTGAACTAAATACCTTATGTTTCCCCAAAAAGTGCTTTCTAAACATTCTAAACTTTAGAAATGTCAAGTTGTTAATTATTAGTAGTGATAATAGTAGTAATATTATTGCTAACATTTTTATGCCTGGCTCTATTTTATCCACAGTTCTTAGCTAAACTATTTTATTTTATTTTTTAAAAATATTTTCCTGTGTTTACATAATTCATTTTCTTTCCCTCTCTTCTTTTCTTCCCCTCTCCCAGAGCCAATAAACAATTCCACTGGGTTGTACAAATGTTATCACTTGATATCTATTTCCACATTATTTCTTTTTACCATATAACTGAAACACAATCACATATTCATATAAACAAGTGATACATCATAAGTTTTTCTTTTGCATTTCTACTTCCATAGTTCTTTCTCTCAATGTGGATATTAACTAAATTACTTTAATTTTCTCTCTCTGTTTTTGGTCTACCTGGCTTGGGAATCAATACCATATTTGTGTCATAAAATGAATTTGGTAAAATTCCTTCTTTTCTTATTTTGTCAAATATGAAGTAAACTATTTTAGCAAAAGATTGCTTTACAACTTTCTTCATTCCAACATTTAGGGTGAGCAAATAGCACCAAAAGGGGCATGTGAATAAATGCCCACTAATTCTGTGTCTAGCCCTGAATAAGGAAGTTGGAGGGGCAGGATGGAGTGGCAAGAAGGGAGGAGACAAAAAAACTATGATAGAATTTCTGCCCTCATTCTGTCATTTCCTGTCACCAGCTACCTGGGTGAGCCTAAGGAAAACCCTCCCATTATTTTTGCAAATGACACTCTGTGTTTCCAAACAGCATTCAACTTTTTATATTATGAAATTTACCATGTAAAAAGAATTTCACATTTTTATTGAAATTGCTGAGGCATTTGGCCTTCTCCCTTTGTGATTTCAGTGTCTATTAAAGCATGAGCGCTCTCAAAAAAACCAAAACAAATAAAAAACATTCAGAGCCTATGTACTCTGTAAAATGAAAGGCCTGGACTGGCTGATCCACTGGGTCCCTTCTAGTTTTGACATTCTGTAATTCTGTGACTCTCACAGTAGGTTCAGCCCCGAAGTAGCTGGTAAGGATGTCTCCTTTTCCAACCGCGATCACAGGTGATACTTTGGCATCTGCCTTATTCTTCTACAGGCCATCCTTCTCACCCATACCTGTCTTCAGGGACCTGATCAGATTCCCAAAAGGATTCAGGATGGTTCAAAACCCACCCCCGTCTTCAATCTGTTGACTTTTTTTTGGCTCCAACATAGCCTTCTTCCCAGGGACAATAAAACTCTCCTAAAAGACACTCAGGCTTTCTTTCTAGTCCCTCTCATTATTCCTTTCCTTTGTCTGAAAAAGCCGTCCCATCATTTCTGTGTAATTGTTTGAATTCATTTCCTTCCTGCCAATATTATGTGGCAACAGCCTCCCCAGAAGCAAAAACCTGCTTCCACCCATCCCGAAGAATTGCTCTTCCTTCTCCGTCTGTGTAATCCATGACCCATCATTATGATCTGGCGCAGAATTTCCACAAAAGTGAATGAGGGCAGGCGGTCTAAAAAGCCAATTTGAATGGGTAATTTTCCCCCCACATCTACTAGAAGGGCGAGAGATGCCAAATCCTGCCCATTGTCTCTTCCTAATGTAGTCTAATGTAGATGATTTCATACCCATCACTGTGGTAATCCAGCACCCTCAAGGTTGCTTCCAGGACTCGGCCAACTCCACACATCCATTATGGATCCATTACAACTTGAGAAGCGTTTCCATGTTTCTTACAACACATTAAAATGCGCAGCAGTAGCTAAAAACAGAGTACTCTGTAACCAGGATGATGATAAAATGCAGTCTGATGGAAACGTATGTATCATGATTGCTCACTAACAAGCCATATGCCCTCAAGACACGAAGAATAAGGGAGTTTTTAATGTCTTGGCCTTGGAAAGAATGTCTATCGATGAGCAAAAGGCAATCCAGAAAATGGGAAGAATATTGGATTTAGAGACAAGAGACCTCCATTCAAGTCTTGTTCCCACTCTTTACTACTTATGTGACTGTGGACAAGTCACTTTATCACTCTAGGCTTCAGTTTCTGTATCTGTAAAATGAGGAGATTAGAGAACTTCAGATTCCCTCCAGTTGAAATCTTTTGATCCAAAATTTTCAGTTTTTTAGTTAGAAGAGATCAAAAAGTGATATTTAATTTGTTTCCAAAGAAAATAAAGAAAAACTAAAATCCAAGGATAATCTGGAAGGACTAAATTTATCATTAAATAGCAAGATATTGATCTGGATTATAAATTATATGCATAAAGTGATAAAGGATTTGAAAATGCTTCTTTCACAATAATCTTCTTGGGCACCTAGATGGTGCAGTGAATAAAGCTCTGGGCTTGAAGTTGAGAAGACTTGAGTTCAAATTTGGCCTCAGACTCATCTTATCTGTATGATCATGCACGAGTCCCTTAAACCACTGTGGGTTTCAAAATTAATATCCAAGAACGAAGTATTATATTTTATAAAGTTTTATTAATAATAACTAAAGTAAAAGAACTACCTGAACTCAGCCCAGTTGCAAGTAAAAGGGAGTGTGGGAGGAGCCACAACAAACTGAAAATATCATCACAAACATGAGGATGCAGGAAAAGGGAAAAGGATTCTAGGTAATAGAGAAAGGAATTTTGGGTAATGTAATTTTAGGGGTTCAAGAATTTCCAACTATACACCTCTGTAAAATGTTGTTGTCATCATTTAGTTGTATCTAACTCTTCATGACTCCACTGGAGTTTTCTTGGCAAGGATACTGGAGCAGTTTGACGTTTTCTTCTCCAGCTCATTTTACAAATGAGGAACTGAGGCGCATAGGGTGAAGTGCCTGGGACTACACAGCAAAGTAAATGTTGGAGGCTGGATCTGAACTCAAGTCCTTCTGATTCTAGGGCTGCCACTCTATCTACTGTACCATCTAGCAGCTCATCTGTAAAACAGGGATAATAATAGCACCTTCCTTTGTAGGGTTATCATGAAAATCAAATGAGATAATAATTGTTAAGTGCCAGGAACCCAGCAAGTGTTAAATAAAATCTTAGTCATTATTATTATTCCAAGTTAAGTTGGCAAGCATTAGTTTTCTCATTTTATAGATAAAGAAATTGAGACTTGGAGATGGGAAGGGATTGCCAAAGCTCACACAGCTAGTAAGAGGAATCCAGCTCTTTGGACTTGGAAACTGCTGTTTTTGTCCTGAATTATTGTTCCTTTTCAATTTCCAGACTGCCAAATAGTAAGAAAAATTATAGAAGGGGGAAGAGAGAAAAAAAGTTGGCAATAAATGATCAAACTTCAGTCTCTTCTAGTCATCCTATCCACATGCACCCTTCTCTGTATTAAGTTTATTTAATAATGGTATAAAAGTTTCTGCAAATTCACACAGGATTTATCAGTATAATTCTTCAGCAAGTAGGCCAAAGGAAACCAGGAAATTGTTTCAAGATAATCAACATACTAGATTATCCAAATGCCTGCAAACATTTTTTTCAAACTGACCAATTGGCTCTATCCAAAATTTTGACTGGTTGATGTCTCTGGCACTGCTGGGTTTGCCGCTGACAATCTGGCCTCCAATTTGTTTAATTACAGCTTTTCTGACTTCTCAATTCCCTCCAGTGACTTTGCAACTGAGAAGCCTTTGAAATCCAAACATTTAAACGACCTCTTCTCTTTCTTGGGCAGGATTAGGAATAGCCAAAGCTTGCTGGTCTGAGGAGGAGGTCATCTAATGATTCTTGGCACAGACAAGATATAAAAGGGACTTGAGCAAGAGGGTATGATCATTATCTTGTTTGCAAAGAATACTCAGAACATCAGACACACCCATATTCAGATGTTAAATCGAAAAAGCACAGTCTCAAGCTAAACAGAAATTATTTTCAAATTATTCAGGGGTGGAACTAGCCAAAATTCTATCCTTCCCATGATTGCAAACATGAGAAAACTGACTGTATGCTGTTGAGAACAGAGGCAGCTAGATAACATGGGGAGAATGTGGCAACCAGAAGACCAGAGTTTAAATTCTACCTCAGACACATACTATTAGCTCTGTGAGCCTCTTAAAATCACAACCACAATTCCCTCATCTGTAAAATGGGGATAATAATCCCATCTACTTCACAGGGTTGTGTTAGGATCAGATGCGATGATCTATATAAAAGTATTCTGCAAACCCTGAAGGCTATCTAAAAGTTAGCCATTATTATTATTATATGATATAATTAATATATAAAAGTATTTTATTGTATAACTATATAATAATCTCTAGATACATATACACACATACATATATTCTTATGTACATTATATATGGGTTATAGTTATATATGGGTTTTAGCATTTCATATTGTTCTAAATACAGGCCATCTCCATGTTTTGAGTTCCTTGAGGACCCAGACCATTTTGGCTTTTCTTTATATTCTTAGCACTCATAATCGTGCTAAGCACATAGTAATCGCTCTCTCTTTTTTTAAAAACACTTACCTTCTGTCTTAGAATCAATACTAAGTAATGGTTCTAAGGCTGAAGATCAGTAAAGGCTAGGTAATTCGGGTTAAGTAATTTGCCCAGGATCATACAGCTAAGAAGTGTCTGAAACCACATTTGAAACCCAGGACCTCCTGTCTTTAGGCCCTCCTTCTCTATCCATTGAACCACTAAGCTTCCTCTAATTTCTTAATAAATGCTTGCTTATTTGGCCCAGAATGCCCTGCAAGCCACTAGAAGGCAACAAAATAGAAATTTGGAGGTGATATACATTGGAAAACTAACAAGATGGCTGTGACCTGCTGTAGCCAAATAAAGTCACCCTTCTGGTAGCCTACTTTCTTTGTGATAATCTTAACCTTGTGTTTGTCTGCTGGTTGAGAAATCGGCCTCAACAAGTTCATCGCCATGCCTCGAGTCTAAACCTTTCCAACTTGGTAGGATCTGATGAAGCCTGTGCTCCTCTGACACAGTTAGTTAAGAAACATTTATCTATCAAGCATTAATTTGCTAAGGACAAAAACAAAGTCAAAAGATAGTCCTTAGTTCTTGCTTTCAAGGAGCTCACAATCTAATAGGGGAGACATCATGAAAACAACTATGTTCAAATTATATACAGAATAAGTTAGAAATAATCAATAAAGGGTTTTAATTAATTAATTTAATTAAGGAAGCCTGGAAAAGGGTTCCTGTAGAAGGTGGGATTTTAGCTGGGACTTGAAGCCAGCGGGGGAAGGAACTACACAAAATCATCATACTAAAAATGTATATATGTGAGTTTGTTTGTTTTTAAATATTTCTTTCCTTTTAAATATTCATTTTTCTCAACCCTGCCCTCTTCATTTCCATCTCTTTAGGTGTCATTTTTCTGACTAAGAGTGCAATTATAGGATGCATGGTCTATATAAAGATGAAGGTACTATAATCACATTCCTCTCTTTACTACTCTTGAGAATGCTGACAAGTCATGAATAGATAAAACAAATAAGTGGATGAGATGATCCAAAAATCATTTCTTGACTTTGGAATATGAGATGTAGGTGTCAACTATTGACTTGTCTTCCTGGTTATGGTTGACTTAGGCTGATGCTAGGCTAATTTTATATTCTATGAATATATTGAACCTAATAGGAAGAGAGGGTTATTTGGGAACAGAATCACAGAATGTTAGTAACTATAAGGGATCTGTAAGGGAACTGTAAGAGTTATTTGTTCATTAACCAACAAGTGCCAAACAAGCACTGCTCTATGTCATACATTATGCCATTATTTCCTCTCTTTATATATGAAGGGAGGACAGCTAGGTGGCACAGTGATTAGGGAATGGGCCTGGAATGAGAAACACCCGAGTTCAAATCCAGCTTCATACTTACTAGCTGTGTAATCCTGGACAAGTCACGGAACCTTGTTTGCCCCAGTTTCCTCATCTGGAAAATGAACTAGAGAAGGAAATGGCAAACCACTCCAGTATCTTTGCCAGAAAACCTCAAATAGGATCACAAAGAGTCATACATTAGAACAACAAATACAGAAGGAGAATCTTAGGGTCAGATCTCTTGACTTCCAGCTTCTATTTGTGCACTACAGTGCCAGGCACATGGTAGAAGCTTAATACATGCTAGCAGATTTATTGATTATAAAATACAATACCTCCATGGCAAGGAAAAGGTACAAATCAGAAGATATACCAAATAGAAAAGCAAAATTTCCTTTCCTGACACTACTAGGGGGAAGAAAGTGAAAATGACCTTTAGTCAAGTAATATCAAGAGTATTTTTTTAATACAAAAATCCATCACAACTCTATAGATTCCACCAGTCATAACTAGCAATTTCCTTACCTGGGGCTTAGACAAATCATACCTCCAAAAAGGCCATCAAAACACAACACAAAATCAAACTTTTAATGTGGGACATTGGTTCCAATGAAGAGAACATAGAGGACATCAAAACATCATTCCCTGGAGGAGTAAGGCACTAGAACTGGGAGGGAGAGGGTATAAGCCAGCCATCTGGTAAATGAGTTCCCATTTTAACTAATTCTTCTTGTCAATTTTTTTTACTATGCAGCTGAGGGCCTGCAAATGCTTTTAGCACCCTCTAAATTTAAGTGCTTTGGGGAAAATCCCCAGTTACCCTGCCCTAGATATGTCTTTCAACTCTATTCAGAAAACAGTCATGGAACCGAAGACCTATGGAAGGGAATTGAAAGTTTGTTCCAGCCCAGTCTCTAATCCTCACCAGGACCCTTCTCTATAACATCTTCCCAAAGACCTCCAGTGACTCTAGGAGTCAATGTTCCCCAAACTACCTATTCTGTTTTCTGAAAGTTCTGTTCTAATAGCAAGTGTATCCTTACACTAAATTGCTTGCCTGCCTATAATTTCCACCATTTGGTCCCAGTTTTGCCCTCTGATGCCAGGGAGGACAAGTCTCAATCCCTCTTCCAAGTGACAACTCCTTAAGACACTCGAAGACAGTGATTACATTCCCTCTGTCTTCTCTTTTCTAAGCTATCATGTTCAATTCCTTCAAATTGTATTTAAGTGATGTGATTTCTTGTCCTCTCACCAACTCAGCTAACCTTTCTTCATTGTTCTTCCCTCAAAAAAACATGAGCCACAGTTTCAATGTCTTCCTTAAGGTGAGTTCCCACTAAAGCTCTCCAATCTCACAGGATCCCTTAACTAGAGCTAGAAGGGACATTGGAAGCCACCTAATCTAAACTTTTTACAGATGAGGAAACTGAGTCAGAGAGGCTAAGTGACTTGCACAAAGTCACACAGGTTGTACTAGAGATAGGATTTGTATGCAGGACCTCTGACTGAAAGGTCAGTACATTTTCCATTGTGCCATATTTGTTTCCTTCATATATCAACACTGAAATCTAAATGTCTCTAAAAACCTATAAAGAGACAAAAGTTGAAGTTTAATTCCAGACAGTGGGATTCTAGTATGTCTAGACAACTTCCTTCTGATGGCTTAATAAAAGTTGTTGTTTTGTCAATTAGTCGTGTCTGACTCTTTGTGACTCCATTTGGAGTTTTCTTAGCAAAGATATTGGAGTGGTTTGTCATTTTCTTCTCAAGATCACTTTATAGTAAAGGAAACTGAGGCAAAGAGGGTGAAGTAACTTGCTCAGAGTCACATAACTAGCTTAATAAAAACAAAAAAATGCCTGAAGAGGAGGAAAAAACTTTAGTCTCTTACAAAAAGAAAACAGAGTCAAATTTAATATGGTCAGAGAAATTTCAGAGTACCCATCTGAGATTGCAAATATCCATGACTTAAATGGAATTCCCTTCTCTGATTCATGGGTGCTCTCCTCCCATTTGGCAGAACCAAGCCAGGCAGATTCAGATTTCCAAGTTAAAAGCCTTTGACCATGGCCCAAGAAACAAATATGCATGCATTTAGCTATCTCCATGCTGCCTGAGGGTATCAGTCTGGTATGGGAGGATGGAAACTTCAAACTTTTGCTGCTGTTCAGTTATTTCAGTTGTGTTTTTTTCTTGGCAAAGATACTGGAGTGGTTTGCCATTACCTTCTTCAGCTCATTTTATAGATGAGGAAACTGAGGCAAAAAGGGTGAAATAACTTTCACAGGGCTTGAACCCAGGAAGATGAATCTTCCTGACCCCAGATCCAGGTCACTGTGCCTAAATCTTCATTACCTATCAACTTTTATTTAATGGCTATCGGGCTAATGGACCCTTCACCAGAAGAAAGCAAAGCTGATGCCTACCAGCCTGTTCAAAAGGGATCCATGATTTGAAACTTCATTATTTCACCTGCAAGGTCCAGGAAGAGGTCAAAGGACATGGAGGCAAAGAACACAATTCGCATTTTCATCCTAGCAGTCCCTAAGTTTTAGACATGCAGAGTGGAAAGGATTCTGGACTTGGGCTCACATGCCTGGACTGATGCTTTACAACA
The DNA here is from genome assembly GCF_027887165.1 of Monodelphis domestica. Taxonomy (NCBI): domain Eukaryota; kingdom Metazoa; phylum Chordata; class Mammalia; order Didelphimorphia; family Didelphidae; genus Monodelphis; species Monodelphis domestica. The sequence goes on along the minus strand of NC_077227.1, from coordinate 232,605,894 downwards.
GTGTGACCATGAATGATTCTTTGCTCAGAAGTTTCCTCTGTAGAATGGGCATAACTCTAAAGGATTGATGAGAAAGGATGCTAGTCTTCTCTTGATAAAGAGATGATGGCCCCATTTGTAAAAAGAGGCAGACATTTTTTCAAATGGTCAATGAAGAAATTTGTTTAGATTAACTACATATATTTATCACAAGAGTTTGTGTTTTCTTTCTTAAATTGGAGAGAGAAGGAAATAAGCATTTACATTGGGCCTATTATGCACCAGGCACTAGGCAAAGACTTTTTTATAAATATTATCTCATTTAATTCTCACATCAGTCCTGGGAGGTAGATGCTATTATCATCCCCATTTTACAATTGAAGAAACTTAGATAAACAGAGGTTTAAGTGACTTGCCATGAGTCATGTAGTAACTAGGAAGTATCTGAGGTCAAATTTCAACTGAGATCTTCCTGACTTCAGATCTAGCACTCTATCCACTGTACCATCAGAGGAGGTAGAAGAAAGAGAAATTAAAAGCTTATTAATTGAAAATAAAATAAAATTACTTTTAAAGATATTAATAATGGAAATGAGTGTCTATGGGTAGAATGTAGGAGACCTGGATTGGGATTCAGAATCCACTGCTATCTCCATAGCCCTTGGGCCAGTCATTTCTTCCTGGGATTTATATGATCAAAAGGTGTAAAATCTGAGGGGACCTTTGAGGCAACTGAGACCAACCCCTTCATTTTATAAATCAGGAAAATAAGGCCCAAAAAGGTTAAGGGACCTTCTCAAGGTCATCCAGTTAATAAGCATACAAGACAGGATTTGCAATGTTGTTTCTGATTTTTTGCTCTTTGTAACAGGATGGAACTGCAATATATATATATATCTTTGGTTCCTTCTAGACTCAGTTTTCTAGATCTGTGCCTCCATTTTTAAAACCAGAACATCCAATGACCTCATCCAGTTGGAGGACGTTCTGTGTAACATAATGAGCCATTAGCAGCAAACATTTACAGGAGCTGAACAAGAATTCCCTCATTCCCAGACAATTAAATGAAAATCTTCCATCCATCCTTTTGCACGTTAAGGATGTCTGCTCCACCAATCTGTCTGCTGGTGACAGCACAGAGAAACCCAGAACATTTGGTGTAGCCCAAGGGTAAAGAGAGACAGACAGAGAGTCAGAGAGAGTAAGAGAGTGAGAGAGAGTGAGAGAGAAGAGAGAGAGAGAGAGAGAGAGAGAGAGAGAGAGAGAGAGAGAGAGAGAGAGAGTGTCACAGACAGACAGACAGGAGATATAGGTATAGATATATAAATATAGATATATACACACAGAGAGAGGGGAGAGGAGACAAGAGAGGGGGGAGAGAGAGAGAGAGAGAGAGAGAGAGAGAGAGAGAGAGAGAGAGAGAGAGAGAGAGAGAGAGAGAGAGAGAGAGACACGCACATAGTGTCCTTGACAAGCAGCAGACTCCAGTATACACCTGGATAACTTGTCACCAACAGGCTTCAGACAATCACTGATCAGAGATAGCAAGGAAGTTGCAGCACCAGCCCTTGCCATGTCAGCTATAATCCTCACAAACTGAGGAAACCAAGAGTCCTTGGGTGAGCGCATCATCTAAAGGCAACCAGGGAGTGAAACCACCATGTAACATATCTGCTTTTCTTCCTCATTTTCCAACAGGAAAGGTAAAGTTTTTAATACATGCCTGCTGGATATCTATCATCAGGACACAAAGCAATCATCGTAGGGGAGAGAAAATGCTTTGTAGGTTAACAGAACACAAAACGACATCACACAATACTGGAAACTCAAGGCCAGATCTTCCTAATTTCAAAGGTCTCTCTGCCTAATAGTGGAACTTGTCCATGAATGTACCTGGCTATGCTTTAAAAGAAAGCAGATCTTTCCAGGGTTCAGAGATCTTTAAAATCCCATCGGCCTTTGAAGTGAGGTACAATGACATCCTCTGGTTTGTAGGCTAGAGAGGAGGTTTAAGCTTGAAGTCTCCATTACCTACCAAGAGTTTTAGAAATATGATGACTTAAACCCAAGGCAAAAAAAAAAATAGCCATTTTGGAAAGTGACACTTAAGCAAATCTGATTGTACTAGCCTGTCTTCTTTAGAATATTTTAATGAAACTCAAAAAAAAAAAGTACGTAGTTACAGACTTCATTGAAACTTCTAAGGAGACAGGAGGAAAAATCTGTGAGCCTGAGATGCATCTTTCTCCTTCATTTGGGAACTTCCTATGGATTACTGTAGTGCTTGTTATGTCAGAAAAGAACTTGGGTCACTCTTCCTGGAGAGCTCATTAAATCCATGCCTATTTGTACTTGGTATATGAAAGGATAATCATTTATTAACTTAAGAAAAAACCTATACCTTATTGAGAACCGTCACTAAGCAAATTGGCTGTCGTCCCAGCAAACAAAAGCATGTGGGCCATTCAAACATATTTGTGAAATTCAGGTATCTCTTATACTGACTAGTTTTAATGAATTCACAAACTAAAAGGATCTCCCTTCAAACAAACAGTGATTAGACTTGACAACAGCAGTCTAAACATGATCCTTAATGAATAAATTGGTTCATCTTTGTATCTTACGGACCAAATACAGTCTTTAATCTGAACATAGGTAGAATATAATAATGGCTTTGGGAGGACCTTGACTTTTCCATGTGACAGATTCCTCAAATTTATAATCATGGCAAGTAAACACGAAGAAGTCTTTTCAAACAACCCTATAGATTTAGATTCTAAGTGCATTCTCTCTATTTGCTCACAAATGGAATTATCTGTCTCTCTGGAGGTTGACCCATCCAACAAATAATTAGTTATGCAACTACTGTGTATAAAGGAATACTTCTGGGAACTAAGAGAGAAAGAAAGATTAAAGTGGGCAGTCCCTGTATTCTGGAAGCTTGTGGTAATAAATTAACCCAAGAGACATACTCACTACCATTTTTAAATGGTTCTTCAGATCTAGAAATGAGTAAAATCAAACTGAGCGATGCTTTTCACGTTAATCAGAGAAGAGGAAAAATAAGAAAATATAGTCATAGGATCACAGCATCACAGACCTAGAACCAGAAAGGGACTTATGGGCCATCATGCTCAATCTCCTCATTTTATAAAGAAACTGAGGCATAGAATGGATAATTAATATATCCAGTCTTAGAGGGACGTTAAGTTCCTGAAGTAGAATTTGAATCCAAGTTCTCCTGTCTCCAAGTCCAGTGTTACATCCAATTCACCAAGCTGCCTTCAGTCCAAAATTAAGTCATTCATACTTAATATTTGTGGGCTCAGAATAGGGTAGAATAAATGCTCTGTAAAGTTTCTTCCACCTCTTTATGATTTTATGTTTCAAAGTCATAGAAAACAACTTTGAAAGGAAATTTTTTATCCCAAATAAACTAATTGATCGAAATTGGTTATCTCTGGGGCAGCTAGGTGATTCAGTGGATAGAGAGCTGGGCCTAGAGCCAGGAAAACCTGAGTTCAAATCCAGTCTCAGATACTAGCTGTATGACCATAAGCAAGTCATTTCACTCTCTTTGCCCCTGTGTCCTCATCTATAAAATGAGCTGGAGACGGAAATAGTAAATCATTCCAGTACCTTTGCCAAGAAGATCTCAAATGGGGTGTCAAAGACTCAAACAACTAAACAACAACAGTTTACTTCCAAAACTGTATATGATCAATGAAACTCTTAGCCTAGGAATACTGGCATAATAGAAAGATATAGTAGACTTGGAGATGCAATGAGGTAAAAACTCCAGCTCTGCTACTTACTACCTACATAGGACAAGCCATTAAATCTAACTAGACTCTCAATTTCCTCATCTATAAAATTCGTTGTGATATAATAAAAACTAGCATTCAGAACTATAAAATTAGTTGTGGGTATAACAATAAAAGCTACCATTCAGTGCTTTAAGGTTTGCAAAATAATAATATTATAAGATTTAATTCTGACAACAACCCTGGAAGCTATATATATATATTTTTTTTTTTTTTAAATAAAATCCTTACCTTCTGTCTTGGAATCAAGACTGTGTATTGATTCCAAGATAGAAGAGTGGTAAGGGCTAGGAATGGGGGTCAAGTGACTTGCCCAGGGTCACACAGCTGGGAAATATCTGAGGCCAGATTTGAAGCTAGGACCTCCCATCTCTAGGCCTGGCCCTCAATCCACTGAGCTACCCAGCTGCCCTTGAAGCTATTTTTTAAAACTAATTTTACTGCTAAGGAACTGAGGCAGGTAGAGAGACACAATTAGGAAATGTCTGAGGTCAAATTTGAATTCAGGTCTTCCTGACTTGACTGCACCACTTAGCTATTTAACTGTACTAGAGGAGAAATTGAAAAAAACATTTATTAATTGCTTCCTATGCTCCAAGCATTGTGCTTAGTAATAAGGATACAAATACTGAAGCAAAAATAGTCTCAGATATCAAGGAATTTGTATTCTATGGGAGAAGCAAAAGGGAATGGTGACCATGAAAGTGGGGCTTTGGTTCAAGAGGTTACATTACAGAGATGATGAGAACTATAAGGGGGTCTAACACAGCCTATCCAGGAACAACAGCAAGGTTGATTTCATCTTGGTTCATGGCTCCAGAACTGGAGGTGAGAAGAGGGAAAGGAAAGAAAGGCAGCCTTCAAGTGTGTTAATGCAGTATGGTTGGGGCTTTTCTGAAATAGTACTTGGAAAGAAGTAGTCACTGATCAGGAAAATGAGGGGCCAGGGCACAAGTTGCCCCTGGTGATGATCTATGGTGTTGGCTATGAGAAGGTCATTTAGGGGTCCTTTCTAGCACTAAATCTCATGATCTTGGTAACAGAGAGGCAGTTTTGTAGAACTGAAAGAACAGCACATTTCAACTTGAATTCTGGCTCTATGAGCAGTTAGTGGCTGTGGAATCATGGGAAATTTACTTCATAGATGAGGAAAAGAAGAGCCACAGAAATTAAGTGGGAACAAAATTAGCTACAGGTAGCTAGGTAATTTGGTGGATACAGTGCTGGTCCCAGAGTCAGAAAGACCTAAGTTCAAATGTGGCTTCCAACACTTAGTAGTTATGTGACCCAGGGCAGGTCATTTAACCCTGTTGGTCTCAATTTTCTCATTTGTTGAATGAGCTATAGAAGGAAATGGCAAATCATTTCAGTATCTTTGCCAAGAAAACCCCAGATGGAGTCATGAAGAGTCAGATACAACTGACAAATGACTTAACAACAAAAATACCTACAATAATTAATTTACTTGTACTACATCAATAAACATTTGTTAAATACTAAGAGCTAGGACGCACTGTGGCTAAGCCCTGGAGATATTAAAAAAAAAAGCGAAGATATAATGAGAAAAGCAAAAATATGGTCTTACCCTCAAGAAGATCTCATTATAATGTAATAAAAAATGTGCTTTGTAAACCAAAGGGTGCTAAATATAAATGTGTGCTAATTTGATTATGATATTATATTAAGGTGTAAATTCCTTGAGGGAAAGGGCTATATCTTTTTTTCATCTTTGCATGCACAATGACTGACTTTCAGGTACTTTCAAAATGCCTGCTGAATTTAATTGAATATAAAAGAGAAAGAAACAGTAAAAGATTGAGCAAAATTCCACAAGAAGCCTACCCTGGAAAGTAAAACTTTTAGTTTCAAATACAGCAGGAGGGTAGTGCTAATAGTCATTTCTCCAAAGGCTCAATATACCAATTAGGTCCCAAGGCAACCTGAACAGTTACCAACCTGAGACTAATGACCCTAGAGATTAATTCCATCCTCGGAAGGCACCAAGAGACCTATAGGGCTAATGCCTCCGTTAATTTGGGCAGAGTCAGAAGCGAGGAATAACTGGGTTAGGTTTTGATGCTCACAACTTTTTCAAGGTTTACTACTAAGATCCCAGAAATAAAGATTGACACATCAAGGAAGAAGTACAGACACAGCCACTTGGTTCATTAGAACTGGGAAAATAACATCACTTTTTGCACTTGTAAGAAGTCAACTCAAGTTAGTTCTCCCCTTTCATCCTTTCAAGATCCATCCAAGCTAGATTCCCAGCTCATATAGAAAGAAGAAAATGCTCCATTCTAACTTTGCTTTTAAAAGAGAGAGAGAGAAAAGAAAAGAAAAAAGAACAAAAACCTTCAACCCCTTTTTTATGTTTGAGTCAAGCAAGACAAAAGTACCAAAGAACAAAAGAAATAGTACAGTGAGCATGTGAGATTTAGAAGGCCATTTATTTTCCTCTATTAAAATATCGATGTAATTGGCCCCAAAAGGCAAGCCCAGAAGCAGAGGTAGAAGATATAAAGCCAGATTTCGGTTCAACTGGAAAGAAAAACTTCCTAACCATTAAGGCTATTCCCAAAAAGAGATGTGCCAATTTCTGAGGTAGTGAGATCTTCATCATTACGAGCCTTCCAGGAGAGATTGTCTAGGTTCATCATTTTAGAACTATAAGGAACTTTAGAAATCACCTAGTTCAACTTCTTCATTTTTGAGATGAAGAAACAGAGGCAGGGATGTCACAGAGTATAGATTGAATTGAATGATAGTTCAAATTCCTTCCAAATCTCAGATTTTGTGATATCTCAGGAAAATAACTATAAAAATTCATCATGTGCATAATATATCAATGTATAAATCTACACAAAAATAATAATGATGAGATGATAATAATAATAGACAGCATTTATATAATATCTACTTGGTGCCAAGCACTGTGCTAAGGATTTACAAATATTATCTCATTTAATCCTCATAAGGAAGTGGATGCCATTATTATCCCCATTTGATAGTTGAAGAAACTGAGGCAAAAAAAGGTTAAGTGACTTGCTCAAAGTCACATAGCTTGTATTCAAGGCTTCTGATTCTAGCCACTGTATCATTTAGCCAATAAATATATGTTATTTTAAAACAAACAAATAGCTAAAAAGAATTAAAATAAGTTAAAAAATAAAAACAAAGAAACATTCTGGAGAGGGTAAATGATTGGCCCAAGGACACCTGGCTAGAAAACATAAGACTTAGGACTTCAAGCCTTCTAGTTGAAATTATCTTTTTGCTATCCCAAAACTTCTTAGGCAAATCAGAAAAAACTAGAAAGGAAATTCCTTCTTCCTCTTCAAATACCGATTGATATTTTCTATCCATTAGTTTGTTCTGAATGAAAGCTAAGTGCCTTGTATCTCCTGTGTAATAAGTGTACAGTTGTCAGTTTAGGAAAAGATGTTTCCAAAGATTTTTTTTCCAATTCTGTCACCATCTGCTCTAAAATAATTGGTCAAGACCATCCTTATAGCAAACTCTTGCTCATCCAAAGATTTAGTTCCAGCGTCTAGAGAGAATTCCTAAGTTTGGGCTAACTCTTTCAACATTAAGGTAGCAGTTCAGTTGCCAACAAGTTGTACTACCCACTAATTCCACCATTTAAAAATTTCCCTTTAGAAAAAAGTCTAAAAATCTCAACACTTCCAGTCACCAACTCCTTGTAAACACTGAGGTCTGTCCAATGAGAAATATACATTAAATGCCAAATGAAGTTTACCACACAATGATATACACGAAAAGTTAGTGCCCAGAGAATTGTATCAAGCATGTCACAAGTGGAAGAACTGGTGGGATACATTTAATTTTTTTAAAAATAGTTTTCTATGGATACATGATTCATTTTCTATCCCTCCCCTCTTCCTTCTCCCCTCCCAGGGCCAACAAGCAATTCCAAGGGGTTATACATGTGTTATGAGATACATAATAATTTAAGAAGATACAAAAATTTAAGAAGGAATATCCTGAAGATACTTATTATAGGAAAACATTTATTGAACACCTACTGTATAGATGATCCTAAGCTAGGTAAGGGCAGTAGGGCACATCCATGGAAGAGAAGGAAAGGAGATGTTATTAGAAAAAGAGCAGCAATGTTCTTTTTCTGAAGCTATTCTAACTTTATCCTTGGACAAAAACTGAAGGGAATGTAGACTTGTTGCCCACAGCGATATTGTGTCTGCTTAGGGCTGAGATCCTGGGGCCAATCTGTAGGCATAAAACTACATTCAAGTATGTGCCAGAGAAATGCCATAAGTGTATATACATCATATCGCATGACTTGCAAATCATTGGGGCATACTTAAGCAGACTATAGAGTTCATGATTAGCCAATAAATATACTATTAACACAGAGATGTCATTCCTCAGATTTTTCTCTGTATCCTGTTATTTACCTATTACTACTGACCCAGGTCCCTTTCACCAGAGAAAGAGAGCATTGTATTGATATTTTATTGGAAAAATATCAATTATGGAGTCAGAACCTTTTGCTTTTAGTCCTGGCTCAGATACTTACTAACTTAGCCATGTTAACAGTGGCCAAATCACTTCTCTGAAAATTAGTTTTCTCATGAGTTGTCGTGGATAAGAGTACTGGGTCTGGAATCTCAAGAAGACTCAAATTCCTGGGTTCAAATCCTACCTCAGGCACTTAACTTGCTATTTGAAACTGGGCAAGTCACTTCACCCTGTTGGCCTCAGTTTCCTCAACTAGAAAATGAGCTGGAGAAGGGAATGGCAAGCCACTCCAGTATCTTTGCTAAGAAAACCCTAAATAGGCTCACGCAGACTCAAGCAGGACTGAACAAATGACAACCACCTCTTCTTCCCTCAAGTTGAGGGTTTGTTCTATGATACGTACTGTCTCCAATGGTACATTACAGTAAAACATCTAAAGCTAAACAATTAAAACAAAGGATTTCATGTGCTTTGAAATGACAAATACTGAATTATATATTATAGCAGATGACCTATTTCAAAAGACTATCGATATTAATCTTCTAACTGAAGAGAAGGAAAGAAAACTTATTTAGATCTCTTTTTAAGGATCATTAGAGTATTAGGCTCTCCTAATTCACTTGGATTCAGTATTACCAAGAAATTGATTGTCATCATTCTGAGTCAGACAAAGCAAATGAATCCCTCTTCCCTGTGACGGTCCTTCAAATATCTGAATTGACTCCAGCTATTCTATCACCCTAAGCCTTCCCTTTCCAGGATAAACACTTCCAGTTTCATCAAACCATGATCCTGTGACAAGGCTTGAAGGCCCTCTAACATCCCTGGTTGCCCCCCTCGGGATGTCTTCTAGCTATCAATGTTTTTCTCAAATTGTGGTGCTCAGAATGAAACACAATTCTTTCCACATTTAGTCTGACCAGGGAAGGGACTGTAAACTCCTTACTCCTGGAAGAGATGTTTTTCAAACTCTTTTCTTCCACCTTAGACTCAGTACTTAGTATTGGGTCTAAGGCAGAAATATTAAAAAGGCCAGGGTCACACAGCTAGGAAGCATCTCAGGCCACATTTGAACCCAGGACCTCTTATCTTTGGACCTGATTCTCTATTCACTGGACCACCTAGCTGCCCCAGAGGAATCTTTTTTTTTAATGCAATGCACAATCCAATTAGTTTTTCTAGCTTCTATATAGCCCTGATGATTCACATGAACTTTATTGTTGTTGTTCAATCCTTTTGTCTTGTCTCTACATGACCTCATTTGGGATTTTCTTAGCAAATCCACTGGAGTAGTTTGCAATTTCCTTCTCCAGCTCATTTTACAGATAAGGAAACTGAAGCCCACAGGGATAAGTGATGTGCCCACGGTCACATAGCTAGTAAGTGTTTGAAGTTGAATTTGAACCCCAAGAAGAGGAAAATATTCCTGATTCCAAGCACAGCACTCATCTGAGCATATGATAATACAAAATTTTAAAATTTTCCAGTTCTTTTTCAGAAAAAACTAAGCATACTTTCCCTGTCTTGTCCTTATGAAGCTTTTTTTTTTCAACAAGGAGAATTCAAAGCTAAGTTTTTGTTGTTGCTGTTTTAACTCCTGAGTCAGCACACTTTTCCAGTGGATGTGAGTTCAAATTCTGCCTCTAGAGCTTTGGGTGATCTAGAACAAATGACTTTACCTCCCTCAGCCTCAATTCCCTCAGGAGAGAGATAATTTGGAACTCAGATTTTTAAAAAATACTAAAAATGCATTTTTACATATATGTAATTGGGGAAAAATAAAATGTTATTTAAAACAATAAATTTACAAATGGACAAAAAAAATATAGGGGGCTGTACTAGATGGCCTCTGATGGATAGATATCCCTTCCAGATCTCCTACTAAAATTCTATTGAACTTTCAGCAGCAGAGGGCTAAGTCCCTGTGAGTAAGGATCCCTGGGGCACTCAACTGAAGACCTGTCAAGTTGACATTTAATCATTAACTTTTTAAAAATATTTTGACCATTCAGCCAGGTCTGAATCTATCTAACTGTATTACCTTCCAGCTCATCTTTCTCATTTTATTCCACAAGAATAGCATGAGATGTTTTATCAAAAGCTTTGCTAAAATCAAGATAAACTATATGGACAGGAATGTTGTCAAAGAAAGGTGGCTAGGACCAGATTAAAATGTAATTAGGAAATACTTTACAAAATAAGTAAAAATATAATACAACATAGATAATGTTAAATTCTGGTTTTCTAAGTCCCTTTCTGGGCAGTGAGGTAGCACAATGAATAGTGTGCTGGGTTCAGAGCCAGGAAGACTCATTTTCCAGAGTTCAAATCTGGTCTCAGATACTTCTTAGCTGCATGTCCCTGTGCAAATCACTTAACCCCATTGTCTCATTTTCCTCTTCTGTAAAATAATCTGGAGAAGGAAATGACAAACCATTCTTATATCTCTGCCAAGAAAACCCCAAATGGGGTCATGACGAGTCAGACATGATTGAACAACAAAAACAACAATGTCTTTTTCTACTTGAGTTTGACATTCCTCTGATCTACGAGCACCTAAGTGGAAAGGAAATAAAGTGATTGTAGTAGATTGGCTCAAATTTAATTAATCATTTTATTTTCCTAGACATTCACTAACCCCTCTTTAATGATTCATTCTACAATTTTCACAGAATTCCAAGTCAATCTTATTGGTCTATAGTTGGCAGACTCTTCCCATCCTTTTTTATAGATGAGGACAATATTTGTTCCCTTTCAGTCCTACAATCCTTCCCCCCCACCCCCTTTTCCATGATCTTTCAAATATTGCTGATAGTGGTTCAGCAAAACAAAGACATCTACCAGTTCCTTCTGTGCCCAAGGATGTACTTATTCTGGACAAGGTGACTTGAATTTAGCAAGGGCATGCTAATTTATTCTGGAAAACCAGAGGAATACCTACTCAGAAAAGCCACTGAACATCAACCATATAACCAATAAACGTTTGTCAAGACCCTAATATGTGCAAGGAAAGGAAATAGCATGTTAATGAATAAAATCCTAGATGAGCAGTCGGAAAAGCATGAATTCAAATTATTCTTCTGATACTAGATGCATAATAATGAACAAGTCACTTAACCTACACATTTAGGTAGCACAGTGGATGGAGAAGACTTAAGTTCAAATCCAACCTTAGACATTTACTTGCCAATACACAGGCAAGTCTCAAACCAGCAGATTCCCTTTGTAAAGTTATTCCAAGAGAGCCCTAGTATACAGCAGCCAGGCTACAATTTTGTATTGACTGCAAAATAACTTTTGAGATACTTTGCAAATAAATGTGTAAAGTCAGATCCTTTCCCAGCATTACCTCCCGGTTGGCCCTTTCCATGCTCATTCCCTGTTGACTCATAGGCTTGGTCCAAATCCTTGCCAAAAAAATTAAACTGATGATATCACTAATAAATGAAAAGATTACAGCCATTTAAAACCTAAAGGAGAAATAAGCAATGGGAATACAGCTGATTCTTCCCATGGTTCTTTGTCATTCTATGCCTGAGCTACCAGGAAAACAAATTCCACCCACCACCATCTTAATTCTATCCCTATAGAAGCAACATAGTACAGTGGAGAATTTTACAATGGACTAGGATTGGGATTCTTGTCTTGCTTCTGCTGCTGACTGTGTCCCCTTAGGTAAATTTCTTCCCCTCTCTGCATCTCAACCTGCCACTCCACAAAATATCATTTCATGCAAATTAAAATACTCTGAGGTACCACCTCACTCCTATCTGATTGGCCAATATGACAGTAAAGGAAAGTGATCAATGTTGAAGGGGAGGTGGCAAAATTGAGACACTAATGCATTGTTGGTGGAGCTGTGAACTGATTCAACCATTCTGGAGAGCAATTTGGAACTATGCCCTCTAATACTGAATCTGTATAAAAAAGGAGAAAGGACTTACTTGTACAAAAATATTTATAGCAGTTCTTTTTGTGGTGGCAAAGAATTAGAAATATAGGGGATGTTCATCAATTGGGGAATGAACAAAGTGTGCTGTATGTTGGTGACAGAATTCTAATATGCTTTAAGAAACAATGAACAAGATGATTTTAGAAAAAGCTGGAAAGAGCTACATGAACTGATGCAGAGTGAAATAAGCAGAAATGGGAGAATATTGTACACAGTAACACCAATATTGTACGATGATCAGCTGTGCAAGCCTTTGCTACTCCCAGCAATACAACAATCCAGGACAATTCTGAAGGACTTATGACAAAGAATGCTATCCCACCTTCAGAGAAAGAGTGGTTGGAGTCAGATGCAGATCAAAGCACGTGATTTTTCACATTAACTTATTTATGGTTTTACTCTGAGGTTTTGGTTTTATATGAGTATTCTCTTACAACAATGACCAATATGGAACTATGTTTTGTGTATTATAATCCAGATAAAATATCTTACCATCTCTGAGAGGGAAGTGAAAAGGGAGGGAGAGAGAAAATTTGGATCTTATAATTTTGGAAAACATGTTAAAAGTTGTTATTACATGTAATTGTGAAAATAAAATATCTTTGTACAAAGAAAAAATAAAAATACATACTTCAAGGGTGACTTCCAACTTGAATACTCTTAAGAGTCTCCATCTAAATGGCAGGAGAAGTCAATTGATACATTTTCTCATAAGGCAGAAGATGGAAACAATTAAAAAGGACAACTTTAACAAAGATTAGGAAAACATGATGGATAGCAGGTGGTTTGGTGAAAGTAATGGAAACCCTTAGAATTATTGGTTGACTCCAGTACCCCATACTTAGGTCTACTGTATCGTTCTATCTCCCCCTGAGTAATCCCTCAAGTCTGGTTTAAATTCCTTGGGCAAGGAATAAATACATAGAGGTATTCTCTGGTGCAACATATGCTACAGCCATCAAACCTGGAAATATGAGAACAGCTGTGTCTGGTGTGGGAGGCAAGAAGGGAGGGTGACTGGAGGAGATCTGAGAAGCACTAGGTATTTAAACTGTTAACTTTTTATTTTGTCCCTTGGTAACAAAATGTAATTGTGATTTCACAGATTCCTCACTGGTGGAGTTCTTCAAGGCTGCTAGAAACTGATGATTAACAAAACAAATCCCACCAGCAAAGACCAACAAGTAATTCCTTCAAAAACTCCACACACATTCACACTTTACTTTTACCTTTTTTCCAAAGGCAAATTGCGACTGTCAGACGCACCCTCTCATTACTGTCCCCAGCTCTTTTCAGAAGGGCTAATCAGAAAAGCCTACAGAGGATTTAATCAGACTTTTTTTTTTCTTCAAGTGACCTAATGTTTTGGTATGAAACTGCTGCCAGCTCATACTGGGTGGAAATTTAGCACTGTCAGCATTTAATTATTATTTTATCGCAGATTTCTTTACTTTCCTACAGGGAAGAAATAGCTAAAATAAAAAAAAATGCACCGACTGCTTAGCTTTTAAAATCACAAGACACTGCCCTCATTATTTTGCTTTGTCAAAAATTACCAGTTCAGGACACAGTCTGTGTCATAGAAATGTTCTAAGTTAATAAGAGGTAGCAGTATCAACGGCATCCATCATTTGAATCCTGAAACTACAGAGGGAATACAATTGTTATTATCTAGATTCTTACTCCATTGAATCATTCATTCCTGCTCATTTCCAGCGGTGACCCAAATAATCCAGACGATATTCAAAAAGTTCCTGCCCTCAGAGGGCCTGTATTCCAAATGGACCAATGATTGTTGCTACTATAAAGCTATTGCTATCACTAATATTATTGCTATAGCTATTGCTATTTCTAATCTTCCTTCATTGAATCATTCTTTCCAGTTTATATTTAGTAGTAACCAAGATAATTCAATTGATATTCAAAAAGTTCCTGCCCTCACAGAGCCTGTATTCCAAAAGGAACAACAGTCTTCCAGATGCAATAAGAGGAAGAAAGGAAAAATGTATTGCTTTCTTCTCCTCACATTAATTTTCCCCCTTTTTTCTTTCTAAGTGGAGGGAGAGGGCACAAAAGGGTAAAAACTAGCAATATCTACTTATTTCCAAAAATGAGGTTCTGTAGGATTCCCCCCAAAATAAAGGAGATGCATTCGACTTTTTTTTAAACCCTTACTTTTAGTCTTAGAATAGCAGTAACCAGGGCTAAGTGCTTGCCCAGGGTCACACAGCTAGGAAGTGTTTGAGGTCGGATTTGAACCCAGGATTTTCTGTCTCCAGGCCTGGCTCTCTATTCATTGAGCCACTTAGCTATCCCAAGAGAGGCATCATGAAACACTACACAGCACCAGGGACATGGGAAACACGTGGATCCAATAACAGCTGGCTGCTCCAGGGCCTATACTAGTGGGTCAAGTATGACTTGTAGGCTGCTGGTATATCCTGCACCAAATGAACCTTTATTTCATGGTAAGAAAGCAGGTGGTGAAAGGCAGTGGGTTAAGGGGTAGGAAGGGACCAGCAGAGAGTGGCAGGTGAGTGTGCAAGCTGGGGTGCCTGCAATGTTTGGTCCTGGGTCTTCTCCTGCTTTATGGAAGTCTGTGTCAGCAGAGGGGGCCATGGCTTTTACTGCTCCAGAATCACCCACGGTGTGAATCAAAATGGAGGGCATTAAAGGAGAAGGAAAGTTGTGGTTAAATTCATCAGCCAGTTTGCCTCTCTGAAGTGTAGCAGGCAAGATTACTCCCAACCCTCTATATCACCTGGAAAGAAAACATTTTTGCCAAAGGAAGAAAAAGAGACAGAGCACATCTTATCAGCAAAAACACTACCAAATGGCAATCCATCAGTGCCAACAGAAGAAGGGAAGGTGAGAGAGGGAATCATTTTCTAAATGTTGACCAGAGATTAGCTTTCTCTTTTTTTTTTTACCTTATCCTTCATTGGCCCCATAAAACTTTTCATCTTTTTTTTTTAACCTTTGCCTTCTGCCTTAGAATTGATACTGAGTTTCAGTTCTAAAATAGTAGAGAGATAAGG
This sequence comes from Monodelphis domestica, assembly GCF_027887165.1. Lineage (NCBI taxonomy): Eukaryota > Metazoa > Chordata > Mammalia > Didelphimorphia > Didelphidae > Monodelphis > Monodelphis domestica. Next base: position 232,590,601 of record NC_077227.1, on the reverse strand, counting down.
GCTAGACAACTAGGGTTAAGTGACCCACCAAAGTGTCAGAAGGCACATCTGAATGCAGGACCTCCCATCTCTGGGTCTGGTTCTCTATCCACTGAGCCACGCATATGAGCCTCCATATAACTCTTTCTGAAAGACAAGTGTCAATATATGTTTGGTGCACCAAGTTCTGCAGAGGGTATAAAAGACCCCCAAGTTCTGTCACTCTTTAGAGAATCCTCTCAGGAGGTGAACCTCCCAGTGATACTGTCCCCAGAGCCTCCAGGGTTCTGACTCAGTAGTATTTTGGCACCTGGCTCTATGATAGCATCTGATTTGGTCCCATCTCTTTCCTGATGAAAGATTTGGTTTTTGCTGAATACTTTAGTATTTCTGTGTTCCTTCCAAGTTAACTCAAGCATATTATCTGACCAGACTCAAACAACAACCAAAAGCAAAACTCAAACCCTAATAGTCAAAAAACCAAACAAGACCCCCAAATCCCTTTTCTCCCCACTCTAGTTCATCTCAAATTATCATTCCTTTTCTTTAGACACCAACTGTTTACGTTTATTAAGGTTGTCTCCCTCATCATAGCAAATATTTACTGAGTCATTTATTATGAGCCAGAGGCTGATACAAAGATGAGCAAAACAAGGTATCTGCCCTCAAGGAGTTTGGAAGTCTAATGGAAGAGGTAGGAAATAGACATTAAAAGACAGCTGACAGTACACAGGAACAAGTATTCATTGCTCATTTATATTTATATTTCTAGCACCTATAATAGTGGCTGGCACCTAGTATTTTTTTTATTAAATTAATTTATTTAGTCAATTTAGAATATTATTCCTTGGTTACAATAATCACATTATTTCCCTCCCTCCCCTCCATCCAACCTTCCTGCAGCCAATGCTCAATTTCATTGGGTATTACTTGTGTCCTTGATCAGAACCTATTTCCATGCTGTTGGTGTTTGCATTAGGATGTTCATTTAGAGTCTAAATCCCCAACCATTTCCCCTCGACCCATGTATTCAAGCAGTTGTTTTTCTTCTGTGTTTCTCCCACAGTGTTTCCTCTGAATGTGGATAGTGTTCTTTCTCATAGGTCCCTCCGGGTTTTTCAGGATCACTGCATTGCCACTAATGGAGAAGTCCATTACATTCGATTGTGCCACAGTGTGTCAGTCTCTGTGTACAATGTTCTCCTGGTTCTGCTCCTTTCATTCTGCTGATGCAGAGTTCCTGGAGGTTGGTCCAGTTCCCATGGAATTCCTCTAGCCTAGTGAGTATTTAATATATACTTACTATGTGCTAGTCACTATGCTACATGATTTACAAGTATTATCTCATTAGATCTTCATAATAACCTTGTAGAGATACATTGCTATTATCTCCATTTTATAGTTAAAGAAACTGAGGTAGATAGATTAAGTAACTGGCCCAGGATCTGACATCTAGAAAGTATCTAAGGCCATATTGGAACTCAAGCCTGACTCCAAGCCCAGTGCCCTAATCTAATTCATGCTAAAAGAGTCGTCAGTAATATTGTGTTCTTCTTGGATTGTTCCTCCCCTTTTCCCTCAACTAATAGATACAGGTGGGACTTTTTATTTTATTTTGTTTTTACAAAAAACACATATTTAATCAAAAGAAGGGAAACAATGCTCTTATGGCCACCACACAGTCATGCACACAAACAACAACAATACCACACTGAGCTATGCTCAGACTCTGGGAACAATGTCTCCAGGAAAATGCACTACGAATGGGAATCTCCATGGTGGGACTTCTACTGAACTGAAGAACTGGGAACATTTTATACACTTTAGGGAGTATAGGAAAAAAAGAACAACTAGTGACAAGGGAAGGAGAATTCTGGCCAGGAGCTAGACTCTGGTGGGTCTTAAATTTTTTTAAATTATTATTTTTTTTTTTAGCAATTACAAGTAATAAATTCCTACATAAATTTCCCAAAGTTATATGATGTAAATTGTCTTCCTCTCTCCTTCCCTTCCTACTCCCAGAGTTGGCAAGTAATTCAACCTGGGTCATACATATATTATCACACAAAACATGTTTCCATACTGTTCATTTTTATAAATGAATGATCTTATAAACCCCAAACCTCAAAACATATACCCAAATAAACAAGTGAAAGATTGTGTGCTTTCATCAGTCAGGTGGGTCTTTTTAAAAAGACTTTCAAATATGCAACTAACAGCTCAACCCGTATGAAATATAACTAATCTTAAGTCAGTTTTTATCAGCAGTCCATTCTCTCCTGACCCTGTTGCCCCCACTATAATTTCCTTCTCGTATCAAGACTTTTACACCCAGATATTCCTGGCCCCATGTAGATATATGTACTGACAAATGTGGACCTGTAAGGAAAATATGGTCTCCTTTCATCATAAAACACAAGACCTACTTCTCTTAAGACTACTGCCTAGTGCGGCCCCAAAAGAAACACAAAGACTCATACACAGGGGAAAGAAGGCCTGGCCACCAGATGCTGTAAGGGCAGAGTTCCATGATAGAAGGTATTCAAACAGTTTCCCTAGGCTAGGAGTTCTTAAGAGATCTTAAACCTTTTATGTCATGAAGCCAAATCTTTGATAATCTCATGCTATCTATGGATCTCTTTTCAGAATAATATTTTCAAATATAAAATGAAATATGTTAAATTAAAGAATAAACCAATTATATCAGTTAAAAATCAATTGATTTATAATTAGATGGTCACAATTTTTTGGTTGTTTTTAATTCATGGTCCTCTGGTTAAGAGCCTTTCCCTAGAGTCTCCCTCTTGGAGGCAGGGCTCAACAAATAACCAAGCTGAAGAATGCCCAAGATGCAAAATGTGCTGTGGGCTGAATTTGATAGCTGTTGCTACCCAGTTAGTTCCAGAGCGGCAGCATTTTTGCTGCATAGCTGCAGGAGGGGAGCATGGCTCATTTTTGTAGCAAAGTACCCAGGTACCCAGGTACAGGGTTCCCAAGGGTCGCATCTTTAGCTGTGGAGATGCCAGTAGTGAATATGACTTCTTGGACTCACCATCGGCATCATTAGGACATAAGGATCATGGTCAAGTGTTCAAAATAGTTAGAAAATCCATATTTGTATTTACAACAACAACAACAAAAAAAGTTTGGCCTCATAGATAGATGTAGGCTACTCTTAGGCAATCAGCAAGGGGGAAAAGTGCATATTGTCCCCTAAAGGTTGCCATATCTTGATATCTCTCGTCTGTTTTATCTCCTGCTCCCAGTAACAGTGACCTAGTTTCCCTATAGCATATATTTAGAGCAAGGGCGGGGGGGGGGGGGTAATGAAGAGAACTGGGGGAGAAAGAGGAGACTCAGCCTGGGGAGAAAAGACCACAGAAAAATGAGAGCCACCCAAATCCTCGGAGGACAGAGAACCAACCAGCTTATGTGTCTCTGCACTAAGATTTCACATTTGCCTTGCTGCAGCAGCTGTTGTCTGCTTTTTCACTCCTGGCGACCAATAGGACTGCTTTCTCATTTCTGCAGCTGCACTTTCAGATTGAACATTATGCAACAAATAGGTTTAAATTTATGACTCCCACAGAGGTCTAGACTAGGGTCCAGACGTACAGTTAACACATCTAATCCATCTCCGAGGTCTTTAGTGTAAGGACCCACATTCTGTCCAAAAATCTTGGGTCATGTCTATACCTACCCCCTTCTCAAATAGGACACAAGTCTGATCGAGACAGCCCTCTCCACCCAAAAAGACTTGTGGGAAAGATGTGGAAACTAGATCAAAATTCATTCTCTTGTTCATTAAATTTATAGCAACAATTTCCCAAGATGATTTCAAACTATAGTAATAACTGTCTTATCTGGTCATCTCCAGGGTGGATAGATAGAGCCAATATCCAGGAAGAGGCTTTATTCATAGACATAGACCTCATGCCAGCTAGACTATGATATTCTTGAACTATCTCCAGGGAGGCAACAATGACAAAAGTAATGACTCTAAAGTCAAAAGACCTAGATTCAAATCTTCAAATACTTCTAGACAACTATCCATGTGATTTTGGCCAACTCACAACCTCTACGGGCTTCAGTTTACACATTCATAAAAAGAAGGGGTTGGACAAGATGATCTTTGAGGTCCCTTCCAGTTTGGTATCAGTGATCCTATATAATTTGTTGTGTTGTTTTTTTTTAATTTGAACATTTTTATTTAATTAATTTAGAATATTTTTCCATGGTTACATGATTCATGTTCTCTCCCTCCCCCCTCGCCCCATAGCTGATGAACAATTCCACTGTTTGGGTTTTTTTTTTTTGAAATTTTTATTTAGTCAGTTTAGAACATTATTCTGGGTTACAAGAATCATATTCTTTCCCTCCCCCTACCCCACCCCTTCCCAGAGCTGATGCACAATTCCACTGGGATTTACATGTATCATTGATCAAGACCTATTTCCATGTTGTTGATGTTTGCACTAGGGTGATCAATTAGAGTCTACATCCCCAATCATATTCCCATCAATCCATGTGGTCAAGCAGTTGTTTTTCTTCTGTGTTTCTACGCCCACAGTTCTTCCTCTGAATATAGATAGTGTTCTTTCTCATAGGTCCCTCAGAATTGTTCTGGATCATTGCACTGCTGCTAGTAGAGAAGTCCATTACATTTGATTGTACCACAGTATATCAGTCTCTGAGTATAATGTTTTCCTGGTTCTGCTCCTTTCACTCTGTATCAATTCCTTGAGGTCGTTCCAGTTGACGTGGAACTCCTCCAGCTCATTATTCCTTTTAGCACAATAGTATTCCGTCACCAACATATACCACAATTTGCTCAGCCATTCCCCAATCGAAGGGCATCCCCTCATTTTCCAATTTTTTGCTACCACAAAGATTGCAGCTATGAATATTCTTGTACAAGTCTTTTTCCTTATTATCTCTTTGGGTATAAACCCAGCAGTGCTATGGCTGGATCAAAATGCAGTCAGTCTTTTAAAGCCCTTTGGGCGATCCTATATAATTTGTGAAGGCAGCAAATATAGCCTGGGTGTGAGGTAGTGGGTTCCCACTCCCTAGAATACTACTACAAGGATTCTGCAATAGTTTCAATATGGCGGACCCTAAAGTCCTTTCCAACCTGGAAATTGTCATGGTGACCTGAGTTTCCGAAACAAAATCTGTCTCCGTCCACTCTTGGCCTCTGTGATATGCATAGTACAATGTCTTAGCTTTAAAATTTTTGGAACCAATTACAAAGCTTTATCCATCATCAGCATATAGAGTCCACTCTGGCTGCAGATAATAGTAATATGAATATGGGCACATTTTCATGAGTTCTTCATGATGTTTCTTTGGCCTGTGAATCTCAATCATTTGTAGCTTTCAAACCTTCATGATATATTTGTGTGTTGCTGTTTACTGAACGTTAGTCATATAGTCACTTATTTACAGAATTTCTGGGCTATTTCAATAGTTTATAGGAACCATATATAATATTTGAAATTAGGACTATCCTGGAAAATCTGGGACATATGGTTGCTATATATCTCACTGATAACAAAAAATTAATTTTCATTAATAAAATATCACATTACTGTGGTGTTTTAAAGTTTACAAAGTGTTTCCTAAACAGCAACCTTGAGAGGTAGGTGGTACAGATTTTCATGCTTTGATTTTATAGATGAGGAAACTGAGACACAGAGAAAGGAAATAACTTGTCTTGTCAAATAGTCAGTCACACTTCAGTTGCCTGAGAACATCACTGTTTTTTGACACAGTATAACTGATACTCTAATTTAATTATGATGAGACTAAGACATCAAGAAAATATTCAATTATGTTCAGAATACAGGACAGATATATTAGTGTGCTTACAGGTCAGGAGAGCTTCATTATGTTGTTTTTTTTTTTAATATTTTATTGACACTTTTTTCCTATATTAATTTTTCAATAACTTCCCCTTCCTTCTAATTCTCCATATAGTTCTTTCTTATATAACCAGGGAGCTGGTAAATATGCCCAAGACAGACTTTTAAGTTTAATCTGAATTATTAAAATTTTCTCTGTCACTTTCTTAGGTTTCTAGATAATCAACAAAAGAATAAATCCAGCCTTGATCTGTAGAATTTGCCGATTTTGGAAATATAAATGCTGATGTGGAAAATTTAACAATGTAGTCAGAATGGTTCCAGCATAACTCTGCTTTGAGTGTGGGGACAAGTCTCTTGCCTGTCTTTGTATCGGTAGCACTTATTACATAGTTGTTGTTCAGTTGTTTTTCAGTCATATCTGACTCTTCAGAGATCCATTTAAGGTTTTCTTGGCAAGGATGCTGGACTGGTGTACCATTTCCTTCTCCATTTTACAGATAAGAAAACTAAGGCAAACAGGATTAAATGACTCGCCCAGGGTCACACTGCTAGTAAAGCATCTGAGGTCATATTTGAAGTTGGGTTTTCCTGACTCCAGGTTCAGCACTTCTATCCACTGCACCACCTGGTTTGCTAGTACACAGTGGTCAATGCTGACTGAATGATTAGATAGGCAGAATCAAACACATTTATTGTGCCTAACAGTTTATTTAACATTCTGTCCCCCTCCCCCCAAGCCCCCTCTAAGATTAGTCATTTCATTTATTGTCATATTTGATTTTCGGTTTCTATTTTCCCCGTTTTACAAGTCCCTCTAAACTTGTCAAGATTTGTAATGTCCAGTTCTTCCAAGTGCCTACCGTGTAGTCGATACCATGCTTAGGGACCAGGGTCTGAAAGGCAAAAGGGAAAGTCCTTGTCCTCAAGGAGCTGACTTCTAATGGGAGAGATGATGGGAGGCTAAATAAGCATCTATAAAAGGGATACGGAACAGGTAAAAGGAACTAAGCTTCAGAGCAGCAGCTAAGTGGCTCAGTGGATAGAGTACCCAATCTAAAGTCACAAAGATGGGAGTTCAAATCCAGCCTCAGACACCTACCAGCTGTGTGATCCTGGGTGAGTCATTTCATCCTGTAAAATGAGCTGGAAAAGAAAATGGCAAACCACTCTGGTATCTCGGTCAAGGAAAGTCCAAATGGGTCACAATGAGTCAGACGTGACTGAAGCAACTAAACAAAACTGTGAGAAGATGTTAGCAGCTGGAAAGACACAAGAAAGGTCTCCTTCAGAAGATAGTACAACTTAAAACACAATATTCCAGTATTTGGAATTTTGTATGATTTTATGTGTAATGAGTATTTTATTTCTTTCCTTCTCATTAGGGGAAGGGGGGGAGAGAGGGGGAGAGACAGACAGAGAGACAGAGAGAGAGAGAGAGAGAGAGAGAGAGAGAGAGAGAGAGAGAGAGAGAGAGAGAGAGAGAGAGAGAGAGAGAGAGAGAGAGACAGAAAGAGACAGAGACAGAGAGAGACAGAGAGAGACAGAGAGAGACAGAGAGAGAGAGAGAAAATATGGACCTAAAAATACAAACAAAATTTACACTTTAAAAAATTCTGTTATATCATATTCCATAATTTATTTATCCAATCCCCAATCAACAGGCTGCTACTTGAGGGAAAGCTAGTGGCTCAGTGGATTGAGATCCAGGGCTAGAAATGGGAGGTCCTGTTTCAAATCTGACCTCAGACAGCTGTGTGACCCTGGGCAAGTCATTTAACCCCCATTGCCTAGCCCTTACCACTCTTCTGTATTGACTCTAAGACAGAAGGTATGGGTTATTTTCTTTTAAGGCTAACAAAAAACCTATGTGTAAATTTTGTTATTGGAATAAAATAAATATTAAAATAATAAATATTTTAAAAGGCTACCACTTGGTTAACTAGTTGTTTCTGTTTAGCTGTACAGCTTAATAGAGAATTTGAACAGATATAGACAGCAAGGTAGCACAATGGAATCATGAACTTGGGAAGGCTTGAGTTCAAATCTCACACCTAACTTGGCTGTATGACCCCCCTGAACAAATCGCCTTAACCTGTGCTTCCCTCAATTTCCCCATCTGTGAAATGAAGATAATAAGAGCTACTTACTTCTCAGGGTTATTGTGAGATTCAAATGAGATAATATTTGTGAAGATCTTTGCAGACCTCAAAATGCTTATATTATAAATGCAAAACATTACTTATTTGGTTGTTTGGTTGACTGGTATATATGGAACCTTTAGGTCAAGAATCCCTTTGGAGTCATGCTTTCTAGTGGAGAATGGTGAATGTTTTAGCAATTTTTGCTCTTCTTGGAATTAGTAAGATTTGAATTCAAATTTTGCCTCAGAAACTTACTAGCCGAGTAGCCTTGGACAAAGTACTTAATTTTTGCCTGCCTCAGTTTCCTCATCTGTAAAAATGGTCTGAAGAAAGAAATGGCAAATAATTCTAATATCTTTGCCAAGAAACCCCCAACTGGGGTCACAAAGAGTCAAACATGACTGAAACAACCGAGCAAATAGCATTGACCTTAAGGGGTGATTAGGAGGATTAAGTGAAATATTTGTAAAAACACTTTGCAAGCTTTAAAACACAATATAAGTGCCAGCTATTTCTTTGCATAATTCTAAATTGTTTTTGGAATAGCTGGATCATTTCTGTGTAATCTATTTTAGAAAGATGTTCACCCAAAATAGTTCATATAAAAATAGTTTGGGTGCTGAAAAAGATAAAGCTTTTTTTTTTATCTAAAATATGTTAAGAATATACAATTTAGACCCAGAAAGGATCTTTGGAATTGTCTAATAATAATAGCTAGCATTTATATTGCATCTTAAAGTTTAGAAAATGCTTTATATTCATTATCTCATTTGATCCTCACAACAATCCTTTAAGGTAGGTAATTCTTTAATACATTTATTGACGTCTGTGAAGTTGAGGCTATTAACTATTCCCATTTTACAGATGAAAAAAAATTGATGCTTATGGAGGTTAAGTGGGTCACACAGTTAGTAAAGCATCTTTTTGGCTTTCAGTCCTACATTCTATCCGCTAAGACACTTAGCTTACTCCTTTTTTGACAGATGGGGGAACAGAAAAGGGAAAAATAATGGACCAAGGTGACACACAAAGTAAGTAGCAGAGTCAAAATTCAAATCCAGATTCTCTGACTCTAAATTCAAGGCTCTTTCTATTAGAGTACATTGTTTCTCACCAAAACAGTGTACTGAACTTACTCATGCAAATGGTAAAACGAAGGGTTACTTTATTATCTGTTGTTATCATAGTATCTGTTAAGTGCCAGACATGCCCATAAATTCAGGTCATTTTTTCAGGGAAGTTCTAAGAATGAAAGTTACCAACACTCCAAGGTATTTTTGAAATTGGTTAACACACTTTCAAGCTTCATTCAATTAAATGCTTTTTAAAGCAAAGATAAAAATGTGTCTTTTGGCTCTACCTGGCCCTGCCCCTTTTCTATCATTAGGCCTATCTTCTGTTCTTTTTTTAGAATTAGGAAATCAAAATAGAAACCTGACATGTTTATATCAATTCAAAGTGCTCGTTAAACATGAAAGAACAGGGCTTGGGAACACAGAGGTGACAAATTTTATTTCTGTGATGACAAGTTGGAATCTTCTTGCCAACTGGCCCCAGGAACAACCAAAAATCATAGCGAGGAGGCAGTGAGGTGACAAAAGCACGTTGGGTTTAGCAGACCACCTATGCCATGCGGAGAAGTCTAATAGCTCTGGGTAATTGGATTATGGCTTTCGATGGGAAGACATTCACAATTATGACTATTCTGTAGACCTGCAGGGGGAAGTCGGGCTGACCTCCAGGATCATCCCAAACCCTGACTGGGATCCGGGGAAGCCATGCAGTTTAGGAAGCAAAAAAGCAAAGATAAGGGGGGCGGGGGTTACCAGGACTTCTGAATGTCACCCCATGTGCTATCCATTCAGTTTGACAGACACAGCAAAGGAAATGAGGAGTGATAAGTGATAGCGTGATGATTAGATCAGCCACCTTGGGAAAGGTGCTGAGCTAGAGATATTTCACTAAAATAAGGAGAAACTTGGGAATAGATTTCTGGTGAGCGATCCCAAAGTAGATACAGTCTGAATTGGAAATGGATTTCACGGGCAAATAAAGTCTAATAAATGGCAGGTCATTCAAAAATGATATATCCTGGAATCCAATAGAGTGTTATAAAGTTTGTTATTGATACTTTAACATGAAGAGAGCTTCCACTCAGCAAATATTTAATTTTAAAACATGCCTTACTGATTTGTTCAGATGGAAAAATATATAGTATATTAAATAGATGCATATATCTGTATATCTACATACAGAACATATCCATATAGATTATATACATAGATATCAGATCTATTTTGTTGTCCTTCACTTGTTTCAGTTTAGTCTGTCTCTTTGTGACCCCATTTGGGATTTTCTTGGCAAAGACATTGGAATGGTTTGCTATATTCTTCTCCAGCTCATTTTTCAAATGAGGAAACTGAGGCAAACAGGATGAAGTAACTTGCCCAGGTCACACAGTTAGAGCCTGAGGCTGGATTTGAACTCAGGAAGATGAATCCTTCTCCAAGTCTGGCACTGCCACTTTGCCACCTCTATCTGTCTATATCTATGTCTGTCTCTCTAACCATCTGTCTGTGTCTATATCTATTTGTGCATCTATCTGTCTATCTAATTACCTATTTGTCTGTCTATCTATGTATCTGTCTATCCATCTATACCTGTCTGTCTATGTCTATTTGTCCATCTGTCTATCCATCTACCTTTCTATATCTATCTGTCCATCTGTCTGTCTAATTATCTGTCTATCTACACATATATGCATATGTGTTACATCTATGCATGAGTGTGCATATATTATCTCAAGAGAAAGGAAGCCCAGGTTAGTGGATAGAAAACAGCCTCAGAGTAAGGAATACCTGGGTTCACGTTTCACCTCTGACATACATCATCTGAATGATCTTGGACTAAACTTCCAGTGCCTCTGGTGGCTTTCTAAAGCTGCATAATTGCAGAACCCAGGCAGATTTTTACATCGGACAAGGGAACTTCCTCTATGAATGAAATCACAAGCCTGGTGAAATATGTTCACCCAAACACACATGCACACACTTTTTCCCCTTCTGACCAAAATGTTCCAGGAACAATAATTTAGGCTTCCTCTGTACTCTGGAAAACAAGAAACAAAAAATTTAAGAAACCTAGAAAATTTGAGTTTTTGGTGTTTGTTTTCACTTGTGCAAGGGAGTAAATAGGTCACTAGTTATCTCCAAGAGGACCAGTTCAATTCTACAAACATGGGTTGGGTTCTGAGGATTAAAAACTAAAACCTGGAAGTCTCTTCCCTCAAAGGGCTTTACATTCTAAATATGGGCCTACAAGGAGCCAAGGACCTTCACAAATTCAATAACAAAGATATATGACCCTTGGGGGAGGAAGTGGAGAGTGGAGAAGGAACAGAGAGCTAACCTACTAAGGAAAGCTCTGATCTTTAAAATCTTCCCAGATTCAAGCCATTGGACAAATTTTGGCCTGGAGAGCCAGGAGTTTAAGAAAGTAAGTTTAATTCCAGGCCTTATAACTACTTCCCTTTCCTATATTCCAAAACGTTAGCCCAAACTCTCCATTTTTCTGTAATGTTTCTATTACTCACAAAGATGCTAATTTCACCTGGACAATTTCTTCTCTTGTTCATAGGTCTTGCCCCACAAAAGCTGAGAGAATCACTGCCTGATCCTATTATCCTAACAACCGAATACTTTACAAAATTATAGAATTTTTTTTTACTTAAAAATCTTGTGTAAAAAGCAAAATCCAAAGGGAAAAGGACATACTTATACAAAAATATTTATAGTAGCTCTTTTTGTGGGGGCAAAGGATTAGAAATTATGAGAATATCCATCAACTGGAGAAAGGCTAAACAAATTGTGGTATATGATGATGATGGCATACCATTGTGTTGTAATAAATGATCAACAAAATGATTTCAGGAAGACCTGGAAAGATCTGCAGGAACTGATGCAGAGTGAAAGAAGCAGAACCATAACATAGTACACAGTAACAGCAATATTGTGAGATGATCAGCTATGTTAGACTTAGCTACACTCAGCAATAAAATGATCCAGGATAATTCTGAGGGACTTGGGACAAATAATGCTAACTACACCTCCAGATAAAAAACTACTGGAGTCAGAATGCAGATCAAAGCATACAACTTTTTACGTGTTTATTTATGTTTATGTTTTAGGATTTTGGTTTTATAAGATTACTCACAAAAATGAACATGAAATATGTTTTGTATAACACATGTATAACCCAGATCCAATCATTTACCAGCACTGGGAGGGGATAGGAAAGGGAGGAGGAGGAATAACTTAGGAAAGCTTGTGGGAAAATCTGTTATTACATGTAATTGGTTTAAAAAATGGAAAAAAAAAAGCCTTCCAAAAAAATAACTTAGGAAAACTTGTGTAGAAATTTGTTATTACATGAAATTGGTTTAAATAAAAAAGAAAAGCAGAACCCAAAATGGAACCCTTAGAAAATTAACAGCTTGTACTGAATGGCCTCATCCCAAAAGTGCAGAGATGCTGGGTCACTTTCTTCTGGGCCAATCTCCACCACACTGAGTGCAATTTTCACCAAAAGGAAGTCCTCTACCTATCTGGTGGAAGACAAAGGACTTTAAGCATTACAGACTATGCTTTGCCAAACTGGAGAATCTCTCCTTGAATTTCTCTCTTTACCCCTATTCTGCCCACCTCTAGCTTCCAAAAGCTCTTCAAGAGTCCTTGGTTGGACACAATAACTATAAATCCTGATGCCTTCTTTCCATATGGCCTATCCAAGAAGGTAGGGAGTCTTCATCACTGGAAGTCTTCAAGCCTAGTCTAGATCGAGGGGCCAAACTTAATTAGAAACTGTGGGCCACATATTGACATAAAACTACATATTAATATAATAATATCACCTATATTTTACTGCATTTTTCTTTTTGTTGTTCATTCAGCGGTGTCTGATTCTATGTGACCCTATGGACCATAGCTATCCATAGAGTTTTCTTGGCAGGGATACTGGAGTGGGTTGCCATTTCCGTCTCTGGTAGATCTTTTAAAATTTATTTTATTTTCCCATTATTTTTTAAACCTTTACCTTCTGTCTTAGAATTAATACTAAATATTGGTTCCAAGGCAGAAAGGTGGTAAGAGCTAGGCAACTGGGATTAAGTGGCTTGCCCATGCTCACACAGCTAGGAAAAGTCTGAGGCCAGATTTGAACAGAGGAACTCCTGCCTCCATGCCTGATTCTCTATCCACTGAGCTGCCTCTTCCCACTACTTTTTTTTTTAATATATATTTTTTTCCTTCCCCCCTTTTTTATTTAATTAATTTAGAATCTTTTTCCATGGTTACATGATTCATGTTCTTTCCTCCTCCTCCTCCTCCTCCTCCTCCCACCCACTTCCTGGATCCCATTACTTTTAATCTAGTTCAGACACACTTATGAGTGTCTTTCCCAAGTCCAGAGTTGGTTCTCTACCCATAAGACCACCTAAGATAGTATAAACCCTCTCTCAAACATCTCCCAATCTCATACAACAGTACTCCGAACATTTTATTTACTGATTACACCACTAAGTGACAGTAATTCAACTTACCCCCTAGCTAGAGAACATCCTTCCCATGAAAATGGTTGTTTAGAATTTGAAGGTTAATAAACTCATTTTCTGCCATTGGGGTTACTCTTCTTCTGGAGAACTCATGCATGAGAAACTCTTCCCTCCTAAGACTCAGGATAGCATTTGTACGTGTCCTCCCATCTCAAGGAAGAAGCTATGAAACTCTTCATTTAGAGGGAACCAAAGGCTTAAGTGCTTTAGTGATAAGCCCATTCTCTCAATCCAGGAGAGGAAAGAACTTATCTTTGACTCCTGGCACAAGTTAATGACATCAGGGGGGGTGGGGATCCAGTCTGACACTACAGTCTACTTATTTTCAACCCTTTTTCCCCAGCCCTTAATGGCCCCTAAGTTAATTTTCCAGAGACACCCATTTTAGTTAGCAGTGGGAGCCCTAGGGGGAAAATGTTATAAATATCAAAAGTCACATGTAGCAGCATTTGGGGCTCATGGAATACAGCAGTTTCCACTTATTTATTTGTTTAGGAACTTTGGCTTAATCAGCTTTAACTGAATGCTTCTGACTACTGAAATCAAGATTGCTAAGCTTTTATGCACACCCACATCATTTCTTTTTGGACAAGAATATAATATTGGTATAAATTTCAAAAATATCTGTTTTGGTACAAAGATCTCAGACTCTCAAAAGAGTTACATTTTACTGCATAATGTCTCATTAATGGAAGCTTGGGAAAATATGTATTATATATAGTGCATATATATATGTATGTATGCATATAGTGATACTGGACAAGAAAAACCACTATTAACCTGTCTGGCCTCAGTTTCCTCATCTATATTTTCAAAGTACTGGCTCCTAGCTTTATTTATTAGTTCAATAGTTCTTTTACTTTCAATTTTATCAATTTATCCTTTAATTTTTAGGATTTCCAACTTAGTTTTTATCTGGGAATTTTAAATTTCTTCTTTTTACAATTTTTAAAATTGCAAGCCCAATTCATTGTTTTCCTCCCTCTCCATTTCGTTGCCTCATCTGTAAGATGTTGTACGACTTAAAATAATCTTTTTAAATCTATGTCTTATTTTACAATCTCTTCAGATAAATATAGATTATACTGTTGAGCAGGTCCCTTAGGCTTTCGAAGATTCAGTTTCCTTATCTGTAATATATTTTTTAAAACCCTTACCTTCTGTCTTGGAATCAATACTTTGTATTGGTTCCAAGGCAGAAGAGTGGTAAGGGCTAGGCAATGGGGATTAAGTGACTTGCCCAAGGTCACACAGCTAGAAAGTGTTTGAGGCTTTAGGCCTGGCTCTCAATCCACTGAGCTATTCAGCTGCTCTTCCTTATCAGTAATATGAAGGGACTGGACCTATTAACCTTAACTATCCCTTGTAGGTCTCTATATACATATTTACATGCTTCTATATATTAAATATATATTATATATCACATTAAAATATATGTTAAAAGGAATAAAAGTATTAAGTTTCTTTTTTTTTAAACACACCTTCTGCCTTAGAGTTAATTCTAAGACAAAATCCTTGATTCCTAGCACAGATAATCACATAGGAGGAAAAAAAAAACAACAATCTGGCATTATAGTCTACTTATTTTCAATCATTTTTCCCCTCAGTCCTTTTAAGTTAATTTTCTGTCTTAGAACCAGTTCTAAGACAGAAGAGCAGTAAGGACTAGGCAAATGGGATCAAGTGACTTGTCCACGATTAGATAGCCAGGAAGTATCTGGAGTCAAATTCGAACCTAGGTCCTCCCAACTCCAGGCTGGCACTCTATCCACTGAGATACCTAGCTGCCCCCCCCCCCTGCCCCCAATATCAGTTTTTCAAGGCAGCTAAGTGGTAGAATAGATAGAAAGCTCAGCCTGAAGTAAAGTTGTTGTTCAGTCACTTTTCAGTTATATCCAACTCTTCATGACCCCATTTGGGATTTTAGTTTGCCACATCCTTCTCCAGCTCATTTTACAGATGAGGAAACTGAGGCAAACAGAGTAAAGTGGCTTGCCCAATGTCCTACAGCTAGGAAATGTCTGAGGCTGGATTTGAACTCAGGAAGGATGGGCACTCTATCCATGACACCACCTCCCCGTTGGGAGTAAAGGCCCAAGTTTAAACAGCATCTCAGACACCCTATAGCTATAGACCTGTCAGGGTCAAGTCACTTATGCAATATTTGCTTCAGTTTCCTCAAATGTACCAGGGGAACAATAATAACGTCAATATCCCAGGGCTGTTAGTGAGGGTCCAATGAGATAATAATTGCAAAGGACTCCGCACAGTGCCTGGCACTTGGGCCCTTCATAAAAAGCTCATTTCTTTTCTTTTCCTTTCTTTAACCAATTGTGTCATCTCGGTCAGAAATACCACGACCTCCACAAGATTAAAATACCACCAAAGTGGACGTGAACAATGCCTGTCACAGCAAGCTTGTGGGGAATCAGAAAGGTAGCTCACCTTCTGGGTATTGGATCTCTCTTATCTCTAAGCAATCCAGATCAGATGTCTCCCCCTCAGCCGCCTTTCCGAATGGATTCTCCCCCTCCCCAGGGCTCCTCTCATCACCCCCACCCCCCAAACCTCCCCCAGCATCCCCCCCCCTCCGCCTCCCACCAACAAACAGGCCCAACCTGGGAGAAGCAAAAATGGCAGTTAGGGCAATAACAGGTATTTTCACTCAATACGTTGTCAGAGCGCGGGATGCCAGTCAAGTGGTAGAGTGATATATCGCTCCTTTCTTTTTTATTTGTAGCCTCAGAAATCTGTTCTGAGTACGGTGGAATCAGGGAAAATCACTCTAATCATCAAAAAGAGACCCGCTCGGTGCCAAGAAGCTTCTCTATTTCTGTCAGAGTCAAAGGCACGGGGCGCGACGGCCAGGAAACACTAAGTGGACCTAATGGGTCTCAGGGTGGGAAGGAAAGGAAAGAGGGGGGCTGGGGGGACCCCACATCAGACTCCAGGCACACCCAGAAGGGGTGAACGGGGAAGAGGTTTTTAGGACAGCAAAAGCCGTCCTTGTTCATGTTAGAGGGTTTCAACCCGAGCGTCAACAGACATCAGGCACGTTCACGTCGCTTTTCATGAGTCACCCTCAAACAGTTTTAATTAAAAAATGCAGGCACAGATTAGGCAGTGTTTGTCCAAAGGAGGTGGATTAGGCAGATAGGAATCTTTTTTTCTTTCCCATCTACCTTGATAAGCAGCCCTCCTGGAGAAAACCCACTGCAGCCCCAAAGGCAAATCCTGCCCCCCAGCCCTCACCCCTCTTGTGTTCTCGGGGAGGAGCTGGATCCCTTCACAAAGCCAGGACTGCGGGGCCAGCCACGAAGACTCTCATGTTAGTTTAGGGTGAAGGGAAAGAGAAAATGTCTTACTAGCAATAACTTCAAACAGCTCCAACTCTGCGCTATTTGCTGTGAGTTAATCTCTGAGTCTGGGTAATTGGAAATGCCTGCTGGGGGACCCATGAAACCCTCTGTTTTAGACTTCTTCGGGCCATTAGAAAGTCAGAATGAACAAATACGGAAATTGTCGGGGGTATGTCGGGAGGGAGATGGAATCCAACTACCAAAATAAGCCCCTCGTCATTCCTCGCTGCAACCACGAGGGTGATTAATAAAAACCCTGAAACAGTTCCTAAAAGCCTAAAGCACTCATGACCCCGGTAAATGTCAGAACCCTAGGAAAACCACTCTAAAAGGAGAGCTTGAAGGAATTGGGGATACCGGTGGAAGGCACCAGTTGGGAAGGGATGGGGCAAGAGATATTGAAGACATTCCTGTCTCCCAAGCAGTATCACGGAGAAGACCAACAACATTTGTTTGGCTTGGACACAAAAGGAAAAACTAGTAAAAATGGGTGTGTATAAATGGAGATTTTGAACCTTTGACTTCATTCTCAGGAAGTCCATGCTATTTCCCAAAATTCTCTACAATCTCTCCTGCGTCTCCATGTTGGTGGGATCACGTTATTGTATTTAAGTGGATATATGCTCCTCCCATGCTCTTTTTGACCTGTGACCAGGCTGAATTCAGGCAGTTCTTTTGTTTTAGTTATTATTAATAAAACTTTATAAAACATAATATTTAGTTATTGTACATTAATTTTAATCTTTTCAGGTGAAAGATGCTAAAAGGCTTATTTTTTAAAACCCTTGCCTTAACATATGACATCACTTATTACACATATATATGGGACTGTGATTTGGGGTTTAGGCTTAAAAAATCATTCTACAGCAAAAATGAATAATATGGAAATAGGTATCAAGTGATAACATTTGTACAACCCAGTGGAGTTGCTTGTTGGCTCTGGGAAGGAGGAGGGAAGAGGGGAGGGAAAGAAAATGAATCATGGAAATGTGGAAAAATATTTTTAAATAATTTTTTTTAAACCCTTGCCTTCTGTCTTAGAATCACTATTGAGTATCGATTCTAAGGCAGGAGAGCCATAATGACTAGACAATTGGGTTTAAGTGACTGGTCCGGGGTCACCCAGCTAGGAAGTAGCTAAAGCCAGATTTGAAACCCCGATTCCAAGTATATTTAAGTTTAAAGCAAGGAAAAAATCTTCTTAACAATTAGAAATGTTTGAAAGTAGAATGGATTGACTTGGGAATTAATGAATTCCCTCAATTGCTCAACAAAGGCTGCATAACCATTCAGTAGGGAATGACTTCTGAGAGTCTTTCCAACTCCAGGGTTCTTAGATTGTATGAAATCACAGAGAAATAGATGAAAAATGCTGTCATTTCTGTTCAGTGTTTTAAACAAATGAATTTGGTACAGCATAATAAGTAACATCTGTGTAGTACTTTAAGGGTTGCAAAGTGTTTTTACAAATATTATCTCATTTTATCTTTACAAAAACCCAGGTTTTAGGTTGTTCAATCACTCAGTCATGTCCATGCTCATGACCCCATGGACCACAACAGACCAATACTGCCCATGGGGTCTTCTTGGCAAAGACACCAGGACGGTTTGCTATTTCCTTCTCCAGTGGATTAAGGCAAACAGAGGTCAAGTGACAGCTAGTGTCTGAAGTTGTATTGAAACTTGGGGGTCTTCCTGACTCCAGAACCAGCCCTCCATCCATGGAACCATCTAGCTGCCTCACTTGGTCTAAAGAGAGCAGAGTTTAGATCAGAGATGGCCAACCTTGGGATTTTGTAACAGTATTTCAAGCTTCATGGAACAGGAAAGCAAATATAGAAAAGGGTTGGGGTGAGAGGGGAAGGATGCTATTGTTATCCCCATTTACAATGAGGAAACTGAGGCACAAAGTGACTTGCCCAGGGTCACACAACTAGTAATGAAATCCCAGGCCAACACTGTATCTACAACAACATCAAGCTGCCTCCAATTCTGAGTTAAAAATATGATCATTGCAAGTGATGCAGGCAGGTTCTGGCTTCTCTCTTTGGCCATCCTGGTTTTAGGGGCAAGCGTGAGAGTTTAAATATATATATATATATATATATATATATATATATATATATATATATATATATATATATATATATATATATATATATATATATATATATATATATATATATATATATATATATATATATATAATACATATTATAATACATAATTAAGAAGGTTAGTCTTCCTAATCTACACAGAAAAACCTCCCCATAAAAGCTGAAAGAACTCCTTAAATTGCCCCAGACCAGTCCGTGTATTGATGACAACGATGAAACCGATAATAATAGTTGACATTTTTGTAGTTTTTTAAGGTTGGCAAAGCTCCTTACATGTATTATTTGATTTAATCCTCACCACAATTCTGTGAAGTTAATAAAATTATTATCTCCATTTTATAGATGAAGAAACAAACTCATGAGAAATTAAAGTAACTTGCTCAGTTTGTGGTGGTTGAGTTCAGTTGTCTTAGTCATGCTCCAGTCTTTGTGATCCCTTGGCAAAGGCACTGGAGTGGTTTGCCATTTTCTTCTCCAGTTCACTTTACAGATGAGGAAACTGAGGCAAGCAAGGTGATGTGATTAGTCCAAGGTCACACAGCTAGTCCAAGGCCAGAGGTGAACTCACGACAATTGTTTCCCTGACTTTGGTCCCTGGTATTCTGTCCACTACCCAAAACTCACTGAGAGCCTGAGAGTTCCCAAGTGTGTCTAAAATAGGACACAAACCTTCCAGCTCCATTCTGATGATCTATACAGGAATCAAAGGGACATCCTGTATCATTTGGGAAAGTCATTTAACCTGGATGAGTCTCAGAGTTCTCCTATTTAAAATGAGAGGGAACATCCCTTCCAGCAGGAAATCTTGAAACGGAATTTTAAGACATGGGTCCCTCTGCAGAAGTTCACACAAAATCAGCCACTTTTGTGTAGTACAAAACAGGGAATCCAAAGAGCTGGCTTTTAGTAATGGCTCAACCTTTGACAAACTGATTCCCCTCCCTAGGCCCTGTTTTCTTTCTGCGGAATGGGAAGAGGGGTTGAATTAGATCAGAAGTTCTTTATCTGACACTTTAACTATATGACAATGGACAAATCATTTCCTTTGTCTATTCCTCAGTCTGTCTTTTTTGTAAAATGGAGAGGAAGGGCTGAATCAGATCAGAGTTCTTTACCTGACTGTCTGGATGATCTTAGGCAAAGTACTCCTTTTCTCTTAGTCTGTTTACCTTTCTGTAAAACATGGGCAGGATGTGGATTAAATGAAAGGTTTCTAACCTAAGGTCCATTGTCCATGAAACCCAGAAGAGGAAAATAAAAATCAGATCTTTAATTTCACTAGCCTCTAACTGAAATTTAGCATTTCCTTCTTTCAATTATTATTATTATTTAAATTCTTACTCCCTTAGAATCAATACTTGGTATTGAATTTTAATTGATTGAAATGAATTGAATATTGATATTGAAGAATCATTAATTAGTATCCATTTCAAGGCAGAAGAGCAGTAAGGCTAGATAGACACAGAGGTTAAGTGATGTGGCCAGGGGCACATAGCTAGGCAGTGTCAGAGGAAAGATTTGAACCAGGACCTCTCATCTCTAAGTCTAACTCTCTATCCACTATAACCACCTAATTGTCTCTAAAACAGCAGTAATGATTAGACAATTGGGGTTAAGTGACTTGTCCAGGGTCACACAGCTGGGAAGTGTCTGAGATTTAAACTCTAGTCTCTAGGCCTGGCTATCCACTGAAGCATCTACTAGGTTCCCCCAACTTCCCTTCAATAATTTTTTAAATTAAAAAAAATTAAAAATAGAAATATTTAAATTAAAAATTAAAAAATTAAAAATTAAGCTTTTTTTGAGAGAAAGGTCCCATAGAGATTCTTGACCTCAGAGAAGGTTAAGAACCCCTGGATTAGCTGTTATCTTACATTCCTTCTAGTTCTAAGATTTTTCTCTGATTCTAAAGTAAGTAAAGGCTCTATTCAGCAACTGAGATGGAGACAGTAGTATCAGGGGCGGGCCTTCACCCTGACTCTTCAGAACCGCTTTTGTCTACTTTCCCAAATGAGTCAGAAAGTGGCCACAGGAAAGCTAGAGCTGGGAATGCAGCCCAGGATGAGGAACTCTATTCCTGGGCATGGAATCTATTCCTCACTAAACTCTAATTTTTCTCTTCTAAAAATCAACTTATGTCACAAGGACCTTGTGAAGAGTCAGCTCCTTTGGGTCTCAGAAATGCTCTGTACCCTGTCAAGGGGCTTGCTTTGCAAAGCAAGAAGCTTTAACTGAAAATTCATTAGCAATGTGAGGAAAACAAGAGCTCAAGGTTTTCACTTAAACTGGGAGATCATAAGAATACAGTAAAGAGTTATGGGCCATGTAATGGCACCACATGTAGAACTGCCTTCCTAAAAAGACAAAAACAAACAAATAAAAAAACACGACTTCTAAGAGAGGGGATGGAGGTTGGTCTACTTGGAATGGTGTAGGCAGAAGGATGGTCTCTAAGGTCCCTTAGGATTCTAATTGATTCTAAATTCTATGATTCTATGACTTTAAAAGACCCCTCTCACCAAGATAATACTCTAGTAGTGGTAGTCTCTCGGTGACCGAGAATGACGATTGTCTTTGTGCAGTTTCATCTATGGTGTACCCTCATGTGGCTTTGAAGTCCAAAGACTGAGGCGCAGAGTTTGTGGCACGTGGGGCATGGGACGCCAGTTGTTACGGGAGGTGCGGTTGTGGCCTGGTGTCGGCGTTCACGCGCAGCGGCAAGACATTGACGTGCTCGTCTTCAAAGGTGGCGGCAGCATGGTTAATGTGGGTTCGCCAGCTGCTTCTGACAAAGGCAGCGAGTTCTAGTTGCTTTGGTGTGATGCCAGCCCACTTCAAGTTTGACTTTAGCTGATCCTTGAATCTTTTCTTTGGTCAGCCTTGTTTCCTGAGTCCAGCTGACAGTTCACCATAGAATACCTGTCTTGGTATTCGCTGTGGGTCCATGCGGATGACGTGTCCAGACCATCGTAGCTGGGCTTTGAGGACCAGGACTTCGATGCTGGTGGAGTTGGCTCTGTCGAGGACTTCCTGGTTGGTGATTCGGTCCTGCCATCGGATCCTCATGATTGACCGGAGGGAGCTTTGGTGGAATTGCTCCAGCTGTTTCATGTGCTTCTGGTACAGTGTCCATGTCTCACAACCGTACAGGAGTGAGCTGAGGACCACTGCGTTGTACACTTTGAGCTTCGTTGCAGCGCTTACACCGCTGTGTTGGAGGACTTTGCAGCGCAGCCGCCCGAGTGCCTGGCTGGCCTTTTGGATCCTGGCATTGATCTCGTGGTCTAGGGACCCGTCATTGGCAATGGTGCTGCCCAGGTACTTGAAAGTGTTGACATTAGAAAGCTGCGTGTCATCGATTGTAATGCACGGCTGGTTAGTTGGCCTCCCTTGTGCAGGTTGGAACAGCACCTCTGTTTTGCTGAGGCTGATAGTCAGGCCAAACAGTTTTGTTGTGGTAGAGAACCTGTCCACAATGGTTTGGAGATGATTTTCTTGGTGGGCCATGAGAGCACAGTCATCTGCAAAGAGAGCTTCCAGGATGAGTCTCTCTGTTGTCTTTGTTTTTGCAGTCAGGCAGCGAAGGTCGAATAGTGAGCCATCCAGTCGGTATTTGATGTAGATGCCCAGCTCTAGATCCATCACAGCATGTCGTAATACTTGGGTGAAAAATAGGTTGAATAGTACCGGAGCGAGGACACAGCCTTATTTCACGCCATTGGAGATGTTGAAGCGATCAGAAGTCTCTCCACCAGATAGGACTTCCCCTGTCATGTCGACATGAAAGAGCTGGATCAGTTTGACGAATTTTGCTGGGCAACCGAGCTTGCTGAGGATCACCCACAATGCAATCCTGTTCACTGTGTCGAACGCCTTTGTCAGGTCTATGAAGACAATGTAGAGACTCAGGTTCTGCTCAAGGCATTTTTCCTGCATTTGCCTCACCGTGAAGACCATGTCGATGGTGCTGCGATCTGGTCGGAAGCCACATTGTGATTCAGGCAGATTCTGCTCTGAAACAGATGACAGGAGTCTGTTGAGTATAACACGGGCGAGGATCTTTCCAGCAGTGGAGAGTAGTGAGATGCCTCTGTAGTTGTCACAGGCTGCTCGTGAGCCTTTGTTCTTGTATAGGGCTATGATGGAGGCATCTCTGAGTTCTGGGGGCATGTCTTCCTCTTCCCATATGCTGGTCAGCACTATGTGGAATGCCTGAAGCGCCTTTTCATTTAAGGCCTTGTACACCTCGGTTGGGATCCCATCTTTACCGGGTGCCTTGCCTGCACTCATTTGTTTAATGGCTTTTTGGACTTCCTCTATTGAAGGAGGGACATCAAGTTGTTCAATGGTGTGGTTTGGGGGGATCTGGTCAAGGGCACTTTGGTCGACTGAAGACGGTCGGTTGAGAAGCTGACTGAAGTGTTCTTTCCACCTGTTGCTGATGCCTTTTTTATCTTTTATGAGAGTGTCACTGTCAGAGCATAGCAAGGGAGTGGTGGTGGGTTTTAATGGCCCATAGACAGTCTTGAGGGCACTGGAAAATTGTAGTTTTTCATATCAGCAACACTGATGGGGTGTATGGGGTGTTCAGGGAGGGGTAGTATCTCTGGTATGGAGGGCTTGTCATGCCCTCCTAGGGTATCTTTCTAGCCTGTGACACCCACCTGACACCCAATTCTCACCTGTGGCTCCCAGTAGCTGCTAGCATGCGGCAGCAGCCACACCCCGGGCAACGGCTTCGATAATACTCTATAATCACACTAAGTCCCATTATTGAAGGGTTCAAAGGACCCTTTGAACATGGGTATCCACTGGACAAAGAGACAACCAAGGCAAGTCCACGTGGAATTATATATCTCATATAAACACTCATACACACACACACACATCACCAGGTATAGAAACAATATGGCAGCAGAGGGTACTTAATAGTCAGGAGATTTTTAAATTTTAATTCCTAGTCTCACAATTCCTAGAAGTTGAGCAAATTGTAAAATCTCTCCAACTTGTTTCCCTCTCCATAAAACAGAGAGAATAATACTTATACCACCTACCTCATGGGGTTATTTTGTGGGAAATACTTTGGTCTCTTCCAGTACTAATAATCAAAAACTCTAAATATCCTGGGTTTGCCAAGTCTTCTAATACACTCACAAATCAATTCTTTTATCATTCACCTTCCACCTCCACAATTCCTCCAGTCCTGCCTCCCACCTTAAAGAAGGCAATGATCAGATTCAAGGATGTATGAGCTGTTGAAAATAGAATTCTGATGTAGAAAGAAAGACTCATTTAAATAAATAGCACCCTTACAAAGAGGTGGGTGAATTCAGTCATTAGACTTCTCCATCATCCCTGAAGATGGGAAGAAAAGACTTCGAGATGGTAGAGAAGAAAAAGGTTTGAAAGAGATTTAGAGGTAAGAAAGGGAGGAAAACTGTGCATGAACATGGGCATGATGACAAGTAATTACATGACAAAAGGAGCAAGATATCCAAGTCAGGCAATGGTGGAAAAAAGAAAAATATGAGTCAATTAAAACATTTTCTACTGGACAGACATATGATGAACACAAAAGGAGCATGTGGGTTCCTGACCTTGAGAAATTTTCTTCCCACTTACATATATTCCTCAGGAGGGGAAGGACACAGCTCCCACATCAACACCATCACCATCAGAAGCAGCAGCAGTGCTGTCTCCCAGAGAGAGCACAGAAGAAATGCTTATATTTTGGGTCCAAAGGGAAATGAAAGAGATCATGGGCCAATTGAAAACCATAAGGGATCAGCAATCAGGAGGTCTGGGTTTGAGTTCCAGTTCTACCACTAATCTGGACCTCAGTTTCCTCTTCTGTCAAATGAAGAGTCTGAATTAAATTATCTCCATTCTTTCCCAGCCCTTTAAATTCTAGGATTTGATGACAGTGTTCACTAGGGGGAATGTGACCCACTCTGTTCATTCCTATGAACCTCTTACAACCCACTGGCGAATCTGACTCAAGAACTGAAGAATTTCCATTAGTTCAGGAACCTATACTCCAGTCATTTCAACCTGACCGTTTCTCATCATCTACACAGGAAGGTGGCACACTAGATAGAGTGCAGGGACTGAAGTCAGGAAGAGCCAAGTTCAGATCCAGACTCAGACACTTACTTGACCTTGGGAAAGTCACTTAACCACTGAATGCCCTCAGTTTCCTCAACTGTATAATGGGGATACAGATAGCATACCAACTGTTATATTAAGGAATAGGGTTACTGAGGATAAAAAAGGTATTATTTGTAGAGTATTTAGTAGTGCCTAGAACATAGGTGGTGCTATGTAAATTATTACTCTCCTCCTTCTCAATAGTATCCCATGCCAGGATGCAGAAGGGATGCAAAAGCTTGATAATAAGTGAAAAGGCATGCCACAGTCTCTGAATCACCATAAAACCTGCCTAATGACATCCTTCCTCTTTTTTTAAAGTCTCACTCAAAGGTTACCTCTTTCAGGAAACCATTCCTGACCCTCTAAAATATAAATGAACTTTCTCTCTCTTCCCCCCTTCTTCTCTCCCCCTGTCCCCTTGGTATGTCAGTCTCTCTTTCTGTCTCTTTCTCTGTCTCTGTCTCTCTGTTTCTCTCTCTCTCTCCCTCTACCCTTCTTCCCCCCTTCCCTCTCTCTCACACACACTCAAAGAATGTGAAAGATGAATGGATACTTTTAGGAGAATTTGGCTCAGTCTTCTAATCTTTTAGATGAAGGAAGGGAAGTCCCCTAAACCCCTCTTCCTCAAAGAAGCCAAATGATTGGCTTAAAGTCATGCTAAGACTTGAACCCAGATCTTCAACCTCTTCAGACTCAATATTTAGGATTCTTTCCATTATGTCCAGTTTTAGTTAAATCACTCATAGTGCTTTAAATATCTTCTCAGCTTCATTTTTTTAAATTTTACAGTATTTTATTTGATCATTTCCATGCATTATTCATTAAAGACAAAGATAATTTTCTTTTCCTCCCCCCCACCCCCCCGTAGCCGACGCGTGATTCCACTGGGTATCACATGTGTTCTTGCTTCAAACCCATTGCCATGTTGTTAATATTTGCATTAGAGTGTTCATTTAGAGTCTCTCCTCTGTCATGTCCCCTCAACCACTGTAGTCAGGCAGTTGCTTTTCCTCGGTGTTTCTACTCCCACAGTTTGTCCTTTGCTTATGGATAGTGTTTTTTCTCCTAGATCCCTGCAGATTGTTCAGGGACATTACCCTGCCACTAATGGAGAAGTCCATTATGTTCGATTATACCACAGTGTGCTTGTCTCTGTGTACAATGTTCTTCTGGTTCTGCTCCTCTCGCTCTGCATCACTTCCTGGAGGTCGTTCCAGTCTCCATGGAATTCCTCCACTTTATTATTCCTTTTTGCACAATAATATTCCATCACCAACATATACCACAATTTGTTCAGCCATTCCCCAATTGATGGGCATTCCCTCGTTTTCCAATTTTTGGCCACCACAAAGAGCCTCAGCTTCATTTTTATTTTATTTATACACATGTGTGTATATATAAATGCATACACATATAATGTTTATATATATACATACAATCATATTATTTTTCATTAAAGTCATTTGTGTATGTCTTCTCTCGCCCACTGGATTATACATTTCTGGAGGGAAACAAGGAAGGGATTCATCATTATTTCATTTTCATAGTCTCAGCACTTCACACACAGAGTCTGACACAATCATATTTACTAAATATTTTCTATATTAAACAAGGGCAGCCCAGGATGCTGCAGAACAAAGTTGGGAGTGAGGGAGACAGCTAAATGCTGTAAGTCTTGAAATTTCTCAGACTTGTGAATGTTAAAAATTTCTACATTGAGGAATCCTACATTGGAACAAATTTCCTACCGGGAACATTCCCCATTTTGACTGTGAGAACTCGCCAGGATCAGAAATGGGAGGACCTCTACTCCACCCGTACTTAAGACTGCTTTAGGGGAGAAAACTCCTTGCTAAACAATGAAAGTACTTGGACCCATGCTTATGATGAGGCAGGGAGTTCTTTGAGCCATGCCTGTTTTTAGAATTGATACAATGGGATGCTAGGTACCTATAAAGGTTGGGCAACTTGTAAACTTGCCAGGAGCAAAGAGGTGTTTTCTCTGGTTCAGACTTACTGAGGGGATTAGTAGACCCAGCAGTGTTTTTTTCTGATTCAAACTTACTAAAGGGATTAAGTCGACCCAGCAGGGTTTTTAGAATGGGTTGTCCTTTGGAAAACATCTACAGTGATTGGTAGATGTAAGGACTTAGGGGAGGTGACATAGGAGAAAAACCCCTATATAAGAAAAAGCAGAATCTCTTGAGAATCGCTTAAGGAAAATCCTTTTGGAGAAGGCTCTTATGATCAATCCTTTTGGAGAAATCTTTTATGAGGATTGCTTGGGAAGAATCTCTTGAAAGAGGCTCTGGAGAAGGGAAGCTCTTGGAGGACAATCTCTAAGGAGGTCTCGCTGGAGCTCTCTCTGGTGAAGTCAGCTGAGATGGAGCTGGCCTGGTGTCACTAGAATCCTTGCTTAGACAGACCTTGTGGTGAGTGATAAAAGACTGACTGACTGATCTCTCTCTTAAGATTCAGGTCTAGGCCATGTTGGCTTAAGGTCCTCTATACTTATTCCTTTCTTACTCTTTCTCTCTTTCTTTGATTACTCATTGTATTATTAATTAAATTCTCTATAAAACCCAGTTGACTTGGGCATATTCATGATTGGGAATATATTCCCTGGCAACCACCTTATATTTGATTAAAAAACCAAGACACTGTAGTGAAACATATTTTCTGTGGTCAAATTTACTCAACCACTCTTATATCTATCATAATTTATATCTTCCACCATTTTAACTGCCACAGTTTATGGCAAGACAACTATTTAAAATCTTACAATGCTCAATGAAATAAGACCTAGAGACAGTTCAAATCTGGCCTCAGACATTTCCTAGCTCTGTGACCCTGGGCAAGTCATTTAACCTCCATTGCCTAGTTCTTACCACTCTTCTGCCTTAGAACCAATACTCAATATTTATTCTAAGATAGAAGGTAACGGTTTAAAGGAAAAAAGAAAAAAGTTGGAGCATCAGACCTCCCCTGTCATTTCCACAGCAACAAATTAATAATAAAAGCCAAATGATACCCATTTAAAATTCCATGAGAGAAAAGAGACCAGTCTGTGCTGAAAGGAATTTTCTAGGCATGAAGAGAGGGAAAGGGAGAAGTAGAATGGGGGGTAGGGTGGTGGTGACAAATTTACAAAAATCATTTCACATAATCTCAGTGTTTCTTACTTTGAAAATTCCAAGGTACATATAGGTCTTAGGACCAGTCAACACATACAGCTTCAATTTCAAGAGAGGAGGAGGGAGAGAAAGAACATCCAGCTGAGATCTACATCAGAATCGTCACAGTAGCACTGAGCAGCATAAATTAGAGATGCTGTTAAAGCCATCCCCTAGACATTGAAGTCAGCAGCACTCTAACCTGAAACTACTTAGCAACAGTAGTAGACGATGCTACATTTCAAAACCTGGCCATAAGAACGAATTGGAGGTTTATGTCTACCCAGTGATTTTTATTTTCAACAATCGACCAACTCTGAAAAGGTCTCTGTGGCTGTATTTACATCACCAAACTCCACAGGCTATTTTAAGAGTCCTCTTTCTGTTTCCAGGAGGAAGAGAAACTCTGAACTACCAAGCAATCGGGAGCTGGCGCCCTCAAAGACTTGGAAAGCAGACAACTTGGCCAAGGGAGGCAAAAGCTCCAGGGACAGGTGGTGGGCCGATGGCTGGCAGGATCAGGGAAAGGTTTGCCTTTACACTCAAGCAGGAGAAGGGAGGAGGAGCCTTGAGGAGAGCTAGGATGCAGCTTCTCTCCCCCCCCCCCCCCCCAAAGTGAGCACTGCTCATGGGGCTGTCCATCTGTAAAGGAAACTTGAGCTGAGAGAGCTGGGGCAAGAGGAAGGAGGAATGAGCAGGGAACTTCAAGGCCAGGGATAAGGGAAGTCACTCAACCAAAAAACAAATATGTAGCAAGCAACTGATTACATCCCAGGTATCAAGAGGCACTAGGTCCTAGAGGCTAGAGATTTGCCCTTAAAGGCAAAAGACCTGGATTCAAATGCCAATTCGGATACATTGTGTCACTATGGATAAATGACTTAACTTCTCTGTGTTCCAGAAAACTCTCTAAGACTATAAATCACAGAAAAAGGTACTGACACACAATGGGGGGAGAGGTGCACTACACCAATGAAATTTTAGGTCCAGACAAAGAAACATTGTGAACACACAGATATAGGTCATTATTCCTGTCCTCCATTCGTTCACAATCTAGCTCATTCATTCATTCACAAATGTGCAAGAAATTGCACTAGATACTACAAAGAAGAGATGTGGAGAGGAGGGTGATACAAAAGTAAAACACTGACTGTCCTCAGTGAGTTTATAATCTAGAGAGGCTGGGGAGAATAGGATATATACATAGATAGATACAAATTGGGACATTTCAAATATATTTGATGAATATTAATCAGTATGAGATTATAGGATAGAGAATTTGCTTCTAGGTAGGGGGTTCAAAAAAAAGCTATAAGGAGATGATGGGATTTAAACTACACCTTGAATGGTTGAGGAGATAATTCACCATCGTTCTCTCGTATGAACTAGCTAACTGTGTGATCTTGCCAGTTAGAAAACTGAGTGGATGCAGACGTGGAGTCAGGAGGACCAGAGTTCAAATCCTTCCTTGAGCATTTAATAGTAGTTTGACCTTGATCCAACACTTCTTTAACCAGTCTGGGCCTCGGTTTCCTCATCTGTAAAATGAAAGGTATGGACTTGATGGGCTCTAAGGTCCCTTCTAGATCTAAAACTATGATTCTATATGTCATTTTCTCTATGCCTCAGTTTCCTTATTTGAAAAATGAGGATTGGATTAAATCATCTCTAGAGTCCCTTTCTGGCCCTAATGTTCCACAGCTCCTACAGCAATTATTGTCTGTACCATTAATTTAGCAATTAATCATATACTGCCTTGTGACATCTCTTCTCTCTTTGCCTTGAACAAGCCTACCCTGACAAACCTCGTTAATTGATTCCATGAAAATACAAGGCAAAAGAACCTCATGGGTCTGGGAGAAGGGAGAATCAGCTCCTTTGGAACAATGTTATAAATGGGAGCTTTATTCCTGGTCATACAAAACTTGGACAATTGAATACTTAAAAATAGGTCTTTTCAGAGAGCTAAGACCATTTCATCTTTATACAGTTATTCTCCTACTGATGACTGATTCTTCTCTCACCTTAAGTCACTTTTCCCAGATGTAGAGACCTCTGGGTTTCTCACCTGGCAGAAAGGAAGTGAGATAAGAAAGAACAGCATCATGGAACAACTTTGGGGGAGAGAATTCCCAAGAACACAAGTTCTCTCTCTCTCTCTCTCTCTCTCTCTCTCTCTGTCTCTTTCTGTCTGTATGTCTGTCTCTGTCTCTCTATTTGCCCCCTTCTCTTTCTCAATCTCCTTCTCTCCCTATCTCCCATCTTAGAATCACTACTATGAGGATTAAGCAAGTTGACCAAGCCATTGGCTAGGTCTGGTTCTCTAGCCATCTAGCTTCCCCCCTGATGGCAACTTTCACTGGGTTCTTTCCTTTGTTTATCATCTTCTTCTCTTCTTCTTCTTCCCTACAATTTATTTATTTATCATCTCCCTGTTTTCTTCTTCTCCCTATGTTTGCCCTCTTGCCTCCCCCCACATACTGAATCCAGGCCAGAGAGCTGTCATCTGTTTTAGCACCATGTCTGAGCCAAGCACAAGGAGGGACTTAATCAAAATTAACTGAAGCTGACCCTTAATTATAGCCTTCCCTCATCCTGTAGCTTACAGCCTGACCCTTCCTGGAATTTTGATGACGCTATTCAAGACTCTGCTTCCTATTCTCAATGGGCATGTTTTGGTTAGGACTTAAAATAATGTTTTGGATACAAACATCTCAACATTTTTCTCCCATAACACAAGCCTCAATTAGAGTATTAAATAATTGGCCATATGTGGTTTTTAAATCTGATTGGATGAATGGCATAGTCATTAAAATTGATAATTACAATGATGATAATTAAAATAATAACTAACATTTATCTGGTGTGCTTACTATGTACTAAATGTTTTATAATTATTATTTCAGTTGATCCTCACAACAACCCTGGCAGTTAGGTGCTACTATTACCTCCCCCCCATTCAACAGATGACAAAAATGAGACAAACATGGATAAGGTGACTTGACCAGGGTCACACAAGCTTGTGGCTAAATTTGAACTTGGGTTTTCCTTGGGTTTTAGCCCTGGTGTTCTATCCACTGCCTCCAAGAATATGCCAGACTGTTCCAAATCATTTACAGAGAAAGATTCAACAGAACAAATATGATCCAGTTATCTCTGCTCCCCAATGTTATCCTAGATCTAAAAGCACCACCACCACCAACATTTAAAAATGAGAAATAATTGAAAACATTGAATGTATCAACAAAGGAGAACCACCCAGGGCACTCAAAGCAGGGCAATAAGTTCAGATCCAATTCAACTGGACTCTTTATTTATTGATCTAGAATCAAATAGCCTGGGGAAAGGTCATTTCCTTGTGCAAAATCTGAATAAAAAAAGCTCAAGGTCTTTGTGGCATGGCCCCTAAAGGGGTGAGAGGTCAAAGTATATCCTCTTGCTCCCACATAATTCAATTTAATAAACATTTATCCCTTCCCCAGATTCTGGAACTCCTCTTTCAGTTCTGTGCGTGTGTGCGAGCAGACCCTCCTGCAAACTTTTGCCTTTTCTTATGCACAGTCCTGTTTTAGCAAAGTTTTGCTTTCCTTCATTTTCCCCCTTACAGTTTCTACTTTGGGTCAGACACTGGAAATACAAAGCCAAAATTAAAGCAGTCTTTAGCCTCAGAGAGTTCATGTTCAACTATACTATTTATATATTAATTTAATATGATATAAAGTATATTATAGCATAACATTTATAATATATATTAATAAATAAAATTTATATAAAGTAATTGGGGAGGAAAGAAAGGGCAGCAAAGAAGCCACAATCAATTTGATCAATAGGCATGATCAGGAAATCTCATGTAAAAAGAAGTAACAACTGAGCCAAGTCTTAAAAGTAGTTAGTAGTTCCAATATACTAGAAATATATAGAAAGGATGAGGGAGAATACTGTAGGCAAGGGAGGATCAAACAAACATGTGCAAAAATATACACACTAGAGATAGAATACTGAGGTTTGAGAACAGGAAGCAGGCTTATTTGGCTTGAAAATGGAGAATCTGAGAGGGAATAATATGAAATCAGACTGGGAAAAATAGGTTGGAAACAAATTATAAAGGAATTTAAAACCAAATAGAGGACTATGCATTTTATTCTGGAGACAACAGGGAACTACTAATGTTTCTTTTTTTAAATTACTATTCATTTTTTAATTTTGTTTTATTTTTAGTTCCAAATGTTTTCCTTTCCCCTCCTCCATCTATTGAGAAGGAAAAAAAAAAGTCATGTTGCAAATACATATAGACATGCAAAAAAAATGTCATGTGAATCATGTCTCAAAAAGAAAGAAATGGAAGAAAATAGACCTCAATCTTCACTCTCAGTCTACTAGTGGTCATGATCTGGAAGCAGAGAGTATGTTTCATCTTGAGTCCTTAGGAACTGTGGTGGATCATTCTGTTGATGAGAATTACTAAGTATATCAAAATTGTTTATCTATAATATTGCTGTTATTATATGAAAGTTCTCCTGGTTCTGCTCATTTCGTTTTGCATAAGTTCATACAAACCTTCCTGGACTTTTCTGAAAATATAGACCTTCATCATTTCTTAGAGTATAATAGCATTCCATCACATTCATATACTGTAACTTGTTTGGCCATTCCCCAATTGATAGGTATTCCCTCTGTTTCCAACTCTTTATTATGACAAAAGAAGACTGCTATAAATATTTTTGTACATATAAACCCTTTTCCACTTTCTTTAATTTCTTCAGGTTATAGACCTAATAGTAGTATCACTAAATCTAAAGGGATGACCATTTTCATAGCTTCTTGGGCATAGTTCCAAAACTGCTTTCCAGAATAGTTCACAGAGCTACCATTAGTGCATTAGTGTGCCCATTTTCCTATATCACCCTCCAGTACTTGTTGTTTTCTATTTTTGTCATTTTAGCCAATCTTGATGGATGTAAGATGGTAACTTTGAATTGTTTTAATTTGCATTGCTCTAATTATTACTGACTTGGAGAATTTTTTTCATATAGCTATTAAGTTTTAATTTCTTCCTCTAAAAACTGCCCTTTCGTATCTTTTAGTCATGTATTTATTGGGCAATGGCTCTCATTCTTAGGAATTTGACTTATGTATTTTATAAATTAGACTTATCAAAGAAGTTTACAAAGATTCCCCCGCCCCAGTTTCATGTTTTTTTTTCTAATTTTAGCTGCATTGGTTTTGTTTTGGGGGGGAAAAAACTTCTTAATGTTATATAGTTGGAATTATTTATTCCCCCCCACCCCAAGGGACCTTCCTTTCTCTTTTTTGGTTATAAATTCTTCCTGCATCCACAGATCTTACAGATAATTTCTTCCATGCTCTACTACTAAATGGCTTATAATATTGCCCTCTATTGCTATTTCATTTGGAGCCTGTCTTCATACACAATGTGAGATGTTGGTCTATGTCTAGTTTCTGCCACTCTACTTTTCAGGTTTCTCAATAGTTTCTGTCAAATAATAAGCTCTTACCCCAACTGCTGGAATCTTTGGGTTTATCAAACACAAAGTTGTTAAGCTCATCTGCTTCTGTATATTGTGTATCTAATCTGTTCCAATCAACTTCTATTTCTTAGCCAGTACCAAATTGCTTTGATGATTACCATTTTGCAGTACAGTATGAAATCTGATACTGCAAGGTCTCCTTCTTCCCATTTTTTCATTGACTCCTTTAATATTCTTGACATTTTGTTCCTTTAGGTAATTTTGTTATGATTTTCCCAACTCTATAAAGAAATTTTCTGATAATTTGATAGTTATTACACTGAATGAGTAAAATAATTCAGAAGGCACTGTCATTTTTATTCTACTGGCTCAGACTACCCATGAGCAATTATTTCTTCAATTATTTGGATAGATATTTGTGTTAAGAATGTTTTGTAATTGTACTTACATAGTCTCTATCTGTGTCTTGGCAAATGTACTCACAGGTATTTTATACCCTCTATTGTTATTTTACATGGAATTTCTTTCTTTCTCTTGGGTTTTGTTGGTAATATACATAAATGCTGATGATTTATATAAACTTGCTATTTGACAAAAAACTATTAAGAAACCTGTTAAGTGGAATGACAAAAAATAGACACAGACGAACATCTCATACAATTTATTTTATAGCTTGTATTTCATTTATAACTTTGCTGGATTTGATTTTGTTTTCATTTTTTTTTTTGGTTGACTCCTAGGGTTCTGTTAAGAAACCATCATATAATCTGCAAAGAGTAATAGTTTTTGTTTCCCCAAAGCTGTTATCACCATTCATTGGTTTCCAACTCTTCATAACTCATATGAGTTTTATTTTGTTTTTTGAAAAACTGTATTTTTCATTTTATATTGTCATACAAAACACTTCCATATTGGTCATTATTGTAAGAGCAAAATCATAAATAACCAAAACCCCAAAATATAACCAAAGATATACTGATGCAAAAGACAACTCCAATGGTTCCATTTGGGGTTTTCTTGGCAAAGATACTAGAGTGGTTTGCCATTTTCTTCTCTAGTTCATTTTACTGATAGAGAAACTGAGGCAATTAGGGCTAAATGGCTTGCCCAGGATTCAAATTTGAAGTCAAGTCTTCCTCACTCTAGGTCCGGTAATCTATCCACTGCACCACCTAGCTGCCCTTCCTCAAAACTAAACTTGCCCAAAATTGAACTCATTATCTTCCCCCAATCCCTCTGCATCCCCTACCTTGCCTATTACTGTAGAGGGCAACACCACAACAGAGGAATTCATTCTGGACTCTCACCTCCCAAATTCAATCTGTTACGAATGTCTTATCAATTTCACCTCCGCAACACCTCCTCTTACAGTGCCACCACCTTAGCACAAGCCCTCCTCACTTCATGTCTAAATTGTTGCAATAGCTTAGTGCTGGATCTGCCTGTCTTAAATCCCCCCTTGTTCTAATTCACTCTCCTTTCAGGCAATACAGTGGTTTTCCCAAAGTGCAAGTCATATCATATCACCTCCCTACTCAGTAAACCCAGAATGGTTCCCCCTCTCACCTTCAGGATGAAATATAAAATGCTCCGTTTTATCTCAAAGCCCTTCACAACCTGCCCCCTCCAACCTTTCCAGTCTTCTAACAACTTACTCCCTCTAACACATACATATTGCCTATTCCACGAACAAGATAAACCATCTCTCAGCTCCAGAGTTTTTCCTGACTTTCCCCTGTGCCTGGAATACTTTCCCTCCTCAATTCTGGCTTCCTTTAAGTCCCAATGAAAATCTCACCTTCTAAAAAGAAATCTTTCCCAACCTCTCTTAATTCTAGTACTTTTCCTCAGTTAATAATTTCCCATTTATACCACACATAGCATGTTTTCTGTGCATGTGTGAAGAGAGAGATATCTTTGCATGATTCCATTAATGCACATTTCATTAATGCACAAGCTCCTTAAGGGCTGTGTTTTGTCTCTTTTTTGTAACCCTAGTTTTTAGCATAGTGCCCAGCACTTAATAAATATTTATTGATTGACTAGACATTGTCTATTGTTTATTCTTTCAGTATCTTCTTCTTGTCATTGCTATAGTTAACATTTCTAGTACAATATTGATTAGTAATGGTGATAACAGATATCTTTGCTTCACCTGAATTTTATTGGAAAGGCTCCTACCTTACTTTATCCTTTACCAATAACTGATCATTTTAAGGAAATTTTCATTTATTTCTGTGCTTGCTAGTATTTGGTTTGTTTCTGTGTGTGTGTGTGTGTGTTTTTTAACAGGAATGGGTATTGTGTTTTCTCAAAATAATTTTCCTGCATCCATTGATATGATTTCTGTTATTAATATGGTCAATTATACTTATGATTTTCCTAATATTGAACTAGTCCTGCATTCCTGATATAAATCTAGTCTGGTCAGAGTTTAACATCTCTGTGATATATTGCTGTAATATCCTTGTGAGAATTTTATTAAAAATTTTTGCATCAATATACATTAGGGAAATTAGTCTATGTTTTTCTTTATCTGTTTTGATTCTCTCTGGTCTAGTTATCAAGACCATACTTATATCATAGAATTTGGTAGGATTCCCTCTTTATTAAAAAAAAAAAGCCAGTATGCCAAATAGTAAAGTAAGGCAGTTTATATAGTATTAGAATTGTTCTTTAAATGTTTGAAGGAATTCACCTGTAAAATCCATCTGGTCCTGAGTTTTTTCTCCCCTACAGGGAATTAATTAATGACTTCTTTAACTTCTTTTTCTAAAATAGTTATTTTAATATTTTCTTTATTTTCTTTCCTGTTCTATTAATCTAGGCAATTTATATTTTTGTAGATATTGATCCATTTAATTTTGATTGTCAGTTTTACTGGCAAAAGAACTTCAAATTGTTTTTATTTCATCTTCACGTAATTATTTTGGTGGTTGTAAACTACTGTTTTTCATTTTTTATATTGGTAATTTGGTTTTCTTCAGGTAATTCAAATTAACCAATGGTTTATCTACTTTATTTTGGCTTAAAAAAAAAAAAACAGCTCCTAGTTTCATTAATTGAATGGTTGTTTTACTTTCAATTTTGCTAATTTCTCTTTTGATTTTCAGAATTTTTATTTGGTATTTACCTAAAGCTTTTAATTAGTTTTTTTTTGTTACATGTATATAATTTGCTGATCTACTCTCTCTTTTACTGATGTAAGTATTTAGAGAAACAACTATTCCCCATAGTATTGCTTTGGTTTTGTCCCATAAGTTTTGGTCAATCATATCATTGTAGTCATTATCTTTAATGAAATTATTATTTCTATGATTGGTCTTTAACTCACTTATTCTTTAGGATTAAGTTATTTAATTCCAAAAATTTAAATCTATGCTTAAAAGGCTCTTAATTAGATGTCATTTTTATTGCATTATGGCCAGAAAAAAAGTTGTACTTAATATTTCTTTTTCAGCATTTGTTCAGGAAATTTTTATGCTCTAATACATGGTCATTTTTTTTTAAGTGCCAGGCACAGCTGAGAAATAGATATATTCCTGTTGCCACTCAATATTCTTCAGCGCTCTATCATAGCTAATTTTTCTAAAATTCTATTCATCTCTTTCACTTCTTTCTTGTTTGTTTCATGGTAAGATTTATCTATGTCTCAGTGTATAAATGAAGGTCCCTCACTGTAATAATAGCTTCACTCTCTACTTTCTAGTGTAACTCAATTTTCTTTGAGAATCTGGAGACTATGACATTTGGTAGAAATATTTTCAGTATTGATATTAATTCATTTACTATGGCAAAATGTTGTTTCCCTGCTTATTTCTTTTAACTGGGTCTATTTTTATTTTTGGTTGACCTGTGATTTTGATTGCTACCCCTGTCATTTTTACTTCAGCTATAGCATAATAGAGTATATGCCAGGTCAATATTTTAACTGTGTATCTGTTTTCTAGTGCGTTTCTTGTAAAGAACATATTGTTGGGTTCTAAATCCATTCCGCTTCCTCTTCTGTTTTATGTTTTCATGCTTCTCTTGAGCCCTGTGTTTAAATCAAATTTCCTATTCAGTTCCAGTCTTTTCATTAGGAAAGTTTTAAAGTCCTCTATTTTGCTAAATTCTCATTTATGCCCCCACCCCATAGGATTATACTCAGTTTTGCTGGTTAGATACTTGGTTGTAATCCTAAATCCTTCACCTTCTAGAATATCCAATTTCAAATTCTCCATTTCTTTATTACTGATGGCTGTTTAATCTTGTGTGATTCTAACTATGGCTCAATAGTACTTGAATTCTTTCTTTTTGGCTGCTTAAAATATTTTCTCCTTACATTAAAGCATTGCTGGTGGAGTTGTGAATTGATCCAACCATTCTGGAGGGCAATTTGGAACTATGCCCAAAGGGCACTAAAAGACTGTCTGTCCTTTGATCCAGCCATAGCACTGCTGGGTTTGTACCTCAAAGAGATAATAAAGAAAAGGACTTGTACAAGAAAATTCATAGCTGCACTTTTTGTGGTGGCCAAAAATTAGAAAATGAGGGGATGCCCTTCAATTGGAGAATGGCTGCACAAATTGTGGTATATGTTGGTGATGGAATACTATTGTGCTCAAAGGAATAATAAAGTGGAAGAATTCCATGGGAACTGAAAAAACCTCCAGGAAGTGATGCAGAGCGAAAGGAGCAGAACCAGGAGAACACTGTAAACAGAGACTGAAACACCGTGGTACAACTGAATGGAATGGACTTCTCCATTAGTGGCAATGCAGTGATCCTGAACATCCAGGAGGGATCTATGAGGAAGAGAACTATCCACATTCAGAGGAAAAACTGTAGAAATAGAAACACAGAAGTAAAACAACTGCTTGATTACATGGGTCATGGGGATATGGCTGGGGATGTAGACCCTAAATGAATATCCTAATGCAAACATCAACAATATGGAAATGGATTCTGATTAAGGACACGTGTGTCGGCTATGGGAGGGGTGGGGGAAGGGGAGGTAGGGAAAGAATATGATTTTTGTAACCAAGGAACAATGTTTGAAATTGACCAAATAAAATTAAAATTTTTTTTTAATTTTCTCCTTGATCTGCGAGTTCTGGATTTGGGCTATAATATTCCTGGAAGTTTTCATTTTGGGGTTTCTTTTAGTAGGTGGTGGTCGACCAGCGGATCCTTTCAATTTCTACTTTGCCTTCAGCTTCTAAGATATCTGGGCAATTTTCCTTTATAATTTCTTCAAATAAGATGCTTATGCTCTTTGATCTTCAGACAAATCAACAATTCTTTTTAACATCAAGGATGTTTAAAATGCCCTTATTTATCATAAATATTGGTTTAATATAAGACATTATTATGTCATTATTATATGATTGTAAACTATAAAAGACCACTTTTAACACATTTTGAACACATTAGCACACAAAGCCATGACAAATTTAGCCTTTAAGTTACGATGAAAAAAAAAATAACCCACAAACTTCCTGTGATGGGCACTTCTCTATGTGACCAAAGCACAGATTTAAAATAAATTAGTACCCTCACTCAGAGATCAGGAAGAAAGAGGTCAAGAATGAAGTAAGCTCTTCTCACCTACATGTGCATGTCATTTTCTCTTGAGCAAAGCCCTCTCTTTTCCATGGTGAAATCCTTGTTTCAGTACCAACATGCTGTGTGACCCTGATAAATAGACTATTTTAATGATTTACCCTAGCATACTTTTCTTTACTTTTATTTTTTCTTTTGTTTTAAAACCCTTACCTTCTTTTTTTTAGAATCAGTACTAAGTTTTAGTTCCAAGGCAGAGGAACAGTAAGGGGCAGGCAATGGGGGTTAAGTGACTTGCCCAAGGTCATCCAGTTAGAGAATGTCTGAAATCCTATTTGAACCCCAGATCTCCCATCTCCAACACCTAGCTCTCTATCCACTGAGCCACCCAGCTGCCCTTAACCCCTGATATCTTAAAGGTTATGCGGGTGAAATACAAATTCCAATAGAGTCTACTAAGCTGGAAAGATTCAAAGTTCAGTCCTCTGAGGACCAACCTAAATATATAGGAAAGCTAAACACCACTATGTCAATCACAAGGTGATAACCTCTTTGATCATGGAAACTCATAAAAAAAACACACAAAAAGACATATAATGACATATTAAACCAATATTTAAGATAAATAATTAAACTTTGTGTGATTTCCAGGGACTACAACAAAATGGCAAAAAAAACCCAAAAAAACCCCAAACAGCAACAACGAAACAGATGAATCCCAGTTTTACTCTCTAGAAATATTAAATTTTGATACACTTAATGTGAGATCTTTATCCAAAGAGCAATGAGTAGATATCAACCAACAAGCATTTATTAAGCACTAACATTGTGCCAGGTACCATGCTTGGCACTGAGGCTATAAATATGAAGAATGAATTATACCACTAGAGCAGTGGTTCTTTTTTTTTAAACCCTTTCCTTCCATCTTAGAATCAATACCATGTATTGGTTCTGTAAAAATCTTATCCTCTAATATTGTAATCTTTAAGTTGATTATGTTTTCATGATCCTTTTGGGGAAAAAATGTTTTTCCCCAAAATGATCACACGGAGAAATGTAAAAATGGAGATTTGAACCCCGGACTCCAATCCCCAGAAGTCCTTGGCCACTTCCCAGAATGCTTTGTAATCTCACTGAGATCCTCACCTGGGCGAGATAAAAAATTTCTATTTAAACTGGTTGTAAAGCCTACCAGCTCTCTTCCTACTTCCGCTTCCAAGGAGACACGGCTCTCCACCTAGCAGGCAAGATGTAAGTGGTGGTGAATGGGCTCTCTGGGCCTAGGCACGTGCTTTTCTTATTTTGTATTTTCTCTAATTCTTAATCTCAAATAAACCGCTAAAAAATATAATACTTCTAGCAGAGAAACTAAATTTAACTGCTACAGTTCAAAGGCACACAAAGGGCTGGGCAATGGGGGGTCAAGTGACTTGCTCAGGGTCACACAGCTAGCTAGTTTCTGAGGTCACATTTGAACCTAGGACCTTTTGTTTCTAGGCCTAGCTCTCAATAGCAATGGTTCTTAACCTGGGTTCATGATATTTTAAAAATAACTATAATATATTTTTTGATAACTATAATATATTTATATTAAATATAATTTATGTATACATAGTGATAATATAGCTAACTATAATATAGTTATATTAAATATAATAATATATCTAACTATATATTAAATATAATTTATTTGTATTATATATGGTGATATTTTGATAAGTATAATTAAATTATTTATATCATGTATAGTGATATTTTATAACTATATTTATATTAAATATGATTTATATTATGTATGGTGATAATATTTTGATTACTATATTTCAATATAATTGGTTTCCTCTTTAATTCTATGTATTTTATTTTATGCATTTAAAAATATTCTGAAAAGGGGCATATGATTATGAAAAGATTAAAATAAGAAAAACTTTATTATTAACTTTAATATAAAGTAAGAAAAACCAGAGTTTCCCCTAGCTGAAACTTACTAACTCCCTAAACCTTGAACCTCTTTAGATCTAAAGTTTTCTGCTAAGCCAAGGAAGGTCCTTATATAGACCAATCTCACACCGGAAGTAAGGGGGGGCATGGCCCCTCCCTAGCACGGGATTGGTCCAATTCAAGACCAATCCCAGCCAGGATGGAAGGAGGAGGGACCCCTGGGGGACACGGGCCTGTTCCCCTGCCCCCTCCCTGCCACAACATTTTAAAACCCACAATTACTAAAAGGGTCCATGACACAAAAAAAGTTCGGAACCCTTGCACTCTACTGAATCATTTCGGTATTAATCTGAGAGAGCTTTAAACTAAAAAATGGAAGAATTGGGATCTGGTACGCCAGAGCAGAAATACAACACGGGGAGAAGAATAACACAAGAAAAGGCAAGTAACTCACTAGAAAGAAAATATCCAATAAAAGTCAGCAATAAACCCCACAAGCTTTAGTAAAAACCCATGCTCCAAAACAGAACTGATCAACAGGGTGAATGAAAGATCGTAGAGAAAGAAAGAAAATGGGAACGCATGAAGCTCCTCGAGAGAAAGTTGGAAGGACTTGGAAAGTCCTCCTAATCCCTTCATTGTACAGATAAGGAGGCTGAAGCTCATAGGTGACACTCCAAAGACAGCACTCTTTCCACATTATCACCGAGCCAACATGGTAGGATGGGACCCACGCTCTGGAAGGGAATCCCTCATTCAAAAGGAGGGACTATGGAAGAGGACTGCATATTAAGTAGATTAACCCATGTAAGGGAATCCAGGAACCTGAGAAGGAAGAGCACTTGGGTGCTGGCCAATGGAAGGAGAAATAGAAGTTATACAGTTATATAGGTCTACTATAGACCACCCAGGACAAAAAGGAGGCATTAGATGAAGGGATTAGAAACAGATCTCAAAATTAGCAATAATCTGTCGCCTGGCAAATTTTTTTAAAACCCAGATTTGAATCCAGGACCTCCTATTTCTGGAACTGGCTCTCGATCCACTGAGCCAGTCCTCCTTGTAATGTCTAACAGTTGGTCCTCATCCTCCCTTCTGGGGTAAAGCAGAATGAGTTTAATCGCTTGTTTTGTTTTTTGGTGTCTTTTTTTTTTTTTAAATCACAGGTCTGCAGATATTTAAACACAGCTATCATGCCTTAACTAAAACTTCTGTCAGAAGTGAGATATTGTAGTCATAGGGAACATCAGTTAATCAGCCGTTGATTAAATAAATATATAACCTCTCTCTATGCCAAAGAATTAGCAGCTAAATTTTTTTTTCCAATTATGATTTGGCTAAACAATGATTAAATAAAAAAATATAAAACCTCTGTGCCAAATACAGAGCAGCTATAATTTTTTTAAATTATGATTTGGCTAAATGATGATTAAATAACAAATATAAAATTTCTATGCCAAAGACGGAGGAGCTAGAATTTTTTTTTAATTATGATTTGGCTTAATGATGATTAAATAAATAAATATAAAACCTCTAAGCCAAAGACAGAGCAGCTAATTTTTTTAAAATCATGATTTGACTAAATAATGATTAAATAAATATAAAACCTCTATGCCAAAGATAGAGCAGCTAGATTTTTTTTAAATTAT
The DNA here is from genome assembly GCF_027887165.1 of Monodelphis domestica. Lineage (NCBI taxonomy): Eukaryota > Metazoa > Chordata > Mammalia > Didelphimorphia > Didelphidae > Monodelphis > Monodelphis domestica. Next base: position 232,547,584 of record NC_077227.1, on the reverse strand, counting down.
GATTTGGCTAAATGATGACTAAATACATAAATATAAAACCTCTATGTGAAAGACAGAGCGGATAAAAAAGTTTTTTTAAGTAAGATTTGGCTAAATGATAATCTTACCCTTTAAAAGGTGAAGAAAGTGGGGGCAGCTGGGTGGCTCAATGGATTGAGAGTAAGACCTAGAGATGGTAGGTCCTGGTTCATATCCGACCTCAGATACTTCCTAGCTGTGTGACCCTGGGCAAGTCACTTAATCCCACTGCCTAGCCTTTACCACTCTTCTTGCTTGGAACCAATACCTAGTATTGATTCTAAGACAGAAGGTAAGGGTTTTTATTTAAAAAAAAAAACAAAAAGGTGAAGAAAAGTGACAAAGGGAGTTGGTATTTTAGACAATTCTGAACAATAAAAAGGAACCGGTGGCTGAAATTGAAATCATGGGAACCTTGAGAACAAGTGATTATCTTATCAGATTTCATGATCAACCAATCTAATCAACAAGCATTTATTAATATTAACAATATGCCAAGTACTAGCTAGGTGATAGGGATATAATTATAAAGAAAGAAACAAAAACCTTAGTCTCAAAGACCTAGCATTCTATTGGAAGAGACCACAGATATAGAAATATATTCAAAATAAATAGAAGGTAATTGGGGAGAGAGGAAACTACCAGTAGGACACAGGAGATGAGGAAAAGGCCCTGTGGGGAGGTGGGACTTGAGCCAGAGGATCCTAGCAGGCAAAGGGGGGAAGGACCGAGTTCAAGGCAGGAGGGCTGGGGAATGCAAAGGCATAGATCTTGGGGAAGAACAAAGAGAAGACCAGTTGGCTGACCACAGCGAGCAGGAAAGGGGAGAAGAGTGTGGGAAGGAGAGTAATGAGTAACAAGGCTAAACCAGGTGGGCACTAGAAGGACTTTCTCCTAAGGCTTTTCAAAGATAGAGAAGTAAAGTCAGACATAGACTGAAACACATCCTAGATTGGGAGAGAACATTTTTCAAAGGGTTTAGGATTCACTGGCCTAATATTCTGCAAGGAAAGTTGGCCCAAATAGAATAAAAGGCACTCAAGAGTGAAATTCTCAAGCTCTAAGCAGAAATTAGTCAGATAATGATGCAAAGGGGAAGTTGCTTAAAAAAAAGTTAAAGCACAAGGAACTCAGCAGCAGTTCATTTTTTTTTTTTACTATGCAATAGCAGCAAGGCCATGTAACTGAGGATGAATATAAAAGAAATAGTCCACTAAGACTATCTTCAGACGTACTGAAGTCTAGAATGAGTTGAGGTAGGCAAATAATATTAAGAATAAAGATTTTTTTTTTAATTCCACAATGGAGAAATGCGGAAGATCAAAGAAAGGATAAAACTTTCTCCAGTGTGGGGATGAGATGATAATACTGGACAATGAGAAGGATGAACTACTCAACTCTCCTTATACTTTTCTATGAAAATATCAATGAAATAATCATTGAATTATGAATGGGAAAAAGAATGGGAAAAGTAAAAAATTTATGAAATCTATGAAAATATCTCTATCTATGGAAAAGCAAAGCTCATGGGAAGATGAGGAGATGGAAAATGGCCTATATCTGGGCTTATTTCAAGTTACCAGACCCAGATAATCTATGTTTTAGTGTCTTAAAACCCTAGACAGGTAGCATGGTTTAATTCCTGTTAGTCATTTCTGAAAGAATTTGTAGAACACAAGAGAGACCACAAAACTGAAGGGAAGCAGATCAATCATGTCTCAAGAGCAAGGGATAACAGATGGACATTGTAATTACTTTATTCATTTCGGCACAATAAAAGGACCAAAAGGAAGGCTTTTGGTGTCATGAGCAAATAGATATAGGGAGGCATTTGGGCAGGTAGGCAGCAAAGTGAACTCATCTCCCTGAATTTAAATGGGGTCCTAGACACTTGGGTGACTCTGGGAAAGCCAGTTAACGTTGTCTGCCTCAGTTTCCTTATCTGTAAAATAAATGGAAGAAAAAATGGTGAACCACTCCATTATGGTACTAAGAAAAAAACCCAAATGGGGTCACAGAGTCAGATGTGACTGAAAATGACCTAACAATAACAAACACGGAGGCATTCAGAAGAGATTCTGATTCCCTGAGTAATGATGGAGAAATTATTCTCCCTCTCTGTACTTCAGGTTTTTCATCTGAAAAATGAAGGATCTAAAAGATGAATTTAAGATTGCCTTCTGATTCTAAATCCCTATTGTGCTATACTAAAACAAATCAGGACTTAAACGCTTGAAAAACAAAACTCAAAAAAACTATGTAGTGCTAAAGTAAATACAATAGGCATTCAGATAAAGAAGAGAGCTATATCGACTGGCATAGTCAGAGAAAACTTCATGAAGGACGGGACTCAAAATAGTCACAGGAACATATCTGTCCTGAAGAAGAGAGCATTTAGGATGGGCTGCTTCATTGTACTTCAATAAAAACTTCTAAAATTTTATTTCATTTATTTTTTACAATTTTGCCCATCGTTACATGATTCTTGTTATCTTCCTCCCCTCTTTTCTCCCAACCTCCAGAGTTGAAAAGCAATTTCACTGGATTATACATTCCATAATATTTTTTTAAATATTTAAAATTTAATTCTCCTTGACTCTAAAGGAGTCTCAGACACTTCCCAGCTGTGGGACCCTGGGCAAGTCACTTAACCCCCATTGCCTAGCCCTTACCACTCTTCTGCCTTGGAACTGCTAAAAACTGTTAATGGTTATAATAAAGAAGAAAAAAAGGGAGAAAGTGAGTTTCTGGCCAGTAAAAGTTGCTGTTCATCCTTTCCTTTGGAAGATCAATGCCCTCAGGATGTTGGGGTTAGAGCTGGGTAGTAATCTAATCCTTCTATTCCTTCTCTAGTCTAATCCCTTTCTCACTCAACAAGCCACCATAACTAGGGTAAGGCAACTGGGATTTGTTCCAGTGATGAAATTTGGAGGGAGCCCACAGCATTTGCCATCTTTCGGTAGCATAGCAACAACTGAGTTTAGCACCTAGTTGGCAAGAATCATTAGTTAATATAGGAATCTACCAGAAGGTATGCTTCCTTATCCTGGCTGCTATTCCTCAGGTAAGTCTCCCCTTAGTACCTTCTCTTCCAGTAGCACATTGGAGGATGCATTTTATGCCATTTGCTCCAAATTTCAGAATGTAGTTTACCAATGGGAGCACCAATCACTCTAAAGAAAACATTTCTGCTTTCAGTTTTAGCTCTATTATGTTCAATTTGGGGTGCCCCATACATAACTCCCATAAAAAAGAAGCACTATAACTTTTTCCTTCAAGGGATGTGACTTTCTAGAGTGGACTCAGAGAAGCTCATTATAAAAAGGTCTTTAAAACCAATGCAATTTCCTTGAGTCACTCTTGTGTGAATCTCTGATGGTATTTCTATGTGCAAAACTGTACCAATTTTGTGACCCAATCACCCCTCCCCACAAACAAAACTGAGCTGATAGATTCCATTGTCAAAGTTCAAAAAACTGCTTATTTTTTTAAACCCTTTACTATATATATTTATATTTATGGATTAAATATGTATTTAATAAATTAAAATAACATATTAAGCCCATACCATACTTTATATATTTATATATTAAATAAATTAAATAAATATTTACTATATATTAAACCCTTACTATCCTTTATATATTTTAAACCTAATACTATATTGGTTCCAAGGCAGAAGAGTGGTACGGGCTAGGTCATGGGGTTGAGTAACTTGCCCGGGGTCACATAACTAGGAAGTAGCTGAGGCTAGATATGAACACAGGGTTTCCCATTTCCAGGTCTGGCTCTCAATTCACTGAGCCACCCAGCTGCCCCCTCACATTATCTTCTGATGTCTCCTAGGAAAGTGGGGAAGATCCCAGATCTTCCCTCAATGGTTATGCGGGTGGAAGATGATCTCTGGAAGAAGTTATCAATTTCAAGTCTTCACATCTAACCTAGTGATTCTGAGCTAAGTTCCCAAAGGGTCATCATCAACAGTTTGGTCCCATGGAGCTACATTTTTTTTTTACCCATGGCAACTCAAAGACCATCTACTAATTTATAGGATGGTTGACATTTTCATGGATGGAGAGGGCATTCACAATTGTTATTAGCTTGCATCCTGTCTTCTACATTGAACAAATTTACAGCAATGGAGGAGTTACAATATCTGTTCAATGTAGCTCACGGGTGACAAATAACTCACATCATTATCTGAATGAGCTGTGAATCTAAAAGCATTTCTTCCCTCCATAAATACAGACTGCCTCCTTAATAGTGAGTGAGCTAGAGTGGCTCCTCAAAATTGGTACCCAACTTATCAGGTACCCTAACTCACTGTGATGAATCTGTCACCACTTGGCTAGGCTAGGCACAGACTTCTAGGTTTAGTTCTAGAAGGGCCTTTCTAAACCAAGGATCATCTAATACAATCTTGGAAATGCAACTGAGTTCCTAAGTAGGTCTATGACCCCTAGGTAGGTCCTAATTCATCTGGTCCCCAAACTCATGCCTTCAGAGCATTTAGCCAGGAGGATCATGGATTCATAGGTTTAGCCATAAAAGTAACTTCTAGTTCAGGCATCATCTAGTACCATCTTGGAAAACAGAAAAGTTCATTATTGGGTCTGTGCCCAGTCTTTACTCCTACACAGAATTTAAAAGAGCTACAGCCTGTTACAGCTCTAGCATTCCATATTTGCACCCTTTCTCACCCTGATCATATAGATTTCTCAGTCTCTAAAGTCCATACGTCTCATTTCCCTTCCAGTTCTAAAGTTCTGAGTTTGTGAAATGTGACTGATATACAATAAGTTAATAAATAACTTTAATAAACCACCATCAATGCCAACTAGTAAACTCTTTATTTCTTGTCTTTTTTAGAAAAAATATCTGGAAAAAAATTCTAATACCAGTTTTTAGGAGGTCTTTGGTTTCACAGAATATTCATTACTTTAATCACCAAGTATCTTGAAGTAATATGGCTTCTTCCAAAATCTATATAATAACTGATCAGGGGTAATATAGATATACCTCCACTGATGGTAAAGAGAAGGAGAATAGAGAATCATTTCTTCCCCTCATAGGAAGGGCTTTCCTATTTGCAGAGACCAAATACAGGTATGTCAGATGAAGTTAAACAGAAAAGAACTTCAAAGACTCATGATGAAGAATGATACTGTGAAGATTAAATTGTAACCCCTGCCTATTTTTAGAACACCCTACTTAAAGTTGAGTGGGAAGATCTGCCCATTTTTAGATCTAATCATCAAAATTGTAAACATCCCATTTAATCATTAAGTGAGAGGTCTGTGACCCACGTGTGCAAGAGTGGGTGATGAATCAGAAACGACTGACTGCCTCACAGGCAGTCTTAAGCAAGGTTTTAGACTATGATTTGTCCATGTAAAAAGTGGAAGAAGACACAGGAAGTGATACAAAAGAAGCATCTTTAAAAGGAGCAGTCACTTCCTGTGAGGCCACTTCTTCATTCTTTGGAGTAGAGGCTGAAGGAGAAATCTGCTGACTGGACTTTAGATCCTGTTCCTGATGAGACTGTTGGACTGACATGTGGTGAGTGAAAGAGCTGACTCCTTTCCTGGATATTTTCTGAAGAATCTAGCCTCAGGAGATACTAGCTTCTTGAGAGAGTTTTTCCCCAGGTCCTCGGCTTTGCCAAGGCCAGCTAAGAACCAACTCTCCCTGACTGGGTTGGACTAGGGGCTGGAAGTAAATTACTTAGTGCTTAGGCTAGATATCTTACCCTACCTCTCTCTGGTTTTCCTTACTTTACTCTTTCTACATTTTGCAAATAAATTGTAAATAAATCTCTTTGGGATTAATATAAATTCCTGGCAACCACACTCTTAAATAATCCAGTCCAACCCTTTTTAAAATTAACCCCTTTTTCCCCTTTACAATACCTATACTCTGACAGAGAGGTGATGATCTTAAGATGGAAAAGGAGACATTTTCAGACATGGCCAATGGTATTTACTTTTGCCTAAATATGCTTTTTTGTTACATGAGTTTTGTTCCTAGATTTTGGGGTAAGGGACTTGGGGAGCAAGGGAAAGGAAAGTTCTGCTTATATTCCCCCCACCCCACCCCAAGAAAGAAGGATTTCTTAAATACTTAGGAGAAAGTACAAAGAAACTTAACAGGTAGAATTCTAAAGAAAACATAGAAGCAGGATGAATATGAAAGTAAAAGGTGAGCATTATCTACTTTAAAACTATATGAATAGATCCATAATTTATATACAATCCCCCTTTTTGGTTCCACTATATGTATGAAAATACTATTTTATTTATTTTGGCTAAATGCAAAATAAAAAAAAAATTAAAGAATAAAACCTGGCTCTAATGGTCTGCTATTTCCCTGTGCTTAGGAAAAACCACCTCAGGAGAGGGAGATTTTCCCACTCACTGTATTGTTTAAAATCTATCCTCCATTCCCTGGGGTTGATAAGAGTAAGGCCACTGCCTCTTGGGATATAAGGGAGATAAGTGAGGCTCCTCCCTTCTGTCTTCTCTATTTTCTATCATGCTAGCAATAGGAATAACTGACATTTACTTTGCAATTTAAGATCAAGGAATCATCAATCTAGACATAGAGTGGGCCCCTGGAGTCTACCTAGACCAACCTACTCATTTTACAGATGAAGAAACTGAGGGCCAGGGAGGTTGTGACTTGCCTCAAATCATGATATATATTGACATGTTGACCCTTTAAGTTGGAAACTGCTTCAGATAAACGAAATAACTTGCCCAGATTCACACAGCTAGTAAGTAGTAGGGGGCTGGGAGGATTCAAAAATGAGAGGCTTCTGAGTCCAAACCTTACATTCTTTCTAACACAGCACACCTTCTGAGTAACAGGAAGGTTTGTGACCAATGAGGAGATGACCATTTTCACAGGTACCAGTTTCATATAATATTTAAGTATGCATAGAAATTGATGATACTCACATATTACCAATAAGTTATATTACTAAGATTGCCTAGAATGTACCATACATTTAGGCAAACTCTTATTTCACAAGTGGCAATTAATACACAAAATTTTCACTAAACAATAAATAGGCTGGGAGAGATGGAATAAGTCAAATCTCCTACTTTGGGCAAAATGGCATTTAAAAGACCCCCAAGACAGATCAAGATCTCATTTTTAAGGCTCTCAATGAAGCACGAGTAGCCTCACAGAAGGAAGAGACAGGAAGAAGAGCATTGGGCTTTGGAGTTGTATGAACCTGAATTCAAGTCCAGGCTCCCTCATTTCCTGGTGACCAATGAGTAAGTTTCTCTCTAATTTGCTTTTCTACTTACCAAAAAGGGTTAAAATAAAGAAATTACTGTGCAAAGTGTTGGATAAAGGAGAGATCATTGCTATTATTTCTCTAATTTTGGAATCAAAGAATGTTAGTTCAGGTTCTTTGGAATTCCATAGGTTAGTGGAGGGTTCTGGGCAAGGGCCAAAAATATATTTTTCATTTCTCCTTGCTATTAAGCCTCTGGTAACCACAACCAAATGATCCTTCTGATACACTGATTTAAATTTTGCGAACTCAAGGTTTCATAAAGCACTTCTTCATAAAAGCCCTCGATCCCCTCTTGCCTTTGCCCAGGGTCATCCCACTTATGCATACCATATTTTTTCTCATGCTTCCTGTCTCATAGACTCCATCGCTTCCATCAAAACATCACTAAGACTCCTGGTGAAAAACCTTTCTTGATCCAGGCTATCAATGTTCTCTCTTTTTAAATTATTAAAATATTTATTAACATAATATAATAATATATAATAAATAGTATAATAGGTTACATAGACAGTGCATTATATATAGATGGTGTATAGTCTAATATAGCATACATACATGTTCTTTATAGCATATGATATAAACTATATCAATATTGTTTTGATATTATTTGTAGCATATATTTATGTTGTATTATATTATAGTATTTTCTAACCTATTATGTCTATGCTGTTTATACTGTGTGTTATTTATAATTGATAATGTGTGGTATTTATAAGTTTATGTATACACTTTATATGATACTGTTATTTAGAGTATGCTTTATGTATACTGCCTTTTTAATAACATATTTGTATATGTGCTGTTTCTGACCTACTGTATGCATAATATTTATATAATGTTTTATATTTATAATGTATGTTATTCATAACCTATTATATGTATTGACATTTATAGTTTGTATATTATATTGACATAATGTATAATATATGTATATATAATATGTAATAAAATACATAATCTTTATATTATTTTTACACCTAATAGATAATATATAATAATTTCGAGAAAGCACTAATAACCAAGATCAGAAATATATGATAAAATATATATAAATACACATATTCATATATTTGTTTATTTATCTAAAATGGAAGCTTCCATCTTGGTCTAGAGATCATTTTGTGCTTTTGTCTCCAGAGTCTAGCATCTAACACCCAAGAACAGGTTCTTAATCATTGGTGATATAAAGAACCTAGAACCAATAGTATGCATTGTTTCTATTTTATAAATGAGGCAAGAGAGCCTTGGGAGAGGTTAAATGAATTTCCTTTAGTTACATGGCTAAGTTAAATGTCAGAGACTGGACTTGTCACTACCAAATCTAGGACATGAGAACTGACTAAAAATAGTAATAGCTCATAGTTTGGTAGCACTCTACACTTAAAAGAATTTTTATTTGACTTTCACAACTGCCCAAGAGGCTGATAATACAAGAATTATAAGGCCCCAGGAAGCCTTGTATGAACTGATGCAAAGTAAAGTGAACAGAACCAGGAGAACAATTTATTCAAATAACATGAATATTGTAAAAATAAATTTTTAAAGACTCAAGAATTCTGATCCATATAACTGACCACAATTCTAAAAGACCAATGCTGAAATTTGCTTTTCTCCTCTAGAAGGAGAACTGATGGGCTCAAGAGTGCAGATTGATACATTTTTTTTTTAGACATGGCTAAAACAGAAATTTGTTTTGCTTGACAGTACATATTTGTAATGGGTTTTCTTTTTCTTGCCTTTTCAATGGATGGAGAAGTAGGATGTTGGAGGGAAAGAATTTAGAACTGAAAATAAAATAAAAACTGAATTTTTTAAAAAGTAAAAAACAAATATTGTTAGATCTATTTTGCAGATGAGTATAACTGAGGCTAGAGATTTAACAACTTGCTTTATAAGGTCAGAGCTAGGAAAGGTCTCTCCCAATTCAATGCTGTATCTATCTACACAGAGGTGTTAAACATAGTGGGATGAGGACCCCAGTCCACAACACTCCCACTAGGCCAACAGGAATCAGCTTAAAAAGTAGTTGGGAAATATTTAACAAAATAAATAAAAATGCGATGCAATTCTGATAACGTTAATTGGTGGTTTTCTCAGACAATATTCAGCCCACAGAGATCCTTATCTATGGATTTGTGGCTACCCTTCCCTTTGAGTTTGCCACCACTGGTCTGGGTCATACTATCTCCAGTTAAAACGATAGGATTTATTTCTGCCATCAATCACCATGCAGATATCTCATTTTAAAATGTCACTTCTAATATTTTGCAAAATAAAAAACATAAATGCTTTCTTAAGCAGTGATACACATCATTTAATTTAACTTTTTTATATTCCTCAATTTTTTAGGAGAAAGAATCTTATAGTGGAAAAAACCTTTGAGCTAATCATTTCACTGGACCTCAGAATCTCCTCATCTATAAAAAGATGAGGATGAAGTGAATTTATGAACCTACTAGTAAAGCATGGTTTATATCAGGAGGAGCAAATGTTTAAAAACAAAAAATGCTAAGTGCAAATGGTCTACCTTGTTGCTACTCCCTTTTGCTATGATCTAAACATTGGCTTGTTCTAAGCATATATTGTTAGTTCCCTGTGGTAAGCAGACTCGGACTGCCTTGTTAAAGGGATGTTTTCCCTGGCTGTTCGCAATTACCTTACTCAGGAATGCTCCTTTCACCTGATTTTCCAAGAAGGAGCAAAACAAAGCATTAGCTTTAACAAGCATGGTTTCTTCACATCCTCCAAGGAAGGTGATTTAAGCTCTTCCTGGAAAAATTCATTTCCTCCAATAATCAATCCATCAATCAACTGATAAACACTTATTAAGCACTTATTAGGTTCCAGGACCTATGCTAAGCCCTTTGGTTAAAAAGGAGAAAAAAAAAGGAAAAAGGCAGTCCTGCCCTCAAGGAGCACACAGCAGAAAGAGGGAGACAACATTCAATCAACCATGCCCCAAACAAGGTTCCTAGAAGCTATTTTTCATCTGTGACACTCAGAATGGCAGGAAGAGTATTTATTTATTTTTTAATTAAACCAGTAAATGGTATCTTTATTTTCCTCTCAACCACAGAAACATTTGCCACTTGCAATTTTGTTTAGCATTTTCCCTGCAGCATTTTAGGTCACTGGATTTTTTTTCTGGAATATTCAAATTTATGTGACGAGCATTTATTATGTGCATATTACTAGTGCCAGGCTGGTTCCCAGGAACTGATACAAATTCAAGAAACAAGGACGTTCCTCCCCTCAGGGAGTTCACACTCAAATACAAGGAAGTACTCCCTAGGAAAGGGGGTGGGAAGAGTTCTAGTGGCTGGCCAGAAGCTCTTAAGTGGAGACCATAAACTTAAATTCATCTCCCCCTTTCCAAACCACAGCAGAATAGGAAACTTACAGGTCTACATTCACAAGGTATCTTTCATCTCTTTGACTACCATTTCTAAAGGGAGTCATTGCCTTCTCTTCTTTAGAATAATCTAATGACCAAGGCCCATCTACAGTTGAATTTCAACAGAGTCCTCAACTATTTATTCAAACTGAGGCATATTTCTCTACTAAAAAAGAAAAAGCAATTAAGCCTTAATAGGTAAATATGCTGTTAATTGACAAATAAGACTAATTTGTATTTTCCTCAACATCTTATTATTAGTTTACTTGTATTCAAAAAATAAATTAAACTCATTTCAGCAAGCATTTATAAACACCTGCTCAGTGCCAAGCAGAGTACCAGGCCAAGAGGATACCAAGACAAAAAAAATTAAGGTCTCAAGTTCCTCAAAGAGCTTACTTCCTACTAGGGGGAAACAACAGATATATACAGATCTGGGTATAAATCTAGACATATATGCATATACATATATATGTAAATATAAAAGATATGCCAAATAAAAAGAAAGTAATAGAGCCAATCTAAATCAAAGTGGGGGATGGGTAGGAAATAGATCAGAAAAGGTCTTTTGTAAGAGGAAGTACATGAGTTGAGTCTTAAAGAAAACCAGGTGTCCCAAGAAGCAGAGTTGAGAAAGGAGAGCTATCCTAGCATGGGGCCCACTTGTGTTCAAAGGCATAAAGGGTTCTGTGTGGGAAACAAATTGAACACGGTCACCAAAAATGTTTTTATTGCTAAATCAAAAAACATCAAGCCCCAAATTTAAAAGAATAAATGGATATAAAGGATTTAATTCTTCTTTTGTAGGTAAGTCATCCCTCCCCAAGTAATTATTGCAAAAACAGCTTTAGAAAGAACTATAGTGAGAAAAAGGGTTAGGAGTAAGGGAGAATTTAGGTAGATTCTAGAAACCAATGAATCCAGTTCATTTCCTTCAGTTTGTAAAAACAAGCAACTGACATATTTCCTGCCAATGAACACACGTTCAGATAAGAAGTCTCCCAACAGGAAATCCTTTGCTACAAGAGAACACTTGGGCCATTAAAGTCTGAGTTCTTCGATAAATTCCAAATCAGTTAAAGTCTGACTTCCAAGGGCTGCCAAATTTTTTACCAAATCACAAAAGCTCTCCTATGTTTAAATAGGTACGGAATATCAGGTAAACCCAGTAAACACTTATATTGGGTCTCTTTTACTGCAAATACAATTAAATGATTTTTTAAAAAGAGTATTTGCTAGTGAAGACAAATGATGAGTTTAGAGAGATGTCAAACTGAGTATGTATGTTTAAGAGAGAACATTAAAAGCCCATAGAATACATTGTTTGTTCGGGAAATACTTCTGAGGGAATATAAAGAAATTAAAGACTTCCAAAGAAAACATACTTAAAGTTTTAACAAGAGCCATAAGGGATGAAGAAATCTGGTCAGATCACATTCAGTTTAAAACTGGGAAACTCTATGCCATATATTTTTTTTAAAGAGCTCTTTACCCTCTGCCAAATACCAAGCCAACAGCTGTCCAGTCAAGAGGGGTCCTCTCCAGCCAGTAGAGCTTGGGTGTCATTTTTACCCAGAAATCTGTGGGAACCCTGCAGTTCTCCCAAAGGATAAAGCACCCTTTCTCACTCACAAAGGCTTGGGAAGGAGGGGGTAGAGAACTTTTCAAATCTAACCTAATAGTTAGTAGTATTAGTAATAGTAACCAACGCACCCTGAGACAAATGATCTGTGCGGTGTCCATTCAGTTCCTGTTTCCTAAGCAGGGTTTGCTGAAATAGAACTTTTTCCCCTTCTTTGACTCCACAGCTAGTGGCTGCTGGAGAACAGTGCTATCTCTGAAACCCTCCTCCTTAGCTTCAGTCCCAGCAAGTCTTTCTTCCCAGGTTGCTTTCAAGCAAAATTCCTAAATGCCCATCACTCATTTTTTTCCCCACTTCAAATGCTTTAACTTAACTTTGAACACACTCTGGCATACAAGTAAAACTTCATTAAGAAATATTCTCCCCACAGGTAAAAAAGCCCAACCTTGACTGCCCTGAAAAGCCTTTCTAAGAGAAGTACAGCTCTTTGGAGCTAAGTACAAGAAGCATCTCAATTACACTGTCTCCAAACCCTTTCCTTTGGAGCTTTCCTTTAGAGCTAGAAAATGCAAAGTAAGCACATTAGTTCTCCTAAGTCTTTACTCTTTGCATATTCCCCTAATTAGAAAAAAAAAAAGATACTGTTATGAAATACAAGAGACTTAAGAGTTTTGTTGAAAAATGACCTTGATTTGACAGGCACGTTCTCAGGTTTCAACAGATGCTGTGGGAATCTCACAGAAGCCAACATGTTCTGCAGGCATTTCTGATGACATGCAGGGTTTTTTTTTTTTTTAAGAGGTAGGGGGTGGGGGGAGGTGGTGTGGAGAAGACGAGATGGTTAGTCTTCTCAGTTTCCATGGCAACCCCGTCTCCACTCTTCGGTTATTAGATACCATCCACTTCCTGTCTCTAAATTTTTAAGCCAATCAGAAAAGTGTTTATACATTTAACACAACTTACAGGATAGTGTCTCTTTAATAACCGAGGTGCTTTTAAAGGCATGGGAGACTTCTAATGTAAATTTCCTAGGGCCTTATAGCTTGCCGTTTAAAAAGTGAAGGAGAATGTTTCACAATATTTACTAGTCTACATATGAGTCACTGTGAAGGAACCCTTTCTTTTTTTTTTCCACTCTGTGAAATCCATTCTGTCCATTCTCATACCAGATGCTACAATTCCATTAATGGTGAGCAACCTAATTTTTCATCGTTTGTTTTTTGTTTTACTTTTTTCTTTTAACCAGCAGTCTTAAATTTGGTGCATGAAACATGGTGGTACTCAGACCACCAGAACTATCAAATAATAAGTTAAACATAATCTGCTAATGTCACTATAGACTCAGCTCTTAAAAAAAAAAGAAAAAATAGGTAAAAATCTTCTACAGTTTACAACTTACAATAAGAAATATAAAGTGAGAATTACTTAGACTTGTATATTTATAAAGATATGCCAGCCAGGATACTATTGCAAAAGTATTTGCCATCAGAATGGCCTGTTTTAACCTGAACATTTTTTAAAAATATTTTAAAAATCAATAGTTTTTTTTTAATGTCTCAATTTACACCTAATTTCAGAAATCTACCTTGCAATAGTGTTTGCCTTGGAAAAAAAGTCATCTGAAATTAGGGAAAGGTTTTGTTTTTGTTTTTGTTTTTTAAGTGTACTCTGACAGGTTTCACAAGAGACCGGCTTAATACAGCTGACCAGGGACAGTGTCTTAGGAAAAAAAGTAGGATTCAGCCCTCTGTTTAGACTTTCCTCATATACATTCTCTGGGCTGGGGTCCTCAGAAGGCAAAGCTGGCGATCAATGAAGAAGATGGGAACAAAAGGAATACAACAGGATGTCTGCCTAAGCTTAGGAAAATGATTATTTTTCCTGTCCACCAATTGGAAGCACACTGTATATGACAGGCTCCACATGGGGGCTTCTAACAGACCAGCCCTTTCAGATTAGATACATTTTTACATTATTATAATCTCCCAACCCAACTGCTTCCCAGTGCTTCCCCACAGCCACAACCTGCCCTTTGAGTGCTTCTAAAGCATAGCCTCAGTTGAAAAGGATAAGATGGGGAGAGAAAGAAAAAAAAGAAGAAAAGAAACCCACCATTTAAACCTGCTAAGAATCCGGCTTCCCTTCCCCGAATGTCATTTTCGAAGCATAAAGCAAAACATGCTTCTCAGCTTCCAATAACCTTAATGGTTTTCGCCTCGGAACAATGTGCGTCGCAGAGAGAGAAATGTTTTTATTCCTCTTTCGTCTAAACTCTCCTCCCGGCACGTCCTATCAAGGTCTGCCAAGCCCCCGGCGTTCGAAAGGCTGGTCTAAACTGTCCACAGATTTGACACTCTGTTTATAACAACAATAAAGCAGCTGGAACCGCAGCCCCGTCAACTCCGCCGAACTGCACATTTCACATGTGAGTTCCATCGCCATAAAAGTAACATCTGGAGAACATCTCCACGTCCAGCAAGTCATTAAATATCACCATATCAAGGATTTCACTGAGTCACTTAAAGATTTTTCTCTTCTGGTAGATGCCAAGGAAATTAAATGGACAAAATAAAAATTACAACGCTGACCCTCACAAATGCTCAGGCGGGGGGAGGAACTTTTTTTTTAAGTGAACCCAAGTTTTAAGATAAAACTATGTTGTTGTTGTTTTTTAAAGTTACCTTGATCCTGTCTGGGTCTTTCCTATTTTTCACTGCATGCTGTAAATCAATGCGAAAACCAGGTGAAATTTTTAAATAAAGGAGAAAAAAAAACTCCTTTAAAAATAAATTAAAGTTTGTGGATTATTTTTCTTGCAACCTTATTATTATTTTTTACTGCAGCTGCCTCTACATTTTATAGGCTCCTAATGACAATGCTAAACCCGAGCTGGAGATTAAGAGGCAGGAAATGGAAACCATTTTAGTTACCTTTTATCTTCTGTCCCCCCTGCTGGGGCTCCCCTCGGCCCAGGCTGACGTTCCAGTTGGGTTAGAGTCTCCCGCTTAATCCTTTCATTCTGGTTCGGCTCAATATTGAGAACGCAGCCTGCGAGCGGATCGCGGCCGTAGCCCGGGCTCCATGCTCCCGGGGCTATGGTGGTGTCAGAGGGACTGCTGAAACCCCGAGAACTACCCAAACTCCTGCTGGGTCCTAGTGCTCATCACGCCCTCTCCCTAGCACCCGGGCCCCATGAGAGGAGGTGGCCGCTGCCCAGTTTTCCACTCGGAGCTGCTCAACGTGCAGCTGACCAGCTAGCCCGGGGTTTGTTTTGTTTTTGTTTTGTTTTCTGATGGAAAATGCCCTTGTGCCCATGACAAGGGCCTCTGGGTCTCTTTGCGCTTGAAACTGGGGGACATGGGGAGTGGGAGAAGGGGGTCGTGGGAAAGACGCCAAAATAGAAAATAAAATAAAATCAAGATGAAATGCAACTGAGCATTTGAGAAAGTAGACTTTTAATATCTTCAATTCTCAAGAACCTCTAGGGCCCGGCAGTAACGGGAATAAACAAGGTTTGTGGTCCCCAAGATGCATATTATGCATTCGCGTGCATAAAGTACAGTAAATCATAAAAGACATAAGGAAAATGTGAATTTTTTTAAAGCATACCAGAATGGCGAGGTTCTTTTTTTTTTTTTAAACAGCCTTTTAAAGTTCTCCAATTAATTCCTCCCACCATCCCCCACTAGCTTTTTTGCATCTTCTTTTTCCTGAATCTAATATGATAAGGATCAGCTGGGAATGAAAGACCGAAAAACTTGGATTAAACTTCAGTCTGGGACCATTAGCAAGCTGCTTAACGTCTCAGTGCCCCATGGAACTCTCTAAGACTATAAATTACAGATGAGTTGGTAATCAGCGTTGGTGAAGAGAGTTTCCACGTCAGAGACTGTCCTACGTTGTTAAAATCACGGGGGGGGGGGGGAAGAAAGAAAAGAAAAATCGTAAAGAAAAAAAATAGCTTGTTTTTAAAAAGGTGGAGCAGTTAGAGGTAACTGCAATGGATTTTGGAGATGGAGATTATGGGTTCAAATCTCAGCTCTGCTTGTGTGATCTTAGACATATCGTTTTGTTTCTCGAGGACTCAGTTTCTTTAGCTGTAAAAATGAAGCATTTGGACAAAATATATATCTCCCCACCCTAAATGTAAGATGCTAAAACAAACATCATTTCCTGTGTATTTATGTGTCAGGTCCTCTTCTAGGCATTATGCTTAGACAAAAAAAAAATCCTACTCTACAGGTGTTCCCAATTATATAGGAGCAATAAGACACTCACTTAAATAATTACAGTACATATTAGAAAGGGTGTTACAGAAGTAGTTTTAAAACTGGAGGTCAGAAGAAGGAGAAATGACTTTGGGCTGCAAGGGTGAAGAAGGCTGCAGGTCCAAACATGCAAGTTTTACTTTCACAAAACCTCAAAAATCACACCCAGGTTATTTCCACACACATAAATATCAAGAAAAAAAAATAAAAATGAGGGGATTAGTGCTAAGATATAAATTGCCTCAGAAATAAGATCTGATTAGAATTTAAGACACCTGTAAAAATTTGCTAGTTCAACAAATTGGAATTGCTCATCCTGGGGCAAATCACTTCTCTTTCTACCTTAGTTTCCTCAAAAGTACATTTAAGGAGTTGAACTAAATAATCTCTAAATTACCTAGAAGTTTAAACATTCTATTAAATTTGGGGTACATTTAATTCAACAAACACTTATTAAAAACACCTGCTTGGTGCAAAGGACTGTAAATATATAAAATATATGTTTTTTTAAACTCCTATAATTAGATAGTATTTGTAAACTACTTTGTGAATCTTAAAGCATTTTATAAAGGTGAGCTATTATCAGGGATGTGCTGGCAAATGTTTAACAATAGTCTGCTGGGAAGGGGAATGCAAAACACTTTTAAATTTACTCTGTATTGTTGGCACTTCTTAAATCCAGGTTCACAATCAACAAAACAAAACAAAACCAAAAAATCTTGTAAGCCTAGATTTGTAGCATTTGCAGATTTCTGTGTAAATGCTCCCAGTGAACATCTATCAGCTGACCAGTCAGAGACAGCTCCAGTGTAAGCTTGCTGCCCTTTAAGGAACTTGCAGTCCATTAGGGGAAATGACATCTACCAAAATAAATATGCTTATGATATAGATAAGGGCAAAAGAGAGATCCAGACAAAACACCCTAAAGAAAATTGAAAGGGAAATCATTTTCATCTGGGCAAAGATTGACTGAAGAGATAGTGCCTGAGAAAGGTCTTGGAAAATTTCAACAAGGAGAAATAAAGAGGGGGGTTTGGGGATGGGGGGCAGGGAGTATAGTCTGTATAAAAGGGGAAGATGGATCAGAAAAGGAGAGAGCACATGTGAGGGGTCAAAGGCAGAGGTATAAATAAAGTAGTACTTTTATCACCTGTGTGATCTTAGGCAAGTCACTTAAACTCTGTGGTCCAGTTTCTTCAACTATGAAATGTAGGGATGGGACTAGGCAGATTTCCTTGCATTTATTTGTGTATGACACTATGATGACCCAAATTTGTATCCCATGATCTCTGGTCAACATAATTAATCACTGAAGGCCACAGGGGAAACTTTCAATTCTCAACTGAAATTACAGATGATAGTGATACTATAGACCAGAGGTTCTTAATCGGTGAATGAATTTGGATGAGAAAACATATATGTATGTGTGTGTAGATATAATACATATCTATATATTTATTTTCACTAATCTCTAACTGAAATTTAGCATCTCCAAAGTCACTTAACTGATTTGCTTCAGTTTCCTCCTCTGTAAAAAAGCAAACCGGAGAAGGAAATGGCAAACCATTCTAGGATTTTTGTCAAAAAAAATCCCCAAATATGACTGAAAAATGAATGAACTGAACCATTGAATTACAAATGTAGGCCATAAGCCACAATAGTATTAGGTGTTTGCCAATATTTCTCATATTGGGAAAGGGCTCTATGGACCCAAATAGGTAAAGAAAGAAATTTTGCACGATTCTACTGAACTGTAAGTCAAGTTAGATCATGGGTCCTAAACCTGCAGCTGGCAGGGACCTCACAGGCCATCTCATTCTCTACCCCCCCCCTTATTTATTTATTTGTTTGTTTGTTTGTTTATTTATTTATTTTACAGATGAGGAAACTGATACCTTGGAAAGTTAAGTGACTTGGTCATGGGACTAGAAAACATCAAGTCCTTTCTTCATGTTCTGAGAGCCTAAAGATCATAATTATAAAAAAGTGACTAGAAGCAGTTATGCCATATCATATCATATTAAGTTCTACCTTACATATATGCAGGAGAAATATTCCAATATTCCCTCAGAAGTACAGCTAAGTAAATATAATTGAAGATTATACTTTCAGCATAAAAAACTCAGAAGAATTAAATTCTAATGCTAGCCCTTTATTGTTGTTCACTCATCTGACCTTTTGTGACCCCATGGATCAATACTGTTCATGGGATTTTCTTGGCAAAAGTACATTTTCTTCTCCAGTGAATTAAGGCAAACAGAGGTTAAGTGACTTGCCCAAGGTCACCCAGCTTGTTAAGTATCTGAGGTCAAATTTAAATTAAAATCTATCCTGATTCCAGGCCTGTGCTCTATCCCCTGAGATACCCACCTGCCTTCTACTGGTCCTAAATAAGGGTCCTTGTTTGGATCAATCACTCCCACTGCTTTGAACCTCTTTCCTCATCTGTAAAATGAAGGGAATGAAAATACTTTCCCTGCCTACCTCAGCAGGTTATCACAGGAAAATATATATGACAATGCTTTATAAACTGCAAATTTTACACTAATAGATGCTGTCAAAAAAGATAGGGCTGCCTTATGTCCAATAAAAAGACAATCATGCCTATCAAGACATTATCCCACCTCTCATGTATGACCTGACTTCCATGGGCCTCAGTTTCTTCATATGTAAAAATAAAGGGCTGGGCTAGATGACCTCTAAGATCTTTCCCAGGAATTTCTAAAATCTATGATCCCACTTTACAAAGGAGAAATGAATTTCAGATAATAAAACTCAGTTTGGATAGCTACAATGGCCATTACTTACAGATTTTTGAACAGCCTTTTTGCCAGAATTTTGTTTATTTGTTGTGGTTGTTGTTTTAAGTCAATATCTTTCCCAGCTTTTTTCCCCCCAAACTGGATAATGAGAAAGATGCTTTGAGTTTGTGCAACCTACATAGGGAAGGTGTCCAAATCTGCTCCCCAGCCTAGTGATAGAAAGCAGGAAATCTCCACTGGAGGGGAGAGGCTTCCCCTGTCAGCATTGGCCTTTTTCCTCTTTATCAAAGGCCAAGAACTGGCCTTTTACTTTACAAACCCCAGGGGTGACCTTTTCTCAAGGAAGATGATGTTGGCTACATGGCGGCTGCAGACTCTCCTAAGGTTTGACAAATACTGAAACCACAAGGCTTCCTGACACAAGATGACCAACAAGACAGCTCCTGACATGGATAGTACAGTGCTTCACTACCCAAGCTTGGTGTGTAACAAGGGCTTCTGGAGATCACATTTCTGAATGCCTCTAGGGAAGGCAAGTCAGGTTGCACATCTTATACTGGGGGGACCCAAGGGAAAATCACCAAATGAATTCTGTTTGTGGTAGTCCATTTCCTCCTCCCCTGGATGGTAAAGGAAACGGAGAAAAACTGATAGCAAGTGCCTACAGTCATCTGCCACCCTAAACTGCTCTACCCTTCCCCGACAAAAGTATTTGGATGAATTATCTCAGCTTCAGGGAATAGAACAGCCCCAAAGTACTATCCTTGCTACTTCTTCCTGAAAAGTTAGGACCCTGACACCTGAGCCACATACAGGAATGCTGCACCAAGGGGCCCCAGACATAGCTGGAGGGCACATCACAGTAGAGATGAGGATCCCACATCCCTTTCCCTATTCCACCAATGTCACTGGATGGATGAGCTATCAATCAGTAAAAGCTGGTTTTAATTGGTAGGGGAGGAAGGAAGAAGAGAGTAATAGAATAGTCTCTTTCAAATTCTTTTTGTTTTTTTGAATCAATGAATGAATAATGCATTTACTTTGCCATTGTTACTGTTGTTCATTTGCATCCTGCTTTTGGGGATCCCATTTGGGGAGTTTTCTTGGGCAAAGAGAATGGAGTTGTTTGCCATTTCCTTCTCAAAATCATTTTACAGATGAAGAAATGGAGGCCAATAGGATGAAGTAACTTGCCAGATACTTGCCCAGGGTCACACTACTAGTAACTGTCTGAGTCCAGATTTGAACACAGGAAGATTAGTCTTTTTTACTCGAAGCCCAGTGCTCTATCTACTGTGCCACCTTATCACACTTCTTACTTCTTCATAAATATTGAACCTAAGAACTGTGGGAATAGAAACACAGAAGAAAAACAACTGCTTGATCACATGGGTTGATGGGGATATGATTGGGGATTGTAACAGAGATATGAGAGAGAGAAGTTTTTGCAAGAAAGATGCATCTAGCTCTAAAATGCAAAACCCAGAACTTTTATGGAATGTCCCTGGGTTGGTGGCAGTTGGAGCTGGGGAGGGGCTTTTTGTGTCTCTGTGTGAGGGAGTGAAGTCACTTTTCCCCTGGAGGCTTTGGCTGGCCACTCTGAGAGGAGAAACTTGGCTTTTGGACTTTGTCTCTTTGGCTCTGCACAGTTGAAATTGACCAGGGGGCTTTTTGGTCTCTGTGTCTCTGACTGGGGACACACATTTGCTCTCTGGAGTTTGAAGTTGGCTGAGAGACTTTTGTGAAGCTGACTTAGCTTTTGGACTCTGGTGGGGCTGACTTGGTTACTTGAAGTTCTCTGACTTTTGACAGTTGAAATCGACAAGGAGAAACCTAGCTGAAGAAAAAGAAAGAAGAACTTGAAAAGCCATTGTCCTCCCATCTCCCTGTCTCAGAGTCACAGTTTGTGCCCGGAATATTCCCTCAAACCTTTCTAAATTATCTCATTTAGATTAGGGACTTCCTCATCCCCCTTACCTCAGTTTCCCATCCTGTTATCCCAATAAACCCCTTACCTGAGAAAGAAACTTAAGAGTATTTTATAATTCACTTGGGGGGAGAGAAAATTGGGAGTAGAAGGGTGGCAGTTGGAGTAGGGAGGAGGGATTGAGGGAGGAAGGAAGTTAGGAAATAGATCAGCCATTGTTGGGGATCAATAGGCAGATCTCCCAGAGCAGTCCCTTGTGTACCAGTATCCCTATGTGTGGTAGCATCCCCCCAGCATCATTTCTCTGTCCTCCATTAATAATAAGCAGTCCTCTCTCTAGTCACAGCCAGAGAACAACAGCCATTGTGAAGAAACAGGTTTCTCTTCAGTTCATCCTCTCTTTCTCAAGAAGATATAGTTTCCTCAGTTTTTTCTCTCTAACTCAAGTAAAAGTTACACTCAGCTTACATTTCTTTATTATAGGATGTAGACTCTAAATGATCACTCTAGTACAAATATCAATACTATGGAAATAGGTCTTGATCAAGGACACAGGTAAATCCCAATGGAATTGCTCTTTAGCTACAGGAGGTAGGTGGGGGAAGAGGAGGGAAAGAACATGAATCATCAAACCATGGAAAAATATTCTAAAGTAATTAATTAAATAAAATTTTCCAAATTTGAAAAAATTGACTCATTGGGAATTGGACAAGTCACTTCTTCACTCTAGGCCTCAGTTTCCTCTCCTCTAAAGTGATGGCCTCTTAGGTCACTGCTAACTAAAAGGAAAACAAAAAACCCTTGATACTTCAGAAAGCATCTATTATGCAATTACTATGTGCAAGGCAGCACTGTTCTAGGCAAAAACAAAACAGTCCCTGACTTCAAGGCATTTGTATATTCTACTGGGAGAAAACATCAATAGAAAATTAACTTGCAAATGCTTACAAGTAATTTTGAGGAGAAGGGTCTAACAACTGACAGGATCAAGCTAGCCTGAGCTTAAAGGAAGTTAGGCATTATATGAGGTGGAGATGAGGAAGGAGTATATTGCAGGGTTTAGGAATACCCATTTGACAGCCATGTGGAAGATAAATTGGAGAGGGGAGAGACTAGAAGTAGGAGGCTATTGTAATTATCCAGGTAAGAGATGATAAGGGGATGAACTAGCATGGTCATGATATGAGGAGAAAGGGATAATTTTAAGATATAGAGATGAAAAATAAAACTTGGCAATTAATTGGATGTTAGGGATAAGCATCTGAGGAAGAGTTGAGGATGACTCCAAGGTTGTAAACCTTTGTTCCTGAAAGGATCTTGGTTCCTTCACAGAAATGGAATTTTAAGAAAGGGGATGGTTGTGGGGAAAGTTAATGAACTCTGTTTTGGATGTGCTTGAGATGCCTATGGAAGATTTATTTGGTGAGGTCCAATAAGCTGATTATTTAGGACCAAAGTTGAGGAGAGACTGGAATTGGTTATATCGTTCTAAGACATTGAATGTATAGAAGCAATAAATAATTGAGTCCTGGAAGTTGATAAGTTAATTAGTGATTTGGTAATTAAAAGACCATAGTGTATTCCCTTCTTATATAGCATTTATTGAATGCTTAATCAGTAACAAATGTTTATTATTAAATATGCTATTTGGTAGGATTCAATAAAAAATTGTGAAATGAGTTTATGATAAATTCCTCTATTAGCACCATCCTTCAACACCAGGACACAGGTACTTCCAAGGGCTGATGGGCTCCAAGAAGAGAGATACTTTGGGGCGAGTGTGATCCAAGTAATATTATAAATGCCAACTATTTTGCCCTTATACAAAGTAGTTTTTTGGCCTAGTGAATATAGTAATGCAATTATTGTTATTAATTCATTATTTGTAAAATTATAAAAATAATTTATTATTATAATCTTATATTAATTATTATTATTATACCTAGCATTTACATAGAACCTCTTATGTGCCAGGCTCTATGCTAAGCACTTATCATTATCTCATTTGATCCTCACAATAAGCCTGGGAGGTAGTTTGCCATTGGAATTTATAATTTATTTTTATTTTATTATTTTATAATTTATAATAATTCTTTGCCCTTATCACACATGAAAATGATAAAGTAGATATTACTCAGAGTATTCCAGGTACTCCTTTGGGTTTACCTTTGGACCCTGGGCATTTTGTTGCATCTAAGGTACAGAAGGATAAGTCAAAGGTACTGGACATGTGTGACCTGGAGAAGACTCTGAGGGAGCCTGATGCCTGCCCTTATGTCTTTGGAGGAATGTTAAGAGAAAGAGGAATTAAATTTGTTCTGTTTGGCATGAGAGAGCTAAACCAGGAATTAAAAAAAAAAGTAATTTAGTATATAAGGATGAAATTCTTAAAATTAAGATCTGTCCAAAGTGTTATGGGCTACCTTTAAAAGGGGTGAGTTTCTCCTCCTTGGAAGTATCCAAGCAAAGGTCAGATGTCCACTTCTTGGATTTCACCTTCTGTAAGAATCCTTTTCCAATCCTTCTTAATTATCATGCCTTCCCTCTGAGTAACATATTCAATTATATTTATAATATGTGTATATGTGTTTGTGTGTATATGTATGCATTCACACATTATATATATGTATATTTATATATCTTGTTTGTACATAACTGTTTGCACATTGCCTCTATTAGATTGTGAGTCCTTTGAGAACTGGGACTACCTTTTATCTGTGCCCAGTACTTACTTAGCACAGTGCCTGGACTGACTGACATTCTTTAAAATTTAGCCTCTAATAGTGGCAAAACTTACACCTTCGAGAGTGGATTTGATTTTTGGAAACAATCAACAAGTGTTTATTAAGAGCCAAACACATGACTTGAATGAGTAGGGAGTCACCAACTAATTATAATTCTTACAGTAAAATAGAGGACCCCCAAGCCTACCATCCACCTTGCTGTTCCTCCTTCCTGTATATTGTATTGCTATTCATCCTTCTGGTACAGCTCTGGGATTTGCCACCTGACTTAGAGCTGACCACTCCCTCCCCCCAACATGTGCTACTTTCTCCATTTAGAAGGTGATCTCACTATCTTCTTCCTGCTCAATTCTGGACCCAGATTGTTGATCACCCATATTTCCTGTCTGAAATTTCTATCTGTATGTAATGAAGGTCTAATGCATGTATAATCTCCAACAGCTTACTAAAATGGCATCTCCAAGCAGAGGATATTAAGGAGTTTCATCCAGGAGAATCATGATGACATGTGAGGGAAGCATACATGTGAACATTCTGTAACTCCTTCCAGTTGGCCAAGTTCCAAGCTCAAAGCCTATCTGGGCTTATGTCCAGAGTCTCTGGGTTTTTGGGACTCCCTAAATGGACTGGCAGTAACCCCTAGACTGAAATCCTGGATCCAAGGTCATCATGCTTTGAGCCCACACGTCTGGAGACTTTGAAAAGAAGAGGCAAAAGAGACCCAGATCCCAAGACCATTTATGGGGGTCAGAACCTAAAGGGGAAGGGAAAGGGTTGACCTTTTCTCTTCCCCAGCTTATTACAAGGTGCCCAAGATGTGACTATCCAACACCTTCACCCTTGAAAAGCACTGGAGAGAAAGAAGACGTGTTTCACTCAAGTAGATTTAAAATACAACCTGTTTCATCTATATAACCAATGGCAAAAGACTGCCACTAGTGGTAGAGGAACACAGAATATCTTCTCCCAGAAACAAGTCTCTGCTGTCACCCACATGAGTGCCTTCATCTTAGGTGATCTGGATATATTCAAAGTCCTGTTATGCCATTTTTTAAATCAATAGATTTTTTTAAAACACAGGTTGAGTTGGAGCAGTAATTGTAATTATATGTAATGTCATCTTCTCATCTTTATCCTTTCTAGTAATTTGGCATTTCCTCTTTAGCAATAATTTAGCTTGACCTTTGCTCTAAACAGTCTGCACACAGACAGCTAATTCTGAAAGGACTATCTATATAGCCAGTTTCTCTTATCTGTTAAGACAGGGCTGATTTTGTTTTTCATAATGTGATTCAGTGTTTGTCATGTCCAGAGCCTTCCAACTTTCTTCTGGAAGAAAATATTAATGATATACATGCTTGAGAGTTCTGATTTCTTCTATTTCTTAATCTGAAAAAATATTATTATCATAATCAGAGAGGCACATCAATTGATCTCTAAGGCAGGAAGGATGAACAGAAAACAGGCAGGCAAACCAGGTGAGACATCTTTATGACATAGGAGAACAGATTTGGGGATATGGTGTTCTAGAATGACTTTCCCTGTGTATATCTGTGTTCTTTATGCGTTATGTATTTCCCTAAGGAAGTTTCATGTATCAGGCCAGGCTGTTAGTTGCCTGAGGTCTTAAACACAGATGTATGTGCTAGAAATAATTCACTCACCAAGCCTTTGACAGCTACATCCTTGGCAATAACTTCTGAGCCTTTCCTTAGTCTCTTGAGTGTGCCTATATAAAAGGTTATAGGAAATTTAGTCAGCTATTACAAAATTCTCTCATTAATACTAGCATATCAAAGAGATTTTTCCCTCCCCAACTACTATGGACCCTAGAGTTTCCAGCAGAGGTAATGTATAATATAATATAATATAATATAATATAATATAATATAATATAATATAATATAATATAATATAATATAATATAATATAATATAATATAATATAATATAATATAATATAACATAACATAATATAATATAACATACCTATAGGTTAGGTAGATGACCTAAAGGAAAGTTGTTCAGTTAGTGGCAGAGCAGAAAGGCTTCACCAAAGTAGTTCTTTTTAGCCCTACATTGCCCCAAAATATGTTAATTTTTATTATGGAGATCAACATGGTATCCAGGAGCATTGGGAATAACCAGGAACTGGGCCATAAAGGAAGCAGCCCAACATAATGTAAAAGGGTTGAAAAGCAATATAGTCTAGTGGAAAGATCACCTGTTTTCAGTTTCTACCTTGAGCACATCATCTCCCTCTACCTCAATTTTTTCATGTGTAAAATATGTGTTAGACTAAATGGCCTCTAAGATACCTTGTAGCTGAGATCTCTGATTCTATAATCCAGCTATAAACCTTTCCAAGAGACCTGGGAAGGGAGACCCTTTTTTATGGTGAGGCTAGAGATGGGCAGATCCTTTGTTGGAGGTATTTGAAGGGTTCTTCCTTCCTAAACTGCATATGGCTGTTGCTATGTTGTGACCTTTATAGAATACTGGGATTGTTTGACACTAATTTTAGCTAGAAACTAGAACTGTATGTTCTATTCCACGGTAGTATTTAATGATAGGAGAAGGAACTAGGAGTTTGATGATGGAGTCACCATTTTAAAAAAATTAACAGAAATCTACTTTTCCTTCCCTCTCCCTATCTCACTGAAAAAGAAAAAATAAATTCTTTATAATAAATATTCATAAACAAATAAAATCAGTTCCTTCCTTGGCCATGTTAAAAAAAGTGTCATTCTGCACCCTGAATCCACAAACTCCCAGCCTTCATCAGTCCTCTGAAATAGAGGTTGGCCATTACAATTATCAGAGTTCTAACAGTTTTCAAAGTTGTTTTGTCTTTACAGTATACATATATATATATATATATATATAAACACACACACACATTACTGTCTTGGCTCTGCTCACCTCATTCTTTAGTTTCTATAAGACTTCAAAATTGTTTTTATAATATTGATATTACAGTATAAATTGTTCTTCAAGCTCTACTCAACTTCATTCTCCATCAAGTCAAACAAGTCTTTGTATGTCTCACTGAAGCCATCTATCATACCATCATGCTATAAAAAATGAGGAAATAGATGATTTCAAAGAGACGTGGAGTAACTAATTTCCTCAGATCTAAAATCTTAAGTAAGATTTTGGGCAAAAAAAAAATAAAAGTGTTTTCTGATAAATAATGATATATCCAGGAGTCTGAGGAATGTGTGGATTAAAAAAAAAATTTTACCACATTTCTCAGATGATAAGATATTTCAAAAACAAAAGCACAAAAATTTGTAAATGAATCGCTAAGGAAAGAAAATTTTAATTCCAGAATCCTTTAGTATCTCTAGAAGAAGAAAAAAAGACACAATTCTGATAGATGACTGTCTTCTGTAGCCTCAAGCATTCTGAAAATTCTAGCCTTTCTCTTCTGCCAAGAAAATCCCTAAATGGTTTGGTAGGCATGTGGGAAAACATCCAGTGGGTAACCACAGAGGTCAGAGTTAGAAACATAGAATGCCAGAGCTGAAAGAGACCTTAGAACTCATCTAATCCAACTCTCTCATTTTATAATAGAAGAAACTGGAACCCAAAGAAGAAAATGACTTGCCCAAGGTCATTTGGTAGTAAATGACAGAGCAGGGATCATCATGCCTTTTACATTCCAACTGAATTGTCCTTCTTGCTGTTCCCCGTATATGACATTTGATCTGCCATTTCCATACCTTTGGTACAGGCTGTTCCCTAGTGTCTTATATGCTCTCCTTCCTCATCTCTCTCTTTTATGAACTCTCTAGTTCCTTTCTGATTCCCACTCAGTTGTCAGTGCTTCCCTCCCCAACCAAAATTACTTTATATTTATTTTGTTTATTGTTTTTATATAGTAATGTGTACATGTTGATTTTCTCTGCCAGAATTTAAGTTTCTTTGAGGGCAAGAACAGTGATTGTCCATCACTATAGAGGTCTAAAGATTAAAATTAATATACAATAACTAAATATTGAATTTTACAACATTTTATTAATAATAACTAAATCAAAACTGCCTGAATTCAGCCCAGTCGCATGTCCAAGAGAGCATGGGAGGAGCATACATCCACTTAAATACCAATAATGTGATCTCCCCAACATGGAGACACAGGAGAGATTATAGAGAATTTTGGGAAATATTACGAACTTCTGGGGAATTAAGTTAAATATTCAAAATCTCCATTTATACAGAGGGAACTGATAGAGTCTGAATGCAGACTGAAACATATTATTCTTCACTTTATTTCTTCCATGAATTTTTCTCTAGTATGAGCAACATGTGTCTTCTTTCACAACATGATTAATATGGAAATATGTATTACATGATAACACATATGCAATCTATGTCATATTACCTGCTGTCTTGGGAAGGGGGAACAGGAAGGAGGAAGACAACCATGAATAGCAAAATGTTAGCAAATAATTATTTAAATTATATCTACTTGTAATCTGGAAAAAATACATATGTGTGAAAGAAAGTATTTGAGGTGGGCTTTAGTAAGATTTTAAAGGACAGAGCAATAGGGTATCTTGTATGCTTGGATCTGCAGATCTTAACTAATGTATAGTTAGTTTTGAAAAACCATTAATTTAACCTTTCCAGAATTTCTTTTCATATCACCCTAATTCCATGTTGGTAAACCTATGGCACATGTGCTGGAGGATTCTGGAGGGGGCTTCTCCCCTTCCCTTCTCCACATGACCTTCCCCCCTGTCTAGCATCCCACTGGGAGCACTTTCTCCCTCCCCTATCTGAGGTAAAGTGGAGGACTCACATGCAGTATGAGGGTTGCATTTTGGGCACTCAGTCTCTAAAAAGTTTGCCATCACTGCTCTAGTTCAATCCCACATCACCTCATGCTGTGGATGGTAAGATTTAAATTAATAACTCCATGTTCTTATTTTCCATAGAGTTTATTAATAATCACTTGAAATAGAGAAAGCAGATATATAGAGATTTAAGCCTAATCTAACCTAACACTGACCACGTATTTCTCCATATGGCTGCCTCGTTCAGCCATGGTCCTTCCCCACCACCTCCAAGGGAATAGAGTGAGTAGATATGTCTCACCCCCATCCTTTATCCTTTCTCTTGATCCAGACAGGTAACCTTGAGTTCTGGGTCATGTTCCTAGGGCTCTTCACCTGTGACGTCTGTTTTGAGCATTCAGGTGACATCCAGCCACTCATTGAGGTGGGGATGAGCTAGGAGGAGGGGAGGGGATTCTTTCTACTCAGGGTGACCCTCTCCCTGGTGGTCATCACCATTTTCGTAATGGTGGCAGCTCTCTTTGAAAGGACCCAGAAGCTTCAAGAGGGGAACAGGGAATGCAAATAAGCTCAATAAACCAGAATGTTGATGTTTGGGGTTAAAATGCATTACAATGCTTCACTATCTGGTTTCAACTTATTTTTCTAGGTTGAGTTCATGTTACATCCCTTCAAGCTCTCTATGTTCCATCTAAACTGGCTTACTTGATGCTTTATAAATGAATGAAACACTCTCACTTCTACCTTTTTTTTTTAAACCCTTACCTTCTGCCTTAGAACCAATACTGGTTCTAAGGCAGAAGGTAAGGGTTTAAAATACTAGGTATTGGTTCTAAGGCAGAAAAGTGGTAAGGGCTAGGCAATGGCGTTAAATGACTTGCCCAGGGTCACACAGCTGGGAAGTGTCATTGAACCCAGGACCTCCCATCTCTAGGCCTGACTCTCAATCCACTGGGCCATCCAGCTGTCCCCTCCTCTAACTTTTTTTTAATGATTAGCTTTCTTTCAACATCAACTCAGTGCCATTTCTCATAGGAGGTCTTTCCTGATCTTCAAGTTAGTAGTGCTTTCCCCCAAACAAAATATTTTATATATCTAATTTAGGTGTAGACATAGATATTATTTAACTTTTCTGGGTACATGTTTCCATCAATAGGATGTGAACTCCTTGAAAAGTAAAGACTTTTTTTTCCCACTTATATCTCCCCAACACCTTGTTCAATTCCTGGCATGAATTGAATTAATTGATGTGACCATGCATTTGAATGATCACTTGGAAGATAGGAAGAGAGAGCTGTTGATCAATAGAGACACTGGGGTGGCAAGAGAGTCCCAAACCCACGCTGGGACTTGGATATTTACACCATTTCTTTAAATCTTGTTCTGAATTTTAACATCGTGTTATTATATCAAGGGCTTTCCCCCTCCCATATATGGCATAGGGGTGTCTTGTAGCTCAAAGAGAGAAGGAATAAATATTTCTAGCTCATCCCCCCAAACCCTTCTCCAAGGGAGGCTTTCATTCCTATTAGAAAGGGGCCAGAGACTACTCTGTTTTCTTCAGAGAGCCAACTAGAATTACATTTATCTGTTCCCTTAAATATTATTAGTCTAGGGAATGAGGTGTTCAGGTTTAAGATAACTTCTTATTGCTGTTTATTATTGGGGAAAGCAGAAGGATTGCATATTCTATATCCAAAGATTTCTTCCTTTCCCACTGAATACTAGTTCCACAATGAACACACATAGTAATTACCAAAGAAAACCCATTTTTCCAAATCTGTAGCAAAACAGAAATCAGAGAAAATATACATAGGAGAACATATACCAGAAAATACAGAGTGAAGGACCTCTCTGGTTGGGAGACAAGTAAATTCAATGAAAAAAAGGAGTGCCAGATCTCACCTAAGGGGAAATTCCCTGAAGCCTCTACTGTAGCTGGAGATGGGGACATGATAAAGACTGCCACTTCTCTTCATGTCAGCTTCTGTCCAGAATCTTTCCCTTTAGCAATCTGAAGTGGGTTTGACCTCATCCGTCTTCCTCATCAAGGATTCCCTGCAGGAAATTTCACTAGTAATAAAAAGTTTTCTCTGAGGTTCAACAGCTACACCAATGAGAAGACCTTGAATTCTTGTAATGATCAAGTACTTGGCAGAACACATGAGAATACGTAGGTTCCCATTGTGTAACCTGCTAGACACATAGCTGGTGAATATATGTGAAAGTCACAAAGCTGGTAAATTTAAGAGCTGATGCTAGAAACTGAGTATCCAAATTTCTAATCTAGACTTCTTCTCACCATGCCATGATGTTGCCACCAATAACAGCTTAAGCTGTGGCTTCCAAATGGTCAAATGGTATACTTCTAGCTAAAGTAGGAGTGATAGAAAGCTTAAGAACCCAGTTTCCTACAATTACCCCAGTCAGGATGAAAAAAAAAGAAGACTAGTCTGAGTGATATTCAATAAATTCAAGGAGAAACTACAGTAAGTATATTTTTCCAGCCTAGACATATGAAAGGAATAGCTAGAAGTTTATGGACAGGGGCAGCTAGGTAGCTCAGTGCTTGACAGGAGGTGCTTGGTTCAAATCTGGCCTCAGACACTTCCTAGATGTGTGACCCTAGGCAAGTCACTTGATCCCTATTGCCTAGCCTTTATCACTCTTCTGCCTTGGAACTGATACATAGTATTGATTCTATGACAGAAGGTGAGGATTTTTTTTAAAAGAAGCCTGTAGACCAGGGGTCCCCAACTTTTTATACAGGGGGCCAGTTCACTGTCCCTCAGACTGCTGGAGGGTCGATCTATAAAAAAAAACAACAACTATGAACAAATCCCTATGTACATCGCACATATCTTATTTTAAAGTAAAAACAAAAAAAAACAAGATGGGAACAAATATAATATTTAAAATAAAGAACAAGGAAATTTAAATCAACAAACTGACCAATATTTCAGTGGGAACTATGGGCCTGCTTTTGGCCAATGAGATGGCCAATGTCTGGTTCCATATTTGTCACTGCTAGCCATAACAAGTGATGCAAGTGTGCATCAGTTAGTCTAGATCAGGTTGGAGATTTCAGATGTTTCATTCTGGAAAAAGTCTATTCACAGACATAAGTGCTGCCAAAGATGGTTGCCATTTTGAGTGCTTGGTTCCTGAGATTAGAATATGTCTCAGAGAGAGAAAGAGAGAAAGAGAGAGAGAGAGAGAAGGCGGAGAGCCCCTTTAAATAATAATTTGCGATCTCACACTCAGGTGAGATTCAGGGAGATTATAGGGCAATCTGGGAACTAGCAAGGACTTCTGGGGATTAAAGTCTGGGGTTCAAATCTCCATCTTTACACAATGTCAATAGAAAATGGGTTACAGAAAAGCTGTATGTCCTGTTCATGGAAATGAAGCTCTTTAAATCTGAATTGGAACTCCTTTTACAACTTTTCCAGTGAATCCACACATGTTTCTTTTGGGAATGCAATCAAGGGTTTTTCCTCTAACAGATTTTGAGTTAAGGGGAGATGGCAAAAATTTTCCTTCTTCACTTGTTTCATGAGGAGACCTAATTTTACTTCAAATGCTTTCACATGTGATTGCACATCACAGATGAGCTTCCCTTTTCCTTGAAGTTGAACATTGAAACTGTTGAGTAGCTCTGTTACATCTGTCAAAAGGGCAAGGTGCCATTTCCATTCTGCATCATTGAGCTCTGGTACTTCTTTGTTTTTTGAAAGCATAAAAGCTTTAATCTGTGGAACTAAGTTCTAGAAATGTTTCAAAACTCTCCCTCGACTCAGTCAATGAACTCCTGTGTAGTACAGAACATCTTCATAGGCAACATTTAGCTTAGACAGAAATTCCTGAAATTGTGGTTTAGTACATTAGCTCTAATGAATTTAACACAAGATACCACAATTTTCATAACAGAGTCCCACTTCAGTAATTTACTACATAGTAGTGCTTGTTGGTGGATGAGGCAGAGTATGGCTATTGGATGAGAATGGTTACAGTTGTCCATCTCTTGGTTAATGCGAGCAATTACTCTTTTCTTAGGCCCCCACCATGCTAAGAGCACCATCAGTTGTCACACTGGCTAGTTTGTCTCAGTCCAGCTCCAAATAGTTCACAGTTTGGGAAACCTTTTCATAGATATCCTCTCCTGTAGTTGTTCCTTTGATGCTTTGCAGTGCAGCAAGCTACTCTGTGACTTCAAAATTGTCATTTGTCCCACAAACAAAAATTAGAAGTTGTGCAGAATCACGGACATCATTGCTCTCATCAAGTGCCAAGGAAAAATAGGAAAGTTTTCTTGCAGAGTTTTGCAAATGCTGATGCAAATTGTCTCCCATTTTTTAAATCTTTTGTGTAATTGTAGATCCTGAAAGCTAAATGTACTAAATAAGTCTGCCTTTTCTGGACACATCTCTTTGGCAATAGAAAGATGGCACTCTTTAACAAATTCTCCCTCCACAAATGGTCTGCCAGTGCATGCTATTAGCTTGGCAACTTGAAAACTTGCTTGCAGTGATGAAATATTTAGCTGCTTCTGCTTCACAAAAGTGTTTTGCTGAGTTGTCAATGTATTTTTCAGTTTTAATATTTTATCTTTTCTCATATCTCTGACCAAACAATCATATTTATCTTTATGTTGAGTTTGATAGTGTTGACACAAATTGTATTCTTTGAACACAGACACTATATTCTGGCATATCAAACACATAGCTCTTTCCTTGTACTGCATGAAGAAGCAATCATAAGTCCACTGTTCTTTGAATATCCTACACTCTGAGGCAGTTTTTCTCTTTCTTGATGTCATTGTTTCCTAGGGATTCCAAATTGATATTAGTAAAATACCTATACACACACACACACACACACACACACACACACAGATAGACACACAGCCCTACAAAAACAATACAAAAACAATATACCAACAATAATTTTGCCCACACAGAGGCATACAGACTGTACTGTCCATCAATGCAGTCTGATTTGTGTCCATCAATGCAGCCTTCCCAGTCCACATCATTTCAGCCTCACTAGTGGCCATATTGGTGGAACTCCACTTTTACCTCAGGCTCACACTGGTGTGGTACAGGAACTAGCATGATTAAAGATTAAAAACTGGCATGAGTAAGACTCATGCAATTAGATTCCATGGCAGGAAAAATGAAGGCACGACACTAGTGTGTATCCTCTTGCGGTCTGTATTAATGAATCTGTAATTATAGACTGAAATGTGAAAAACACATGCCTCACTTCCCCCACATAGTACAATGACAACCATATACTCCCCCAGATGCACAACATAATGGCCCCTATAATAGGGGCTACCGTGTTTCCTAGAAAATAAGACACTGTCTTATATTAATTTGACACCCCCCCAAATAGGGGGTGTCTTATAAAACACCAAGTGGCAGTGGTGGGCTTTTCATAGTAGAGGTCCACCTCTGATGTCACCGGCCAGATCATCACTATCCGATGACTGTATACAGTACTGGAGGTGGTGCTGGGACTGTGACACTATACTGATATCTGAGATAGCAGAGGCTGCAGTGCTGGCTGTGATGGGACTGTCACACCTTTTACAGGCCCATCACTGCCACCACTATATGGGGCAGCAGCATACACAGTGCGGAATCCCCTCCCCCAGATCGCTGCTCACCATGCTGAAGTCTTCCATTGTGCAGCCACATAATCCTTTGTGCAGCGCCTCGTTCTTGTTCAGTTACTCTCAGAACAAGGTGCCACTCAAAGGATTATGTCACCGGAACTAGTACTGTATGTGAGTGATGCTACGCTTTGCAGCACCACCACATATTGTGCTTCTCTCATTGACCACCAGTGAAAGAGGTGCCCCTACCAGAAGTGAGGTGGGGGCTGGATAAATGGCCTCAGGGGGCCGCATGTGGCCTGCGGACCGTAGCTTGGGGACCCCTGCTATAGACACTAGAGAAATGTTCTAGCAAGAATATCTAGTTCAGAGAAAGAATACTTTTTTTTTTTAAGCCCTCACCTTCCGTCTTGGAATCAATATGTATTGGTTCCAAGGCAGAAGAGTGGTAAGGTCTAGGCAATGGAGGTTAAGTGACTTGCCCAGGGTCACACAGTTGGGAGGTGTCTGAGGCCGCATTTCTAGGCCTGGCTCTCAATCCACTGAGCTACCCAGCTGCCCCCAGAAAGACTTTTAAGCACGACAAAAATGAACAGAGTAACATAAGTTTTAATATACTAAATTTCTAAACTACTAAAGTTAGGATTTACTATTTAACAATAGGAAGCATTTTGGCAGATATCAGGTTTAGACTAGCACCTTGCAGCATTTACCAAAATAAACTTCAAAAGGATATAGAACTTGATATAAAAGGTCAGAACATAAACAAGAGCAAGGAAGGTGATAGCTTTCACAACGATGAAGAGAATCTAAAAGGATATCTAAAAGGGAGAGATGAATGGGCAAAAGATATGAACAGACATTTCTCAGATGAATAAAACAAAGTCATATATAGGTATATGAAAGAATGCTCTAAATCACTACTGATTAGAGAAATACAAACCAAAACAATTCTTAGATATCGTCTCACACCCATCAGACTGGCTAAAAGGACAAAAGGGCAAAGTGACAAATGTTGGAGGGGATATGGGAAAATGGGACACTAATGCACTGTTGATGGAGCTGTGATCTGAACCAGTCATTTTAGAGGGCAATTTGGAATTACACCCAGAGAGTTATAAAATACCATTACTGTGTCCGTTCCCCCAGGAGATTAGGGACAGAGGAAAAGAACCCATATGTTCCAAAATATTTATAGCAGTGATGGCAAAGAATTGAAAATTGAGGGGATGCCCATCCATTGGGGAATGGCTGAACAAATTGTGGTAAATTATTGTAATGGAGTACTGCTGTGTTATAAGAAATGATAAACAAACTGATTTTAAAAAAACTTGGGGAGAAATACATGAGATAATGAACAGTGAAAATGAGTAGAACCAGGAGAACAATGTATACAACCACAGAATTAATCCTGAAAGAATAAACTGTGAATGTTACTTCCATAAAGTGAACAGAAAGATAAAATTTGAAAACTTAATTTATATGTACATGTTGGACACCTTGATGATATCTTTTGTGATATGGGGAGGATGAGGAAAAACTGGGACTCTAGTGGATAGAATTTATTATGTAGATAGGAAGAAAAGTAAGCTAAACATATAGGAGATTTGTAATTTCATTTGTGTAGTATTTCCTTTTGCTTTGTTTAAGGAAACGCTTGTTTCATTTGGGTTTATAAAATTTGTAATAAAAAACAAATAAGCATGGAAGAGGATCACAAAAGATAAAGGGAATAATTTTTATTACTTAAAATTGAAAAGTGTTTGAAGAACAAAATCAAAGCAGTTAACATTAGGATGGAAATAGTTATTTTGTGGGGAAATTTTTGTAGCAGGTTTCTTTGATAAAGATTTTATACTTAAAGTATATAAGTAATTGATTCAATTATATAAAAATAAAAGTCATTTCCCTATCAGTAAATACCCAAATGATATGAATGGACAGTTCTTGAAAGAAGAAATCAAAGCTATCAAGAACCATGAAAAAAATGCTTCAAATAATTAAAAACTACAGAGCTACAAATTAAAACAACTCTGCAGTTCTATCTAGAACCCACCAGATTGGCAAAGATGGTAAAAAAGGAAATTGGCAGTTGTTGGATGAGCTGAGAATGAAAAATACACTCATGTACTATTGGTTAAACTGTGAATTAGTTCATCTATAATGGAAAGTAGTTTGGAATTATGCCTGCAAATTCACCAAGCTTGCATATCTTTTTACCCAGCTATACCACTAGTTGACATATTCTAAAGAAATCAAAGAAAAGGGTAAAAAACACATATGGAAAATATTTATAGAAGTTCTTTTTTGTTGTAGTAAAGAACTATAAATAATAGGGATGTCCCTCATTTGAGAAATGGCTCAAGCAAAGTATGATATATGAATGTAATGGGACAATATATCACCAAAGATATGGTGAAGGGAATTGTTTCAGAGAAACCTGGGAAGAGTTGTGTGAACAGACGCAGACTGTAATAAGCACATCCAGAATAATTGATACAAAACAATATTGTAAAGTAAAATAATTTTTAAAAATTTAAGAACTCTACTCAATGCAATGACCAACCACAACCCTGGAGGACCAAGAGAGGTGATGGATTCAAGATGTTGAATTAGAGACACATTTTTAGGCTTGGCAAACGTGTAGATTTGTTTTGCTTTATTATGCACATTTGTTACAAGAGTTTTGTTTCTGTTTCTTTTTAATGGTAGGAGGAAAATTAATGGGGAAAGATTATAGGTATAATGTTGCCAAATAAAAAAAGAAAAGGCCGATGAAGCATATAAAAGAAAACTGAAGGGAATTCAAGAGGAGGAAGAAATAAACAAAATAGCTTTGAAAGTAAATTGAATTTATTACACACTTTTAAAAAAGGCATAGAGAATCATTGTTGCATTTTTAACCATCTTTTTATGTTCTACCTTGTTAAGTATAGAATTTTTTAAAATAATGTATAAAACATCAGGAAAAAAATAAGAACATCTAGCCATTGCTTGACCCTAAAGCATATGTGACCCACCAATCAGAAGATGGAAAGGTGGGTCTTATCCCAACCCGTCCCCCTCTCAGTCCCGAGGCTTATCTTCAACACAATCTATCTTTATTCTTCAATATTCTTTCAAATCACCTCCTCCCTCCAATTATGCAGGCTCCTGATTCCCTCCTTCTGAGGCATCCATAACCTATCAGATACTGACACAGAAGCTCATCAGGTTATCATTGAGAAAATCCCCACAGTCACACTCCCCTCCTCAGGTGCCCAGCATATCCCACAACTGCCTCCCATATCACCTTGTGGCTGTGGCAGGTGCCCCTCAGAGGTCAGACTCTGAAGATCAGGGCAATGACCTGTGAGTAAGAATTCCATCTCCTTCCTTTCTATTTTGGTTCAATAGAGTGAGTCATATAGGATCAATGTCATTTTTCAATGCCCAAATCTTTATCCTACACACCTAATCAGTTGCCAAATCTTATCTTTTCTCCTTTATAATATTTCTTTCATCTGTCTGCCTTCTTACTACTCACACAACCACACAACAAAAGTTCTTATTACTTCTCACTTGGACTATTACAGCATATTCCCAATTGGTTTGTCTGCCTTAATTCTCTGCCTGCTCTGATCCATCTTCCAAGTTGTTACCAAAACAATTTTCCTAAAATGTAGGTCTATGACACTCTCCTTCCTACTCAATAAGTTCTAGTAGCTCCCTATTGACTCTGAGACTTACTATTATTTTATCTTGATCACATCCTTTTAAAATTTCTGTCTTTGCATAAATCTTATAATGTCCATAATTATTAGTACAGTTGGACATATCTATTAATTATAGGGGATAGGGACTAGACTTGTGATTTATTTAGGAACTCTAATGAGGAAATTCATGCCATTGCAAATCTACACTTTCTTTGTAACTTAATGGTCTTAGAGAGTTGACTAAAGAACTGAGAAATTAGGTGCCTTGCCTATAGTCAAATAGCTAGTAAGTAGCAAAGGTGAGACTTGAATACAGGTCTTCCTCCTCCCGAGAACAGCTCTCTCTATACCTTCCTATACATATTGAAGGTGCAAGCTCATGCTTTTTTTTTTTTTTTTGGTTTTCTGATAGCTATGCACTATCAAAAAGTCTGCTATTAAAGTATTACCAGACTTAAAGTCATACTCCCTGCAATGGTATTTTATTTTTCAGTCTGACTTTGTTTACCCATTTGGGGCTTTTTGTTTTCTTCTTTTTAAAAGTTTAAAATTATTACTTCAAATGTTTACAAATTCAAACAAAACAAGCATGTTGAAATACAAAGAAAAAGAACATGTAAAACAAACAAAATCACAGTTTTCCAAAAATTTAACTTATTTTCTTCATATCTACCTAATAGATGCCACTCACTAGTGTCCCAACCCCTTCTCACCTTCCCTCAATCACAAAAAATATCATGAAGGTATCCAACATGTACATATAAATAAAGTTTTTCATATTTGACCTTTCTGTTTACTTTCTGGAAACAACATCCACAGTTTATTCTTTCAGGATTAATTCTGTGGTCATGTATATTGTTCTCCTGGTTCTACTCATTTCACTGTTCATTATCTCATGTAATTCTTTCCAAGTTTTAAAAAAAATCAGCCTGTTCATCATTTCTTATGGCACAGTAGTATTCCATTATAATTATTTACCACAATTTGTTTAGCCAATCCCCAATGGATGGGAATCCCTTCAGTTTCCAATTCTTTGCCACCACAAAGAGAGCTGCTATAAATATTTTGGAACAGATGGGTTCTTTTCCTCTTTCCCTAATCTCCTTGGGAAACAGACCCAGTAATGATATTGCTGGGTTTGAGGATATACACAGTTTTATAGCTCTCTAGGTGTAATTCCAAATTGCTCTCCAGAATGGTTGGATCAGTTCCTAGCCCCATCAACAGTGCATCCGTGTCCCCATTTTTCTAGGTCCCCTCCAATATTTGTCACTTTGCTCTTTTATTGTTTTAGCCAGTCTGGTAGGTAAGAGGTGAAGTTTTGGGGTTTCCTTGGCAAAGATACTGGAGTGATTTGTTGTTTCCTTCTCCAGCTTACTTTACAAATGAAGAAACTGAGGCAAAGAGGGTTAAGTGACTTGTCCAGGGTCAAATAGCTAGTAAGTTTCTGAGACTGGAGTTGAACTCAGGATGATGATGCTTTCTGACCCTATACACTGCACCACCTTTTAGTATGACTCTAATGGAATAAACCTCTAAATGATATTTTATTCAGTAGGTTGAAAAGGCCTTCAGAATGGGAGAAGGGAGCACAGATACTCAATAATCCAATTCTAATCAGTTCAGGAAACTTTCCTTTTTGAGTGTCCATTCTCTATAAGGTATTATTCTTTGTGCTGTGATATATAGAAAGGTTATCATGTTCTTACTCCAATAGAATTTGATGTGAAACTGATATATCCCTGTTGTATATAAACCACATACCCTGGGTTTGGAGTCAGGGGAAGCTTAGTTCAAATCCCTCCCCAAACATTTACTACCTATGTGACCCTAGCCAGGGCACTTAATTTCTCTCTGCCTCACTTTCCTCAACTGTAAAATGGACATAAAACAGCACCTACCTCCCAGGGTAGTTGTGAGGATCAAATGAGATAATATTTATAAAGGCTTTAGTATAGTGCATGGCACATAATGGGTGCTTAGTTGATTCCCTTTTCCCTATGCACTGAACATTATGGTTTGTTCTTTATTTTCATTTCTGATAGATTTTCACTTTTTTTTTTAACTTTTACCTTCCATCTTTGACTCTCTACTATGTATTTGTTCCAAGGCAAAAGAGCAGTAATGACTAGGCAATGGGGGTTAAGTGACTCGCCCAGGGCCATACAGCTAAGAAGTGCCTGAGGCCACATTTGAACCCAGGACCTCCCATCTTTAGATCTGACTCTCAATCCTCTGAGCCACTTACCTGCCCCCTTCCAAAGGATTTTTAACTGTTGCTTTATTTCCAGATTCCTCTAGTTTTTATAACTCTATAAATTCTCTTAAAATGTTACTAATGAGTTAGATTATAAATATTAATGGAGCTTCTGTTTAAAGGACCTCATTAAAGTAAGACAACTTAAATTTTTTTTAAATTTAGAATATTTTTCCCATGGTTACAGGATTCATGATTTCCTCTCCTTCCTTTCCCCCTCCTGGAGATGACAAGCAGTTCCATTGGTTATACATGTATCATTGTTCAAAGTCAATTTCCATGTTATTCATATTTGCAGTAGAGATATTTTAGCATTAAAATCCTAATCATATCCCTATTGAACTATGTGATTGATCATATGTTTTTCTTCTGTGTTTCTGCTCCCACGATTCTTTCTCTGGATGTGGATAGCATTCTTTATCATAAATTCCTCTGGATTGTCCTGGATCCTTGCATTGCTGCTAGTAGAAAAGTCTACCATATTCAATTGTACCACAGTGTATCAGTCTCCGTGTACAATGTTCTCCTGGTTCTGCCCCTTTCTCTCTGCATCAATTCCTGGAGGTTGTTTCAGTCTCCATGGAATTCCTCCACTTTATTATTCCTTTGAGCACAATAGTATTCCATCACCAACAGATACCACAGTTTGTTCAGCCATTCCCCAATCGAAGGGCATCCTCTCATTTTCCAATTTTTTGCTACTACAAAGAGCGCAGCTATAAATATTTTTGCGCAAGCATTTCCCCCTGTTATCTCTTTGGGGTACAAACCCAGCAGTGGTATGGCTGGAACAAAGAGCAGACAGTCTTTTAACACCCTTTGGGCATAGTTCCAAATTGCCTTCCAGCATGGTTGGATCAATTCACAACTCCACCAACAGTGTATTAGTGTCCCAATGTTGCCACATCCCCCCCAATATTTATTATTTTCCTTTGCTGTCATATTGGCCAATCTGCTAAGTGTGAGTTGTTTTGATTTGCATTTCTCTAATTATGAGAGATTTAGAACACTTTTTCAAATGCTTATTGATAGTTTTGATTTCTTTATCTGAAAACTGCCTATTCATGTCCCTTGCCCATTTATCAATTGGGAAATGGCTTGATTTTTTTTTGTATAATTTACTTAGTTTCTTATATATTTTGGAGATTAAGCCTTTGTCAGAGAATTTTGTTATAAAAATGTTCTCCCAGTTTGTTGCTGGGAAGTAAGGAAAACTTTTAAAAAGAAATGCAGATACAAAATGATATACTCTTCAATTTCAAATTTCCGTATGTCAGAGAATTTATTATTTTTTAAAATACAAGTAACATTGTAATTGTTAGCGATTTGGAGGACACAGAGTTGGAAGTGAAACGGCAAACAGCAGGATTTGGGGAGGGGAAGAGTGTTTTCAATAGTTGCTGTGGTATGTGAAGAAAATTCATCAGGGAAAATTGGGAGAATTGCTTTGCTGCAGTGAGGACCCAGTTGAGAAATTAAGTAACAAATTTGTAATGGACTCAATGACAACTTCCTTCTAGCTCTATTCAGCAGCTCCTAAAAAAGAGGAAAGGTGGCAGATAGTAGAAATAACCTATTTGTTAGCAAGGCATTGAGTATTGATAAGATAAAGGAATGGAGGAATAAAGAGCAGGGCACTGTTATTTTCATAGAGGAGTCATTATGTCCAATGGCAAAACAAAAGTCAGGATGACTGTTGATAGCCTGGGAGACAGTGGATGATGTTGGCACCTTTGATGTCTGACTAAGCTCTAGGCACTCCATAGCACCTGCTTCAGCTGCCTTCATGACTTGGAGAAAATCATTTTCATCTGCCTATTCTGCAGGGGGAAATCTTCATAAGCTTAGGGTAGGCGTGCCTTTACTTACCAATGGGTTTGAGGATTGTTGGTTCCCTTCGACCTGAGTTAGTCCATCTGCTGAGACAGTTTGATCAAAGTGTGGCCACCATAAATGCTACTGCTTCTTGGAGCCACAGGTGGACACCAAGGGTGCATGAGCATCCCTGAAAGGGCTTAGTAAATTCTCACACCAGAGGTGTGTGTCCTCTCTGAATGTCCAGAGGAGAGTGTAGTGTTGAATTGTTTCACAAAGGGATGGAGATTGGGAAGGGAGAAGAGTGTGGCCAAAAGCAGGGGTGATTGACTGGGGAAATAATTGAGGGACGGGGAGATCAGGAGTCACAGGAGGGACACAGATTGGGTTCATGAGTCCTAAGGAATGGGGAAAGATGGAATTGCAGAGTTTTGGAAAATGATGTCATTTTCAGGATTGAAACGATGTAAGTGGAGCTCTTATGAGTGATGGGAACAGAAAAGGGTATGATGACTGTTCCTATGTGGATCTGTAGTAAAGTGATAAGTCTTAGTAGTAGATAAGTGATAAGGAAGTTGAGTAGATTGAGGAACAGAGAATTTAAGTGCTTTGAGGCAATCAACACATATTGAATTTCTGTAGTATGAGGACTGAGGACAGGGTATAGATGGAAACTATGAATTCCTAGTTCTTAGGGGGGAAAAACTAGCTTTCAATGAATACTAACTCACTTAAATTTTTTTTTAAATTTCACTTGGATTTTTAATTTTAAAAACAAAATTTCCACATAAGTTTTCCAAAGTTATATGATCTATGGTGTCTCCCTCCCTTTTCCCTCCCCCCTCCTAGAGTTGACAAGCAATTCAATCTGGGTTATATATGTATTACCACCCAAAAACATATTTCCATATTATTCATTTTTGTAAATGAATAACCTTATAAAACCAAAACCCCCAAACATATGCCCAAATAAATAAGTGATAAATCAAGTTTTCATCTGCATTTCTACTCTAACAGTTCTTTCTCTGGAGGTGGATAGCATTCTTTTTAAAAGTCCCTCAGAATTATGCTGGATCATTGAATGAATACTGGCTCATATTATATACTGGTTAGAGCCCCAAACCTACAGTCAGGTAGGAAGATCCAAGTTCAAATCTGGACTCAAAAAAATACTAACTTTTTGACCCGGAGCAAGTCACTTAAGCTTGTTTGCCTCAGCTTCCTCATCTGTAAAATGAGCTGGAGAAGGAAATGGCAAACCACACTTGTATCTTTGCTAGAAAAACCCCAAATGGTGTCCCAAGGAGTTGACATGATGGACAATTGAAACAACCAAACAACAAGAAGAGATAATTAAAAGAAGTTTTATGAGTCAATAGATAACAGGTTCAGTAATTTGGACTGGATGATATATTTGGGTAAGCATGAACTTCAAAGGCTATCTATATCTATAGATGAGTATACTAAGGTCCAGCAAGGTAAGCAACCTCCTTATGGTCCCACAGCTTGAAAGTATCAGAGATAGACTTTGAGTTTATGTATTTCTTGATTCTGGGGGCAGTGAGGTGGCACAGTAGAGTCAGGAAGACACGAGTTCAAATCCAGCCTCACATACTTACTAGTTATATGATCCTAGACAGGTCACTTAAGCCTGTTTGTCTCAGTTTCCTCATCTGTAAAATGAGCTTGACAAGGAAATAGCAAACCACTCTAGTATCTTTGCTAAGAAAACCCCAAATGGGGACACAAAGAATCAGATAAAACTGAAAATGACTATTTTCTAATTTCCTGACTCTAACTCTAATTTCTTTTCCCTTATACCATACTGTTTCTCTAGTCAATAGAAGGTTGATTTCAGTTCAAAATAAGGCAAGTTTTTCTTAAAACTGCAAGTTATTAAAAATGGAATGTACTGCTTCTTGAGGTAGGGATTTCTCATCATTAGAGATATTGAAGCAGAGATGAGGTGACCACTTATAAGAGATATTAAATCAGAGAGGTATGGATGCCAAAGAAGGGTTGGACTGGATGGGCTCTGATGGCCCCTTCCCCTCTATAGTTCTACAATTCTCTGATTTACTGATGCCCTATTTCCTCCTCATATTGCTCATCCTCTCAAGCCTCCGTATCACCCATGAACCCACCAACTTTACTCGGTTATTAATGAAGATTTAAAGCTTGTGTCTTGGACTCCATTACTTTCACCCTTCATGTTACAGGGCATTTATTAGCCTGTGTGGGTGACAGCCCTAAATTATTACAGCAAAACTGGGCTTGTCAGAATGAATAAACAAAACACATTCTATGACTTATTCACTATACTGTATTTTTGCAAAATTTATCC
The DNA here is from genome assembly GCF_027887165.1 of Monodelphis domestica. NCBI lineage: Eukaryota > Metazoa > Chordata > Mammalia > Didelphimorphia > Didelphidae > Monodelphis > Monodelphis domestica. The sequence goes on along the minus strand of NC_077227.1, from coordinate 232,503,054 downwards.
CCAAATTGAGAAAATTCAGGAATTTGCAGGAGGTTGGGGGGGATAATGGTAAGAGGGGTTGCCCTGCCATTATGGAAGATTTCTGAGGCTCTAGCCTTTGTAAGAGAACGAGCCATGGAACCTGGATTTGAATCCTGACTTTGACACTTATTATATCGTTAAATATTTGAAGAGCTCTTACAAAGGATGGATTAGACTTGTTCTGTTGGACTCCCAGTGGGCAGAACCAAGAATAGTCAATGGAAGCTAGCAACAAGGCTCATTTCAACTTAATGTCAAAAAAAATTTCCTAACAGAACCATCCCCAAATGGAATGGGCTGCCTTGGGAGGTGGTAGATTCTTCCTCCTTGAAGGTATTCAGGGTTTGTATGGTCATTTGTTGGACCTTTTTAGTGAAGATTCTTTTGGTATGTGGGTTGGACAAGATGGTGTAAAATTGAGATTTGAACTCTGGACTTCAATCCCCACAAGTCCTTGCTCCACTTCCCCAAAATGCTTTGTAATCTCATGGAATTCTGAGGTGGGCGAGATCGAGAAGGTACTTAAGTTGATTACAAAGGCTTTTGAGGGCTTTTTGGACTTCTGTTTTGGAGCAGACGTGGCTCTTTCCATAATGTAGGTGAGGTCTTGTCTAGGCCTCTGGCCTAGGCACGTGTTTTTTTCTTACTTGTATATTCTTTAATCCTTAATCCTTAATAAACCTCTAAAAAATATAATACTCCTTGCAGAGAGAAACTAATTTCTACCTGCCTCAGTCTCCCCATATTCCTAAATTTTAATCTTTACAATGGCGACCGTGGTCCCCTGTGATTCTCAACTATTGCCATTCTGTAAAGCCTTGGACAAATTATTTAACGTTTTGCATCTCAATCTGCTTTTCTGTAAAATGGATGGGTTTGACCAGATCCCCTCTAGGCTTCTTCTTTGAAGTCCCATGATCTCCACTCTCCTATGCCTTCTAAAGATGCCTTTTTACAACCATGAGTTAACCCAGTTAGGACTGATTCCCAGGTTTTGCTCCTGTGCCTCATCCCCATCCTGTGTCTGCCTTTCTCTCTATTTAAGAACATGTGCTCCGAAGGGCTGAATGGGGAGCAGGGTTGGGATGTAGGCCTTGAGAAAACAGCTTCAGCCAAAGCCTGTTGCCAGGAGAGGAGTCCAATTTGGCTCTGGGCCAAAGAGCTGGCTGCAGAAGCCAAGGGAGGCCTAGCTTCTCTTCAGTCTTTGCTTCCTTTCCCTCCTCTCTCTTTTTTTTTTACAACTCTTTTGCCTCAGGTGGTCATAATGACACTTTGCAGTTCTCTGGCTCTTCTCATCCCAGCCTTTCAGATCACTTTACACACATTAATTAAGCCTTGAAATACTCCAGGAAAAGAGTCAAAGTGTACATGTTTGTTTTATGTTGTGTGTGTTTGTTTTTCCCTCCTATGTTCCCCTACAATATAGCGACTTTGAAGGGAGAGCCCACCCTAGACTTGATTCAGTATTTCAGATAAGTCTGTGGTGCCTATTGTAATCCCAAACTCCTGATTTTAGTCCAAAAGTACCCTATCCACTTTGTAGAGGTAAATTCTCAGGGGGAAAAAAAGAAAAGAAGAAGTGTGATCTAGTAGAAGAAAAATAAGAATCAGGGTGAAACAGTGGATCCAGAGCACTGGTAATGGAGCCTGGAGACCTGGGTTCAAATCCTATTTCTGATAAGTTTTGAGTGATATTACATGTATAACCCAGTGGAATTGCTTGTCAACTCCCAGAGGAGGGAAGGAAGAGGTGAGAGGAACAACATGAATCATGGAACCACGAGAAACTAACTAACTAAATAAATTTAGAAAAATTAAAAAAAATTCTACTTCTGATACTTCTAGTGTCATATTGGGTAATTAATCAATCGATTGATCAACAAACACTCTGTGCCAGGCACTTTGTTGTCAAAGCACTTAACTTGGGAGACTTGGGCTTCAGTATCCTTGATTGTAAAATGAGGGGTTGGTCTTAATGGCCTCTTAGATCTCTTTTGACTCTATCAAGGGGTTCTTAGACTTTCCTGTGTAATGGATCCTTTAGTATTCCTCTGAAGGCTACAGATTCCTCTGAATAATATTTTAAAATGCACAAAATAAAACATACAGAGTTACAAAGGAAACTAATTATATTGAAATGAAGTTATTAAAATATAAATAAAAAGTTCACAGACTCCTAGGTTAGGAACTGCAATTAGACATTTCCTAAGGTGATCAGGGAAAAACTATATTTTATGACCTTATGTTTTAAAATATTTATAGCAGCACTCTTCATGGTGGCAAAGAACTGGAAATTAAAAGGATGTCCGTCAATTGGGGAATGGCTAAACAAATTGTAGCCTATGACTGGGAATACTACTGTGCCTTAAGAAATGAAGAGTAGGTTAATTTTGGGGAAAAATGGGAAGACCTACATGAAATTATGAAGAGTGAAACAAGAAGAACCAAGAACTTTCAAAGATGGCTCTATAGCAAAAATGAATAATATGAAATAGGTATCAAGTGATAACATTTGTACAACCCAGTAGAATTGCTTGTTGGCTCTGGGAGGGGGAGGGAAGAGGAAGGGAAAAAAATGAATCATGTGCACATAGAAAAATATTTTTAAAATAAATGAAAATAAAATGAACCGAGAAAATATTATATGCAGCAATAGGAATATTATTTGAAGAATAACTTGTGTATGTCCATCTCCAGAGAAAGAACTGATAAATAGAATCAAGTGAGACATAGATTTATATATATATACGTATCCTTTTTATGAATGATGCCTTTTCTAATGAAAGTAGGTGTAGTAGAGAGGGAAAGACGAAGGGAGGCAGTTAACTGGGTCTTTTAATGTAACAAAAAACCAAATAAATTTAAATTAAAAAAAGAACCCTAAAGGAATCTAAATATGTGAGGCAAAGAGTTTTGAAAAAAACTTTTCTATTATTCCATTGAGCAGCTGGACTTGAGTAAGGAGGACCTGATTTTGAATCCTGCTAAAGGCACTTAATATCTGTGATTCTGGACAAATCACTAACCTTTTTGTGCCTCAGTTTCTTCATCTGTAAAAAAACAGAGGTCTAGATCTGATGTGTCAATAAGGTCTCTTGCAGTTCTAAAGCTGTAGTCCTATCATCCTCCCAACAGCCTGGTGAGATAGACAGATCAGGGTTCATTATTCCCATTTTCCAAGCAAGGGGAACAAAAGGGCAAAGATGGTAAGTCACTTGACTGAGATTGACTGGTTAATAGTAAATGGCAGAACCATAATTGCAGGAGCCCAGATCGCCTAATTGCTGACTTAATGACCTCACATCCATTGTTGTTGTTGCTTATTGAATCATTTTCAATTGTGTCTGACTCTTCATGACCCCATTTGGGGTTTTCTTGGCAAAGACACCACTGTGGTTTGTCTTTTCCTTTCCCAGTTCATTTGACAGATGAGGAAACTGAGGCAAATAGGGTGAAGTGACTTGCCCAGAGTCACACAGCTAGTAAGAGTTGGAGGCTAGATTTGAACTTAAGAAGATGAGTCTTCCTGACTTTAAGCCCAGCACTCTATCCTCTGCACCTCCTAGCTGCCTTGTCTGTGAGTCCACCAAAGCATCAGCGGGAATATCTTTTTATTTATAATCACATCTCCTATTTGCAGTGTAAATATGTTTGTATTATCATAGTTTATTTGGATTAATCTTGGAATATGGGGCTGGAGCAAGAGTGGAAGTAGAGAGGGCTTTGATTAGATTTGGCAGACACAAATTTTGTCCCTGCTCTGTGAAGGTGACTGTGCTGAGTCCTGGAGGTATAAAGATAAAATAAAGTCACTGCTGACCTCAGAGAAGACCCCTGGCTTTTGCTTGGTCTTGAGCTTTCAGACATGCCCCTGAAGAGATGACATGAAGTCTCTGTTGGGAAATGCATCACTTTATAGAAAAACCACCCATTGCTATAATGATCAGGGCTCAATTTTGAAAGGCAATAGTTTTTTTCAATGGATTCATCTTTTCATTGATACGTGTAACTTCATCCAAATGTTCTTATCTGTGTTATTCCTATCATATCTTTCTGTCAAATCTTCCAAAATGTATCTACCCAACAATCTGAATGTACACATTTAAGTCTTTCAACGGGGGCAGCTAGGTGACACAGTGGACAGGAATGCCTGGTCCTGGAGTCAGGGAGACCCAAGTTCAAATCCAACCCCAAATACTTACTTGCTATGTGACTCTGGACAAGTCTCTTCACCCTGTTGGTCTCCATTTCCTCATCTATAAAATGAACTGGAAAAGGAAATGACAAACCACTCCAGTATTTTTGCCAAGAAAACCTCAAATGAGGACAAAAAGAGTTAGACATGACTGAAACAAATGAACGACAAAGTCTTTCAGTGTCCCATTGGCTCCTGTGTAAGTACCTTCAAGTATATTTGATGGCTATTTGGAAAGCAGATGAATATTAGATCCAGAAATAGAGAGTTGGGTTCAAACCTAGCCTCAGACACTTCCTAACTCTATGACCTTAGGCGAGTCACATAACCTTGTTATATCTCAATTTCCTTATCTGTAATGGAGATTTTTCACAACTACAGCTTAGTTGTCATGCGGATCGAATGAGTTAACATGTAAATGCTTAGCAAAACTTAGAACAGTATGTAAATGTTACCTATTATTATTATTATCAATATATACAAGATGTAGAAACAGCTAGGTGACTCAGTGGATAAAGAGCAAGGTTTTCTGAAGTCAGAAAGACCTGAGTTCAAATCTGACCTCAGATACTCATTAACTGTGATCCTGAGCAAGTCACTTAACCTCTGTTTGCCTTAATCCATGGGAAAAGGAAATGGCAAACACTGCAAAGAAAGATTGTGATCTTTGCTAAGGAAACCCAATGCTGGATGAGGAAGAGTCAGAAGTGACTGAAAAATCAGACAACACTGAACTATGTACAGCTAGGTAGAAAGTAACCTTAGAGGGGCAGACACCAGTGACTGGAGGGACCCAGAAAGGTTTCCTGCAGAAGCACTTGCCCTGAGACTTGAAGAAAACCAAGAATTCCAAGAGATAGAAGTAAGATGGAAGAGCATTTCCAGAAATAGGAATAGCCAGGACAAAAGTGCAGAGATGGAGATGACGTGTTGTATGTTAGTGATTTGTAGCGATCTTCCATATGATTTTTAAATTTGCAATTATTCTTTTGAGAAATTCATTCAGGGAATGGCTCTTGGTCATTTGGTAAAAGATACTGCAGTGGTTTGCCATTTTTCTTTTTCAGTGGATTAAGGCAAACAGAGATTAAATGTCTTGTCCAGGTCACCAAGCTATTTATATTACTCCCTATGTTATATATTATGATATTCCTTGTGTATCTCGACTATCAAATGCTAATTAGAGTTAGTTGATATAATATTTTTTCTCAGTTGCCAGTTTTCCTTTTTATCCTAAGTATATTGATTTTGTCCATGCAAAGTTTAATGGAATCAATTGAATGAAATCAAAGCTGTCTATTTTATTTTTGTGATTTTATTTATTCCTTTTTTAGTTAAGAATTCTTACTTTCACTGGGTATAGTGGCATGAGCCTGTGATCCTTTTCACTAACGGGTTTGAGGCTGGGGAATCTCTTAAGCTTCAGAGGTCTAAGACATTTGCATAACCATAATAAATTCATCATTAATATGGTTAAGCCCTTAGTTTGACTAAGGAGAGACGAATTGGGTCACTTTGAAAGAATGGCACAGATCAAAGCTCCCATCTCAATCAAAGGGGATCCAGGTCCAAATACTTCCAGCCTAGGCAAGAGAAGGAGACCCAGATTTTTAAAAAAGCAAAACAAAATGAATTTTTGAGCAGACAGCACCTTCTATGAAAGGTACCTGAGCTGGTTATCTTCTAATTTTTTTATGGTGTGACCTCTACTATTCAGGTCACAAATCCATTTTGAGCTTATTGTGGCATATGGTATAAAGTATTGATCTAACCCTGGTTTCTGCCAGACTGCTTTCTAGTTTTCCCTGCAGTTATTGTCAAATAAGGAGTTCTTCAAGTAATTTATTTTTTCAGGTTTATCAACACTGTATTACTGAGGTCAATTGTTTCTGATTCTTCCCTACCTAGTCTGTTCCGCTAATCTACTTTCTATTTTTTTTAAGTTAGTATCAAATAGTTTTGATGATTACTACTTTATGGTATAATTTGAGGTCTAGAAGTGCTATTCCCCTACATTTCTACTTTTTTTCATTATTTCCCTTGGGATACTAGACCTCTTATTCCTCCAAATGAATTTTGTTATTATTTTGTCCAGCTCTATAAAGTATATCTTGATAATTTGATTGTTAAAGCACTAACCCTATAAACTAAGTAGCATCAAATTTTTTATTCTATTGGTCTATTCCAACCAAAATTACCGAATGTCCCTCCAATTAGTTAAGTGATTTTTTATTTCTTTGAGAAGTGTTTGTAATTATATCTATACTAGTTTGAAATATCCCTTGGTTCTTATTTCAGACTATCGTTGGTCTATTTTTAAGGGAGGAACAGTCCATATCATATAATTAGAGTTATGTAAGGAAGAGTTCCATGGTAGAACCCATGTAGAGGATGGCAAATGACAAATTTATAAATGGTTATAGCATTAAAACAAAAGGCATCCATAACATTTTTAAGAAAAGGAAACATAACTAATAACTTAAATGACCTTGATTTTAAGAAATCACAAAAATAAAATAGACCTAAATAAAACTAGAGGAGAGCTCTTGGAAATAGTATGGTGGTGGGATTAAAAAAATATCAAATACCCTAGAGCTACCTCTCTTTTCAAATCCATTTTCCATTCAGTTCTTATGACATATCAGTAAAATGGAGGGAATGTGGGAAATAATTATCCTACTGCCCTTTTGATTATGAACATCTTTTTGGCATAATTAGGCTGAAGAATTTTGTGTACAAATGTGTCTAGTTAGTAGATAAACTATTCTTTAGCATCTTCAGGATGACAGCAATAATAATAGTTTACATTTGTTTAGGGCTTACTAGGTGCCAGGCACATATTAGGTGCGCAGTTCTTTACAAATATCTCATTTGGTCCTCACAACATCCCTGTGAGTTACGTGCTGCTATTGTCCCCATTTTATAGTTTATAAACTGAGATAAACCTCTCTGAGACTTCTTTCCTTCATCTGTAAAAGGGGAATAATGCGGGATCTTCATCAGATTCAGCAACTACTGAGTAAGAACCTGTTTTTAGGTGTTAGGTGAAGACAGAACACGAAATGGTCCCGGGACCAAAATGGAAGCTTCCATGTTACTTGGTGGATACACGTGCTTGAGATTACACAGTTAATGCCTGAAGTGGGATTTGAATTCAAATCTTTCCAACTCTAGGGCCAGCACTCTATCTATTGTACCATATAGCTTCCATAAATACATACCTGAAAAAACGAGGGATCACATGAGAGCCCATCTCTTCAGTGAGGAGCCAGGTGACAGTTGGAAACAAAAAGGATCTTTAGTCCAAGAGAGATGAGGAAGTAAAAGAAACCAAATCAGAATTATTATTTATTTGTTCATTCATTCATTCATTCATTCATTTATTTAGTTTTTCCCCAAATCAGAATTATCATTTTTATTTATTTTATTTTTATTTTTTCCCCAAATCAGATTATTATTTTTATTTATTTTATTTTTATTTCCCCCAAAATCAGAATTATTATTTTTATTTATTTTATTTTTCCCCAAATCAGAATTATTATTTTTATATATTTAATTTTTAATTTTTATTTTTTTCCCCAAATCAGAGTTATTAAGGACCTTTGTCGTCATACTTATTCCACTACCTTCATTTTATGGATGAAATGATTTTATTCTACAAGACCCATCACAGGGCTACTGCACAGAAGGTACTCAATGTTGATTATGCATAATCTGTACCCTAATAAAACTTCAATACCTTGAGGAAATGTAATTTGACTATCTGAGAAGACTGGTCTGATCTTGAAGAGGAGGAACAGAAGAGACAAGGAGAAGGTTGCTGAGAATCCTGAGACCAGAAGGGAAAGAAAGAGGACCCTGCTCTTGGGTATGGGCAGGAAAATCAAGGCTCAAGCTGTGCCACCACAGGGAACACAAAGGCCGGGTCAACATGATGCTAAAACAATGTTTTGAAAAGGAATTAGCTGGTGCAAATGGACCTGGGAGGGTCGTGCCCTTAAAAACAAGACTAGATCTCTCTCTCCAGTAAACATGTTCTCAAAGCATGACTTTCAAGTCAGTGCTTTCATGCAGATGTGAGAAAGGATGCTCAAGGAATCAAAAGATACCTGAGGCAGAAGAGGCAAATGTGCTTTATTTTTTTATTTTTATTATTAAACCCTTACCTTCCGTGTTGGAATCAATACTGAATATTGGTTCCAAGGCAGAAGAGTGGTAAGGGATAGGCAATGGGAGTCAAGTGACTTGCCCAAGGTCACACAGCTGGGAAGTGTCTGAGGCCATATTTGAACCCAGGACCTCCTGTCTCTAGGCCTGGTTCTCAATCCACCGAGCCACCCAGCTGCCTCCTTAATGTGCTTTAGAAGAACTCCAAAGCTAGGAGAAGCCCTCCAGAGGATCTGGTCCAACCCTCTCACTTTACACATGGATAAAATGAGGCCCAGAGAGGCAGGTCGATTCATTGGATGGGTGTTAAAATAGGAAATAAAACTTAGGACATGAGTGATGGACAGCGTGGGATTAGAATTTTCAGGGGAAAGGGGAATTTGCCATCTGAAGGCCTAGATTCTCCCATCTGACCTTTGTCTCATCCTTGTGTAGCCTTGGGTCAGTCACTCTCAATTTCCATCTGTCTGTCCATCGATAAAATAAGGCTCTTGGATGAGATGACCTTTACGGGCCCTTCCAGCTCAGAGTCTATGATCTCAGTGAAGCTGACTTGCCTACCTTTTCCCAGGGAGTCAGTGGAAGAGTTGGAATGAGAACCAGCGTTCTGATTTAGAAGCTGGTGCTCCCTGTTTGATTCTGCCCTCATCACCGGACAGTATGTTGGACCTGGGGTGGGTAGGACTGATGAATTGAGTCAGCATGGGTTTGTAGAAGGAATGCTGTGGTTGGAGTCTATGTGTTTTGAAAAAAGTGTGTGGGGGCAGCTGGGGAGCTTCTAGCTTTGGAGTTCTTCTAAAGCACATTAAGGGGGCAGCTGGGTAGCTCAGTGGATTGAGAGCCAGGCCTAGAGACAGGAGGTCCTGGGTTCAAATGTGGCTGTGTGACCCTGGGCAAGTCACTTGACCCCCATTGCCTAGCCCTTACCACTCTTCTACCTTGGAACCAATACACAGTATTGACTCCAAGATGGAAGGTAAGGGTTTTAATAAAAATAAAAAAAGCATGTGCTGGGGGTCTAACACCCTTTTTTCATCATATTTTTGGCATCTTTTTCCTTCTTACAAGTCAGATGATCTGGGTTGTTCACCCATCTCTTCTATTTGCTCCCTCTCTAGCCCTGGAGATCTCAGTTTCCTCATCTGTCAAATGGAGGGGTCAGATTAGATGACCTCTAAGGTCCCGTCAATGCTGTGATCCAATGGCCACACAGGATCATTGTAAACCCATCCCCTCTACAAGCAGATCTTCTGGAAGTCTTAGGAGGCCATAGGATCTAGAGCTGCTGGAGACTTTTAGAGATTTTCCCATTAGACTGTGAGCACCTCTAGGGCAGGGACTGTCTTTTGCCTCCTTTTGTGTCCCTAGCTCTTATCAAAGTGCCTGCCACATAGCAGGCACTTAATAAATATTAATTGATCAATCGATTGATCCTGGTCGATCCCCCTCAATTTACTGATGAGGTAACAGACTAGGGAAGGACTGGCACAGGATAACACATGAAATAAGTAGCAGAACCACCAGTACGACCCATTTTCTCTTCATCCAGATCCAGTGCCCAGGTATTGGTCATTAGATCAAATCAACATGCATTTAGTAAGTCAATAAACATTTATTAAGAATTTGCTATGTGTTGGGAGCACAATGGCTAGAGCATCAGGCCTGGAGTCAGGAAGACTCAGTTTCCTGAGTCTGACCTCAGACACTTACTAGTTGTGGGACACTAAGCAAGTCACTTAACCCATTTTTTCCCAGTTTCCTCATATGTAAAATGACCTGGAGAAGAAAATGACAAACTATTGTTAATATCTTTGCCAAGAAACCTTCCAATGGGATCATGAAGAGATGGACACAACTGAAAACTGACTTGAACACCCTAATGTTCCAGACATTGTGCCTCAGTTTCCTTATATGTAAAAGGAGCCAGAGAAAGAAATGGCAAATCACTCCAATATCATTGTCAGGAAAACCCCTAGTGGGATTGGGAAGAGACAGACACAACTGAAAAATGACTCAAACACCCGAATGTCCCAGATGTTGTGCTAAGTATAAAGCAAAAATAGTCCCTTTTCTTCACGTTTACAATCTAACAGGAGATGCAACATGCAAACAACCAGGTAGAAAGAACATATATACAGGACAAACTCTATTTACTCTCCAAGGGAAGCCACTAAAGTTAAGGAGGATCTGTAGGGAAAAGCTTCTTTGGGAAGAGGAGGCAAGTTCAGCAGAGAGTTTTCAGAGGTCGGGAAACTCAGGAAGGAGGGAGAGAATTCCACATGTGGAAGGGCAGTCAGCAAAAATGCCCAGCATCTGATATAGAGTGACTTGGCCCCGGGAATACAAGAGGGTCAGTGTTGCTAGATCATAGAGCCTAGGGAGAGGAGTGAGGTGTTAGATTGCAATGGTAGGAAGGGCTCATGAAATCAAGGACGTTGGAAAGCCAAATAGAGAATTGTATAGATGATTCTGGAGAGAACAAACACTGGAATTTTTGATTAGGGGATTGACATAGTCAGATCTATGCTCTTGGAAGATCAATTTAATGAAGAGAAAGAATACAACACCCCCCCCCCAAAAAAAAAAACAAAACTATGATGTGGGATAGCTAGGTAGCTCAGTGGATAGAGAGCAAAGTCTAAAGATGAGAGGTCCTGGGTTCAAGAGTGACCTCAAACACCATGACCCTGAGCAAGCCACTTAACCCCCATTGCCTAACCCTTAGCACTTTTCTGACTTGGAATCAATACTTGGCATTGATTTTCCAACAGAAGGTAATGGTTTAAAAAAATTATGATGGGGGTTGGAGAGGAGCAACTATGTTATCCTGGAAAAATCATTGAACCTTTCTGGACTTCAGTTTTCTTGCTTATAAAGGAAGAGAACTGGACTTGAGGATCTCAAAGTTATCTAAGCTTTTGATCCTCTGAGATTCTCCCCAAGCTCTGAAGCTTGAATCTGCAGCAATGGTGCTAGGAGGGCCTCTAGAAGAGAGAATTCTCAGACCCATGGGACCAAGTTTCCTTTCAGGCCTCAGCAAAGGGTTCAGGGAGGCCCTCCAGCTCCAGAATGTCCTCTGATTGGCAGGTTGTAGGTCGTTTTTCACCCCAATTTAACAACCTTTTATCCAGACAGTGTTGAATTTTCAAAACTAAAACTGCCAGCACAAAGTGAGGTTTGCAGGCTGCTGACTATTGACTTAAATAATGGTTACTATCAACCATTAAGGACAATAATAGCTTGTGTTGATTTTTTTCTTCATTCATGATTTATTAACGACTTCAATTCAAATAGCAACACGAACCAATTAAGCATGCTTACAACTACTTATTCTGATTACAGAATTTGCAGCTTGAAAAATCCATAATAACTTGTCGATCCCTTCCTCTGTTGTCCTTTTAAGAATTTCCAGGGGGCAGCTGGGTGGCTTGGTGGATGGAGAGTCAGGCCTAGAGATGAGAGGTCCTGGGTTCAAATCTGGCCTCAGACACTTCCTGGCTGTGTGACCCTGGGCAAGTCACTTCACCCCCATTGCCCAACCCTTACCACTCTTCTGCATTGGAACCAACACACAGTATTGATTCTAAGATGGAAAGTAAGGGTTTAAAAAAATTTCCCCCTTCCATTCATCTTTCCAACAGACATTTTTCCCTAGTCAGTGGCTGCAAAAATACTGGTGCTACCTTTCAACAATCCAGAACAAGTATTAAGTGCCCTGGAGTCAGCAGGGCAGTTAGATGGCACAATGGATAGAGGGCCAGCCCTAAAGTCAGAAAGATCTGAATTTAAATCCAGCCTCAGACACTTAGCTTTGTGACCCTGGCCAAGTCACTCAACTCAGCCTCAGTTTTCCTTATCTGTCAAATGATCTGGAGAAGGAAATGGCGAACCCCTCCAATATATTTACCAAGAAAACCCCAAATGGAGCCATGAAGAGTTGACCGAATCAACCAAAGAACAAGATGGGGATAAGATCACTTACCTCAAAGGGGTTTAGGAAGATAAAATATTTATAAAGCTCTTCAGTATCCTTAAAGAGTCATAGAAGTGCAGTGAAGTGATGCAATGGCTAGAGTGCTGAGCCTCAAGTCAGGAAGACCTAAGTTCAAATCTAGTTTCAGACACTATCTGTGTGACTCTGGAAATGTCACCTAACTTCTATCTTAATTTTTTCAAATGCAAAATGGGGATAATAACAATTCCTACCTAACAGAGTTATTGTGAGGATCAAATGAAAAATATTTATAAAGGGTTTATTTGCACATAGCAAACACTATGTAAATGTTTATTCCTTTCATTTTTTATACAAACACTAACTCGTTATTATGAATATTTTAAAATAAGTCCTTAAACATGTATTTTTTTTTATCAATACATGGACTCAATTATGCAAACATAAACAAATGAAAATAAAATAAAATTATAACTCAAATTTATCCAAGATCTTTAGTTTACAAAAAGTGGCTGGCTTGTGCATGTCACGTCATAGCTAGAAGCCACAGTGTCCTCAACTTTAAATGAAGAAGTTGGATTAGTTTAACTCTGACTATTCCATCTAGTTCTAAGCAACCGTCTCTTCTTCTATGATCTTTATGCCTCCTCCAGCACACAACACATTGTATTGACCACAGCAGGAGCTTAAGAAATATATATTGAATGAAAGTAAACCCTTTTCAGAAGAGACATTAATGAGACGGAACACATCTGGATGAGGAGGACCAGGATGACAAGCGCCCGGGAAACTATGCCAGCCTAGCATAGTCTGAAGGAACTAGGTATGTTTATTTTGGAAAAAAAGATGACTCATAGGATGGGGGGAAGGAAAAGTCATGTGGTCCTGTACTTTTTGAAAGGCTATCAAGTGAAGGAGAGATTCATCTTTTTCTGTTAGGCACCAGAAGGCAGAAATAATAGCAGTGGGGAGAAGTTACAGGATTTTTGACCCAACATAATGAAAAAACCTCCCATTTCTGATTTTTACTATGTATGTGACCTTGGGCAAATAGCTTAACATTCTTGCACCTCAGTTTTCTCACCTATAAAATAAGGGGACCCTTCTAGTACTACCACTTTGGGGGCCCCCTAACTGGCATAGTAGATAGAGTGTAAAGCCTAGAGTGAGGAAGAACTAAGTTCAAATCCAGCCTGACACTTTCTGGTTGTGTGACCTTGGGCAAGTCACTTAATTCTGTTTGTCTCCATTTCCTTATCTGAAAAATGACCTGGAGAAGGAAATGCAAACCACTCTAGTGTCTTTGCTCAAGAAAATCCCAAATGGACATTAATGCATTGCTGGTGGAGTAGTGAATTGATCCAACCATTCTGGAGGGCAATTTGGAACTATGCCCAAAGGGCGATAAAAGACTGTCTGCCCTTTGATCCAGCCATAGCACTGCTGGGTTTGTACCCCAAAGAGATAATAAGGAAAAAGACTTGTACAAGAATATTCATAGCTGCGCTTTTTGTGGTGGTAAAAAATTGGAAAATGAGAGGATGCCCTTCAATTGCGGAATGGCTGAACAAATTATGGTATATGTTGGTGATGGAATACTATTTTGCTCAAAGGAATAATGAAGTTGAGGAATTCCATGGAGTCTGGAACAACCTCCAGGAAGTGATGCAGAGTGAGAGGAGCAGAACCAGGCGAACATTATACACAGAGATTGATACACTGTGGTACAATCGAATGTAATGGACTTCTCCATTAGTGGCAATGCAGTGATCCTGAACAGCTTGGAGGGATTTATAAGAAAGAACACTATTCACATTCAGAGGAAAAACTGTGGGAGTAGAAGCACAGAAGAAAAACAGTTGTTTGATCACATGGGTTGATGGGGATATGATTGGGGATGTAGACTCTAAATGATCGTCCTAGTGCAAACATCAACAACATGGAAATAGGATCAAGGACACATGTAATACCCAGTGGAATCACGCATCAGCTTTGGGAAGGGTTAGGGTCATCCCATCCTCCCGTCACACTTTCAAGGAATGTTTTGATGTTTTATGCAGTTCTTTTGTGTGTAGGAAATAAATAGCTGTCCCATAACTTAATCATAATATGTTAGAGACCTTCCTGTTCTTTCCTTTGGAAAGAACTTAGAATGAGACAAATGTAAGCTATGAGGATTTTTTTTTCCACCCTGGGGAGCTAGTGTGGGGACATCATGAGTAGAAAAGTTGGAGAAAAAAAAAAGTCTAACCATTCTTTTTGGTGATTAGTCTCCCAAGATTTAACTTAGTCACTGTATGAGTGGAGCCACAGCTATGGAATGGGAAAGGATGCCATGCCTCTTGGGAACAAGTGGTTTAAATGGTTAGAAATTGAAAAAGGAAAAAGAATACTACATAAAAAGCAGCAGAGACACACACAGTACATACTAATAGACTGTGACACACAACAACTGACGAACTTTGAGGATTGAGAAATTTCATTATCTTAGATTGTAAACAACTTGAAGGTAGGGATGGTCTTTTGCCTCTTCTTTGTATCTTTAAGCCAGAGGTTCTCAACCTCTCAATTTGTAGCAATGAGAATACATAATGCATATCAGGTATTTACATTCCGAATCATAACTGTAGCAAAATTACAGTTTTGAAGTAGCCACCAAAATAATTTTTTGGTTTGGGGTCACTGCAACATGAGGAACTGTATTGCGGGGTCACGGCATTAGAAAGGTTGAGAACCATTGCTTTAGGGCTTATCACAGTGACTGGCATATAGTAGATGTTTAGAAAATTTTATTGATTGCTTGATCAGGAAAATGCTTAAGATTAAAAGAAGTAAGAGTTTAAAGGTAGATAACCAGAATTCTCCACTGGACCCTCATGATGTCAAAAGGAAAGTGAGGAAAGTCTTTAAGTCACTGGAAATAACCTCTATATTTTAATTTTAATTTTTTTACCAATTACATGTAATAAGTTTCCACACAAGTTTTCTGAAGTTATAGGGTCCAAATTGTTTCCCTCTTTCCTTCCCTTCCCCTTTCTAGATCTGGAAAACAATTCAATATGGGTTATACATGTATTATCAAGCAAAACACATTCCCATATTATTCATTTTGTAAGTGAATAATCTTATAAAATCAAAACTCCAAATCATGTGCCCAAATAAAGAAGTGATGAATAAATATTTTCATCTGTAATCCTACTCCAACAGTTCTTTCTCTGGAGGTAGATAGTGTTCTTTGTCATAAGTCCCTCGATCACTGTATTTTTGAGAGTAGCAAAGTCTATCCTGTTTGATCATGGAAATAACATTTACAGAGAATTTATGGGAGGACATAGAAATGAATTGCACAGGATGGGTAGACACGAATGGGTTGCAATCTGCATCAGTGGAGGGAATATCCAAGTCAGTGAAATCACAAACCCATCTGAGTATTTGAGAATGTTACAGAACTATAGTTAGAATGGGTTTGACAAATATAGAAATTAACTCAAGTCATGAGGTTGTTAGTAGTTTTATTATAGCAAGGTAAAGATAGTGAGAGAAGAAAATGTAGGAAGGAGGTAAGTAAAGCTAACACCCCAGTTTGTCTCAGAATCTTAGTCTTAGAAAAATAAAAAACCAACCAACCAACAAAACCTAAGCTTCCTGCTGGGTCTCACCTTATAAGCCATTCTCTTCACCCACTAGCTCTCCTACATCACCCACCTTCCCCTAGGAACCAATCACAGTTCCTCAATTAGCCTGGCACCACCTGGGTGGTGGTGCCTGTGGGATCAATTCTTTGGTCGCTGACTGATCCAAATTCAGAACAAATGGAAGGGAAGTCCAAATCTCTGATTAATCAAATTAAATTAAGTTTATTTATTTATTTAATTAATTTAGAATATTTTTTCACGTTTACATGATTCATGCTCCCTCCATCTCCTCTTCCCACCCCATACCAGTAGCCAAAGCAGAATTCCACTGGGTTTTACATGTATCATTGATCAAGACTTTTTTCCATATTATTAATATTTGCACTAGGGCGATCATTTAGAGTTTATATCCCCTGGTTGATCAAATTAAAACATAAATTCCCTTCTCGCAGAACATTCAGAGCCCACAACCTGTCTTAGTAGGCTCAAGTCTTTAATATTCAGTGTGGCAGACACATACCATTGGTCTTCAGCTCCTTAAGACTCCTTCTCCCAATGATAATTCACTTCCCTAAATTACTTGGCCTCAGACATTTCCTAGCTGTGTGACCCTGGGCAAGTAACTTAACCCTGTTTGCCTCAGTTTCCTCATCTGTAAAATGAGCTGGAAAAGGAAATGGCAAATCACTCCTGTCTCTCTGCCAAAAAAATTCCAAATAGGGTCACAAAATGTTGGACATGTCTGAAAAATGAAATAATGACAAATTACTTTGCATGAAACTGTTTCAGGTCATGCCATGGGAATACAGCAAATACATTTTTATCCAGCTCTTCATTGGCATAGAGAATCCTTCTTTTAAGGCGAGCTTTGAGGCAAGGGTCCTGTTTATTGATAACCTCTTTGACTATTGGAATCTCTAGCATACCTCAGAGTAAAAGAAGTTGAGTTTTGGAGATAAATGGGGCTACCACTTCAGAGTCAGTGGGAATAAACCCTGGGGCATTGGATTTCCACCTGATCTTCTCTTTATTTCAATAAATATCTTTAAATTTGTGAGTTTCTTACACAAGTCCCTTTCACCACCTCTTAAATTGAATATAAACATTATTTGGATGGTCTATCGGGTTAACTACATCATAAAGGGAAACATCCTGAGATTTATTTGGGATAGAGAGAAGAGAATAGTTGAGTCAAATCAATAATCATTTATTAGATTCCTAATGTGTGCCAAGCACTGTGCTGAGCACTGAGCTTGAAAAGAAAAGTCAAAACAATTCTGAGGGATTCATGAGAAAGAACACTATCCACATTCAGAGGAAGAACTGTGGGAGTAGAAACACAGAAGAAAAATAACTGCTTGATCACATGGGTTGATGAGGATATGACTGGGGATGTAGACTCTAAATGATCACTCTAGTGCAAACATCAATAATATGGAAATGGGTTTTGATCAATGACACATGTAAAACCTAGTGGAATTGTGTGTTGGCTGGGGGGGTAGGGGAGGGAAGGAACATGAATCATGTAACCATGGAAAATATTCTAAATTAATTAATTAAATAAAAAATTTCAATAAACGGAAAAAGGTCAAACAACCCCTCCCAAAGCAAAATCTAATCCCACAATAATCATTGCTCTCAAAGAACTTACAGTCTAATGGGGAAGATGATATATAGACAACTACAAATAAGATAAGGATAAATTGGAGATAATCAACAGAGGAAAGGCCCAAGCATTTAGGGGGATCCAGAAAGGCTTCTAGTGGAAGGTGAGATTCTATTTGGAACATGAAAGAAGTCAGAGAAGCCAGGAGGCAGAGATGATGAGGGAGAGAATTCCAGATATGAAAATGCCCAGCATTTTGGGCAAGGAGGTCAATGTCACTGATCACTAAGAATATTGGTGGATGAAGATATGGGAAGACTAGAAAGGAAGGAAGGGACTAGGTAATAAAGTGCTTTAAAAGTCAGACAGAAAATTTATATTTTATTTTGAAGACAACAGGGAGACACTGGAGTTTATTCAATAAGTGAGTGACATGGTCAAACAAGACATTGTCTTATACTTTAGGAAGATTTAGGGTGTCTGCATAAAATCTAACACCACTATGGCAAACTGCCCCAGAGGAGGGGACCAACAGGCTGTCTAAGGAGGGATCAACTGACCCAGGATGGGAAAATAGAACAAGATAAAGTTTCCTTGTTGATAATTATTGACATTGGGCTGAATGTCTTAAACAAAATTTTTAGCTTTTTTAACATTGATATAATTTTAAATAATCATTTTCTGATATTTTTTGATCCATGTCTACTTCCTCCTTCCCACCCTAAGACAACAGTCATATGATATAGGTTGTACATGCATTATCATACAATACTTATTTCCATGTTCATCATGATGTGAAAGGACTTGCATATTGCTTATACTAGAGAAAAATTCATGGAGGAAATAAAATGAAGAATGGCATGCTGCCCTCTGAATTCAGACTTCATCAGTTCCTTCAATAGCAGCAGATGGCCTTTATCCAGTCCCTTGGAGTTGTCCTGGATCCTTGCATTGCTGATAATAGTTTAGTCATTCATAGTTGGTTATTGGACATTATTGCTGATACTATGTACCATGTGCTCCTGGTTCTGAACACTTCACTTTGCATCATTTCATATAAGTCTTTCTATTTTTTTTATGATTGTCCAATCCATCATTTCCCACAGCAAAATAGTATCCCATTACAATCATCTATCACAACTCATCCAACCATTCTCCAAATGAGGGACCACTGGGCTGAATTTCTAGCCAAGATGAGATGAGGAGACTAATTCTCAAAATTTTTTTTCCTAAAATCATATGCATTTATGGGCTATGGAGTAGAGACCAATAGAACCTCACCATGGATCTAGTCCAACCAACCCATTTGACATCTTACTGCTTTCATCATAATGGCAAAGTCAGAACTTGAACCCAAATCCTGGCTCCTGAGTCAGTACTCTTTCTACTATATTGGCTGGCTGCTACTGTGTCATATCTGCTACAAATGGTATTATAGCTGTAAGTTATGGTAAATATTTGGGGAAATAAAATGTTAGCTCCTATCTCACTTTTTCCCCTTGTATTCCCAATGTCTAGGAATGGTGTGTATGTGGAGTGTGTCTCACATGTGCACAGTTTCTGGCACACTGTAGACACTTAATAAATAGAATAGAAAGCAGTCAAGATTAGTTTATAGACCAGACCTTACTCTAGTCAAATTAGATTGGAAGAGGTCAAAAAGAATAAAGATTTATCATGGAAAAAAATCATCGCTTTAGTTAATTTAATCAGAAATTTGCATTAAGCTAAAGAAGCAGTTCAGTGGGCAAACCATTTGGTCCTTCCAGAATTTATTTGAGCTGCACAAGTGTACTGCAGATGTGTGCTCCTTGAGAAGCCCTTACATTCAAAACTGATGGCTAATTCCTTCATTATATGGTGAGGAAAAAAACTTCTAATGGAAAATCTTGTTTAGTGAGCCATTAAACTGTGCAGTAAAATGTTGCAGACCACTGGGCTCCTTGATAAACACACATACACACATACACAGAGGCACATTTTTATTAGATTACTAATAAGTGCTCATCCCATTGTAGATGGTACAAAAAGTGTGGCACAAGGACTAATCTGTAAGATTCAGTTTTAAGGTGCAATATTATCCACACATTTTATTTGGTCATTCTAAGTCATATGGAGGTAGGTGAGGTCGAAACTGATGTCTGTGGGGGAGCTATGTGGTTCAGAGAATAGAGAGTCAGATCTGTATTTAGGAGGATCTGGATTCAAATCCTACCTCAGATACTTCCTAGCTGTGTGACCCTGGGCAAGTCACCTAATCCCAATTGCCTACTGTGCTCTTCTCCCTTGGAACAGATGTTTAGTATCAATTCTAAGATAGAAAGTAAAGGTTTTAAATTAAAAACAAAAAAAAATTAAAAATGAATGTCTGAAGCTATATCTTCCCCAATTCTCACCCTACCTCCCCAACATCTCTAAAGGGTTCTTGAGTCAGGGAGTCAGCAGCTCCAGGAAAAATAATACAGGAATGGGAAGAATGACAATAAGGAGATTGCTCTGATTAGCACCATTATTTTATAACAAAATTTATGATTTTAATTATTTTTAATCAATATCTTCTGTCTTAAAATTACATTTATTTCCATATAGATATATCTTTATATTCCACCCCCCCTACTTCCACGTCTTCTCAGTGAGTTCTTCTTTTTCTTTTCTTTTTAAAAAATACACCCTTATCTTCTGTCTTAGAATTGATACAAAATATTGGTTCCAAGGCAGAAGAGGGGTAAGGGCTAGGCAATGGGGGTGAAGTGACTTGCCCACGGTCATAAGCTAGAAGTGTCTGAGGCCATATATGAACTCAGGATCTCCCATCTCTGGGCTTGGTTCTCCATCCACTGAACCACCTTGCTACCCCTGAATATCCTCTCTCTTAACAAGAATGAAAGAATAAAGGGAAAAAAGGCAGTCAGAAATCAAACCAACCCATTGACCAGTCTGATGACAAATGCAATATTCTATATTCATAGTCTCCCCCAGGTGCAATGAAAGATAAGGAATACATTTTCTCAACTCTTCTCTTGGTCCAAGTTAACGACCTTTGTTTTGAAAATTCAATTCAAAGTTAGAAGTTTTTTTCTTATTTTTTTTGTATTGATACTTTTTGTTTTTATATTACTCTTAGTATATTCCCCAATACAGTATCAAATGAGATAGCATATATAAAGCATGTTGCACACCTTAAAGTGCTACATAAACAGGGGAAGGGAATAAGAATACTATCATGTGCTAGGCACAGTGCTAAAGAACTTTACAAATACTTATCTCATTTGATCTTTACAATAATCCAGGAGGTAGGTGCTATTATTATCCCCATTTTACAGTTGAGGAAGCTGAGCCAGATAGAGGCTAAGTGACCTGTATAGTATTACACAGCTAGGAAGTTATCAGAGGGCAGAGTTGTTTTTTTTTAACCTGTTCACTACATAGATTTAATGACTATTTTACTGTTGTCAGTGCTCTACAGTGGACTATTTCACTATGCAGAAGAACATTCTGCAGTTGTAGTTCTTGCCTTATAAAAGTTTATATTCTGAAAGACTTTATGAAATTGGGAATTTTCCATGAAAGGGGACATAAAGATTACATCAAGATATTTTTAGTCAGTTTCTACTTTATTTTTTAAAAATCTATTATTTATTTTTAGCATTTTTGTTCTTCTTAATTTTTGAGTTCCAAATTCTCTTCCTCCCACATCCACCAACTAGGCAAACAATATGATATCAATTATACATGTGAACTCATTCAAAATATATTTCTATATTGGAAATATTTCCAAGAAGAGCAAAAAAAGGAAAGTGACAAAAACACATCTCAATTTACACTCAGAGTTCATAAGTTCTCTCTCTGGAGATGGATAGTTTTTTTTTTATCACAAATTCTTTGGAGTTGTCTTGGATCATTGTATTGATCAGGGTAGCCATGTCTTTCATCGGTGATCATCATTACAACATTGCCCTTACTGTGCATAATGATCTCCCAGTTTTGTTCATTTCACTTTGCATCTGTTCAGATAGGTCTTGCCATGTTTTCCTGGAATCAATCCCTGGGTCATTTCTCATAGGACAATAGTAACTCATCTCAATAATATGATACAACTTTTTCAGCCATTTTCCAATTGATGAGCATCCATCGCCTCGTTTTCCAATTTTTTTGCCAACTCAAAAAGAGCTACTATAAATATTTTTACACATATAGGTTCTCTCTCTTTGGATAGACTTACTTGTGGTATTACTGGTTCAAAGGGTATGCACTGTCACTTGGGTGTAGTTCCAAATTATCCTCCAGAGTGGTTGGACCAGTTCACAACTCCACCAACAGTTCACTAGTATACACATTTCCCCCTCATCTTCTCTGACATTTGTCATTTCTTATAGGCATGAAATGGTACCTCAGAGTTGTTTTAATTTGCCTACTTCTAATGAATAGTGATTTAAAGAATTTGTTCATCTGAATATAGATATATTTGATTTCTTTTTCTGAAAACTGCCTAGTCACATTTTTGACCATTATCTAGTGGAGAATGGCTCTTATTTTTATAAATTTGACTCAGTTCTATACATTTGAGAAATGAGATCTTTATCAGAGAAACTTGCTATAAATTTTTTTGATATCACTACATTGTTTATGGCACCTTTAAACAAAATGTATTTTCCTTGACAATCTCTTTTAATTGAGTCTATTTTTACTTTTGATTTTTTTGAGATCATGATTGTTACTTCTGCCTTTTTTTAGTTCAACTGAAGCATATTAGATTATGATCCAGCCCTTTATTTTAATTCTGTATGAGACTTTCTGTTTCAAGTGTGTCTTTTGTAAACAACATATTGTTGGTTTCTGGTTTCTAAACCATTCTGCTATCCCCTTCTGTTCTATGTGTTAGCTCATTCCATTCCCATTCACAGTCATGATTACTATGTTTTCCTTTCTATCCCATTTCTTCTTCTTCTTCTTCTTCTTCTTCTTCTTCTTCTTCTTCTTCTTCTTCTTCTTCTTCTTCTTCTTCTTCTTCTTCTTCTTCTTCTTCTTCTTCTTCTTCTTCTTCTTCTTCTTCTTCTTCTTCTTCTTCTTCTTCTTCTTCTTCTTCTTCTTCTTCTCCTTCTTCTTCTTCTCCTCCTCCTCCTCCTCCTCCTCCTCCTCCTCCTCCTCCTCCTCCTCCTCCTCCTCCTCCTCCTCCTCCTCCTCCTCCTCCTCCTCCTCCTCCTCCTCCTCCTCCTCCTCCTCCTCCTCCTCCTCCTTCTTCTTCTTCTTCTTCTTCTTCTTCTTCTTCTTCTTCTTCTTCTTCTTCTTCTTCTTCTTCTTCTTCTTCTTCTTCTTCTTCTTCTTCTTCTTCTTCTTCTTCTTCTTCTTCTTCTTCTTCTTCTTCTTCTTCCTCCTCCTCCTCAAAAGTCTATTTTGCTTCTTACTACTGCATCCTTTAATCTGTCCTCCTTTTTATCACACCCCTACTAATCCACATTATCTTTTCTCCTTTCCCTCCTATTTCCCTATTGGGTAAATTACATTTTTTTTAACACAACTGAGTGTGTTCTCTCTCTCCTTCCTCTTTGAACTAATTCAGATGAGATTTAAGTTAAAGCATTTCCCTCTACCATCACCCCATTTTCCATTCTCCTATAAAAACTCTTCCTTACATGCATCTTTTATGTGAGAAAAATTTCCCAATTCTACTTCTTCCTTCCTCCTTCTCTTAGTGTATACCTCACAACTTAATTTTTTGGAGCTCATAGTAACACAATTGACTCATTTCTATGCCCTTTATCTGTGTAAATTGTTTATAACTGTCCTAATAATAATAAAGTTATGAGTTACGTATATGATCTTCCCACAAAGGAATTTAACAGTTTAACTTACTGAGACCCTTATGATTACTCTTTCATGTTTACCTTTTTATGCATCTCTTGAATCTTGCATTTGAATGTCAACTTTTCTTCTTAAAAAAATTTAAAGAATTTTAATAGCAAATTTCTAAATGTCTCCCTCCTTTCTTAGCTCCCACCTCCCAGAGCTGAAAAGCAATTTAATCTAGGTTATACATGCATTAACCCACAAAACATATTTCCATATTATTCATTTTTGTAAATGAATAATCTTATAAAATCAAAACAGGGGGAAGCTGGGTAGCTCAGTGGATTGAGAGCCAGGCCAAGAAATGGGAAGTCCTGGGTTCAAATTTGATCTCAGACTCTTCCTAGCTATATGACCCTGAGCAAGTCACTTAACCCCCACTGCCTACCCCTTACCACTTTTTTGCCTTGGAACCAAAACACAGAATTGATTCTAAGATGGAAGAGAAGGGTTTAAAAAATGAAATGAGATCAAAACCCCAAATCATATATCCAAATAAGTGATAAATCATATGTTTTCTTCTGCATTTCTACTTCAACAATGTGAATAGCATTTTTTTCATAACTCCTCAGAATTGTCCTGGATGATTATATTGCTGTTAGTAGCAAAGCCTATAACATTTGATCTTTCCACAATATTTCAGTTACTATGTACAATGTTCTCCTGGTTCTGCTTATTTCACTCTGTATCCATTCATATAGATCTTCCCAGCTCTTTCTGAAATCCTTCTGTTCATCATTTCTTATAAAACAATACTTTTTCTTCATCATCATATACCACTATTTTTCAACCATTATTTTTTTAAACCTTTACCTTCTGTCTTGGAGTCAATACTGTGTATTGGCTCCAAGGCAGAAGAGTGGTAAGGGCTAGGCAGTGGGGGTCAAGTGACTTGCCCAGGGTCACACAGCTGGGAAGTGTCTGAGGTCAGATTTGAACCTAGGACCTCCTGTCTCTAGGCCT
Source organism: Monodelphis domestica (assembly GCF_027887165.1). Classification (NCBI taxonomy): domain Eukaryota; kingdom Metazoa; phylum Chordata; class Mammalia; order Didelphimorphia; family Didelphidae; genus Monodelphis; species Monodelphis domestica. The sequence continues at coordinate 232,478,668 of NC_077227.1, read as the reverse complement.
GGCTCTCAATCAACTGAGTGACCCAGCTGCCCCCTCAACCATTATTTTTAACCATATCCTCAAATGTGGGATATCATTTTAGTTTCCAATTCTTTGTCATCATGAAAAGAACAGCTATAAATATTGTTGTATAAGCAGGTCCTTCCCCTCCTCTTTTTTTTATCTCTTTGGAATACAGACCTAGTAGTGGTATTATTGGATCAAAAGGTATGCTTTCTTTTATAGCCCTTTGGACATAGGTCTAAATTGCTTTCCAGAATGGTTGGATCAGTTCACCACTCTACCAGCAATGCATTAGCATCTCAATTTTGCCACACTCCGTCCAACATTTGTAATTTTGCTTTACTATCATATTGGCTAATCTGATAGGTATAAGTAAGGTGGTACCTCAGAGTTGTTTTAATTTGCATTTCTTTAATCAAGAGGGATTTAGAACATTTTTATATGATTATTGATAACTTTGATTTCTTCATCTGAAAACTTCCTATTCATATCCTTTGACCATTTATCAATTGGGGTTATGTCAAATTTACTATTCAATTATGGTCTTTTCAGCAGGAATGCTTGAAATTTTTTATTTCATTGCATAACCATTCCCCCACATACCCACAGTTTTTCTGGGTAGGTTATTATTGGTTGTAATCTTAGCTCTTTTGTCTTCCAGAATATTTTATTTTAAAACCTCTTCTTCTTTAACATGGAAGCTGCTAAATCTCATGTGATCCTGACTGTGGCTTCACAATATGTGATTCATTTCTTTCTGACTGTTTGAAGTATTTTTTTCTTTGTCCTGAGAGTTCGGGAATTTAGGTGTAATATTCCTGGAGGCTTTCATTTTGGGGTTTCTTTCAGGAGATGATTGGTGGATTCTTTCTATTTCAATTTTACTTTCTGAATCTAAGATTTTGGGGCATTTTCCTTGATAATTTCTAGAAATCTGATGTCTAAGCTACTTTTTTGATCATGACTTTCAGGTAGTCCAATAGTCCTTAAATTATCTCTCCTCAATCTATATTGCAGGTCAGTTGTTTTTCCAGTGAGATATTTCACATTTTCTTTTTCCTCCTCCCCCCTCCCCATGTCTTATGTTACAAGGATGACCCAACTCCTACCAACAATGATTTCCATTACAGTTGCTGTGATGTTGACCCAATCTGATGTCAAACCAAAACTTGGCAAATGCCTGTTACAATAGCCCAGCTGCCACATCTAGAGTCCTTGTGGAATGGCAGCTGTGCCATGGCACTTTCCGTGGGATTTTACACAGTTGGAAGCACTCCTTTGCTATTTCTTTTTAAATGGTCTATTCCTATCTTGAGAGGTTATAATAATTGCATGGCAAAGACAGAATCTCGAGCTCTTGAAGGCTCCACTAATAAAGAGTAAATATAGCAAGACCTGCCAAGCTGTGGGTGGGGCTGGTAATGAGCTGGGTATTTACTGTCAGAGAATCAGACTACCTCAGGAAAACTCAGAAAAAAAAGGCAACATGATCTCCTTCATTGGAGGGAGTGCCTATACTGACAAAATTATATGTTTTTAGAAGGATTGATATATATGTGTCATCAACTATATGGGAGATAAGTTTTTCAATCACAGTGAATTTTCTTCATAATGAAACTCTTTAGATATTTTTTGAGGAACATTTTTAGACATAAACTTTTGTGTCTCAAAAATTCTGGCTCTACTACTTAGTCCCTGTATGATAGGAGTAGTCAAGTCAATAAATATATTTTTAAAAAATCTAATGTTATAAATATTGCATTTAAAAATTTTATGTGTATATACATATACAGCAATGAAAATACTTTTCTCTCTCCCACTCTAGCCATCTTCACTGTATGTATTACAAATACATACAAAAACAAATTTTCCCATTGTCCAAAAAGTGTCTTTTTCTGCATTGTGAGTCTATCACACCTCTATTGGGAGGTAGGTAGCATGCTTCATCATCATTTCTCTACCATGATAGTTGGTCATTTCACTGATCAGAGTCCCTGATTTCTTCAAAGTTGTTTCTCATTGCTATAATTCCATCAATGTATAAATTATTCTTCTGGTTCTGTTCATTTTACTCTGCATCAGTTGATATATATCTTCTCAGATTTCTCTGAAATAATATTCTTCATTATTTCTTACTAATAATATTCCACTGCATTTATATACTATAACCTTTCCAGCTTTGTTTATCCTAAGAATTTTCAATAGTCCTCTAGACCTTGCATTGGCATAGATAATTCCTAGTGAAGAAACTCCCTCTATTGATGGTGGTCTGTATCTTCTCTGAAACTTTAATCTTAGAGCACTGAGAGGTTAAATGATTGACTCAGAGTCATGTATGTCAGAGGCTATATACAACCCAGGTCTTCCTGGTTTTAATGCTATGATTATCTATCAGCTGAGGCCAATGAGGGAAATAAGGGGATTGGAAAAGTAAATGGTGGAGGGAATAGAATAAACCACATTGATTCCAGACTTAGTTGTGGAGCTAGCTCAGTTTGTCTTCTATTCAATTATGGGTCTATTCAAATTTCTGTCTTGTGAGAAAACTATTTATTTGTGGGAATTAAGAGGACTTTGTTGCATTATTTGAACCTAGTATTATTTGGCTAGGAAGCTGGATCACCTATCCCTGATGCTTAGAGTCATATATTTAAGGATCTACATTATGCTGACCAAAAATTCAGTCATACCTAAAGAGTGTTACAAGGAGTCTTTTCACAATTCTCAAGCAACTTATATGTCTTATGTGAAAACTGGTTCTGTATTGATCAATCCACTATTTCCGTATTCATTTGACTGTTCACAGACTTTGGGGGGTGGGGAATAGGATAACTTGTTGTCTGATTTCAGAGAATTTTACCTCCTCCCTCTCTCCTTCCTAATTTGGAAAGTCTCTTTAATCTTTCCTCCAACTAGAAATCAGATTACCTAATTTTGTATCCTTGTTAATTGCTTTCTTTTAATTAATTAGCTGTTTTTGATTGTTCTAATGTATAAAGGTCTGTCTCCCTCTGTATTCAGAGTTCAGTGCCCAAACTGAGGAAAGTCACTAGCCCTCATTTGCTGAGCAATGGGCATGCATTGTTTAATAAATCAATACGCTTGGATGCTTAAACCATTGTTTCCTTAGTCATTTCATCCTTTACCTGCCATGGCAGCTAGGTGGCACAGTGGATGGAGTGTGGGTCCTGAAGTCAGGAGGACTTGTCTTCCTGAGTTTGAATCTGGCCTCCGACATGTACTAGCTGTGGAATCCTGGGCAAGACTATTAACTTTTTTTTTTGGTCTCATCTATAAAATGAACTAGAAAGGGAAATGGCAAACCACTCCAGTATCTTTGCCAAGAAAACCTCAAATGGAGTAAGCAAGAGTAGGATACAATTGAAACAACTCAACAACAACTCTATTAGCTGGAAGATGGGAGTCAATTGAATCAATCAGTTGATCACTCCATCCTACTTAATGTAAAGAACAAAGTGTTATGTGCCCATACTTTTACCAGGTGAAAACATTTCTGTTGAGTCAGTCAATCAATAAGATGCTTTAGACTAGTTGTGAAAACTCCTTGAGCAGGTTAGAAGTCTTGCAAAGCCATTGGATAAAATGGAATGACATTACAGGAAATATATTTGAATTAGTTCAGGAGACTTGGTCATAGTCTCTGGGTATATATGTATGTGTGTATGTGTAAAACCTGCAAGCTTAATTTGGAATTGGACGTTTGAGGGTCTAGCAGCTTAGGGATAGAAATAGATATTTCAGTAAAGTCACTGAGAAGGATTTGTTTGGGGGAGGAAGGGAGATCACTTCAGCTTCTCTCCACTCTTGACCAGAGGAGAATCTTGGCTACCTCTGAGGATCAGAAGATCTAGAGCTATCGAAGTCTCACTGTTCCCAGGACAACAAAGATCTAAATTGGGAATTGTGGACTAACTAGATACCCTGAGGAAAGGCATCTTAGAACTTTACAGACAAAAATGACACCATGATCAAGTGAGGAACTGCATGAGTGCTCCATGAAAGGGAGAAAAATACTTCTAGCAATCAGAAGCTGTAAGTCACTTTGACTTAGATTGTATGTCCTGATGCCTTGGTGGGAGATCGCATCACAGAATTTGGGGAGGATATTTTGTATTGACTTTTTAATTGCACCAACTTAGTGGCTCTTTCTAAAAGCTAATTAAGTCTAGCTGACTAACTGATTCCACCTGATAATCATAGGGGGAAGCATACTGACTGGGGTTTGTAAGCTATAGTCTTAGGTACTCTAACCCCTCCAAGGATACTCTTAAAATCACAAAGGGAAATGTAGCAACCATTCTCTGGGAACTTGATCTACAGATAAGGGTGGAAGGGGACGTCCATAACCTTTCTATGCCTATATACCACGCTATTTGTAAGGCCTAGGGATTAAAGGATCTCTAAATACTTTTCTCAGCCCTACGATGAGCAACAAGTTCCTGATCTCTGCACTGCCTATCTCACAGGGTTATTTTAAGAAAAAATATTTTGTAAGACCTTGAAGAGCTATGCATATGTGAGCTGTTGAAATAAATAATATACTTCTCTGCCTTCTTAAAAGGAAAAAGGACAAAATATATTTTTTCTTTGTGTTTTAAGTTTGTAATTAAGATGATCAATATTGTACTATACTGTAATTTGGTGATATCCTTTAAAACTATTCAAATATATGATTTCCCTTCGATACTAAATAACCCCAGAACACTACACTTTTGACTTTTTGTTAGTGATTTTAACATTGTTTTTCTTTCTACTAGGTGTGATCTCTTAGTATGCCTGCTTTTTTAGTGATTTGCTAAGGAAAAGACATGGTTTTAGCAGTATCTATTTTAGCTCTTATGGAGATCTTTTTCCCTTTATGGTTCTCAATATGTTGAGATAAATGACTTTTGGGTAAATGAGATGTTATTAAAAAGAGACATTATTTCTTTTCTATTTGAATGGGGATAGTAGTTAAAAATATTAGAGATAGAAAATGAGATAAACATTTTAAGTAATGGTCAATGTTTTGTTTTGGCTTGCTTAACTAAAGTTATTTTTTATTAAGGAGGGCTTCTTTTTGGAAGGAGAAGAGTTGGTGGGTAGTAATAGTAATGTAAAAAAAGAAAGAAAAGAATGTTAATGAAACATTAAAATATACACAGAAGAAAACAAGATGTTTAGGCCATAGGCATGCAAAATAAATTTGTTGCTACTATGTTTCATTTAATATACACTATTATTAAACAAACTGTACATAAGGGAAAATCATAGTTTCATGGACAATTTTCTATTCTTTGTATATTGAACTGTTCATTTGTATTAAGGTCATAATAAAGGATAAAATGTTTTTAAATTGTAAATTAAAATAAGGGTAGACTAGATTACCTAGATCTGTGATCTCATGGCATCTATATCTGCTGGGCTGAGGCTCACAGCCTATGTATTGTCTTTTCAATTAATAAGTGAAGGTCAAGGATTTGAATCTAATTTTTGATATCTACTATACTGCATGACCCTGGGTGAGTCACAACTTCTTTATGTCAATCTAATGAGATTAAAAGCAAACAAACCAACCTGACATTAAAAAGTTTTTTTTTTTTGCATTTTTCCTATAGTAATTTTGAGCATTTTAAAATCTGATTAATGTAACTTGCATTTCATATTTTGAAAACTACTTGTCCTTTGTATCTATTGGTGAATGACTTATTTTTATATATTAGTATCAATTTCCTATGTTTTAAATTTTATTAAACAAAATTACTATATGGATTTCCCTCAGTTAACTGTTTCTAATTTTAGTTGTATGTATGTGTGTGTAAAAGTTTTTTAATTTAATGTGAATAAAAAATTATCTATTTTTTTGTGGTAATCTGTCTCTTATTTAGTTAAAATTTCTCTTTTTATTCTCTTTTTTTATTCTCTTTTTATTCATAGGTGTGAAAGATTATCTCCTTTCTCTTTCAATTTGTTTGTGATAGTGGTCTTTTACCAACATATAGCTATGAGTCAAGGAATAGGGATTACATTATCACTATCCTGAAGGGGGATGTCCAGGTCACAAGAGAAAAAATTGGGGGCTTGGACAAACATGAAAAAGGTTAGGGTGATGGAGTTGTAGAGAGTTGCACTAGAATAGGTAAAGAGTAGATGTAGGTGCTCAGAATATACTTCTTGTTTAGTTGATTAATCAGTTGGTCACACCTGATTCTTTGTGATCCTTTTTTGGGTTTTCTTGGAAAAGAGAGGTTTGCCATTTCCTCTTCCAATTCATTTTACAGATGAGGGAACTGAGGTCAACAGGTTGAAGTGACTTGCCCAGGGTTACACAGCTAGTAAACGACTGAGGCCATATTTGAACTCTGCTTCTCCTGATTCTAGGGCTGGCACTTTATCTACCGCACTTCCTCAGGCTATATAATAATGCAATAGTCTTCAAAACTTTTTGATACTAGTTAGAAAACAGAAAACTAGATGAATTAAACAGACTAGACAAGGAAGAATAAGAAATAAAAAACCATAAACTACCTAGCAAAAAAATCCCTATTTGGTAAGTGTGCTTTGGTAAATGAATTCCTAGATATTTTATGCATTAAAAAATTTTTTTTTTATGTAGGCCTTCCTTTTCTATCATTCCCCTTTGGATTTTGTAGTTGCTATATACAAATGTTTCCTTATCTTGCCATTGTAATAATTGCATTTCTGGAACTATATTAAGTAATAATGGTGGCAATGAACATCTTTGCTTTACCCTTTATCTTAATGGGTAAAACCTCTCATGTTTCTCCATTTTGGATGATGCTAACCCTTGGTTTTAGATAATTACTGTTTGCTATGTTAAAGAAAGGCCTGTTTATCCTGATGCTTTTTAGTGTTTTTTTTTTTTAACAGATATGGGGGGCAGTTGGGTAGCTCAGTGGATTGAGAACCAGGAGTGAGAGATGGGAAGTTCTGGGTTCAAATTTGACCTCAGACACTTCCTAGCCGTGTGACCCTGGTCAAGTCACTTAACCCCCATTGCCTAGCCCTTACCACTCTTCTGCCTTGGAACCAATATACAGTATTGATTCTAAGAAGGAAGGTAAGGATTTATTAAAAACAACAACAACACCCAGATATGGATATTGTATTTTTTCAGAAGCATTTTTTCCAAGCATCTTGGATTTGGCCCTGATCTCTGTCTAATCCCTGCCTTCTCCCCCTATTTCCTGGTGGTGCAAATTCTTTGGGCTCTGTATTGCCCCATCCCGGTCTCTTTGCATGGTTATCTACTGGGAGCAGACTTTGTTCCTTATAGTGGCTTGGACAATCCTTGACCAGATATCAGAGATGAAATTGGCCTCAGCATTCCAGAAGAAACCCAGGAATGGCCTGATTGCCTCAGCTCCTCCATCTCTTTGCATAGTCACTGAGCTTTGTTCCTTGCTATGGCTTGGGAGGGTTGCAACTGTTTATGGGGCATCACCCTCTGGGGACCCTTTCAGGTTTTAGGTTGTCATCTTGCACAGTCCTAGATCTCCTGGGGGGAACTCACCAGTATTTGTCTTGATCTTTTGCTTCATCTAATGCTCTTTGCTGTGGTTTTTCTCAGAAGAGCTGGGTAGCATTGGAAACTTCCATATCATCATCACCTTTACCAGAAGTCTCCTACCTCTTATTTTACTGATGAGGAAGCTGAGACCAGTGAAAGGAATCTTTTGTAATTAAATGAATGTGCCACCAACATAACCAATAGAGGCAACCACAAATAGAACACCTGGAAGGGCACAAATGGGAAAGGATTTTCATAAGAACAGAATAGTCTCTAAAGAGGTTCTTAAAACTATTCATGAGTCATCAATGGCTCATTAATGGAAAAAGAGAGAAAGAAGAGAGGGGCCTTTATGTAGAATAGGTGTAATTGCATGTAAAAAGTCCTGGAGTTTCTTAGCAGGGAAGCAATTTTTAAAAGTAAGCTGCAGATAAAACATTTAGTTTGCAAATTGGGAGAAAAAACCCTAAAATATCTCAAGTATTTATATATTTAGTCTCTTATCTGTGTGAACTTTCATAGCCTTTATTCTGTTTTATTTCTTCTCCTTTTCTTTCCCCTTTTAATTTTTTTATCTTAAAATAAAAATTTAAATGCATTTTTATTATTTTATTTATTTTCTTTCTTCTGCTTCTTCTGCCTCATGGCTAAGTAGCATTGAACACTTGGGCTAAGGAGTTCCTTAGTGATAAAAGTTCAAACCTCTCATTTCATAGATGAGAAAACTGAGGGCCAGGGAAGTTTAAAAAACCCAAATCTACCCAAGGTCAACCAGCATGTCAAAACAGAGATGATGCTAGAATTTTTATCCCTGGCTCTGACAACTTTGTTTTATGAAACCCCCAATTTACCTTTGTCCCAAGGGAACTTGCCTTGGGAAAAACTCCCCGGCTGACCCTCACTCATTCCAGACTAAACAACAGGCTATCAAGCATCCATTGAGCACTCTGGGTAGACCTGGGTGATGGAGTCAAGTTGAAGTACCCATTTTATTGTCTTAGATTCTCTTTGGTATTTGGGTCTCTCCCAGGTACCCTTGCCTTTCGAGATTGCATCCAGGCTTCTCCCAGGCATTTTAGACTGTGGCTCGGCACATCCCAAGTGAGTGACAGGTCATAAGCTTGTCCCCTTCTCCAAAATCTATAAAAGCACCCTCCATTCTGTACTTCAAGGGAAGTCCCTTAAGTGTGCAACTTTTCAGATTAATCTTTTTTTTCCTCAGCTAAGACACATATTAGTACTTTGGTAGTTCCATGTTGACAACTCCCAACCTAGTACTTTGCATTTCACACTGGCAATTGTAGGGAGTTCTTTCTCTTTTTCCCCTTTAAAAAAACTGTATCTGTTTAATAACAATAGATTATTTGCACATGGAAATCCTAGGCTGCCTTATTTGGTTCTGAGATAAATCAACCAGCATTTGTTATATTCTAGGCACTGTACTAAGCTCAGAAGATATCAAGAAAGAGCAAAAACAGTCGTTGCTCTCAATGTACATTAATAGGTATCTGGTCCAATCTTCTCATTTTTTTAAACTCTTACCTTCAGTTTTAGAATCATTAGTGTTTATTGGTTTCCATGTCAGAAGAGCCATGTGGGCTGGGCAATGGGGGTTAAGTAACTTGTCCAGAGTCACAGAGCTAAGAAGTGTCTGAAGTCAAATTTGAACCCAGGACCTCCCATCTCTACCAAACCCCTCATTTTATCAATGATGAAAATGTTCCCTAGATGGGTTAAGTAACTTGTTGAAAGTCACGGGAGTAATAAATGGCAGAGCTGGGGTTTGAATTAGGGTCTTGGCTTTCAAGTCTAGTTGTTTTAATGATCTGCATCTTCTCAGAGTAATTAGAATGACAGAATTTGTGAGTTGAAAGAGACCTCAGTGTCTATCTAGTCTCATACATGCAAAAAGGGAATGCTTACTCTCATATATTCAGCAAGTGGCCATCCATCCTCTGTTTACTTCTAAACTGGGGAAACCACCACTTCCTGAAGCAGCCCATTCCATTCCACTTTCAGACAGCTCTAATTGTTAGGAAGTTTTTCCTGGCATCAAGCCTAAATACTATGATTTGCTAATATCAGTAAAAAGGAATGAAAATCTCTCCTCCTCTAGATCTTTTCCTTTTGCTCCTCCCTTTCCTTTTCTTCCTCCCTCTTCCCCCCTTTCCTCCTCCTCTTCCTCCCTCTCCATTTCCTCCTTCTTCCTCTCCTTCCCCTCTCCCTCATCCCTTCCTCCTTTAACCCCTATCTCCCCCTTTCCTCCTCTTTCTCCTCCTCCCTCCCCCTCCCTCCTTCTCCTTTTCCCTCCCCCCTTTTTCCTCCTCTCTCTCCTTCCTCCCTCTCCCCCATTCCCCTTCTTCCCTTTCTCCTCTTCTTACCCTTTTCCCTCAGCCCTTTTTCCCCTCTGCCCCCTTTCCCCTCTCCCCTTTTTCCTTCTTCCCCTTCTTCCTTCTCCCCCTCCCCCTCTCCTTTCCTCCTCCCTTCATTTCTTCCTCCTTCTCTCCCTCCCCCTTCTTCCCCTCCCTCCCCCTTTTCCTCCTCTTCCTCCATATCCCTTCTTCCTTCTCCTCCACCCTCCTTTTCTCCTCCTCCTTCTCTCTCCCTACATCCCTCTCTGCCTTCCTCTTTCCTCCCTCCTCTTCCTCCTCCCCCTTTCTTCTTCCTCCTCCTCTTCTTCCCTTTCCCCCTTCCTCCTTCTTCCCTTCCTCCTCTTCCTTCCTCTCCCTCTCCCCCCCTCTCCTCCTCCAGGACTTCTCTCGCCTCTCCTCCAGGAAGACTTGTTCAAATCCTACTCAAACTCTGAGGCCTGGGTTAAGTGCCATATCCTTCATGAAGCCTTACCAGACTACTTAGCCTTGCATTGCTCTCATTCCTCTGACACTCAGTTTCTCAGCTCTAAAATGGAGTAAAAACACTTGACCTACCTCACAAGGCTGCTGGAGGACTGAATGAAATTATGTAAAGAGTTTTGTGTATCACCAACTCTCAGACGTGTTGAATTGGACAAAGCAGAAACTCGAGATCACCACTCACAATCCCACCCATCTTCAGAACTACCCTACCATGAGGATGATTTTTTTTTAAGCTTTGAAAAAGTAAAAGAAATACTGATTACTATTATTGGATTTGCTCCAACTTCCATTTTTTCCTAGAGATTTCTGATCCTTTGGAATAAGTTAGGCCTTGGAATAATAACTTGCCCTGCTCTGACTTCATCTGGGCTTACTCTGAGAGCAATCCTAGGGACCTTTCCTGATAAGATGATCATTATCTCATCAGGAAGGGCTCCAGAGATTTCCAGATAAGATAATTGTTGGGGGCAGCTGGGTGGCTCAGTGGATGAAGAACCAGGTCTAGAGATGGGAGGTCCTGGGATCAAATCTAGTCTCAGACACTTCCTAGCTGTGTGATCCTGGGCAAGTCACTTAACCCCCATTGCCTTGTCCTTACTGCTCTTCTGCCTTAGAACCAATGTGCAGTATTGATTCTAAGATGGAAGATAAGGGTTTTATTAAAAAAAAAAAACAACCCATGATTGTTACCAGTCTATCTTCTCAAGATCTCAAAAGTCACTAGAAGGACTTACTATCATAAATATGCTGTTATAAACATTTGATTTTTTCACTTGTTTGTGGGGTTTTGGTTTTATTTTATTTATTTTTGAGGGTTATATATATTTTATCATGCAAAACTTATTTCCATATTATTTATATTTGTAAGTGAATAATCTTATAAAACCATGGGGTTTTAGTTTTATATGATTATTCTTTTACAAAAATTAACAATATGGAAATATGTTTTGCATGATAATACATGCATAACCCAGATCGAATTGCTTGTCAGCTCTGGGAGTGGGAGAGGGAAAGGAGAGAGGGAGACAATTTGGATCTTAAAACTTATGTGAAAATTTGTTATTATGTGTAATTGGTAAAAAAAATCTTTATAACAATAAAAAAAAATAAGAATTTGCTGTAATACCCTGTCCCTCAAGCCACAATCTATTTTTTCTTTTTTTTTCTTCCTCATCTTTCAAACAATAAAAGCTGACTAATTTAATGGGCTCTTCTCCCACACGAAAACTTTTCTGCTGAAAAGAATACATTAAAATACCCTTTGCTTCTCCCTTAGTTGCTAGTCTTTCTGTCCTGAGGTTAGACACCTGGGAAGGTAGTTGGGTTGACCTCCCTTACCTTCTGTCTTAGACTTGATGTTAAGTATGGATTCTAAGGCAGAAGAATATAAAGGCTGGCAATTGGGGTTAACTGACTTGCTGAAAGTCACACAAATTTAGGAAATGTCTGAGGTCATATTTGAACCCAGGACCTCTCAACTCCAAGCCTGGTGCTCTATCTGCTGGGCTACTTAGCTATCCTACTCCACTTCCCTTTAATTGTTAAGGGGACCATCTTCCTTCTAGTTGCCCAGTGGCATCCTTGACTTTTTCATACCCTAGAGATGCAATCTGCTGCCTAACCTTATCATTTCTAGTCCTACAGCACCCCCCCTCCCCCATGCCTCCTTCTCTCTACTGATATCATCACATATCTTGAACTACAGTGCATTAATTAGCCTGGTATTTGGTCTATCCCTTCTCTTCCATTCTAGCTTCCCCGGAGTCACCAAAGCGATTTTCTTAGAGCTCCCTGTGTCTGAGTTCTGCTCCCTCCTTCCTCCCACTGAATAAATTTTATTGGTCACTAATTACTTCTAATAATAAAAATAGCATTTATATATTTTTCTGGCTTGCAAAGTACTTCCCACATGCTAACTCGTTTGGTGTGGCTGTCCTAAGAGCATTGTCTTCCTTGTTCTCAATAAGGACGTGTTCTTTTGTACCCGCTTTGGGGGTTCTGTGTTTTTTTGGGTTGACAACCCTAGGCTTGCTTTCCAGTCTTTTTGCCCATTGTTTCCACTCCACACCTTCTACAATCCATCCATGCCGCTTATTTGGTATTTTCTCCCCACCAGGCTTCGCCTCCCGCCTCCAAGCCTTTCCACCATCGGTGCCCTTTGCCTGGATTGATCTCCTTTCACAATTCTTCTTGGGAAGCCCCAATTTTTTTCAGTACTCATTTTAGAGGTCTTTCCTGAGATTGTCTTGTTCTTGTCTTTGTATTCCCAACTCAGCAAGGAATCTGGCACATAATAAACAAAAGCTTGTTATTTGATCAAGATTAAACAATAGTGCTATTATATGCGTGCTACTTGTTATCATTCTTTGCCTCTCTTCTGATCTCCCACAAACTAAGAGTCTGTAATATATGGTTTAATGCTAGGTGACTTAATAAATAGAGTGATGGGCTTGAAGTTAGATCCGCATTTATGTCCCTCTTTGGATGCTTCCTGGCTAGGTGACCCTGGGCAATCACATAACTTCTCTCAGCCTTAGTTTTCCCATCTGTAAAATGGGAGAGATTAATGGTACTTCCCTAACAGGGTTAGGAGGATCAAATGTGACAACCTGTAAAGAATTTTGTAAACTTAAAGAACTCTAACAAGGCAAGCTATTATGATTATTATTCGTCTTCATCATGTACTCAATTATCTCACTCATGTTGTACACTCTACTCTTCCCCTGAGATTGTTCTGAGAATCCTCCTTTATACCTGCTCCAGTACTAATCTTTTTTGTCTAGTCATTTTAATTGTGTCTGAATTTGTGACTCCATTTGGGATTTTCTTATATATATATATAATGTATATATTATATATATACTTATTTATTAAATATTCTTATATATTATATCTTCTTATATGTTACATATTCATCTGTTTTATATATATAATTTTGGAGGAGAAAGGGTTTCCTGGCAAAGATACTGGAGTGATTTGCCATTTCCTTATCCAGCTTATTTTACAGTTCATAGGTAAGGAAACTAAGGCAAGCAGAGGTTAAGTGACTTGCCCAGGGTCACACAACTAGTGAGTATCTGGGGCTAGATTTGAATTAAAAAAGTGAGTTTTCCTGACTCTAGATCAGGGACTCTGTCCCCTGGGCTACCTAGTTACCCAGTGATCTTTAGCTGGTCAAAGTAAAAATTGTCAGAGGATAAGATTCCATTCCAGGAATTCCAACCAGATTTTAATATACATATATTTTGTTCTCAGGACATGTATATATAAAATATTATTATTTATATATATATATATGTGTGTGTGTGTGTGTGTGTAAATGAAGAAACCAAGACCCAGAAAGGTTAAATAAATGAAAGCAAAGCCAAATATTTCTGCTCCCAAAAGGCTTCCATTTGGTCGGGAGCTTAGAGTATGTGCTCCATAATTGGATGAAGGACATCATATGAACAGGTTAGCCTTTACCCAGGTTGCGGTGCCCAAGCTTTAAGAGAGATAGGACTGGGATAAATGGAGAGGCGCACATGCCAGCATTGGGAATGGCTTAAGGCAATGGATGGATATTGAGCTGAAAAATATTGCAGAGTTAGAATCAACAGGACTTGGCAACTGGTTGGACCATGTTGGTTAGTCATCAGTGTAACATCTGGGGCTCTCAACCATATCCCCAGGGGAACAGGGTAGTCTTGAATTAATTACCTTTGCAAATAGGCTCCTTGGGCTGTGTCTGAATTATTGAATCATCCCAGACTTGTGCTCCCCAGGGAGTTAGTCACCCCCCCCAGAGGGTGAGAGGCTGCCCTGAGCTGCTTTCCCAGGGTGTGGGTCTATTAGCAGGACACACACAAGTGCCCGAAGAATGCCAGACTCTCTGGGATGCTCCCTCAGTAGCACCTGTGTCCTTTTTGGTGCTCATTAGGCTTCCTTAGGTCACCTCCTCTGTGCATTGAGAAGCTAGTTGTGCCCTAAAAGGTTCAACCTGTCTCAAATCTACCAGTTCTTTCTTCTCTAGTTCTTTCAAACTTCCAGTACAATCTGAATGATAGGTCCCAAGCTGAGTGATATAAAGGACATATACTAGAAGTAATCCTTAGATTGTTATGACATAAATGGCCCAGATCAGCTTTGGACGTTTTCCCCTGATCTCAGCCTCAGTTTCTTTGTTTATAAAATAAGAATGATAGTAGCTCCCCTAGAGAGTCCTTGTAACTATCCAGTGAACACACAAACACGTATATAACTTATATTTATAATATCTCCTATAATAAAGTACTTTGAAAACCTTAAAATGCTATATGAATGTTTGCTATTGTTCATTGCCCAGTAAAGTCATAAGTAGTGATTTCTGCACCTTGGGCTAAATGGCTTTATAGAGGTAGGGAAGTTGTTGGCACATAGATAGTATGTGGGGGCCACCAGAAGAGGAGGCTGTCCCATCCCAGGGCATCAAGAAGTTTGTTTGTTTTTTTAAATGCATTGTTTACTTTAAGCTTTAAAATATTTTTGAATTCCAAATTCTTTCCCTCCCCCAAATTTCCCCCCAACCACTGAGAAGGAAAACAATATAATTTAATTATACATGTGAAATAATGCCAAACATCTCTATATTAGCCATGTCAAAAAAAGTAAGGAAAAAAGTGAGAGAATTACATTTTGATATGTGTTCATAGTTTATCAGTTCTCTCTCAAGTGATGGATTAGCATTTTTCATCATGAATCTTCTGAAATTGTCTAGGAACATTGTATTGATCAGAGTAGCTAAGTCTTTTACAGTTGATCATTGTTAAAATATTGCTGTGTACAATTGTTTTCTGAGTTCTCACTTTACTTTGCATGAGTTCATGTAAATCTCAGGTTTTTCTAGAATCATGCTATTCATCATTTCTTACAGCACAATAATATTCCATCAAAATCATATATCAAAACTTGTTCATCCATACCCCATTTGATGGGCATCTCCTCAATTTCCAATTTTTTGTTACCACAAAAAGAGTTGTTATATTCTTGTACATATAGGGCCATGTTGGTGAACCTATGGCATGAGTGCTAGAGGGTCTGCTCCCCTCCCCCTCCCCATGCACACCTGAGAATACTTCTCCCATACCTGCCCCTCTTCTCAGTAGTCCAATAGGAGTGCTTCCTCCCTCCCCTTCCTGGGATAAGGCAGGGACTCACTTATGGTATGAGGATTATAGTTTGGGCACCCAGTCTTTAAAAGGTTTGCCATCACTGAAAGGCCTTTCCCCTAATATTTTATCTTTATTTTTATCTATAAAGAAGTAGTAGTGACATTGCTGGGTCAAAGGATATGCACAATTTAAAAAAAAATTTATTTGGTCATTTCCAAACATTATTCATTGGAAACAAAGATCATTTTCTTTTCTTCCCCCTCCCTCCCACCTCTCCCATAGCCCACGCGCAATTCCACTGGGTATCACATGTGTTCTTGATTCAAATCCATTTCCATGTTGTTGGTATTTGCATTAGAGTGTTCATTTAGAGTCTCTCCTCAGTCATATCCCCTCCACCCCTGTAGTCAAGCAGTTGCTTTTCATCCGTGTTTTTACTCACACAGTTTATCTTCTGCTTGTAGATAGTGTTTTTTAGATCCCTGCAGATTGTTCAGGGACATTGCATTGACACTAATGGAGAAGTCCATTACATTCGATTGTACCACAATGTATCAGTCTCTGTGTACAATGTTCTCCTGGTTCTGCTCCTCTCACTCTGCATCACTTCCTGGAGGTTGTTCCAATCTCCATGGAATTCCTCCACTTTATTATTCCTTTTAGCACAATAGTATTCCATTACCAACATATACCACAATTTGTTCAGCCATTCCCCAATTGAAGGGCATCCCCTCATTTTCCAATTTTTGGCTACCACAAAGAGCGCAGCTATGAATATTCTTGTACAAGTCTTTTCCCTTATTATCTCTTTGGGGTACAAGCCCAGTAGTGCTATGGCTGGATCAAAAGGCAGACAGTCTTTTATCGCCCTTTGGGCATAGTTCCAAATTGCCCTCCAGAATGGTTGGATCAATTCACAACTCCACCAGCACTGAATTAGTGTCCCTATTTTGCCACATCCCTTCCAGCATTCATTACTTTCCATAGCTATCATGTTAGCCAATCTGCTAGGTGTGAGGTGATACCTCAGAGTTGTTTTGATTTGCATCTCCCTGATTATAAGAGATGTAGAACACTTTTTCATGTGCTTATTAATAGTTTTGATTTCTTTGGCTGAGAACTGCCTGTTCATGTCCCTTGCCCATTTATCAATTAGAGCATGGCTTGATTTTTTGTACAATTGATTTAGCTCTTTGTAAATTTGAGTAATTAAACCTTTGTCAGAGGTTTTTATGAAGATTGTTTCCCAATTTGTTGCTACCCTTCTGATTTTAGTTACATTGGTTTTGTTTATACAAAAGCTTTTTAATTTGATGTAGTCAAAATTATTTATTTTACATTTTGTGACTCTTTCTAAATTTTGCTTGGTTTTAAAATCTTTCACTTCCCAAAGGTCTGACATGTATACTATTCTGTGTTCACCTAATTTACTTATAGTTTCCTTCTTTATGTTCAAGTCATTCACCCATTCTGAATTTATCTTGGTGTGGGGTGTGAGGTGTTGATCCAAACCTAATCTCTCCCACACTGTCTTCCAATTTTCCCAGCAGTTTTTATCAAATAATGGATTTTTGTCCCAAAACCTGGGGTCTTTGGGTTTGTCATAAACTGTCTTGCTGAGATCATTTACGCCAAGTCTATTCCACTGATCCTCCTTTCTGTCTCTTAGCCAGTACCAAATTGTTTTGATAACCACTGCTTTATAGTATAGTTTGAGATCTGGGACTGCAAGTCCTCCTTCCTTTGCATTTTTTTTTCATGATTTCCCTGGATATCCTTGATCTTTTGTTCTTCCAAATGAACTTAGTTATGTTTTTTTTCTAATTCAGTAAAGAAGTTTTTTGGTAGTTCAATGGGTATAGCACTAAATAAGTAAATTAATTTGGGTAGGATTGTCATTTTATTATGTTAGCTCATCCCACCCATGAGCAATCAATGTTTTTCCAATTGTTTAGATCTAGTTTTAGCTGTGTGGAAAGTGTTTTGTAGTTGAGTTCATATAGTTCTTGTTTTTGTCTCGGCAGATAGATTCCTAAGTATTTTATATTGTCTAGGGTGATTTTGAATGGTATTTTGCTTTCTAATTCTTGCTGCTGAAATGGTTTAGAGATATATAGAAATGCTGGTGACTTATGTGGGTTTATTTTGTATCCTGCAACTTTGCTAAAGTTGTTGATTATTTTGACTAACTTTTTGGTTGATTCTCTAGGATTCCTTAAGTAAACCATCATGTCATCTGCAAAGAGTGATAGCTTGGTTTCCTCATTGCCCATTTTAATACCTTCAATTTCTTTTTCTTCTCTAATTGCTACTGCTAGTGTTTCTAATACAATGTTAAATAATAGAGGTGATAATGGGCATCCTTGTTTTACTCCTGATCTTATTGGAAAGGCTTCTAGTTTATCCCCATTGCAGATGATGTTTGCTGATGGTTTTAGATATATACTGTTTATTTTTAGGAACGACCCTTCTATTCCTATACTTTCTAGTGTTTTCAATAGGAATGGGTGTTGTATTTTATCAAAGGCTTTTTCTGCATCTATTGAGATAATCATGTGATTTTTGTCAGTTTGCTTGTTAATATGGTCAATTATGTGGATGGTTTTCCTAATATTGAACCATCCTTGCATTCCTGGTATGAATCCTGCCTGGTCATAGTGGATGACCCTTGTGATGACTTGCTGGAGTCTTTTTGCTAGTATTCTATTTAAGATTTTTGCGTCTACATCAAGAAGTTTTTAAGAAGCTGAAGGGGAGAAGAGCTATACCCTTTGGAAGAGGCAGGCATAGGGCAGGGAGAGGAAGGAGTGACCTCCCTCTAGTCTGATGCCATTAGCAACCTGCACATTTTCTGCCTTGAGATAAAACCCCAGTCATTCCACCCTAGTTATAGCTGTGGTCTCCTCCCATCCAAAGCCCCCACCCCCCAAATAATACATTCATTGAATTCCCTAGGATCCTGAGGACAACTGTCCACTTGCAAGATGTCTAATTTACACTATTACACAATGAAGTTTTATTAAAAGAAAGAAAACAAAACAGAAATACTTGATTAAGCAGTTGATAATATTAAAGATATTTATTGCCATTTAGGGATAATTATAGTTCCATTTATGAAGGCTTTTCTGGTAGAGCTCTTACTACATATGCCCTAAATCTGCAGCTCCCTCCTATTCAAAAGGGGAAGTTTTGTTTTTTCTGTCTCTCTCTCTCTTCTCTTCCTTTCTCTTCCTGCCTGTCTCTCAAAATTCATCTGAAGGGAAGCAGCTGGGTTGCTCAGTGGATTGAGAGCCAGGCCTAGAGACAGGAGGTTCTAGATTCAAATCTGACCTCAGATACTTCCTAACTGTGTGATCCTGGGCAAGTCACTTAACTCCCATAGCCTAGCCCTTACAGCTCTTCTGCCTTAGAACCAATGCACAGGACTGATTTTTAGGATGGGAGGTAGAGGTTAAAAAAAATTCATCTGAAGGAAAAAAAAAGGACAAGGATGTCAAAGGAATCAATGGGAAAAATGGGAAGGAAAGGGACATAGCATTGCCAGATATCAAGCCATGACACAAAGCTTTAATCATTAAAACAATTTGGTACCAGGTAAGAAATAGAGAGGTTGATCAGTGGAATAGATTAGGAATACAACATACAAAAGCAAACGAGCACAATAACTGAGTGCTTGATAAACCCAAAGATCTGAGCTACTGGGACAAGAACTTCTTATATAACCAAAACTGTCTGGGAAAACCGAAAAGTAATCTGGCAGAAATTAGACATAGACCAGAATTTCACACTGTATATGAAGGTGATGATGTGGCAAAGAACCAAACCAGAACTAAAATAATTTAGAAATTTTTATTGTCTGGTTGAGGAGAGAGCCAAAAGAGTGATTGTTCTCTCCTTTCCAGGGTCTGTAAGTCACACAGTATATAGGGTTCAAATAAAAGAATGAGGAAATAGCAGCTAGATGGCTAGCACTTTCTAAATAAGATATGTAGGTTGCTTGGAATGTTTATAGCAGGGGAAATGTCCTTACCTTAATCTTTGAATCTCACTCCCCTGGAAAGTTTCTGAGGTCACAATATACTGGGTTCTCAGTTAAGCATCAAACAAATATGATCTCTAAGCAACAAGTCTTTCTGTACTATGTAGGGCTAGTTTCAAATAATACAATAAAATTTTACCTGAATGAGTTCCAAATAGGTATATGATGTTGGCATAAAAGGCAATATAAGGGAATTAATGGAGCATGGAAGAAATTACTCATCAGATATATGGATGCAGGAAGAGTTCATGACCAAACAAGAGACAAAAAGTTTCATGGAAGGTAAAGTGAATAGTTTGATTAAAATTAATAAGTTTTTGCACAAACAAAATTTAAAAGAAAAGTAGGAAACTGGGGTTAGGGAATTTTTGCAGCAAGTTTCTCTGATAAATATCTTATATATAGTAAATTGAGTCCAATGTATCAGAGTAAGAGCCATTTCCCTGTGGTGAAAAGATATAAATGGGAAAATTTTAGAGGAAGAAATCCAAGCTCTCAAAAGACATATGAAAAAAGTGCTTTAAATCACTAATAATTAGAGAAACGCAATAAAATAATTCTGAGGTACAACCTTATACCCATCAGATTGGCTAAGATGACAAAAAAAGGAAAATGACAAATGCTAGAGTGGATGTGGGAAAATGGCTAACCTAATGCACTGCTGGTAGAACTGTGAACTAGTTCAACCATTATGGAAAGCAATTGGAACTATGCCCCAAAGTTATGGAATTGTCGTACCCTTTGACTCAGCAATATTGACGGTAGACTTCTATCCAAATGAGATCAAAGAAAGAGGAAAAAGGGCCCATAAGTACAAAAATATTTATAGTAGCTCTCTTTTGTGGTAGCAAAGAAGTGGGTAAGGGATAGATACTAACTAATTGGGAAATGGTTGAACAAGTTGTGTGAATGTAATGAAATACTAGTGTGCTGTAAGAAATGATGAAGGGGTTGTATCAGAAAATCTGGGTAGACATACACATTGATCAGAAAAATCAACGAGAAAGACAAGCAAAATGAACAAAACCAGAATAATGTACAAAATAACCATAATATAGTTAAGCTAATCAACTGTGACGGACTTAGTAACAAAATCAAAACAATGACATAACAATTCCAAAGGATTACCTCCAGGGAGAGAACTGATTAATACAAATTAAAGCTTATTTTCTTCTTTCTGTCTCCCTCTTTCCTCTTTCCTCTTTCCTCTCCATCCTTTCCTTTCCTTTCCTTTCCTTTCCTTTCCTTTCCTTTCCTTTCCTTTCCTTTCCTTTCCTTTCCTTTCCTTTCCTTTCCTTTCCTTTCCTTTCCATTCCTTTCCTTTCCTTTCCTTTCCTTTCCTTCTTCCTTTCCTTTCCTTTCCTTTCCTTTCCTTTCTTCCTTTCCTTTCTCTCTCTCTCTCTCTCTCTCTCGTCTCTTCTCTCTCTCTCTCTCTCTCTCTCTCTCTCTCTCTCTCTCTCTTTCTTTCTCTTTCTTTCTTTCTTTCTTTCTTTCTTTCTTTCTTTCTTTCTTTCTTTCTTTCTTTCTTTCTTTCTTTCTTTCTTTCTTTCTTTCTTTCTTCTTTCTTTCTTTCTTTCTTTCTTTCTTTCTTTCTTTCTTTCTTTCTTTCTTTCTTTCTTTCTTTCTTTCTTTCTTTCTTTCTTTCTTTCTCTCTCTCTCTCTCTTTCTTCCTTTCTCTCTTTCTCTCTCTCTTCCTTCCTTCCTTCCTTCTTTCTTTCCTTCCTTCCTTCCTTCCTTCCTTCCTTCCTTCCTTCCTTCCTTCCTTCCTTCCTTCCTTCCTTCCTTCCTTCCTTCCTTCCTTCCTTCCTTCCTTCCTTCCTTCCTTCCTTCCTTCCTTCCTTCCTTCCATCCTTCCTTCCATCATTCCTTCCCTCCTCCTTCCTCTCTCTCTCTTTCCCCCTCCCTCTCTCTCTCCCTTTCTCCCCTTTCCTTTTCATTTTGGAACATGGCTAATGCTGATATTTGTTTTGCATGATTTTATATATTATATATATAAAATATATGTATATATATATATGCACACACATATATTTGAAATGAGTTTTGTTTTCTTTATATTTTCAATGGGAGGGGGAGTGGATGGGGAGGACAGAGTTTGGAACTGAAAATAAATTAAGGAAAAAAGAGTTACCTCCAAAAAGAAATTGGCGGCCTCAGTCCAGAGTGCTCCCCATTTCAGGAGGACTTAAAAAGAATTCTGAATGATTGTTTGTTATTGATTTGATGTGAAGGCTTTGGAGCCAATGCCATAGACATCATAGAGGGAATTTCTATTCAGGCTGGATTCACAGGATCATAGCTCTAAAGCAAGAAAGGACCTCAGAGACCATCTTGTACAACCTCCAATTAAATGATCTCTCAGACCTATTGTACTAGTTAACCTCTAGGGTTTTTATAAAGATCAAATAAAATAATGCATATGAAAAACTTTGTAACTTTATATTAATGTAAGTTATTACCTGTCTTATTGACTTCAATCAATTAATAAGTTTTTATTAAACGTTTACTTTGCAAACACAAAGAAAGGCAAAAAAGACAGTTCCAGTTCTGAAGGATCTAGTCTAATGAGGGAGACAATATGCCAACAGTTATATACAAACAAGAATATACAAGACAAATTGGAAATAATCAACAGAGGAAAGGCACTAACATTAAGGAGGGCATTGAGAAGAGTTTCCTGTAGAAAATGAGGTTTTAGTTGGGACCTGAAGAAAGCCAGGGGAGCCCAGAGGAAAGAGATGAGGATTCCAGGCATGAGGGTGAGCCATAGAGGTGTGTTTTTTGTGACCAGTAACGAGGTCAGTGTTAGTAGATAGTAGAGTACATGGAAGAAGACTGGAAAGGGAGGAAGGGGCTAAACTGCAAAGAAATTAAAAAGTCAGAAGATGTTTATATTTGATCCTGGAAGTTATAGGGAGCCTTTGTAGTTTATTGAGTTAGAAGGGGTTGGGGTGAGTGGGGAGGGTGGCATGATCACATTTCTTAGTTCAAGGGTTTGAATACTATTTTTTCTGACTCAATTCACACTTAGTTAACAATTTACACATGTATCACTTTTCTATCATGAATTTTGGGAAACTGAGATAGCAGAATAATAGAAGAATCTGATTTCAAATATTCCTTCTTAAAAGGTATTCTAGCAAGAACTTAGGTTGCTAATAGGTTTTTAAAAAAATTATATATGATCTCATGGTGCCATCTTATATAGTTTGCTTTGGTCTTTTGGGGGAGAAGAAGTGAGTCACCTCTGACAAAGTGGTTCTTTTGGTTGGGTATTAGTTATGTATTTTGGGGGAAGCAGTATAGTTTAATGGGAAACATCTTTGACTTGGAATTGAAGGACCACAGCTATAATCTTAGCTCTGGATCTTTGTTTATTTGTTCCTAAAAGTCTTTTTTGGTTTTATAACTATGATCCTGTCAGGTGATTGGACTGCTAATATCCTTCATTAGACTATGAACTCTCGAGACTATAAACTATTAGCCTTTCTTTGCATCCATACCACTTAATATAGTCCTTGGCATATAGTAAGTGCTTAATAAATGCTTCATTATTTGACCTAAATGCTAAATCTGTAACCTTCTATGCATAATTGGCTGGTATTACCTAGCATCTTTCTGAGGATGTCAATTTGGCCACTAGATGGCAGGACCAATGAGTCAGTTGTTCAGTTGTTTTTCATTCATGTCTGACTTTTTGTGCCTCTATTTGAAATTTTCTCCACAAATTCATTGGAATGGTTTGCTGTTGTCTTTTCTAGCTCATTTTACAGTTCAGGAAATGGAGGCAAACAGGATTAAGTGACTTGCCTAAGCTCACATAGCTAGTAAGTGTCTGAGACTGGTGCCATCTTGCATACTATTTTGTCTTTGGTCTAATAAAGTTTCTCTAATGTGGAATAAGAAATACTGAAACAGTATAGGAAATATGACTCAAGAACTATGCAGCTTAGGGTACTCCATTCATTAGTGATTGCTACCCATCCAGAAGAGGAGTCTATCTGATTTCAGGTCTGGCACTCTATCCACTGTAAATGCCAAAACTGTAAGGATAATTTTAGTGTTTTTGACTTAATATCTAAAATAAGTTGTTGCCTTGGGAAATTCCCAAATATGAAAATACCCAAGTCAACTGGGGATTTATGAAGATTTTAATTAATAAAGAGAGAAGAAATTAAGGGAAGAAGAGAGAGAGAGGAAAAAAGAGAGGGAGAATTAATTTAAACTGCTCTGGCTCAGGCTGAGCCAAGTAGTAGTTAAAGGCCTAGGCCAAAGTGGCCTCCCTGAGCCTAAGGGAGTCAGTCTTATTGCTCACCACAAGACCATCTCCAAGCAAGCTCCAGTCCCTCACTGAATCTCCTGAAGTCCAATGCCCCTGAACTGACTTTTTAACCTTCCTTTTAAAGAAAATTTTTTCTTATGTCACCTCCCCTAAATTTTCACATTTATCAATCACAGTAGAAGCTTTTTTTCCAGGACTGCCCATTCTTATTTTCACCACTCTTTAGTTCACACCTTCTCTGGATAGATTATATCTTCTGAATACTTCACACCTCTTTGTTAAGCTTGCCTTTTGTGAGTTACTTGATCTTTTTGTGATTAATTTAACCTTTACAGGTACTTAACACCTTTTTGTTTTAGATCTAAAAATAGACGTAGCTTAAAGTTCTAGCTTTACTATAAGTTATGAGTTAGGGACTTTCATTGTTCAATCAGGAATTTACAACTTTATCTTCCCCTAAGGCACTGTCTGAGCAGGGTGGAGTAATTTTAAAAGTTCCCAATACATTCCTGATTCTTGTTTTTTTTTTTTTATAGTTATAAACATAGCCACATATTTATTGAGAATGACATGTTCTTTTTTTTTTTTAACTCTTACCTTCCATTTTAGAATCAATATTGTGTAGTGTTTCTAAGGCAGTAGAGTGGTTAGGGTTAGGCAATGGGGATCAGGTGACTTGCCCAGGGCCACATAGCCAGGAAGTCTGAGGTCAGATTTGAACCCAGGACCTTCCATCTCTAGGCCTGCCTCTTATCCTGATTCTTGTTAGACCAAGTATCTCGATTGTTACAATAAGGGAATAGCTAAATCAAATCTTCTAAAGTACAGTCTGAGCAGTTTTTAAGTTTCACACCACTGAATCACCTAACTGCCCCAGTTAGTGATTAAACAATACAAGAAACCCCTCCAGTTCTCAGTTTTGCAGTCTACAGTTTTTTATGTTGAATATACAAAACTCTTTGTAAGCTCCTTGAAGGCAGATACTATATTTCATTTGTATTTGTGCTCTTAGCATTTAGTATGGCAGTTTGCTTACTTGCTTGATGAATGACATTTAATAAATGTTTGTTGATGAATTCTACAAAGCAAGTGCTTGATAAATGATTATTGGATTAAATTGATTGGTTCAAGTTTGTTTTTCCATTGAAAACCAACTTTTATGCTTCCCTATAGTGTCTTCTGAATTTCTGAAAATTATACCTGTGGAACACAAGTTGGGGAAAATACTGCCATGTTTGGGTTCCAGGGGCATCCAATCATAACTAAGTTTGAGGATATTCATCATCAAGAAGACTATAGAATGATGAAGATTCTGACCAAGATCTATACAGGTGAAGTGGAATACCTACGAGAATGAAATAATGAGTCTATGAAGTATTAAAATGGAATGTGTTATCTAGCCAACCATATATGCTAAAGTCAATGCTAACGATAACACAATCCATAGTTATTCAAATCTCTCGCTAACATCTTGAGATCTGGAGATATGTATACGATGGAATAGAGAGGAGAGAGATTGGAGATAGGAAAAGCAATTAAGTAGTTGATTATAATAGTACCCGTGAGAGCTGTTGAGAGCCTGAACTAGGGTGAATGTGGTATGGGGTGGAGAGAATCATTTATAAGCAAGAAGTTGTCATGCAGGTCAAATCTATAAGAATTGGCAACTAATTGGATATGAGGGGAGAAAGAGAGAGAGAAAAAACAATGGAGGTTTAAAACTTAGTTAACTAGAAGAATGTGGTGCCCTTGAGAGAAATAGGAAACTTAGAAAGAATGGTGGATTGGAAGGGAAAGAAGATAAATTCTGTTATGGACATGTGGAGTTTGAGAGATATTTTTGGGAATTTACTGAGTTGCAAGTTAGATGGCTAACACGTTGGACACATTAGGTTATTGATTTGTCTTTAGACTGGTTATCTTTTGTGTAATTAGCATTTGGTGGGTGGGAGCTCAGTTGGCTGAGAGAAAGCTATTATCCTCTTCTTTGGAGTAACTACAGAAAATAAATTTTTTCTTGAACCTCCCAAAAACCATTGAAACCCCAGACTGAAATTAGCTGATATGGAATGGATATATTTATATATTATTCTTAGTTTATTCATTCATAATTCATAAATTTATGAATAATAATTCATAAAATTAGCACTCTTAGAGCTATAAGAGCTAAGGAGTGAATGTTGATGTAAGATCCTTTTCTTGTTCCCCAGAAGGGTAGAAATAGCAGGTTCCATCCCCGATATTACATATTTAAACACATCTGTGCAGCACAAGCCATCCTTTGTTCCTAGAGGGCAGTTTCAACTTGTTAGATTTGGGCCCCATATTTCTGACTGCCCAACTAATACTCTGTTACCCAATTTTCAACGGTGACACAGATCTTCTATGTTAGATGACTACTTGTGTTACATAAACACATTTATAACTGCTTGCATATAAATAGGAATTGTTTTGTAGATCAAAGATCTGAAGTTGGAAGAGTTATATGTTATAGCCTTCTTATACCCTTTTTGTTTTAAAAACCCTTACACTTAGGGGCAGCTAGGTGGCTCAGTGGACTGAGAGTCAGACCCAGAGATGGGAGGTCGTAGGTTCAAATTTGACCTCAGACACTTCCTAGCTGTGTGACTCTGGGCAAGTCACGTAACCCCTATTGCCTAGCCCTTACCACTCTTCTGCCTTAGAACCAATACCCAGTATTGATTCTAAGATGGAAGGTAAGGGTTTAAAAAAGACAAACCAAAAAAACCCTTACATTTCCATCTTAGAATTAATACTGTGTACTGTCTTCAAGACAAAAGAATGATAAGGACTAGAAAATGAAGTTAAATGACTTTCCCTAGGTCATTAAGTCTAGGAAGTGTCTGAGGACATATTTGAACCTAGGACCTCCCATCTCTATGTCAGGCTCACAGTCTACTGAACTTAGCTGCCCCCCTACCATTCCTTCATTGCACTTTGAGTCATCTGCAATTTTGATTGTTCAAAGCTAATGTTTATTCCATTGCCCGTGGTTATACAGTGTCATAAAGAGAATGCTTTCATTTCAATGTATCTGTAAGCTTATTGATGTGAGTACCGTTTCCATTTGAGCCATCTACAACCTAGCCACACTTTTTCATTGGGGGTGACTTTTGGTTATAGCCTCCCATAAATTTTCCATAAGGGTAAGAGGAGGAAGAGATCTAGAAATCTGATGTTCTAAAGGCCTTTCTCTAGATCTTTTGCAACTTTCTGGGTACTAGAGCAGGATTTGGGCTTTTAATTATTTTTGTAACATAACTGACCCATCTTTTGCAATACACATCTTCTGGATAATTTCTCTTATGCCACTTCTCATATGTATGAGGCATACACAGCCCATTTATGTCCATCAATTGCCCTGTGGAACACCTACAATTTTGATTCTTCAGAGACTGTGGTGTGCTATGATTCATAGTCATTTAGCATTACCAGGAAAATATTGGTGTTTATAAAAACGGAATTTTGTTTTAGGAAATAGCTTGAGATCATTCAATCTGATTCAATTCAACAAGTATTCATTAAGTAGGACAAGACTTGGTGTCAGAGAAGCAAACACACACATATACACACAAAAAATAGTCCCTGTCCTCAAGGATCTACTAGTCTATCAGGGACACAATAAATAATACAATAAATAACAAATAAATAAAATGGGTAAATACTTGATATTTTGAGAAAGAAGAGAACATTAACAATTAATTGATTCAGGAAAGGCTTTCTATAGGAGGTTACAATGGAATTGAGCCATGAAGGAAACCAAGAACTCTAAAAGGTAGAAGTGAGAAGGGATTGTATTACAAGTATAAGGAACTTTACAAAACCACCAAGACAGGAGTTTGATCTAAGTCTGGGGAATAGTAGTTAACCCACAGTGATCTCTCCCTTCTCTGAGCAAACCACCTGGTACTTGGTACTATGGAAAGTATTGTACAACTTCCCAGAAATCTTTTTAGCCCTCTGTCTTCTTTCTCTTCAACTCTGGGCTCAGCTTATTGCACATTTGTAATGTTTGTCCAAAATAAATGCATTAATGGACTAAGTTGATGAGCTATTTATCAACTGTGTAGCATAAAACAGAAAATAGACATTCTTCACTTGGTTTTTCCTGTGTGAATTGCTAGGCTGAATTCTTTTGAATTGCCATGGTCAATAGGGAAACCTTCTGCTATATCAGGGTTTAATACAATTAATGTAATGCCACCCACAAAAGAGGTATCTATAATATCTCAATATCTATATGAATTCCTCCTTTCATCTCAACTCCTTTGCTGGGCATCTTCTGTAACAATGACAAAATATTTTTGGCAAATATGTCTCAATGTTTTATGCCTCTTTGTATCAACAGCAGGAGAATCATTGAACAAAGTTACTTCCATTAATAAATCTATCAAGAAATTTTTTATGAATTTAAGAAATATGTGATAATCACCTTAGAGAAGCTCTTCCGTGACATGGCAACAAGCACCAGGAGTGTAAGCTTGAATGTTTTGTATTGTAATGTGGGAAGCCAATCAGGTATCCTCAGTAAATCCAGCCCCCAATATGGTGAGCCTCTGAGAGAAGGGGGGGGGGGCAGTATATAAAGGAGGCATGGATGGAAACCAGGCTATCTAGGAAGAGGAAAATCCCATCAGAGTGGAGTATATTAAGACTCCTGTGCTGACTCCTGGTAGAGTCTGCTCGTGCGTGACTGATAAATTTCCAGCCCAAGAAAGATAGAAAAATGCAATCTCAAACAAATAAACAAACAAACAAAAACAAAATAAAAATCCCTGAAAGGCAACGTGAAGAGGGGATGCATAACTGGGAGTTACTGCGGCATTAAAACAAACAACTACATTAACACTTTTTTTTTTTTTTAAGAGGGGACCTAGACTGAAAGCATTTTGTCTATAAAATCATTTTGGGATTACCTTTCATTCCTTCGGAAGGCTCCCCTGCTTTCTTACCATTTTAATTTTTTGCTTCTTTTCTTCTGTGTCTGTATAGCCATTTTGGAGGTTGGGAAATAGTTCTTCCTGACTGATACAAGAAGGGATTGCTTTGGCAAACCTGGCTATTGTCCCGATGCTGCAAATAGAGTTAATTCTAACTCTATTTAGCTTTTCCATTTCCACAACCTCAACGTGCACAGCGTGTAATGCCAAAACAGCTTGGTGTACGATCATCGACTGATGTCAGCACACTCCTAGAAATAGTATTTGATAGTTCACAGCTGCTACAGAGTCATGAGGGGAACACAAGACCTCGAGTTTCAGGAGGTTTTGCAAAACCAGTGGCTATTTGCTTTGTACAATCCCTTCTTGGCAACCAAAAAAGTGGATCATAGAGATTTAGAGCTGGAAAAGACTTGAGACAATTTAAAAAAAATCTAATTTTATAGATAATCGAAACGACACTCAGAATTGTGAAGCAACTCCCCCAGGTTCACGTAGAAAGAAAATGGCAGATCCAGAATCCAAACCCAGGTCTTTGGGCTCCGAGTCCAGTGGCTTTCTCACTCTGACACAGCTGCCTCTAAAACACTCTCTTCCCTCTCTCAAATAACCTACGCTAGGCTTTTCCCTTAAATCTTTCAAGTAGGTCAAATCTGGGTCTTACACTTCGACCGTTTTAGTACACACATTAAATCCTAGGTTAAAGACTGGACGGATCCAATATAATCTCAGCTCCCTTTACAACTGCGTGTTGCTAGCAGGTGCTGAGCAAATGTTTTCCTTCCTTTGGCATATAGGCATATGCACTCTCTTCCATTTCTGTATTACACAGAGGTTAAAGGTAATGCTGTTCTCTTTCGGGCTTCTGAATCAAACCCCACACACGTTTCCCTGTGGAGCCAGGGCCAGTCCTTTTATGGTCCCCAAGGGAGTACTTAATTATGTACATAGATGTGTTCTTCGGCTCCTCTAATAACACTCTGAGAGGCACTTGAGCAGTAGATTTGGCTTTATGAACCAAGAGGATAAAGCTCGCGCTCTCTGGTGTACAATGAACCTGATTTTTCTTCTTTTTCTTATTTTATTTTAGTTAATATCACCCTTAAAGTTTGAATTATCCGGCCAGGGTGCGGGTTCATTAACTTCTTTTCGGCTTATGCATCATCTTAATGGGACTTATTTTGTAATGATGAGAATCACATAAATGCCGCAAGGGCTACAAATGACCCAAATGTTTCATGGAAGTCATTACAAGCATTTGCCCATCAGGAGAAAAGAGAACTTTATTATTTAAAAACAACTTGTCCTGGGAAATATTCCAAAGGAGATAAGTTGAAAGAGACTCTGAGCAGCAGGGGACCTCCACAGCCTGCAATAACACAGGTGTTATTAGAAAAGGCTTTCCCCTCCCTTCAGACTAACGTAAGACTAAGAAAGGTGCCAGCTCAACAGCTGGACTGAGAGCTACCACATTCATTAAAAAACACAGCAGTGCAAACTTCTTCTCTGTACCCATGACCACCACCATGACCATCCGTCAAAGAATGCACCCCCTTTCACCTCCAATGATATTTGAGAAGATTGATTCTTGAGAAGAATTGTTTTCATTTTTTATCTTTGTAATCCAAGAATTTTACGTGGTGCAGGACATATGTACTATATGCTTGTTGGAGTGAATGACTTTAGTTTCAGAGAGAGATGGTCATTCTTGCAAATGTGAACCCGCCTCTTTGTACCTTTGATTTCCTCTTATCTACAAATGTTCTCAGATCTTCCAGATCTTCTATCATCATGGATTTCGGGTAGCTCAATTGTTAAATTATTTTTCCTAATTTCCCCCCCAAGTGAGTTGCTTTTTAACAGAGATCACTTACATTTTCTTCTAATTAATAGCCTCTTGACTTTGTTTTAATGTTTTTTTATTATCTCATGGAACCATTGATTTCTGTTTGGTCTTTTCTAATTTTCAGGGAGTCTGTCACTTGGGTAAGGTGCTATGCCTCTTGTACTAAGCTGTTAATTTTCCCTCTAAAACTCTCATTTCTTTTCTAGTTCTTTCTTCTAATGTTCTCATTAATTTATAATATGATTTTTAGCTCTTAAAAAAGTCCCCAACAACAATTCTTGCCCCATTTCTTCCAAAAATTCTAACTGAACTTGTAGCCAAGCTATTACTCTTTGAGGATTTGCTTGTTATTTTTTGGACTTAATTGCTTCTGGGTTTTTGTTTGGGAGTCCCCAGCACCATAGTAAGTTTTTATCTAGGAAGTCCTTTTTGTTTACTCATTCTTACAGTTCCTGAAAGACAGATAATAGTGACAAGTAGCAGAAAAAGATGTACATTTTTGTACACAGCCCTTGTGTGGATTTAATTTTTTCTGACTCTGCTTATTTATTACAAGAATAAAGTTTCCCAAATGAGAAATCTGACTGGAAACTGAGATGGGGGTTCCTTTTCTTGCCTTTCAGAGAGAGAAGATACTAATCAGTTTTAAATACTCTTAGGGAAAACAGATTGATACTTTCCTACATTGATATTTTCTTTCTGGATTTTTGTCTTGGGATGACAAAAAAAATTATTTGTAAATATGTACTAAATATGAAACTTTGTGAATAAAATAGAAAGTTCATGCATTCTAAAATGTAAGATGAAGTATGAAACCCTGTATATATTTTACATATATATGTACATAAAGGTATGTATATACAAGCATATATACATAATTCTATTACTGAAGAAATGGAACATGGTAGCACTTAATTCTCTAGAAGAAAGAGAAATGGTGGGTTTTTTTTTAAACCCTTACTTTCTGTATTGGTTCCAAGGCAGAAGAGCTGTAAGGGCTAGGCAATGGGAGTCAAGTGACTTGCCCAGGGTCACACAGCTGGGAAGTGTCTGAGGCCAGATTTGAACCTAGGACCTCCCATCTCTAGGCCTGACTCTCAATTCACTGAGCTGCCCAGCTGCGCCCTGCCCCCCCCCCCCCCCCCCGCCCCCATGGTATTTTACTGCCTGGAGAATAAAAATGTTCTTATTGTTTTAAACCACCTTCCCCTAAACATTTTTTTGTTATGTTGAATAAACCATGTGGCTACTGTGAACCAAATTATTGTAGCCTATATGAGTGTGCGAGGGGGCTATTGATTGAAAAGGAAAATTTTTTATGTGTGCTAGGCTATTTTCTCATAATTTTCCAATAATTCAGAGCCATAATGAATAACTGATCTTTTACTTAGCTGTAGCACATGTCTGACCATATAACTCTCCTACTTATTAGACTCCAGTAGCTCCCTATAACCTTTGGGATCAAATATAAAATCCTCTTTTTGACTTTTTCAACTCTTTACAACCTGGTTCCTTCCTATCTTTCTAGTCTTTTTACTTATTACTTCCCTCAATATACTCTACATCAGTAATAGGGCCCCACATTAACTCATATATTGCCTTCTAAAAGTCTATAGGATAGCAGTGTGCCATTGAATTACCCAGTGAGGAAGCATAATACTCAGCTTGCCCAACAGGTGCCAGTCTAAAGGAGAAACACCAGTACCTTCGTGTTCTTAGCATCTGACACTCCATCACCCAAGTCTGAGCCTTTTCGCTGTCTTTTCCACATGCCCAGAATGTTTTCCCTCCTTGTCTTTTTCTCTTGGCTTCACTGTGTTCCTTCACATCTCATTTTAAAATCCACTTTCTGCAATAGGACTTTTCCAGTCCCACCACTGCTAGTGCCTTCCTCTGAGATACTCTCTGAGATACATTTGCACTGCATATGTCTTACATGGATTGTAGGGTTCCAGATATAAATGAATCATGAAGATATTAAAGATGTATTCAAAAGCAGACTCTTAATGAACAAAATGCTCATGGACAACTTATGGATATATTTCTAATATTTCACATGATTGATTTCTGAATCCTTAAACTGAATTGGGGCTCCAATTTTGTGGAACTCTCCCATTGTCTCCAGTCTGGAAGACTAGTAAGCAATTTGCACAGCTTCTTGGTAATGTCAAAAACCTACACTCAGAATCTGAATGAGATGGTGCCAGTGTGCTGAAAGAAGAAGGACTTTCAAATGAGCTTCTGGTCTGGGCACTGGTTATACCATTGTTTTAAGATCTGTCTCTTTTATCTTGTTGTTGATTGCCAATATGATGCTAATATTTCTGCCATGACACCTGTTTGATTGACATCCCACAACCCCATTCCTACTTTCCTTAATAAAGGCAGTTCTGCTCAGTCACTCCAGAACCTCAAATCATCTGAGGAGCTGACAGGCTGAACATGATGCTGTTGACTCCTTTGTCTCTGTGTCTATTTTCTCTCTTTGGGTTCTTCCTGCCTTAACCTTTAACCCTACCACCTACATTCCCCCATTCCTGGTTTCCCTTTCAGGTGCTCAAACCCACACAAGAAGATCTTGTAGCAGCTTGATTGCTACATGTATAATTTTTTGGCTACATATATAATTTTTTTTGTATGTTGCCTCTCCCATTAGAATGGGATCTCCTTGAGGGCAGGGATCATATTTTTGCATTTCTTTGTACCTTCAAGTCTTAATACAGTGCCTAGGATATAAGTATTTAATACATTCTTTTTCATTGATTGATTGATCATGCCTTAGTTTGGATTCAGAAACTTGTGGGTTTCTTTCTTTTCTGGCAGTTTGAAGCCATGATATCCTGGGTGGAAATGAAAAGTTCATGCATGCACATCAGAAAAAGACTCGCATTAACTCACCAGAGAAACTCTGACTTGACAGACAGCCACCTGTTGGACAAACCAAGAATCACACTCCCTCATCCAGTAATTAATTCAATGACATACTGCCATCATATAGGCTATCAGAAAGCAGTATATGAGCTGATGTGGAATGTTCCTGCTATTGAAATATACCCTAAATTTCACATGTAACCTATACTACTATCATATCATATAAATGAAAACAGAAAACATAAGGGGTTGCAGCTTAATTAGAAGGATGTCTCAGTGCTCTACTAAGAGAGGACAGTAAAAGGGATAAGGCAAAGTTAGTTTTATCCAATGGCAAAAAGAAATATCACTTCACAGAACACTGATCATCTTGTTTTTCAATGTTCATAATGAGCATAAATCAAAAGACTACCATAAAGATAAATAATTGCAGATTATGTGCCAACATATTTTGCAGAGGCTGAGAAAGTAGAATTAATTCTATGAAAGAACTGGATAATACTCTCCAAATTAAATCAATATATGCTTTGATGTTCAGTGACTCCAATGCAAAACTAGGCAGAAGAGAGGATGGTGAAAATATGTTGGAAGATACGCTACAGAATCAAGGAAAAAAGATTTCGTGTGTCTGGTAGACTATGCAGAAATATCTTTCCCTAATAACATCATAAAAAATGAAATTGGCTCTATTTTAGCAGACAGAAAATGACTAGTTACCACAGTGGGAGTCATTTCTGTATCAGCAGTCTGTATATAGTCAGAGTATGGAATTGTTAGTGGAATGATTAACACCAAGTTGGAAAAAAAGAAAAAATATGAGAAGATATGGCATGCAATTAAAATAGCTCCAAACATAACTATTTAAACATTAGATTCATTGTGATACAATGAAAAGAGTCAGAGGTGCTGGTTCAAATTCGGTCTCTGATGCTTATGGCTTATCTATCTTTAGGCAAGTACATCACAATTTTTTGAATCTCAGTTTCTTCATTTGTAAAATAAGGAATATGAACTAGATAACCTCTGAGATGCCTTCTAACTCTATATTTTGAATGCAAAAATGGACAGCCTTGAAGAGAGTACCAGAGAGTCAGGAATTCCTAAATACTAATTGCCTCTGAAACTTCCTCACTAGAAAATCCTTGACAAGTCCCTTTACATTATATTAACCTTAGACTTAAGACAAAGTTATTTGTGTTCATGAGTGAATTCCTGCATTGGGAATTCCCTGTATGATCCTGGGCAAGTCACTTAATCTCTGCCTACCTTAGTTTCCTTATTTATAAATGGGGGTAATAGTAGCATCTACCTCTCAGGGTTATTGAAGAGATGAAATTATATTTGTGAAATGTTTAGTAGAATAACATAGTGCTACATAAAAGTTATTATTAATAACTATAATAAAAAAGTTTATTTATGTATTGCTTTTAGATTTGCAAAGTACTTTATCAATAGTATCTCCCTTGATCTTCATAGCCACCTTGAGAGATAAGTATTCTCATTTTTTCAGATGAGGAAATTGCGGCAGACAGAGATTAAGGGATTTACCACAAAAGTCACACAATTATTTGAAAACAGATTTGAACTTTTAGATTCCAGGGCTCAGCTCTCTATCTCTCATAGATAAGAATCATTTCTTAAAGAAGTTAAGAGTTTTGTAAATCAATGGCCATGATGAGAAGGCTCAAAGAGTCAAGATATCCTCATAGTCAGTAGATACTCCATTTCCTTGCCAAGTGGAGACATGTGGCAGTCAAAGGCAACACTTGTTCAGAATATAAACTCTGTAACATTTTATGGAGGGGGATGGTAGAAGATTATTGGCAGTATCACCTCATAAAAGAGTGAGAAATGATGGAGGGAAAAACCACTTTGCAGAAAGCTTGGCATGAGAGCCAATTAAATCAGATCATTATGAGAGCATTTAAGGATGAAATTGGATGGAAGACAACAAACACAAAAAATGGGGAAAATCTGTTCAAATTTCTACAATAAACCATTCTTTCCATCAAGGACAATGGAGGCTCTATATTTGGACTCTATCATCACAGCCTTCCATTTGCTTTATGGGGAAGTAAAAAATGTTACTAAAGAAAACAGATGGGAAGAGTAGCTAGACAAGGGTGAGTGTACAAGTGTCTGTGCTAGAGATGACACAATTTTGAGAGTGATAAGAGACTGAGTTCCAAAAACCTGAAAAAGAAGATAACCAAGTAATTGAGAAGTGGCCATGATTACTATCTTGAAAATGGTAATCAACAGGAGAACAATAACAATAACAGAAAAACAATCAGTCAATCAACTATCTTTTATCAAAACTCTACTACTGTCAGAGGGCAGTTTGGTGGCACAGTGGATAAACTTGCCAAGCTGGGGGTCAGGAAGAATCATTTTCCTGAGTTCAAATATGGCCCCAGACCCTTATTAGCTGGGTAACCCAGGGCAAGTCACTTAACCCTGTTGGTCTCAGTTTCCTCATCTGTCAAATGAGCTGGAGAAGGCAGTAGCAAACCACCCCAGTATCTTTGCCAAGAAAACACCAAAATGGGGTCATGAAGAGTTGGATATGACTGAAACCCAACTGAATGACCACACTGTTGCTAGGCACTGTGCAAAGCACAACCTGCATATCTACATTCTATTATTCTAATACTTCAGTGATAGTGTATGATGTCACTGATGTAGGTATTCTCTTCTAAAAAATGGGTCAAAACCCACACTCATCTTCTTATTATTTCTAACTCATTTCCATAAATCGGAAACTGGAGGTCCACTTTACACTCAGAAGCCTTCCTCTTGTTCCTTTGATGTTATATGCTTATGGAATTTAGACTGTCTATTGGTCATTCTTCCATCTTGCCACGTACTGGTTCACCTGCTTTCCCTGTCAGATATTTCTTTGCTGATTTCCTTCATACTGTTTCTCTCACATAGTTATTTGGCTATATATTATATCCTATTTGTATTTACTACATACTTCTCCATTCCTTTTTAAAAATTTTATTTAATTAGTCAATTTAGAACATTTTTCCTTGTTTACAAGAATCATATTCTTTACCTCCCCTCTCCTCCCCCCTTCCTGTAGCTGACATGCAATTCCACTGGGTTTTACTTGTGTACTTGATCAAAACCTATTTCCATGTTGTTGATGTGTGCACTAGGATGATCGTTTAGAGTCTACATCCCCAATCATATCCCCATCGACTCATGTAATCAAGCAGTTGTTTTTTCTTCTGTGTTTCTACTCCCACAGTTTTTTCTCTGAATGTGGATAGTGTTCTTTCTTATAAGTCCCTCCAAATTGTCCTGGATCATTGCATTGCTACTAATAGAGAAGTCCATTATGTTCGATTGTACCACAGTGTATCAGTCTCTGTGTACATTGTTCCCCTGGTTCTGCTCCTCTCACTCTGCATCACTTCCTGGAAGTCATTCCAGTTCACATGGAATTCCTCCAGCTCATTATTCCTTTGAGCAAAACAGTATTCCATCACCAACATATACCATAATTTGTTCAGCCATTCCCCAATCAATGGACACCCCCTCATATTCTAATTTTTTTGCCCCCACAAAGAGCACAGCTATGAATATTCTTGTACAAGTCTTTTTCTTTATTATCTCTTTGGGGTACAAACCCAGCAATGCTATGGCTGGGTCAAAAGGTAGGCAGTCTCTTATCTTCATTACCTTTTTAATGACCAGTCCCTCTAATTTTTTGGAGACTATTATTTTGTTTGTTTTTCTTTTCTTTTTAAAATTCTGAACTTAATTAATACCAAATAAAATAAGCATTATTTTATAACTTGAAGTCTTATAGTATCACTGGGATACTATTGATGTTGAAAAGATGGCCCTTTGTTTCAGGGAAAAGCTTGGGATCATTAAATGAATTATGGAATTTCCCAAAGGCAATCCTGCTCACGCTCCTCCTCTTAGGGAAAGATGTAACAACAGGAATAATTTTGTTTGAGCACTGTCTGATTATTAATATCAAGTGAGACATAAAACCAGGAGCCTGGAGCTTGCCAAAGGGAATCTTGTATGATTTCTAAATGTCTAAATTTTAGATGCCTTGTTGGAGGAGAGCCTGTGAGGTAGAATCTTGTTCTACCAAGTAAAATGCTTTAAAAAAGTCAGCAAACAAGTAATATAAACATATATTCTATTACAGAATATTACTTAGAAAAAAATCTCTGTCCTTTTTCATGCCTTCAACAAAGATGTTTTTAATATGTGATTAGATTGTTCTCAAAAAGATTTTGGAAAAAAAAAGGCATATATAGGTAAGTAGTTGAAACTTTTTTAGTCACCTTTTTGGCAATAAGGTATCTTGATAATAATAAGGCAATTATTACCTAATTTTTGATATCTTAGCTTGAGGAATAATCCTTTCGTGTCCTCAAAACATCACTTTCAGCAACGTCATCTGCTCTTATTAGCTGCATGACCCTGGGCAAGGCACTATGCTTCTGTTTGAGTTTCCTAAAATGTAAAATGAGGATAATAATAGTTACTATGTCCTAGGGATGTTGTGAGGATAAAGTGTTTAGCACAGTGCCTAGCACAAAGAAGATATTATATAAATTTTAGCAATTATTACCATTATTGTTGTTAATTTTATTTTCATTAGTGACATATCTACTTCCAAAATGTTTCATGTTAGTGAATGATGTTAGGGTTTGTATATGGTTACTTCATCATCACTGAAGGAGAAAAGGAGCTTATTTTGGATATCGTGAGAGACATTTTTAATTTTCTTTCTGTTGTCTTCCTTCTAGTTTCATCCTTAAATGCCCTTGATATGATTTGACTTAATTAGGTATTCTGACAAATTTTCTGGCAATTTGTATTTTCCTCTAGGAAGTACTTCTGGCTATTTTATGAGTCTATAGTGCTTATAATCTTGTGCCATCCATTTTGGTATGAATTAAAATTTTCAATACTCTGTTTTGTTTGATAACAAAGTACTGCCTAGGTCAGATTGCTTACCATCTTAGAGAGAGGGGAAAAGGTGGGAGGAAGGGAATTTGGAACTTAAAATTTTCAAAAATGGATGTTAAAGATTGATTTTTGCATGTAATTGGGAAAATACTACATTAAAAAAAATTTTTAAATAGAAATGTTATATTCTAAGGACATTACCTTTGGCTGTTATCTCTTCATTTGGGAAGAAGAGCAGTGGTTTGTTGGCTGAGGTTTTCAGACTATTTTAGTCTCCTTACTGTAGTAATTCACCCACATCAGTTAAACTTCCTTAGGAAAGGCTGACAGCATCTGTGGACGTCTTCTTTCTTGACTTTACAGAATCCACACAAGAAAAATTTGCTTGTATGTTGAAGTCACCAAATGTTCAAACATATCCAAACCTTCGTATCTCTTAGATTTTCCTTGTGGCATTCCCTCCCTGGAATTTTCTCTTTCTTCCTCCAACAGCTGGCTGTTGAAATCTTCCCAGTTCTTCAAGTCCTAGACTGAATGGCATGTTCCTTTGCCCATCATTCTTTATGGACTCTTGTTTACCATTATTGCCACTGACCACTGACCCAGGCCTAGAGCCATAGCACTATGCAAAGCCCCAGCTGGCATTCTGGAGGACTTTTCTGTCATCTTGTCTCTTGGGTTCCATCCTTGGCCCCATCCTTGGGCACAGCCAGGCAAAGAAAATGAGCCATTTCTTAGTGTCAGAAAATGAACCTGAACTCCCGGTGTACAATCACAGAATCAAGGAATCTCAAAGTTCAAAGAATCCAATGTAGGCCAGCACTCTGCCTATTGTATAAGTCCATTCCATGGCATTTATGAAAAAGGGACATAGCTTCTATTTAATCACTTTCAGTTTAAATAATATCTAAAGTCTCTTCCAACTTTCCATCTCTGATATTATAATTCTAAGGGCTTTAAGGACATTGAGAAGCACAACCTGAAGATATAGTAATAATATGAACTAGCATTTAGCTAGTGAACATTATTAAAGTGAATTAGCATTTATTATCATGTTTTAAGGTTTATATATGTTATCTCATGTGGTCCTCACAATAATCCTATGAGATTGAAGCAGTTATGATCATTCCTGTGAGGAAACTGAGGCTGAGAAAAATTTTAGTGAATTGCTTGAGATCACATCATACAGTTAGGAGGTATCTGAGGCAGGATTTACACTCAGGTCTTCCTGACTCCTGGTCTAGGTCCTGCATTTTATTCACTATGCCACCTTGCTCATTTTACTTGGCATCCTTCTAGATGGGAGGGCAAAAGCTGCAGTTAGTATTGTTACTAGCTGGCATGTGACAATCAGACCTTGGGTAGATTAAATTTAACTAACTCAGGAATCTTGGATTTGGAGTCAGAGGACTGGGTTTGACAGTTTTGCCACTTAACTAGTTGTGTGACCTTAGACTGGTCACTTAAGTTTACCCAAGCCTCAGTCTTCTCACCTCTAATATGGGAATAATAACACTAAAATGATCAGTAATCCACTTAATTTCTAAGAATGTAGAACACATATTTTTTGCCAGAAGATTTTGAGTTTTAGAATAAATATAAAGAATAAATATTCTGAGTATTTACAAAGTAGATATAAAGCATAGAACAAGGCTGTTGAAAGTCTCAAGTAAGAGAATGCATATAAAACACTTTGTGAATCATAAAGCACTATGCAAATGTCTAGCAAGGTGACACAGTGGATAGAGTGCTGGACCTGGATTCAGGAAGACTCATCTTCTTGAGCTCAGATTTGGCCTCAAACACTTACTCTATGTCCCTGGGCAAGTCACTTCACCCTGTTTGCCTCATTTTCCTGACCTGTCAGATGACCAGAAAAAGGCAGACTGCTCCAGTATCTTTGCCAAGAAAATTCCAAATGGGGGCAAAAAGAATTGGATGCAACTGAAAAATGACTGAAAAACAACAAAAATGTCTAATATAATTTTTTTGAACCCTTATCTTCTGCCTTAGAATTAATACTAAGTATCGGTTCCAAGGCAGAAGAGTGGTAAGGGCTAGGCAATTAGGGTTAAGTTACTTGTACAGGTTCATGCAGCTAGGAAGTATCTGAGGCTATATTTGAACCCAGGACCTGCTGCTCCAGTGTTGGCTCTATCCACCTAGCTGTTCCATTAGCATTATTGTTAGTGATAATAATATATGTAATCAATAACAAGGATAATTATAAGTTTTTGGAAGGTAAACACAGATAGCAACAAGCATTGTTAAGTAGAATGGTCATGGGAAGCCCAAGACGGCCACCCTGGAAGTCATTGAGACAGAACTGTGGATTGTATATTTGGAATGTTCAGTCTCAAAAGTATGACCTCAAATCTAGGAGCAGCTAGGTGGCTTAGTGAATGGAGGGCCAGGTTTGGAAATGAGATTTCCTGAATTCAAATATGATGCTACCTAGCTGTATGTCCCTGGGCAAGCCACTTAACCCCAACTGCCTAGGCCTTACTACTCTTCTGCCGTGGAACTGATGCTTAGTATTGATTCTAAGAAGGTAAGAGTTAAAAAAAAATCAAGACCTTAAATCTAAGAAAATATAAGCCTCTCAAAGGCAGGGACTATTTTCAATTTTATCTTTTTATTCTCAGTGCCATAAAACACAATAGTTGCTTTACAAATGCTTGTTGAATTGAATCTTCATAGGATGACTCAATAGCTACATATTTTTGAAAATTTTAATAATTATGAGTTATCAATTTTATTGCCTATAAAATGAAGAAATCTTCAAAGCCTAATATTCTTGGATTCTAGGTAAAGGTTTGAAAAATTAGCCAAAGATTGCAAGATATGTTGATAAACCACCTGGATAGGCAAGATAAAAATAGCTTCTTTTTTCTTCAATAGTTTTTAAAATGCTGAATGATCTGGATAATCATTTCTGCTCTATACTTTATATCCACTTTGTAAACATACAGAGTATTTATTCTTCATGCTTATTCTAAAACTCAGACCTTTCTGGAAAAAAATATATGTTGCACATTCTTAGTAATTACTTAGATTCATATTGCTAATCCATCTACTGAAGTGCATATAAATTGGAGTATCAGATTTGAATGAATAAATATTTAAATGAATACATGAGATTTTACTAAAAGTGCTCTTTGTGGGCATAGAATTTTCTGTTTCTAATAAAAAAAGGCCTACTTTATTATTGTCTAGTTACTTAATTATCTCTGGGAAAAAAAATGAACCAGGGGCTGAAAATTATATTGGGATAAATCAGAGACCATGAGCCACATTATCTTGCAAACTAAGTTTATGAATATCTCATTAAGTAATGTAAGATGTAACAATAGAGTTAATTACCAAATATGACTTCTTTCTGCCAATCTTCTTCCTTTTTTGCCTGTGTTACTGTTCTTCGCTTAGCCCATCTGGTTTTTATTGAAGAAAAAGAAATCAAAAGATTTATCCAGTATCCCCTGACTTCTAATCCAACAGAAGGCAGCTTTTATTTGAACAATAGAACATTTCCCCTTTCCCCCGTGGAAATAAATCTGCAGTTTTTACAGCAGATCAAAATAGGCAATTGGATAATTACCTATCAATAGCCACATTTGATGAAGCAATTTCTTAGACTTAGTTGAATAATAATTTGTGATATCTTAAATATTCAGCGATGACAACTAGTTTTCTGATATAGAGATATGTCTTCTGAATTCCTTCCAGTTCTTTCTCTCTGTGTATAGCCACACATATGTATATATAAAATATACCTAATATATGTAGATATAAATTATGTATTATACATATAATGCACACATTATATAAATACATAAATACATACAGATATGTGAATGTGTAATGATCATCCTCTGGCATCACTCTCCCAGAGTAGGGCCTGCTAAGGCCAGTTCTATATGCCCATTAGGTTTCTGGGATTATCCCAAGGGGTTGGGAGATCGCCCTTATCTCATATTATCAGCTCAAGCTCCCATTGGCTTAGTAGTGTTTCTTCTTTTAGATACCAGTGACTGGTGCAATCTTGCCATTTAATATCAACAAATTTTTACAAAGGAATATTTATTTATTTCAAAGATACAAGTAAGAAAGAAAGTACAAATTTACCCCCCCCCCAACACTTGGGTACATTCTAGCCTTTACACTATCTGTCTTTGGGAGGAATGAGCTTAGATTTAACAGTATCTCTGTTCACATACAAAGGTAACATTTTTGCCAGATGAGTCTTTGTCTCAGCTTCTGCTGGACCAGATCCCTCTTCATTTTCCATCAGGCTACAATCTAGACTTCTCTTTCACTTTGGCCCTGAACCCCACATCTCAGAAGTACCCCTGTCTCAGAATCTCCATTTAAGGGAAGCACCCAAGCTAGCCATTTCTTCATTTCTTACCTGATTGAAATCCAAACTCCTCCATCATCACCTCCCCACTCTCTCTTTTCCTGTGACCTATTCCTATTATGCATGTCTTCCCCTTTAGAGTAGAAATGCTTTGAGAATTCTCTCTCTCTCTCTCTCTCTCTCTCTCTCTCTCTCTCTCTCTCTCTCTCTCTCTCTCTCTCTCTCTCTCTCTCTCTCTCCCCTACTTCCTCACTTCTTTCTCTCTTCCCTCTGTCACTGTTTCCACCACTGTTTCTGTCTCCTTTTTTCTTTCCTTTTGGCTCTGTGTCTCTCACTCTTTCTCCTTTCACCCTCTTCTTTCTCTCTTCCCCCATCTCAATCTCTATCTCTGTCTGTTCTTATATTTGTATTCTTGGAACTCAGCACAATGCCTGGCACATAGTAAGCACTTAATGCTTATTGACTGCCTGATTTAAGATCATTTCCAAAGGCCACTCATTG
Source organism: Monodelphis domestica (assembly GCF_027887165.1). NCBI lineage: Eukaryota > Metazoa > Chordata > Mammalia > Didelphimorphia > Didelphidae > Monodelphis > Monodelphis domestica. Next base: position 232,435,352 of record NC_077227.1, on the reverse strand, counting down.
ATTCTCAGGGCATCTATACTAAGCTGATGCAAAACCAGTTAGGACTCTGACTCCCTGATGCCTGGAGTCCAGGGAAAGAACTGAGGCTCATTTTCATAGGATCCTATTGCTCAGAGTTGGAGGTAGGATGCACTAGGGATGAGGGACCATCAAGACCTGCCTTCTCAGGGCACTGTCTCTCACCAGAAGTTATTGGTGAAGGAGTCAAACCATCAAAGCCCAGCCAAAGAACAAAGTGGCTGAAGGTTCAGTGAATAGTGCCTTTGTAAAGGTGCCTCCGGGTCCAGAAGTTCATTCAGTCAAAGAGTCTGCTATTCTACTTTGATTACCCATCATCACAACTCTTCTGGAAACAGGCTTTCCAGCCTGTCCCATGTGGGAAGTCTACTGAGCACACTAATGTATTCTGTACATTCACCAGTCCCCACAAGGGCAAGCAAAGTGGCACAGTGACCAGAGAGAGTACTGGGTCCAGTATCAGGAAGAATTAGAATTCAAATGTATCTACAGACATTTACTAGCTGTGTGATCCTGGGCAAGTCACTTAACTTCTGTCTGCCTCAGTTTCCTCACTTATAAAATAGGGATACAAACAGTACTAACTTTCCAGGGTTGTTATGAGATAATATTTGTAAAGCACTTAGCAGTGGACCTAGCACACAGTAGGTGCTTAAAAATGCTTATTTCCTTCATTCCTTTTATATACACACAAACATTGCATATATACATATACAAATACATATGGTTTTGCAACCACACACATTTTAGCTAGACAGATCTGGACCACATCATTTCAACCATCTTCCTGATTACTAACGACCATTTCACCTAAATCAGTCATGGAATCATCAGAGTGCATTACAATGCCCCAATATCAGATTGGCCATGCTACAGCCCATTCATCTCTCCATCCAAAAAACCATGCAGTCCCTTTTTAAATTAGATTTGAGCCTTCTCTGGAAGTTAGAATGCATATAGAATGCAAGCCAGTTCTTGAGCTAGAGGTTTAACCCATGCTGTCATCCCTTTGATGAATCCTCTATATGGCAGGCCGGACAGTTATTTCATAGCATTTGACCCAAAGTAAGAGAGTTCTGATGAAGACTGGCAGTAATTTGAGCTGGATCTAAACAGCCGTATTAGTTACAGCTGCGTTTTGTTCACGTGGGTGTCTGCAGGGAAAGCAGCCATAAGAAATTTTAGTTTCTTGATCTTCATTTTGCTACAATAGTTTTTGAGCCCTTCAGGCAGGTATAAACTATGCCTTTTAACCAACCATTACACCACAAATATACGCTGAGAAGATAGGATACCATTGTGCCTTTGTAAGAGATACTCTCATAAATGAAGAAGTCTGGTAACACGACATTCATCTGAAGAGGGAAGAAAAGCAAAATCCTCTAATGATGAGGCTTCGAGTGTGGAGAAAGCATCTAGCCTATTCAATTAGTCACTATAAGCTGAAGTATACAAAATACATTTTATATTAGCAAGGAACTTCAAAGTGAAAGGGCAAGAGCAGCTAGATGGCTCAGTGGATTGAGAGCCAGGCCCAGAAACAGAGATCCTGGGTTCAAATATGTCCTCTTATATGTCCCAGCTGTGTGACCCTAGGCAAGTCACTTAACCCCCATTGCCTAACCTTACTGCTCTTCTGCCTTGGATTCTGCCTCAGTATTGATTCTAAAATGGAAGATAAGGGTTTAAATAAATACTCTTTCTTTCTTTTTTGATTTTCCAGTGTAGCAAATTTTGTGACTTTAGGTTCCTTGTGAAAGAGGTTTGGAGTTGATGAATGGGATGTGCTCTTTCTCTTCATCTCATTGCTGCTTCCAAATGGAGATAGAAATCAACTAGATGAACTAGCACTTAGACCTTTGACTGTTTTTGCTAAATTGTGTTTCCTTTCTTTAAAAAATATTCTTTTTTCCATTAAATATTTCTCAATTATTTAAAAAAAATTTGAGTCCCAAATTCTTTCACTCCCTCCCACTTTACTTACCTCCTTGAGAAGATGTGGGGACAAGCAACTTGATATCAGTTAGTCATATGAAGTTATGCAAAACAGATTTTCACATTAGTCATGTTGCAAAGCATATCCAAATAAAACAATAGAAATAAAGATTTTTTTTTTTAAATGGGCTTCAGTCTCCATTCAGAATTCATCAGTTATCTGTCTGGAGGTAGATAGTGTTTTTCATCATGGGTCTTTTGAATTGTCTTGGATCATTGTTTTAATTGGAGTAGCTAAATCTTTCACATTTGATCATCCTTACACTATGACAGTTACGGTACTCAATATTCACTAGATTTGGCTCACTTCACTTCGCATGAATTCACAAAAGTCTTTTCAGGTGTTTCTGAAACCAACCTGTTCATCGTTTTGTATAGCACAATAGTATTCTATAACAATCACATACTACAACTTGTTTAGCCATTCCTGAATTAATAGGCATCCCCTCCATTTCTAATTTTCCACCACAAAAATGCTGCTACAAATGTTTTTTGTATAAATAGGTTCTTCTCCTTTTTCTTTAATCTCTTTGGCATATATATACACATATGTACTTTAGTGGTTTTGCTGGGTCAAAGCATATATGTGATTTTATAGCCCTTTAGGTATAATTCCAAATTGTTCACCAGAATGGCTAAACTAGTTTCCAACTCTGCTAACACTGCCTTGCTGTGCCAATTTTTCCATATCTGCTCCAGAATTTATCATTTTCATTTTCTGTCATGTTAGTCAATCTGATAGGGCTAAGGTACTATATCAGAGTGAATGTTTTCTAATTTTCATTTTTCTATTCAGTAGAAATCTAGAGAATTTTTCATGTGACTATTAATAGTTTTGATTTCTTCTTCTGAAAACTGCCATTCATATCCTTTGATCATTTATCAACTGGGAAATGGCTCTTATTTTAATAAATTTGAATGAGAAATGAGACATTTTCAAATTTGTTAAAATTTTTCCTGTTTTCTTTTTTTAAATAATTTTGACTCCATTAGATTAGCTTGTGCAAAAGCTTTTAAATTTCATATATCAAAATTACTTCTCATAATTCTATCTCTTGTTTGCTCATAAACTCTTCCCTTATTCATAGATATGATAGGTATATATATCACCCATTGAGACATAAAATGTCTTAATCCCTTTTCCATTTTTACTTTATTTTGTATATATTTAGTATTATATGTTGGTCTATGTCTGCCAAACTGCTTTTCAGTTGACCCAGAATTTTTCATAAAATATTTAGTTCTTACCCCCAAAGTTTCAATCTTTGGGTTTGTAAAACACAAAATTACTATGGTCATTGACTACTGTATTATACATTATGTGCCTAATCCATTCTACTGATCCAGCACTATATTTCTTAGCCAATACCAGATCATTTTGATGATTAGCACTTTGTAATATACCTTAAAATCTGGAACTGCTAGGCTCCCTTCCTTCCCATTAAAAAAATTGATTCCCTTGCTATTCTTGACTTTTTGTTCTTTTGTATTTTTTTTAAGTTCTATACTATAATTCTTTTGTACTTTGGTTGGTATGGTACTGAAAAAGTAAACTAACTTTGGCAGAATTGTCATTTTTATGATATTGAATTGGTCTTCCCATGATAAATTAACATTTGTCCTTATATATGAGAAAAAAATTTTTATAATTGTGTTCATATAGTCCCTAAATTTGTCTTAGCAGGTAGACTCATAAACATTTTTTATTTTCTGCAGTTATTTTTAATGAAATTTCTCCTCCTGTCTCTTCCTGTTGGGTTTTATTGGTAGTATATAGAAATGCTGATGAGTTATATGGGTTTTTTTATCCTAAAATTTTGTTAAAGTTATTGTTTCAATTAGTTTTTTAGTTGATTTTCTACGGTTCTCTAAGGATAGCATCATATTATCTGCAAAGAGTGATAGATTTGTTTCTTTGTTGCTTATTCTAATTCCTTTAATTTCTTTTTTTCTTCTCTTATTACTATAGCCAACATTTCCAGTATGATATTGAATAATAATGATGATAATGGATATCTTTGCTGAACCCCTGATCTTATTAGAAAGGCTTCAAGTTTATCCTTATTACAGGTAATGCTTGCTTTTGGTTTTAGATATGACTTATCATTTTAAGAAAGGTTCCATTGATTCTTATGTTTTGGGTGTTTTTTTTTAATTAACATTATTTTATTTGGTCATTTCCAAACATTATTCATTGGAAACAAAGATCATTTTCTTTTCTTCCCTCCCCCCTCCCACCACCTCTCCCACAGCTGACGCGCGATTCCACTGGGTATCACATGTGTTCTTGATTCGAACCCATTTCCATGTTGTTGGTATCTGCATTAGAGTGTTCATTTAGAGTCTCTCCTCAGTCATATCCCCTCCACCCCTGTAGCTAAGCAGTTGCTTTTCATCGGTGTTTTTACTCACACAGTTTATCCTCTGCTTGTGGATAGTGTTTTTTAGATCCCTGCAAATTGTTCAGGGACACTGCATTGACACAAATGGAGAAGTCCATTATGTTCGATTGTACCACAGTGTATCAGTCTCTGTGTACAATGTTCTCCTGGTTCTGCTCCTTTCGCTCTGCATCACTTCCTGGAGGTTGTTCCAGTTTCCATGGAATTCCTCCACTTTATTATTCCTTTTAGTACAATAGTATTCCATCACCAACATATACCACAATTTGTTCAGCCATTCCCCAATTGAAGGGCATCCCTTTATTTTCCAATTTTTGGCCACCACAAAGAGCTCTGCTATGAATATTCTTGTACAAGTCTTTTTCCTTATTATCTCTTTGGGGTACAAACTCAGCAGTGCTATGGCTGGACCAAAGGGCAGACAGTCTTTTATCGCCCTTTGGGCATAGTTCCAAATTGCCCTCCAGAATGGTTGGATCAATTCACAACTCCACCAGCAATGAATTAGTGTCCTTACTTTGCCACCTCCCCTCCAGAATTCATTACTTTCCATAGCTGTCATGTTAGCCAATCTGCTAGGTGTGAGGTGATACCTCAGAGTTGTTTTGATTTGCATCTCTCTGATTATAAGAGATGTAGGACACTTTTTCATGTGCTTATTAATAGTTTTGATTTCTTTGGCTGAGAACTGATTGTTCATGTCCCTTGCCCATTTATCAATTGGAGAAAGGCTTGATTTTTTGTACAATTGATTTAGCTCTGTAAACTTGAGTAATTAAACCTTTGTCAGAGGTTTTTATGATGATTATTTCCCAATTTGTTGCTTCCCTTCTGATTTTAGTTACATTGGTTTTGTTTGTACAAAAACTTTTTAATTTGATGTAGTCAAAATTGTTTATTTTACATTTTGTGACTCTTTCTAAGTATTTCTGCTCCTGTTCCTGCCTGCTCTTTCATGTTGACATGACAGGGGAAGTCCTATGTGGTGGAGAGACTTCTGATCACTTCAACATCTTCAATGGCGTGAAACAAGGCTGTGTCCTCTCTCCGGTACTATTCAACCTATTCTTCACCCAAATATTACAACATGCTGTGATGGATCTAAATCTGGGCATCTACATCAAATACCAACTGGATGGTTCACTATTCGACCTTCGTCACCTGACTGCAAAAACAAAGACAACAGAGAGACTTATCCTGGAAGCTCTCTTCGCAAATGAACTATGCTCTCATGGCCCACCAAGAAAATCATCTTCAAACCATTGTGGACAGGTTCTCTACAGCAACAAAACTGTTTGGCCTGACTATCAGCCTCAGCAAAACAAAGGTAGTATTCCAACCTGCACCAGGGAGACCAACTAACCAGCCGTGCATTACAATCAATGGCACACAGCTTTCTAACATCAACACTTTCAAGTACCTGGGCAGCACCATTGCCAATGATGGGTCCCTAGACCACGAGATTAAAGCCAGGATCCAAAAGGCCAGCCAGGCACTCGGGCAGCTGCGCTGCAAAGTCCTCCAACACAGAGGTGTAAGCACTGTGATGAAGCTCAAAGTGTATAACGCAGTGGTCCTCAGCTCGCTCTTGTACTGTTGCGAGACATGGACACTGTACCGGAAGCACATGAAGCAGCTGGAGCAATTCCACCAACGCTCCCTCCAGTCAATCATGAGGATCTGATGGCAGGACCAAATCACCAACCAAGAAGTCCTCGACAGAGCCAACTCCACCAGCATCGAAGTCATGGTCCTAAAAACCCAGCTACAATGGTCTGGACACGTCATCTGCACAGACCCGCAGCGAATACCAAGACAGATATTCTATGGTGAACTGTCAGCTGGACTCAGGAAACAAGGCCGACCAAAGAAAAGGTACAAGGATCAGCTAAAGTCAAACTTGAAGTGGGCTGGCATTACACCAAAGCAACTAGAACTCGCTGCCTCTGACAGAAGCAGCTGTCGTACCCACATTAACCATGCCACCACCACCTTTGAAGATGAGCGACGTCCACGTCTTGCCGCTGCGCATGAACACCGACACCAGGCCACAACTGCACCTCCTGTAACAACTGGCATTCCATGCCCCATGTGTCACAAACTCTGCACCTCAGTCTTTGGACTCCAAAGCCACATGAGGGTACACCGTAGATGAAACTGCACAAAGACAATTGTCATTCTCGGACACCGAGAGACTACTACTACTATTTCCTTCTACACCAATGTTTGCTTTTAAACAGTCCCCCTTGTTCTCACCCATATTTTACTTCCCTTTCTACCCACCTCCCTTCTTATTCCCCCCCTTATTTTCCCTGTAGTCTTTCTAAAATTAACCCCCCACCCCCTCCCTCTCTTGTACTGCTTCCCTCCCCACCAGACCATTTGTTACCCTTCTACTCCCCTATAGGGTGCAAATCTATTTTCTGCCCCCAATGGATTGGATTGTTTTTCCCTCTTTGAGTCAATTTTAAAGCACATAAAAGTTGAGTATTTCCTGTCTCCGACCTCTTTACCCTTCCAGTGATTTGATGTTCTTCCCCTCCCACCATAAGCTTCTTTATGACATATAAATTTACATCCATTTGTTTCTTTTCCCATTTCTTTTAATATTAACCTATTTTTAAGCTCTAGTTATATATATGTATATATATGCATACTCATGTGTATGTATTTTTGCATGCATATATCTACATACCTATTTATGTCTTGTCCTTTCATCCTATACAGTTTGTCCCTGTTCCCTCTAAGTGTACTTCTTTTTGCTGCCCAGGTAATAACAACAGTTTTTAAGTTACCAATGACCTCTTTTCTTATAGGGATACATATCATTTTAACTTATTGAGTCTCTTTAAAAATTTTGTTTTCTTTTGTTTTTCTTCCCCCCCCTCTTTTTTAATTACCTTTTGATGATTCTCTTGAGTTCTATGCTTGGACATCAAATTTTCTGTTCAGGTCTGGTCTTTATGAATTCTTGAAATTCTTCTATTTTGTTGAATGACCATACTTTCCCCTGTGTCAGTTTTGCTGGGTAGTTGATTCTTGGTTGTAGACCTAGTTCTCTTGCTTTCCAGAATATCATATTCCATGTCTTTCTTTTTTTCAGTGTGGATGCAGCCAGATCCTGAGTTATCCTCACTGTGGTTCCTTGGTATCTGAATGACTATTTCTTGGCAGCTTGTAATATCTTTTCTTTGGTCTGATAGTTCTTGAATTTGGCTATAACATTCCTGGGTGTTGTCAGTTGGGGATTAAGTACAGGAGGTGATCTGTGGATTCTATCAATCTCCACTTTTCCCTCTTGTTCAAGGATTTCGGGGCAGTTTTCTTTAATAATTTCCTGTAATATAATGTCCAGGCTTTTTCTTTTGTCACAGTCTTCTGGTAGACCAATGCTTCTTAAATGGTCTCTCCTTGAACAATTTTCTAAATCTTCTGTTTTGTAAATGAGATACTTCATATTTTCCTCGAATTTTTCATTCTTTTTGTTTTGTTTTATAGTGTCCTGCTGCCTTGTGAGGTCACTTGATTCTAGTTGTTGTATTCTGGTTCTTAAAGACTGGATTTCATCCTTAGTTTTTTGGTCATCCTTTTCCTTTTGGTCTGATTTTCTTTGGAGGTCATCTTTCATCTTCTTCACCTCATCTTTCATCTGCTTTGACTCATCTTTTATCTCCTTTGCCTCATTTTCCAGCTGGTTGATTTTGGCTTTCAAGACACTATTTTCTTGTTTTAGTTCAAGTGCCTCTGTTTCCAGATGACTTATCTTAGTTTTTAAGTTCTTTTCCCAATTGTCTTCAGCCTCTCTTAATTGTATTTTGAATTGCATTTTGAGTTCTTCCAAAGCCTGTATCCAATTAGCTGGGATTTCTGATTTTTCCTTTGCTGGTCCCTCCCCCTCTGTTTCATTCGCTCTTTGCTCATTACCTGTGCAGAAGCTGTCTATTGTAATTTCTTTCTTCTTTTTCTGTTGTTTGCTCGAGTTTACCCTTTTTTTGCTCCCCGTATTTTTCTGTGCTCTTGCTCCTCTCATTTTTTTTGGTGTTGGGGCTGTTAGTCTCCCCTCTTGGAGCTTTGTCAGATCTCTTGGTACAGTCTCTAGGGGAGGAATGTTAGCTTCCCTGTCCTCTGGAGGCTTTTGATCAGATTAAGTTCAACTTGGTTGGGCTGTACGTGCTCTGAGGCCGAAGACTCCTGGAAGGCTGGGCCGCCCAGGCTCTCTCCAGTTCTCTCTAGCTGCTTCTCCGCTGTCTGCAAGGTTCCCCAGTGCCTTTGCCCACTTCCCTGAGCTCTCAGGAGTCCTGATGGGATTATGTTCAACTGGATTAGTCTGGATGTGCCCCGAGGCAATGGTGAGACTGGAATCACATGGAGGGACTCAGCCACGGCCCTGGTCTCTCCCTGGCTTCCTCCCCACTGTCCATGCTGGACGCTCCGAGCCCAGCACCCCACTGCTCACAAGGTAGACCCTCCAAACCAGCACCTTTGCCTGCTCAGAGGTTCCAGCTGCCACTGGGGGCTCAGCCCTCTGTGTTGGGGAGGATGGGTCCTGGGACCTTCCCTCTGCCTTCCTCTTAGACCCAAGTATTCTCGGATTTTGGCTTTTGGATGGATTATCTTTTGATTTGAGTCCAGAAGGAGGGTTCCCCGCCTCTAAGGGTTCCCCGCCTCTGTCCTATTGTTCAGTTTGAATTTCGGTGCCCTAGGAGCATTCAGTTTGTAATCAGTAAGGAAGGGTTTTCAGAGGTCTGAACTTTTGCTGCTTGCTAAGCCCCCATCTTCTGTTTGGGGTGTTTTAATAGGAATGGGTGTTGCTTTTTGTAAAGACATTTTCTTTATCTATTGATAGAATCATATGATTTTTGTTGTTTTTATTATTGATATGATCAATTATGCCAATCACTTTCCTAATATTGAACCAGTCCTATATTTCTGTAATGAATATAAACTGGCTTTAGTGTGTGATCCTTGTGACATTGCTGTAATCTCATTGAGAGTATTTTATTTTAAATTTTTATATCAATATTCATTGGAGAAATTGGTCTATAATTTTCTTTATCTGTTTTTATTTTTCCTGGCTTTGGAATCAATACCATATTTGTGTCATAAAAAGAATTTGGTAAGATTCCTTCTTTCTCAAATAATAGTGTAGTATTAGGATTAGTTGTTCTTTAAATGTTTGATAGAATTCACTTGTGAATAAGTCTGGCTCTGGTGATTTTTTCTTAGGAAGTTCCTTAATGGTTTGTTCAATTTCTTTTTCTGAGATGGGATTATTTAAGTATTTTATTTCCTCTTTTGTTAATCTATGCAATTAATATTTATGTAAATATTCACTCATTTCACCTAGATTGTCATTTTATTGTCATATAATTGGGGAAAATAGTTCTTAATAATTACCTGGATTTCTTCTTTATTAAAGGTGAGATTTCCCTTTTCTTCTTTGATACTCTTAATTTGATTCTCTTTTTTTATTAGATTAACCAGTACTTTCTCTATTTTATTTGTTTTTTCAAAATACCAGTTCCTAGTCTTATTCATTAGTTCAATAGTTCTTTAATTTTGACTTGATTAATTTCTCCTTTAAGTTTTAGGATTTCCAATTTGGTTTTTATATGGGGATTTTTAATTTGTTCTTTTTCTAATTTTTTTAAATTGTAACTACAATTCATTGATCTCCTCTCTCTCAATTTTGTTGCTATAGACACTCAGAGTTATAAATTTTCCCCTGAGTACTGCTTGGCTGTATCCCATAGGCTTTGATATGATATATCCTCATTGTCATTTTCTTTTATGAAGTCCATAATTGTTTCTATGATTTCTTTTTTTACCCATCAGTTTTGAAGAATTAGATTAGTTTCCAATTAATTTTAAATTTGTCCTTCCATGGATCCTTGATAAGTATAATTTTTATTACATTATGATATGAAAAAGTTGTATTTATTATGTCTTCTTTTCTGCATTTGTTTGCAATATTTCTATGCTCTAGTACATGGTCAATCTTTGTGTATATACCATTTACTGCTGAGAAGAAGGTATATTCCTTTTTTATTCCTATTCAGTTTTCTCCAGATATCTATTAACCCTAATTTTTCTAGCATTTCATTCCCTTCCCTTACTTCTTTTTTATTTATTTTTCAGTTTGATTTATCTACTTCTGAAAAGGGAAGGTTGAGATCCCCACTAGTATGGTCTTACCATCTATTTCCTCATTAAGCTCCTTTATAAATCTAGATGCTATGCCATTTGGTGCATAAATATTTAGTAATTATATCACTTCATTGTAATACCTTTTAGCAAAATGTAATTTCCATCATTATCTCATTTAATCAGATCAATTTCTACTTTAACTTTGTCTGGTATCCTGATTGCTACTCTGGTATTATGATTGCTTTTTTTTTTAACTTTAGATGATGTATAATAAATTCTGCTCCAGACTTTTATCTTTAATCTGTGTGTGTCACTTGTAAAAATTAAAATTAATCTACAGTAATTTCAAATACTATATTTTATAAGATTTATTAATAATCACTAGAAGTAACAAAATAAAAAGGTAACAAAATAAAACCATGTGCCCATGGCTAATCTACCTGTTTAAATGACCCATTCCACCACAGTTGCCAAAGGAAGCAAAAAGAGCTAGTCATGGAAGACCACCTTATTTATTCTCCTGTCTATTTCAGCACATAACAATAGGAAGTTACTGGCTTGAGAATTGTAGTTCAAAGGCACAAGATTTCCAATTACACACCCTGCCTCAAATGCATTTCTTGTAAACAACATGTAGTAGGATTATGGTTTTTAATTCACTCTGCTATCTGCTTCTGTTTTATGGGTGAGTTGATCCCATTCATATTCACAGTAAAGATTACTGTGTACTGCCCTCCATTGTATCATTCCCTTTAAAACCTGTTCTATTCCCTTTCTATCTGTTCCTCCTCCCCAGTATTTTGCTTCTTGCCACCCTCCCACTTTCCCTTTCCTTCAATTATCTCCCTCTTCCCTTGTCTGATTCCCCTTCAACTTCTCTTTAGGGTAAGATAGAATTCTTTACCCCACTGAGTATACTAGTTTTACCCTCTCTGATGAGAGTAAAGTTTAAGCATTTCCCATCACCACCCTTATTCTCCCCTTTCTATAATAATTTTTCACATCTCTTTTTGTTATATAATTTACCCCATTCTATCATTCCTTCCCCATTTCTCTCAGTACAATCCACTCTTTCAGCCCTTGTTTGATTTTTTTACATATCATTCATATGCATACATATCATATCATATACATATATATTGTTCCATATCATCTCATTTACATATATATCATATATCATTATATACATCATATCATCATAATCAGCTTAGTTCTCCACCTTCTTTTAGAATAAATTCCTTCTATCTTCTCTACTACTAAGAGCAATTTTTGAGAATTACAGAAATCCTCTTTCCATGTAGACATATAAACATTTTGACCTTAATTAGTGCCTTAAATTTTCTTTTTCTCATTTACCTTTTTGGGCTTATCTTGCTTCTCATGTTTGGACTTGAAATTTTTTGTTTAGCTTATTCCTCAGGGAATGCTTGGAAATCATCTATCTTATTGAATGTCTATTTTTCCCCCTGAAAAAATATACTCAGTTTTGCTGGATAGGTGACTCTGGGTTGTAAGCCCAAATCTTTTGCTTTCCTGAATATCATATTCCATGCCTTTTGATCCTTTAATGTAGAAGCCTCTATGTCCTGTGTGATCCTGATTGTAGCTCCATGGTATTTGAATGATTTCTTTCTGGCTGCTTGAACTATTTTCTGCTTGGCTTGGTGGCTCTTGAATTTAGATATTACATTCCTGGAAGTTGCCATTTGAGGGTTTTTTTCTGGAAGTGATCTGTGAATTCTTTCAATTTCAATTTATTTTCTTGTTCAAGGATCTCTGGGCAATTATTTTTGATAATTTCTTATAATATGATGCCCAAGGTTTTTTCTTGATCATGGCTTTCAGGTAGTCCATTAATTCTCAAATTGTTTCTCTTAGATTTATTTTCTAGGTCAGTTGTTTTTTTTTATCAGTAAGATATTTCATGTTTGCCTCTGTTTTTTCATTTCTTTGATTCTGCTTTATTGTTTTTTGATTTCTCATGAAGCCATTAGTTTCTAGATGATCAATTCTAATTTTTAAGACGTGATTTTTCTCTGTTACTTTTTGGTTCTTCTTTTTCAATTGGCCCATTTCTTCTTACATCACTTTCATTTTTCCTTGCATCACTTTCATTTCTTTCACACTTTTCCTCTGCCTCTCTTAATTGGTTTTTGAAGTCCTTTTTGAGTTCTTCCAGAATCTTTCTAATCCATATTTTTTCTCTTGGGCTTTGTGTGTGTTTCCTTTGCTTTCACTGTCCCCTTCTGTGTCTGTACCTTGCTCTTTGTCTCCATAAAAATTCTTTAGAGGTAGGTGCTTTTTTTGATGTTTGCTAATTTTCCCTATCTAATTGCAGGCAGGCTCTATTTTCTGGGAAGTTATTGTAGCCTCTTAAATTCCAGTCATTCCCCAATTCTAATTAAAATATTTTCTTTACTGAGCTTTGTACTTCTTTTTCCATTTGGTTAATTCTATTTTTTGAGAATTTATTTTCATCAGTGAATTTTTGTGCTTCTTTTTCCATTTTGGCCAATTTTGTTTTTTAAGTAGGAAAATATCATACACAGTAACTGTCATATTTTAAGGATGATCAACTATGAAAGACTTAGATACTCTAATCAAGACAATGATCCAAGACAATTCCAAAGGACCCATGGTGAAAAATGCTATCCACCTTCAGAGAGAAAACTGATGAGCTCTTTTAAATTTATTTATTTAGCATATTTTCCCAAAGTTACATGATTCATGATCTCTTCCCTCCCAAAGCTGACAAGCAGTTTCACTGGATAATACATGTATCATTGTTTAAGCCCTATTTCCACATTATTCATATTTGTAGTAGAGTAATCCTTTGACATCAAGACCCCAACCATATCCCTATCACACTATGTGATTGATCCCATATTTTTCTAATGCATTTCTATCCCCATAGTTCTTTCTCTGGATGTGGACAACATTCTTTCTCATAAATTCCTCTGGATTGTCCTGGGTCATTGCATTGCTGTTATTAGAAAAGTCCATTACATTCAATTGTGCCACAATGTAAACTGATGAACGCTTTTTTTCTTTTCTGATTTCAATGCAGCAGAATGCTTTTAGTATTGACATCCTTTTTTTCTTTATTGGGCTATTCTTTTTTTAATTGTATTTAATTAGATGATTAAGAATATATTTCCATAGTTACAAGACTCATGTTCTTTCACTCCCCTCCCCCTTCCAATATCTGATCCACAATTCCACTTGGTTTAACATGTCATTGATTAAGACCCATTTCCATATTATTAATATTTGCACTAGGGTGATCTTTTAGAGTCTACACTCCCAGTCATAGCCCCATCAACACATGTAATTAAGGAGTTGTTTTTCTTCTGTGTTTCCTTTCCCACAGTTTTTCCTCAGGAGGTGGATAGTGTTCTTTCTCATATGCCCCTCTGAATAGTTCTGGATCACTGCATTGCTACTAGTAGAGAAGTCCATTATTGGTGAACTCTTAATGGAGATTGAAGCATACTAGCAAAGATGACAAAAGAAGAAATAGGCAAATATTAGAGTCTGTAGTATAATTGATACACTATCAGTCAGTTGGTGGATCTGTGCATTGGTTCTGCTATTCTGAGAAGCAATTTGAAACTATTCTCCCAAAGATACTAAACCATAATATTTGACCCAGCTACTAGACCTAGGACAACATTCCTCCCCACCACCCCCAATTCAAAGGAATCAATAAAAGAAGAGTAAAAAATAAAAATAAAAAAGAAGAAGAAAAAATAAATATGAAAATATAGCAAATCTTTTTTTATGACAGCCAAACATTGGAAACTAAGGGATGAATGGTTGAACAAATTACAATATATGAATGTAATGGAATATTATCCTACTCTTTAAGAAATGATGAAATGAATAGATCCAGAGGAAACCTGGAAGACCTCTATGAATGCAGAGCAAAGTGAATAGAGAGAGCAAGAAATTAAACAACTTTTAAAGACATTAAAACTCTGATCAATTCAAGCCTAAGGTTCACAAAGTCCAAACCACAAGTCCAAAAGAATCATGATGGAACATGACACTCCTCTACTGCCAGAGGCATAGAACTTAAAATATAGAGACATACATTTTTGGAAATGCCCAATTTAGGAATTTGTTTTACTAGACTGGGCATTTAAATATTGAGGATCTTATTTTTGAGTTAAAAAAATTTTTTTTCAATAGTGTAAATTAGTGGGAGGAGCAGATTAACAAAAAATACATTTTAAAAAGAAAAAAAGAGAATATTTGGTTGGCAAGGGAAATTGGCTCTAAGATTCTATGGTAGGAAAAGTTAACAGGTGACTGCCTACCTCTGAAAAGATTACATTACTAACATTTTATCCATCACTTTCTTAAGTCTAGATAATAAAAAAAACAATAAATCAAGTCTGGATTTATAGTTTGCTGATTTCTGAGGTTTGAATCCTCATACAGAAGTGGCTCTAGCACACTCTCTACCTTGGAGTCAGGAAGACCTTGTTTCAGATCTTACCTCTCATCCGTATTGACTAACACGAAAGGCAAGTCACTGAACTTCTTAGTGCCAAGAGCTCAGCACTGAGTCTTCAAGACTCCGCATTGGTAGAGTCAGTTCCATGATGGGGAATGTCCTCCCTGTGAAATTAGAGGTTCAGGGCAAACAAGACATAAAGACCTCTCCAAATCCAAACAACACTCCCTCCAAATATCCTGTGAAAAGTCAAAGGGTTTCTTAATATCCAAAGGTGAAAGAGAGTTGATTCTGGTTAGAGGGAAATGGGGAAGTTTTGAGATACAAAAATCCACTAAATTTTTCTATGCTTATAGAGCCTCAGTTTACAGATGAAGAAACTGTGATGCAAGGAGGTTAAGGCACTCCATTAGAGGTCAAAAACACTATAAAATGGAGAGGCTGAGATGATAATTGTGAGCCAACACTCCTGGTTAGAGAGACCTTAAAGAATTCAGAGGAATTTGGGGTCAAATATCTAGTCTAAGTTCCATTGTTTATGACATATTTCTACTTCCACAAGAAAGTATGATGGGAGATTGGGGCAAGGGAAGAAAATAGAGATTGGCCTTGTCTTGTTTTCTCACCTGTGCACACATAATTGAGGGCAGAGATCACCCATCACACTTTATCCTCTTTTCCTTTATTGGAGTGTTAGCTAGGCATGGAATCTTTTGAAAAGTTTCTTTGGGGACTTGAGCAACAGAAGCAAAAAAGAGAGCTGGACAGAAAGGAAGAGCAAAAGGAAGAGGATCCAGAACCATGTCCTACATCTGTATTTGATTCCTTCAGGTATAAACATGAGATTTATCCTCCACTGGGGCAATGTTAAGTTTGTGGACATTGAATCCAAAGCATCTATCAAGTCAACAAGCATTGATTAAGCATTTATTATGTGCTAGGGCACTGTACTATCATCCTTCAAAGCTCTTGTTCATCTCACAGACTAGTCATTGTACCCTTTTCATTTCCTTGTGTCTGTGCTGGGCTAATAAAGCATCTTGGAGCAAAGATGGGTATAAGTGTCTTCATCTGAGACCAGAGGTGTAAGAGGAGGTGATTTGGGGAAAGAGTTGATAGAGTATCTATTGTTTATTTTAATATGTTGCTAATTACATTTTAGATTCTCTTTTAAATGAATAACATTTTGCTTAACTGTGATGTCAAATGACAAATTCTGGCTGCTAGAGGAAGTTTCAGATGGAAATAGGAGCTTGTAAGAAGTAGTTTGATGGTGGATGTAAATGGGCTAAAGAGGGAGTTCTTTTTTTTTACCTGTGGAAGTAGACAAATCTCCCATTAAAATCTGTCACTTCTTCATTTTCCATTTTATTTTTTTATTAAGTTTAATTAATTAATTAAGAATATTTTTCCATGGTTACATTATTCATGTTCTTTCCCTCCTTTCCTCTCACCCCCCCTCCCATAGCCAATGAGCAATTCCATTGGGTTTTATATGTGTCATTGATCAAAACCCATTTCCATATTATTAATGTTTGCACTAGAGTGATAGTTTAGAGTCTCTATTCTTAATCATATCCCCATCTACCCTTGTGATCAAGTAGTTGTTTTTCTTCTGCGTTTCTGCTCCCACAGTTCTTCCTCTGGATGTGGATAATGTTCTTTCTCATAAGACCCTCAGAATTGTCCTGGATCATTGCTTTGCTGCTAGTAGAGAAGTCCATCGTATTCAATTGTGCCACAGTGTATCTGTCTCTGTGTAAAATTTTCACCTGGTTCTGTTCCCCTTTCACTCTGAATCAGTTTTTGGAGGTCATTCCATTTTACATGGAATTCCTTCAGTTCGTTATTCCTAAAAGGAATAGCATTTCATCACCAACAGATACTACAGTTTGTTCAGCCATCCTCCATTTGAAGGGCATCCCTTCATTTTCCAATTTTTTGCTACCACAAAGAGCACGGCTATAAATATTTTTGTACAAGTCTTTTTCCTTATTGTCTTAAAGAGGGAGTTCTTAGCTGAAGGTCCCGGGACCACAGTTCCCCAAAAGGAGCTAGTAGAGAGATTTCAGGAGGTTCCTGAGCTTAATTTAAAATATTTTGATAACTTTCTTCTTTTTTGATTTTGGGATGGGGAATTTTATTAAAAAATGGATGATTCTATTACTGAGATATATTATTTTAGTATATGATACTGGAGCAATGGGATATTCCTATGGACTGTTTGGATTTTCTCCTCTAACAATATGGTTGATAACTGTATTTCTTTTTTTAAATGACTTTTTTTTCAGTAAAATGGATTCTTTTTTAATCTTATATATTTCATGCATTTAAAAACCCAATTACTTTAAGAAGGGATTCATAGCTTTCACTAGATTATACAAGGGATCCATATCACAAAAAGAATTAAGAATCTGGACAATAGGAACCTAATGCAGCAATGGGACACTCTTGAGTTCCTTAATCTCCTTGTTCTTGCACTGATCACACTTTGCCAACCCTCAATTTTCTGTTACCCATAGCACTGATGTCCTTGCTCCTACTCTGATGTTTATGGGAGATAATTTACTGTACCTGGAAAGTTGTGGGATCAATTATTTATTTTTTTCATTGCCTTATTTTCCAAAGCAAGATTTTGTTTAAGGTCCAAGTATTCATGATCTTTCAGTGATGATATGTATTTCAGTGTTAAAAGCTCTGTGGAACTCAGTCTTCATTTTCTCCACTATTAGAAAAGATTTGGACAGCAAGCAATTCTCGTTAACTTAAAATCATTCTATAATTTTTCTGGCTCATATTTCGGAGGCTGGATTACTTACTGGATTTGTCAGCTGTTGCTTCACAGTGAGAACAACAATTTCAGCACATTGAAAACAAGAGTTTGATATCAACAGTTGTAAAAAAAAAATCCCCATTACTACTTTGTAGAAATCCAGTGCTTTTAAATCTTTCTGTGACCTACTTTCTTAGTATTTCTTTGAGTTAGCGATATAAACACTGTATTCAAAGTGAAAATCACATATCAGGTATAAATTAAGTTTCCAGAGTCCTCTTTTACTGCAAAACCATGAACAGGGAAGGGTACTACAAACAGCTGAGTTGTAGTTTAGTAGGGAAATGTATTCAGGATTTCTCTGGGACCTCAACACAGCAGGCTTCCTCTGGGGCTTTAGCATAGCAAGCACCACAGTGTGGGAGCTATAAAAATAGAATATGTATTTCTGAAGAAGTGAAAGACTTATTGCAGATTGGGAGTAAACTGTGTCTACTGAAACAGCACTACTATGCATGCAAACATAAAACCAAATACAACTCAGCCAACATCCTGGACAAATTTATCTCTTGGAAAATATTCAACTCTAGCAAAAATATATGACTACATTCGTCCAGTGACTGCTTTGCACATGGCACATAAGAACAGTAGAGGAGTCATATGGGCCAGACAATATTTGGTTAATTAAGAATTAAACTGAGGGATTATATTGCTCCTTCTTCTAAGTACTACAAACAGCAAAGGGCACCAATTTTAGTAATTTTCACATGTTCTTTGCAAAAGACCTGTGAGGCAGAAACCTACCTTCCCTTTATTCCTTAGTAAGCAGAAGAAGGAGCCAAGAAATGATGGGCCCAAGGGCCCAAGTAGAGATGTTAGTTTTGGCAAGAAGTGCAACTTTTTTTTTTTTTCAGAGACTAGAGCAAGCGAAGTGTGGCCCTCTCAGAGGGGAGAGAAGCCACAAGGTAGGAAGATAGAGACAGGATAGAAGTTTTTGATCCCACGAGGGGAGTGACGGAGTCCTATTAGAGATATGAGGTGGTCAGAATGAGTCTTTATTAATTATCAATGAGCCACAGCTAAGCTCTGATCAAAGGACCATTCCGTAGGCTTTTCCAGTCCAGAGATCCATACCACACAGGTCAGAGAGGTGAATAGAGAAAGATTAAAGATGGGGAGCTTGGCCAGAGGCCAAGCTCCTGCAAGGACAGCCATCAGCTAGCCTGAAAGAGAAGAGAGAGAGAGAAGGAGGGAGAGGCGGAGCTTGCTGGGCTAAATAGTTTTTGATATGCAAATATACACAGTACATAGGGATGACCCTCATTGGTTAATGACAAGGCATAGGTGTGGTTTCTCTTAACCAGGGGAGAACAAAGAAACCTGTTTTCCTGCCTAACCTGGGAGAAGCTGGGGTCAAGGGTCAGAGGCCTTCCCAGCCATGAGCAGTACTGAGCATGCTCAAGACTGAGCAATCTGCACATGCCCACTGTTCCCCTTGCCCATAGCCAGGCGTGGGCTGCTACACGAAGAAAGGGGGAGTGGAGGTGTAAAGAGGTTTGAAGTGTGGAATGTGAGAGATAAAAGAGCTCATGATAAATATTCTTATACTGTATTCTCAGTAAAGTAGGAGGTAAAGTAATTTGCTAGAAGAGGAGTAGGGGTGGCTTAGTGGACATGAGAAAAGATTTGAAATAATGTTGAATGGAGAATGAGTCTTGCAAAGAAGAATAAATGTATTGTCCATCATTCAATCAAAAACCATTCATTAGGGGGCAGCTAGTTGCTTCAGTGGATTGAGAGCCAGGCTCAAAGATGGAAGGTCTTGTGTTCAAATCTGGCCTCAGACACTTCCTAGCTGTGTGACCTTGGGCAAGTCACTTAACCCCCATTGCCTAACCCTTACCACTCTTCTGCCTTCAAACCAATATACAGCATTGATTTCAAGACAAAAGGTAAGGGTTTGTTTTTTTTTTAAAGCCATTCATTAATTATTAACTATCAGACAGACAAAATTATGCTAGGACTTAGAGATACAAAGAAAAAAAGAGCCCCTGCCTTCAAAGATCTCACATTCTATTTGGCAGTATAGATGGTGGTAAATGGTGTCACAACACATATTTACCATTAAAATTAAAACAGAGTAATAGAAAGTAGCCTTAGAAAGCATAATATAATTTTAGAAAATATTTTTTAAAAATTGTTATTAAATTTTAATAAAAATAAAGCATGATGGACTAGTTGATATATTAATATATATTAATCCCCAAGTAATATTACATAATGCAATTTTCTATTGGATCCAGTTGGCTTGGTTCTATGTCTTTCTCAGTGGCCTTCAATAACATTGTCATTGTCATCATTATCATTATCAATAATTACACAAGGCTTTGAATTTTGTAATTCTTTATCTGTATTATCTAATTTGACAACTTTTCAAAGTAGTTACCATTGGTATTGCAATTTTATGGTTGAGGAAAGTGAGCATTTGACTTTTCATATGATTTGTTCACTCTCACAAAGCTAGTTTATGTCACAGGCTGCGCCTGGATCCAACTCTTCCCAAGTCTGGGTCCAACACTTCACTCATAGGCATGGGAGTAAGAAGAGAAAAGTCAGATGGTGGTATGACTCACAGTTGAGAATTAGGGAAGTGTGACTGGTAGAACACCAAGGGGACAAGGAATTCCTAGACAGAGGACAGTGCGTGGCGAATCTGTTTAACTGTAGGGCTAAGACTGAGAAGAGAGAAGGAAGGATAGTTCAGGTATAATGTACTTGGGTCATATGGGAAGGGAAGACTAGCACTTCTGGTATGAGGACTTGCTAAGATATTTTAAGGGCTGCTCATCAACCTTTGGTGTCCCCCTTTTTACCCAACTCTCACTTGTAGCTCTAAGAAGCATAGCATGCACAGCAGCCACAGCCTGGTAAAACTATCTTGGCAGATAGGCTAAACCAGATTGAGGGGAAACCACAGACCTCGAACCCATTGGTGAGAAGATTTCCCCTTGTGGAAAGAGCAGATGAGGACAATTTTTCCTAAAAGCCACAAAAGTGGTGGAAGCAGGCACTGTGGTCAGATGTGGAAGATGCCAAGGTCATCCACCATATCCTGGGCCATCACCACTTGTCATGACTTTTGTCTTGCCACTGGACTTGGATGACTCTGAGAGAGAGAGTGAGGCAGATGACTTTGGGTACTTTTGCCTCCCTTAAATTCAACTCACTTGAGTTAAGACATCACCTGGTAATGTCATTGGATCCTCTTTTTTTTTTTAAGTTTATTTCATTAATTCATTTAGAATATTTTTCCATAGTTACAGGAATCATGTTCTTTCCCTCCCCTCCTCCCATGCCCCTCCTGTTGTCAACAAGCAATTCTACAGGGTTTTACGTGTGTTGTTGATCAAGACCTATTTCCATATTATTAGTATTTTCACTAGGGTGATTGTTTAGAGTCTACATCATTGGATCCTCTTTGAAGACAAAGGATGAACAACAACATGTACCAGGAGAACAAATGAGAATGATGACACTAGAGGGCACAGTGAGAAGGAAAATCGAGTTTAGGACAAGTCAGGCAGAAGCAGAATTGGACAGACAGAAGTTTATGATCACATAGAGTTTCAATTCTTGATTTTGGTTCAAAATCTGCTACTGGCTAACTGTGTAGATGAAAATGCCTTTTGGTCCAGAAGTCAGTCAGTCAATAAACTTTTACTAGGTACCTACTATGTGTCAGACACTATACTAAACACTGGTGATATAAATAAGAAAAAAGGAAGTTTCTGCTCTCAAGAAGCTTACAGTCTAATGGGGGAAGACAATGTAAAAGAGAAGCTGAAAAAGAGTGGAGGTGGAGTACATTTGTAGAGTCAGAATCAAGCAGAGCAGCTAATGGAAAATGAAATGGAAATGGAAAACTAGCTGAAGAGTTCTGAGTCCTAATAAAGGAAGGATTTGGGAGGAGTAGATTGCTCTTCTCTCTAGCCTGTCAATCAGAGAGGAGAACCAGTTAAGAATGCTAAGAAGGTGTTAATGAGATTTCAGGTGATGAACTTATCTTGGGATGAAGCATGATGATACCATTGTAAATTAAAAAAAAACTATCAGTTATATAGTGCCTTAAAGTTTACAAAGAACTTCATAAATATCACATTTTATCCTCACAATAACTCTGGGAGGGAGGTGCTGTTATCATCTCCATTTTACAGTAGAGGAACCTATGGCAAACAGAAGTCAAATAAACCTGACCAGAGTCACACAACAAATGAATGTCTAAGTCTCAATTTGAACTCACCTTTCTGACTCCAGGTCCAGCTACATATCCACTGCCACATCTAGCTCCCTTTATTCTATTCTGGTTAGCTTCAGGTAGCACCAGAGATAGGTATATATTGTTAGACTGAAGCTTTGTATTAGGGAATTTCAGAAATGTGTTTTTCTGGAGTTTTCCTATTGATAAATTTCTGGATGATACAACATTTAGATCAAGTAGATTTGACTATATATGATCAGATATGGTTCTCAAACATCCAGTGATTCACAATTTTAATTGATAATTTAAATCTTATGTGTATCTTCAAATCAGTCCTCATTCTCCTTGCCCTCTCTACAATCTTTGACAGGCTGGTCATTCTTTCCTCCTTGATATTCTCTTAAATCTCTAGGTTTTTGGAACCACTCTTTCTTAGTTTTCTTTCTACCTATCTGACACCTTCTTTTGCTAGATCCTCCTTTGTATCACACTATCTAACTTCAGATGTCCTTTAGGGGTCTGTCTTGGGCTCTTGTCTTCTCCCTCTAAATTTCACTTGACGGTCTCATCATCTATGATTTTAATTACTCTCTTTGTTCTGGTGAGTCTCAAATATACCTATTCTGTTCCAGTCTCTTTGCTGATTTCCAGTGTCACATCTCCAACTGCCTTTCAAACATCTCAAATCAGATGTACAGTAGATATTTTAAATTCAATACATTCAAAACAGAAGTGATTATCTTCCTCCCTAAGCCACACACACACAACACCATTCTCCCAGACTCTCAAGATCACAACCTAGGAGTCATTGACCATTAACTATCCAATCTGTTGTCAAAGCTTAGTGCCAAGGCTAAGCACCTAGGGCGCTATAATAGAGACTTCCTTCCAAGTTGACTTCAGCTCATGAAAGACTACCTTTTGGTCTAGTCATTTAACCTAGGAGTCATCCTAGATTCCTCACAATCTCTTACTTCTCATATCCAAGCTGTTGCCAAAACCTGTTGGTCTCACCATTGCAGCATTTCTCCAATACACTTCCTTTTTTTCCTCTGACACTGCCTCCACTCTAATGCAGGCTCTCATCACCTCAGTCCTGGATTAGTGTGATAGTCTGCTGGTGGGTCTGTCTCAAGTCTCTCCCCTCCCCAATCCATCCTCCAGAGTCAACAAAGTGATTTTCCTAAGACACAGGTCTGATCAAATCACCTCCCCGACTCAATAAACTTGGAGTGGATTTTTATTGCTTTCAGGATCAAATATAAAATGTTCTATTTGGCCCTCAAAGCCCTTTATAACCTAGTCTTTTCTACTTTTTCAGACTTCTGTCTCCTTATTCCCTACTGTGTATTTTTTGAATCTTGTATCACTGGCCTCTTGCCTTTTCTGCAAGCAAGGTACTCCATCTCTCAGCTCTTCATTCTCTCTGCCTGCTCCTCCTTGTTCCAACTATTAATTTCCCTGGCTTACTTTAAATCCCAATTTCCATAGGAAGCCGTTCCTAACCCCTCTTAATTCTAGTATCTTCCCTCTGTTAATTATCTACTATTTGTTCTATACATAGCTTGCTTTGTATGTATTTAGTTGCATAGTGTCTCTTTCATTAGATTGCAAGCTCTTTGAAGGCAGGGATTGGCTTTTATCTCTTTTTGTATCCCCAGCACTTAGCACAGTGCCAAGTACCTACAAGGTGCTTAATAAATGTTTATGAATTGATTATACACATATATACATGTACATGTGTGTATGTATGTTTGCATGTGTGTTTCAAGGAGGGATTAAAATATAGTAGCACATACCTCAAAGCACAAAGCTAAAGAGATTTGCTCTAGATTCAAGGATTCAATCTAGATTTTCAATTCAAGCTCTAGAGTTTAAAGTCTTCACAGATTTAAATCATATGAAAGGACATTGAATCCTATTTTGGAGCAGGAAGGAATTTTAGTGATCATTTAACCCAATCCTTTCATTTTACAAGCTGAGCTCAGAATTAACATACCCAAGTTTGAACTCCTTTTTATTATATGATCTAAAATTAAAAATCAAGTTGTATATGTATTACGTATATATTTTATACATATATAAAGTTCTCTACTCAAGTGCCCTTCTATTTCTTCCTTTTTCCAGAAAATGTATCCTTCCCTATCATATTTCTTCCTTTTCTCTATTTCTTCCAAATTATAGATTGGATTCCACAGAGAAGGATCTAAAGAAAGATATGAACTCAGGTCTTTCTGACTCTAGGTTCAGCACTCTCTTTGTTTATCCCACTCTTCCTATGTTACTAATCCGGCTCCTTTTCTATATTTCTTGAATGATATATTAGTGCCACTTCTTGAATGCAAATTTCCATGTTGTATTGTGCACAGTCCATTTGTACATCCTATACTTCTTTCCATTGACTTTGGGATCCACAATTTCAATTCACTGGAGATTGTGGTGCTTCTTGATTCATTGCCAAAATGCATCATTGGAAGAATATTGTATTAAAAAGATAAGATTTTGTTTCTGAAAAAAAAAGCTTGAGGCTATTGGAAATGTTGCACAATTTCCTAAATGTAATCCAGCCCATGTTCTTCTTTATAGGCAATTCTATTCCTATTCAGTTTGTGCCTATCTGCACAGGCAATATGTACCGACTGACAAGAGAACTATATTGACAGACCAGTTTAATGAGCTGTCTATCCTATTGCATGTCAAAGTTGGCATGTTAGGGGATTCTCTACATTTCCTTCTTCATTTTCCAAGGTTGGGCTAAGATCTTTTGGGTGACTGTACATCTCATTTATGAAGCTTTATAGTGATCAAAGTTATAATGCAACAAGTACAATTATCCAAAAGCAGGCACATCTGAAGAATCTCATCTCTGTAGGGAATGGGTAAGGGAAGGAGTAGAGGGAGGGAGAGAATTCGGAACTGAAAGGAAAAAGAAAAACTTTTTGAAAAAGGAGATTTTTTTTTTGGTTGGAGGAAAACTTTTAAAATTACATTTTGTTTTTTTGAAGGAAATCTTTTTTTCAGTAGTCAATAAGAAGGAATCCAGCTTCCATTTGGACTCTGAAATGAACATCCTTACTGAAAGTGGTAAAAACCTATAGGAGCATATGTTTCCCTGTTCTATGCCTTACTTGATATTAAAAATCTGTAGATGATTGAAGCCAGAAATCGTGTCTGACATTAATATTTTTAAAAGATTCTTTGTTGAAGAAATGGAAACCGAGGAGATGTCTATCCATTGGGGGATGACTGAACAAACTGTTACATGCTTGTGATGAAATACTATTGTTCTATAAGAAATGATGAGGTGGATAGTTTCAGAAAAAACCGGGGAGACTTGTAGGAACTGAATGAATAGTGAAATCAAACTCTTTTGAGTAGTTGTGTATTTTATAGAGGAGGTTTGGCTGTGTTCTGGGGCTTGATACAACCAACTTGTTATCAGGAAACAGGAATAAAAGGGTATGTTAATTAATTATTATGTTCTTTAAATAATGTTCTATACTTTTACTCAAATAATTTTTCTATGTTCTCATCATCTGGAACAGATATTGATACATAAGCTGCAATTATATTTGAGGTAGTTTTTGACTGAATATTGAGTTGTCCAAGCACTCCATGAAATTATATTTCTTGTTCTTTTTAGACATAGCTCCTTTGTTTGGCCTCTTCTAGGAGAATCAGTGTGCCAGGCTTCCACTCATCTGCAACTGTTTAGATTCAGAGGTTTCATTTATAACCAAAATATCAAATATTGATATAATTCAGGATGTCTTGTGATGTATTAACTCTTTGGTCCTCAGACAAAGTTTTCAGATTCAGAGTACCAATATTTATCGATTTTTATTCAAAGATATTTTATTTTCCAATTGCATGTTATAACATTTTTCAACATACATTGTCCAAAATTATCAGATCCAAATTGTCTCCCCCTCTCCCTTCCCTGCCCCTTCCCAGAGATGGCAAGCAATTTGATCTAGGACATACATGTATTATCACACAAAACATACTTTCATATTGGCCATTGTTGTAATAGAATAGTCATATAAAACCAAAACCCCAAAGTAAAATACAAATAAGCTAATGTGAAAAAATAGTATGCTTTGATCTACATCTGACTCCAACTACTCTTTCTATAGAGGTGGATAACATTCTTTGTTATAAGTCCTTCAGATCTGTCCTGGATCATTGTATTGCTGAGAGTAGTTAAGACTTCCACAGTTAATCATTGTATAATATTGATGTTAGTGTGTACAACATTCTCCTGGTTCTGCTTACTTTTGCTCTGAATCAGTTCATATAGATCTTTCCAGCTTTCTTTGAAATTATCCCACTCATTATTTTTTATCACACAATAGTACTCCATCACTAATATATACCACAATTTGTTCAGCCATTTCCCAATGGATGGACATCCCCATAATTTCCAATTCTTTGCCACCACAAAAAGAGCAGCTATAAATATTTTCATATAAGTGTGTGCTTTCTCCTTTTTTTTATATTGTCTTTGTTATACAGACCCAGTAGTGTCATTAAAGGATCAAAGGGTAGCTACAGTTTTATAGCCCTGTGGGCACAGTTCCAAATTGCCCTCCAGAATGGTTGGAATGGTTCCCAGCTCCACCAACAATGCATTAGGGTCCCAATTTTGCCCATTCTTCTCCAACATTTATCACTTTCTTTATTGTCAGATTGAACAGACTGATAGGTGTGAGGTGGTACCTCAGAGGAGTACCAACATTTAAATGAATGGTATGGTATAGTGGATAGAAAAATCCTACGTAGCTCTGACACATACCAGCTGGATTCAAATCCAATTTTTGACACATACCCTGGCAAATAATTTAACCAATCTCTCAGTGCTCTAGGCAACTCACACACTTTTAAGTTGTAGTGAAGATATTGGTCAGCATTAGCAGAGTGAGTTTCCTCATTTAGGATATTTAATAATGATATCACAATTCCAGTCCCAATTCCTATCCTTATATTATAGGGTCAAAGAAGAAAGGGTAGGTGATGCTAAGAGTAACAGTTATTAAACTAACAGTTATTAAACTGTTTAAAAAGATAGGTGATGCTGAGAATAACTGTTATTAAATTGACAGTCATTAAACTGTTACTCTGCGTCTCTTTTCTTAAAAATTTTAATTCTTCCATATTCACTGTAGAAGCAAAAGGTATACACATTTTGAGACTGACTAGGAGATAAAAAACTCAGTAGGAAGAAACAAAAACTAGCTCACTTGGACAGAGATGAGAATGATAGTCACGGTGCTAGGGAGATCTGGACTTTTAATATGTTGAATGAATGAATGAATGAATGAATGAAATGATCCTTATTCTTCTTGCTCTTTTCAATCTTTTTTATCTTCATCACTCCTCCTATCATCTTTTCCCAGAGGCATAAATATTAAAAGAGCAAAAGAAAAATATTTACAATGGAATGCAATTTTCAAATGCAACAAAACAAAACAAAACCAAAAAAACCCCAACTCTATGTGGACTGACTCCAAACAACTAGATGACAGAGATTGGATCTTTCTAGATTTCATTTATGGTGTCTGATTTGCTTAAAATGTAGATCCAAATTGGTATGAAAGAAACGAAGGAAGAGAAAACAAGATAGAAAACAACTAAAAGAAGGATGATGTTTACCATCCCGTGCTGATCTCACATATGGCCATATTTAGAATATATCTTTAAGAATCCCGGCATTAAATGGTATATAGAGAAAAAATTATTCTTTGGAGGAAAAAAAAGTGTAATTGTTATTTTGATGGCATTGTCAATAACTTCTACCATATAACAGAAGTGATCCTAATTAGAACATGGCATTTGCACCTCATATATCAGGAGCACTTAGGGGCTTATTGTTCATTCTTTTGCACAAGAGTAGCAAGTCTAATATTTTAAAATCTTTTTGGAAATAAAATACTTTTGTATTATTTTTGTTTTCTTTTTCCTTCATCTTTTCTTCTTCCTATAATCTCCCCACCCTTTTAAAAATTTTATAATATTTTATTTGATCATTTCCATGCATTATTCATTAAAGACAAAGATCATTTTCTTTACCTCCCCCCACCCCCCATAGCTGACGCGTGATTCCACTGGGTATCACATGTGTTCTTGATTCGAACCCATTGCCATGTTGTTAATATTTGCATTAGAGTGTTCATTTAGAGTCTCTCCTCTGTCATGTCCCCTCAACCGCTGTAGTCAGGCAGTTGCTTTTCCTCGGTGTTTCTACTCCCACAGTTTATCCTCTGCTTATGAATAGTGTTTTTTCTCCTAGATCCCTGCAGATTGTTCAGGGACATTACACCGCCACTAATGGAGAAGTCCATTACATTCGATTATACCACAGTGTATTAGTCCCTATGTACAATGTTCTCCTGGTTCTGTTCCTCTTGCTCTGCATCATTTCCTGGAGGTCGTTCCAGTCTCCATGGAATTCCTCCACTTTATTATTCCTTTGAGCACAATAGTATTCTATCACCAACATATACCACAATTTGTTCAGCCATTCCCCAATTGAAGGGCATCCCCTTGTTTTCCAATTTTTGGCCACCACAAAGAGCGCAGCTATGAATATTTTTGTACAAGTCTTTTTGTCCATTATCTCTTTGGGGTACAGACCCAGCAGTGCTATGGCTGGATCAAAGGGTAGACATTCTTTTATCACCCTTTGGGCATAGTTTCAAATTGCCCTCCAGAATGGTTGGATCAGTTCACAACTCCACCAGCAATGAATTAATGTCCCTGCTTTGCTACATCCCCTCCAGCATTCATTACTTTCCTTTGCTATCATGTTAGCCAGTCTGCTTGGTGTGAGGTGATACCTCGGAGTTGTTTTGATTTGCATCTGTCTGATTATAAGAGATTTAGAACACTTCTTCATGTATTTGTTAATAGTTTTGATTTCTTTATTTGAAAACTGCCTATCCATGTCCCTTGCCCATTTATCAATTGGAGAATGGCTTGGTTTTTTGTACAATTGATTTAGCTCTTTATAAATTTGAATAATTAAACCTTTGTCAGAGGTTTTTATGAAGATTTTTTCCCCAATTTGTTGTTTTCCTTCTGATTTTAGTTACATTGGTTTTGTTTGTACAAAAACTTTTTAATTTGATGTAGTTGAAATTATTTATTTTACATTTTGTGATTCTTTCTATGTCTTGCTTGGTTTTAAAGTCTTTCCCCTCCCAAAGGTCTGACATGTATACTATTCTGTATTTACCCAATTTACTTATGGTTTCCTTCTTTATATTTAAGTCATTCACCCATTTTGAATTTATCTTGGTGTAGGGTGTGAAGTGTTGATCAATTCCTAATCTCTCTCACACTGTTTTCCAATTTTCCCAGCAGTTTTTGTCGAATAGTGGATTTTTGTTCCAAAAGCTGGGATCTTTCGGTTTATCGTATACTGTCTTGCTGAGGTCGCTTTCCCCCAGTCTATTTCACTGATCCTCCTTTCTGTCTCTTAGCCAGTACAAAATTGTTTTGATGACTGCTGCTTTGTAATATAGTTTGAGGTCTGGGACTGCAAGGCCCCCTTCCTTTGTATTTTTTTTTCATTATTTCCCTGGATATCCTTGACACAAACATGGTACTGATTCCAAAACCAGGCAGTTCAAAAACAGAGAAAGAAAACTATAGATCAATCTCCCTAATGAATATAGATGCAAAAATCTTAAATAGGATACTAGCAAAAAGACACCAGCAAGTGATCAGAAGAATCATTCACCATGATCAAGTAGGATTTATACCAGGGATGCAGGGCTGGTTCAGTATTAGAAAAACCATCCACATAATTGACCACATCAACAAGCAAACCAACAAGAACCACATGATTATCTCAATAGATGCAGAAAAAGCCTTTGATAAAATACAACATCCAATCCTATTAAAAAAACACTAGAAAGCATAGGAATAGAAGGGTTGTTCCTAAAAATAATAAACAGTATATATCTAAAACCATCAGCTAATATCATCTGCAATGGGGAGAAACTAGATGCATTCCCAATAAGATCAGGAGTGAAACAAGGATGCCCATTATCACGTCTACTATTTGACATTGTACTAGAAACACTATCAGTAGCAATTAGAGAAGAAAAAGAAATTGAAGGCATCAAAATAGGCAAGGAGGAGACCAAGTTATCACTCTTTGTAGATGACATGATGGTCTACTTAAAGAATCCTAGAGATTCAACCAAAAAGCTAATTGAAATAATCAACAACTTTAGCAAAGTTGCAGGATACAAAATAAACCCACATAAATCATCAGCTTTTCTATATATCTCCAACACAGCTCAGCAGCAAGAACTAGAAAGAGAAATCCCATTCAAAATCACCTTAGACAAGATAAAACACCTAGGAATCTATCTCCCGAGACAAACAGGAACAATCTGAACACAACTACAAAACACTTGCCACACCAACTAAAACTAGACTTGAGCAATTGGAAAAACATTAACTGCTCATGGATAGGATGAGTCAATATAATAAAAATGACCATCCTACCCAAACTTATTTATCTATTTAGTGGAACTAAAGTGGAACTCCCAAAAAATTTCTTTACTGATTTAGAAAAAACCATAACAAAGTTCATTTGGAATAACAAAAGATCCCTACCCTTTTAAAAAAGAAACCCAAGCTAATGCATATGGGCAATTATTTTTAAATCTCAAAAAAAAAACATTGAGATACTTTTTACCATCAGAACATACTAAAAGATTCATAACCTGTATTGATTGTTTTTCCTCCCCCAAAGACTTCTCAACTTTCAATAAGCTTCCAGGCATCCCTATTCCAACACAATCTTTGCCTCAAATTCCCTACCATCTTGGAAAACCTTTCTTTTCTTCCTCTTCTCCCCCATCCAATCTCTTTTTTTAATTTTCAAATTAAGATCATAAGAAGTAAGCTATTTCCTTCCTTCCTTCCTTCCTTCCTTCCTTCCTTCCTTCCTTCCTTCCTTCCTTCCTTCCTTCCTTCCTTCCTTCCTTCCTTCCTTCCTTCCTTCCTTCCTGCCTTCCTGCCTTCCTGCCTTCCTTTCCTTCCAAAAAGACATGCTTAATAATAAATACTATTATACTAGTACTTATCTCACAGGTTGTGGACAGCTAGGTAGCACAAGGTCTAGCATTTGAAGCCAGAAAAACTCATCTTTGCAAGTTTCAAATCTAGCCTCAGGTACTTACTAACTATGTCACTCTGGGCAAATCATTTAACCCTGATTGCTTCAATTTCCTCAACTACAACATAAGTGGTGTCATGAAAGTTGCACATGACTGAAGTATCTAAGGTCAGATTTTAGTCCAGGACTTTCCATCTCCAGGCCTGGCTCTCAAACCACTGAACAACCGAGCTGCCCACATTCATTTATTTGTATTGAGAAAAGTAAACATTTGGGGAATTGACTTGCCCAAGGTCACATAATTAAATAAGAGCTTGAAGCCAAATTCATACTAATGCCTTCCTGCCTCCAGGTCTACTATAGTGATTTAATATGACCTGATGCAAAGTGAAAAAAGCAGAATAATATATATGATGACTATAATAATGTAAGTGAAAAAAACACTAAAGAGTAGCTGAACTTAAAGACAATAACTAAATTATGAGTAATTTACAAAGTAAAGATAACACTGTCTTTTCTTTGGTTGTTGTCCTCACTTCTTAATAATTAGTACCAAAAGACAGAGGATGAACTATATTTGGCAGTCTACTGTCTAAACTCTAGAGATAGATTTCAACCATTCAATACTCTTGTTGAAATAAAAATGCAATAAAGAGAAACTGAGGCAAAAAGTCCAAGCATGATCTATTTATTGGCAGGGCTAGCAGTTACCAATAAAGAGATCAATGGCCCCTCAATAATAAAAATCCTTTCATACATTCTTTTAAAAAACATTATTTATTTATTGAGTCAATTTAGAACATTATTCCTTGGTTACAAGAATCATATTATTTCCCTCCCTCCCCTTCACCCATCATTTCTGTAGGTGATGTGCAATTTTACTGGGTATTACATGTGTCCTTGATCAAAACCTATTTCCATGTTGTTGGTGTTTGCATTAGGATGTTCATTTAGAGTCTACTTCCCTAGCCATATTTCCTCAACCCATGTAATCAAGCAGTTGTTTTTCTTCTGTGTTTCTACTCCCACAGTTTTTCCTTTGAATGTGGATAATGTTTTTTCTCATAGATCCCTCCGGGTTGTTCATCATCACTGCATTGCCACTAATGGAGAAGTCCATTACATTCGATTGTACCACAGTGTATCAGTCTCTGTGTATAATGTTCTCCTGGTTCTGCTCCTTTCGCTCTGCATCAATTCCTGGAGGTCATTCCAGTTCCCATGGAATTCCTCCACTGTATTATTCCTTTGAGCACAATAGTCTTCCATCACCAGCAGATAGCACAATTTGTTCAGCCATTCTCCTATTGAAGGGCATCCCCTCATCTTCCAATTTTTGGCCACCACAACGAGCGCAGCTATGAATATTCTTGTACAAGTCTTTTTTCCTTATAATCTCTTTGGGGTACAAACCCAGCAGGGCTATGGCTGGATCAAAGGGCAGACAGTCTTTTAGCACCCTTTGGGCATAGTTCCAAATTGCCCTACAGAATGATTGGATCAATTCACAACTCCACCAGCAATAAATTAATGGCCCAATGTTGCCACATCCCCTCCAGCATTCGTTGCTTTCCTTTGCTGTCATGTTAGCCAATCTGCTAGGTGTGAGGTGATACCTCAGAGTTGTTTTGATTTGTATTTCTCTGATTATAAGAGATTTAGAACACTTTTTCATGTGCTTATTAATAGTTTTGATTTCTTTAACTGAAAATTGCCTATTCATGTCCCTTGCCCATTTATTAATTAGAGAATTGGCTCGATTTTTTGATTTTTTGTACAATTGATTTAGCTCTTTGTAAATTTGAGTAATTAGACCTTTATCAGAGGTTTTTGTTCTGAAGGTTGTTTCCCAAGTTATTTTCCTTCTAATTTTGGTTGCATTGGTTTTGTTTGTACACAAACTTTTTAATTTGATGTAATCAAAATCCTTTCATACATTCTGAGGAGCTTTTTAATACAGTTTAGTAGTTATCTAAGGTCTAGTGATACAAATAAAACTAAGATTGTGATAGATCCATAATTATGTTTTCTGACGGAGGGGTCCCCAAAGACCATAGCAATAGGCAAAACAGAGTTGGTCAAATCCTTCAGAAGTGTCAAGACAGAGAACCCCACATAAACCTAGGGAGGGGTCTTCCAGAGCCCATGATAACAAGGGGGCATGGAGTTAGTCATCATCCCCCGAATGTTCTTTGAAAAGTCTCTAATCTACTACTCCAGTGATACCTACTGAAACCCAGGACTAGGAAAATATCTTCTGACCAGATTGAATCATTCTTCATCCATCTTTCTTATTTCCCTCAAGTTGGCATGGTCATTTTGTTTGCTCATTAAGATGCATTCATGGTCATGAGAGCTACACAAAACTACTCTGGCTCTTATGCCTGAAAAACTTGGTTACAGATGTGTAATCTGAATTTTACTCCCCAGAACTCTCCTACCCAGCATCCCATTTGTGTCTTCACACTGAGTGCAAACACTGCATGTGTATGTAGGATAAAGTTCTGGTTGACCCCATCTCTCTCTCTCTCTCCCTCTCTCTCTCTCTCTCTCTCTCTCTCTCTCTCTCTCTCTCTCTCTCTCTCTCTCTCTCTCTCTCTCCTGATCTTGGCTGCAGAAGCTGGCTTTGAACCAGGCAGGAGAATTTACTCATGTGGTCTTATTTTTGTTAGATAATTAAGTTTTTATACTTCTTTTTCCTTTTTATTCCTTCTACTTAAAGTGGCTATCAATAAACTTCATAAAATTAATACTAGGAGTTATTGATATTGATTTAAGTCTTACACAGTGGACAGCTGGGTGGTTCAGTGGATAGAGAGCTAGGCCTTGAGATAAGAGGTCCTGGGTTAAAATCTTAGATACTTTCTGGTTATGTGACCCTAGGCAAGTCACTTAACCCTCATTGCCTAGCCTTTACCACTCTTATGCCTTAGGACCAATACATACTATTCATTCTAATATGAAAGCTAAGAGTTTGAAAAGCAAAAAAACAAACAAAAAACCAAACAAGTTAGTAATCATAGTTAATGAAACTATTAACTATTAATCAATAGTTAATAATGAATAATCAACTTTATACCATTTAGCTCATGTATTATCTAAAATCTCTCCTAAATTCTTTATCTTACCTTCTATTTTTTGTTTACCTTAAGGATGACCAGCTAGGCTATGTTCTTTGTGTGGACCTAATTGTCAGGAAAATACTTTCCTCTGACCATATATTAAGGTTGGTCAAACAAGGACTGATTCCTCAGGAATGATATGTAAACTCTGAGTCTGTGGTAGAAAAATTACTTTAGTAATCATTACTTTTTTTACTGGTTCCTTTTATCAGGTCTCCTAGACAGAGGAATATCCCTTAAGGTCTATATAGGAAGATTTGATTACCTAGAGAAGGGGGTGCTTGGGAAGAAATTGGGGCTGGAGAGGACTTTTCTCCATTGTTTGGGTACAAGGGAGAAGGAACTAGTTTTCGCTGGAAATCATGCTCTTAACTAGTTTTTTTACAGCCAATATCAGTGGGCACATTTTGCATGCAAAAGTGATTGCTCAGACTGGTTATAAGGAAGTCAAAGGCAGGCTTTGGAGAATAAGGAACATGAGTTTTCTGGTTTTGTCTCTTCCTTAAGTTTCCCTCTGAATGAAGCACATTGGCGGACCGTGCACCTACTGTAAGGCCAAAGGTGATGTATGTGTTGGGAGACTAGATCATAGACTGAAGCTGGTGAAATCAGCACATTCTTTGTGGAGCTACCCTCCTCCTTAATGTAGGGAAAATCCAATTAAATGAATTATCAGGCATGCCAAAAGAAGACAAGGATAAAATAAAGAATGGGGGGGGGATGCCATTGCCTGATAATATCAAAACCACATAAATATTAGAGATTAATGAGCCATCCTCAATATTCCAGTTTTGAAAAGACTGAGGAGTAAATTAACAAGGTTTTACTTTTGTAAGCTCTTATCTCAGCATGCTAGAATTTCTGCATTTAACTTCCATTAATGTTCTTCAATGCCAACATGACAACACGCACCTTAGACAATCTTTCCCAGTGGTGTTTCTAACAGAGAGATGATTAATCTGAATAAAAGAAAGTCATAAACCAAATGGGCAAAACTACTGTGGAAACGGACTGAAAGAGAATGTCAGACTTTGTTTATAATTTTCTTTTATTCAAAATAAGCTGGGAGACTGGGGGAAAAAGAGGAATCAGAATAAATGAATGGAAATTCAGAAAAATTAAACAGAAATTATGATGATCTTTTCTACATGATGTGTATATATGAAAAAAATTACCTATCTGCATACGCAATAATGCCATGCAAGGTTGCAAGGTAGTAGTTCTGTTTAAGAAGATTGAATAGGAGATGTACAGGATGGTTCAAAACAGCCCTAAGATTTGGGGGAAATTCTGTTTGTGTGTATATAGAGTGATACACACCTATGTATATGCATGCATACATGTATATATATACACACACGTGTATACCATAATATAAATACATTTATCTATAGCTGTGCAGGCATATACATAGGCATTAAATCTACATAACTATATTTAAATATGTATGGTGTAAATGCATTAAGAATTTGTTACTTATTACATAAGTACATATATTGCATATTGCTAGATATAGTTTGGTACTCTGCTTATATAGGTATGTGCATATATATCATATAGACAAATACATATATGTCTAAATGTAATTAAATATCTTAATGCAATTTTAAGCTTTAATTGCTTAAACTGTAGGTAATTTTGTTCTACATACATACATACATCATATAGAAAAGATCATCATTATTTCTGTTTAATTTTTCTGAATTTCCATTAATTTATTTTGATTCTTCTCCCCCTCCCCCAACTTTCCCAGCATAATTTGAATAAAAGAAAATTATAAACAAGACATTTTCTTTCAGTACATTTCCATGGTAGTTTTGCCCATTTGGTTTATTAAACTTTAATAGCCTGAAACAGCATTAAGCACCTTGGGGACACCATATTTTTCTGGGAACTTAACTGCACTTGTAATTTCATCATATAGTCAGTTAGCAAATTCTCTAGCATTTATTAAGCACCTACCCAGTACTCAGGTTCATTGCTAAACACTATGGATACAGAGAAGGGCAAAAAATTGTCCCTACTCTCAAGGAGCTAACAGTCAATGTGGACTAAAACATGCTAACAGTTATGTGCACAAGGATACAGGATAAATTTGGGGCATGGTCTCAGAGGAGAGGCACTAAAATTAAGGATGGAAAAAGGCTTCTTGCAAAAGGTGGTATTCTCTCTGAGACTTAAAGGAAGTCAGAGAAGGTAAGAGGCAGAAATAAGGTGGGAGAGCATTCTAGATATCTGGGAATATTCAATTAAAATGCTTTGAATTGAGGAAGGAATGGAGTGGAACAGAAAGGAAACCAATGCCTCTGGATTATGGCACATCTAGAGGGAAGAAAGGTATAAGAAACTGGAAATGTTGGAGGAGATCAAGTCATGAAGTCAAACAGAAATTTTACATTTGATCCTGGTGGTATCAGGGAGATGTTGGAGTTAATTAAATAAGGTAGTGAGATGGTCAGACATGCATTAGGAAGATCATTTGACAGCTGAGAGGAGATGGATAGAGTAGAATGGAGAGAGATTTGAGACAGAGGGACTGACCAACAGGTTAGTGTGTTAGCCCAGGCATGAGTTGATGATGCTCTGTACCATGGTGGTAGCAATGTCAGAGAGAAGGTAGAAAGGTAGAAAGAAGAGACTTGACAATTGATTGGATGTGGGGATGAGAGAGAGGGTGAAGATTCAAGGATCATAGTTAGACTACAAGCCTTGGTAAGACTGAGAGGATAGTGGTACCTTAGAGATTAATAGAGAAGTTGGAAAAGAAGAAAGTTCAGTTTAGGGAAAGCTGAGTATT
The DNA here is from genome assembly GCF_027887165.1 of Monodelphis domestica. Taxonomy (NCBI): domain Eukaryota; kingdom Metazoa; phylum Chordata; class Mammalia; order Didelphimorphia; family Didelphidae; genus Monodelphis; species Monodelphis domestica. Next base: position 232,398,248 of record NC_077227.1, on the reverse strand, counting down.
AGTTGTCTATGGGACATCTAGTTGGAAATATCTAATAGATAGTTTGAGATGTGAAACTGGTGTTTGGGAAAAAGCTTAAGTCTGGATAAGTAGATTTGAAATTCATCTGCATAGAATAATTGAGACCATGGAACTGATAAGATCACCAAGTGAAATAGTATGGAGGGAAAAGAGGCCCAAGTAGAGATAAAGTTTATAAAATTATTCAATGGATGCATGCATGTGTATCTAATAAGTCTCATGATCTCTATACTCTGTAAAACAAAGGAGCTGGACTAGAAATTTTTCCTTAAGTTACTTGCCATATATGAGAAAAAATATTTCAGGGTGATTCTAGGATTAAATATATTAAGAATGACAAAGTTTCTTTGGTATTCCTCTTTCTTTCTTTTTAAAAACCCTTATCTTCCACCTTAGAATCAATGCTATTAATTGTTTCAGAAGAGGGATAAGGGATAGGCATTGGGGGTTAAGTGATTTGCCCAGGGTCACATAGTAGTCAATGTCTGAGACCAGATTTGAACCCAGGAACTCCCATCTCTAGGCTTGGCTTTCAATCCACTGAGCCACCCAGCTGCCCCTGGTATTCTTTCTAAAGTGAATAATACAGTTTTGAACTTTTTATTAATTTAATTTTAACAAGGACACTAACTAACAAATTGTTGGATATAAAACAAGTATCAAAGTTTTTGGGTTGTTTTGTTGTTATTGTTGTTGTTGATTTCCAGATCTTCATTGGTAGAAAATACTTTTTTCCTATCAATGCTTCTCTGTAATTTATAATCTTAGAGAATAGCCTGGGATACTGAAAAGTTAAATGATTTGCTTAGGGTCACAAATGTGTCAGAGGCAAGAACCAACCCAAATATTCCTGACTTTGAAGTAGCACCTTTATTCACTATACCATATTCCCTCTTTGGATGAATTTGTTCAAGTGAAATATATTTGAGGTAAATGTTATATAACAAGAAACTGGCCAATGGGAGACCCATTCTGTACCTCTCTGTCTTTTACTCTTGTGACCCTTAAGAAGCTCTCAAGACTGTATCTTCTTCCATTTTGTTTCTAATATCCCTTTACCAAAGGTAGCAAAGAACAGACACAATGAGGCTGTCCTTGATTTCTCACTCAAAGAAGAAAGACTTACTTTGGTCAATTAGTGCCTTTTGAATGGACACCTCAATCCTGGCTCAGCAGCTGGTCAAAAGATCTTTTCATCTCTACATAGTTGGTGGTATGGAATTATTATTAGAATTCAGTAGAACCCTGAATCAGTGAGGAATACATTCTGAGATCTACTGTGGATGGCTGAAACCACAGATATAAGAGAATACCTATTAGCCACAGGTAACGGAGTCAGTGGATTACCAAATCAGTATGGGCATTGGGGTATGATCCACAACTCATTCTAGTGCTTTGAGACCATTATTACAACAAATAATGGCTTTCTTAAACAAAGGTGTTGCAGCAACACTACAACAAATGTGATTAAAATGGAATCACTAGAAATATAATTTTTAATAATTGCTATTTGACATCTTGTAATTCATGTTCTTTCCCTACCTCCCTATCCAAAATGGTAGATAATATGAATAGATTATATATGTATTATCATATAATCTAGCATGTTATGAAAAAAAAGATACAGATATCACTTAAACTAGAAAAAAGTTTATGGAGGAAATCAAATGAAGAATGGCAGGCTTCAGTCTGAATTCTGACTCTATCAGTTCCTTCCATGGTAGTGGAGAGCCTTTCTCATTATGAGTCCCTTGGAGTTGTCCTGGATCCTTGCCTTGTTCATAATAGCTAAATCATTCATAGTTGATCATCAAGCATCATTGTTATTACTGTGTAGTGTATAATGTTCTGCTGGCCTAGACTACTACCTACCCTATATCCCATTATATTTTTGTACCTTCAATATTTACCAATCCTCTCCCTAACTGTATCAGAAGCTGCCCCTTATTGACATAATTTTTTGCAAATGTTAAGTCCTTTTCATGTGCTTATGTTCAGTCATTGGATCATAAATTTAGAGCTGAAAAGAATCTAGTATCTTATTACTTTTGTATAATAGGCACTTCTTGGAGACTGCTTTGCACAAAGTGGACAGTCATCATCTATTGTTGACTGACTAATGTTATTAAAATTGTCACCTAGAAATATGACCAAATGAGTTGGATATCTGTTAGCTGAACTTTAGAACCCATTAAGAGAGTATTAGCATTTTCAAGATATAGGGAATACTTTAATAAATTACTACTTCATTCCAGTTGACGCAAATAGATGAAGAAATTTGTCTTGCTAAAAAGAATAGGGTCCAGGAAAAATTATGAAGTGAAAAAAGTTCATCTTCAACAATTCTTTCACCTTTCATCATGTCTTTCCATAATCCTTTATTTCCATTTCCTAATGCTATTTCCTGGCTACTCAGGCTTCTTCAATGTAGCTGATAGGCCTTTCCTCCTTTGCCATGTCTCATGTCCTAAATTTTCTCTGTTTTGCTTGCTTTTCTTCTTCATTTAATTTTTTATTATTCTGTCACCCAATTTATATGATAAACTAACTTAAGGAATAGTGAATGATACTGGATAATGTTGTTAAGTTGTTTTTCAATTTTGTCTGAATTTCTGTGATCCCATTTGGGGTTTTCTTGGTATATATTCTAGAGTGGTTTGTCATGTCTTTCTCCAGCTCATTTTACAGATGAAGAAACTGAGGCAAACAGGATTAAGTGATTTTCCCAGGTTGGATTTGAACTCAAGAAGATGAGCCTTCCTGACACTATGCCACCTAGCTGTCCTAATGGCTAATGACCTCTCAAATATAGGTATGTTTTAACCATAGCCTTATGAAAGGAATGCTTTAATAAATTAATCAACAAAGATTTATTAAGCACTTACAATATGTTAGGTATTTTGCCAGGTGCTAGGGATATAAATAGAATGAAAAGGCTAAGTGATGCAGTAAGTATTAGATCTGAAGTTTAGTGGATATGTGTTCAAATATAGCTTTAGAGAAGCTAACTGTGTGACCATAGACAAGTCACTTAACTTTTGTCTGCTTCAGTTTCCTGAGTTACCTACCTTATAGGGTTGTTGTGAGGATTAATTGAGATAATATTTTACACAATTTTACAAATTAAATTTTAAAATTAAAATAAAAAATTACGATGTTTACAAAATTACAATATTTTCCAAAAAGTGTTTTGCATAGCAACTGACACATAGTAGTATAGTAATTATAAATGGGTTTGACAAATATAAGAATTTTTTTAAATTATTGTGGTCATCTTTTATAAAAAATAATTAACTTCTAAGTCAAAATGACTGTTAGCAGCTTTTATTTACAGCAAGGTAGAGATGTTAAAGTGGGAAATACAGGAAAGAGGTAGAAAAAAATCACATAGCTACAAATACCCTAAGTCCTAATTCTAGTGCCTCCAGACTGTGAATGCAAATCAAAAAGCAAATCTCATCAGAATCCAAGGTCTCGTGAGATCAAGACTGCCAAGAGTCTTCACCAGAGCTCACACTGAAGAGAGGGTCCCACTGGAGAAGAGAGACAGACAGACAGACAGACAGACAGACAGACAGATAGACAGACAGACAGACAGACAGAGTCTTTGCTGAAGAGCCAAAGAAGGAAGGCATTCTTCTACCTAGTATCATCTTTTATAGTCCTTTTCCCACATCACTTCCTGTCTCTCTCCAACTTCACAGGAACCAATCATAGGCTCTCCATTTGCCTAGCACTGCCCAAGGAGGGGCAGTGATTGTGGCCTTTGGGGATATGAACTTTTCTTTTCTAGGAAGTGACTTGTGAACTCTCTTACTTAGTGACTTACTAATTTTTAAGTAGGGGTACTTTTAGTTCTTGATTGATAAACAAAATAGACAAAAGGAATACAAAAATCCTTTCACAGTAGGTGCTTAATAAATGCTTGTCTCCTGCAATGATTTGACATACAATGAAGGCAACAAGCATATGTAAAAAATATTCAGTATAAATAGAAATTTAGTAAATACATATATATATTTATAATAAATGCAAGGTAGTTTGAGTGGGAAAGTATAAATCGTTGGGGAGATCAGGAAAAGCTTCAGGTAAAATATGGTGTCTAAGCTGCATCTTAAAGGAAGAGAGGGAGTCTATAAGTTAGAAATAAGGAAGGAACATTCAAGGCATGGGGGACAATCAAATGTAAAGGAGAGAGATGGGGTATGGAATGTTCTGTGTAAGGAACAGAGTTTGACTAGATCCTGGAGTTAAGTACTGGCAATATTCAATGAGACTGTAAAAAATAGACTGGAGTTAGTTTGTATAGGGCCTTAAAAAGATACATTTCCCAGGGCTCTGGGAAAAGCTGTAGAGGAAAATATTATTTCTTAATATTTTCAGTTTATATTTTATTTTCAAGTAGCTATTCTTAACCTTTTTTGTATTATGGATTCCTCTGGCAATCTGATGAAGCACATTTATACCTGAGAATAATGATTTTTAAAGTAAAAAAAGAGCATAATATGTAGGATTACAAAAGAAACTAATATTATTGAAATATGAATATCAACTTTTTTAGCATTCAGAGCCCCTAGCTTAAGAACCCTTATCTTAGAAGCAATGTAGTGGGCTCAAATTTGTATGGGCTCAAATCTACCTGACCCCTACTGTTTTTGTGACCATGGGAAAGCTTTTAACCTCTATGAGCCTCAATTTCTTCATCTGTATAGTAAAGATAATACCTGCAGTGCTTATTTAATAGGTTTTTTGTGAATATCAAATGAGATAACAAATGAAAAGCACTTAATGAACCTCAAAGTTTTATATCAATATTAGCTATTGTTATTATATGCATAAATGGCTTTTAGTCCTTTATCAGTTCAGACTTAGTTAAATCTCTGATGATGCTGCAGCCGTAGAAATGAGACAGTGCCACATTTTATGGTAAGGAAGTCATTTTTGTAATACAAGATAAGCTGACTTTCATCTTACTTCATTGTGAAAAAAAAAGCAAACAAAAATGTTGAAAAAATATTACTATTTATATTGTATTCTGTCATTTAGGTTCAAGTCTGCTGGAGACAATTTTATTTAATTTAACTTTTATACACACATACTGAAGCTGTTTTTAACTTGGAAAGAGAGATGGTCAAACAGGCACAAGCCTTAACTTATTGCCCCAAGAAGATTTCAGGTAACATTTATAGTAATCCTGGAACCGGGAAGAAATATCTTAAAATGCAGTTTGGGTTTAACATTCCCTCACTCCAAGTAAACTGAAGTGCTTTCTTTCCATCAATCTTTTCTCAGTGAAACAGATGGGTCCCAGCACCAATAACTTCAGGTGAGTGGGGAAGCTAGGAGGTCAATAAATTAGACAAAAGTTACTTAGTTAAATTATTGTTGTTTGTTGTGTCTGGCTCTGCATGACCCCATTAGGGATTTCTTGGCAAAGATACTGGGTGTGGTTTGCCATTTCCTTCTGTAGCTCATTTTACAGATGAGGAAATTGAGGCAAACAGGGTTAAGTGTCTTGTTCAGGATCACACAGTGAGTGAGTGCCCGAGGCCGAGGAACTCAAGAAGATGAGTCTCCCTGACTTCAGACCTGGGACTCCATCTGTTGTGCCACCTAGTTACCTTTAGTTAAGCTGCCAAATCTTATTCCATTTCCCTAAGAAACACCTTTTTTCTTCTCACTTATCACTCACATTTCCAAGATATATTTCCCAGGGCTCTGGGAAAAGCTGTAGAGGAAAATACTATTTCTTAATATTTTCAGTTTTATAAAAAATGAGGTTTTTAATGTTTCCACAAAGTAAATAGAGAAGATAAAGGTATGTCAGCAAATAAAGAGCTTGGAAAAGATACTAGGGGAGGAAAGTTGGTTTGTTCTTATGATAAAATGTTTCATTAGAGCATATGTTATATTAAATCTCTTAGACACAGGTAAGCCAGTAAATCATGAGTTTAAGGCTGGATTAGGTCAGGGCTTTGTAGTTTGTAATAACGATAAGATGCTTAAAGCTTAAGGTCACTGATTATTTGGAAAATAGGAGAAGGTAAGTCTGAAAAATGGATTTCATATTTGATAAACACAAAATACCTGGAAATATAATCACAAGTGATAAAGTTGAAAAGTCTTGCAATTTCTGAGGATTAGATGGAATAGAGGCAGAGTGATAATTTCTTTTCCCTATTTGGTAACCAAATGATGCAGGGTATAGGGGACTGGGCTGGGAGTCAGGAAGAACTGAGTTCAAGTCCAGTCTTACACATTTACTAGCTCTGTGGCCACAGGCAAGTTACATAAGCTCTGTTTGCTTCAATTTCTTAATCTGTAAAAATGGGGATAATAATGGCAGCTACTTCCCAGGATTTTTGTGAGAATCCAATGAAATACTAATTTCTAAGATGCTTAGCATAAGGCTTGGCACATAGTAAAGTGCTATGTAAACATTAGCTATTATTATTGTCACAAATAGTCATAAGGATTCTAGTGTCATTAAAAATAAGCATGGCAATAAATTAATACATTTTATAATAGAGACTCTTTAGCCATTCTGCACTGTTCTCCAAAATGGTCAGTAAAATATATGGGGTGAAAGTTGTATTAAATCAGGTGTGGAACTAATGCTGAATTAACAAAGGACTAAAAAGTTAGCTAGCAGACCTTGTCAGCTACATTGGCCATGGTCAGCCTGTTCAAATTGAGTTGATTGCCAGAGTCAAATGATTTCTTTCAACAACCTAGATTATAATCTAGGGATTTATCACATAACAATATTCAAACTTTTTTATTTCATCATTTATTTATTTATTGAATTTAAACTATTTTAAAAGAACATTGAGATATAGACTTCCAAGGGTAGAGTCAAGATGGAAGAGTAAACCAGAACAGCTCCGTGTGAGAATTCTCTCTGACCAAGATTAAAATATCACCACAAAACAAATACAGGAGTGAAAGAACCAGCAAGGAGACAGTGAAACAATTATTAAGAAAAGAAAAACTGAAAAGGGAGGCAGACAACATCTGGGGCACTGGGGTGAGAAGAGAGTGGAGCTAGCAAAAGCTGTGGCAAGGAGGGAAGGGAAAGTCAAGAGTAAGCCACCCCCTACCCCACATCTGCTGTCCCATTTTTGGAACCTAAGCCCAAAAAGCATTCATACCCTGAGATCCTGCCTGGGCAAACATGGTACAAGCTATCCTACACCCCTTGAAATTTCAAACCTGTGGAGAAGTGTGGAGTCCTAGCCCAGAGCAGTCTGGGTTGATCCGTATGGGCCCAGAGAAAAGTCAGGAATCCAAGTCTGGGTTTGGGATGAGGACATAATCCATATGTTGGGGTGAGGACACAGTTCTCAGTGGGAGCTCCCTCAGATCTTTTTGTCTAAAACTAAGGGCAAAACTTCAGGACAGGGCAGCCAAGAGTGTTCCTGATTGGATCAAGTACACAGCAAGACCAAAAAATTGAGCCTAAGCCTGGAGCTAGAATTTGATCAGCCCTTGACCTAATCAATTTCAGAGTGAGATCAAAAGGTTATACCCAAGGCTGAGGCAAGTCCTTAAGCCATTGGCATCTCAGGGGTCAATTGAATCAGCAGGGGGAGGGGACTCTCAGAGCTCTCAACCCTCAGACCATCATATCATCCTCCAAGAACTGAAACTGGTAAAAACCTAGAAAATAATCTGAGAATAATATCAAGGAAGGACTGAGCTTCAAGAGGATACCCCAACTTTCCAGAAACCAGAACCTACCTAAAATTAGATAGGAACAATTAGCAAACAACAACAGAAAAGCACCTAATTCTAAAGAAGTTTTATGGAGACAAAGAGCAAGTTACAGACACCAAAGGAGACAGTGAAAGCAAAGGAAACATGCAAAGTCCAAAAGAAAAATACGTATTGGACACAGAGTCTGTAAGAACTCAAAAAAGGCTTCAAAAACCAATTAAGAGAGGCATAGGAAAAGTGGGGAAGAGAAATGAAAGTGACATAAGAAGAAAGAAAAGTAATGCAAGGAAAAATGAAAGTGATGCAAGACAAAATGGGCCAATTGAAAAGGAGAACCAAAAACTGACAGTGGAAAACCAGGCCTTAAAAATCAGAAATGACCACCTGGAAACTAATGATTTCACGAGAAATTAAGAAACAATAAAGCAGAATCAATGGAATGAAAAAAACAGAGGAAAACATGAAATATCTTATTGAAAAAATAAATGACCCAGGAAATAGATCTAGGAGAGACACTTTGAGAATTATTAGATTACCTGAAAGTCATGAAAAGAACATTGGTTTGTTCAGGAAGGGCTATCATGTAATAACAAAAAGCATTCATAAAATTTATCTTAAAAAGCAAAGGAGAAGATTGGGCCAATGGATTAAAGAACCCATCAAAAAGGTATTAAGTAAACTTGTGCCTTTTGTACCTCTTAATTCTATAATCAATTATTCAGGAACTTCAGTTGTTTCTGATTCTTTGTGACCCTTTTCGGGTTTTCTTGGCAAAGATACTGGAGTGGTTTGCCATTTCCTTCTCCAGTTGATTTTATAGATGAGGAAACTGACTTTCCCAGGACCAGACAGCTAGTAAGTATCTGAGTACAGATTTAACCTCAGCAAGATGAGCCTTTCTGATTCCAGTCCTGGCATTCTATCCAGTGTACCACCTAGCTGAACCATCTATTCTTCTACTTAAAAAAATAAACTTTTTCCTTCTGTAAGAGTTAAATTAATGTCCAATATTTCAAGTGCTATAATTTCTTGATTTTCTTTTTTGAACCATTCCCACTTATCTTGCCAGAAAGCTTCCATCTTTTTTGATACGTTCTAATTTAAATTCTTCCAGAGATTGTGGACAATTTCCATTTCTTTTGGAAGGTTTTGGAGCATTTATTTGGATTTCCTCTTCTGCTATTTCCTCTTTAGTCTGTATTCTTCCTCCATAAAAATTATCCAAGGTTACCCCTTCTTCTTGTTTTTCTTGGTGTTGGGAAGTTGTTCCTGGGCACTGTTTGCCATAACTATGGTTGTTTTTCCTTCCCTTTCCAGTCAGAAATCTGAGTGAAGAGGGCACGCTCTCTGTGTATGGAGCTAAGGAGCAAGGCTTTTGCCTGAGGCAAGCTCTCAAGTCTCCACAGCTGCACTGCATTCCCAGGGCGCCTAGGTCTGCACTCCCCCACCCACCAGGGTTTTGAGTGTAATTGGTCTCAGGGATAGGTCCTTGGTGGTCTTAGTCAGCTCCCAAGACCTAGAGCTGTCCCTTGCATGTTCCAGAGGTGCCCCTCGCTCACTCTTTGATTTTGGTGCACGCTGGCTCTAACTCTGGCTCCATAGGTGGGGTGGGGGAGGGTAGATCAGCTCAAGTTTCGGTGGGAGCTTTTTCACTGCCTTATAGTGTGGAAATGCCCAGATCCCATGTACTTTTAATTCTGCGCCCTACTGTAGAGTCCCTTTGTTCTTATGAGAATGGTTTTTTGGGGTCTTTTTAGGTTGTCTATATCGGTGGGTGGGTCTGAGGAGGGGAAGCATCCTGTGTCTAGACTGCCGCCATGCTTACCAGGAAGCTCCCCCAGGTTTCTTTGAAACCATTTCTTTTATGGTCATATATCACTTTTGAAAGAAACATGTTGAATCCTTTAAATAATTTTGGAAAAAATGTAGGTATATAGATGACATTTGTGTCTGCATAGGTATGTATGGAAACATTCATGCTTATTAAGTTTAGAATAAAAATTATATTCAGATATGTTTTACATAATTCTTTTGTTCAGTTTTAAAACTGGTAATGTGCTATATCCTATTTGCACATAATGAGTCTTATCATTTCCTTTTGGGTGACCCACAATTTTATAGATTTGACTGTTCCATGATAATACAGCCTTGGAAAATATGGCTGCTAAAATGTTATGATTTTTTGTCAGAGACCTCCATATGGAATTCAGTGCATCCTCTTCTTCTTGCTTAGCTCATTGTCTGTAATATATATATATATATATATATATATATATATATATAAGATTTTAAATCCTTATGGATCAGTTTTCCAAATAAAACATTTGAAAATCATTTTGTAAGACACCAGATATGTAGCAAGAACAAATGCATTATATTTAATTTTGAGCCTGTTTTCAGTTTCCTCAGTGATAGCACAAAGAGCAGCTTAATTCCCAATGCACTTGGTTTAGGAAAGGGACTCTTAGCCTTTCTGTGTTATGGACTCCTTTGGCAATCTGGTAAAGCTAACAGACCCTTTTCCAGAATAATGTTTTTAAATTCATAAAATAAAATACATAGTATTACAAGGTAACTAATTATAATGAAACACAATTATCAAAACACCTTTAAAAATAAGTTCACAGATCCCAGGTTGAGACTCTGATTTTGAACAAAATAGAATCCCAGACTTTGACTTCATAGTGTGTCAGAGTCATAATTAGAGTAGAAACACAAGGACTTTCCCCTAGTGTGCTGAAATTTAAAGTAAAAAAAGGCAAACTCATTCATCGTTGTAATAGTTACTGAGTTTAGCAACCAGTTAGTCATTTAAAATAAAACCCATCTGTAGGCCATTATGCTAAATAATCTATTTTCCCCTCACCCCCCAACCAGCTCAACAGAATTTTTTTCAATTATTTTTTATATCATTTGCACATCATGAATCAAGCTGAACTGAAAGCCTGGGGCCATATCACTAGGTCAAGTAGCCAAGACTGGCAGTAAAAGCTCTGGTAAGTGGCATTTATTTCTGAATGGGGTGCTGGATTCAGTTTTTAAAACTTCTGCTAAGGGAATATTTTTGTCATCTCTATAGAATAACTTGGCATTTGCATGGTGTAGTGGATAGAGCTGGGTCTAGAGTTAGGAAAACTCTTCTTCCTGAGTTCGAATCTCATTCCAAACACTTATTACCAGTGTGACTCTGTGCAAGTCACTTAACCCTGTTGGTCTCAGTTTCCTCATCTGTAAAATGATCTTTGGAGAAGGAAATAGCAAACAACTCCATTCTCCATGCCAAGAAAAAATCCCCCTAGAAGAAGAGTTGGACATGACAGAAATGACTAAACAACAAGCAAAATAGAACATTTCTTTATAGAAATTGATTTTCTTATTAAATTGTATATAAATATTAGGTTTCATACAGTGTTTTTTATTGAATTGAGGAAGTGAAAGAATTTTAATTTGTGTCAGTTTTCTAAACTATGGGCTTGATGAACACTTTTCAGCTATTTGTCAACAGTGTATTGAGTATTCATATTGCACTGAAGAAAATTAAATGTTTTGTGCTTGTCTTAGCTATTTAAAAATAGTCATAGTTTTGACCACTAATATAAAAATTAGACTTCTCCACATTTCCCTAAAATACTACAGTACTAAGCTATCTGATATGTACCATAACATTAAAAAAAGGTTAAATACATTATCTACTCTCTACCAAAGTTATCTTTACCCTGTTACTAAGGGGGAAAACAGGAAAATAAGTGAAAGTGATAGTCTTGCATTTTTCTGCCCATAAGGTGTCTGATTGTGAGAGAGATAATAATACTTTGGGATTGCCATAGATAATCTTTACATATTGGGAAGTTTCTGAAGTTTTAGCAGATCTCCTAGAAGCAAGAAAAGTAGTAGTGCTACTTTTTCACAATATTACTAGAAACTTTGAAAAAGTTAGCATGTTGGGGTCCCACTTGGTTAACCTGGTTTTATTGTAATAGTATATCATAATTTGTGTGGGTCACTGGTTGGACTGATTGATTTTTATTATTTTAATCTCCTCAAACAACTGGGAATCTTATAAGGGAAAACTAGTCTCAGTTGCCTGGCATTTAGAACTCCTAAAAATTATTTTGCTTACCACAATTACTATGGAGAACTTGACTAATGAATCTATTCTCTGCCCTGACTCCATCCCATTGTACAAGTCACCATCTGAACTTCTGTTTCAAGCTTTGTTTGGGGTAGCTTCTATCATTCCCTTTTTGGCAGTGACATATTTATCTAGCTCAGAAAGGGTGACCAGAAAGAGTGAAAAAAACTGTGTTGGTAGAGACCTCTCATCAGTGTAAAAGAAAGAGGGAGATTCCATATAAACAGGCACATTCATCATATGCTATAACTCCCTTCTGCCCCCAACAGAGTTTTTACATATCAGAAAGCCAGTCAGTCATCCCCAAATCAAAATTTGAAGAGAGTTCTGAAATTGTCCAGTGTTAGTGATCTGGAAAAGAGGAAATGTCATGATAAGATGGTCATGACTAGAGAAGAAGCTAAACTGTACTGAGGTCTAATTCAAAGCTCCGTGAGCAAGAGTTAAGGGACAAAGAGCAAGCAGGCAGACAGAGAAAGACTGGGAATAGGGCATGCACTCAGGTGAAAAATTCAGCAGAGAAACTTGAAGAAGAAAAAATGAGTGCTGAATTCAGAAAAGGTCACAACACAACGAAGAAACATTATTCTTTTCCAGAAGTATCCTGTCCAATGCAAAAGAATACAAGATAAATCCTATAGGACTCTCAGATATAAAATAGCTAAAAAATAGAAAAATTTAAAAATTAAATAAGGATGACAATTTTGAGAAATTAGAGTAGAAATAAAAACTCTCAAAAAAGAAATCAATAAAACAAAAGGTGATTGAGAACTTATAATAATGTCTTTATGAGAATAGCTGCACTTAGAAACTGAATAATAGATTTGGAGCACAAAAATACAGTGTAGGAAAATTTGGCAAAACAATTAAAACAAATCATTGGAAAAAATGCCCAAGTCATATACAAATTCAAACAATGGACATTCAATATATTTTCTCTTACCACAGTGAATTAAATAATTTATGTGTTGAGATCTCAGGGAATGAGAATCATCAAAACATTTTTTTAAAAAACAACTAAACAAGGGGCAGCTGGGTAGCTCAGTGGATTGAGTCAGGCCTAGAGACAGGAGGTCCTAGGTTCAAATCTGGCCTCAGACACTTCCCAGTTGTGTGATCCTGGGCAAGTCACTTGACCCCCATTGCCTAGCCCTTACCATGCTTCTGCCTTGGAACCAATCCACAGTCTTGATTCCAAGATGGAAGGTAAGGGTTTAAAAAAAAACACAACTAAACAAATGAACAAAAATGGGGAAAAGATGATGTGCTCAATGATCATACTAATAAAATAAATTTGACAAAGGTTAGAGCAAAGCTTTTATCCCACAGAAGACCTACCATGTATGAGATACATGGAGAGAAAAAAGAAAGAATGGGTAGATGTGTGGAGACAATAGATTCCTGAAGAGAATAGAAAGGGCAGGGGAAGTAAGGAGAAGTAAATGGACATTTCTTAGAAAAGGGTGCCACAAATTAATAACACTAAATTTAAGATTGAAAGGATGGAGAAAGGGAGAATCCTGAGTTATATTCTTATATATGGGAGAGGAAAGAATCAGAAGCTAAAAATATATAAATCAATAAAAGGAAAAGAGCAAGAATAGTATTTTAAGTAGAATCAGGAAACTTAGCAGAAGGCACGGAACTAGAAGGGAGAACCTGTGGAAAAAGGCTTGAATCAAAGAGATCTATTAGCAAAATTAGACCAAGTGCTTACTTAAAAGGGGAAATGAGTGATAATGAAAACAAATATTAAATGTATTAAATGGAATGCACTCTTTATAAGCTCTGGGGATCCTTATCCTGACTTCTCCTTTTACTGGCAAGTCAGACTTCAGAGCAAGATCATGTGTACATCTTAGGGTTATTATCTCTGCTCTCATTTAGTGCCTAGTCAGGTTCCCAGGCTAGCATTGGTGTGTGTGTGTGTGTGTGTGTGTGTGTGTGTGTGTGTGTGTGTTTCATCCCAATTCCTATTCTCTCTTACCAGTCAGGTCCTAAAAGCAAGGTTACATCTCTCCTCAGGTCTCTAGGGGGTAATGCTAAGCACTTATGGGGTTCTTCTCTAATGCTACAAACTCAAACCCTGATTTGGTGGTGTTATCTTCCTAGCAATCATGAATCAGCATTTCATTTCAATCTGAGTGAGTCAGTGATGAGCATTGTCAGTGTTAAAAAGCCAAAATATTTTAAAGTTAACATCAATTAGTTTTTGGTGGTGTTGTTAAGTCATTTCAGGGGTGTCAGATTGTGACCCCATTTTGGGGTTTTCTTGGCAAAAATACTAGAGTGGTTTGCCATTTCTTCTCGCTCATTTTATAGATGAGGAAACTGAGGCAAAGAGTGCTAAGTGAATTGCCCAGGCTCAACAATTAGTAAGTTTCTGAGGGTCACATTTGAACTCAAGACTACAGCTCTGGCACTCTCTTTACTGTACCACCCAGATAACCCAATTAGCTTTCAGAAAGGCTTCTTTGCTAAGAATATATAGGAAGAATAGAAGCAAAAACCTATCCCCCCAGCTTCTCAGGGTACCCTCTATAACTTTGATTCCAAAGGAGAATAAGCTGAAATTTAAAGCAATTGTTGCAAAGCATTTGCTCCCATCAAGTTCATTTCTGAATGCATTACAACCAACAAATAAGCTAACCTTCTTGGTTTTCTTTGATTCACTACCTGACTGGATCATGCCAGTGGCTTACAGCTTTGTTCTTCATTTGGGTTTAAAGCCAACAAATTCTGACCTAGATTTCAATCGCTGGACGCACTGCTGCCCTTTCAAAGCTCAGAAGCCTTTCTCAGGTTGGTCCATTTCATCTCTGATGCTCTCTCTCATAATTCAGGAAGATTAGACACCACAGGAACAGAAGCCACAGTTGGGCTAAGTGTGTATAGCTTCATGTTGAAGGGAGGGAGGGTAGGTTGTAAGAATTAAATTAATGTGCAATATTATTTTTATAAAGTTTATTATCTGACAAAACAGAACCACATGACTAAGTTTTTTTACCTGCTCAAAAATCCTTGCTCCACCAAAGCTGAGACAGGGAGGAAAGAGAACGAGACATGGAACTCCACTGAATTTATATCCTGTCTACATTAGCATGTAAGGACAGGAAGTGAGTAGGGTGCTGGGAATCTTAGTGTTTAGGGTGATATATTCTAATTACACAAGGTCAGTGGTTCTAGATCTTTCTCTCCCTACCTGGAGAGGGTTAGACTCTCCTCACAAACACAACCATGTAGAGAGTGAATGACTCACTAAGGTTGTTCAGTGCCTTTTGAATGCACACTCAGTTCTGGTTTAGCATTCTATCAAAAATCCATTTCTTTATGTTGTAGCATTAGCAGATCAGAAGCAGATTCAGAATATCTATGCATGCTCTTTAGTCCACCTGGGGGATTGTATCAGGAAGAGGCAAGTGAATAAGCTCATAAAGACTGGGATCTCACCAGCTATACACAAAAATCTAATAATTATATTCTTAAATATGATGGTTTAAATTCCTCAATAAAATGTAAAAGAATGGCAGATTGGCTAAGAAAGGAAAACTCAATAATTTGCTGCACATAAGAAACACATTTCAAAAATAAAAATGTATGCAAAAAGAAACTGAAGATCTAGAACTAAATAAATATACACCAGGTGGTCAAGCAACAGCTGGAGTTATACTCATGATTTTAGACAAGGTTGTAATAAAAATTTACAAAATCAAGAGGGATATACAGAGAAATTGCAGTTTGTTTAGAGATACCAAAATAAGACAATTCTATTATTAAATACTCTTCTTAAATAGGTAGGTAGGTGGTACAGCAGATAGAATGTTCTGCCTGGAGTAAGAAAAACCTGAATTCAAATACAACCTTTGGTACTAGCTCTGTGACAAGTTACGTAATCCTGTTTGCCTCAGTTTCCTCACATGTAAATAAAATAAACTGGAAAAGGAAATGGCAAACTACTCTAGTATCTTTGCCAAGAAAACTACAAATGAGTTCATGAAGAGTTGGACATGACTGAAAAAGACTGAACAAAATTATTAAACACCGCAAATGTTATTTATGAATAAATAAAAACTACAAAGAATAGTAACTCAATATTTGTTGGAGACTTTAACGTTCTTTTTTAAAAGCAAAATTAATCTAACTGAAAGATAAACAGAAAGCCATTATTGCTAAATAGATTGTAGGAAAAATTAGATGCAAAAGAGTTCTGGTGTCTCATGAGTACAAACATTAAAGAATATATGTGTTTCTTGCATTAATGGTTCATTAACAAAAATTGAATATGTGTTAGGCAAAGAAATCACAAATAAGAGTCATAGGATGAAAGGTTAAACACATAATTTTTAAACCACTATGCAATAAAAATAGTAATTAATACAGGGAGCCTAAGGAAAAAATAGATGCATAAATTTAGACTTACTAAGAATATCTTGAGGAATGAATGAGATAAAGGACAAATTTAAAAAAAACAACAACAATATAAGAATGTGACAACCTACCAAAAATTTAGGGATGTAGCTGTTATCCTCAGGGGGAAAATTATACTTCCAAAGCATATAGCAACAAAATTATAGAAGAAATTAATAAATTGTGCATATAACAACAACAACAACAACAAACCAACTGAACATGGGCAGGTAGGTGGTATAGTGGAAAGCACACAAAGCCTACAGTCGGGAGGCCCTGGGTTCAAATATGACCTTACATACTTCCTAGCTTTGTGACCCGGGGCAAATGAGTTAACCCCATGTGCCTAGTGCTAGTTTAGAGTTGTTACTAAGAAGAAAGTAACTGTTAATACCCTCCCCCAACTAAATAAACAAATCTAAATAAACCCAAAAGATATTATCTTTAAAATCAGAGAATAAATACGTAAAGTTGAAAGCAAAACCACTATCAAAATGATGAGGAAAAAATCTGAACTGTTTTTAGAGCATAACAAAACTGATGTCATTAGCCAATTTAATTAAAAAAGAATGAGAGGAAGAAAAGCAAATTGCAAAAAATAAATTGAACCAAGTCAATTCACAAGTAGTTGACAGAAAATTGAAAATTTATCATAAAGTATGCATTGTGTGCCAAAAAGTCAAGAACTTGAAGGAATTGAATAATTATTCACAAAAGACAAGATCCTCCAACATAATAACATAAAATACAGAAATCTCACCCAATCTTTAAAAGGAAAATTGACCAATCCATAAATGAAATGCGGAAGAAACAAAAGGTTTAAATGGATTTACTAATTCTATCAAATATTTAAAAAGCAAATAATATCTATCATGAAAATATTCTCAGCAACTGAGAAAGAGTATCCTTAACTCAAATCCTTTTCTGAGGCAAAAGAGATTCATTTCGACATGCACTACCAGTCAGGTATTTCTGGAACAAATATTTTAGTTCCATTAAAACTTTAGTTACAAATGAGCTCATGTTCTCTTTAGAGCAGATTTACAACTTATCCTATGATGATGAATTATATAATTCATTTTTGTGGAATATAGAAGGGTTCTAGAATCTAGTTTTGATTGTGAAAGAGTTGAAAAGAAGTAATTCCTTGGAGCTAATGATGCTAATGTTTGGTTAGTGTTCTAAAATTCAAACTCTTGAAATTATCCAATGAAACAGATAAGATTTGTTTTTATCTACAATATAAAAACATGATAGATTGTTTGGTTTTGCACATAAGACATTTTATTATCTCCATAAAAATTCATCAGTTGAATTTCTTTCTGTTGTCAGTAAAGTATGTCTAAGCTTAATTTGTTTTTCCTTCAGAAGTACAAGTTAGTGATTTCAGGATAGTCCTTGAACACTCAATTTCTACTCTTAATTGAAAGAAAAAAGTTTCAAAATTCATGTTCACACTTTAAATATGTAAAACTCAATAGTTTTTAAAATTTGAGACTCATTCTTATTTTTTATATCCCCCATTGGTCCGCAGTTTTTTCTTCAGTGATAGGTTAAAGCAACTCTTTAATTTATAAACTAAACTAAATACATATTATAAACTAAAGCAACTCTTCTAGTACCCCTTTCTTATCCTTAACTGAAGGTTTGGCAACTCGCTCTGAGTCTAGCTGGTTAATAAGTATTTAAAAAACTTGGAATATATTTATATGAGGTCAGAAGTGAAGTGAGGACATTATATCTAGCTGAGCCCAGAGCTACGCTAATCTCTATAGACAAGAAATCCACAAACACTTACTAAAGCACCTACAATCAGTCTGACACGTCTACACACAAGTGAGGTATACTCGCACGCATTCAGTCCTCAAGCTCATTTACCCTACAGCAAAGAACACTCTCTATCTCACAGGTAAACCTGCGATTGGGCAGAAGTGGTTCCGTTACCATAGTAACCAACGACCCCACCTCTGTCTCTGTCTCTCTCTCTGTCTCTCTGTGTCTCTGTGTCTCTGTCTCTGTCTCTGTCTGTCTCTGTCTGTCTGCCTCCCTCCCTCTCTCTCTCTCTCTCTCTCTCTCTCTCTCTCTCTCTCTCTCTCTCTCTCTCTCTCTCTCTCTCTCTCTCTCTCTCTCTCCACTCTTTCTTTCCCTCCCTCCCTTCCCCCCATTCCCTCCTCCATTTCCCTCCCCTCTTTTCTCTCATCCTCAATCCTGGGCCAGCTTCAGAAGGAAGAGGGTGGAGGCGGAGTGCCGTTACCTAGGAAACAGCAACTTGGGGCGGAGTGCCGTCACTTAGGAAACAGCAGCTTGGGGAGGAGTCCCGTCGCCCAGGAAACAGCATCTTGGCGTCAGTTTTCTCTGCCTGATGTTTCTCAGGTCTCGGGCTGGGATTTTTTCCTGGCTATAATATTTAGGCAGATCATAGGCATGCACGTGGGAAGATTAGCCTTTGCCTCTCTTAAGAAGGGACCCTGGAGGCGGAGTGGTGCCAGGATGTCTCAAGTGCCTGCTCCACACCCTCCCTCCCTGGCCTCCCCACCTCCTAATTCTTGCCTTCCCTACATCCATGGATCAAAGTGAACTCTGTCAATTCCTTGGACCGTTAGAATTTTTCATTTTGTGCCCTAATTATGGGAAACAAAAAAAGATCCCTGAAATTTGTCTCTTTTAAAAAGTTTTATTTCCCATAGACAGATTTATTGATATCTTTTGTTTTTACAAACAATGAATAAACATTTATTAAACATCTATTTACCAGACACTGCTAAATTTGGGGGGCAAAAGGAAGTCCCTGCTATCAAAGAGCTCAGTCTAATGGAGAGACAACTTGCAAACAATTAAAGACAAGATATATGCTGGATAAATTGAAGATAATCACAGAGAGGAGGCATTGGCATTAAAGGGAATCAGAGAGAGACTTCCTGCAAAAGGTGGGATTTTGGTTGGAATCTGAAGGGAGCCAAGGAAGGCTAAAACTAGGTAGATATGAGGAGGAGAGAGAGCATTCTAGGCATGAATGGCAGCCAGAGGGTGCTGGGAGCCAGAGGTGGAGTGTATTGTTCTAGTGACAGCAAGGAAACCAGTGTTACTAGATGGAAGAGTTGGGGAGAGGAGGGGTGATGGAGAGGTGTAACAAGAATGAAAAAACCGGGGTAATGAAGGGCTTTGAATGCCAAACAAAAGATTTAAATTTAGATCTGGGGCGATAAGTAGCCTCTGGAATTTATTCAGTAGAGAAGTGACTTGATCAGATCTGCCCTTTTTGATCACTTTGACAGTTGAATGGAGGATGGACTGGAATGCCTTGTGGCAAGAAGACACATCAACAGTCAGTTCTAGTTGTCCCAGCCTGAGGTGATGATGGCCTTCACTAGGGTGGTTGCACCGTCAGAGGAGAAAAGGGAATTTTTAGAAGAGATGTTGCAAAGGTGGAAAGACAGGACTTAATGATTAGAAATGGAGAGGTGGTTAAGACAGAATAAGGAATAGAGAATGACACCTAGTCAATTAAGTTTAGTTGACAAGAAATATTGTGGAATCCTAAAAGAAACTAGAAAATGTTAAGAAGAAAGCTCATAGAAGGGAAAAATAATGTCTTCAGCTTTGAACATGAGGAGTTTGAGATGTCTACTGGACATCCAGTTCGAGATGTCTGTTAGGGAGTTGAAAATGTGAGACTGGAGGTCAAGAGAGAAGTTTACGTTAAATAAGTAGATTTGCAAATGATTATTATTGTGATAATAATGGATCCCTATGCTTCATAAAAAGAATATTGAGAAAAAAAGCACTGCACCATTTTGTGAGTATAACCTCGGTGAGGATCTCCTAAAGAAGACTGAGAAGGAGTGGTCAGATAGTTAGGAGGAGAAATAGAAGAAGAAAATAGTATCACAAAAGCTTAGAGAGAACAGAGAATCAAGGATAAAAGGCTATTATCCCAGTTATTTTTAGCTTTAAGCAAAAACAACATGGGCATGTTTGTTTTTATTTTTAAAAACTCTAAACAAATGGCCAGAAAAAGGTCACATTTTTAAAAAGGCATATAGTACAATAAACTGACTTTTTACATTGCTCAACTTTTCAGTATCCTGAATGTAGAAGTAAAATTTAGAGATGATTTATTAGGAAAGGGAATTACACAGAGACTGTTTCTTAAGTAATCATTTTAATTAATTTGTAGAAGGAAGGGAGTAGCATCATGGGAGAGTGACTTAGAAGGGAACCCCTAATAGGGAACCCATCAAAAAGGCTTTTGTCTCAGAACTCAAGACTCAGATGCATCTGATTCCCTTTCTAGGTCTCGACTTCCCCACCTGGGCAAAAAAGGAGTTTGAAATGGAGTAAATCAGTTGACCTAGTGTGGGATTCAGCTTCTTGGTCTGGGTGTATTAACAGGACATGGGTAGTATCAAAAACCACTGGCTCTGTAGACAGAGGAATTGGGTTCAAATCCCATATCTGAGACTTAGTTATTTGACTGACCTATGAGACATCATTCTAGCTCCCTGGACTTCAGTTTCCTCATATGAAAAATAAGAGATGGAATTGATCAACAATGAGATCCTTTCTAGTCATATGAATGATCATATGAATTCTATGAAATGGATTTACATGAATTAGTGTGTGATTCTCAATAACAATTAGATAATACATTTAATTTTAGACATGTGGATTTTAAGATATATATGGGATATCTAGTTTTAGGTGCCCAAAAGGCAATTTGAGGAATAGTCCTGGTAGTCAGTAGAGAGATTAGATCTGCATATGTATATTGGAGAATCATCAGTGTAAAGGTGATAATTGAATCTACAGAAATTGATGAGATCGCCAAGTGAAATAGTATATAGAAAGAAGAAAAGAGGGCCCAGGAGACATCCAGTGGACATTTATTTAGCAGGTGTGACGTAGATAAAGGTCCAGGAGAGAAGACTTAGAGCGGTCAGATACGTAGATTTCTCTCTTGTTCCTTCTTCTCCCCCTCTCTAAGAACCATACTATAGAGTAAGGGTTCTTATCTTTATGCTTGGTCATGGACTCCTTTGACAATCTAGTGAAGACTCTGGACTCTATCAGAATAATATTTTTACATGCTTAAATCTTGAAATACAGTTATTAAAACAAAATTTAGGAGTAAGAATTTCCACCTTACAACAAGGAATTTTTGCAAAAAGAAGAGAAAAAATAGCAAAACTAATTATAACATTAAAAAATTGGAACTTAAGTGCAATGGAGGCCCATAAATTTAAACAATAATGATAATAGCTAGCATATATTTAGTGCTTTAAAGTTTGCAAAACACTTTACATATGCTTCCTTACTTAAAGAAAGCACTTTCCCCTTCCTCTCTCCAACTTTGATTTCTTGGAGTGAATTAATTTCAATTCAGTAAAGTTATGAAGTACATATTGTGTGTAAGGTATTCTAGGTTCCCCCAGGAACCCCAAAATGAAATAAAACACAAACTTAGCTCTCAAAGAGCTTTCAATCTGCCAGCAATGTTCTCAAATTTGAAATTTGTTATTTAATTATGTTTAATTCTTTGTGACCATATTTGGGGTTTTCTTGACAAAGATATTTGCTATTTCCTTCTCCAGTTCATTTTACACATGAGGAAACTGAGGCAAACAGGGTTAAGTGTTTTGTGTTAGGTCACACAGCAAGTAAGTGTCTGAGGTTAGTTTTGAATTCCGTTCTTCCTGACTCCAGGTCTGATGCTCTATCCACTTCACCATCTACTTGATAGAACTTTTTTTTTTTCTGCTCACAGCAGCTTTGGCATTTGACTTAGAAACACAGAATCTTTGGATGTTAATTAAGGTGGGAGAGAGTTCAACTAATCCCAGCCCCTAATTTTTACATCGGAGAAAACTGAGACTTAGTTATTCATATAGATAGATGGTAAGTAGCAAAAGCAAATTACAAATCCTCTGACTCCAAATTCATTGTACTTTCACCTTTTTTTATAGCATTTAAAAAAAATGTCCAAGGTTCCTTTGCCCAGATGGTCAGTTCATGGGGTTATCTCAGAGCATCATAAATCTAGATGTAGAAAGGAATTCAGGGGCCATCTAGTCCAACCCCTTCACTTTACAGATGAGGGAACTGAGGCCCAAGGAAACGCAATGATTTACTCTCCAAAAACAAAAACTGAAAACTGTATATCCTAGGGTTTGGAGTCAGGAGACTTGTGTTGAAGTCTTTATTCTGCCATTTGTGTATATGGGGTATTCCAAGAGGGCTAGAAGCTCTGGTGTGAGGGCTTTCCAAATCCTTTCCTCCTTTGGTAACCACTTCTCACCCATCTCTCAGTAGTGACTCCAAGAAGCTGTAGCATGTCCAGTGGCTATATCCCAGTAAAACTGCTTTGGCAGATTGGATAAACCAGGTTGAGGGGAACCAACAAGTCTCAAAACCATCAGTGAACTAGGAGGGTGTCTACCATGAAGGTGGCTGAAGCGGGTGCTGTGGAACACTTAGAGTTTGGTCAGACACTGAAGATGTCAAAGTCATCAATTGCATTCTAGGTCATTTCCAGTGGTCCTGACTTTTGTCTTGCCATTAGACTTTAATGACTCCAGAAAAGATAGCAAGGAAAAAAAAAAAGAGAGAGTCAGGCTTATGACTGCATAATTCAGCCTCACTGAAATCCAATTCATTTGACAGTCAAGACATCATTCTGGGATATCATTCATTCTCTTTGAAAATGAAAAACAACAAAAAAGAAAACAAAGAACAGTAACAATTCTCCCATTTAAAGTTATGTATCCTTGAATAAGATACTTCTTATATAATCCAGTCTATTCTATATTATTCTAGTTTATATAATTATTAATTATGCATTCCTTATTATTATATATTCCCTTTCATAATATTATATTACATGTAATTATTAATTCTGCATTTCTCATTATACATTTTATTTTATATTCTGTTCTATGTAATTATTATGTATTTTAAAAATAATCTTCAGCTGATTTCTCATCAGCTCATTCCCATTGCTCTGATTCTAGATAGAGAAAAGCCAATCTTTCTTTGTGTCCTATCAAATCTCAAGTGCAGTGGACTTCAAGGGAGCAAAGATAGCAGATGCCATAGGTCACTAACAAGAAAAAGCATAACCTGTCAACTTCTCCTATTGAGAAGTTATCCTTACAACATCTAACCTATTCCATGTTGGTGTGGTATATGACACTCTGAAATCAAATGCTCAATCTAAATTCTGTTTTCTAAAAGAAAATGCCTGTAACTTCTTCTAGACCTAAATAACAAAAGGGCTTTAACTGTGGAAAACTTGACCTTCTCAAAATAGATTAAGGATGGATATAAAAATGCAGCAAACCTAGTTGTTCCTTCTAAATCTTTTCTGGTGCTCTAGGAAGAATTTCAAGTCTTAGATTGATAGGATAGATTTGGGCTTGGGAAGGGAGAAAGAATGAGATTAAGGTTCCCAGAAAACTCATGGTTTTCAGGCCAGTCCCATTACGATTTACTGTATTTGGTAGTAGAATGCATCTTGCTATCTTATAGTTCTTTAAAGGTAGAGAATTACCATTAGAAATTCTTATGTAAATATAAAGCTCGAGGCAGGAAATAAGCTATTTTCTTGATTGGGAATTGAGTGCATACATAATTTGTACAGGGTAAGCATGGTGGAAGGCAGTTATTGTCCTTAATAAGTACATGGTTTTATTGGTACACACATATACAAAACCCTGGGTAATATTTAATATTAGTATTTATCGTTTACTACCTGCAGGGATAAGTGAGGTTATAGAATGGGTTGACTTAAAAATATGCTTGCTAGTATATGTAAATATCTGCATATATTTCTTAAAATAGCAAGTTGCCCTAAACTAAGGAAATTTTGTTGGAAATGTTGGAACCCCTAGCCCCTGAGTTTGCAGTGTATGAACCAAAAGATTGTCCCTTTTTAACAACTCAAACATTGGCCATCAGTGATCTAAGGGAGGGGCTTGCTTTCTTTTTTCTAAAATTGATTGTTTTTAAATACCTCTATTCAGGATGTTAGGACAGCTAAGTGACTCAATAGGAGAATTCATCTTCCTGGGTTCAAATTTGACCTCAAACACTTATTAGCTGTGTGATCCTTGCCATATGGCTTAACCCTATTTGTCTTAGTTTCCTCATCGGTAAAATTAGCTGAACAGATGACAACAAACAAAAAAGTCAAGATGTTAATTATTTTTTAACTTCATTTTGTTTTTTAATGTTGTTTTGCATGTTAATTTCCTTTGTTTGTTTGTTTAACTAGGCAAAATATATGGGAAACTTCCATTAATGATAGAAGTCCTCTTATGTCTTTAATAGAAGAGATGTGGAATTTTTTAGGTAATACAGGGCACTGTCTCTGGCCCCTAGTGCCATTCAGTTTCCATCTATCCACTCCAAAGTACTTACTGTTTTTAGGCTACAAATCCATACACAAAATTAAAATCAATTGTAATTTGCAACAGACTGACGTAATATGATACTTATCTGTGTATGGGGCTGCAAGTTTAGCTGAGTGGAGTTTCCTTTTCAGTTCTGCATCCTCCCTGGAGAAACTATTGACAACTAGTCTCCTTCATTTTCCTAACCTTTCCTTGTTTCTATTTTTGTTTTTCTCCCAAACTGTAGTAGTCCTGATTTTCTACTTTCCATTGTTCTGATCCAGACTCAGCCAGTTCACATTCCCCTTTCCTGCCTTTATTTTTTATTTACATTTCTTTACTTTTTATTTTTATCTATTAATTTATTTCCATGGTTACATGACTTGTTGGCTCCCTCTCCTCTTTCCTCCACCCTCCTGGAGTTGGTAAGCAATTTCACTGAGTTATATTATTGCTCAAAACCTATTTCCATATTATTCATTTTTGTATTAGAGTAATCTTTTAAAATAAAAACCCAAATCATATATCCATATAAACAAGTAATAAATCATACATTTCTTTACTTTTAAGAGATTCTAACTTATTGTAAGTATGATGGCAAATGTCAGTTAAAATAAGTCTACTTCAATGAATCCAATGGTTGTTGAATGAAGAATGAATGAATGGAGGCCAGTACAAATCAAAATGAATTAAGTAAAAGAACAGAAGCTATTGTATAGCTAACAATTATATATAATCTTGCAGGTTTTCTTTCTTACAGCAAATGTGAGATGGGTAGTACAAATATATTTTTAATATATTTATTATGTTTAATACTATTATGCCCATTTAACAGAGGAGGAAAGTGGAACCATCCAGGCATGATGACATTGTTGCTACTGGGGAAATAGAGACTACTGGATCACTTGATCTCAAGAGTTCTGAACTGTGATAGGCTATACTGATTGGGAGGGTAACTAGAGGGTGCAGTGCCAGGCCTGGAGTCAGGAAGACCTGAATTCAAGTCCTTCCTAAGTTTATTATTAGCTGTATGACCCTGGCAAGTCAGTTAACCCTGTTTGCTTCATTTTCCTCACCTGTAGAATGAGTTGGAGAAGGAAATGACAAATGACTCCAGCATCTTTGCCAAGAAAACTCCAAAGGGTCACAAAGAATCTGATGCTACTGAAAACGACTAAGCAACAACAAACAACTGATTGGGTGGGCATGCTAAGTTTGTAACCCCTTCCTAAAGGCTCCTTTCTTTTATCCCTTTGGGATATAGACCGAAATACAATGGTATTGCCAGGCCAAAGTGTATGAAATTGTTCTTCAGAATGGTTGGACTAGTTCAAAACCCCAGCAACAGTGCATTAGGATCTCAATTTTTCTATATCCCTTCCAACATTTGGCCATTTCCCTTTTCAGTCATATTTGCCTATAAATGAGGTGGTACCTCACAGTTGTTTTAAATTTGAATTTCTCTAACCAATAGTGACTTAGAACACTTTTTCATGTGACTATTGGTAGTTTTGATTTCTTTTTCTCAAAAATGCCTGTTTATATCCTTTGACCATCTATCAACTGGAGAATGGCTTTTATTTTAATGAATTTGGCTTAGTTCCCTACAATTTGAGAAATGAAGTCTTTACCAATTTGCTGCAAATGTTCCCCCCAATTTCCTGTTTCCCTAATAATTTTGGTTGCCTTAGGTTTATTTTTGAAAAAAAAAAACTTTTCAATTTTATGTAATCAAAATTATCTATTTTACTTTCCACAATCCCTTCTATCTCTCATTTGCTCACAAACTCTTCCCTTACCCAGAGATTCAACAAAACAGCATTCTTTATTGGTAAACAATTTTTAATACTGATTCCTACATCAATACTCTCTCCTTCCTCTTTTTCTTTGGAAGGTATCATATAGTTATATTTCTCCTTTAGCCATGAAAACAGAGTGGAGGGATATAAAGAATAAGACAGGAAATACAAAGAAGTAAATTTCAGCTTAAAAAGGGGGGAAAAACTCCCTTAGCATTTGGTGCTCATCTACAGACTTATTTTAGTAAAATATGGAAATAGAAGGAATTATCAGGGATGATGGATATAAAAGGAATTTTTGTTAAGGCAAAACTTGGATTAGATGGTCTCTGGGGTCACTTGATTCTGAGATTCTGTGTTTCTGGGACTTGTCTAGGTGGCATGATTGAGGGCAGCTTTTGGAGTCAATAAGTCATGAGTTCAAATTCTGCCTCAGACTTTTACTAGTTGTGTGACCCTGGGCAAGTCATTTAAGTACTACCCACCTCAGTTTCCTCAACTGTAAAATGGGGTGCCTTTCTCATAGGATTGTTGTGAGGATCAAAGGAGATAATTGTAAAGCTCTTTGAAAACCTTTAAGTATTATATAAATATTAGCTATAGTTCTCCTTTTTTAATCTTTTTTAAACCCTTACCTTCTGTCTTAGAATTAATACTGTGTATTGGTTCCAAGACAGAAGAGCAGTAAGGGCTAGGCAATGGAGATTAAGTGACTTGCCCAGGATCACACAACTGGGAAGTGTATGAGGCTAGATTTGAGCTATAGTTCTTTTTCATACAAAATGAAACTAAGAGTGTAGAATTTATTTTTAAAATATAGCAGTTTTGAACCAATTGGAGTATATTTATGACAAACTCTCTTGGAATCTTATAAATGGCAACCTTGTTGTCTAGATTCTCACCACCTCTTGTTTGAATTACTAGTAACTGAGCCAATCCATTGTGCTGTTACTGTTGTTTTTTGGAGTTTGTTTGTTTGGAGCCTTACAGTGTACATGATCACTTTCCTATACATTGTTAATTGATCTTTTGACAGATGAGGAAACTGAAGTTTGGAGATGTTAAGTGACTTATCTGAGCTCCTTTGGGCACTGAGCGACCAGCCTATACTTTTATTCCACCTCCTTTGATTCTTCTACCACTCCATGCTGCCTCCTTGGTAAGGAAAGACCTAAGAAGTCCTTTTTACTAATCTGAAATAAATTGTCTCCCATATTGAGGCAGATATACTCTGAATGACTTTTGGAAACAGTACTTTGAGTAATTTGAAATAATGGCTTCAGATCTATATTACTATAATTTTTCTGATTGGCCTCATTATAGTGGTCACTTAAAGCTGGCCTTTATTTTCTATCCTTTTTTATAATATTTCTTTGCATTGCCTGCCTCCCTTTGCTTTGTTTGCACCCAGCCCTGACAAGTTTAGATCCCTAAAGTCAGTGGGTCCAATTTGCTTTTAGAATAAAAGGCTGTATTCTTACTCAAGGAAAAAATGCAATTGATTTTTTGTTCAGGAAACTGAAATAATTTAGACCTTATTTACTAGTACTGACAACTTTGTTCAATTGATCTTATTATCTTTATATTTCTTCCAATGATAGGAAATTACTTTACACATGTTAGATGGTTAATAAATGGTTGTTGAATGAATGTTAATGATTAGCCATTTAGGGCTCCAAAAGAGCAATTCAGAAAGGCAGAATAAAGTCATAGCAGGGCATGTGATAGAAAGATAGAGGATTTGCCACATATGTTGTCATTCTTAGGTGCTTCCTGTATTTAAACTCTCTCATCTATTTTCCCCAGGTTTCTAGGTTGGAATCTTTGCTATTTTGACATTATCATTTAATTCTAGTGTCCTCTCTTTGTTATTTCTTGCTTTTTTTTATAGTTATTTGCATCAGACTGTCATCTCCTGAAGAGCAGGGTTTGTCTTTGACCTCTTTTGGAATCCTCAGCACTTAGTTTAGTGCACAATTTAATAAATGTTGATTCCTTTGATCAGAAAAATCCCAGAGAGCCCAAAGTCTCCTTGGTTAGTCAATTCCCAGAGAGAGACAGAATCGGTTCCTCCTTTGGTCAGAGCCCAAAGCCAAGCCAGCCCCCCAAGGGTCCTTCAGCCAGCTTCAACTGCCTCTCCTCCTGGGAACATTCCATTTGGAACCTTCTTGATTGACAGCCAGGTCCCCAGCTTTGGTTCTTGCATCTTGGCTTGTCCTGCAAAACCTCTCTCTCTTCATGTCTCTACCACATGTTTTATAACACTAAAACATGTTTGTTTGTTGAGAGGTTATTTGTTTGAAGTGGGAAAGTTCACTCATTGAGCTACTGCAGGGATCTCACTGACTTCTCTCTGGCTCCCACCCTTGGAGTGTGGACATTGAAAGTCTTCTGTAGCCACTCCTTTTCTCCCTTCATCTGCAATGACTTATTTTTTTAATCATTGCCCTTGATTTCGCCCCCAGAGACAGAGTCCTCTAAGCTGGTATGGAGGAGAGCAATGGGGGACAGGCTTTGTAACAACAGATGTACCCCACTCTCTTTTTGACCCATGCCACTATATTATGCTCAGGTTTTGTCTCACTTTGAGAAGCTAGGTTTCATAATGTGAAATCATCTTCTCTGTTGCATAGCTTCAGGACCCCCAGCCAGTGGGACCCTCGACAGTCCCGAGATGGGGGAGGAAGGGCTATCTGTTCGATGTCCCTTATTCTTTCTCCCTGCTCCTGTGTCTTGTCCCTCCCTAGATTCACGGAGGCAGAAACAGCTTTGGTTTATCAAACCTTTATCTAAGCCAGCATTCAAAATTAATTAAACAGAAATATAAATGCAACTTTAAGGAACAGAGATAAGCTTTGCAGTGGGAACTCACCCTCTCCGAGAGGGAGAAGAGTGAATGAGAAGAGGAGAGGAGGGAGCATTAATGCCATTGTTGTCAGCAACTTTAAAGAGTCAATCCATTAAGAAGCATTTATTAAGTTTTTACTGTGTCCCAAAATTACGCTCAGCATTGGGGCTAAAAAGAAAAGCAAACAGAATCCAAGAACCCACCTTTTAATGAGGGGGAGCGAGATTACGTGTGGAAAACTGTGCATAGAAGATATGCCTATATGTGGAAATGGAAGGTAACCTCAGAGGGGAGGCATTGGGTGGTGGGTGGGAGGGGAAGGTTTGGAAAGAAGATAAAATTTGGGCTGAATCCCGAAGCAAGTCAGGGAAAACAGAAATTTGAGTCAGGGAGGGGGAGTATTCTAGTCATGAGGAATCTGGAAAGAAAGCATTTCTCTCTCTTCTCTGCTGCGAATAGTGGCCATCTGATTCCCTCATCCACCAGTGTGGTAATGGCTGAAGCGGTAGCAACAGGGGCAGTGACAGAGTATTAGTGGCTCCTCAGGGGCTCTTTCCATCCCTCAAAACACCCACATCAAGCTTCTGTCCAAGCCTCACTGTCCATATTAATTTCTAGCTGTATGTAAAATTTCTGCTCTCCTCCTCGTATTCCAGGACAAGAAGAGAAAAGACTGCCTTTTCCCCTAGGGGAATTCTCTCTCACTTCCCAGAATCTCCTAGAGACAGGTGCTGGGTACCTTTTTCTGCCAGTAGAAACTTACCATACCATGTTGTTGCTAAGTCATTTCAGTTGTGTCTCACTCTGTATGATCCCATTTGGGTTTTTCTTGGCAAAAATACTGGAGTGGTTTACCATTTCGTTCTCTAGATCATTTTACAGATGAGGAAACTGAGGCAAATGGAGGAAGTGACTTGTCCAGGATCACGCAGCTAGTAAGTCATCCAAGAACAGATTTAAATTCATGAAGATGAGTCTTTTATCTCAAGGCCTAGTACTCTATCCAACACACTACCTAGCTGCCCTTTGTCACATCACACTAGGATGCAAAAAACAACTATGGTGAGTAGGTACTTAGGCCTTCTGGTTTAGAAGAGGGGGAATGTCCAAGAATGAACAATAAAAGAATGGTACTTTTAAATTTTGAAGCCCTCACCAAAAAAGAAATATCCATATGTATTCAAGTATAGGTAGGAAGGTCTGACAAAGAGATTCAAGCCTTCAATACATTAGCACACATTTACTATATCCCTATTATGTGCCATTGGGGCAACTAGATGGCACAGTGGATACAGTGCCAGACTTGAGTCAGGAAGACTTATCTTCTTGAGTTCAAATCTGGTCTCAGAAATTTACTGACTGACCCTGGGCAAGTTACTTAACCCTGTTTGGCTCAGTTTCCTCATTTGTAAAATGAAAAGCAGAAGGAAATGACAAATCATTCCCGTCTCTCTACAAAGAAAACCCCAAATGGGGTCATAAAGAGTCAGGCACGCCTGGAATGATTGAGCAACATCCTGGACAAAATGTTCAGTAGGCAGTTAGTGATTTGAGATTAGAGCTCCAAAGAAAGAAAGAGCAGTGCTATACACATAGATAAGGTTCTAACAAAGGAAAGTAAGAAGGAACAACTAGAAACAGAACCAAGTGGGCAGAATCATAAAAAATCAGGGAGGAGAGGGTGGTCAACAGTGTCAAATGCTTCAGAGAGATCAAGAAAGATAAGGACTGCATGGGGTAGAAGGTTAAACCAGGTTTGACAGCTAAGGTTCCTTCCAACTCAGATTTAATGATTTGGATATCTTATTAAATGATAAAAAATAATTAAATTATATATAATGATAATAATCTTATTGTTAATGATATTTATATGATAAATGATATTAAATTATATAAACATTATTAGGCTTATCAGTCAATAAGATTTGGCAAGTAATTGACTGTGGTAGATGAAGGAGAAGGATGTATAAGATGACTCCAATTCCAAGCCTTTGCAGACTGAAACAATGGTGGTTTCATCAACAGAAATAATGAAGTTAGTACAGATATGAGGAAGAAGGTAATGACATTTTGTGGCAGATATGTTGAGGTACCAATGGGACAACCATTTATTTTTTCCCTTTCTTTTTTAAAGTTTATTTATTTAAGTAATTAATTTAGGATATTTTCCATAGTTACATGAATCATATTCTTCCCTCCCCTCCTTCCAACCTGCTCCTGTAGCCAAATAGCAATTCCACCGGGTTTTACATGTGCAGGACAACCATTTAGAAATGCCCCGAAGGGAATTGAGAATGTAAGACTTCAGTTCAGGTTTGTGGATGAGCATTTTCCCCTCAGATTTTTCAAGTTTTCCCTTTGCCCCTGAAGGATCTTGATCTCTACAACAACCTTTCAAGGCAAGTGGTATTCTTATCCCTATCTGACAATTGAGAGGACTGAAGCAGACAGAGGTTAAGTGACTTGCCCAAGGCCACACAACTAGTAAGTGTACAAGACTAGATTTGAACTGAGGTGTTCTTGACTTCAAACTTAACAGTCTATGCACTGGACTGCCTAGCTTCCCATTGCCCAATGAATAAAATACAAACTTCTTAGTTGGCATTCAAGAACCTCCACAATCCAGTTTCAATTTACCTTTAGAGATATTTCAATTTACGTTCCAGTCAAACTATAAAATTAGCTATTTCCCAATCTCATTTTCCTCTTTCTTGCCTCTACATATTCACATGGGTTTTTTCTTTTGCCTGGAGCACATTCTCTTTACCCATCTGCCTGTTGAAACCCTTCATGGCTCATCTCAGGTTTGACCTCTTCCATATAACTTTTCTTTGATCTCCTCAGCCGGAAGTGACATATCCTTCCTTCCTTCCATTTCTCATAGGACTTTGTCTAAATCTCTCTAATTAAACTTATCACATTCTACCTGGTATCATATTTATTTATGGAAAAGGGCTGGAGTTTGGACTTATGATTTAACTGGCATATGAATCTCCTAAATGAAGGACTCCTTCCACCAATCCAGGTTGGTTTGTTGTTTGAAAATTATAGTCTCAGAGAGGGAGAGTTGCCTATGAGTACTGAGATATTAAGTTACTTTCTGGGTCGAATAGCCAGTAAATGTAAGGAGTGGGATTTGAACCCAGATATTCCCAACTCCAAGGCCAGTTCTCTATTATACCGTGCTGCCTCTATGTACATATCATATTACCTGCTATTAGACTGTCAGCTCTTAAGGACAGGGACTTTATTGCTGTACATTTTCATATCCTCAGAACTAGTACATAGTAGGTGCTCAATAATTATTGAATTGCCTCTGGTCACATAATTCCATAGTCCCATGGTTCCAAAGAACTGGGACCACACCTCCAGGTCTCATGTCTCCTTGTTTAGCCCTCTTTCCAGTGTTGGCAGTTTCTTGTTTTCCATATTTAGCTAATAGGAAATGACAGAACGCCAGAGAAATAGAAGCTATGAGTCTTGTCACTCAGTCCTCTTTGGGACTAGGATGTTGGAATTTTAGAATTTTAAGAGACCTGAGAGATAGATGGTCAGAGCGAAGCCCAGGAAGGTGAGATAGGGAGGAAGAATCTCCCCAAGGTCATCTGTTTTCATTAAATTGACTAAATCTACCTTTGTAGGGTTATTTTTTCTAGGGAAGAGAAATCTTCCTAAGGTCATCCTTATTGACTAAATTATTTCTCAGTACCTGGTACATAATAGTGCTTAATGAATGCCTAATGACGGACTGTTTACTTTGTTTTTAGGTGGATAGTATTAGTGAAAAAGATTTAATGTATAGTTCAGTCAGAGATTTTTCTCAATAATAATGAGCTGACAATTATAATGTGCTTGACTTTATTTATAAAATACTTGAGATATATATTATTTCCTTTAATCCTTCTAAAAGACATCTAAAATTCAGTAATTCTCTGACATGCATGTGGGCAGCTAGGAAGTGCAGTGGTTAGAAACGTCAGCACTGGAGTCAGGAAAACTTATCTTCCCAAGTTCAAATCTGGCCTGAGATATTTATTAGTTGTGTGACTCAGGGCAAGTCCCTTCACTTTGTTTGCCACAGTTTCCTCATCTATAAAATGAGCTAGAGAAGGAAATACCAAACCACTCTAGCATCTTTGCCAAGGAAACTCAAGTCAGAGTCACAGAGAATCAGATATGACTGAAATGACTGAACAACAACCTAAGAGGCACCAAATTAAGAATAGGTTGTCATCATATGGACACTGAATGATTTGTCTTTTTGTGATAACCACTGTTGAAGAGCAAGACAGAAAAGAGTTGGTAATACAAAGTACCATAGATGCAATGCTTGAAGAGAATTTAGAGAGGCCATCAGGTCTCTCATCCCCATCCCAACTCTACTCATTTTACAGATGAGGAAACTTAGACACAAAGTTGCACAGCCAGTGAGGGCCTGAGCTAATATTTGAACATAGTGTTCCTTGACAACAAGATCAATACTCTATCTACTGCTTCATTTAGGTGCCACTTGTATCTGTGGGTCAGTTTTAAGAGTTAGTTTATTTTTTCCCTCACAGTCTTAGAACTGAATTACTGAAAAGGGCCTTAAATGATCTATTTAAACTCCTTCTTTTTAAAGATGGACATCCTGAGGCCCCAAAATAGGAGAAAATAGCTCACAATTGGGGAATGGTTAAACAAATTGTGGCATATGATGTAAAAAAACCCCAAAACCTTTACTGCTTATCTTAGTATTAATTCTAAGACAGAAGAACAGCAAGGGTTAGGCAATTGAAAGTGACTTGCCCTGAGTCACATAGCTAGGAAATATCAGAGGCCACACCATCCATATCTGCTGTCGCAAGTTCAGGAACATATGCTCAAGTCAACATCTAGATCCTGAGACCCTGCCTGAGCAAATAGAGGTAAAAGCCAACCCATACTCCTTGAAATTTCAAACCTGTGGAGAAGTAATTGTTAAGAACTATATTTTGCCCAATTATATGGCAATAAATATCACAATCTAGGTGAAATGGTGAATATCTACAAAATATAAAATGCTTAGATTAACAGAAGAGGAAATAGAATACTTAAATAATAATCCCATCTCAGAAAAAGAAATTGAACAAACCATTAAGGAACTTCCTAAGAAAAAATCCCCAGGGCCAGATAGATTCACAAATGAATTCTATCAAACATTTAAAAAACAACTAATCCCAATATTATACAAATTATTTGACAAAATAGGAAAAGAAGAAATCTTATTAAATTCTTTTTATGACACAAATATGGTACTGATTCCAAAGCCAGACAGACCAAAAACAGAGAAAGAAAACTACAGACCAATCTCCTTAATGAACACACATGCAAAAAATTTAAATAAAATACTAGCAAAAAGACTATAGCACTATCAGCAAGTTATCACAAGGATTATCTACTATCACCAGGTGGGATTTATGCCAGGAATGCAAGAATCATTTAATATTAGGAAAACCATCCATGTAATTGACCTATCAATAATCAAAACAAAATAGATCATATGATTATCTCAATAGATACAGAAAAAGTCTTTGTCAAAATACAACATCTATTTCTATTGAAAACACTTGAAAATATAGGAATAGAAAGGCCCTTCCTCAAAATAATAAGC
This sequence comes from Monodelphis domestica, assembly GCF_027887165.1. Lineage (NCBI taxonomy): Eukaryota > Metazoa > Chordata > Mammalia > Didelphimorphia > Didelphidae > Monodelphis > Monodelphis domestica. The sequence continues at coordinate 232,363,306 of NC_077227.1, read as the reverse complement.
AGTACATATTTAAAACCATCAGTAAGCATCATTTGCAGTGGGGACTAGTTAGAAGCCTTTCCAATAAGATGAGGAGTGAAGCAAGGATGCCCATTATCACCTCTATTATATAATATTGTACTAGGAACACTAGTGATAGCAACCAGAGAAGAAAAAGAAAGTGAAGGGATTACAGTAGGTAACAAGGAAATTAAACTATTACTCTTTGCAGATGATATGATAGTATACTTAAAGAACCCCAGAAAATCAAGTAAAAGAGTAGCAGAAGTAATTAACAACTTTAGCAAAGTTTCAGGGTACAAGATAAATCCATATAAATCATCAGCATTTCTATATATTTCCAACAAAATTCAGCAGCAGGAGTTAGAAAGAGAAACTCCATTTAAAATCACTGTAGACAACAGAAAATATTTAGGAATTTACCTACCAAGAGAAACACAGGAATTATATGAACACAACTACAAAACACTTTTCAAACAATTAAAACAAGAACTAAATAACTGGAAAAATATTAATTGTTCATGGATAGGATGAGCTAACAGAATAAAAATGACATTTTTACTAAAATTATTCTACTTATTCAGTGTTATACCTATTAGACGACCAAAAAACTTTTTTATAGAATTAGAAAAAATTATAACAAAGTTCATCTGGAAGAGGAGATCAAGAATATCAAGGGAAAAAATGAAAAAAAAAGTATGAAGGATGGGGGCCTAGCAGTACCAGATCTTAAACTGTATTACTAAGCAGTGGTCATCAAAACAATATGGTACTGGTTAAGAGACAGAAGGGTGGATCAATGGAATAGATTAGGGGTAAATGACCTCAGTAAGTTAGTGTTTGATAAACCCAAAGAGTCAGCTTTTGGGACAAGAACTCACTATTTTACAAAAACTGCTGGGAAAATTGGAAAATAGTATGGGGAAAATTAGGTTTAGATCAACATCTTACACCCTATACCAAGATAAATTCAAAATGGGTAAATGACTTTAAAGAGTGGAATTATAAATAAATTAGGTGAATATAGAATAATATACCTGTAAGATATGTGGAAAAGGAAGAAATTTAAGACCAAGCAAGAGATAGAGAACATTACAAAATGTAAAATGAATGACTTTAATTATATCAAATTAAAAAGGTTTTGTACAAACAAAACCAATGCAACCAAAATTAGAAGGAAAGCAACAAACTGGGAGAACATTTTTATAACAAAACTCTCTGACAATGGTTTAATTTCCCAAATATATAAGGAACTAAGTCAAATTTACAAAAAAATGAAGCCATTCCCCAATAGACAAATGGTCAAGGGACATGAATAGGCAGTTTTCACATGATCAAATCAAAACTATCAATAAGCACATGAAAAAGTGTTCTAAATCCCTCCTGATTAGAGAAACACAAAATTTAAACAACTCTGTGGTACCACCTTACAACTATCAGACTGGTCAATATGGCAGCAAAGGAAAGTGATAAATGTTGGAGAGGATGTGGCAAAATTGGGCCACTAATACACTGCTGGTGGAGTTGTGAATTGGTCCAACCATTTTGGAGGGCAATTTGAAACTATGTGCAGAGCTTTAAATGAATGCCTGACCTTTGACCCAGCCATATCACTGCTAGGTTTGTTCCCCAAAGAGATAATAAGGAAAAAAAGACTTGTACAAGAATATTCATAGCTGCATTCTTTGTGGTGGCAAAAAATTGGAAAATGAGGGGGGTATCCATTGATTGGGGAATGGCTGAACAAATTGTGGTATCTGATGGTGATGGAATACTATTGTGCTGAAATGAATAATGAACTGGAGAAATTCTATATGAACTGGAACAACTCCAGGAATTGATGCAGAGTGAAAGGAGCAGAACCAGGAGAACATTGTACACAGAAACTGATACATTATGGCACAATTGAATGTAATGGACTTCTCTACTAGCAGCAAAACCATGGCCCAGGACAATCCAGAGGAACTTATGAGAAAGTTCACACCCACACTATCCACATCCAGAGAAAGAACTGTGTGAGGAGAAACACAGAAGAAAAACACGATTGATCACATGGATGGATGGGGATATGATATATGAATAACATGGAAATGGGTTTTGAACAACAATACATGTATAACCCAGTGTCAACTCTGGGAGGGGGGAGGTAAAGGGGAAGGGGGAATAATGAACCATGGAATCATGGGAAAATATTCTAAGTAAAAAATTAAAAAAAAGAATAACTTGTGTATGTCCACCTTCAGAGAAAGAACTGATAAAAAAAATCAAGACATAATTTTATATAAATTTTTCTTTGATCAAATGATACCTGAACCCTTCTCTAGCATAAGAAACAGAAGGAGGGAGATATAAGAAAAAAAGAAAAGAAGGAAGGAAGAAAGAAAAGAAAGAGAAAGAAAGAAAAAAGAAGGAAGGAAAGAAGAAAGAAGCATAGAAAGAAGCAAAGAAAGAAAGAAGAAAAATAACTTATTCAAGGTCACACAATAACTCACACATAGGAAGAGTTTAAGAAATGTACATTGGCTGTTGGACACTGACAAATCTGGGACTAGAACCCAGGTCTCCCAACTCTAAATCTAGGCTCATTTCTACTCATACTCTTCCTTCTCCCTTTCAATCCATAATTGATCCATCCCTCTTAGTAAGAGCAGGTTGGACTGAGAGAAAACAACTGCAGTTATTGCTTATGAACACCAATCAAAGTCACTAAGGGGCAGGTGATACCTCATTCTCCTCCTTAGAGCCCACAATCCACTGTGGGAACCCATCAGGATTTTCCATTGCCAGGGATGGAAAATCCATACTCTCTTCTGTCTCTTTTTCCCCATGCACATATAACTTGAATTTTCACATTCACATTTTTCTGCTCATCATTTCTGCTGATGCCCTTAGGCTACATGACATCAATGATTGCACCATGCAGATCCACTTCCCCTGCCCTCCCTCCATTCTGTAGGGCTTCTCCTTTGTGCATCCCTATTTTGGTCTCACATAGCAACTGACATTTCCCCTGGATGGATTGGCCCCTTGTTAAGCCAAAATCTACAGCCGGCTGGGGCTTCTGAAGTTTCACATATTTTCTGCTGGCTTGAGTCCTAAGTGCAGTGACCATATTATTATTTGTGCCCACGGCCCTTTATACAATAATGTTTTACAAAACACAAAAGACAAGGTCTTCTGCCCTAAGGACTAAACAGTCTATAGATATACACGAGATGACAGAGAATGATGAACTCTCTCCCCTTCTTGCCATACTCTATCTTTCCCTAGGCTGGAGCTTTCCTCTTCACTCCCCCTTTTTGTTTCATTTAGTACATGCCACCAAACCACCCTATTATTGAGACAGACCAGGAGCTGACATATGCCAGGTTCCCTCTTCTAAAACATCCCTGAAATTCACCCATTTCATAATGCTGCTCACTTAAAACACCCCCTGCTTACTTGATTTCTGTTTGGCTTTTCATCCAAGCTTGTATCATTTGTTTCTTTGGATTGAAAGCCTGTCAGCTCATGGGACCTGGCATGTATCAATTAGGAAGATGTTCCAGAAATAAGAGGCAGCTGGATGGAAAGCATAAATTGGGAACTGGGCAGAGAATCAAAGGCAACAGTGACCAGAGGAGTTTAGAGCAGTCAAGAGCAGAATAGGCTCACAGTATTCAGATTTATAGACCGTGAACTCAGTACACCTTGGATTTTTTTGGGGGGGGATTGTTGTTGTTCAGTTCATTTCAGTTGGGTCTGATACTTTGTGACAGCATTTTGAGGTTTTTCTTGGCAAAGATATTGGAGGAGTTGGCCATTATTTTATAGATGAGGAACTGAAGCAAAGAGATTTAAGTGACTTACCCAGGACCACACACAGTAAGTATCTGAGACCTGGCACTCTATCTACTGAATCACCTAGCTGCCCTAATTTTGGAGTCAGGATGTTCAATTGTGTCTGACTATTTGTGACCCCATTTGGGGTTTTCTTGGTAGAGAAACTGGAATGTTTTGCTATTTCCTTCTCCAAATAAGTGATTTGTTCAGGGTCACATAGCTAGTAAGTATCTGAGGCTAGATTTGAACTCAGGTTTTCCTAACTCCAGACCTGGCACCCTATCCAATGTGCCACTTCTTGGGGCCAAAATGGATCTATTCTTCAACCTAGGATTTCAAAAAATCAAAACCATCTACCTGTTTTGCAAATCTACTAGGACTTTGGCTTGTGTCTTATGTCTATCTAGAATTCTGTGTTCCAAGAAAATCTCTAATGGTAATGTATATCTTCTCATTATTCTCCTAGTTTCATATAATACAAAAGGGAAAAATTACTTATATTTTAGTTCAGGTACCCTTATTAGAAAAAAAAAGAAAGACAGTAACACACAGGATAGAGATTATTGAAACAACTGCTAACTTCTCAGGCAAAACTATTTCAACAGCTCCTCTGGAGTTGGCCCCATTAATGGCTTGAGTTCACAACTTCATTTCTAGGCTTCTAGGAGAAAAGAGACAGAATCATTTCATCCCTCCATTTGCATCCTGTGACCTGAGTCCCATGAAGGCACGATGTCTACGTGGGGCTCCTGCTGCATCCCCAGCAGAGAATTCCTATTTGAAAGCTGGAGCTGGCCTTCTCACCTGGTGGCCGCAGGATATTAGGTCTGCTTCTCCTCTGGCTGGGTAGCAATAAATCTCTCTCTAGCAATTCTTTAAGACCACAAAATCCTAAAGAATGTTTGCCTAACCTGAATTAATAGAGGGAGTTTCCCCTCCTGGAAAATAAAATCGCAAATCCAACCCTTCTCAAGCTGCAGAATGCACCAGACATCATGCCAGTCTCTGGGGATGTGACCAAAATTAAGAGAGCACTTACCCTCAAAGAGATTGCACTAGCGGGGACGTGGACCAGAACCTTGAGCCGACTCTGAATGAACAGGAGGGATTCCAAGAGGGAGAGGACAAAAAGAAGAGCACTCCAGGCATGAGGGATAGTCAGTGCAAAGATTTGAGGGTGGGCGATGAAATATCAGAAACCAGATTGAAATGGATTCTTTGGTTCTGTGTTATTGTTCAGTCATTTTAGTTGTGTATGATTCTTTATGACCCCATTTAGTGTTTTCTTGGCAAAGATACTGGAGTTGTTTGCCATTTCCTTCTCTGACTCATTTTACAGATGAGGAAACTGAGGCCAGAAGGATTAAGTAATTTGCCCAGGGTCACACAACTAGTAACTATCTGAGGCCAGATTTGAATTCAGGTCTGACTGACTCCAGGACCAGTTAGCTGCCCCCCTATAATATCCCTGAGAAGTGATCTTTTTGGCTTCTGCTTAAAGAATCCCAGATGAGATGGAGTCCTCCTAAAGGAACCCATCCTACTCTGAGTTAGCTCTAGTTGTTAGGAAGTTTTTCTTTATATTATATGTTCATATAATGTATATGTAATATTTCCTTATATAAATCTAAATTTTCTACTTTGCCGCTTCCATTTTTTGCTTTTATTTCTCTGGGACCAAGAATAAGTCTAATTCCTTTTCCTAAGAAATACTTTCCAGATTTTGAAGGTACCTATCATAGCCTCAGTGGATAGAGCACTGACCCTGGAGTCAGGAAGACCTGAATTCAAAAGCAACCTTAAATATTTCCTAATTGAGTAACTCTGGGCAAGTCACTTAGCCTCTGTTTACCCTAATTCACAGGGGAAGGAAATGGCCACTTTGGTGTAGTTGCCAAGAAAACCTCAAAGCAGGTCACCAAGAGTTACATGCTACTGAACAATCACGCCTCCCAAGTAGTCTCTCCTCTAGTTAAAAATCCCTTCAATTGGCCATCTGTAAGCTTGAGGCTCTTCACCATGCTGATTGCCCTCCTCTAGCTATTCAATAGCCCAACAACATCCTACAAAACAGTCCTTTTCCTTTTCTTTGATCGCTTGGGTATAATGACTTAGTAGTGACATTGTTGGGTGACAGTATATGCAGTTATATAACCCTTTGGACGTTGTTCCAAAGCACTCTCCAGAATGATTGGATCAGTTCTAATGTCTCTATTCTTTAGGTAGTGCTGCTATGTGGCACAGTGGATAGAGGGGCTGGAATGAAATAAGGAAGACTCAACTTTTTGAGTTCAAAAATGTCCTCAGACATCTATAAGCTGTGTGACCCTGGGCAAGTAACTTTATCCTGTTTGCCTCAGTTTCCTCATCTGTAAAATGAGCTAGAGAAGGAAATAGCAAAACCACTCCAGTATCTTTGCTAAGTAAATCCTAACTGGGGCCATGAAGAGTCAGACACAAGTGAAAATGACTGAACAAGAACAAAAATTCCTGAGGTTCAGGATTTAGAGAAGATAGATTACTGTACTTTTGTTTAAGAAGAGATCAGTGTAGCTCTAATACCGACTTATAAACTCTCATAGCCTCAATTTTCTTATCATGAAATGGGCATAATGATACCTGCAATATTGTGAGGGGTTAAATTTTTTTTGGGGGGTAGGAATTTGAACAAAAGCCATTGCACAATTTATTAAATTTTTTATTATTAGAAAAACATGGATAGGAAATAGGAAGGAGGAAGGTGAAAATAATCTTATAAAAATTATAACTATACCCCAAATCTCAATCCTAACTAAATTTCTCTAAAAAACCCTATATCCATCTGCCTCTTTTGCTAGGCTGAAGCCCTCACCTACTCTCCTATTCTCTCTATCTGATAGTATAACCACTATCTATCTACCTTATTTACCCAAGTTAATCAATAATCAATAAGGCTATTAAGGCCTTAAATCCATTTCTCTTACTCTAATAGTCTCAGAGAAAGCAAAGGAGAAATGAAGAAAAATTCTCTTAACAGTATGTACTGTACAGGGTTGATGGGAGAATCAAATAACACTATGTATATAAATTGTTTTTCAATCTTTAGTGTGCTATATAAACATGAGTTTGTCAACAAGTATTTATAAAGTACTTACTATGTGTCATGTACCATGCTAAAAGATGGAGATAGAAAGGCAAAAACTACTCCATGTGCTCAAAGAGATTATGTTCCAAGGGAGAAGTAACATGTATGAGTTATTATTATTATTATTATTATTATTATTTTAAACCCTTACCTTCTGTTTTAGAATCAATACTAAGTATTGGGTTCCAAGGCTAGTAAGGACTACACAATGGGGATTAAGTGACTTGCCCAGGGTCACAGAACTGGGAAGTGTCTAATTTGAATCCATGTCCTCCCAACTCCAGACCTGGTTCTCTATTCCCTGAGCCACCTAGCTGTCCCCATTATTATGATTAATAATCAGGAGGACAGCATTTTGCTGTTTGAGTAGTGAGTTTGAATTCTAGTTCTGCTATTTATTATTTGTGTGACCTTGGTCAAGTCACTTCCCCTCTAAATTTTATTTGGAAAATGAGGAACCAGGACTTGATGATCTCTGGAATATCTTCCAGTTCTATACCTATGGTCTCATAATTCAATAAGGATTTTATTAAATACTCACTACGTACATCCAGACTGCCAAAATGGCTAAAGATGTTCTGAGGGATGCCATTTTACCTTGCCAATGTTCCACTGAGGAAAATATAGCTTGAGATAAAAGTCTCTGACATGCCTTAGCCATAGAAATGTTACATCCACATTAGATATTTCTGTCAAGGAATCCATTGTGTATTTTGCATGCCTGCGATGCCAGCTCCTTTAACCTGGATTGGGATTCAAAGAGAGACAGATGGAGAAAAGAAGAGTGTTTTTCTCTAATTTAATGTTCTTTTCAATGTCTCCAAGTGAATGTCACCATATTGTTTATATGACTCACCTATTTTCTTTTAGTTTACCATTGTCTCTGTGATAAAAATGGAACTTAAAATCTGATATTGTGATACTGGACGACACAGAGAAATTCTGGGGAAAAAAGTTACATTGAGATTTCTGAATCATGTGACCAGACTTAAGTAAAATTTTACTAACATCCAGCCATATTTTTAGCAGCTCTTTTTATGGTGGCAAAAAACTGGAAACTGAGAGGTTGCCTATCACTTAGGAAATGAATGAATAAGTTGTGGTATGTGATTGCAGTGGAATATGATTGCATCATAAGAAATGACAAACAAGATGAGGTCAGAAAAATCTGAAAGACTTATATGAACTGATAAAAAGTGAAGTGAGCAGAACCAGGAGAACAATGTATTCAGCAACAGAAATATTATATGATGAGCCACTGTGACTAAATCATTCCACTCTGACTAAATCATTATCAGCAAAGCAAGTTCCCAAGATATCCATAAGAGACCCATGATGAAAAATGCTATCCACAACCAAAGAAGGACCTACCAGAGTCTGAGAGCAGATCAAAATATGCCATCTTTCACTTTACTTCCTTGTTGATTTTTTGTAATTGAATAGATGATGTGTCTCGTGTCACGGCATGAGAAATACAAAAAGATATATTGCCTAAAAGCACTGGTATAACCTACATCAGTCTATTTACTGCTTCAGGGAGGGGGAAGGGAGGGAGCTAGATTTGACATTTTTAAAATTAAAAAAATTTTTTTTTATTTTTAAAAAACCTTTACCATTCATCTTAGAATCAATACTGTGTATTGGTTTTAAGTTAGAAGACTGGTCAGGGCTAGGCAATGGGGGTTAAGTGACTTGCCCAGGGTCACACAGCTAAGAAGTGTCTGAGGCCATATTTGAACCCAGGACCTCCCATCTCAGGGCCTGGTTCTCAATCCACTGAGCCACTCAGTTGCCCCCTAGATCTGACCTTTTTTAAAGTAATAGAGTTCAGGGGCAGTTCAGGCAGGCCCAAGGACAGGAAATCCTAGTTTCAAATCTGGCCTCAGACATACTTCCTAACTGTGTGACCCTGGGCAAGTCACTTAATCCCTATTGCCTACTCATTACTACTCTTCTGTCTTGGAACCAATACATAGTATTAATTCTATGGCAGAAAGGGGTTTAAAAAATATAATAGAGTGTATTCCCTCCAACTAGGGCAGATAGTTAGTGCAGTGGATAGAGTGCCAGGCCTAGAGTCAAGAAAACTCTTCTTCCCAAGTTCAAATCTAGCCTCAGACATTTACTAGCTGTGTGACCCTGGGCAAATCACTTAATCCTATTTGCCTCAGTTTCTTCATCTGTAAAAGGAAATGGCAAACCACTCCAGTGTGTAATAAGAATTTTGTACCCCAGGACTCCATTTCCCAGAATCCCATTTTTGTGTTCATGTTAGGTCCTTGCATTTTGGAGATAAAGTTTCTGTAGCCCCTCGTGCTTTCTTCTTCAGTTAACGTGGTTGGGAAAACTTCTCTTTGCTCAGGCTTTTTACTTTTGTCTTTTTATTTCCCCTACTTCAAGTGATTATTAATAAATCTTATAAAATATAATAATTGGAATGATTAGATATTAATTTAAATCTTATACCAATATCTTTACCAAGAAAACCCCAAATGGGGTCCTGAAGAGTTGGACATAACCAACATTACTGAAAAACAACATAATTCTCTTCTGCATACTGTAGTCCTAAACATTCACTTTAATAAGATTTATTTATATAAATACATGTATATTCTGTACATAATTATAAATATGTATTAAATATGTATTTAAATGTGATGATCACATTTGTATGTGATAATAAAAATGTAAACATCCCTTCAAACTCATTAAAAAGGGTTCATATTGAGTAGAATCCTTTGATTGATAGAGATTCCAGTTTTTAATACTGGGGCAGGAAAGATCAAGGTTGAAGATGTCCAGAACCACATTTGAGAAACCCTGGGCCGGGCCTTCCTCGACAGTGAACATGGAGAGGTCACTATGCTTTGCATGATGTCAATTTTCAAAAATGTTCCTAGGCCCCGTGATCTTGAAAAAAGAACCCACTGAGTACTCTGCATTCTTTATGGCAGCTCATAAATAAAATATGCAGTTATTGCATATATTTTCACTATGCGAGGAACTTTCCAATATAGTGTTGCAATGCAATAACTCTATTAGGAACTTTGAACATCACGTAAGCATAGACACAGTCACTTCCATTGAATTGACTAGAAAATCCTAACAGGCATGTTGAAATTGACATCACTATGAACCTAATAACAGAGATCCTAAATGGCAGCTCTGAGCTATTTACTTTTGTAAAATCATATTGAGTGTAAATGCCTTTCTGGTTTCATTATCAGTATGATATATTTGGAACAGTCAAGGGGGAAAAAGCACAACAAAGAAGCTTATGTTCGGAAGGTAAGGATGCTTCAAACATTCTGGGCACCTTAACAGAAATAATTTAACCCAATAAGAAGATTAAAGAGGGAAGTCTTGAGTTTGGAGTAAAGCCCAGACCAAGAATGCTGAAAGTATGGGGAGAGAGAAAAGTGAAGTAGGCCATTGTGGGAGAACAACCATCCCTAGGTGGACACAAATCATTTAAGGGCACACAAAAGAACAGAGACAAAGATATGGATTTCCCAAAGTTAAGATTTCTATTTCTATCCCCAAAGACTGGGCACCTTTCTTAAGGAACAGCATTACATAAATCCTCTCAGGAGGGAGACAACGTGAATCCTGTAACCTTGGAAAACTTATGTGTAAATTTGTTACTGGAATAAAATAAAGAAAAAATCATAAATAAAAAAAATCCTCTCAGTTCTCTGAAAGTATAAGTTTTGACTTTCTTTGTATCCCTCCCAGGCTTGAAACAGTTCCTGGCACATATTAGGGGCTTAATTAATGCTAGTTGATTGACTGATTGATGGCCCTTATAATACTGTTCATGGAGCCCATGACTTTGAGTGAATTGGACAGTTCTAGAAAGAACTGAAGAATAAAAAGGTAAATAACATTGGTTGGGAAATACAGACACTGTGGCATTATAATACTAGTTTTCATTCATTCAACAAATGTGTTTAGTATCTACTGTTTGCAGAGTAGTGTCCTAATTGCTATGGGAAATATAAAAATTAAGACTTGAATGCCCCTGCCTTCATGAATTTTACTCTTTTGGACCTCATGTTTTACTTGGAGTTCCTTTATAAAAAGGGATGTTCAAGGTGTTTAGGAATGACTAGTACCTTTGGTGTGAGGTCTTGAAGAGTCTTTTAAGAAAAATTTATTTTATTTATTTATTTTTGGTAACAATAATCGCTTTATTTCCCTCCCTCTCCTCCACCCACCCTTTCTGCAGCCAACGAGCAATTCCATTGGGTATTACTTGTGTCCTTGATCAGAAGCTATTTCCATGTTGTTGGTGTTTGCATTAGGATGTTCATTTAGAGTCTACATCCCCAGCCATTTCCCCTCGACCCATGTATTCAAGCAATTGTTTTTCTTCTGTGTTTCTCCCACAGTGTTTCCTCTGAATGTGGATAGTGTTCTTTCTCATAGATCCCTCCGAGTTGTTCAGGATCACTGCATTGCCACTAATGGAGAAGTCCATTACGTTCGATTATACCACAGTGTATTAGTCTCTGTGTACAATGTTCTCCTGGTTCTGCTCCTTTCACTCTGCATCACTTCCTGGAGGTTGTTCCAGTCTCCATGGAATTCCTCCACTTTATTATTCCTTTGAGCACAATAGTATTCCATCACCAACAGATACCACAATTTGTTCAGCCATTCTCCAATTGAAGGGCATCCCCTCATTTTCCAATTTTTGGCCACCACAAAGAGCGCAGCTATGAATATTCTTGTACAAGTCTTTTTACTTATTATCTCTTTGGGGTACAAACCCAGCAGTGCTATGGCTGGATCAAAGGGCAGACAGTCTTTTATTGCCCTTTGGGCATAGTTCCAGATTACCCTCCAGAATGGTTGGATCAATTCACAACTTCACCAGAAATGCATTAATGTCCCAACTTTGCCACATCTCCTCCAACATTGATTATATTCCTTTGCTATCATGTTAGCCAATCTGCTATGTGAGGTGATACCTCAGTTGTTTTGATTTATATTTCTCTGATAATCAGAGATTTAGAGCACTTTTTTAAGTGCTTATTAATAGTTTTGATTTCTTTAACTGAAAATTGCCTATTCATGTCTCTTGAAAAGTCTTTTTAAAGGATGTTCATCCACGTTTGGTGTCCACATTTCACCAAACCTTTGGCTCCAAGTAGTTGTGGCATGGCTAGCAGCCACCACACTCATATGAAACTGTCTCGGCGGGCAGGCTAAACCAGATTGAGGGTAACCTATAGACCTCAAACCTATGGGACTTATGGGGATGTCTACTCAAAGCATGTGAAGACTTCCTCCTGGAGGAATGGGCAGATGGGAACAATTGATTCCAAAGTCCATGAAGGTTCCTTGAGCCTGGTAAGACATAATAGACTTTAAGATCATTCACTGCATCCTGAGTCAATCAATGGGAGTCATCCTGACCTTTGTCTTGCTGCTGGACTTTGATGACTGGAAGAGAGAGGCTGATGATTTTGTGAAACTCTGCATCATTTAAATTCAAATTCACGTGTAAGTCAAGAAATTATCAAATAATGTCACTGTCCTCTTCAGAATGAACAACAGCCTCACAAGGTAAAAAGTATTGTTGTTTGACAGAATCTGTGATTTCACTGTTTTGAGGAACTACCAGTGAGGAAATTTGCTCTATTAATGAATATGGGTATATGCTGTACCACCTACAGACTTAAGAGAGTTGCCTGGGCACATTGGGGATATTTGTCCAGGATCATAAAATCTGCATTTGTCAGAGACTGGTCTTGAATCTAAGGCTTCCTGATTGAAGGCTGATCTTTGTTTATTAAGCCAAGCTGTCTCTCAGGGTAAGCATGGTTATCCCCACTTAATAGATGAGGAAGCTGAGGGTCAGAGAGGTGAAGAAATGTGTCCAAGATTCCAGGAAGCAAAAACAGAGCGAGGACCAGAACTTGAGCTTTGATTTTAGTGCTTTCCCCTCACCATGATGCCTGTAATTAACGAATATTTATTGTACAATTACCAAAGACATTGGGCTAAGGTGAGGTAATAAAATATGATATTATGATATGCACAAAATGGCAGTATGTCATTCAAAATATGGTAATATTTCAGGGACTGATAGGTGGTGTAGTAGATAGAGCACTGGATCTGGACTGAGGAAGATCTGAGTTCAAATATGACCTCAGATACCTACTACAAGCTGTGTGACTCTAGGCAAGTCACTTAACCCCATTTGCCTCAATTTCCTCATCTGGAGAAGAAAATGACAAGCCATTCCAGAATCTTTGCCAAGAAAACCCTAAATGGGGTCATGAAGAGTCAGACATGACTGAAATTACTGAACAAGTATTCCAAAAATGCTGTGGGTAGAAAAGAAGCCATTATGGTGTTGGCACAATATATCTAGTGGGTTATATGAATTCAGAGTATGAATCCTAAAAAAAATGTCCTGTGAGGATATGGGGCAACCCACTCAAAGATAGATAGCTGTCAGCTTCAGACTTGGTAATCAATCCAAGAAGCGCACCCTGCTTGATATGCTGCATGCCCACACTTTCTAAGGGGTGGATGGGAGAGAGTGGTGGATTGAGTGAACAAGTCTGTTTTCTGATCTTGATGACACTGCTCATAAGCCTTTTGACTGTTGGCAAGTCCTTCTACCTCTCTTGGATTTGGTTTCCTGGTCTTCAAAAAGTCATTTGAACTACAACACTCTTTATAATCTCTTCCTTTTCTAATATTCTATCATTCTATTCAAGAAACATTACCTGATGAAAGCAATGGTCAAGAGAGAACATTGAACAGCCAGAAGAAGTTCTGATGTGTTGTCTTGGGATTGTTTCATGAGTTCAGGTTGAGATTCTTTTTTTTTAAACCCTTATCTTTCCATCTAAAAATCAATACTGGAAGTGGGGGATGGTAACTCAGTGGATTGAGATCCAGGTCTAGAGATGGGAGGTCTTAGGTTCAAATCTGGTTTCAGACACTTCCTAGCTGTTTTCCTTCCGATACACAGTATTGGTTCCAAGGGAGAAGGTAAGAGTTTTTAAAAATTAAAAACTGTATGTTGGTTTCAAGACAAAAGACTGTTAAGAACTGGATAATGGGCATTAAATAACTTACCTAGGGTCACAAAGCTAGAAAGTGTCTGAGGTCAAATTTGAACCTAGAACTTCCCGTTTAGAGGCCTGGCTCTCAATCCACTAAGCCACCTAGCTGTGCACTGAGGATGATTTTTAAAACAAAAGAACTGTCCTCTACACTCTGATTTGACCAGTATTGTGTTTAATTTTGATTGCTACATTTTGAAAGGATGTTGATGAGCTGGAGGTCCCAGAAAGGAATGATGAGGATGATGAGCAGACTTGAAATCATGCCATCTAAGGATCATTTGAAGGAGAAAAGAAGCCTAGAGAGAAGATGACTAGACCCTGAATAGTACCAATAATGAATCCCTTGAAACGCACACATATTCAAATTTGTACTATTTGAAGTTATAATTATGCAAAATAGGGTCATTTGTTCTAGCCAATGGAAATATGCCTTTTGAATATGAAAAATGTGACCGCTTCCAAGGGATTCATTATTCACACTAATCGGGATCTAATATCACCTTCAGATATTTTAAAAGTCACTATTTGGAAGAAGGATTTATTCTTGATCCCAAAGAGGAAAACTATAGGTAATGCATAGAAGTTGCCAGGCATCAGATTTCAAGTAAAGCCATTTAGAGCTTCCTAACAATTGGAGTGTGCTGAAAATGGACCCGCGAGGACAGCGGGACTGCGTCACCAGTGTATGGGCTGTTCGGGGAGGACCCGCACCTCTGGTAGGAGGGCTTGCTGAGCCCTTTCCGCTGCTCATCCACCTTTGGGGTCCACCTTTCACACAACTCTTAACCTGTGGTTCCAAGAAGCTGTAGCATGCGCGGTGGCCACATTCCTATGAAACTATCTTGGCTAATCCAAGCCGAAGACAGGGGAGGGTCCTTGAGCTAATCCGCCAATCAGGGGGATGTCTATCCCAAACACAGGAAGACTTCCCTAAGAGGGATGGACAAATGAGAACAGTTTGTTCCTTTGATCACGGAGGTGGCTGAAGTAGGCGCTCAGAGGGCCCAGAGCTTGATCAGACCACGGAAGCCATCTGGATCATCCGCTGTAATGGGGACATCGCCTTTGGTCCTGATTTTTGTCTTGCTGCTGGACTTGGATGACTCTGGAAGACAGAGTGAGGCTGATGACTTTATGCAATCTTGCTTCCCTCAGTTAAATCTAACTCACGCATTAGGCAAGACACCACCCCAGGATGCCACTGTCCTTCTCTAAAATGAAGGATGAATGACCACTGCGTCATGTCCCTCACCGGGCTGTCTCACCGGGCTGTTGGGAGGAAAGTGTTCTGTTCTGTTAAGCCTAGAGGCAGCTAGATGGAACAGTGGATAGAGTGGGGTCTGGACTTGGGAAGACTTCAGTTTAAATCCAGCCTCAGTGGGGGAAGTGGGGTGGCTCAGTGGATTGAAAGTCAGGCCTAGAGATGGGAGGTCCTTTGTTCAAATCTGACCTCAGACAAGGTCTAGCTGTGTGACCCTGGGCAAGTCACTTAACCCCCATTGCCTAGTCTTTATCAGTCTTCTGCCTTGGAACTGTATAGTTGGAAAATCTTGAACCCCAGGACTATGTTCCCCAGAATTCATTTTATAAGTTTGCTGTAATTGGGAGGAGTTATAGCAATCTTAAAACCAATCATGTAACCACAGAAAGGAGAGGACCCAGGGAAAGGAATGCTGGGAAATGGAATTCTGGGGAATGTAGTCCTAGGGTTCAAGATTTTCCAATTATACAGAACCAATACACAGTATTAATTCTAAGACAAAAATAAGGGTCTTCTAAAAGCAAACAAACAAATAAATAAATAAATCCAGCCTCAAACACTATGTGAACCTGGTCAAGTCACTTAAACTCTGCCTGCTCTTTTCCTCATGTGAAAAATGGGAGAATAATAACATCTCCTTCACAAGGAATTATTGTGAAGATAAAATCATAGTAGATAGTTAATAAGTGCTTTCCCTTACCCTTGCCCCCAATTATAGAAATGTGAGCTCTTATCATTTTTATTCAGAGAGAGAGGGAGAATTGCTAGTCATTGGAAATGTTCTAGAGGACACTGGATGACCACGCTAGAATGGTGTAAAAGGAATTCTGTTTTGGGCATTGAGATTGGACAAGATCAGAGATTCTTAACCTGAGGTCTACGAATGTAAAACAAATTTTTTTTTACATCTTTATGTTGTTTTCTTTGGTAATTTTATTTGATAGCAGACAGCTAGGTGGTACAATGGACTGAGAACTAGGCCTGGAGTCAGAAAGACCTGTGTTTAAATCCATCCTCAGATACTTCCTAGCTGTGGGACCCTGGGCATGTCATTTAATCTCTGCCTCAGTTTTCTCAACTGTAGAATTGGGATACTAATAGCACCTGCTTCACAGGGTTGTTGTGAGGATCAAATGAGATAATGTTTATGAAGCATTTTGCATAGTGCCTGGGACATAGTAAGTGCTATGTAAATGTTAGCAATAATAAAAATAATGGCAATTATTATTAATGCATTTTATTATTTTGAGAAGGGATCTCTATTGACTTCACTAGACTTTCTGAGAAGTACGTTATTCAGAAAAGGCTAAGTAAGAATCCCTAGAATAGATAGTTTTCCCATTGTGAGATTCTGGGATTCTGAGACATACACTGATTAGTGCTCAGTTCATTCATTTATTAATTTAATAAAAACAGAAATCCACAGCCAAGTCTGGAGCTCTATCTGACGCTTGAATGTAGAAAGAATTTCCTTGGACTAAGAAGAGATTGTTAGAGAATACTTTCCAAATGGATAGGCTAGTGAGACACCAAGAATTGTTCTTGAATCAGCAAAGATCAAGGACTTTATGTCCATCTTTATCTGTCAGAGCCCAGCTGAAGTTCCTTTCCAATGGGAATCCAACAAGGACACACAGAGTTTTATAGGAAATGAGGGAAAAGGATAATGGTAGCTTTAGTTCGAATCTAGAGACTCTCACAAGAGAAAATAATAGTTGTTAGTTAGCTTTTTCCTTCTTTTTTGAGTGTGATGATAATAAATTCCTCTTCCTGGTCCCTATATTGAATTAGGAAGAGATACTCAGTTCACATGCCTTTATTCTTACTCATTGGTCTATATGTTGACTTAATCCTGGTGCACATATACTAATCCAACTGTAATGAAAATGGCAACACAGGAAGCATTTTTCTCATTCTTTTAAATATTAATTTTGAGTTTTGAAATCATAGCCTCACAACTTCCAAGATTCATTGATTAAAAATAATCCAAAGTTAGGTCCTATACTTCTGGATAAAAAGGCTTTTTTATGAAAAGGTTCAAAAATCATTCTGTCAGATTCTAATGTTTCCTTCTTCTCTTATCTTTTTATAATGTTTGGTGAAGGCTAAAGGCAATGGACATCTATTTCCAAAGGATAAAACTAGACAACAGATATATGTTCACCTAGCATTTTATCCCCATGTTCCCTCTCATAACAAATATTCCTATTTTTGGAGAAAGACTCTTCTGGATCATTGCTGACTCTGTTTCCCCTTTGAAAATGAAATCTACCTTTATCATCAGCATCAGCATCATTATAAACAAACACTGATTATATGTAGGAAGGGCATTGTGCTAGGCGCAAAAAGACAGAAGCCAGGATCTGTTCCCTGTAAGGACTTAAGGATATAGGACACGGGAAACTTGGAATTCCAGTCTGGCATACTTGCATGAGGCTCTGCTTATTGGTAGAGACCATGATTATTTGATGCTACTACATGTTTGTATGAGTGGCAGAGTTGGGTTAGGATCTATGGAAATTCAGAAGAAAAAGTGATTATTTTTTAGTAATGGCACCATCTTTATCTAGCAGTCATGGAAGCCCTTCTTGGAGGTAGTGATACTTTAATTTGGCTTTGAAGGGAAGGCAGAAATTTGACATACTGAGAAGAGAGCGTCCCAAGTAAGGAGAATAGCTTAAGAAATGTCATGGGGGGGGGGGGCTGGGTTTAAGCTGGGTATCTCAGGGTATTGAGAGCCAGGCCTAGAGAGGGGAGGTCCTAGGTTCAAATCTGACTTCAGACACTTTCTAGCTGTGTGACCCTGGCCAAGTCACTTAACCCCTATTGCTTAGCTCTTATCACTCTTTTGCCTTGGAATCAATACACACAGAAGATAAGGGGTTTGTTTTTTTTTTAAAAGAAATGTCTTGAGTATGCTAATGATTTTTTTTTTTTTGAGACCTACAAGGAGACCAATTTGGTTGGAATAGAGGTTGGTTTGAGGAAACAAATATAGGACTGGAGAAATAGGTAGGGATCAGACTGTGATTCTTTAATGCCAAATACAATTTTCACTTTATATGATTTCTCCCTCCTCCCAACATATACCATTGTTCCTTTATGCCTAGGAACTTATCACTTATCATCACGTAATATACTTCTTTAAGTCATCTCTTATATGACCATTTACTTTCCATGTATTTATCTATTATCTCCTATTATCCATTCATATACTCTATGAACCCAGAGGGCAGGAAGTATTTTTTTAACCTTTGTAGGCTCTATAGAATTTCACAGCATACCTTGCATGTAACTGATACTTGGTATTTGTGGATTTATTTGAGTGGTGTCGCATTTAAATTACAGGCTCAAGAGTAAAGGACCTCATCAATACAATGGATGAAAATGGTTTACCTTTAGATATAAATATATGTGTTATATTGCCATTATTTAATATTGAATTCTTAATATGTGTACAAATATATAAATATACATGCATATTGTTTATGGAGAAAGAGATCTTGTCAATAAAATATAGACTTCCTTGGCATCCCATTGGATGAGTGACAGACACATGGGCTAAAAAGAATAACAGTGTTCCGTAAGCCCAGTGTGGTATGTAAGATTTACTACTTGCCTTAAAATCAAGAAAACCTAAGATCAAACCCTTCCTCTTCCTCCTTAACCAGGGGCCAGTCACTTAACAGCTCTGTGCCAAAAGCAACTTTCTAAGACTGATCTACTAAGTTAGAGTCAGAAAGTGACAGAGGGATCAATTCCTTGCTGTACTGACACAAACCTTCACCACTGAAAACAGCTGGTCTGCAAGTCTTGATGCTGATGGGACTTCATCCAAGGAACTGGCATCTTTGGCAGTTGTCCCTTTTCAAAAACTCAAGGGACACTGAAAAAAAATTTGTTATGTAGCCATAGAGTCCAAAATACACTTTAAATGCAGCCTGACTCAATGCAGCTGTCATCTTGAAAATAATAAGATTAGTGATTATTACTGTGAGAAATAGAAAAACTAATATGGTTGCTGATAGAAATATTTGCGGTTCCATTTTAAGCTAAGCTACCAGACACCAGAATGTTCAGCAGGCCTCCATGTATTTGCTTTTAATTAAAATGTGTTGAATGAACCATTAGCTCCAACTGAAGTAAGGAAGACAAATCAACTAATTGACAACTCCAAACATGTTCTTTTGTACTCACTGGTGTATGTGATTAGAGATTTCCAGTTTAGTCCAGTTGAAATGATAATTTCAAAGAGATCTATAAAACATTCAAAGATAGAAAAAAAGAAACAAAACAATCCCAAAGGGAAAAGGCTAAGCCCTACTATTTAAAATGTGTGTACCTATACATTCTCAAAGCTTTCACGCATACATTTTGACTTTAGAAATATAATTTTAAAGTCAAGTTTTGGGGCAAGCTACTTTCTTTAGAATAAGATGAAGCACAATAGCCCCAAATTTGAAAGAGATAGAGAAGATAGGGAAGAGAGGAGGTGAAAGAGAAGGAGGAGGCACAGGACAGAGGGGAAAGAGAAGGAAGGAGAGAAAGAAAACAACTAGGAGAAAGAGAGAAAAGAACAGAGGAGAGAGAAGAAAAAAGAAAGAAAAGAATTCTGAAAGAATAATAGAGAATGAAAGAAGAAAGCACACAGGAATGAGGGAAAAGTAATTAGTTTAGAGGACACCATCCCAAGTGTTTGCATCAATGTATAGAATCTGATTACAATTCTAACAATTTACTTTTTATCCAGCACATGAGGAACTAGCTCAACTGCTTAAAGGAAAGAGTATCTTGGGCATTGTGATGTACAGACCCAGACCAAAGTGCAGCAAATATTCTGAGTGGGCTGTAAACAAGAGGCTTACAGAAGGCCTTTCCAAAGTATGGTGGCAGAATTCCAGCTGTGAGATAACCAGGATCCCGGCCAAGATTGAGGATGATGGAAACTGTCAAATATCTTTGGATATTTTGTGGAGATTAATCATTTGGCAGTGACAGACTCCTAGTGAATGGAGAGGGATAATTTGGAGTCAAAGAACACCCATGCTCTTAACTGGAGGGGCAGGATATCAATGAGATAAATTAACTCCAATACATTTAGGGTTTATTTACAACTAAACTGCAAAGCCTCAATCTCATCCATATTCAATCAGAGAAAATTGTGGCTCTTCCAAGATGAGATATGAGCCAAATTTGGGGAGATGCAAAGGGTGACATCATCTGAAATGGTTGGAAATGAAGTGCAAATTTGAATATCATCTGTGTATAAGTGATAATTAAAACTGTGTGAATCAATAAGAGCCAAGAGAGAAAGTAAATAAAAATGAAGAACAACAATGGGCCAAGGCATGGGGATGGCATTTGACATGGAAAGAGAATCAAAAACAAAGAAGAGTTTGTTTTTCTGTGAATGACCTCAGACCTAGTGAAACAGAACCACCTACATGACCCTGAATGGTTAGAAGGCTAACCAGTGGAATATCTTGAAGTTGACCAGAGGAGAGAGCCTTCCCCTTAAGATCCTTATCCTAGGGATAAATAATCTATTTAATTTAGATTTTGAAAGATCAACAAATTGGCTACTAATAGAACCATAGATTTAAATGAGGAAGGTATCTTAGAGGCCATGGAGTCAAACCTCATTTTATAGATGAGGAATAGAGATTAAGTAACTTGCTCAGGGTCACACAGCTGATAAATGTCTGTGTCAGGATTCAAACTCAGGTCTTCTAAGCCCAGCATCTTCTCCACCTAACTAAAGCACTACTATTTAAAAGGAAGAGCTTCATACAAAAATATTTATACCAGTTTCCCCCCTACCCCACTGCCCAGGGTGGCAAAGAACTGGAAATTGAAGAGATGTCTGTGAGTTGGAGAAATAGTTGAACAAATTGTGGTATGTGGTATGTTATGGAATACTATTGTACCATAAGAAATGATGAGCAAGATGATCACAAAAAACCTGGCAAGACTTATATGAAAGGGTGTACTATCTGAGATCAGGAACCAAAGCTTGACAGGTCTCAGAGAGGGAGGGAAAAGATAAAGAGAAGTACCACTTCCTCTCCCAGGCAGAGTTGCTCCAGAGAAGGTGAAGTTGTATCTATGTCCAGATCTGAAAGGTGGATGGATAGATATTAGTTTGATCCCCTCAGTACATTTGAAGAATGAGATGTTTTGTTCTTCTGTAATTTATAAGATCTATTTATTGTTTGAAGATTCAGGATTGGTAGATTTAGGGAAGAGGGGAAAATAGGAAGTCCCTATTTCTATTTCAACCTAAATTCCCTTTAGGGGTTGAGGGCTCAGGTCTGGGGACCTGATTCCCTGAGGATGTTGTGGTCAGGCTGGTGTAATTTCCTAATATAAAGAGACACAGCTTTTCAAGATATCAATGGGAAATCTTTTGTGTGGATAGTCTCTTGGGGAAGCCCAAAAGGGAAAAAGTCTATCTACCACTTTTGAGGAAAGATGGCTAATCTGAGTTCTTCAGATTGATGAGGGTTATAACAGGTTAAGCGCAGCAAGTTGGTCTTCTCCCTTTTAGTTCAGAAGTGATAAGAACTCCTTTTCTACAGTCCATCTGCTTTTCTTGGCTGGAGGTTCTAGTTCCATCCCCCATTGTCAGCCAAAGTTCCATTTCCTTTATGCATGAGCTTTCTTTGTAAATCAAGTCCTTGCAGTGCATTCTGTATCTCATTCATCCACAAGGGGAGCTATGTAGCCAGTGGATAGAGTGCCTGAAGTCAGGAGAGTCTGAGTTCAAATGTGACCTCAAACATTCCTAGCTGTGTGACCCAGAGAAAGCCACTTAACCCCAGTTCCATAGCCCTTACTATTCTACTGCCTTAGAATTGAGATAAGGTTTTTTTAAAAAGACTTAAATGAAGTGATGCAAAGTGAAGTGAGCAGAACCAGTGGAATGATGTACTCAGGAACAACAATGATGTTCAATAAT
The DNA here is from genome assembly GCF_027887165.1 of Monodelphis domestica. Classification (NCBI taxonomy): domain Eukaryota; kingdom Metazoa; phylum Chordata; class Mammalia; order Didelphimorphia; family Didelphidae; genus Monodelphis; species Monodelphis domestica. The sequence goes on along the minus strand of NC_077227.1, from coordinate 232,341,053 downwards.
CAACTGTGAATGACTTAACTAATATCAGCAATGAAAAGACTCAAGACAACTCCAAAGGACTTGATGAAAAATATTATGCTGATGAACTCTGAATGCAGATTGGAACATGCCATTCTTCACTTTATTTCTTCCATGAATTTTTCTCTAGTGTAATTGACATGTGTCTTCTTTCACTTCCTGACGAACATGGAGATATATATTGCATGATAACAAGTGTATAACCTATTTCATATTACCTGCCATCTTGGGGATGGGGGAGGGATGGAGAGAGGGAGAGAACATGTAACACAAAGCATCAGAAAATGATTATTGAAAATTGCAGTGATGTAATCTGGAAAAAAATTTAAAATGTATAATTAAAAAACCAAACTTAATGAGCTGCAATTTCCACATCTGTAAAATGGGGGTATTGGACTAGATGACCTCTAGTATCCTTTGCTGGTATAAAACAACCTACTATTATCATTATCTTCAACACAGAACAAAATATAGAGAAAATTGAAGGGATAGTTGATTGCAATGGGTATTATTGTTTGATTTTAAATTTATTGAGAAATAGTACTAAGTTTCTAAATTCAATTTTTCCTTCTACTGTAAATTTACCTAGAGACCTAAGTAATTGTTGCCTACCTGAACGGAAATAATAGTAGTAATTACAGCATATTACTGGGTAATCAAATTGCTGAAAGCATTTGTTGCCATTAGCTTAAAGTGATTTTATTAAGCTCCTATTAATTCAGAAGAGCAATATATCATAGTGTTTGGCATAGCAATCCAACTAATAGCATAAATTCCATTTTACAGAGAAAGAGTTGAAAGGCAAAACTAGGATTCTGAGCTAAAACCTTTCAATCAAGGATTTGGAATTTCTCAGTCTCATTCCTAGCTTCCCTTCGGGACCTTTGCAATCTTTTAACATTTTTTATTTTTCTACTTGTGGAATTAAATCATGGAGTTGAAAAGTAGTTGGAGAAATCATGTGCCATTTTCAGAAATGGAGGTAGGAGAAATGTTGCTTCAATGTGGGGAACTCAACTTAGTTCATAACATATTCCTACACAGTTGTCTAGGAACACCAAGGGATTAAGTGATTTGCTTGTGGTCCCACTGAAGTAAGACTTAATCCAGATTTTACCCACTCCAAAGCTGACCTATCTAGTGTTCTTGCTGTCTTTCTTTTAAAGCAGAGTCTCCTCAGTTAATAAATATTTATTGTATACTTATCATCTGCAGTGCTATGTGTTAAGGTGCTTTCGCTAGTCCAATCTCTTCTACTCTGTGGTACTGAATTCTTTCTTTCTTTTTTTTTCTTTAAACCAATCATTTCAGAGATCTTTTCATCAATGGCTCCAAGAAGCTGTAGCATGCCCAGTAGTCATACCCAGGAAAACCATCTCAGCAGACTGGCTAAACCTGGTTAAATGGAACCAATAAGGCACAAACTTCTGTGAATTAGGGGGATGTCTTCCCCAAGCATGTGAAGACATTCCCCAGCAGAATGGGTGGATTAGAACAATTTGTTTTGGTAGTCATAAAAGTGACTGAAGCAGATATTGTGGTACACTTAGAGCTTCGATGGACATCAAAAACAAAGCAAAACAACAACAGCATCAAAACATCAAGGCCATCCATTGCATCTCAAGACATCTCCAGTTGTCCTGACTTTTGGCATGCCTCTGACTTTGGAATAGAGACTGAGGCTGACAACTTTGAGCAACTCTGCCTTATTTAAATCCAAGTCAAGATATTATCTCGTAATGTCATCAGTCATTTTTAAAACAAAGGATAAAAAGCAATCAGTCTGGGAAATATTCATTAATCTGATTTATAATCCTTGTCCTGCTTAGGACAGATCTGATTGCAATGATCATGGATTAACCAAACTCCACTGGAAGCCAATATCAGAAGCCATTCTAGTTCCATCCTTTCCTGAACAGGCATCTCTTTTTATAACAGCTTTGATAAATGACTCATCTAGCCTTTTCTTCCAGGAAGGAAGAAGCTACTGCTTTTTAGGACAACCAATTCCACTCTTCCATCTGGTCTGGACTTGGGATTTCATTACTGAAAATCATTTTATGAGTCATTACACGAAGCTCTGGACTTGAAGTTCTGGACACAGATGCATATCTGATAACTCACTTGTTGTATTAAGGGACTGTCTAGGAGCCACTGAAAACCAGTCACACAGGGAGTACATGCCAGAAGTAGGACTTGAACTCAGGTCTTTCTGACTCCAAAGCCAGCCCATTGTTATTTTTCATTTACTTTTAGACAATTCTCAGTAGCCCAACACATACAGAACTCTTTTAAAAAAGTAGTTTTAATTTTTTTATTTTTGTTAAATAGACCTTGGTAAGCATCAACAAGCACAAACATTTATATATACAAAGATGAACAGAAAGATATTGTGTAAAGTCTTATAGCTCCACATAGAGCTTTCATTTCTTTTCAAAATTTTATTAGAAATTTAATGTTAGTTTCAAAGTTGTCCTACTTGTCTATGACTCCTCATCCTCCTGTTTTCTGTTCGCTCATTCATTCATTTATTTAAAAATCTTACCTTTTGTCTTAGTATCAGTTCTAAGGCAGAAGAGCATCATGGGCAATTGGGGTTAAATGGAATGCCTAGAGTCACACAACTCAGAAGTGTCTGGGGTCAGATTTGAATCCAGATCTTCCCAATTCAAGGCCAAGCCAACTAGCTGCTCCTTTGGACCCAAGACCTCCTGTCTCCAGGCCTGATGCTCTACCCCCTGGGCAACCTAGCTGCCCCTTTCTCTGTTCATTTAAAAAATACTATCATATATTTTATATTATATATAAATATATATATATTTATGTAAATATATATTTTACATTATATATTTTATATTTAAATATATATGTAAATATATATTTACATATATATTTACATTATGTATCACTATATGTATATGTAAGTATCATTATAGTCATTATAGATCACGGCAGCTGAGTGGATAGAGTACCAAGCCTGGAGACAGGAGGTCTTGGGTCAAATCTGGCCTCACATATTAACTAGCTGTGTGACTCTGGGCAAAACTTTTAACCTCAATTAATCTCAAAATTTAACCAATTTAACCACAAAAACAATAACCTCTTACTACTCTGCCATGAAACCAAAACTTAGTATCAATTTTAAGATGGATGGTAAGGGTTAAAAAATGCTATAATGATTTTATTTATTTTCTTTTTGGGAGGCATCACTATCTTCCTACTTCTTTTGGTCCCCCCCCCATTAAATAGGAAAAATTAAAAACAAACAAACAAACCCTTGTTTAAAAAAAAACAAACAAATCTACACATTGGCCATGTCCAAAAGAATACGTCTCAATCTTCACTAGCAGACCCTTTCAATTTGTATTAACATTTAAAATTTTCCGCTGACTGATTTCTCTTTGGCTCCTTCTTACTTTTTTTTTGGCCACTTTTGATCATTCATGTTTGATCTTGTTCTTAGTTTATGCCTACATGCACAACTGATTTGGCTCTTTTGACTAAAGTGGTCAGTTCAGTCAACCAGCCAAGCATTTCAGATGAATGGGTCATCCCTATTGTGGCAGCCTCTCTAATGCTTTATAGTTGTTCAAATACAGTAACCTTTCTGTGCCAGGGAGCTGCATGCCATGGATGGACAGTTAAGCTATCTAAGGTAAGGCTTGTTTTGAGAAATAGCAAAGTGCATAGTATATAATTATATATTTAATATTCTATTACCTACATAATTTTCAGTATATATTATACTACAGTAATTTCACTGATATTCAATTACATATTATTAATGTATATATTAAATTAAACATATCATAAATTAAAATTAATTTTTCTCAATGCAAACAGGAAACTATTCATTAGAATAGCACAGAATAGACATGAAATTCATGTTTCTTGAACTAAGTTTCTTCATATCTAAATAACTTTTTTGTATGATGTTATTTTTAGAATGGGTTAAAAACTATTCCAGTTATACTTTCTGGTCCCTCTTCACTTTAAACATCATATACATATGTGTGTGCATATTTCTTGGTTTGCAGGAGGATTGCTTTTTTTACAATACATGTACCTTTTCAAAAGATCATTGTGTGGATTTTAAGTGTTTCTTGACTGTTTTACTCTATCTCAACTATGGCTCCCTTTCAGAACCAGAGAACAAAGGAAACTGGTAAACCTATTTAAATATGGGTCCATTGAATTTTCTTTTACTCTTTTTTTTTAAACATTTTTAGTCCAGTGTTTCCAAAACTGTATTTGAAGAAGCTGTGGTACTTCTTCTGATGTGAAGAGAAATGTTATTCATAGCACCTTCTGCCCCTTTCTTGAGTCAATAAGCATTTATTATAAAAGCCACTATGCTAAGCAGTGGGAATATAAACTAAAGTAAAAAAAAAAGACAGGGAGTAGGGTATATGGAGTGGGGAAGGCAGGTAGAAAGTACCTAGAGGGTTAGGAGTAGAGCTGGGAGAAATGAAGGTTCTAGGAGGAACTAACCAATGGGAGGAGAAGCTACAGTGGTAGAGAGATCTTCCAGTGTTAGAAGGAAGTTTAGCCATGGTGGCATAATACATTCAGGAGCAGAGCTAGGAAAGGAGTGAAACATGGACAGTCTGGGTATTTCTTCAAAATGGCAGTTCCAGTAGGAACTAATCAGTGGGAGGAGAGGGCTGCAGGATCATGGGGATCTTCTACTAGTGTGGTGTCATCATGTTGGAAACGGAAGAGGGAGGGCGATCACTATTTTGCATTCAAAAAATATTTTATGGATAGCCACAGCCAAAGGCTTTACTATCTAGCAGCCAACCTTTTGGTACTACGTGAGCTGCTCTGTGTTTCCATGCTTGCGAGGACGCTACTGAAATAGCGGACTATCTGTTGCCAGGACTTTACTTAGAACCTTTCCAGCTTGTTTAAAGATTACATCTTGGTAATGTAATCTTTGAGAACCAAAGAAGACCTTGATGCCATGAGAAGAAATGGGTAGCAATCTGGGGGTCTGGAAGTAGATTAAAATTTCTCAAAATTCCTCTCTCCATTCAGAAAACCTTTCATTCTGTAGCTAATTAATTTGTAAAGCATTTTAGAACACTAAAGCCCTCAGAAGTATTGAGAGGTATGTGGCGTGGTGGATATAGGACTGATTTCAGAGCTAGAAAGACATATATTCATATCTAGTCTTTTACACATACTTTGTGACTTGGGGCAAATCACTTGCTCTCTCTTGTCCCAGGCAACTCTCATAGACCACAAGTTTCAAAGAAGGGGCTGATCTACATTGCTGGAGGGAGTTTCTTCAATTGGGAGTGCCCTGTCCCAATGAAATCGCAGGCCAAGTCCTTATTTCCCCCAAACCCCAAGTAAATGGGGCTATTTTTTGTCAGTTCAGTGTTAATTCTATTTGTTAATAATTTATTTAGTATTAATTATGTTAGCTTTGGACTCAGAGGATTGAAATTCAAATCAAGTCTCTGTTACTTATTTCCTCTTTGAGCTTGGGCTTTAGCCTATTCTCTCACACTTCTCCAAAGGAGAGGATTTCCTCTTAGGAGAAGAAGCAGGAGGCTGAGTCTAAAAGATTATCACTCTGCATTTTGCTGAGAGAGGTCTACTGGGTTAGAATTATATTTCTCTACTTCCCTAAATATCACTGGTCTAGGGCAGTGGTGGTGAACCTTTTGAGAAGGGAGTGCCCAAACTGCAATCCCTATGCTGCCTGTGAGCCCCTGCCTTACCCCAGACAGGAGAGGAAGGAAGTGTTTCCATTGGGCTCTGGGCAGAGAGGCAGGGAATGTGAGAAATGTCCTCAGGCAGGCACAGAGTGGGGAAGGGAGCAGCCACCTCTGGCATGCATACCATAGGTTCTCCAATACTGGTCTAGGGGATGTAGTTTTCAGATTCAAGCTAAACTTCTGCTCATTGTTTCTTAATAGGGAAAGAAAGACTCCAAATGTTATATCTAAGGCTTGACTCCTTTCCAATCCAATCCAATGCAATCAACATTTATTAAGCTGTTAACTGTGTGCAAGGCACTATGCTAAGTGCTGGGGATATGAATAATGAAAAGAAATATAATCCTTGCCCTCAAGGAGCTTACAATCTAATGGAGTGGAGGGGAGACACAAAAGGAGGCAGAGACACAAAAGGGGGAAGACACCAGGGGATCCCACAATGAACATACATGTAGCAAACAGACGGCGCTATGTGACAGATGAAGTGTTCTAATCATTGCAAAATCCAGCAGAATTATTATCTCCTCAACTTTTGGCGGGATAATACTGCATTATCTCTTTTGGCTGCCATATTAACACTGTCAACTCACACTGGAGCTTCAGTTCACTAACACCCCCAGATCATTTTCAGATAAACTTTCATTTTTCTATGACTTCCCTAATTGTGTACTTGTGAAACTGATTTTTTTGGAACACAAATATAAGGCTTTGCGTTTATCATTATTAAAAGTTCTTGTCATATTTAGCCCAAACCTAAAATAATAATAATAGTACTAGTAGCTAGCATTTATTTAATGCTTTAAAGCTTATGAAGCATTTTAAAATATCTTCTTACAACAATCTTAGGAGGCAGGTGCTTTTATTATTCCCAGTGTATGAATGAGGAAACTAAGGCAGGCAATAGTTAATTGACTTGCCCAGAGTCATCTGGGTAGGTCTAAAGTTGGATTTGAACTTCTGATTCCAGGACCAGTTTTCTATTCATTGTGCCACTTAGCTGTCATGTAGTTTATCAGTCTTTTTGGATCCTAATTCTGTCATCTAATAGGTTAGCTGTACCCCCTACCTTTGTGTCATCAGTAAATTTGATCATCATGCTATGTCTTCATTCAAGTCATTGATAAAAAATGTTAGGCTGCATACAGCCAAACATAGAACCCCGGGGCACTAAACTTCTTCCAAGTTGGCACAGAAACACTAATTACTGCTCTTTGGATCTCATCATTCAGTCAGTTCCAACTCCACACACTGCACTATTGTCCAGCCCGGTGGTTTCCAAAGTGAGGCATACAATCTCTAGGGAATGCCCAGGACAACACAATAGGGTGTGCTAGCATCTTTATTTCCATTTATTTTATCTTTAAAAAAGAAACGACGCTTTAATATTTGGATTGAGTGTTGTGTCCTCATTTGGTCATGTGTCACACGCATACCATCCATGAAGTATCCTGAGGAAAGTACAGAAATTCCATGCGGTGAAGGTGTTGAAAGCGGCACTTTCTGCTCTGTAAGAGCAGTTACTCCCTTTGTTTTTATCTTCACAGCCCCAGTGCAGAAAGCGTTGCACACAGCAGGTGCTTGTTGGGTTGGATTGGATTGTTTTCTGATCTATTATTCTAATTTTGGGTTCAGATACTATGGGTTAACTCATTTGTGTAATAATGCCATATTTAAAACACTTTGAAAACCTTAAAGGCAATCTATAATAATAATATAATAATATATTATATATAATATATTATAATATTATTATTAATCCTAGGTCTACTCCTTACCAGTTGTGACTTTGGGCAAGTTTTTATTAACCTCTTCCAACCTTATTCTCATACGTCAAACAAGGGGGTTGTTCTAGATGGCTCCTAAGGATTTTTTGGCAGTTTGGTGGTAGAGTGGATAGAGTGCTAGTTCAAATCTCCCTGAGTTCAAATCTAACCTTAGACACTTAATAGTTATATTATCCTGGGCAAGTCATTTTACCCTATTTGCCTCAGTTTCCTCATCTATAAAGTGAGCTGGAGAAGAAAAGGTAAACCCCTTGAATATCTCTATCAAGAAAATCCCTAATGGGGGGCAGTTAGGTAGCTCAGTGGATTGAGAGCCAGGCCTAGAGATGGGAGGTCCTAGGTTCAGATCTGGCCTCAGACACTTCCCAGCTATGTGACCCTGGGCAAGTCACTTGACCCCCATTGCTTAGCCTTTACCACTCTTCTGCCTTGGAGTCAATACACAGTATTGACTCCAAGATGGAAGGTAAGGGCTTAAAAAAAAAAACAAACAGAAAATCCCTAATGGGGTCACAAAGAGTTGGACATGACTGGAAAATGAGTGGGTCCTTGGGCAAGTTTCTTCTGAACTTCACCCAACTTAATCCTCATATGAAAAATGAGGAGGTTAGTTTAGATGGTCTTTAAAGACCTTTCCAACTTTAAAACTGTGATGCTAGACAAAGATTCCAATCACCAGCGATCACTAATCTACAAAATCAGCATGGGTAGATGTCACTATTTAGGGGTCAGTGTGTGTGTGGGAAATGGTAATACAAAATAAAACCCTCTTGTAACAGACATCAAAAGGAAACTCTTTGGAGGAGGTAGGGGTTGGAAGGAAGAGGGTCCTAACTTGGAAGAAGACATGTGTTTTCCATGTATTTTGTCACATTGCCATTGATCAAAACTAAATCAATAAGAATGAAGCCCTTTCTCAATGAATGAGGCACTTTTCTCAATATATTAACTGCTGTTTCTGATTAGGGTTGAAACAGCCTGGGCTGATGGAATAATGAACACCTCTCCGGTACTATGCATGACAGGAAATTGAGCCATCAGGCTTCCCAACTATTATTTCTGTACTTTCTCCAAGCTGTAAATCCATCAAATATGAAAAGGAGGAGTATAAATTATAACAAGTGGAAGCAAGGAAGAGGAGCTGGGTTTTTTTCCCCACCCCAGGGTTTGCCTACAAATGTTCACTCTTCAAAATAAAAACATCTGCTTTTGAATGAGGAGGTCATTTTAGGCCAGGAATGGAGCTGAGTATAGGTGGCATCAAGGAAGCACATTTCTTCTCTTTGACTCATTGGGCTGATTCTTGGATCGGTTATGGAATTAGTTTTTTTTTCTTTAAAGTTCAGTGGGTGAAAAAATAACCAAAACTTAAATGGAATCATGTTTAGGAGAAACATTATGAAAACTTCATAAATCATATCAAAACCCTGTCCATTGTCAAAAAAGAGATTTCAGGATCCAATGGATAGTTGAAGAATGCAATTCAATCTTACTTTTTCACTTTGTCTGCCAATTTTAGAGCACTTCATTTAAAATTTGAGTCTCTAAAGAATCAATTCAAATTAGTTTTACAATTTCCCTGCAAAGAATCTGCTTTAAAATAAATTGAATTGGAGCATGTGACACAATAAGTAAGCATAAAATTTGTCTTAACTAGTTTGAAGGAAAACTTTTTGTATGAAAAATTCAAATAATCTCATAGGAGGGGATGAAAATAGTCTTTGGGTTGTTGCTTTGACATTGGACAAAACATAGTTGGAGTTGTTAAAATGATGTAGGACATTTTTCTCCTGACATAATGGAAAAATAGCACTTATAATGGGTACTTGAATTAGGGTCATTCAGTGTAGAAATTTGAATGAGGGCTACTTGTGGGAGTTCTTGAAGTTTTAAGATTAGAAGCCTTGATTAGTTCCCCTCTTCCATGTCAGTTCTTGCATTTGGTGGTAAAAGCCTCTTCAAACCCAATGATTAGATGTTAAGTCAGTGTCTATACCAGAGAGAGAAAAAAGAAGGAAATCTCACTTAGAAGACTTATATGTCTAAATGCTATTTATTAGAGAATATTCTTTACAGTCAGCTGAGGACTCAGCAAAATTGGAGGCAGGAATGCCATTATCTCCTAACTTTGCACAGATATTGGAGTAGTCATTTCATAGCACCTGAAGGTGGCTTCTTAGCTTTCCTTTTTTTGTCCAGAAAAAAATTCCATCAAAAAAACAAACTATTACCTTCCATCTTAGAATCAATACTGCGTATTGGTTCCAAGGCAGAAGGGTGATAAAGACTCACAGATAGGAAGGGTCTGAGGTAAAATTTGAATCCAGGATTTTCCATTTCTAAGACTGGCTTTCAATCTACTCTGCCACTTAGCTGCTCCCTGAAGTTCCACTTTTTATATTCATATTCATTTAGGGATGTGTATTTGTTTTGGGGGGTGTGGTAGTGACTGGTAGGGAAACAAAGTTTTATTTGTTGTTTCTGCTTCTAGAGTTATACTTTGGGATTTTTAAGCTGGGGAATATTTGAAGGAACAAAGAGACAAAGGGAAGCAAGGAGAGAATGAGATGCGTCCAATAACTTACTTTGTTCTTATTCTCATAGAGATGGAAGCTCTATTTTTTCTCATGGCTTTAGCTAGATTGTTGAGATACTCTTCCTTGCATAAGTAGTCACAAGTTATTACAAAGAACAAAGGTGTCAAATATTGTTCGTGACCTGAATTCAGATTTAACTTTCAACCCATCTCTACTCTCTAAGGTCTTCAGTGGGTACAAGAATAGGTTAACATTTACTCAGGGAATTTTGTTGTATTTTATGTATTAGGGTGTCTTTCATCTGTGAGACCAGCCAGTAGGAGCAATTGCCTAGAGTTATAAGATCCCCTAACAGACATTCCCTTGGTGACACAAATGTTAGGAACTTTAATTTTGTCTATAGATAAAGTAGCAGAAATTTTACAGAATCATCATGAAGAGAACTTTCAGTTGAACTGGTCAGTCACCATAATTCAACATGGCAGAACTTCTAGTAGAGGCTAGCACTCAAAAGGCTCTACCAAATAACCCTTGTTAGAATAATTCTGAGATAGTTCTGCTCTGCCTTGTATAGACATAATGTTATTAAATCCTTCATAATACGCATAAAATCAATCAGAATTTCTCCATGACCTGTGTTGGGTCTACTCCTTTGCTCCTTTAACAGGAACTAACTTTCTCTAAAAGGACACAAAGCTGTCCCACAACCCTGATTGCCCCATTTTGCTGATTTAGCTTACTGGTCCCCAAAGGGCATTAAAAAAGGTTTCAGCCATGTGAAGTCTGTGACCTTTTGATTTGGTGGATTTTTGAAGATCATGTCCTTTTCCACATACTCTCTTGATGACCAGATATGTTTCTATGTAGAGGTAACAGAGAAGTTAAGTGCCACTGTACCCTTGTTATATTCTTGCTGTGCCAGGGCTAAGTATGCTTTCTTTTGTTAACTGTTCAGTGACTCACCTGAGTGTCTCATCCCAACACTGATTCGAATCTAAAGTAGGAGAGTACTGGCATTACAGCCACCTCCAAAATCCTCTTTTTCAGCAGCTATTACAATCATGAATCTGTCCCTTTGAATCTTTTTTTCATCAGATGAGATTTTCCTAAGTTCCAAATACCATTCTGATTTCAAGCTAGAAAGGAACTTTGAGGACATTAAATCCAAGTTCCTCATTTTACAGGTGAGAAAATATGATTTGCCTTAGCAAACAGAATTCTGAGTCAGGATTTGAATTCAAGTTCTCCTGACTCCAAACCTCATATTCTATTTACTTTGTCACTGAATTGTCTCTAAAGACTGGTGAAGATGCTGGAGATTCACCCCCAACATGCAAACCAGGTACTTCACCACTGATTAGGACATATCTTCATAAACTCCCCCATTTCAGAAATTTGATTTCAATATTTAATGGAATGGAAAATGGGAATGTCAGTTTTTAATGGGCTGGGTGGGATGTTGATGATGGTTTGTATCTGTGTTTTTCCTATGAGAATTTGATAAATAAATAACTTGTATTTCATTGCTGACTCTGAGTCTATTGAAGGAACCATTCTAGTAGAATATATGCTCCTTGAAGGTAGGGGCAGTTTTTGTCTTTGTATTCCAGTTCCTGAAATATATTATTAGGTACTTAGTTAATGCATGTTGAATGGATGTCGTAGGACCCTGAAGGAGCATATCATTTGTGAACATATGGGTAGATAGATCTATGTCTCAGTGAAAGATGTTTGTAGAGGAATTGTGTAGCTACTACCAATTTCAGCTACAAAATGAAATAAAAGAAGTTGCTATTTTCCCTGGTTATTCATGAGGACACCATTTTAAAATGCTATTTAAAATATATAGCTTCATTACTCATCACCTAATAGCTCATTTCATTTTTTTAACCCTTACTTTCCATCTTAGAACCAATATTAGGCATTGGTTCTAAGGCAGAAGAGCAGTAAAGGGTAGGCATTGGGGGTTAAGTGACTTGCCCAGGGCCATATAGCTAGGAAGTGTCTAAGGGAGATTTAAACCCCCAAACTTCTTATTACTAGGTCTGGCTTGCAATCACTGAGTCGTCTAGCTAGCCCAACTCACTCACTTTTAATGATGTCTGAAGATATAAAAGCTACGCCACATGGTAATAAGTACACAGTTAAGATTTTACCTTAGAGATCTATATATAATAAGATGCATAAAGTGGAAAGGGAAGGGAACAAGCATATATTAAGCATCTTCTGTATACCAAGAGCTGTGCTGAGAGATTTACAAATATCTCATTTGATTCTCACAATAACCATGGGAGGAAGATGCTATTATTACTCTCATTTTATAGCTGAGGAAATGGAGACAGGGGGTTAAGTAATTTGTGCAGCATCACATATTTAGTGTCTGAAATTGGATTTGAACTCAGTTCTTCTTGACCAGGTCTGGAGCTCTGTCCACTGCACCCCCTAGCCGCCTAAAAAACAGGGGCTATTTATATGAACCAAACTTAAGGGTATAGTATTAGTAGTTAGAAGGGACCTCAGAGATCATCTAGGGAGTGGACTCTAAAGTAGGGCATGCATGATGATTCACTGGGGTGTGGGAAGAAAATATTAGCACTTCTATTTCCATTTAGTTTTTATCTGAGAAGAAATTAAGTCTTACTAGTATAATGTGGATGATATGGTCTATGAGGAGCTCTTCCTTGGTGCATGTATAGAAAGATAAGATAGTCCTTGCCTTTTTTCATTTTTCAGTGCAGGAGCCTGGCGGGGGGTTGGGGGAGAAGGAGTCTACTTCTGGCCATGTGCAGGAGATTATGCTGTATGATGACAAAGAGTACTCAAATTGGCTGCTAAAGAACTGATGACTCAGGGGACGTACAAAGACAAGCTAGTGGGTTCTCAAAGATCTTTCTTTTCTATTCCCCAACTATGAAGTAGGAGGACTATTTAGAGCTATTTCCAAAAGTCAGCTGGGGTGGAGCAGCTCAGTGGATAGAGACTAGACCTGGAGTGAGGAGATCCTGGGTTCAAATCTGGCCTCCAACACTTCCTTGCTGTGTGATCTTGGGCAAGTCACATTGCCTAGCCCTTTCCTTTCTGTCTAAGTGTTATAACTAAGGTAGAAAGAGAGATTTTAAAAAAGAAAGAGACAGCTGGGGAAAGTGGTGGCTTCTCTGGCTCCCACCAGACTTCTATATGAGCAGATGGTTCTTTGAATTATTTTTTTCCTCATCTTAGATAAATGAGGCTTCTAGGACTGTTAGTGACTTTGTTAGTTCCAAAAGGTCAAGAGGTCTTGGATGCTTATGAGATGGCAGCCATGATATCCCCAGAGTGTCAATGGTTGAAAGCAGGGGAAACAGTTGCATTGGAAGTAGAAAGACACTCTGATGACAGACCTGGATACAAAAAGATGGTCTCTTAAGAGAGGAAACAGCTACAAGAAGCTTTATCCCTTGCACCAGAGAGGATTACTAGCTATAGACTCAAGAAAGGACTTCGAGGGCAAAAAGTACCAAGATTTGTAAGCTACTCTTTGGCACGCATGTATTCTACATATTTTCCTCAATTCCATTGTACTCAAAATTTGAGCCTACTCTTCTTAAAAACCCTGTGCATATCTGTGGGAGAATGCATTCCAGGTTTTTTGAGGGAATATTTTATGACAACTGTTCTTCCTATTTCATCCCAGTAATACCTTTGCCACATGCTAACTAATTTTAGTGCTGATTCATAATGGGAAGCACAATGGTGGGGGCTCAGAAATTTTAGTACGCCTTCTCTTAGACCTTAGTATGCCTTCTTTTAGTCTCCATGTCAGTTGGGTCACATCATGCATAGTACCTGAGATATTCCAAGGGAAGAATGAAAGTTCCATAATGGGGAGTGATTAGCAGTAGCATCCTTGGAGGGTAGCTCAGTGGATTGAGATCCAGGCTTAGAGATAGAAGGTGCAAGATTCAAATCTGAACTCACGATTCTTTCTAGCTATGTGACCCTGGGCAAGTCACTTAACCCCCAATGACTCTTCCTTACTACTCTTCTGCCTTGGAACAATATTGATTCTAAGACAGGAGGTAAGAGCTTAAAAAATAAACAGTATAACATTGTGGAATGGTCAAAGGTAGATTGACTTTGCTAGTAATAGCAATGCAATGATCTAAGATAGTAATGTAGGACTTTTGAAAAAGAATGCTATTTATATCTAGAGAAAGAACTGTGGGAGTAGAAATCCACAAGAAAACATATGACTTATCTCTTGTTTATATAGGTATGTGATTTAGGGTTTTGCTTTAAAGGATTACTCTTTTACAAAAATGAATAATATGGAAATATGTTTGAGTGATAATATGTATAACCCAATGGAATTTGGGAGGGGGGAGGAATGAGGGGAGGGAGAAAACATGAATCATGTAACCATGGAAAAAATAAAAAAAAAGTAATAGAAAAAAACCAGTAACATTCCCATTTGTTTGCTTAGTTTCAGCAGATTTTGATAGATTTCAGTTTACCGATTCCATGGTTAAATGGACTTACAGGGGATGTTACCTAATTTTAAATAAACAAAATGGATATTTGGATTAAAAAATTCTGCCAAAGAAACTTTAGATAATACAAATAATGCAAACATAAGTTAAGACTAAGAAAATGGAAGAGACAATACTTCTACTCTTGATACAAACTCTTTGTTAGCTATAATATCAGTATAAAACAACGATGATGTCAGAGTAAAGTACTTGGAAGGGCCATAAAATATAAAAATGTTAAGTGTCTCTTAAAAAGTCTAAAAGAAAAAAGTGGGGCTAGCAAGATGGCTCAGCGGATGGAGAACCACACCTACAGAAAGGAGGGCCTGGGTTCAAATTTGACCTCAAATACTTTCTAGCTGTGTGACTCTGGACAAGTCAGTTAATCCCCATTGCCTAGTCCTCACCATTATTCTGCCTTAGGATCAATACTTAGTACTTAGTATTGATTCGAAGACACAAACTTAGGGTTAAAAAAATCATCCAATGTATTGATTTTTTTCTGCAATGAAAACTTGGCTGTTGATAGAACAATACTTTGAACATATTGAAAAAAAGCCCACATATTTAATCTGTCCCTCCATGGTGAAGGTAATGTAAATAAAATAAAAATTTTAGTAATAAGAAACAATGTAATACTTTTCAAAAGAAACTAGCACTACAGGGAGAGAGAATTTTGAAAATGGATGTTAGGAAATGTTTCTATTGTTCCAAGACTGTGTTACTTAAAATGATATGTACATAAAACACTCATGTGTGCTCACTGAAAAAAAGTTGGAAACTGAATTTTCTAATCTGTTTAAAGCTCTTTCAAAATAGTTTCCTTGTATTTTGAACCCATTTATTAAATATTAAAAACCTAGAGCCACCCGATTTGTTTGCAGTAATTATTGATTGACATTAGGGGAGATGAAAAGACAAATTTGAACAAGAGCCTTTGCATAATTGGTGGATGAGATAGAAAAATGAATACCATGATTTAGTTAGTGAAGCCATCTATGTACTTCCTCTACTTGGACCTACAGATCTTTGGGATTTTAAAAAAGCTATTACAACTAAATATTAAAATAATTTGATCTTAGAAACAAACGTCTGAATTGTGGCAATCACACAGTATTCAACTAATATTTAACTTAAAGATTTAAAAAAATAAAGTCCATTCTCAATCAAATATAGTAATAAAAATATTTTTGTGGGAAGTGAAAAGTTTTTTGTATTATTAAATAAAATTAAAATTATTTAAAATACGGTTTATTTAATCTTGAATTAACCTTCAACTTTCTGTTTTTGTATATATTTTATTATTATGTAACCATAGAAGAGTACAGCAACACATGTATATTTTATCAGTTAAAAAATTTTACATATTTAGGGATATGTATTTAAGGATTCCTCCCCCCCTCAAGTTCTTTTCCTGGTAAATAATTTTTCCAAAAGCTTAGAGACCATTAATCTAGGGAATGATCAATATTAGTTGGCTAACATGGCTCTTAGCAGGTCATAGGGTCATAGTGTTAAATATTTAAAACTGGAAAAGACTTCATATGTCACCTTGTCTGACCTCCTCATTATACAGTTGAGGAACCTGAGATCCAGAGTTAAGTGACTAGCCCAAGGTCATAGGTATTTTTGGATAATAACTATTTAGTAAATAGAACTAGTATTCATCAGAGCCAGGATTAAAACTTAGTTTGCAAGATTTCAAATTCAGCCCCCCTTCTGAAGAAACAATGAATTCAGTGAAATTTAAATTTCCATTTAAATAATACATCTGGGGGTGGGGGGAGGGTCAGGTGAGGCTAGGCTTTTTAATAATGCCTAAACCTTATACTCTTGTGTTTTCAGGTAAATATAAAAGAGGAGGGAGGGATTTCCTTTGTACCTAGCCACCTTGATTAATGGCACTCAGTTTCTGCCTGAAAAATGCTCCAATTTCTATGGGGGCAACGACACACCAATAGAACACAGTCGAAACACCAAGTGGGAGTGTAGAACACATGTGAGATTTTCTGTCGATATCTTTAGAAGAGTCATCTTTTTTGAGAAACTCATTATTCACTTAATTATTCATTCTGTTTATTTACTGTATAGTTATTACACATAAATATGGTGCAAATCCCTAGAATCCTCAAACACCAGATGCTGGTTTCTCTCTGTAGTCCCCAAAGGCACAGCCAAGCCATCGCTGTGAGAATTAAAACAACAACAACAACTAAAACCCAATTAAAATTGTGCCAGCATGTTCATTTCCAAGAGAAAAACCCAGAAAATTAATAAGCTCTTATTCACCCCTCCCCTTACTTGATTTTGAAAAAAAAAAAAGAGAATGTAATCAGTATTTCAATCACAGCTATGGTAAACTTTGCATTTGTATAAGGCATGGGCTATGAAGCTCATATAATTTTATCCTCAAAAATAAAATGAATGAAAAAAGGCTTTTTGCTTCTTAGACTTTCAATTTGTCTAGTGTATTCAAAACTCAATAACGGAGAGCAGAGTAATTATATACCATTATTACCGAGTTACTGGAATCCCTGGTCATATAACCTCCTCCTATTGATCTAAGCTAAGATGAGGGCCAGATGGTCTACTGCTTACCCATATACTCTCACGTATGGGTCAGCATTCAAAAGATCAACATTCTTGAATTCTTCACACAAAACATTATCCAGTACAGGTTAACTATAGAGGAAGAAGATGAGATAAAGGGAAATTTATTTGACTTAGAGAAATGGTCAGCAGGGGTTTTTATTTTCAGACTTGGACAAAAGAAGTTGCCAGGACTATTAAAAGCAGTACATTGATGGCTACAGGGATCAGGGATATGGCCCCAGGGGAAAAAACGGAGGGTTCTTCCAAGGAGAATTATTGGCTCATAGTTTAGGAAAGGAATTTGAAATTCATTTAGTCATTTTTAGCAGAGGAATCAATGGCATGTCCAGGGACACACCTATACTAAGTGATGAAACCAGAATTTGGATCAGAGGAGCCTGACCATAAAATCAGTGGTCAGAAGGTCAGGGCTGGCCTGGTGAGGAAATGAAGAAAGGCTTTTGGGAGTGACTTTGGCTGTGGCCTTCACAAATTCATTTAAATGATTTCATTAGAAGTACCATCAGCGTCACTACATTTTAATGGTTTTCACCGTTGTTAACAGAAGTCTGAGAAGACACATTTTAGGCCACTGGTGACCCTTATCATAGTACTTGGCAAATTGTAAGCACTTAAATACTTAAAAAAATTAATTCATTCTTTCATTCATTCATCTGAGATGCAAAGATACTAATCGCTACTAAAGGAAGTTAAATTACTACTGAAAGGTCCACAGTTCCTTACCCCCCTTTAAAAGATAAGAGGAATACATTCCCACTAAAATATAATATATTTAAATATAAAAATATTCTTGCTAAATATATTAATTTATTTACTTATACAGAGAGCTTAAACTCTTTAAATTGTCCTAAATGAGTGATGGTGAACCTTTTAGAAACCTTAGAGACTGAGTGCCCAAAGTGCAACCCTCATAGGACAAATGAGCTATCCCTTTACCCCAGAGAAGGGAGGGAGGAAACACTCCCATTGGGCTGCTGGGCAGAGGGGCAGGTCATATGAGAAATGTTCTCAGGTGCACATGGAGAGAGGAAAGGGAAAAGCTTCCTTCTTCACACTCTGGCACATGTGCCATAGGTTTGTTAACACGGTACTAAACAATGAAAGGAAGTGGTCTAATTTAGGATTCTGGGGATTAGATTGTGATTGCTCATTTTTATTTCCATTTCTGGTTTTGTGAAAGATTACTTCAATTCCTGGCAAATTGTATTGTGATACCTCATCGTGGTAGGGAAGTCACCCTGCTTTCTCAAATGCTATGCCAGGAGAACTCAAGCTCTGGTAGTTCCTGTCAAGGGTGGACTCAGTGATGTGGTTACTTCTAAGGATCAACTTATGCCAAGTTGGACCAGCCCAGTAAAGAAAGGTTAGTTGGCTGTTAGGTAATGAATTTTTTGGTTATGGTGACCTATGAAACAGATCAAAACCCAAATGGATCTTTACTTATTTGTTATTACAATCAGAATTGCAGTGTGAGTAGAGAGCAGAAGGTATTAAGAATCCCGTTGCTCTTGGACTTCCTTCAAGCATTAATTTAATTTTTTATATTCTTAATGCATGATCCTTGTCCAATGACAAAGTTAATGTAGCACTAGGTGAAATAAACCACATCCACATTGATATTTTCCATTATAAGTAAAACAACAAAAAAATAAGAGAAGAGAAATGACCATCTTCTTTGCTGCTCAACACCCTAAGGACCATGAGGTATTTTCCTTCGACTCACAGCTGAAACCTTCCATATATATTGTCTCTTCCATTAGAATGTGAGCTCCTTAATAGCAGGCACTGTCTGACTTTTCTATGTCAATCCTTGGTAGTTAACACAATGCTTTGCATATAGTAAATACTTAATAAATTCTTCCTTCCTTCAATCATAAAGAAGTTGCAGGTAAATGGAAGTGTAGCCCACAACTTCTATTTGGAGAAACAAAGCAGTTGGTGAAATCTCAGTGTACCTTGATTATTTTACCTTATAGTACTCAGGATGAGGGCAAATAGACGGCCATATAAAGATAATTGCCTTTTATGCACCATCATCTATTGTACAGGATGAAAAAATAGAAAAATTTTGTTAAGAATTTGACAAAATCCTACAAACTAAGTCATTGTGTACCTAGATGCTTTAAATGAAGTTGGACTAAAACTAATGTAGCCTTGCCAGTTTCCTTGGATATCATTCCTATGTTTGGGATCTGTTGTGGGTGGGAGGTCAAAACCAAAAGAGTCAAACCAGATACTTAAAAACCCCCAACTCTTATCATCTGTCTAAGAATTGGCAGAAGAATGGTAAGGACTAGCAATTGGGGTTGTGACTTGCCCAGGGTCACACAGCTAGGAAGTATCTGAAGCTAGATTTGAAGCTGTGTCCTCCTGACCCCAACCCAGCACTCTATCCGCTGTGCTAAAAAGCATGTACTCTTGATGCCATCGGATGAGCTGATTTCACTAAGCTGGGGTCCTTGGCTGCTCAGTATCTCTACTGTCCTGCTTTCTGCTGAACAACTCCATTACTGCGGAGTGCCCCTGGGCCTCTTGGGCATCTTGGCCGAGTTGATCTCTGCTACCATCTGCTGGTGTTCAGATTCTTCAGGTCCTCTGCTGAGATCTGCTGCCATATATTGGAATGCAGCTGGTGGGCAACCTTTTTCCTTTTTTGCTCATAGTCCTGGGCAACACAGCCATGACCAAATTTAACTGGGTAACTAGAAAAAAACCATTAGTAGTTCTCATGCTAAGATTAATTAACCATGTCATTTCAATTTCTTTTCCTTTTTCTGGGCTCAAGATTTAGTCTCTCAGTCTCTTTGACTTGAGGGTTAGAAAACCGATTCTAACTTTGTCATAGGTTGCATTCTTGGGGATTAGTCTGCATCTCGTGGAATCCACATGGAAAAATAGAAAAAGAAGTTTCCACTAAAGTGATAAGATTCTTTTCAACTTTTATAGTATCTTGATTGTCCTTCAAAACAACTCAGTGCAAGACAGAAAGAGCCAGATAGAGGTAGTGGAGCTCATAACCACTATCCTTCTTTCAAGCTTACTTTCAGACATTTGGTATGCACTCCTGCTGTCAACAAAGTCAATGTTCTCCATAAGCTTAAAAAGCTCGTCTGGAAAATCACCTGGTTTTCACCCAAAACAGACATAAGAAATAAAAGTCTAAAGTAAAAAAAAAAAGTAAAAGGAATCAAAAGATTGACTTTCAAAATTTCTTGGGGGATATATTTCAAAAGAATGAAAAAGTTAAAAAAATTTACTTTTACCCCAAAAAGTGACCCACAAGACATTAACAAGCAATATAAATATTTCATCTCGATGAATTGTTCTGAAGAATGAACTCAACACATACTGAGAAGTTCTCTGGTGAAATCATGAGAAAGGACCAACAGGGTGGCTTTCACAGATAATTTTTTTTAGGCAAATGAGATTAAGTGACTTGCTCAAGGTCATGCAGCCAGTTAGTGTCTGAGGTTGGATTTGATCTTAAGAGGAAGAGTCTTTCTGACTTCAGGCCTAATACTTCACCCGCTCTACCACTTAGCTGCCCCATCACAAATGATTTTCTATAGCACGTCATCTTCATAGTCTTACAATTAACAGAGATTCACAGTATATCATATTCCAATGTGTTTAGTTTGTTGATTTCAGAAAAGGCATTTGATTTTGCAGAAGAAAATGTAATTTTAAAGACCAATTTCAGACCAGTTGCCAGATAATCTATCTATCTATCTATCTATCTATCTATCTATCTATCTATCTATCTATCTATCTATCTAATAAAATCAGATACAATACTATGGCAGATTTGATGGCAGAGATACCTTCTTAAAGATATAACGAGGATCAACATTAAGTGAGGCATAGAATGGAGAGACAGCTGTCCATCAGTCTCATAGAAGAGATAGAACGGAAAATCCATGTAATCAAAAGCTGGATTTTCTATATAAGATGCATGGTTTGTATAATTAGGATGTTACCCTGAAAAACTACAATTCCTAGCACCCCACTCACTTCCTGTTGTTATGTGCTGACAGTAGACAGGATGTAAATTCTGTGGAGTTCTGTCTCTCACATTTTTCTCTTCCTGTGGTGGCAGCTGTGGATGCAGAATTTTTGAGCAGACAGAAAAACTTAGTCATGTGGTTCTATTTTGTCAGATGATAAACTTTTAAAATATAATATTTGAAGTTATTGGACATTTATTTTAAATCTTAGAGGTTCTTCAGATGCTCACAGTACACTCTTATCAATCAAAAAGGACAAGCTTAACCATCCATACCAGAAAAACAAATTGGATAAAAATGGAATACTTCACAGATTAGATCATATGAAGTTAAATAGGCAAATCACTGAGTTAATCTACCAGCATTTATATTTTAGACTATAGACTAAGTCTGAGTTGATAGGAAGAGATTGGGTTGGATTGTTTCAGAAAATTTTCAGTGCTTTCTAATGATACCAAACTATTTGTTATTGCAATGACATTTGATCTTCCAAATACTCTGTTCATCTTTACAGGTAATTCCTAAGCCTACAAAACACTTTGTCCTTGCCTTTGCCTTTTAGAATCCTTAGCTTTCTCCAAAGCTCAGTTTAAGTGCTCCCTCCTACATGAGGCTTTTCCTAATAACCCCGTTATTAAGGCCTCTTCCCCACTTCCATCAATTACTTTGTATATGGTTTGCATCCATTTATATAATTTACATATTGTTTCTTCCAGTAGAATGAAAGCTGTTTGAAGGCATGAAAAGTTTCCTTTTTGTTCTTGTATCCTCAAGTATCCAGTATGGCACCTGACACACAATAGGTGGATCATAATGCCTGTTGACTGATTGATTGATCTCAGAAGAAAAAAAAATGCAGGTGACTCATGGGACAGAAAGACACGTGCCAGAGCTGAGTAAATTCCAGATATTACCAATAGTGATTTACATGTGAGTAGTGTAAAAGGCATCAGTGAAGCCAGGCATAGCTAGCAGAGGATGTGGGTTGCTCATGTGGTAAGAAGAAGGGATGCCAGATGGGCAGCCTAAGAGCTGAGACTGATAAAAAAGAATTGTAAAAAGCAGTGTAAGGATTTGGGTCATTGGAAAGATTGTGGTGGGAACCTCTGATTCAATTGATATTAGGGAACTTCCACATAAGGAAACTCTGTCGTCATGAAATGGCTTATCCAGGGTCATATAATTAGTGTTAGAGCTAGGACTTGAATTCAATGCTACCATTCTTCCCACAATAGTGTGGTATGGCAAGTGTGACACTTTTGGGGGGCAGCTGGGTGGTTCAGTAGATTGAGAGCCAGGCCTAGAGACAGGAGATCCTGGGTTCAAGTGTGACCTCAGACACTTTCCTAGTTGTGGGTATATCACTTAAGCCTCATTGCCCAGCCCTTTCTACTCTTCAGCCTTAGAACCAATACACAGTATTGATTCTGAGAAAGAAGGTAAGAGTTTAAAAAAGTGATGTTTGTTATTACTTTCTTATTAACATAATATGAAAAATCTACTTCATGAATCCATTTGTATGTCCCTTGGATTGCTTTGTGTAATAAGCTTTGGATCAAACTAGACATATTAAATTGTAAGACCCCAATGACATAATGATAGAAACACTGCAGAACCAGGAAAATCAGTTTTAAATTAAAATAAAATCATTTTCAGTGTTTCATGCTAAAAGTCTCAAAGCCGCAGATCTCTTAGATTTGTGATGACATTGCTAAATGATGCCAAACCTGATGCCACCTCCAATACTTTGAGGAAGGAGGTTCCAACTGCTTCTCTGAGACGGAATGTTCCATTGGGAAGTTTCTCTATAAAAACCAAAAGTGGGTGAGAGACAATCCAATTACATTCACTCATAACAATATTGTAGGCCAATGTAAATCTAGTGGCACTAATCCATAGGTTCTGAATTATTGCCTTGCTATTGTAAAAATTAAAATATATAATAATTTCAAACATATATTTTATAAGATTTATTAATAATTACTAGAGGTAACAAAATAAAACCATGTGACCATGGCTAATTTACCTGCTCAAATAGCCTGCTCCACCTGTGTCCCAACCCAGGAAGGAAAGAGTGCTAGCCACGGAAAACCACCCTATTTATCCCCTAAGTCAGCACATAACTACAGGAAGTCAGTGGGCTCCTGGGAAATGTAGGCACAAGATTTCCTATTACACATTATCTTGAGAGCTTAAGTTTTCTCTTGCCTATTCTCATGCCTTCTTCCCCCATCTCCACACTCATCGGCTCATAGAGCCAATTGTTACATTTTTAGAACGAATTCAAGGAATCAGCAAATGCTACAAATCAGGGTTTGCTTACTTTGTTGATCATACAGCTTTCAAGGATTGGAGAAAATGATTATAATGTATTTTAAACTTAAAAGTATGCAGTATAGAAACTGTAAGAGGCAGCTAGGTAGTACAGAGGATAGTGTCAGGCCTGGAGTTAGGAAGACCTGGTTTTGAATCTGGCCTTAGCTATGTGACCCTGGGCAAGTCATTTAACCCCAATAGTCTAGCCCTTGCTAGACAAGCAGCCTTGCTGCTCTTCTGTTATAGAACTGATACTAAGACTGAAGGATTTTTTAAAAAAAGAAAGGAAAGAAGGAAGAGAAAGAAGAAAGAAAAAGAAAAGAAAGGAAGGAAGGGAAAGAAGAAAGAGGAAAGAAAGGAAGGAAGGAACTATCTAATCCATTGACTAGTTACAGGAAATATGAAATGCTTCTTGAATTGTATACTTCATATTAGATTTGAAAAGTATACAAAAGTATGATTATTTTAAGGTAGAAAAATTAGTATTTTTATGGATTGAATTTTTTTATTCAAGGAAGGTCTTGCCTGGAGAAGTAATGTAGGAAATAGGACTTCTTCAACTAAAATTCTGTGTAGTCCCCTAAATGACAAATACATATATATTTTATGAGGAAAGTGGTGTGTTGGGGGGGGGGCAGTGCTAAATTGACTCTTGGAATAGAGATGTCCTCCATCAATCCAGATTAGCTACTTATAGGTAACTGGTCAGATATCTGTCTGTCAGATATCAAACTGCCAGATAATTATTGTTAAAATTATTTCTATGTGTAATGAAAAAAATTGTTTAAAAAAAAAAGAGTTGTCTGGGATCAGATATGTTAACTTCCCCATGCATGCCATATGTAGAACTCAAACTCAAGTTCTTCTTACTCAAAGGTTAGCCCTCTATTCATGCCACACTGTTCTCTCTCCATACTAACTCTACTCTCATACTCATAGCTGATTCATACATAAAATGGCAAAGTATTCCATTTTTTATACCCTTAATTTCCACCTTAGAATCAATACTATATTAGTTCCAAGAAAGAAGCACAATGAGGTCTAGGCAAGGGGGGTTAAGTGACTTGCCCAAGGACACACAGTAAGGAAATGTGTGAGGCCAAATTTGAACCCAGAACCTCCCATCTCTAAGCCTGACTCTCAATCCACTGAGCTACCCAGCTGTAACCTCCTCCCCACCCCCCAAGTATTCAGTTTTTAAGGAGAAATCCTTCTTTAGGCAAACAAATTAGAAGTGTTGAAATCACAGTAATTAGCATCATGGAAACATTCTTATCTATGTAGTTGAGGCATTTTTGACTCTCATTTCTGATGGCATCATTTGGAATGTGAATGAAGTTGTTTTAGATATGATTCTGATGAATACAGAGCAAGAAGTGTCCATGGTGGAAATAGTAGAAACCTTGGGAAGAAGTGACCACATTTAATAATCGATAAAAAAAAAGTAATGCCCTACACAGTTTGCCATGAGCTTGGAATTTGGGAGAGTGAATTTTATTTAATTTTAAAAATATATTTATTTAACTAATTAATTTAGAATATTTTTCCATGGTTACATGATTCATTTTCTCTCTCTCCCTCCTGCCTTCCCTCCCTGGAACAAATAAGCAATTCCACTGGGTTTTACATGTTTCACTGTTCAAAATCCATTTCCATATTATTAACATTTGTACTAGGGTGATTGTTTAGAGTCTACATCCCCAATGCCCCAATGGTCTAAATTTTCCAGGGAAAGTTAAAATTCAAGAATGAAATTTTGTGATATATGACTGAGATGGGAACCCATTGTGCTATAAGAAATGACAAGCAGGATGATTTCAGAAAAAAAGATCTGGGAAGATTTACATAAACTGATGCAAAATGAAGTGAGCAGAACCAGGAGAACACTGTATACAGTAACAACAATATTGTACGATGATCAACCATGAATGACTAGGTTATTATCAGCAACAGAGTGATCTAAGACAATTCTGAAGAATTTAGGATGAAAAATGCCAAAAACATCCAGAGGAAAAACAGATAGAATCTGAATGCAGATTTTTAAAAGCATACATTACAAAAAAAAAATCCGACTTTATTTTGTTCTGTGTTTTCTTAAACAATATGGTTAATATGGAAATAAATTTTGCATGATTGTACATGTATAGTCTAAACCAAGTGGCTTGCCTTCTCAATAAGGGAGGAGGGAGGCAAGAATAAAGAGAGAAAATTTGGAACTTAAAATGTTAAAAAAAAGAATGTTAATTCATGTTCTTGGAAAAAAATTTTTTTAAAAGGTAAAAAATGAGATTTTATGCTTTCAAGAATGAAATCTGATGACAAAGTACAAATGATTCTAGGCAAAAAGCAATGATGGTTTAAAGATCTTGGTATGAATGAATTCACAGGGAAATACATCAATTCAATTATTAAAAAGACATGTACATGACATAGAATCAAGGGCAGAAAACTGAGGACTAGTACAGTTTAGCTAATGGTGAAAACCAATATCAACAAAAAGGATTTTTTAAAGCTATGCTAAGGATAAGAGGAAGTCCAAAGGGAAATGACTTCTGCTTTTCCCCAAAACTGTTCTATTCTTTTATTAACCTCCTGGTTACCGTTAGCATCCTTCTAGTCACCCATGCTGGCAAACTAGGTGTCATCCTCAACTCCTCTCCTACCCCCTTATCGAATCAGTTGCAAAGTCCTGTCAATCCTACCTTTATAACATCCCCAGTGTACAGCTCTATCTCTCCTATGACACTGGCACCAACCTGACCCAAGCCCTGAAACCGGGTCCATTGTTATAGCTTTCTGACTGATGGTTCCTGTCTCATCTCTCCTCACTGTAGTCCATCCCTGACTCAGCTGTCAAAATGAAATTCTTAAAGTTCAGACTTGACCACAGTGCTCGCCTCATTGATAAATTCCTGTGGCTATTTCCTCTAGGAGCAAATAGAACATTTTTCTTTTGGCGTTTAAAGCTTTTCATGACTTGGCCCCTTCCTACCTTTCTGGTCTTCATATATATATATATTCCCTTCCACATACACTATGACTCGTGACATGAGTTTCCTTGCTATTCTTTTCACAAGCCCTAAATCCACTGAGTCTTTCCCTAACACGAGTGGCTGTCATGTCTAGAATCCTCTCCTTCCACTCCTCAGCTTCTGGCTTCCTTCAGCTGTCAGCTAAAATTCTACCTTCTATCAAAAGTCTTTCTTGATCCTCCTTAATGCTAATAATGTTTTGCCCCTGGGGTTATCCTGGGGATAGTATTTCTTGTTTGTATAAGTTGTTTGTCTATTTGCTCCCCATTAGACTGAAAGTTTCTTTTTTTAAAAAATTAATTTATTTAGTCAATTTAGAACATTATTCCTTGGTTACAAGAATCACATTATTTCCCTCCCTTCCCTCCAACCACCCTTCCTGCAGCCAACATGCAATTTCCTTGGGTTTTACATGTGTCCTTGATCAGAACCTATTCCCATGTTGTTGTTGTTTGCACTAGGATATTCATTTAGAGTCTACATCCCCAGCCATTTCCCTTAGACCCCTGGAGTCAAGCAGTTGCTTTTCTTCTGTTTCTACTCCCACAGTTTTTACTCTGAATGTGGACAATGTTCTTTCTCATTGATCCCTCCAGGTTATTCAGGATCACTGCCTTTCCACTAATGGAGAAGTCCATTACATTCTATTGTACCACAGTGTATCAGTCTCTGTGTACAATGTTCTCCTGGTTCTGCTCCTTTCGCTCTGCATCACTTCCTGGAGGTTGTTCCAGTCTTCATGGAATTCCTCCACTTTATTATTCCTTTTAGCACAATAGTATTCCCTCACCAAATATACCACAATTTGTTCAGCCATTCCCCAATTGATGGGCATCCCCTCATTTTCCAATTTTTGGCTACCACAAAGAGAGCAGCTATGAATATTCTTGTACAAGTCTTTTTCCTTATTATCTCTTTGGGGTACAATAGACTGTAAGTTTCTTGAGAGCAGGCGCTTACAGTTGTTTTTTAGCCTTTTTTGTTAGTGTTTGGCATTGTGTCTTGTACATTTGTTATTGTTGTTCCCTCTCTTCAGTCCTGTTCAACTTGTTGTAACTTCATATGGGGTTTTCTTGGCAGATATGCTAGAGTGGTTTACCATTTCCTTCTCTAGCTCATTTTACAAATGAGGAACCTGAGGCAAAAAGGGTGAAATGATTTACTCAGAGCCATGATAGCTAGTAAGTATCTGAGATCTTTCCTTCAGAAAAATAGTCATAGAATCTCAGAGGTAAAGAACTGCTCTGATCAGGTCATTTACTCTGACCCATTCTTGGACAGTAATCCTCTTCCCAACATCCCCCAGGATCCACTTAAAATTCTCCAGCAGGAGGAAATTAAACTTTCTTTCTTTAAAAAAAAATCTTTAGGACTTCCGGTTAAGATGGTGGCTTAGAAAGAGCTAAACTTCAGATCTCCGGAAACCCGTCCTAACCGATCTCAAACTGTATGCTCCTAGGGCACCAATACTCAAAACAAACAACAGGATAGATACCGGGAACCCTCCTCCTGGACCTGGATCAAAAGGTACGGCCCCCCAAAAGCCAGAACCCGAGATCACTTGGATCTAAGGGGTAGGCAGAAGGAAGGTTCCAGGACCCATCCCCCCCAATCCAGAGCTCTGAGTCCGAGGCAGCAGCGGGAACCTAAGAGCCAGCAAAAGGACCTCAGGGCCAGCTATTCTGAAGGCCACATCCTGAAAACAAACTGAGCCAGTCGCGGGAGCACCCAGACAGCAGGGAAACAGAGAGAGACAGAGGGGAGCCTGTAGCCCCCTGGCTGGATCCTTCCGTCCCTGCATTAAGACACACTCAGTCTAACCCAGCTGAAGTTAATCCTATCAGGAGCCCTTGGAGCTCCGGGAAGCCATGGCCCCTCCCTCCTCAGAGTGCAGGATCTTCTAAAACAACAGTAACCCTCAGGGCAGACAAAAGGATCTCAGAAGGCCACATCCTGAAAACAACCTGAGCCAGTCGCGGGGGAACAGAGAGAGACAGAGGGGAGCCTGTAGCCCCATGGCTGGATCCTTCCATCCGAGTCTCAGGGAAGGTCCCTGCTTTAAGACACACTCAGTCCAACCCAGCTGAAGTTAATCCTATCAGGAGCCCTCGGAGCTCCAAGAAGCCTTGGCCCCTCCCCCCTCAGCCTGCAGGCCCTTCTGGCCCACAAAGCCTCTGAGATACCTCGCGGACAGTGCCAAGCCAGGCTCAGAGCTTGGAAGTAAGGCAACGAAGAAGCATCGGGAGGGAACTGAGAGCAGTAACACCCGCGAACAGACAATTCGCCTGGGGCTAAAGCCTCTGAACACCAGACAGAGATAAGAAAAGCTAGACCTCTCCACTCAGATAGAGATGGCAAACAGCACAGAAAAGCCCCGAAACTCCAAGAAAAACAAGAAGAAGGGGGCGACTTTGGACACATTTTATGGAGCAAAAATACAAAATACAGAGGAGATAGAAGAAGAAACACAAGCAAATGTTCCAAAACCTTCCAAAGGAAATGGAAACTCTCCACAAACCCATGAAGAATTTGAATTGGAAATGATCAAAAAGATGGAAGCCTTCTGGGAGGAAAAGTGGGAAATAATGCAAAAGAAATTCACGCATCTACAAAACCAGTTTGACCAAACTGAAAAGGAAATCCATGCTTTAAAGGTCAGAATCAGCCAACTGGAAGGCAACATGCATGTAAAAGACCAAGAATTAATAAAGCAAAGCCAAAAGACCAAGAAATTAGAAGAGAACATAAAATATCTCACTGACAAGGTCATAGACTTGGAAAATAGAGGGAGAAGAGACAATTTAAGAATAATTGGACTACCAGAAAAGCCAGAAATAAACAGCAAACTTGATATCGTAATACAAGATATAATCAAAGAAAATTGCCCAGACATTCTAGAACAAGGGGGAAATACAGGCACTGAAAGAGTTCACAGAACACCCTCTACACTAAACCCCCAAAAGACAACTCCAAGGAATGTAATTGCCAAATTCCAAAGCTTTCAAGCAAAAGAAAAAATCTTACAAGAAGCCAGAAAAAGACAATTTAGATATAAAGGAATGCCAATCAGGGTCACACAAGACCTTGCAAGTTCTACTCTAAATGACCGTAAGGCATGGAACATGATTTTCAAAAAGGCAAGAGAGCTGGGCCTTCAACCAAGAATCATCTACCCGTCAAAACTGACTATATACTTCCAAGGGAAAGTATGGGCATTCAACAAAATAGAAGATTTCCAAGTTTTTGCAAAGAAAACACCAGAGCTCTGTGGAAAGTTTGATATAAAAAAAACAAAGAGCATGGAATACCTGAAAAGGTAAATATGAAGGAAAGGGAAAAGGAGAAAAATGTTATCTTTTTCTTTTACTCAAACTCTCTTCTATAAGGACTACATTTATATCAATCTATGTATACTAACATGTGGGAAAATGTAATGTGTAAATAGGGGGAAAAGAAAGACCAAATAGAGTAATCTTTCTCACACAAAGATTCACATGGGAAGGGGAGGGGAAGAAAACTCCTATAAGAAGGAGAGGAAGAGAGTTTTTACTTAAACCTTACTCTCAGGGAAATCAACTCTGAGAGGGAAAAACATCCAGATCCATTGGGATCTTGATTTCTATCTTACCCAACAAGGGTAGGGAGAAGGGAAAACCAAGGGGGGTAAGGGGGAGGGAACATAAAAAAGGGAGGGAAGAAGAGGGGGTGGGGGAGGGAACAAAAATGGAGGGGCTAGAAAGGGAAATATATCAAGGGAGGGGACAAGGGGGACTTACTTAAAATAAATCACTGGATTAAAAAGTTAGAGCTGAAGAAGAAAGGTTAGAATTAGGGAAGGATATCAAAATGCCAGGGAGTCCCCAAGTGACAATCATAACTTTGAACATGAATGGGATGAACTCACCCATAAAACATAGACGAATAGCAGAATGGATTAGAATCCAAAACCCTACCATGTGTTGTCTTCAAGAAACACAGATGAGAAGGGTAGACACCCAAAAGGTCAGAATTAGAGGATGAGTAAGACCTTCTGGGCCTCAACTGACAGAAAGAAGGCAGGAGTTGCAATCATGATATCTGATAAAGCCAAAGCAAAAATAGACCTGATTAAAAGGGATAGGGAAGGTAATTATATTCTGTTAAAAGGGACTTTAGATAATGAGGAAATATCACTAATCAACATATATGCACCAAATAATATAGCACCCAAATTTCTAATGCAGAAACTAGGAGAATTGAAGGAAGAAATAGACAGTAAAACCATATTAGTGGGAGACTTGAACCAACCATTATCAAATTTAGATAAATCAAATCAAAAAATAAATAAGAAAGAGGTAAAAGAAGTGAATGAAATCTTAGAAAAATTAGAATTAATAGACATATGGAGAAAAATAAATAGGGACAAAAAGGAATACACCTTCTTCTCAGCACCACATGGCACATTTACAAAGATTGACCATACACTAGGTCACAGAAACATGGCATACAAATGCAGAAGAGCAGAAATAATAAATGCAGCCTTTTCAGATCACAAGGCAATAAAAATATCAATCAGTAACAATCAGTAATGGTACGTGGAAAACCAAATCAAAAATTAATTGGAAATTAAACAATATGATACTCCAAAATCGTTTAGTTAGAGAAGAAATCATAGAAACAATTAATAATTTCACCGAGGAAAATGACAATGGCGAGACATCCTTTCAAACCTTTTGGGATGCAGCCAAAGCAGTAATCAGAGGTAAATTCATATCCCTGAGTGAATATATTAACGAACTAGGGAGAGCAGAGATCAATCAATTGGAAATGCAAATAAAAAAACTCGAAAGCAATCAAATTAACCCCCCCCAGCAGAAAACCAAACTAGAGATCCTAAAAATTAAAGGAGAAATTAATAAAATCGAAAGTGATAGAACTATTGATTTAATAAATAAGACTAGAAGCTGGTACTTTGAAAAAACTGACAAAATAGACAAAGTGGTGGTCAATCTAATTAAAAAAAGGAAAGAAGAAAAGCAAATTAACAGCATCAAAGATGAAAAGGGGGACATCACCTCCTATGAAGAAGAAATTAAGGTAATCATTAAAAATTACTTTGCCCAATTATATGGCAATAAATACACCAATTTAGGTGATATGGATGAATATATACAAAAATACAAAATGCCTAGACTAACAGAAGAAGAAATAGAATTCTTAAATAATCCCATATCAGAAAATGAAATCTAACAGGCCATCAAAGAACTCCCTAAGAAAAAATCCCCGGGGCCCGAAGGATTCACATGTGAATTCTATCAAACATTCAGAGAACAGTTAATCCCAATACTTTACAAACTATTTGACATAATAAGCAAAGAGGGAGTTCTACCAAACTCCTGTTATGACACAAACATGGTACTAATTCCAAAACCAGGCAGGTCAAAAACAGAGAAAGAAAATTATAGACAAATCTCCCTAATGAATGTAGATGAAAAAATCTTAAATAGGATACTAGCAAAAAAGACTCCAGCAAGTGATCAGAAGAATCATTCACCATGATCAAGTAGGATTTATACCAGGGATGCAGGGCTGGCATAATATTAGAAAAAACCATCCATATAATTGACCACATCAACAAGCAAACCAACAAGAACCACATGATTATCTCAATAGATGCAGAAAAAGCCTTTGATAAAATACAACACCCATTCCTATTAAAAACACTAGAAAGCATAGGAATAGAAGGGTTGTTCCTAAAAATAATAAACAGTATATATCTAAAACCATCAGCTAATATCATCTGCAATGGGGATAAACTAGACGCATTCCCAATAAGATCACGAGTGAAACAAGGATGCCCATTATCACCTCTACTATTTGACATTGTACTAGAAACACTAGCAGTAGCAATTAGAGAAGAAAAAAGAAATTGAAGGCATCAAAATATGCAAGGAGGAGACCAAATTATCGCTCTTTGCAGATGACATGATGGTCTACTTAAAGAATCCTAGAGATTCAACCAAAAAGCTAATCGAAATAATCAACAACTTTAGCAAAGTTGCAGGATAAAAAATAAACCCTCATAAGTCATCAGCATTTCTATATATCTCCAACACAGCTCAGCAGCAAAAACTAGAAAGAGGAATCCCATTCAAAATCACCTTAGACAAAACAAAATATCTAGGAATCTATCTCCTGAGACAAACACAGGAACTATATGAACACAACTACAAAACACTTTCCACACAACTAAAACTAGACTTGAGCAATTGGAAAAACATTAACTGCTTATGGATAGGATGAGCCAATATAATAAAAATGAACATCCTACCCAAACTTATCTATCTATTTAGTGCCATACCCATTGAACTCCCAAAAAATTTCTTTACTGATTTAGAAAAAACCATAACAATGTTCATTTGGAATAACAAAAGATCAAGGATATCCAGGGAAATAATGAAAAAAAAACCCCACAAGTGATGGGGGTCTTGCAGTCCCAGACCTCAAACTATATTACAAAGCAGCAGTCATCAAAACAATTTGGTACTGGCTAAGAGAAAGAAAGGGGGATCAGTGGAACAGATTGGGGGCAAGAGACCTCAGCAAGACAGTATAAGATAAACCAAAAGATCCCAGCTTTTGGGACAAAAATCCACTATTCGATAAAAACTGCTGGGAAAATTGGAAGACAGTGTGGGAGAGATTAGGAATTGATCAACACCTCACACACTACACCAAGATAAATTCAAAATGGGTGAATGACTTAAACATAAAGAAGGAAACCACAAGTAAATTGGGTAAATACAGAATAGTATACATGTCAGACCTTTGGGAGGGGAAAGACTTTAAAACCAAGCAAGACATAGAAAGAATCACAAAATGTAAAATAAATAATTTCGACTACATCAAATTAAAAAGCTTTTGCACAAACAAAATCAATGTAACTAAAATCAGAAGGGAAACAACAAATTGGAAAAAATCTTCATAGAAACCTCTGAAAAAGGTTTAATTATTCAAATTTATAAAGAGCTAAATTAATTGTACAAAAAAAATCAAGCCATTTTCCAATTGATAAATGGGCAAGGGACACGGATAGGCAGTTTTCAGATTAAGAAATCAAAACTATTAATAAGTACATGAAGAAGTGTTCTAAATCTCTTATAATCAGAGAGATGCAAATCAAAACGACTCTGAGATATCACCTCACACCTAGCAGACTGGCTAACATGACAGCAGAGGAAAGCGGTGAATGCTGGAGGGGATGTGGCAAAGTAGGGACATTAATTCATTGCTTGTGGAGTTGTGAACTGATCCAACCATTCTGGAGGGCAATTTGGAACTATGCCCAAAGGGCGGTAAAAGAATGTCTACCCTTTGATCCAGCCATAGCCCTGCTGGGTCTTACCCGAAAGAGATAATAAGGAAAAAGACTTGTACAAGAATATTCATAGCTGCGCTCTTTGTGGTGGCCAAAAATTGGAAAACGAGGGGATGCCCATCAATTGGGGAATGGCTAAACAAGTTGTGGTATATGTTGGTGATGGAATACTATTGTGCAAAAAGGAATAATAAAGTGGAGGAATTCCATGGAGACTGGAACGACCTCCAGGAAGTGATGCAGAGTGAAAGGAGCAGAACCAGGAGAACATTGTACACAGAGACTAATACATTGTGGTATAATCGAACGTAATGGACTTCTCCATTAGTGGCAGTGTAATGTCACTGAACAACCTGCAGGGATCTAGGAGAAAAAACACTCTCCATAAGCAGAGGACAAACTGTGGGAGTAGAAACACCGAGGAAAAGCAACTGCCTGACTACAGCGGTTGAGGGGACATGTCAGAGGAGAGACTCTAAACGAACACTCTAATGCAAATACTAACAACATGGCAATAGTTCGAATCAAGAACACACGTGATACCCAGTAGAATCACGCGTTAGATATGGGGGTGGGCGAGGAAAATAAAATGATCTTTGTCTTTATTGAATAATGCTTGGAAATGATCAAATAAAATATTATTTGAAGAAAAAATCTTTATTTTCTGTCTTATAATTGATACTAAGTATCAGTTCTAAGGTAAAAGGGTAAAACTAGGCAATTGTGGTTAAATGACTTGTCCAGGGTCACATTTGGGGAGTATCTGAGGCCAGATTTAAACCCAGGACCTTCTATCTCTAAGCCTGGCTCTAAATCCATTGAGCCTCCTGATGTCAACTTTCAAAGCACTCACTTCACTGGTTTTTTTCCTTTGTTTCCTGTATTCTTTCCTTTTTATTCCCTACCATCTCCCTATTTATCTTTGTGAGTTCAAATCTGTTCTCAGACACTTACTAGCTATGTGACCCTGGGCAAATTACTTAACCCTTTTGGCCTCAGTTTCCTTATCTGAAAAATGAGCTGGAAAAGGAAATAACTATTCCAGTGAATTTGCCAAGAAAATGTCAAATGGGGTTATGAAGAGTCAGATACGACTGAAAAAGTATTGAGCAAAAATAACAATAAGGTCAATGTGAATCATCAGGGCTATGGAGAAGCTAGAATAAGTAACTAGTTCTTGGACTACATTAAAAAAAGTTTTCTCCAGGGCAGCTAGGTGGCTCAGTGGATAGAGAGCCAGGCCTGACACATCCTAGCTCTGGGATCCTGGGCAAATCACTTAACCCCAATTGCCTAGCTTTTAGTGCTCGCTCTTCAGCCTTGGAACCAATATTTAATATTGATTCTAAAACAGAAAGTAAGGATTAAAAAAAGTGAATTTCCTTCTGCTAAAGAATTTAAGTGGATACTGGGGAAAGTTGTGGAGAAGATTACTGTTCAGGAATGGGCCAAAGTAGATGACCTGATCGAGCTTGTCTCCAGCCCAGAGACTCTATGACTATTTTTCTGAAGCAAAGACGAGAAGGAAACCTGCAAAGCTCTTGCAATCTGTTTGGTTGCTGTGAAACCACATGTAGATATTGAAAAACCCATCACCATATTATTCAATTGATAGTCACTTACAGGCAAGCTAGAGAGATCAATCAGAGAAAAAGAGCTTTTGATATCTGCAATAGAGAGGTTCTTATGAAATCCAGAGGAGATATAGAGTGCTTTCATTTTAAAACATACAAAGCTAAGAGTTTTCCTTATTTGAGATATAGACATATCTATATCTGAAATATATACACATATTTATGGCAATATAACAGCAATGTTGGGGTGGGAGGTTGCTTATTTCTGATGCTCTTAAAGCACAGAGCAAAAACCATGAAGCAAAGCTTTAAGTGGTACTACAAAATGTGTCTGTTTGTCAGAGAGATTTAAAAAAAAATTACATAACCAAGAAAGACGACGTCCTTGGTGTCTGTTTCCATTTTCTAACATGAGCAGGATCCATTGGGTATTTGCACAGTTATGGATCTCCCTGTGGTGCTTTTAAGCATGCAAACCTTTATTTGTGGTTTGTTTCTGAATGAGGGAAGAAGGGCTTAGATGAATATTGGCTAAAACAGAGACCTAGGCAGCTCATAAGCCCGGGGTGTGGAGTGTCCTTCATTGGGAAGACCAATGGACTTGGGAGTAAGGGCAGGGGTCACACCGAGGCTCTGACACTTACTAGCTATGGGACCATGGGAAGTCATTTAAATTCTCTGAACTCCCCTGAAGGCAGGCAACGTTTTTGCTTGTTTTTGTACATCCAGCACTTTGCACAGCGTCTGGTATCATGTTTAATGAATGCTTATTGATTATTTGTGAGGGAAGTATTTTGTAAATTTTAATTATATATATATTTGTATATATATGCTAGTGTTAACAAAAGTGGAGGACCAAATGGATATATAATATATAATCTTATAGCATCACAGATTGAAAGCTGGAAGGAATCTTTGAGGCCATCAAATCCATTTCCCTCGTTTTAAAGATGAAGAAACTGAGGCCCAGAGGGTTGAAATCACTTGCTCAGGGGCATGTAGCTAGAAAATGGCAAAGGCAGGATTTGAACTCAGGTCTTCAGGATTCTAAGTTTAGTGCTCTCTCTATTCGCCCTCCCATACTGCTCTCCGTGACAATAATATATTCATATCATTTTTAGAAAAGAAAATAAAGAGGGGTCATATTAACAGAAGATTAGAATGTGAAATAGATTATATATATATATATATATTTATATATATATATACACATATATATATTTTTTCTTTTTTTTTAACCCCATACCTTCTGTCTTGGAATTAATACTGTGTATTGGCTCCAAGGCAGAAGAGTGGTAAGGGCTAGGCAATGGGAGTTAAGTGACTTGCCCAGGGTCACACAGCTGAGAAGTGTCTGAGGTCAGATTTGAACCTAGGACCACTCATCTTTAGGCCTGGCTCTCAATCCACTGAGCCACCCAGCTGTCCCCTAGATTGTATATTTTTTAAAAGTCCATTTGCATCCCAATCTTGCCACTGACTATATCTGTGTGACTTCAGAGAAGTCATTTTACTTTCTAGTATATAGTTTCCTTTTTTCTATAATGAAGTTAGTTTCAGCATTGTTCTTACTTCACTAGGATTGCTGATGGTTTAAAAGAATGAATTTTGGAGACATCTTAGATCTAGTCTACTCACCAATCCCATGCAGGAACCCAACCCATCAGAAATGAGCTAATAATTATCTTTCAGCAAAAATTAGTCATGGGTCATGAATTGTAAAATGCAGGTAAAAATCATTTCTTGGTTTGGTTTTGGGTGGGACTATGGAGATAATAATTTTGGATTCTGATTCTCTCTTTGAATAATTCGTGACTTCAAGGTTCTCATGATTGACATACTCCTGTACTTAACAAGATGATCCACAATTAACTAGTGACATTTCTCCAAACACCACTAGAATGAAGTTTACATTTTATATTTACCTTGTTTTTCTTCTTGTATGTATGGTAGGCTCAATATAAAACTTTCAAAACTGTCTTACTTGTTTTGGATTCTTTTTGGCCTTCTTCCTGTTCTCTTGCCTTCATTAAAAGACTTTATTAATGATCTCTTTTTCTTTTTTTGGACAACCCTAACTCTAACTCTACTCTCCTTTGCACCTACTCCTCAAATCTGAACAAAGTGAAAAATAAAATCCTTGTAAGAAATATGCATAGTCCAATAAAGCAAATTCTTGTTTGAGTTGCATCTAAAGATGTGCATTTCAGTCTGTTCATTTACTTCATCACCTTCCTCTGTAAGAAGGTGGAAAACATCCTGTCCTCTGGAATCAGAGTTGGTGATTGCTTTGGCCAGAGTTCTTAAAATGCTATTTTTTTTTACAATAATGTTGTTATTGTACATATTTTTCCTCTTGATTTTGCCATGTCAGTCTGCTGAATTAGGTCCATAGGGGTCTCCTCAGATTCCTCTGAAACCATTTCTTTTGTCATTTCTCATGGTGTAATAATATTTCATAACTGTAATTTATTTCACCCTTCTCCAGCTGATGGGCATCTCTTATTTTCTAGAGTAGCTCTATTTTTGTCAAATGAGTCTTTTTCCTTTCTTTGACTATTTTGGGATAGAGGCCTAGTAGTAGTTTTATTTGGTCAAAAGTGCACTAAAATGACATTTTTCTTTTTTTGTAATCTTTACCAATCTGATGGGTTAAAGGTAGAATCTGGGAGTTATTTTAATTTGCATTTCTCTATCAGTTATCTGGAAGATTTTTTATATGGCTATTAATAGCTTGCATTTCCTCCTTGGAAAAATAACTGTTCATGTCCTTTGACCATTTATGTTTGGGGGAATGACTCTTGAGAACAGTGCATTTTCTCCTATATCATGAGTTGTTTTAAACCATCTGGAAAACTGTGCATCTGGCCGAAATAAAATCAAGTCCCTTTCATTCTGATGTGACTCCTAAGGTCTTAAGTACATCACTGAAGCTTCTGTTTTATATAACACTGAAAGTCATCCAGACATATGACTGAAAGTCATATGTAGTATGGAAAAGGATATACCTGATAATCATGCTTCCTAAATAAGTCAACAACAACAATCAACAAACATTCATTAAACATTATGTGCCTAGTAGCTGTCCAAGTGCTAGGAAAAGAAATAGAAGTAGAAAGTGATCATTATAATTATATATATGTAATATTATATATTATGGTATAATAATAAGTTTCTGCCTTTGATGAGCTTGCATTCTATAGGGGAAGTGAACACATTAAAGGGAATTAAAAAGGGAGTGAGAAAGCAAAGCTTCCATCATGGCAGCATGTTAGAAAAAGTCCAGAAGGTAGCCTGCAGAGGAAAGAGACATGGCAGACCTTGGCAATCTCCTTAAAGTGGAGGCTCTAGGAGGAACCACCTGATCAGAGAGAGCTACAGAGATGGGGACATTTCCAATGTATGGATTCCAAGGCTAGGAAGAAGGGTTTCTAGGGTATGGAAGAAAAAGTCTCCTGAGTGCAGTCTGGAAAGGAATAAGTGGTTTGATAGTGATATTAAAAGCTGTTGAGATCAATGAGAATCTCTGTGACACTCCCCCATGGATAAATAATGGATTGATGCTATAAACTTGCGTGCATAGGGTAGCAAAAGATCTGAAACAAAGCTCAAATATCGTGCTGTGGTATTCCCTGGTTTACTGACTTCAGGTGAGCTCTACTACAGATGGCAATTTCTGATGATATTAGGCTGGCTGTAAGATAGCTGTGGTTGGAAGTGATCAATGGCATGTCAGGAGCTGTTCATATTATCAGCACGACAGCTTCAGATTCAACAGTGAAATTTAAACAAAGGTAGTAAGCTCCTTAAGAATAGTGCCTGTCTTTTGCCTCTTTTGTATCCCCAGGGTTTGTGTTCTGCCTGGTAGATAGTAGGGGCTTAATAAATGTTTATTGATTGATCAATTAAGCTCCGTAAGGCCAGGAGTCATGTCTGAAATTCTTTTTGTGTTTCTCTGAAGCTTTGGGCAAATGCTTCACATATTCCATAACTGAATTCAACACTTATTAAGTATCTCCTATGCTCAGGAAGGAGTTTTAAGATAAATTAATGACTCAAAACCTGTAGCTACGTAGGTATTCTGGTATATTTAATTAAGTCATCATATATAAATGCCCATATGTCTTACATGTATTTACAATATAGACCTGGGAATTGAAACTGCACAACTGCTTCCTCTTCTCTGGTGTTTTTGCCATTCCTTGTCCATTGCATCAACTGTTAAATTGATGAGAACAGAAACTATGCTCAGTTTTAACCATAAAGGCTTAAAAGTAACTTCTTTTTCTGAATTTAACTGATTTGCCCTTCAACAACCTCTTCCTTCAAATTCTCTTTACATTAATGTTTCTAATCAGCCTTTCCAAATGGAATTACAATTTGGACATTTCACTTTTTAATACATTCTCCTTTAAGGCTATTGGTCAGGTAATAGACTATCCTTTTATCAGTAATAATCTACATGTGATTATCCACGAGAATTCTGAGACACTTACATTTTTATCATATCATATTCCAACTTCCTCTAATGTATTATTAGCGAAGAGACTAGACCATTATAAAAGCTAAAAGTCACATTATCTAAAAACTAGAATCAAGAGTCTAATCACAGGGAGTGCATAATTAAAGTGATATTATTTGTAAATTGGAATGATTCAGAATGAAAACATACTGAATTATATATTTATAATCTATTAAGAACAGGATAAATGTTACAATAGTCTCAAAAGCAGTTTTTCAAAACATTGAGTGTTGGGTTGATCTCACATGGAATCCCCTGCCTTCTGGAATTCAGCATAAGCAGATTCCAGTATTCACTCTTCATTTTGACCATAGTTCATTGCATATTCAAAGTCTTTAAAGCTGACATGTCCATCTGAGTCCTGGTCTACTTCCCTGCAGAAAAGAAAAACAAAATTGTTGGTGAGAAAACTATGCTTCAGAAGCATATGAGGATGTTTTTTCTTTTATTTGCAAAGCTATGTATATCTATCTTCAGATCCAAGAGTCTAAAGGTGGACAGTATCTGGTCAACTTCTTTTATTTAGAGAGAATTGGAGACTGAAAGCCGCAGACCAACTGTTTCCCAAATTGAGTATTCACCTCCCATCTCTGCTAGGCTGGACTGTGGGTGACATCTCCATATTCCCTTATCACCTCAATCCTACAAACCTGAGCTTCCCGGAAGCCTTGGGCTACCTCCTAAGGAAAGCCTTCTCGGGTCCTCGTAGTTATTAGTATTCTCTCCTTTCTCAAATTATCTTGCCTTTTTCCTTCTGAATGAACATTGTATCCCCCAGCCCACAAGACTGTGAGTTGCTTGAGGGCAGGGACTATCGTTTTTCATGCTATTTTCATATTTCTAGTCCCTAGCATGAAGACTTACACATGTAATAAATGCTAATTTTTCTGTCTTCATAATAACCCTGTGAGTTGGGTTGGAGACTCTTATTAGCCTCATTGTATGTGTGGGAAAGCTGAGGCACATAGCAATTAAATGCTTGAATTGGAAAGTTTAAGTGACTTGCCCAAGGTCACATAGATAGTAAGTAATATGAATCTGGTCTCAAAGGGAGGTCCTCTACTTGGAAAATTCTTTCTCCCATGCCATATTGCCTGCTCTTTTGCCCCAGAGTATAGGCTAAGGGGGTGGGGGTGGGGAGGCGAAAATTATGCCTCTCTTTTCATTGTATCTGCAGTGCCCACATA
The DNA here is from genome assembly GCF_027887165.1 of Monodelphis domestica. NCBI lineage: Eukaryota > Metazoa > Chordata > Mammalia > Didelphimorphia > Didelphidae > Monodelphis > Monodelphis domestica. The sequence continues at coordinate 232,299,875 of NC_077227.1, read as the reverse complement.
ACCAGAATCATTGAATTCTATATGATAAATGTATCTACTCTTCACGTAAAGTATAAAAACAATTGAATTAATTCCAGAAGTTACACACAAAGTCATTTTCACTATTTTATGGCTCTACCTCATGTGTTATTTATTTTTATATGGAACAGCATACATTCTGTGACATATCTGGGAAATTATAATAATGATATCTGGCTGGCATTTAGATAGTGCTAGGTTTAGGTAGTGCTTCTCATTTTACCTTCACAACAGGAGGCAGGGGCTATTCTTATTCCCATTTTACAGTTGAGGATATGGAAGGCAGATGTTAAGTGACTCTACCAGGGTTGCACAGCTTCTAAGTATATGTGGCTGGACTTGAACTCAGGTACCCCTCAGTCCAATACTCTAGCCACTGTGCCCCCCCATTCACCTAACGAGAAATGGAGCCTTGTGAATATGTGTGGCATTCAGAAAGAACACATTTCTAAAATAATTTAACATATGTGTACCTATGTGAAGAACCCTTGCTTCCAAAGCCTTCACAATATACAATCATTAGCAGAAATCTGGCAAAATAAAACACTTTCCTTATGAATCTGATTATTTATAAAGTTATTTCTTATGGAAATCCTCCCCTTCAAGGCCCAGCTTAGGGGTCACTGACAAGAAGCTTTCCCTTATCCATCTCCTCCAGGAAGCAGGAATTCCCTCCACTCCTAACTCACAATCTCTTCATGCATCTCTGACCTTTTGTTGCACCTTTCTTTACTTTGGCTTTCCCTTTAGTGGTATACATACCCCCTAAGAAAATACCTGCCTTTTGCAGACAGGGACTGTTTGATTTTTCATCTGTGTATCAAGCACAGGGCATTATGTGTAAGAGATACTGAAAGGAGTATCCCAGAATCTCAGAGATTGGAAGTGACTTCAAAAGTCATCTGGACTAATTTGTCCCTAAATAGGGATCCGATTTACAAAATCTCCTCGAAGAGAGTCCTGGGCTTAAGAGCTTCCACTGAGACAGCTAATCCCACTTTGGGGCAGCTCAAACAGTTGAAAGTTTTGTTGAAAGGCTGCACCAACTGGTTAGCTGGGGTGCGTGGGGTGGACAATAGGTGGGATACACCTATTTTTGTAGGTCTCTTTTGTTTACGTGGGTTCCCAAATCTCCAAAACCAGATACCCAGCTGTTGTGGTTCTGGAAAAAAGACCTGGGCTCTTATAGAACATTAAAGATAAAAATGGTGGACAGGCTACAGAAACAACATATTAAATCTTCAGTTTAAAACCACCAACACCAAATGTGTCCTACAATGATTACTAATGGTGTTTGTGGGAATGTATCTGAAAGGATGTTTGATGAAAGACCATCAAATGTCTCCTCTAGTGGTCATCCTGAATTATTAAAACTTCGTGTTTTTTCTATATAACTGTTAATGTTGAAACAAATAATGTAAAAATTAAAATAAAAATAGTTTTCATCTCTATAAGCTTTAAGGTTTGTGGAGTGCTTTACAATTATTATCTCAAACACATGTATAACCCAGTGTAATTGCTTGTCAGCTCCGAGATGAGAGAACATGAATCATGTAACCTTGGGGAAAATATTCTAAAAAATAAATAAAAAATATTATCTCTTTTTATCCTCACAACAATCCTGGGAGATGGATACTCTTATTACCCTCATTTCGCAGACAGAGAAACTGATACACAGAGATTAAGTGACTTGTCCAGGGTCCTACAGCTAATGAGTGTCTTAGGTTGGATCTGAACTTCCTGACTCCATGTTCTAGTACTCTTCCTGGACTGCTTGAATATACAAGCTGAATACCTCAAGAAAACTCTTAATCTGAACATTGACACAAATTACAGAGGTCATTAATGTTGAATTATCTGTAAAGTAAGCTTTTAAAATACTATGTTCTAAAGTAAACTTTCTCAAATATTTCATTCAAAAGTGTCCAAAGCTATAATGGTCACAGATGGTATAATATCAATTTTTTGCTGTTTCAAAATACAGAAAATTCTCACTTTTCCATCATAGGCCAAACCCCAGCTTCAATGAATTGTTCTAAAATGAATGGCTATCTTCATCACTTCACACTACATATTTGCAAAATATACACGAATATTTTATATTATGCAGAACTGAAGACAGAATGACAAATCTTTTTACTGGCTATTTAGTAATGATTGGTATCACACATTACCATCTCTGGAATATAAATTACCCCTCTCATTAAATTGTACAATTGAAGGCTGAAATATTCTTTCTTAAGGAAATGAATCAGATAAATGTTACTTTTCCTTTCCTAACTGCTATATTTGAACTACACATCTTAATGTGTGGTTAAATGAATAATCTACAAAAGTGGCATCGAGAATAAGCTGCTCCTGATAATTTTTGGTTTATTTGTTTATCGGGTAACAGAATAGTGATTAACTTTCCTGGTCTCAAGAATTTATTTCCAGTGTTTCTTCTATCATAATACTATATTATTTATTGCTTAGTTTCTTGTTTTCTTTGCTAGCATTCTCACTGACATAAAATTTACACAATATTAAGCAATATAACCAAGTAGTTTTACAATGGAGAATAAGATTGAGAGACTATTTTTAATTTACAGATCAATACCCATGTTTATCCAAATAATGCACAGAACAGGCTGCACTGTTGAATTTATGTTTGGAATACAGAAGAGTAAAATAGTTAATGTCTTAGGACTTTTTTTCCTCACCATATCTTAGTGAACAAGGCTGGTAGTCAAGAGGAAAATGAAGCAAAAGTATGAATTTCATTGCTGTAATTTTGAAAGGGAAGATATATTATTACTTTTTTTTTTTACTGCAGAAACTGCATTATTCTGAAGGAATATTCCATTGCACCAACACACAAATCATTCATGTGAGAGGAGAGCAGATGGATCGTGTGGGTAAAATTTTGCAGTGATTTGGGGAGAGAAATAAAACACCGTTAGGAAGGCAGGAGGTGGAACATAAAGCTTCATTGTTCTTTTCCACAGGATTCTAGACTGACAAGTGCTCCCTCTAGTTCCAATTGTATTCTCCAAAAATAAAAATTCGCATTCCAAATTTTCAGTACATCATGCTGAGACATTTTGTAAATTGTAAATGTCTCCTATTGAGAATGATAATTACAAGAGTTTGATGAAGTTTGTCTGGCCATTTATTGAGTGTTATATAGGTTTAGAAGCCCATATTTGGAATTGTGATAAGATATAGGGAAGCGTTTGCCTTGAGGAGCCAGCTACAATACTGGAGACAGACTGTTGGGATTGGAGGAAGGAAGGCTTGAGTCTGAAGCCTATCTTAGATACATACAAGCTCTGTGACCCCGAGTATGTCACTTTATTTCAGCCTTAGTTTCCTTACCCTTAAAATGGGAGGAAGAAGAAAAAAAATGCACTCTGCAAATATTATCTCATTTAACCTTCATCATGACCCTGGAAGGGAAGTGCTATTAATACCCCCATTTTATATTTGGACAGAAACAAAGTGACTTGCCCAGAGTCACACAACTAGTGAGTTACTGAACCTGGATTTGAATTCATCAATTTCTGACTCCAGACCTGATACTCCATACACTGCACTATCTGACTGTTCTAAATTGGAATAATAATAATAATACCTACTTCTCAGAGTTGTTGTGAGGATCAAATGAGATAATATTTATAAAATACTTAGCACATGCCTGGCACATGGTGGTGCTCAGTAGATGCTTATTCCATCTATCTATCTATCTATCTATCTATCTATCTATCTATCTATCTATCTATCTATCTATCTATCCATCCATCCATCCAAACATCCATCCAGTTGACATACTGTATGTTAAATGCTTTACAAACATTAAAGCTCTACATAAAATGGTCTAAGAACATCAATAAAATCAACACATAATATAACTCATCAATTAGAGATTATCTACTCTAATCCCTTTCATTTTATAAAGGAAGAAGTCAATGCTCCCAAAGGTGAAATTACCTTTTGTTGAAAGACACATGCAATTATGAGGTTTCTTTTAATCTTTGTATAATATTTTGTACTATACTTCAGTCTCCTCCCCCACACCAGGACAACAATATCATCCAAAACAAGTACTATGGGTATTGGGGGCAAATGGGGTAACAATAATTAAGTGGAACTGTTTTTTTAAAAGGGGACTTTCTTAGAGGTAAATGTTAAAATAGTTTTTGAAGAATGGGATACATAAAAGATACGTAATTAGACAGGAATTTATATGTGACAACTCATTTTATCCTCACAACAATCCTAGAAGGTAGGTGCTATTATGATTGTTATTTTATGAATGGGGATATTGAGGCTAAGAGAGAGAAATGTGTTGCTCTTAAATTAGATTTGAACTCAAGTCTGGCACTCTAGCCCTGGTATCACTTTGCTTTCTTAAATAACTAATATTTATTTAGCACTTTACAATTTTTGAAGAGCTTTACATAAGTTATCTCATTTGATCTTTACAACAACTATGAGGCAGATGCTATTATTATCCCCTTTTTACAGATGAGGAAACTGAGACTGGAAAAGGTTAAATAACTTGCTCAGGGACACACAGCTAGTAAGTATCTGAGGTAGGATTTGAAATCAGGTTTTTCTGATTCCAGAAAGTCAGGCACTCTAAGATAGACATGAATTTGGCTATAGAGAGAGAAGAGGTCACTCCCAGATGCCTTTGGAAGAAATGGCACAGGCAGCTTTTTCTGATCCTTCTCAATTGTAGTGCCTTCCCTCTGCTGGTTATTTTAAACTTATTTAAGAAGACCTGACTTTAAATTCTGCCTTTGATTCTTATTTACTGTGTGACTGTGGGCAAGTCACTTAATATTTCTTGAACTAAAAGTCTTCCTCCATAAAATGGGCATAAAGTTCCAAATGAAGTGATGTCTATAAAGTACTTTGCAAAATCATGAAGCAGTATATAAATGTTAGCTGTTATAATTAACTGGGCCAGTGATGGCGAACTTTTTAGAGACTGAGTGCCCAAACTGCACTCTCATACTGCATGTGAGCCCCTCCCCCTGCCTTACTCCAGACAGGGGAGGCAGGAAGTGCTCCCATTGGGCTGCTGGGCAGAGGGGTGGGTCATGTGAGAAATGTGCTCAGGCTCATGGAGAGGTGGAAGGGAGCAGCCCCCTTTAGCACACATGCCATAGGTTAGCCAACACAGACTTAGGTGAATGAGGTGCTACTTGGAGATTCCAACATAAAGTGAATATATAACCCCATCTCTTGAGGAGTATTTGTAACTTAGCTGGAAGTACACCTAAGGTAATTTATCTGCTTCAGTGCCTCATTTTTGTGCCTACCATCACATTTTTGTGGGCATTCCTTCTATTGGTGTGGATCACAATCCTCTCCCTTTGCAACTTTTGTTTATATGTTTCAAGCCACTCTACAAAGGATCCACTCAAGGTTTTAGAAACTTTCCAGTAGGTTTGTTTTTTTTTTACATTTAAATTTTTTGGGAAAGGAAAGGAAGGGAAAAAGAATAAGTCCTTCTATAGAGTTTATTATGTACCAGCCATTGGACTAAGTGCTTTACAAATATTTCATGGATCCTCACAATAACCCTGGGAGGTAGGTGATATTATTATCACCCTCATTTTTCAAATGAGGAAACTGAGACAAATGGAGGTGAAATGACTTGCCCAGGGTCACACAGCTATTAACCACCTGTGGCCATATCTGAATTCAGGTATTACTGAAAGAAATGGCAAACCACTCTAGTATCTTTGCCAAGAAAACTCCAAATAGGGTCACGAAGAATCAGATAATCAAAGACTGAAAATAACTGACAAACAACTTCCTGATGAGGCCTAAGTGTTCTATCTACTGTGCCATCTATTTATCCTCACTTCTGTTGCATGACTGGCTTACCACTGTGGAACTGTAAAACCTCAGAATTGAAAAGGGCTCCAGATGCCGTTTAATCTGATCTCCGACTCTACTAGCAATCCCAAGTGGTCATTTGGCCCTTGCTTGAATAATTCCAGTTATAGGGAACTCATTAAGCAGCCAATTTCATATACTGACAAATACATTAATATAGTATGAGCCAAATATAAAGTTCTTAGGTGATATAAAAAAGGAGTGATCAGAATGGTTGTCAGGAAAGGGAAACATGAAGTGAGTTTTATGAGATAGTGTTGGCAACTGATGGAAAGCTTTGAACACCAGGTTGAGATTAGATTAGAAAATGTAGGCTATCTAGAACCAATATAAATAGTGAAATGAATGTGAATTGTGTTTATAATACAGTTCAAGAAGGATTTCCTCCAATGCAGTGATTGGTATTTTATCAACTTCTCATATACGTAACTCCTATTTCAGAACTTTCATTTCAAAGTGCTTATCAAAGATTATAAGAGAACTTCAAACAGATCCAGTTCCAATTCATTCAATGAGATTCTGAGAATTGTGAAATCTATTACAAGAATAACATTCCCTAATTCATTATACTAAAAAATACTTTAAAAAAAGCCTTTATCACCAACATAAACCTAGAGTTGTGTTTTCCTTTTACCTGATTTCACTAAAAAGGAATATGCTTTTTCTTTTCTGAGTTAGTAGTTTCTTAAATGGTTAAAGGCAATTGTGAACTGGAGAGAGAGTTCTACAAGCCAATGTTGCACTATGTGAATCTTTTATTGAACCACATCATATAACCTCTCTAACTCAGTCTGAAGGAAAACACAAATTCACAAAGAAATGACAACAGGTTGACTTTTAAAATGCATAAATAACAACATTTTTTTGTGTGGAAAACTTCCATCCAAAACCAGAAAGATTCTACCAAATTGTTCTGACGATTGTTATTTCTTGGAAAATATACTCCCTTGTAAAATGATTAATTTAAGCCTATGTGTTTTCACAATGCCCAAACTATTCAGATAATTCAAGGTCAAACCCTGGATTTTTCTGGCATCCCTGGAAAACTGGGAGAAGCCTAATTTCCCTTCTCTGAATTTCCCAAATGCTCAGCTTTATGCTGTGGGTTTCATGCTGTGCCCATATGACTAGTGAAAATTAGGTTGTGGAAATTTGTTGGATGATTCTGATGGAACTTATGTTTTATAATTCAGGTAAGTGCAATTTGGAAAGACAAAACAAATGTTAAATTAATTCTGGAGTAGTCCAGTCAATATATATACTCTGGCTAAATTAGGTAATTCCTCAACACCACTTAAGTAGTATTTTTTCATTTAATTTTTATTATTTTTTCTCAATTACATGTAGACAAAAACTTTTAGCATTTCCTTTAAAAATTTTTTGAGTTTTGAATTCTCTTCTCTCGCCCCTCTTTGAAATGGCAAGAATTTTGATATAGATTATACATGTGCAGATATACAAAACATTTCCATATTAGACATATTGCAAAAGAAAATACAGACTAAACCCTACCTCCAAATGATAAAGTATGAAAAGTATGCTTTAATCTGCATGCAGATTCCATTAGTTATTTTTCTAAAGGTGGATAGTATTTTTCATCATTTTATTGCTGGGAATAGCTAAGTCATTCACAGCTGATTATCACACAATGTTGCATTTAATGTGTACAAAATTCTTCTGGTTCTATTCATTTCCCTTTGAATCAGTTCATGTAAATCTTCCCATATTTTTTCTGAAAGCACCCTATTCATCATTTCTTATAACACAATAGTATTCCATCACAATCATAAACTACAACTTGTTCAGTCATGCTCCAATTAATGGGCACCCCCTCAATTTCCAGTTCTTTGCCACCACATAAGGAACTGCTATAAATATTTTTGTACATATAAGTCCTTTTTCATTGCTTTCTTTGGGACACAAATCTGGTAGAAGTATTTCTGGGTCAAAGAGGATGCACAATTTTATAATTCTTTGGGCATAAATTCAAATTGCACTTCAGAATGGTTGGAATAATTCACAACTCCATCAACAATGCATCAGTGTCCCTATTTTTTCACATCCCTTCTAACATATGTCATTTTTCTTTTCTGTAATATCAGCCAATCTGAAAGATAAGAGGTGGCAACTCAGAGTTGTTTTAATTTGCATTTCTCTAATCTATAGGTGGTTTAGTGGATCAAGACCCTGTTCTGGAGACAGGAGGTCTTGGATTCAAACCTGGCCTCAGACACTTCCTAGCTATGTGACTCAGGCAACTCCCTTGACATTTACTGCCTAGCCTTCCCATATCACTCTTCTGCCCTGGAACCAATATACAGTATTGATTCCAGGACAGATGGTAAGAATTTTTTCAAAAATAGTGAATCAGAGTATTTTTCATATGAATTCATGTAGTTTTGATTTCTTCTTCTGAAAACTGCCTCTTCATATCCTTTAGCCATTTATCAATTAGGGGGTGATTATATTCTTATAAATTTGACTCAGTTCTCTATATATTTGAGAAACTTACTTTATCAGAGAAACTTGCTTTAAAAATCTGCCCCCCTCCCCAGTTTTTTGCTTTCCTTCTAATCTTGGCTATACTGGTTTTACTTGTTGTGCAACCCCTTCTTAATTTCATGTAATCAAATTATGCATTTTGTATCTCATAATGCTCTCTATATCTCTTCTTTTGTCATAAATAAATGCTTTACTTTCCATAAATTTGACAGGTAAAATATTCCATACTCCCCTAATTTGCTTTTATCATTCTTTATGACTAAATCATGTACCCATTCTGACCTTATCTCATTGTACTCTATGAGATGTTGGTCTATATGTAGCTTCTGCCAAACTGCTTTCTAGGTGTCCCAGAAATTTTTGTCAAATAGTGATTTCTTATTCCAAAATCTTGGCTATTTGGAGTTATCAAACAATGGATTGTTATGTTCATTTGTATATATCATGTATTATGTACGCCTAGGTATTGTGTACCTAATCTATTCCAATGATCCATCATTCTATTTTTCAGCCAGTACATACCAGGTTGTTTTGATGATTACCACTTTGTAATACATTTTAAAACCTGAAATTGCTGGGCAACCTTTCTTAATATTTTTCCCATTGATATTTCTTGATATTTTTGACCTTTGTTCTTCCATATGAATATTATTATATTTTTCTAGTTCTAGAAAATATATATATATTTGTAATTTGATTGGTATTGAATTGAACAAATAAATTAATTTAGGTAGAATTATCATTTTTAGTGTTTTGGCTCAGCTTACCCATGAACAATTAATACTTTTCCAACTGTTTAGATTTGACTTCATTTATGTGAAAAAGTATTTTATAATTGTATTTCTATGGTTCCTGGGTTTGTCTTTTCAGGTAGACTCCCAAGAATTTTATATTATCTGCAGTTATTTAATTTAATTAGTTGATTTATTTTTAAACCCATACCTTCTGTCTAAGAATGGCAGAAGGGTGGTAAAGGCTAAGTTATAGGGGTTAAGTGACTTGCTCAGGGACCCATAGCTAGGAAGCATCTGAGGCCATATTTGAACTTAAAGATCTCCCATCTCAGGCCTCACTTTCTATCCACTGTGCCTACAGTTTTTTTGAAATGGAATTTCTCTTTCTACCTTTTCTTGCTGGACTTTGTTGGGAACATATAGAAAATATAAAATTGTGAGTTTATTTTATATCCTACAACTAAAATGACTCAACACCTGGTCAATCCATATTCTGGATGTAGAGAAGAAAAACACTAGAGATTTTCACATGGCATGTGTGCTTCATGGTGTGTGTTGATGGATGTATCTAGATATCTTGCTTACTATGGAGATTATTCCCAAACAATAAACTTAGTGACATTTTTTATTCTGAGATTCCATGACAACCTCACACAGAGCTCTGAAAGTTGACACTGTGCTTGATGGCGTTACCTGGAACATGAAGAGCTGAAATCTAATGGTGAGGTAGAGCTCTAAATTAGGAAAATTTTCATGGCGTGGAGGTGGTGAGGGAGGGAAATAGGGGAGGATGGGGAACTCTCTCCCCCTTCTTCCCCACTATTTTTTGATTGTCAGGGGAATAATTTCAACCTAAGTCAAAACTGTCATTGCATTCGAGTCAAAACCTGGCCGAATAGTGAGAGTAAAAATTACACTTCATGGAAGGAGCCCCTGCCACGGATGAAATGACCCGCCAATTGAAGATGTCAGGATGACAGTTTCTCCAACAAGCTGCCTTCTTTTCTTTTCTTATTAACCAGCCTTGGCTAGTTCTTTGTTCTTACAGTGCTTCCTTCTTTGTTGAGTTACCTGCAGGGTTATACAGTAATCTAGTTGGTAATGTGTATATTAATTTCACTTCTTCACAGGAAAAATCTGCAGACAATTTCTGTTCCTTTTTAGACTGTGACTATGTTGATGCATGACTTGTAGTGGAAAGTTTATTTTGAGAGATGAAGCCCTCAAGGAGGCATATAAATTGTCATCAGCATAGAATGTCAACTCATACTATCATTCAGGTATAAAGGATCTTACCACTTGGAAGAGGTTAGAATGTTCTATTTGGAAAATTATTTTTAGAGCAGATTTTAAATTAAATATTGCCTTCAAAGAGAATCTTGAAGTCTTAGTTTTAAGGAAACAGAAATGTCAGAGTTAACAAGGATAAGAATAGGAGCACTCTTCTTTCTTCTCTCTTTTTCAAAATCCTTATCTCATTTAATCTAATTTATTCTGCCAATAGCAGAATGTGAATGGACTAAGTTCCTTCTAGGAAGAGACTATGTATTCCCTAATATATAAAAAAGTACTAACTTTTTGGTTGAAAATATGAAGCAATAAATAAAGGGTGTTAAAAGACTGTCTGCCCTTTGATCCAGCCATACCACTACTGAGTTTGTATCCCAAAGAGATAATAAGGAAAAAGACATGTACAAGAATATTCATAGCTGCGATCTTTGAGGTGGTAAAAAACTGGAAAATGAGGGGATGCCATTCGATTGGGGAATGGCTGAAAAAATTGTGCTATCTGATGGTGATGGAATACTACTGTGTTAAAAGGAATTATGAACCAGAGGATTTCTATGTTAACTGGAATGACCTCCAGGAATTGATGCAGAGCGAAAGGAGTAGAACCAGGAGAATGTTGTACAGAGACTACATTTTGGCACAATCAAATATAATAATGCAGAAGAAAAACATATGATCAATCATGTAGTTCAATGGGGATATGATTGGGGTTTTGATGTTAAAAGATCACTCTACTGAAAATATGAATAACATGGAAATAAGTTTTGAACAATGATACATCTATAACTCAGTGGAATTGCTTGTAAGCTCTGGGAGTGGGTAGGGAAGAGGAGGGGAATCATCATCATGTAACCATGGAAAAATATTCTTAAAAAGAAAAGAAAAGAAAATATGAAGCAATCTGATCCACTGTTACTGTAAGACATGCTTTAAGATTAAAAAAAAATCTTTTAAACTCTTGATCTCACATTCTTTTAGAGTTTAGCCATTATTTTTTTGTGTGTGTCTGTCTTACTTAACCATACTAGATTGTAAGCAGCACTGACAAACTAATACAGAATTGTGAGGAATTCAGATTTATGGAACACTTTCCCATAATACACTTTAAAAATAAAAAAAAACAACAATAAACCTCTTACCTTTTGTCTTGGAATCAATGTTGGGTATTGGTTCCAAGGCATAAGAATGGTAAAGCCTAGGCATTGGGGCTTAATTGACTTGCCCAGAATCACACAGCTAGGAAGTTTCTGAGGCCCAATGTTAATCCAGGACCTCCTTTCTCTAGAACTGGTTCTCAAACCACTGAGCCACCAAGTTGCCCCCATCATTTATTTTTGATGGTTTTTTGTATCTTATTAGGTGCTCAACAAGGGTATATCTAGCTCCTCATTCACTGTTCCTGATCACTAGTGAAATAGAAATACCCAGACAAATTAATAGATAAGACAGAAAAATAAAAATTATTTTACTTAACACAAACATGGAATTTAAGGAGAGCACCAAGATGGAATTATGGCACAGCTAATATGCATCTTGTTAGAAACAATTTATTGAATGTTTTCTATGGGTTAGGTACTGTATCATATAATTTATTCAGTGGCAAGACTATGAAATTCTGGATAAATAAGGAGATAAGTAAAAAATAACATCGTTTTTCTGCCTCTTCTTTTAGCTTCCTTTATTATCAAACATTTTACCAGAATCAAATGTGGGCTAGATGGCCTGTTATATCAAATTACTTCCCCAATTGCACTTCTTGATAGAAGAATTAGTAAGTGGAAAAAAAATCAGGTAGTCTTAATAGGAAATCAAATGCCCTGGTAATCAGTCTCTGAAAAATTGAGAGAGGATTTGCCAAAATTTGAACTGTGATCTGTCCTTTGTGTCTGAAAGTAGTTAAAATGCAATTTTGAGTTTTATTCAATAAAATGGTAATGTGAACCCTTGTGCCAACCATTCAGGGACTGGTTCCAGGAAGAGCAATCTATATTCATGTTTTGAAAAGGCTTATTGCTATATCTGACAAAGCAATTTAAGCTTTTATCCTACTAAGTCATATACATTTTCTTCTGAAAACACCTGCATTGCTTTTATATATCTTACAAGTCTGGTGAAAGTCTTGTTCAGACTCTGCAATAAGATGATCAAGAGAATATAATTTTACATGATGACCTTTGAACCAACTTCAAAATGACCTGTATGTTGTATTTCTATGCTTTCTACTTCTCACCACTCACTGAACTCTCGTCTTTTTCCTAAATCAAACTTGTATGATTAAACAGAAATTAAAGAGACCGAATGCCTTAGTAAAAAGATAGAAAATGACCAAGTCCTGGTCCTGGTATGGTCATTAACTAGTTATGTGACCTTTAGTATTTCATTCCTCCAGCCATCAGCTTCCTCATTTGTAAAATGAAAACTGGAATTGGCTAATTTTTTGGTTCTTTCTTACTTTAACATTCTCAGATTCTAAAGCAGATCTTCATTATGCCCATTATTAACATGAATAAAGCATTCTAAAACATCCCCATTAGCTGAGCTACTCTTTAAATTGTAGTTCAAGTCTTTAACCAAAAGGACAGTTGTAAAGAACTATAAACATATTTAAACATAAATGGGGAGAAATAGTTCTGCCTTCAACACTGTGATCACTAAATGGAGATAAAGCCATTTCTATTTCAAATATATAATCACTTCAACAGAGATATCTAGTATCATCTTGAACTTGATTATGAGATAAAAGAAATGGGACAGAGATGGTAATCATTTAATCCCTTAAGAACTGCTATTCTGAAGAGCTTTTCACTCTATGCTCAATAGATTTCTAGCAGGTTATGATCCGGCTAGAAAGAAAGCATAATGATGAGGAAAATTATGTTTTTCAATAACACAGGCTTTTACAGTACCAAGTCTTTCCACAAAGAAGGCAATAAAACGAACCCTGACCACTTTAACAGATGGTGTAATGGCTGAGCTCACAGATGCAGCCTTTCTGAAAGTACCAAGTTCATATCCTTTGACAGAGGGTTCAGGAGCAAGTCAAACTTTCAGGCATAATGTAGAAGAGATTATGTGTGGCCATACAAGCAATCTGAGTGTTTCTTGGGTTCATAGGCTTGGAAAGATGGGTTGGCGTAATGAGATTTAATGAGTTTCACTTCACTAATGCAACAAATAGAGTGGGAGTTGAAATGTGAACTACAAGCATCAAGCCATTTCCAATACTAACTACCCTATGTGGTAAGAAAGTAGAAGGAGAGATATACTGTCTTGACTGTCAGAAACACTCATTGTAGACTGACAATTATTTCCCATGGTATGTTCAATGTGGAATATTTCTTCAAGATGATACTAAAATTATATAGGAACCTAAAACCTAAAACTATATAAATCCTAATCATATAAATTAGGTTAAAGTAAGAAAATATTTTTGAAGGATTTTCTCTATATCATCTTCTAGGATGACTCTATTTTTATTTCTATTGAATACTCAAATGAATCCATGATCTCATAATTCAGGAATTCCTTCCAGCAATCCAGATTATGGCCAACTATGCCTGTCTAGTTTGAACTGTTCTCAACCATGTTCTCCTAAAACCTTGTCACTAGAAATGCCCTTGACATGCTGAAGGACTTCCTACCCTTTTTTCTGATTCCACAATGGCATGAGGAGAGTGCTCTGGCACTTGTTGTCATCCCTCTTTCTTGGCATGTGACCAGACCATCTTTTCTTCCTCTTATAACATCTCCTGATGACATTCATTACACTAGTTTTTCTTTGGAGTTCATCATTGGTTAGCTGTTTCAGTCCACTTATCTCTATCATGACCCTTTCCATTGACCTCTGTGTGATATTTGTCTTTAGTTCTTCAGAGAAAGTCTACTGCCTCCAAACACAACTTGACTACTATTAAGAAAGAAATTTGATGTTAAGCATCTGCATAATTATTTCCTTCCATTTTTCCATTCATTCAAATATTTACTGAGTAGTACTATTACCACAGAACTAAACTTATCCACTTGACAGAAAAGAGGACTCAATGTATATGCTACATGGATGACAAGGAGGAAGTATACATATTCTGAACTCTTATAATTCCTGTCTATCTCACTCCTTCTTATTGGTACATATGAATTTTGTTGGGGAGGGGAGGAAACAGGTGACCTTTTGGTTAATCAATAGCATCATGTTTCTAGTGATTTTGACTTCATAAATCCATTTTTTTAACAGATTATGTTTTTGTTTTGGTTTGATTTTAAAATAGAGAAGCTAGTTTAGGAACTCTGACAACGTAAGGACACAACGTGTTTTCATTTAATAAGATCTAGGTTCTGATCTTTGTGCGGAATCAGCTGGAAGGGAACTGAGTGATTATCTAGTCTAATACCCTCAACCTAAGAAGGGTGAAACAAACACTTAGAAATCATGTGACTAATGTAGGCCACACAGAGCCAGTATTTAAATGCTGGTTTTCTATCCCCCAAACAAGCCACACTTAACCTATCCTCTATTACCCTATTTGTAAAATGAGGCCAATCATATCTGTTTTGTCTATCTCATTGGGTTTTCATAATGATTAAATGGGATATTATTTGTAAAATACTATGTAAACCATAAAATGTTATCCAAATTTAAGCTATTATATTAACATTAATAATGCTTTAGTAAAACAAGTTCAATCTGATTCATCCTAAATGTATTAGTTATGGAAAAAATGTGAGAGTTTTTTGAGTACTCAATTCAATTAAATATATTTTGCATCTGTGTTATGTGGAATAGCAGTATAGCAAGACTTGTATAGACTTTTTTAATCCATTAAACTTTATAATCCACTAGTAAAAATAAGTTTTGGCATCATTCATTCCTCATTTATGTTCAGCACCAAACTAACATGAAATTTGGCATCAGTTAAGAAAAGATGCATTTACTTAATTATTTATATTTTCATTTACAACATGTTTCCAGTATTTACAACCTTTGGGCCTATGAGTGACAGTATAAAACAAAGAATAGATCACATTTTATGAGGAGAAAATTCCTTCTATTATCCAAAATGTCTTTTTAATAAAGTCCATCTATACTCAGAGAACTACAAAATAATATAATGAGAAGAGTTATAAAATTAGAATACCACTTGGAGAAGGCTAAGACTGAGAGGAGATAAGGGTCCAATTTTTAAAACTATGGAGGACTGAATGGTGTGACCATGGACACATTTGCTCAAATCTAGAAAACTATAACTACAGGCCATCCACTAAAGTATAAAGATGATAGTTTTGGTATCTGGCCCCTATCCCCACAACTACTTTATAACTACTTTACATAATTAATCTATATAATTACTTTAAATTTAATAAATTAATTTTTATTATTTAAATAATTTTAAAGAAAAACTTAAAAGAAAAACAATTAATTTAATAATATGATTAATAAACAATTACTTTTCATAATAGTAAAAATATGGAACATTACCTCAAAGAGTAAGAATAATTTAAAAACATAATATATATCACAAAAGATTCTGCAAATCTAGATAAGTTTACTTTTTCTTCATATACATTTCTATAATGTTGTTTTTGTCTCAACGCTAGAGTTAGGCTTTCTAGGACCATGCCAAATGGCAGCAGGGAGATATTATGTCCCTCTTTACCTCTTCATTGACTAGAAAAGCTCTAGTGTATCACTGGAGCAGATAATTACCAACTTTAGAGTTTTGATATGCATACTAAAGATATGCATATTAAGTTAAAATTAAATGGGTATGTAGAAGAAATGGTCTTCCATACCTCTGCTTTTCAGCATAAGCATTTATTGATATGATCATGTGGTTTGAATTTTTATATTATTAAGTTTATTGTTTTTGTAGTGTTGAACCATATGTTCACTCAAGGAATAAACTGAACTTGATGAATAATCATTAAATGATAATAACAGCCAACATTTGTTTAGTGCTTACTATCTGCCAGTTAGAGTGCTATACAGTTATCTCCTTTGAACCTCACAACAACTTTTGGAGGAGAGTGCTATTATTATCTCAATTTAATAGATGAGGAAACTGAGGCAAATAGAGCTTTAATAACTTGCTCAGGGTGGGTCTTCTTGACTCTAAGATTTGCATTCTATCTACTGTGCCATGTAGCTACCCCATTTGAATATATTGTTTTAGTCTCTTTGCTAAGACTTTATTAAAAACTTAGAAGGGTCAGCTGGGTGGCTCAGTGAATAGAGTACCAGGCCTAGAGATGGGCGATAAGTCACTCCCCACTATAATCTATCTTTCACTCAGCTATCAAAATAATCTTCCTAAAGTGCCAATCTGACCATGCCATGTACACTAATCAATAAAAAATCAGTCGTTTCACTATTACCTTCAAGATAGAATAGAATATCTTCTACTTGGCTTTTAAAGTCCTTTATGACATGACTTCTTCCCACCTCTAGTACAGTGGTACCTTGACCCGAGTTTTAATTCATTCCATGGCCAAGCTTGTAACTCAATTTGCTCATGTGTCAAATCACATTTCCCCATTTAGATTAATGGAAATGCAATTAATCTGTTCTGGCTCCAAAAACCCACACGATTTTTTTTGTTTTATATGCTTTAAAATATGAAAATATACTTTATAAATGAAAAATAAATATATTTATAGATAATAAGAAAGAATGTAAAGAAATAAATTTACTTATGAAATGTTATTTACCTTTAAGGTCAGACAAAGATACAAGGGGAGAAGGTTTTCATTTCATGGGCTATCCCTTAACATAACTTACTCTTTAACCATGTAATGCTACATTTAAATGCAAAATTGACTTTATACATTACTTATGATGTGTAACTTTATTGCTAAATTTAATTGCTATTTTTTAACTTTACTTAAATATCATCATTTTCATCATTGAATTTTGGCTGTTTTGTCACACTTTCCTCGATTTCACTTAGAGGCCATTCCAACAAAAACCTTTCCATGGAAATTTGGTTCTTCCTCCCTTTCAGAACATTTTGATAATGTGTGAAACAAGTGTCATTACACAGCTCCAATGCACAACCTGTTGCAACTTTTTCTGGGTATGTCTTTTCAATAAACTGTTTAATTTTTTCCCAGATCCTCAACTTTTCCTTAATCTTGCTTGTACTGTTTACCTCATCCACATTGAGCTCCTCCCATGGGTGGAAGTTCATGATTCAAATATCCCCTTTTGACTTAAAGCAAAAAATCCCGATTGTGACTACTTGTATCTCAAATTGCTCAGGATTTAAGGTACTTGTATATCAAGGTATCACTGTATTATTACATTTCATTCATCTTGCTGAGTATCAGGACCTAACCACATTGACTTCCTTGCTGTTCCTTGAATGTGATAACTCCATTGCCCAATGCAAAACTTTGTTAGATCCTATATCCCATAGATCTCTCAATCAACTCTGTGACTATGAAGATGTGGTATGATATGGAAAATGGTCGACAAACATCTAACTGTTCTCTTATGTTACAGTCTCATTATCATTCACAATATAGGTCACTATATAAATATATTCTCTTCCCACTTCATGTTATTTTTAATGCTTTATTCCTTCAAGTTTAAGCTATAGATAGTTTCAAGAATTTCTAGATTTTCCTGGCTTTTGCTTTAGTCTAATTGTTGGCTTGATTTATTGAATCGTTATTTGGGAACTAGAAGTGGCTTCAGAGGTCATCTAGACTATAGCCTGTGAGTAAAAACCTCTCCAGCACTCCATACAGAGACTTGCTTACACTTCACACCCAGACCTCTGTGAGGCAATCTTTAAGTTCTTAGGGGCAGCCTAGACACTGCTGAGGACTAGGGAAAATATTCTCAGGGAAAAAACCTCTCCTGAGCCAAATACAAAGATCACCCACATTCCTGACTTCGACTTTTGACCAGGAAGGAACAAGGCAATGGACACCAACTCCACAAACACCAAAAAACTCAAGAACAAAACCTTAACCCTTGATACTTTTATGCAGAAAAAAATCCAGACTAAAGAGGAGTCAGAAGAAGACAAACAAGTAAACACACCAAAACCTTTGGGGGGGAAATGGAAATTGGTTACAAGTTCTTGAAGATTTTAAACCCAAGATGATGAGAAAAATGGAAGAGATGTGCCAGGAAAAGTGGGAAATAGTTCAAAAAGAAAGTAACAGTTTAAAAGACAGGATCTCCCACTTGGAAATTGAAGCCCAGAAATCAAATGAAATAATAAGCAAATTGAAGACCAGAAATGACCTGTTGGAAGCTATGAAAAACAGGATAGATCAAACCGAAAAGGAAAATCAAAAGATCTTAGCTGAAAACCAGTCATTAAAAACTAGAAGTGGGCAAATAGAAGCCAATGATCTCACAAGACAGCAAGAATTAATGAAGCAAAGTCAAAAGAATAACAGATTTGAATGCAACACAAAATATCTCACTGAGAGGAAAACAGATCTCGGAGAGACAATTTGAGAATCATAGACCTACCTGAAAACCTGGAAACAAACAGAAACCTTGGTATCATATTACAAGAAATTATCCAAGAAAACTGCCCTGAGGTTCTGCAACAAAAGCGCAAAATAGACACTGAAAGAGTCCATAGATCACCTGATACATTAAATCCTCAAAAGACAACCCCCAGGAATGTAAGTGCCAAATTCAAGAGTTTCCAAACTAAGGAGAAAATTTTACAAGAAGCCAGAAAGAAACAATTCAATTGTCAAGGAGCACCAATCAGGATTACACAGGAACTGGCAGCCTCCACACTAAAAGATAACAAGGTTTGGAATATGATATTCAGAAAGGCAAGAGAATTGGGTCTACAACCAAGGATCACTTATCCATTAAAACTGACTATATACTTCCAGGGGAAAGTATGGGCATTCAACAAGATAGAAAACTTCAAAATATTTGGAAAGAAAAGACCAGAACTGAACAGAATATTTGATATTGAAATATAAAAAACCAAGAGAAACATGAAAAGGTAAATGAGAGAGGGGTCTTATTTTTTTCTTCTTTAAGGGCCTCAATAAGGCCAAATTTTTTATATTCCTATATAGAAAAATGTTATTTGTAACTCTCAAAAATTATATTCGTCATTATAGTAGTTAGAAGAATTATTCATCGGTAGAGATTAGGGTACTAAGTGGTCTAAAATCATATGCAAAAGAAAGAAAGAAAGAAAGAAAGAAAGAAAGAAAGAAAGAAAGGGGGAGATAGAAGACAGCACCAAAATAAATTTGAAGGAACAAGAAAATTAGGATAATCTATACTACACAAAAAGGCTCATGGGAGTGGGAGGGGAAGAATACAATTATAAGAAAGAGAAGAAGAGAATGCTAAAAGGTAATACTCAAACCTTACTCTCATTTGAATCAATTCTGAGAGGGAAGAGCATCTAGACCCATTAGGGTATCAATTTCTATTTTTCTCTATAGGGAAGTTGAGAGGGGAAAATTAAGGGGGGTAGTGGGGTGGACAGTTAAAAAAGGGGAGGGAAAGAGAAGGGGAAGGGAATTAATAGACACTAAAAAAAATAAAAGGGGAATAAAAAGGGAAGGGGCAGACAGGGAGGGTGGGGAGGGAAGCAATACTTGAGAGGAAGAGTATGTAGATTAGCTTAAAAAGACCCCAGAAGAAAAATAAGAGGGGAATAAGAAGGGAAGGGGGAGAAAGGAAGATAAAATAAAGGTGGGGATGAGGGGGTACTGATTAAAAACAGAACAAGAATATAGAAGGAAACAGTGAAAGAGGAAAGGGCAGGATAAGGAGAGAAAATCAAAATGTTGGGAAATACACAGGTAGTAATCATAATTTTGAATGTAAATGTGATAATCTCACCCATAAAATGGAAGCAAATGGTAGATTAAAAACCAAAATCCTACCATATGTTGTCTACAAGAAACCCACACGAGGCAGGTAGCCACACACAGGGAAAGGGTCAAAGGCTGGAGCAAAATCTATTGGTTTTCAACTGAGAAAAAGAAGTCAGGAGTTGCAATCATGATATCTGACAAAGACAAAGTAAAAATACATATGATTAAAAGAGATAGGGAAGATAATTACATCCTGATAAAAGACAGTATAGATAATGAGGAAATATCAGGACTAAACATGTATGCACGAAATGGAATAGTATCCAAATTTCTAAAGAAGGAACTGGTGGAGTTGAAGGAGGAAATATATAGTAAAACTATACTAGTGGGAGACCTGAACCTTCCTGTACCAGATATAGATAAATCAAACCAAAAAATAAATAAGAAAGAGGTGAGAGATGTGAATGAAATCTTAGATAAATTAGAGTTAATAGATATGTTGAGAAAAATAAATAGGGACAAAAAAGTATACACTTTCTTTTAAACAGCACATGGTACATTCACAAAGATTAACCATGTATTAGGGCATAAAAACATGGCAAGCAAGTACAAAAGAGAAGAAATAATAAATGTGAACTTTTCAGATCATAATGCAATAAAAATAATAATTACTAAGGATACATGGAGAGGCAAATCAAAAATGAATTGGAAATTAAATAACATGATTCTCCAAAATCAGTTAAAGAATAAATCATAGAAACAATTAATAATTTCATTGAAGAAAATGACAATGATGAAAATCTATGGGATGCAGCCAAAGCAGTACTCAGGGGGAAATTTATATCCTTGAGTTCATATTAACAAATTAGGGAGGGCAGAATCAACGAATTGGGCATGCATATTAAAAAACTAGAAAGTGAATAAATTAAAAATCCC